>NC_133970.1:1280000-2480000 GCF_031877795.1 Strix aluco
ACCTGTAAGCAATCTGAATAGATAGGTTCATTCTTACATTTTAGAGAGCTTTTTATTTCCTTTATATACGGTACAACTATTGCTGAGAGACCGTTCAAGATGGTGTTTCTTTTTGTGTTCCCTTTTAAAGAGATTTCTGCTGTGATTGGTTCTTTTTTTCCCCCCAAAGTCTGTGTTTTTGGGCTCAGTGAAAAATCTGTGAGTTAAGAAACTTTCCTGGTATTGTTGAAATGGCATCGTATGAAATCCTTGGTCCTTTTTAAAAAGTGTAAACGAGGAAGTGATAGAATAAGTTAAAACCACATTTGATTGTTTAGGCACATAATGTTTTAATTTTAGAAGTTCAACATTTGCTTTAAAAAAAAAAAAAAAAAGCCCCAAACCCTCTTAGTTTTGCAAAAGAACATCTTTTAACAACTACTGGTTTTTGCAAATGCTGTTCTTACTGGGGGTGCCAGCTCGGCACCCCCCGACCCTGCCGCTCCACCTGCCCCCGGCCGGGCTGGCCCACGCCGCGGGGCCATCGGGCCTTTGCCGCGGTGGCCCCGTGGTGGCTTTGGGAAGGCGGGTGTGCTTCTGCGAAGAACTGGGGTGAGGCCACCGATGTCTTTCCTACACGTTCCAGTTGATCCTCAGTGTGGAGAGCTGATGGCAGACGGATTTGTACTGCTCACATGCCCAGGGACTTAAAAGCAATAGCAGCAAAGTACAAAAGCTTTCACCTGGGTCGGTTTGGCACAATTAGTTCTTAAAACAAGGGGCTGTTCTTACTCTGTACACATGCTTGGTCCTCGGTGGGACCTCCGTGCACTGGTGTAGTACTGGTCTTACCAACCTGAGCTGGGGGTGTTACACCTAAGCGTCACGTGAGTTCATTTTCTGCTAGTAAGGAGTTGGAGCTTTCCCTGGTAAGGGCCAGGTACTACTTGTGTTACTACACAGCCGGTCCCCTTGACCTCAGTGGAGCTGCTGGCAGGAGTGAGGTGAGATGTGTTTGTATTTAGAAAGCTACAAAGACACTGTGAATACATTCTCAAGCTTAAGTATATCTCTACCATACAAGCCCCTTAAAAAAAAATAATCATAGAGGCCTTATTTGTATGTTTTTCCTTAGGGAGGAGCTGAATAAAAGATTATTATTTTAATTTTTTTTTAATTTGTGGTGAATGGGAAGCAACGGGATCTTGAATGGACTGAGAGAGATGGTTTTGTTCTTAGCACAAAGGGAGAGAAGCCTTTGTATATCAGGACACCATATATTTTATATGTGTTTATTTGATCATATAAAATCGCAGGGCGCTCGGGGTAAAATATTCAGAGCTGACTGCTGATTTCAACGTGTGCTGTGTGACACCCTGGGTCTTGGAGGAAACCAGAGTGCTCTCATAAACTTTATTTTAAGTTATGAATGCTTCATTCTTCTGAAAATCAGGGCTTAAAGTGATGCATCTGAAATTAGGGACTGTTTCCAAGGGGAAAAAAGAATTTACTGGATTAGAAGAAATAAACAGCTCGGCAGTGTTTAAAAAAAAAAAAAAAAAGGTGAAATAATTGGATAATTTGTTCATCATTGCAGTATTTTGTAGTGAGAAGCCCACTCCCATCGCTGTCCTGGCAGGCTGGGGGAGCACTGGCTATAACGAAGCATTCATGGCTTCTTGGTGCTTTTGCAGGGGAGAAGAAGAAATGAACTCAGGATTTTCCAAACCCTGGTGAAGGAAAAAAACCAGGAAGATCAGATTGTCATCTTACCCTTCTAATTTGGGATTTTTTTCAAAAATTCTTTGTTTCAGGCCCATTTCGGTATCTTCTTTATTTTTATAGAAAATACATTTCATAATCAACCAGGACATTTTATGCTTTAATTCCAGAAATACACAGTATTCTGTTTTCTGGGAAATAATACCATTTCCTGTGAAAGGTGGCCTTCCTTTTCCAATCCACACAAAAGTCCTGATTTGATCAGCACTTCTGGTTTACCTTTAAAAAAATGCCCTTGCAATTTCTGTACGAGCACTCTTAACACTTGCAAAGCTTGTTCCAAGTTCTGCCCTGGTTCGAAATGTTACCTTTTCAGAACGTTATCATTCCAGCAATAATTCACCTGGGAATGAAAAGCAAACTAGCTAATACTTTATTGTCAGAAGTAGAAATATTTGCTGGGGTTGCTAAGGCAGAAAGTGGAAAGTCTCGGGTGAACCCACCCTGGTCTTAGCAGGAGTTGTTCCTGATAACAAGAAATTACAGCACTGCATTAAAGGGTTTTGAAGATGGCTGAAAGTTAAAATTTTTGGAACTTTCTTCTCTCTGGCTGTTCTGCAGGTGACAGTGCTACTCAGCTTCTCTGTGTTAAGTCTGCCAGCACCTTTCTGTGAAAATTTTCTGTAAGAATATTTTTTCATTAGAATTCATTCATGTAATAATTCAGAATTACTGATCGTGCACAGAAGGAGTTGTGAGAGTTTGAAGTTTCTGCAAACCAAAGCATATTTGTCATGGGTACATATATATCAGGGTGCTTAACAAAGTGCAATTAATAAGTTGTTACTTCTCAGGCATAAAAAAAAAATTACTCTTGCTGGAGTTTAACGGGTTCTTATGGCTCTAACGTCCATTTAGGTCAGTTGGGAGCTTTCTGTTTTCAAGCAGAAATCAGGATCATTACACCTCCCCCTGCCTGAGTAAATGTATTTTGTGCAGGTGAAGCAACACGGCAAATGGGCTCATTTTTTCTGGGAGACAGACACGGAGGGTTTTGTGGCTGGGAGCAGGCCGGGAGCAGACTGATGACTGCCGCCATTCCTGGTGCAGCTGCGTGCGCCTCAGCTCAGAGCTGAGCACTCGCTCCGTGGCACGATTGAAGGGGAATAAAGTTTTTTGGGTGCTCGTGCAGCCGGCGAGCCCTGCTGGGACCGGCTTGGAGAGGTGCTGCGGCCGACCTCTGTGTCCTGCGTCACCCGTTTGACATGGCCGGACGGACCGATGGGACAAAACCAGCCCATGGTGTGTGCCAGGAGGGTCAGACGTAGCTTCCTTTTCTTCCTAGGATCCCAAACCTGTAAAACTTAGGCCTGAGCATGGGCTTGTGTCTGAGCGAGGTGGCTGCAGTGCAGCCTGGGCCTTGGCGGCGGCTCTAGGACTTCTGAAACGTTTTCCTGTGGTGAGTCCTCTGTGTTGGGCCTCCAGTACTCACCTCGTGAAACTGGGTGAATTTTGGACATTAACAACATATACTGGGCTTGTACTTGGCCTAATTTTTAGCTGCATTAAATTCTGTATCTGGTATATTTAACTTCTCAATAAGAAGACAATAGTTCCAGTAGTTGGTTTTTTTAACTTTGCTTTTCCCTTCTTTTTAAACATCTTTTGCTTAAAACCATGATATAGGGGAAGTAAATACTTCGCTGAAGTTTTTATTCTCTTTCGTTAATAGCTCAGCAAACAGTGCATTTGAAAACAAATCCAGGCCAAAATTTCAGACTTGCTAACGAAAAGCAGAAGTTCGACACTGACAATTGCTGTACTTAAAAGCTCCTTGGATCAGGTGTTGTTTTACCATATGGACATTTTAATTAGTAATAAAAATGTTGATCAGGATTTAGTGGTGGAATCTACAAAGCACAAATTTCTGCCTCATTTTGCTTTGTTTTACTGGTGTGAATTTAGCTGTATTTCTCTCTCCATCTCCCTTCTCTTCTTCATTTATGTATTATCTATTTTATCTATCGCTCTTGATAGCCAAGCAGGTAGTCACATGGGTTAGAATATCGCCAAGTGACGAGGTTATTCCATGAGCCTATAGAGCTGTATTACAGAAAACATCCATTTTAAACCGTTTTGTCTTCTCGATGGTGCTGGCCCAGTGGCTCACCGATGCCAGGAGTGTTTTAAAGAGCCATTATCTATTTGGTACGTGCCCAATTAAACAACAAATAGTTTAGAATGGCACATGCGCTTTCTGTGAGGGTGCCTGGGAATTTTTCTGTGAAAACACTGAAATTACATACAAAATGAACTGCCCTTAAATGAGCAAAGTACCGGGGGGCTGAGGAAGGCTGCCTGCAGGCGCGTGGGATGGGTCCGTTCCTGCCTCCCCAGCCAGCTCCCGTGGGTGCCGCCAGCGGGTGTTGCCACGCGCGTCCCTCGTGGCGGAGCCGAGGATGACACCGGTTCCCGCTTTTCCCCGGAGCCGAGGATGACCCCCATGACGTGACTGCTGGGGGTACGTTCCCCGTGAGGGTGCCCGCCTCTCCCTGCGCCAGGGTGAGACCCGCGGCTGGTCGCGGCTCTCGTATACTCCGTGACAGCCCCCAACAAACCAACCCAGCAATCCTTCTCTGGCATCTCTGCCAGTAACCTTAAATTGTAAAAACACATTTTGAAAGATGTGTGACTTTTTAAGAAGTTGATGTCCTTTTAATATGCAGGATCTTTGGGGGAAAAAAAAAAGTACCCTTTTGAAAATTAAAGCACGTGCCACAAAAGCATGCATTTATAATCATAGGGGTCTTTGTTCCAGTGCCTGCAGTACTAAATGCTAAATCAATAATAAATTTAAGATCTGTGTGAAGAACTACAGCACTGGAGTTAACGGATCCGACTCTTTTTCAGCACTGGTTTCATAATGGTCTTTGTTCTGCCAGCGCATCAGGAGGGCTGCCTGCCGTTCACCTTGCCTTTCTGCCTGGGGTAGTCCTGAGCTATCAAGTTCAAAATAGTAACTTCTTGATTTACGTAAAGAGTTTCAAAATTTTTCAAGGATTTTGTTCGGTTTGTCTGCTTTAATCTTTGTTCATGGTAGCAAAGCCAGCAATGGTTTCACGTCATATAGAAATAACAGTAATACGTTTAAAGTAATCTAAAACCACTTTCTTACAAGGAATAACAAAACACAAAGAAAAATTATATTCTTTTTCCCACTGAAATTGATGTGTTAAAAGTTCATTAATGACTGCCTCAGTAAAGGAACCTCCAATATTCTTATTAATGATTTCTTCTTTTTTAATTCCTATTTCCCAAAATCTTAAAATAAGGATGCATTTAAACTTAAATTTGCACTGGTCTCTGTCAGTGCAGGTGATGGGCTTTCAGAAGGTCTTGTGAGATGGGCACAGCACTGTGTAACCCTGATTATAAAACTCCAAAAGCCCTCCATGAAACAATTCCCAGTGTTCCCCAGTAGACCCCAGAGCCTCCCTGGTCTGGTGATGGTGGGGCGGCCGCCGGGCACAAGCCTTGATGAGAGGCAGAATGGGAGTCATTTGGAAAATTATTGGGTTTGAGCCTTAAAAATGATGATAAATGCTCATTCTGAATAAGAACATAATACTAGAAAAAATAATACTATATTCCAAGCCTACTGAATAATTAAGGGGTGACGACTACTATTTTGGGCTTAGAAATGCCCAGTTTGGCCATGGGCGCACTGAGTTCCGTGCCCCTTGGTTTCAGTGAAGGCGTTTGCCCCGTTCCCCTCTGATCCCTCTGGAAATCCCTGGGAAGTGTCTGTTGATCCCAGCGCTGGGCAGGATGAGCCCTTACTGGTAGCAATGTTGGCTCAGCCTTGACAAGTTGGAAATTGAAAGAAATAAAAGGGATTACAAAAATAAGAGCTTAACATTAGGTTCCCAATTCCAGAGCCTCTTAAGTGGTTTGTTCTGGTGTGTTGTGCGCCAGCAGCTCCCACTGCCACCAGTGACACTGGCTTGGATTTACTCCTGCCTGTGAGACTTTATTTAAATGCCTAAATAAGGATGTAGCTTTGGTTACCTACTTTATTTTTGCAGCGTGACCCCAGGGCATTGCCCAAAAATGGTTAGGCGGTTATTTCTGCAGATTTTATTTCTGAACGATAGCGGACCTGCGTGATACTGGAGCAGAAGAACGACAAGTTTATCAAGTCCTTCTGTCCTCTTAGGCAGAGGAGGGTCTTTGCAGGGCGTTCTGGAAACATTAGTTACCGTTTTCAGCGCTGCGTTTCCAAATTATTTAGGAACTTCATTACGCGTGGCTAATTTGCGTGGGTTTTCTTCGAATTGGTCCGTTTGTTATTTATGTCAGTCCAGATCGATCTCAGGTGTGGCCAAGCCAGTATTCCCAGTTCCTGCGGTTTCCCAGCAGCTGGTTACGAGGATTCCTTCATAAGAGCCCAAGATTTTGGCTCTTGAAGCAAAAATCGATGGTGGGTGCCTTACAGAAAGATTTCATTGACTGTTTGCGTCTTTGGTTAATTCAGGAGTATGATTTGGGAATCAATAAAACCCCCCATGGCAGCGCTGGGCTCGGACCTGGGAGTTACTGGGAGCTGGATCCAGTTGGGTGCCCGCGCGTAGGGATGATCCACGGAAGGTGGGGCGTGGGGAAGGCTCAGGGGGTGCGCACGGCTCCGTCATTCGTGCCATAAATCGGGAAGGCAGGGACCGGGAAGATGGGAAGGAGCTCGCTGAGCGTTAGTGCTGTTACCTGGCCTGTGTAGGAGTTCTCCCGCCAAGAAGAGGCCGATCGGGGAAAACCCACGTGCCCGCGGCTCGTGGTGGGTTTCAGCGGATGGCTCCGGGGTGATTCCTCCTGCCGCCCTCCCAGCCCTTTGCGTGGCCACGTTTCTGCTGCAAGCGCATCACCACGGCTTTGGGGACGGGGATTTTACGCTGGTTTCTGCTTTTTTTTTTTTGGCTTTACTTTTAATTTGCTCTTTAACAAACTACTACATTTATACTAGCTAATAATAGAAACGCCCTGCACTTAGCAAATTTACCAGGTATGAAAATGGCTTGATCGGGAGTGGTGTTTAAAGTAACTAAGTCCATGAGATTTTGGAGAAAATAATTTTGGCAAAGCAGCTGTTCAGGTATAGCTAGCTTGGTAGATCAGGTAGAGGCTTTGGAAGGGCTGTATGAAAATTGAAAGACTACAATATCCGAAATTTAATAAAAAATAAAGTAAATCAAAGTAAAGTCTATAGTCAAACTCCTTAATTGTGATGCATTTGCTGAGTTTCCCTCTTCCATCGTCGGCCCTGCTCCGATGCCATATGGTCTACCATGGAACATTTAACTTGTCAGATATAATGGATTGTCCTGGAAGCAGATTTTTGCTTTGAGCGTTCGGCTCCTTTCTTGCATTTCACTCTCAGCTCCAGGCTGCAGGATGAAGGATTGTGGTGGAAATGCAAAGAAGAGACACACAGTTGATTCCCCTTAAGAGAGTGACCTATATGCCACAAAATTTTACCCACGTAAAGAGGCATTATCCCTGTCACTGACCCTAGCAGGCTGCATGTCAGAACCATTTAAATTTGTCTGGACTTAACAGATTGTGCAAATGTTTCAGAATCAAGTGCTTAGGAATAATAAAGGCTTGTCATTTCAACTTAGGCAGCGGCGGAGCAGCTCGCGCCGGCCAAGGGATGAGTATTATTTATTGTGACCTACATGTAACCTAAGCTGCCTGCCTTGTAGACCTTGTAAATTAAGTTCATCTCCCAGGGCTACTAAACTTAAAAAAATATATATTATCTGATAAGGAACCCAAATAGCCATTACTCTGTGCTGTAAAGTGGAGGTTGAGGTTGGGAGGGATCATTTCCACGGATGGGCCGATAGTTAATTACCGTCGGCGTTCCGGTGCGTTTGCACCTTTCTGAATTGGGGGGATCCTGCCACGGCTGGAGGGGGGACTCGCTGCGGCATCTGTGGCTGAAGGGCTCCTGCTGGACGCCCTGGATCAGTTGCTTTAAAATTGTCTCTCACTTAAGTATATTAAGAAACAATAAAATATTGTCTAGAAACCGTAGGTAATATTGCCATCCCGTTCCATGAAGTAACTGGCAAGAATCTAGGATAAAAATCTGACCCTGCTAAAGATACTCAGTTTTATTTAATATTAGTGCGCCTGATATTTCACCTCTAGGGAATAAAATATTTGTAAATCAATCTAAATTTTGCTCTTCAACGTAGCATTCCTTTCAGCTGTGAAGTTTGTATTGAGGAGTGGTAATTTTTTTTTTTTTTTTTTTTTTTGCATGAAGGTTATTGTCTTTCCATTTGGCAGCAAAAGGAAAATTGTCAGCTGGTGGAAGTGGGAAATCCCTCTCTCAAGGACTTTCCTCTTTCCAGCGTAGGAACCAACATTCCTAGGTGTCTTTTCACACGAGAGCTTTATCATCCTTGATCTGAAGCTGGTGGAGAGCGTGTGTACTGATGCTATGAGTTTGCCTGTATTCTCAGCCCAAATTGTTTGTTCCCGAAACATTTAGGAAATGTCAGTTCTCAAGTGTAAAAATCTTATTAGGGTCTGCATGCCCTCTGCTGGATATTACCGATTTGAGACTATTGGGTATTTCATAATGTTACAGTATATTTACCACATCATTCCTGATGTTTTGCCATACACTGAGAAGCTTGTAGTTTGTTTTGTCTGCTCAGCTAATCCACATTATCCAGTCCGTTGTTTTTAAAACATCAAAATCATAACAAAAATAAATGCTAGCTTTTTTAAAAAAAAAAAAATTTCTGTGCTGAGCAATATTACAAATAAATACTGTTTCTGTAGAAATGTATGATGGAGTATTTAATCTCAGTGTGAGGCTGTGTTAGAGACTCGGGTAGTTCTGTCTATATATGCAGAGAGCACGTGAAGATGGGGGAAAAACAGGAGGTAAACTGCTACAAAAGCACTGCTGCTTTTGCTGTTAAAACCTGAAAAATCTACTTTTGCCATCGGGCTTTTAAAATGGATCCCTGTGGTCAGCATTTGCTTCCTTCTTCCTGGCGTGTAGATGATGCTGAAGACCTTAATTTGGGGCTCAGCAGCGGGGGGCCGGCCCGCTGGGTTTGGGGGTCCCGCTGCCTGGGCACAAAGTCACCCAGAGTCCCAGGTGACGCCTCTGCTGGCACCTGGGGAGGGACCGCAGCCAGCTAATGAGTGTGGTTGCTGTTTATCGTGCCGAGGTGTAGATTTGATCCCCAATCTGCACGATAAGGCTTTTGATCTCTTTATCCTTGCTCGTGTCCAGCGTGGTTTGTTTTAGGAGCCTTTTAATAAATGCTACTGGATAGGGGTGGTTTACAGAGCAAAGATTTAGAGCCCAGACTTGGGCTGAAGGAAGGTTTATCGTCCTCTTTCAATTCTGTGTCTTTCATGGCCTTAGATCCTTATCTAACTTGTTTTAGAGTGATTCTGTTTTCATGCTTGAGTGAAAACCCAGGTTTCCAGATACATGATAAAGATCTCCTGAACTGGTCCCTGAACAAATGATGAGGGATCACCCTGCAGTGTATTTCAATTTAAAATAGCCCTGTGAGGCTTACTTAGGATAAACCAATACGCAGTGCTTTACGTTCAGTTCTTATAGATTGCTTTCAGGTCTGGGGTATTATTACAACATGGTTTTGTCTCATATCTTTATGAAAATGTTGCCCCTTTTCATTATTCTGATTCTCTAGTATGAGATAATGCTTTTGATTTTTTTTTTTTGTTGTTCTTCGATGCCTGTCTTCATCCCCTGCCCATCTTTTGACTATTATATGTTCCAAGAGTGAGAAGGGTAAAACACGGTGAATGGGTTTCCTTAGAGTTTTTGTTTCTCTCTGAAATAAATTTGCCTATTTCCAGAGTGATACAGGTGTTCAGGCTTAGATGATCATAATTATTTCCTCTAGACTGAAATTCCATGCACATATGAAAAGGAGAGGAGACTAAAGATGTTTATGAAGTCAGATGCGTCTTCTCTCTAAATGAAGGATTGTCTCCCATAAATGTTCTTCCGTTCACAGCTTTTGAGTGTAGGTGCCCGGTGGCTCCGGGCTTGCTTGAACGTGGCCGTTGGTGCCGCATCAGCCTCCGCGAGACAAACGCGGTGGCCCACGACAGTGAGGAGTCTTTAAGGTTTCTTCAACTCGTTAAATATAATTTCTTCAGACGGCGTTGAAATAAACAGTTGTTTTGTTTAAATACCTAATTTAATTATGAAAGTTTATTATTCTGGTCTCAATTAGTGCATGTACTTGATATTAAGCTCATTAATGTTCCTTGTCCGCAGAACGCGGTGGTTATTTATTGGTTGCACAATTGCAGCGGTGGCTGCGAAATGGCAACACTTGCGTATCCCCTGATTAACTTCAAGGTGCTGAAAACCTGTTGCAGAGGGTGCAGCGAGCTTGTTCTGACTGGATTAGACACAATCAATCCTGTAATGCAGCTGTATCATCCAGGCAGATAACCAACTATTAGCGTCAAACCTTTCTTTTACGGGGTAGTGTGATAATCTTTACAATCTAATTGATTTTGGTGCGACTAGTCGAGGACTAAGAAACTATTTAAAACAAGTCTGGTAGAATGTGGTCTTCAATATTCTCTCTTCATATTCTTAAAGTTTTGAGTCTAGTTTTGCCACAGCTATTTTGTTTTAAAAGCACGCAAACAGAGAAATCACATCCTGCCCTGTAATAGATGCTGTTATTTGGCAGATCGCAGAAATAGATGGAGCAATTTGCTTCAGTCTTTTGGGTTCGGTCCAATATTTCGTGAACCGAGATCAGCGACAAAAGAATTCGATCTGGTATTTTCATGGAGTAAAAGGGACCTTCCTGCAGTGCCGGGGTCGGTCCCTGGCCCCCCGGGCGACATGGGGCAGAGCTTGCCGAGGGCAAGGCAGGCAGCACCGCTGCTCCCGCCCGGAGGGAGGGATGGAGGGAGGGAGGGGTGTATAGGCACAGGCACAGAGCCACAGCCTGGGTGGAAGGAAGGAGTTTGGCCTTTGGGGTGTTTGGGAATTAACCGTGCAGGTTTAAGCGTAAGCACTAGCCCAGCGAGGTGAGTCAGTGGAGAAGTCCCGCTTACACTCTGAATTTCCTTGCTTTAGGTTGTTCGAGTCAGCTCTGTAGCTTTATTTTAGTATAGATTTTAGGATTTAATTTCCTTTGCATTTTGATGGTATTGTTTAAAAAAAAAAAAAAATCTCCCTTTATAATGGTGCCTGCTCTGGCATCATAACGTCTCTTTAAGAACCATTACTGTTTACTGCACATCAGTGTAAGTGCAAAAATCCTCTTTCATGTCAAAAAGATCTCTTTCCCCTAGCATTGTGCTGCATTTTGGGGCGTGATGCCATTCAGATTATTGGGATTAATACCTTCCCTCAGCTTTGTACCCAGTTTGTGGACCTTCCCTGGATCAGATGCCATGTGATTTGTACTATTTTGTGAACATTATTGCCCAAAGTTTGCTTAAAATCTATTAGATTTCGTTCTTATTGTCTGTACTTCACATATAGCACAAAGCAGAAATAGCTCATTAACATGATACTTCCATTACCATCGGATGAGATTCTTTGTGATGTAAAATACCCTGTTCAGAACCTCCCTGAAAGAAACGGGGTATTTTGGCTGCGTGTCCTATCCCGGTAAGCGCGCTGCTGTTGAAGTACGTATAGATCACCCAGGTCAAGCCCGAGGCAGGAGCTCGGCCGAGCTAGGCAGCTCTCTCTGCCGTTTAAATGTTGGAAGAGGAGAAATCTCAGCTGGGCGCCCGGTGCTGGCACCTGCCGCTGTGCCCCCTTGGCCCCCCGGATGCCCACTGCAGGTTGTCCGTGCCAGGGCTGCGTGGTCCCCTGGCAGGTCCCTGCCCGGGCACTGCGCCGGCGAGCACCGCTCCCTGCCCGGGTTAACGGCCGAGGAGGCGCCGAGCCGGGAGGAAAAGCTGGCTGTCACACAAAGGGGGACAAGCCTCCGGCCAGCTGTTAGCCCTGGTGCCAGGGACGCCGTGCGGATTTGCTTCCTTCAATTAAGAGGCCAAAAAATTTCATTTAATACTAAAAGCATTTTCCTTTCTATTTTTCCTTCTTATTTTTCCTTCCCCCCCTTTTTTTTTTTTCTTTTTCTCTTTTAAAGAACAGTATTCAAAAGTTCTGAAAAAATAAAGAAGCTACCTGCTGGCTCCTCTGGTGAAAACATGGGCAGGCTATTTTTTCTGTCAAGGGCAAAAGCCAGCAAGGCCTGGGAGGCTGCCCAGGGAGGGCACAGGGTATATTCATTTCTCCCAGAGTGAGGTGCTTATAAGTATAGGATATATAGTGTACAACAGCTCATTTATTTCAGTGAGGTTTTTCCTTGAATAATTTGTAATTCTATACAAATTTTAGCTTGATTGGTCTGCTGAAGTGAGTCAGGTTTTCAAATCTCTGAGGCAAAAAAAAAAAATAGTACTGGTAGTCTGGCTGTCACCGTCAGAAGTTGCTGTGCAGAGGTTGTCCTCGTGTCGGGCACGTCCCGGCCTCGGAGCCCCTCGGCCACGCTGGTGAGCACCGAGAGGAGTCCTGCGCTCGCTCCCCAGAGGGCTCAAATCTGCCCTTCCTCGTGCCACCAAACCTAAACAAGCATAAGAAAATTTTGAATGCAAGAAGTACAGATTAAGGCAGAAGTAAACTGTTTCATGATCCTCATAACCATGCAAATAAACCCCGCTGCGACCGATAACACGTATGTGTTTGTTATATGCAGACAAATGTGGAACTCTAAAGTTCAGCCCATTCTTCAGTTGCTCAGAACTTTTTCTCCAAGTATGCTCCAGCTCTGTGCTCCTCGTGCCTGGTCCGGCTTCGACACTGAATTCTCCTTTAATTCGTCATTCTCGGTGGGGGAATCGATGGGGCTCTCCCTTCAGGATCGGCCCTCAGGGGGAACAATCATCAATTTTCAAAAATGCTAGAAATACAGTAATAAAATAAGAAATATGTTTAAGCAGAATTGCAGACCAAATTCACAGCCATTAAAATTGCAGCCCCTGATAGAATTACCTTTTTTTTTTCTTCTCCCCCAGACAGGTTTCCCTTCTTCAGTCTAACCAAGAAGTAAGCCCCAAATGTAGGGCAGCGGAAACCTGAATTAGAATGTTCTGGTCGAACTCATCTCTCAAAAAATATGTCAAACACGAAATCAATGTAAACATTGAATTGGAGTCATTTATAGAAATAGCTTCACTTCCTTTTCTCTGCAGATGGAAAGAGTTGCCTCATGCCTCTCATGCTGCCTACCAGAAAAAAGCCAAGGTGCCCTATCTCCCAGGGCAGGGGAAAAGAGAGTGGGGAATCAGATGACTTGCATTTGTGCTTGGGAAGTTGCTTAAATTTTCTACTTAATTTGATTAATTTTTCAAAGTACACCATGGAAAGGCAAGTGGCTTCTTTATTGATTGATTGGCAATCCTATGCTGCTTTTATTTTCTGCAGTTAAACAAAAATGCAAACAAAATATTTATGAAGCAATCGGTTTAGTTTAGTGAAGATAAGCAGGATTTTTTTTTCTAGAGGTATTTAGAGAGCAGAGCCTTGAGATTCAGTGTTTGTCAGAAAACAGGAGCTGCATGTAGTTCTCTCTTTGTCTCTCCTTTGATTGGCATGCATTGTGTCAATTAATTGAATATATATATATATTTACACACACGCTAAGTTATTGCCTCCGATAATAATGGAGATGCTTTTTCTGCCTTACCTAAAGAACAAGTGCACACTTGAAAGTTATTCACCAGCCTTTGTAGGTCAACTTCTTCCATGGAGCTTTGTTTCAATTGTCAGATCATAAAGCCACGGAAGGGTATAGATCGTGTTGCGTGTTCGGAGTGCTGGTAACAAATGGCACATTTTAGCATTTGGTCCTCTAGGTAGAAAAAATTAATCAGATGTCTGACAAGATTTGTTATTCATCTCTATTTCAGGCTCTCTTTTTTTTTTTCCCCTTCTTTTTTTTTTTTTTCCCTGGCTTACGACAAATATTACTAACGGGTACTTTTAGATTTTAAAATATGGACAACAGTACTCCATGCAGTAAAAGACTTGAACGATTAATGCTACCCTTATGCCTCTTTTGAGTAGTTTTAGCCATGGGGCTTGGCACTGCCACCATTGTCTTTGTGCCAAAAAATATCCGCAGCGGCTGCCGCATTCTAGTACTAGAGGGTTGTCTCGAAAATTCCGCAGTGAATGCGTCGGGTGTCTACATCGCTGTAGACGCTCTCTCTTTTTTAAAACATTTTAAAAAAAAAAAAAAAAGAGAGAATCTTTAGCTCTTGCAAACCTCAGAAAATGCACAGTACAGGCTGGGGTGTTCAAGTGACTGAAAATGATGCATAATGTACAGTAAACGTAGAAATTCAGGAGAAGCTTTTGTATTTGTGAGCACAAATAGTTGCTTAAAGAGCCTACTCTTGCATATTATCAGCACTCTTGCAAATTTTATTATCTGAAACAAATGTGCCAGTGAATTTTAAGCAGAAAATCAACATCAAGACTGTAGCTAATTTTAAATGGACAGTTTATACAAAAGATATTCCTCTCCCTCCCCCCCCCCCCCAATGAAGTGTCATTACAAAAAGTATGATAATTTCATAATTACAGTTGATAGTGAAAATCTACGTATGTATATCTTTTTAACGGTTTCTTGACTTTTTCATAAATTTCAGTTATTTGTTCTTAATCGAGGAGGCAGATTTCTAGCTGTATGTGGGAACAACAACAACAACAAATGTAATAAAGTTAAAGGCTTACACTATCAGAATGAAATGTGTTCACTCATGATCTCCAGAGCTATCTGTTTGGTGGTAAAAGTGGATGCTATAGATGAAATCTTTACAAGGAGCATAATCCTAAAAAAAAAAAAAGTCAATCTCCTGCTGGCTGCTGTGCCGCTTTGGTACCTCACAGACTTCGACAGAGTCCTGGACGAGTGCCCATTGATGTCATGGAAACACTCAAATTACTGAGAATGATTCATGTCTATGCTGTTCTCTTATCCTCCCCCACACAAATAGAAGTAGATTTTAACCCTGACAACTTGTAATTTGCAGTGGGTTTATTTTTGTATCTGGATAAATATTTTTTAACAACTGAAATTAAGATGAGGCTGCCTGTGTCTGATACGATAGAAAAGAAGATTACTGATACCCAGGCAGGAGCGAGAAGCCTGTTCAAAGTACCTTGTGTCGCTGCTTGTACTTGGTTCCCCTCGACCCTATTTTTCTGTTTGGGATTTTTTTTTTCCCCCCGTCCTCACCGCTCGTTATTTGCATCGACTTTCTGGCCCTCTTGGGGTGATGGGAAGTAGCACACGTAACTCCAGGCATGCCAGCAAGACATTTTGTTTGCAGATCTCGGCATTGGACTCAGGGATTCACGATTAAAATTTCATTGTCATTTCAATCTTGAATTATTTCTGCAAAGGCTTCCAGTACTCTGAACCTGAGGGGGGCTATGGAGTGGGTGATCCATCATTTTTGTATAACCAGATACAAGTGTTTTCAAAAGTTATTACATGTGCAAATGTTCTATGAATTGCAAATAAATTTTGGAGGTTCCTGTGTATAAGTAACTATGTGGAAAACAACAAACCCAAAACCAATCGAGAAACAAAAGCAAGCTCTTAAATTGTGATGAGGAGAAAGGTGATTTTTTTAAATTCCAAACCACTTGCGATAGTCAAACTTTAATACCTCTAAAGGGCAATCACACCTCCTAGCCGCATATTAAAGGAAAGGCTTGCGGGGTCAGAATGTGGCCACGCCATTTTGGGAATGATTAAAATAAACTCCATCGTCCTTTGTCTAACAATCTGCCTCACCGTGGGTTCTGTATGAAATTTGGCTCGCGTCGGGGAAAACGCAGCCCAGCAGAGCTCGGCGTCCGTCGGGCAGTAGCGGTGCCAGCCAGGGCCCCCTCACCCGCTGCCTCGCTCGGGCCCCGCGGATTTGTGAGGTCGGTGGTGCCGTCGTTACTAAAACCTGGTATTTCCAAATTAAAGGAGGTTTTCTAACGGCTTCGGTGGGCGTGCGGGCGCAGCGGCTGTGTCTCGGCGGCGCGGGCTCTGACGTGGCTGGGGTGCGTGGCCCCGGGAACCTGGCATCTAGGTGCAGAGGTGTCCCCAGCATGGCTGGGAGTTACACGCAGAGATAAACCGAGCATCTGGTCCCTAGTAACTGGGACTGTGTGTTGTGGGTTTTATGCCCCAGCCTATAATAAAAACTTTAATTTTATGAGTGATTTTTACTGTGTTCTTGGATGTTTTGTTAGATAATACCTCCCCCCCTCCCGTGATTATCCTCACCATAAGGGTGGTCTTTTAGTGTCAATATGTTTTGTATCAGCCCTCTTGACTGCTCTTTGTCTCGGGAGCACGTGGTGCGGTGCTGCTCAGCCATGACTTAATGCTTTGCAGAAACCACCTCTTCCCTTCTTGATTTTGCTCGAGTCTGGCCATTCAAACCTGAAAGAACCTTTATTTTCCTTTGTAAATATGGCATAACCGTAACCGGTACTGCAAGTCAGGCTCTTGGATCTGAGTTGTAAAGGCTTCCTGGGGGGGGGAAAGAAAAAAAAAAGCAAAAAAAAAAAAAAAGGGTACTTAGGGCTGGCGGAGAGTCTTGGCAGTCATCGGGCCCTTGTTCAAGTCCCAGCACCATTGGGGCAGCCCCGGCGTCGGTAGCAAATGGTGAATTCCCAATCGGTGTCTCCTTCCCAGGTGTAAATTCCATCACGACCGTGATGGTGGGGGAGTTTGCTCCTGGGAAAGAGAGCAGGGAGCCGCGTCCCGAGCATCTCCTGGGCTGTCGGGAGAGTCGGGCAGGGGCTGGCCGTGGCCCTGGCGGGATGGGGAGGGTGCCTGGGTGAGTGCTCAGCCCTCAGCCAGAGCCCGTTAAATCTCAGTTCCAGGAGGCGCGTGGAGCAGCGGAGCTGGGATTAGGAAGTTTTCTTTCCCATCGCCATCCTCAGCATGAAAAAGTGTTAGTCCCTTTCTCGTTGCCTACGTGCATTGCGCAGTCAGCAGTGCCTATTTTACATATGTAAACAGCACTAGGAGAATGTGGTGAACATCGTATAAAACGCTTGGAGATGCTGTATATATCCGTTTATATCTGTTATACATATCTTTTTTTTTTTTTTTTTGTTAACAGGTAAAACAGAAAGGGGTTCATACTCATCATATGGAAGAGATTCGAATTTACAGGGTTGCCATCAGGTAAGTGAAAGTCTGCTGAGCGGAGGGGGTTGTGATAAATACTCTGATAAATGAGGTTTGCTGCTTAAAGTTGTACATCTTAGGGCTAGGCTCCATCCTAAACAGCGATGGCTGCAGATGTGCGTCGCTCAGAAACGGGCTTTATTGCAAACGCAGGTTTTAAAGCTCCTGCCTGAGCTTTTCTAGCCAGGATACAGTTACTGGAGACTAGGAGGACTTGGGTTGACCTAATACTGCCCCAGCCAGCGCTGCTGCTGCAAACTATTGATTATTGTCCCTCGCAACAATGCGGCAGTGTTCGGCGTGGCGGGGCCTTCCCCAACAGCACAACTTCCCAAACTGCAGAACTGGAAACACACCGCAGAGCTGGTGTCAGCCCCTAGCTTTGGATGGCTACTGCAATAAATTATAGTTTTCATAGAATCTGTATGATGTTGTGTGAAAACAAGGTTGTATTGAGGGATAAAAATGTCTGTGAAAATATGATTTGTTGTCCCTTTTTGTTTCTGAATTGTTTTTGGCTGGAAGTCAAGGCCAGCAGGCTAACAGCAAAGCCGTCTCAAGGGAAGCATGCGTGAGCTAGAAAAATAAGAGTAGTTTAATTAAATAATAAAATGCCAATGTAATACAAAGGTATAGCATGTGTGTGCGTGCGCCTCTCTGCACTTTGCATTTGCATACTTTTAAGTCTCCAGAGAAAGTCTGAGTCTAAAAATACTATCAATAGCCAAAAGTCTGTGCTTTGTTTCAAGACAATTGATTTTTTTAAAAGACACTTTCTTTTTAATTTCAGTAGCAATATTAATCGTCTGTTTAAATTCATTTTGTTCTTGAAGAGTGCTAGGCTTCCTTTCCTTTTTCTAAGTGCAGTAGCTTCGCACTTTGGAAAACTATTGAAAGAATTTAATAGCCTTCTTAATATTCAAAGCTTTATGCTGTTCAAATCTGCCAGGAAAAGAAAAAAAAACCAAAAGCAACAAAAAAACCAGCCAAAATGCATATTACTTCCCTATAGGAAAGGGAAATACTTGATCCCTTCTTTCTTTTTGGAAGTCCACGTTCTTTGGTAGTGTGGAGAAACAGCCTATTCTTACATTGTTGGTTGGGCTTTTTTAAAAACATTTGGTGTAGAAAAGTGAAATCGTTTTGAGCAACAGAACACAAATTTCTGCTGTCCGCCCTCAGCAGTGTCTGGAGGCCGGGGCTGTGCTCTGGGCCGCCTGTCCCGGCCCTCCACAGCCCTGCGTGGGCTCATCCCGGCCCCCACGGCCGGACAGACGGAGCCGTCCAGCGCCGGGGCAGCCTCGGAGGTGGCGGCAGGGTCCCTGCGCAGGTGGCCACTGGGCCCCTTCCATTGGCCACCGAGGCCCCTGCGCTCGCCCATCGTCCTCCGCCTTGTCGGAGTTTTTGGGGAGGTTTCCTGCGCGGCGTTTCGCTCGCGGAGCTTGGGCGAGGGGAGGCTGCTTTCCCTTGCTGAGAGCACAATTACACGTGTTTAATTCTACGTCAGAGGGTGCAGGGCTGCTCGCTGGGGAAGGGTTACAGGCCAAGCCTTGAAAGTTGACTTAGTGATGTCCTAAACCTCCGCATACATAATTTAGTGAGTCGATAAGTGATTTACTGGTTTCCCTTGCAATAACCAGCACAGATAAGTGCAGGAGATCGCACGTGTAACCCTCCCCTGATCCAAACCAACCGCAGCAGCTCTTAATTAATTTTAGGAGCCATTTCTAGCTAGTCCTCTCCACTTTAAAACGCTTTGGCTTTCTGTTGTTAGGAGGTAGCAGGGTATGTCTGTCCCCAGCGTGTAGCAGTCCCCATCCAAGGGTGTGACCTGTGTCCTCTGCAGCTCCAGCCCCTGGAGATCCCGTTCTGAGGCTCTCCTGGTCTGCTGCCATTTCACGTTTCATCTGAAAAAATACCTTTTCTTTGCTGCACTTTGCTTCTAGCTTTTCTTTCAGTCTCGCCATGTTCCGAGTGATCTCATGACGCTGCAAGTCAGTTAGAAATTGTTTCCGAGTTCAAAATGGCATTACACCTAAATAAGTTGTGTGCTCTATATATGCCTTGGGCGTGGAGTCTTAATGCGACTCGTACTGCGGCCTCCGCGCACACCCGTGTCTGTGAATATCTGCAGGGCACAGATCTGTGTTTAATTCAGGAGTGAAAAGTCAGCCTTAGAAACTAAGGACAGAGGTGCAGCTGTAGGCTTGAGAAGACAGTTTGAGGTAAATAGATAATTTTTTTCTTCAGCATCCTCAGCTCTGTGTCCCAGCCAAAGTGAGCTGGCGTTTGGCAGAGGCCCTCGGTGGTAGTAGAGAGTGACCTGCTTCCAGATACTCCCAGTGTGAAGTGATACAAAGTGACTGGGTGTGATGTTAGTGCTGGGAGCGTGGAGGGGTCGGGGCAGCGCGGATCAGTCCCGGGGGGACGCTGGCGGGTCCCCACCCAGCCCTGCACCCAGCCTGGCCTCTCTCTCAGCCAAGTGACAGATCAGTCACCAGCTGAAACCCCTCGTGGGGACCTGCCGGGTAATTGCCGTAACGAGGACGGTTGCCCACAGAAACGGGCAGCCCGGTTCCCACCGCCTCTCCTCCTGCAGCACCAACCGCCCGTGGTAGGAGTCCACGCGCCGCTCCTGCTCCCCAGACTCTTCTTCTGGGAGAGGACAAACCTGGAAGTGCCAACCGGCTCCAGCCGCTCGGCGAGCTCCTTCGTATCGCGGGAAAAAGAGCAGTGCAAGCCGGGGGGATGCTGAGCCTGTGCCCCGTGCCAGGGAATACGGCGGGTCAAGATACTGGAAAAAACCCAACCTTAATTCCCATAAACAAGCCAATGGCTGTGGTTGTAGTATGAGAGTTAATGCCTTTTTTTTTTTTTCCTGAATGACAACACTTCAGTGGACCAATTCTGAAGTTTCCCCAGAATTCAGTTGGTACAGACGTGGTTGGCTCTCTGGATGGATCCTCGATTGTATTGACGTGGCAGTGCCCTGTGGTTGTGGTGGGTCGGTGAAGAACCGATGGAGAAAACCCAACCTACCCCCTCGCCTTTCCTGTGGTTTCATTCATGAAAATTTGAGGAATATTAGGAAGATGTTACAATAAGAGTGCAAATACTAAAAACTCCAATCCATGCGATAGGGTCTTTCATTCTACCGTATGCATCCACTTTCTTGAAGTATAATGGAAAAGTGGATGAGGCAGATGTCCAGTGCCCAGACAGGAAGGAGAAAAAATATTTCTAAAATAAGAATCTCTGAAATTCCTGAAAGGTACGGAAGGAATAATGCTTAATGCCGAGGTTGGACCATCTGTTGTCTGTTCTCCAGGCTGCAGAACTATCAGGATCCACCAAATTATTAACAAGTATGAACCTTCAGGCTTAAAAGAAAATTAAAAGCTACGAACCTACTGCAACATTTCTAGGATGTGCTTTCACACGCGTTGAGAAAGATTAGCTTATCTGGAGAGAAGATATTGAAGAAAACTTGGTGAATTCCAAAGGAAATGCTGGTGGTGATACTGTGGGTTGTTGAGAATCCCCTGAAGCCTGGGGTTATCCGAGGGACTGGAGGAGCGGCAGTAGCTGCCTGAGCTCCTTTTTCCTAAACCCAAGAGGAACGTGCAGATTTTGTTGATTTCTGAAAGGTAAATTGCTACCTCCAGATGTGATGCATTGCTCTCTGTAGATGAGTTCCTGGAACAATTAAGGAAAACTAAATACCTAACGATATTGAACTTGCTACCTATTAATCTTCTGGTAGGAAAAAAACCAACAACCTCTCTTCACACAAATAGCAGCAATGATGGGAGGTTTCGTCCCCGCGCTGTGTTCACACCAATGAGAGAAGAGGTCAGATACACAGCAACCCATTTACTTCAAGATGATTTTTATTTCCGAGCCTAGGGCCCAATTGGGCTCTCACTGAAAACCATAGCAAATACAACACTGATTACAGTGGGAATGGAGGAAAGCTTATCTTGGGAACTATTTAATTCCATTAGAGAGAAGTCATCTAAGAAACATGTACCGAAGTTGTTGTCAAGACACTTTTGAAACACTGGCTTCATTGCAGTTAATGACAAAAATCTCATTTCATTCAGTGAAGTCAGGATTTTGCGTGTTGTCTTAATTCTGTGCTACTTACCATTTCCCCAAAGATCAATTTTTTTTATATTGTGCTGGTTTTGGGGGCATTAGCAAGGCAGTAGTATTAAAATAAGCCTACCTACTTGATTTCTCTAACTTTATTCTGGTTCCCTGTATTAGTCTGTATTACTGGTTTGGTACTCAGATTGTAAGTAAGGGCCTGCACATGGTAACGAAGAGCAGTGAGTCTGCTTCTTTATTCAGAGAGCTTCGTGTAAATCAGCCCTGTAAAGGACATTGTAGAGAGGTTGGTGCTGGTCTCTTCTCACAGGTGATTAGTGACAGAACAAGAGGGAACGGCTTTAAACTGCAACAGGGGAGGTTCAGACTGGGCATGAGGAAAAAATTTTTCTTAGAAAGAGTGGTCAGAGTGTGGAATAGGCTGCCCAGGGAGGGGGTGGAGTCCCCATCCCTGGGTGTGTTTAAGGGTCGTTTGGATGAGCTGTTGGGGGATGTGGTGTAGGGGAGAACTTTGTAGAGTCGGGCTGAGGGTTGGACTCGATGATCCCAAGGGGCTTTTCCAACCTCAATGATTCTGTGATTCTGTGAAAGAGTAAAGGCAGGCAGTGCTAGAAGAACCCATCTAGTAGGTAGCACTGAGCGTCGGCCACTCAGGGTGGGTGCAGGGGTCTGTGTGCGAGCAGGGACACGCTCCGGAGGACTTGCGAGCACCTTGCTGTGGCTGGAGGATTGGCTCGTAAATCCCCACGCTCCCGTGGCCCAGAGACAGCCAAGAATGAGGGGCTGTGTCAGTTCTAAAGAGGTTATAAACCCCTGATAGTCAGTCCTTAGTGCAAGAGGATCTGGATACACAAAAGATCGTTATTACTAGTGGTAGTGGGTGCCACTTACGTAGTGTGGTCGATGAGACCGACCTGGAGTAATCCAGAGCTATTGCGCTTTTCTGAGCAATAGTTAATTCAGAGAAGCAATGAATAAAGAGAACTGTAAAATGAGCTTGATGGCCAGAAAACATACGCTATAGATTTCCAAGGCAACGCACGAGATTGTATGTGGGAATAAATTAGACAGTCCTTTGAAAATTTGGATTAGGCCTTTTTGGCAAACGCATAGTAACAGATACTTAGCTTTTAAGGTGTTTTAACTTAAAGCAAAATCCCCAAATCCTAAGATGACTTGTTTTTACTACTAAGTCTTTTAGAAAGTGAGTCTAAATGTTAGTTTTGGATATACTGATTTACTTGATGTTCAAGAAACACTCTCGGAGGCCAGTTGGAACCATCCCACTGTTAAAAGCTGACTCTGGAATGAAGTGTTAAGGTAAAAGCTAGTGGAGTTGTACAAGCTCAGCCAGCTTTTTTTTGGACTTTTTTAATAAAAAAAACCTGCTACCAAAATGTCATAAACTTTATCCAGATTGAGATCATACCTGCCAGCCTTCAGCTTGATTCAAGATACCATGGTAAGGAGAAAGGCCGACCACCAGAATGCCACAGGCAAGATTTAACTTTGGGTTTATTGCAGCTTCAGTTCAAACAAGCAACATTAGAGGCTGCAACAAAATGGCTCCTTCGTGCATTTACAATGCCGTAGGCACCCGAGGGCAGTCTGCCCAAACCTGCGGCAGCTCTCTGGCTTTCCAGGATTTCCTGAGGGACCGTGGCAGTTGCAATTTATTTGAGGAATCCCCATCAGAAAGGAGCAGGCTCCGAGATCCTGAGAAGTCGGGGGGACGCGACTGGCAGGACGGCGTTTCTGCAGAGAGCATCTCTGCGCCGCAACACAACGTTTATCATTTCACTTGCCACTTCTCTGTCTTCCTTTCAGTCTTTTTTTCTCTGACTCCTCTCTTCCTCCTTGCTTCCCTGTGCTCCCTTCTCTCCAAAACCTCCGTCCTGTCCCTCTGGAAGCGGCGGTGTGGCTTTCCAGGAGCCTGATGTTGCAGGGCCCAGCAGGCTGCTGTGGCAAGCGACCATGCCAGCTCTGGCTGAGGTTTCTAGAAACTCATTTAAAAGTTCACGCAGACCCAACCCGAGTTCAACCGTCTTGTAGCTGCTACTGTTTTCCTGTATCCTCTCCCGTCAGATCCAACTCCAAATATCTGTTGGACGCTGCAGTCTCTTTACAGACTCTCCACGCTCTTTCCTGACGTCCCTCCTCCTGCGTGGTTGTGGATCCTCTCTCCTTTGCCTCCCATCTTTCCTTACTCCCCCGTCCCTCTGTGATGGGTGAGAGGAGCCTTTGGCACACGACGGGGCTGCTTGTGCCTGGGACAGCCTTTCTCAGAAGGTTTTCTCACGTGGTGTTTTATCCTCTCTGTGTCATAGCTCGCTCTGAGGGGAGAAGTCGTGGCAAGGAAGGCCTTGGATTTTATTTTTGTGAACGTTTGTGGCTCAGTGAGCATAGTGCAGGGAGGATATGACATACCTCTGACGGAGATTTTAGATAGAAGTAACGGGAACATTGCTGGAAAACTTTAAGACGAGTGTAATGGAAATGAAAGGAAAGACCCCCGTGGCTTCTGCAGCAAGTGCGTGTGGATTAACTCGGCCCAGCTGCCCGTGGCCGCCTGTCTGTGTGTCCAGAAAGGCTGTAAATCCTTGCATAACGCTGCTCTTCTCCTGCTGAGAAGGGAATGGGCAGAAAGAGCTGTTGCCCATTTTCTTTTTTCCTCTAGAAGTGCTGGGGTTTCCTTTTTCTGCTGTGAATTACTGAATTGTTGCAACATCTCTAGTTATATGAAGAGTCGTCCAGCAAAGGCAGAAAGGGGAAAAAAAAAAAAAACAAACAACAGGAGGGATTATCTTTTTATCTGATATGTACTTTTAAAAGGTCCTTCTTCAGTGCTTCATTCAGCATGAGATTGAGACTAATGCATATTCTGAAATCAGGCTTCTGATTTAAGCCGCTAAAGAATAACTGTTACAAAAATAACTCTGGCAGCGTCGCACAGGGGCTTCCAGCTTCTCAGAGACCTCACCAGTGAGCTCACGGGTGCTGCCCCGTGCGTTTAAACGCTCCCGGCTTTCTTGAATTTGATCAGCAACACGTTCCTCGCTATCTTGCAGAGCACTTTGGGGGTGGTTTGCTTGCTTTTTTTCTTTTTTTTTTTTTTTTTTAATGGCCTGCCCACCTTTTCATAGTAAACAATAAAACCGTCGGTATCGTGGCTGCGGAGAGGGGAGGTGTGAGCCGAGGTGGGGTGCGGGTGCCTGCGCACGGAGCCGCTGCGCTCTCAACTGCTTCTAATTTGTACTTTGTTCATGAACGTCAGGGCAAAGAATCTTTCCGTTTTATTGGTATTGTATACAATAAGTTATTAAATTTCATCTCTGTAATACACCTGCAGTAAAATAACAAAACATTACTGCACTTAAGGAACATGTGTGTGTGTTGCAATGTTCCACCCCTCCCTTCCAAACAGCTGCTTACGGATTTCAAGATCCATTGTATATATTCCCTAGAGCCCACCTCTAATAATCGAGACACATCTGCCATTGCAGTATTATAGGCATATGTAGTTTTATTGAAAACTATACCTGTATATAAAAAAATTAAATAACTCCTACCTCAATTAAATTGGCAGGCTACCTTTTCTGAAGATCATATTGCAGACCTCTGGAGACACAGCGAGTTCATTTTATTCTTCTGTTACAAATTACTGAGTATTTTTTTGCTTAGTCAAATAACTAGGTTTCCTCACATTTTGATGGCAAGATTCCTTTACCTCTAATAATCTCTCCATCATTCTCCCTCCCTACAAAAGCCACACAAAAGCTGTACTAAAGTGATAAAAGATACCTAATGTACCAAGGAATTGAGGTTCCTACGAAGCTAATCCATTTTTTTTGTCATTAGACGTGCGGTGTCAGTGCCCTTAACAAAAGCTCCAGCTCTTTGTTTATTTGCTTTGAAGTATTTGACCACTCTGACTTTTTGGCTGGGCAACGTGTCCTTCCCAGCCAGGGCTTCGTGTGGATGCGATGTGCTCCGTAGGAAACCCGGCTTCAAAACAGAATTACACTCTATTGTACTGGCTAAAGGAAATGCAAAAAGAGCTCCTTGGCCCCGGAGTCCAGAATTCCTCCAGCCGTACTAACCTCTTGTGTAGCTACAACCTTGCACGTGGGGCAAGGAGAGGGAGTAGGCAAACTCTGAATCTGGCTTTCCCTGAACACATCCCTGCCCCGGGGACAAACGATCAATGTGAGTGGATAAAATTCTGGCCACTGTGAGGTTGGTGGCAGAAGTCCCGTGGAGTTCAGTGGGGCTGGGAAGCAGAATTTCGCCTGGTGACTTCCGTGGTGATTTGTAGCTGGAGAAGATTCACTTCTGTCGTTGTTTCTGCTCGAGCATCTCGCTTTGGGAGGTGGAATCGTTGCTCCTGCTCCAGAAATTAGTTCTAGCGCCCATAAACTATCCTCCTGTGATCATGGGCACATTGTGGACTAATGTTTTTGATGTTACAGCACTGAAATAATGACATAAGAGATAAAATTTCCATGTTAATCAAATGTATTAAGGAACAGACTTAAGTTCAGATGTCTGAATGGCTCATTTAGCAGAATTCCTCATGCATCCAGAAAGACACGGTTTCATTGTCCATATCATAATTGAAGAAATGCTAAAACCCAACGCTGCAATTTAGTGGTAAAAGGAGTGCTTTTCTCTTAGCCCTTTGGATCAAATGTTAAGCTGAGGGCTATTTTGTTGGAAGTGAGCATTCCAAGGGCACCTTTCTGGAGCTTATAACCTGGCAACAGAATAACACTGCGATTTGTAATGTGCAATAATAGGTTTATGTTGTGGTTGAGTGCTAATAGGAGCTCGGTTTGCCTTCGCAGTCGCTGCACTCTGACTTTCTGTGCTATCGTCAACGCGATAAAAAGGGGAGCGCCGCTTGCCCGCCGTCGTACCGTGGCAGGTTGTGGGCTCGCTGTGCTGCGCGCTGCTGGTTCAGGTCTGGTCAGCGTTTGATGGAAGACCTCCAGCAAAAAGGCAGGCTGTGCTTTGACTAATTCTGGCAATTTTCAGGCCTCAGAATTGACTGTTGAGGGCCGCGGCGTACAGGGGTGATAGCTGGGGATGCTCGCCTTGGCATATAAGGGACGGTTTGGCAGGTTTTGCTGACATAAACGCATCAACTCTAAAAAGCAAAAATTCAGTCTGGTGGAATAATAGCTGAAACCATTTTCATTGCATGCTTGGTGCAAAGCTTTTACCAACCATTCACGGCTTTCTCCAAAGATGACGGTCTCCTCTGTAGCCCTCTGTTCACATCTCGGTGGTGAACCACCTGCTCCGTTAAGAAGCCGTGTCCTCTCTGAGTCACTCCCGTAACGAGCCGTCAGGCCCGTTAGATCATCCAGCTCGCCTCACCTGCAAAGTAGTGACAGTTCAAGCAAGTTCTGAAGAAAAATACCACTTCTGGGGTTATCAGAAATTCTTATCAGGGTGGTAACTGTGAAGACAAGGATAGAGTCTCGCTAAAGACACTCCAGCTCTAGAGCTTTACTCACAGAATTGTGGAGGTTGGCACCTCTGGAGGTCACCTCGCCCAAGCCCTGCGCAAGGGTGCCCAGGGCCACGTCCAGACGGGTTCTGAGTATGTCCAAGGATGGAGACTCCCCAGCCTCTCTGGGCAGCCTCTTCCAGTGGTTGAGCACCCTCAACAGTAAAAAAAGTGTTTTCTTGTGTTTCAGTGGATTTTCCATATTCCAGGCTGTGCCGGTTGCCTCGGTTATGAAGGGGTTTGGGTCATTGACTCCAGAGGGTTCAGTAAATCTCCAGCTTTCACCGGCAATTTTACACAAAGACGGAAAGAGGAGGAGGAGCTCGGGCGTGCTGTGTGTGCACACGCGTACACAGCACATACTCATCCGTTGAGATACTACAAAGGATGGTGATAGACCCAAGATAGCTGTAAGAAATGGATTTCTGGGGGATGCTTCAGCATGCTGGTATTGACCTAATTTCTGACACCTCTCAGACAAAACAGTCTTGCTGTTTTCTGGGAGCAGTTGTCTTTTGAGAGTCTCCTTGTGCTCCTCCCCTCTTTCCCCCAGCATTTCAGCAGCAGTTACCCTCTCCAGGAGGCACCTGCCTTCCACAGCTTTTTTGGCCCTCTGGACACACAGGCTTGGTTTGTTAGTGGTGGCTTTGGCTGCTGGGATGCTTTTCTGTCTGCTTCTGGCCAGAGCTTGTCCAGGCCATGACTGGGGTCTCCGCGTTGCCCAGTGCGCACAGAAATAAAGAGGTTCTTTTAAATATTATTTTCTTCAGGTGACCGTCGTGTTTCTGGACGCGATGATCTCCCACAGCTGCCACAAACCCGCGTGGCTGCTTTTGTAGCGTTTGCGGTACGCTGTCGCATTGCTCGTTTCCAACAGACCATTTCCAATAGCCTTTTTACTGCCCAGAAGTTTCTCCGTTCTCCCACCACCCCCTTCTGACATGTGGTTACCTGCTGCTTTGCAGGGGAATGAATAGCATCTTTAATCACACTTAATTACCATGCTACTGCAGACAGGAACTTCACATACAGAACAGCTCAAGATGGAGAAACAAGATCCTTTACGAGCACAGATAGATACAGAACGCTAATTATTAAAATAATCACTATTTTCAAAACACACACTACACATAAAATTTAGGATCTCTACTTTCAAAGACAGCTATTAATTCCTTTCTACAAGTCACAAAATTTCTCATTTTCGAACTTCTTTACCGTATTTTATATCTGTAAGTTGTCCAGATCTCTCTGAGTTTCAAACTCTAGTGCATCTCCTTTGTTTGCACTTTGCATGAGCTAATAAATTTATTTTAGATTATTTAAACACGGAAGTAAATAGTTTGCTATATGGATACACGGAGAAATCAGTGTTTTAACAAACAAGTGCCGTACATTTAGACAGCAGCTCATTCTTGCTGCACTGCCTGTGGAATTTCTTCACCTGTTTTACCACATACTCCCTGGGAAGGTCCAGATAAACACAAGCCCACGATCTGTGTATTTTTAAGAGCTTTCACATTCCAGTAAACTCTCGCCACCTGATTTTCACAGAAAGCTCTTTAACTTCCTTCTTGTTAATAGCTGGAAAAAAAAAGAAGTATGTTTGCATCCCACTTGAAAGCCGGTGTTTGAGGATTGCGGCGTTACGCCGTGGTTACCATCAGTCCAGCCTGGCATCAGCACTGACCTTAGTGATATTTTTTCTTTGGAAGAAGACACTCTAGCTGTGCTTCTCTTGTTGTGTGATTTATTCCTTTGCTGCTTGGCTTAAAAAAGGAGCAATTACTTTTGACAAGTAGAGATTTCAGGGAATATATGAGGATACGAATCCTACCAGCTATTTATGTATGGAATAATTAAAAACAATGACTAAGTTCTGCTATCAGCCTGCCTAAAAAAAGAAAACCCTCTGATACCTCAAACGCACAAGCAACATCAAATGGCTGTGGAGTTGTCATGGAGCATTCCCTACTTCTTTTCTAATTCTTTGTCTTCGCCCGTCTGAAGATGCTTTTCCAGCTTGTTTTATTTCAGCAGGAAAATACTTCATAGGGCAGCAAAGTGCGGGGCGTTCCGGGCACCTCAGGGTTTGGGTCCCTGCATCCCACCCACGTTGCAGGTGGCCGTAGGTGCCTCCCCAGTTACCCGAAGGGCGTCGTGTGGCTCTTCCCAGAGACACGGGGAGGGGAAGGCTCAGCCTGGGACCCCGTGTCCCTGGCACAGGTGCCCGGGGGGCGCCGGGGTGGAGGTGGCTGCCGGTGCCCCGTGGCTCTGACTCTTGGAACCGGGTGAGCTGAGTCATCCCCCCTTAATCCTCTGCTCGGGAGCAGAAACCCACATTTCAGGGCGGCCGTGCTGAAGTTAGGACTCCACATCTGTAGGGGGGGGGGGCCATCAGCCAACGGCTTAGCCATGCCTTGTGGTGTGTCTTTCTCGCTTCCCCTTTCCTGTTTTGCTTGGTTTTCACTGTTCCCCTTTCATCGCTTTTTTTTTTCCCCATAACTGACCTGTGTTTTGCTTCAGCCTGTGGCTGGTGTTAGGCCTGTTCTGGTGAGGACTCTGGGGTCGGGTTGGGGGAGGAAGAGGCCTCGACCCCTCCATCCCTCCACACCGTGTCTGTCCTTCGGCTGCAGCCCGGGCTTCCCCCGCGCAGCCGTCCTGCTCTGCCTTGTGTTCTCAGCCTTAGTCAGCTTGTGAGCAGCATTTTTAAACCTTCTCCCCCCTACCCCGGCTTTGAAAAGTGCCGAACACATTGTTGGTGCTTAACAAATACTAAATAATAATATAACACAGGAGCCAGGTACTTCTCGAGGCCTTTGCAGCAGCTGAGGTGCATGTCTGCCAGGCATTCAAGTCTTGCTGCAGTATGTTTAGCAACAATGGCGAAGTTAATATTTTTATTTTGGTTTGAAGTTAATGACAGAATATAGCCATCTGTCTGCATGTTTATAGGTCTGTCTTTTTTTGTTTTTTAAACTATTTTCTTTCTTTGAAAAAAGATCCTGGTTGACTGTCAGGAGAAAACACTTTGAAATAGTAAAGGTATAGGCTATACTACAGTTAGAGTCATGGCTATTTCCCACATCCTTGTCTTTCAAAAGTGTCTGGGGAAAAATGCATATAAAGCTGAATAAAAGCCAACTGTATCACTGAAATACAACTCACTTGGGTGTTTCTCTGTCTCTCTTTTTACATACACTGTAATATACAGTGATACCTTTACATTGCATAACAAGGTGCTGTGACAAATCCAATTTTTGGAGAGGGTGATATTTTCATTATTTCATGGAATGCAAGAAATGGCAATTAACTGCCCAACATATTCTAGCCATCCACAGAGAAAATTAGCAAGAAGCTGCCCGTTGCTTTATGGCACCTTCCCCAGGCCACGGAAGGGGTGCTGGGCTCCTGCAGTTTACCAGCAGAGCCTTCAGTGTATCTGTGGTGAAGAAGAAGATACGAAATAGGCTGTTTCCACAGTTTGAAAATCCTCCTTGCCCCGTTGGTCCTGAAAAGTGCAATGTTGAGAACCTCAGACAGAGGTTTCGTGAGGCCATCTCGCGTCATCGAGAAGAGTCGCCCGTGTCTTACCCTCTGCCCACATCGTGCTGGGAACAGCCTCTGCCTTTTTCTAATGCCCTTGCAGTGACTGTTGTCCAAAACACGACTCACTCGTTCCATCCTTGTTCCCTGCTCCTCTTCTTTAAACCTTGAGCGTGGAAGAGTGCTAATTTCCCATGAATCCTTACTATTTTCTTTTTAATACGTATATCCACTTCAAATCAATCATTTTTAGAAGTTTTATTCCATGATGACCAGTCTTGGACAGGCTTTGCAAAATGATTGATTCCTAGCCCAGCTTTGGAAGACTTGTGAGAAGCTCCATTTGCAGTTAGTGCAAGTCACCACTCTGCTCTTCTGGCAGCAGCAGCAGAGTTCTGTAGCAGCTACATCTTTCTTCCTCCCCGGGCATGAGATACTGGAGTCACATATGGAAATTTCTCCTGCTTGTCATATTTTATGGGCACATGGCACATCCTGATACCGTAACGATAGATTTGACGTGATCGTACACGTGTAGAGCAGCACAGACAGTTTGGGAATTGCAAATGTACAGTAGGAAGACACCTTTTGTGGTGTGTTTCGAAGCAGCCCAGCGAGGGTGAATGAGGCTGCTTCTTCCTCGTGGACTCCCACTGCTGCGTCGGGATGGGAGAACAACGATGCTGCGCCCTTATCATTTTCCAGTATTAGAATCTTATTCTGAAGTTAGCTGGTCTTACAAATTTTGCTGTGTAACTTCTGGCTCTTTGCCTTTTTTTTTTTTTTTTTTCTGCTTCAGTCCTTTAGCGATTCAGTTGCTCGAAGATACGTTCTATGTATTTCTGTAGAACGTTAAGTAAAATCAGGAACAAAGCAGTAACTCTGAAACTTCTCTGTGCTGCTGTTCAGCCTGGTATTTCTTTTCTGTAGAGTCATTCAGCAGAGTGGCTTATTTATTTTTTTAAAAATTATTTCTTTCAGGTTAATTACACATTCTGTGACAACTTTTGTCCCTAGTATTAGTCTGAAGCGGTGGTACCACCCCTGCGGAGCTCAGCTCTTTCTGCGTTTTTTTGCCTGTGAAGGTGTTGCTCTGTCTTGTGTTAGTGCTGCGAGTGCAAACTGGAGTAAACGGCTGCGGAAGGGAGACGTGAGAGGAGCCCCAGAGGGAGGCATGTCCCCGTGCAGTCCCGTCCTGGATTATTTAAATCCGCACCAACCCGCACAGGCTGGTTTCCCTGAAACCAGCGGGATGGCAGAGTGGGAGTAAAGCTTCTCCGCAGCACAAGCAGGATAAAACCTTGCCCCCCCCCATAGCGGAGATCCTCCTGCCCTCGAAAAGGAGGGAGGAAAGGCCCCACGGATGGCGAGCAGGGCGGGCAGAGGGTCTGCTCTTCCCCAACTCCTGAAATCCCCCTTAGTCGCTGGGACTAAGCGCCTGCCTGGCCTTTTGGGCCGCATCTTTGGAGTTCAGTGCATGTGTTTCACAGAATCCCAGAATCATGTGGGTTGGAAAAGCCCTTGAAGATCCTCCAGTCCGAGCATGAACCTCACACTGACCATTCCCAACTCCACCAGATCCCTCAGCGCTGGGTCAACCCGACTCTTCAACCCCTCCAGGGATGGGGACTCCCCCCCTGCCCTGGGCAGCCCATTCCAACGCCCAACAACCCCTTCTGCAAAGAAATCCTTCCTAAGAGCCAGTCTGACCCTGCCCTGGCGCAGCTTGAGGCCATTCCCTCTTGGCCTGGCACTGGTTCCCTGGGTCAAGAGACTCATCCCCCCTCTCTGCACCCTCCTTTCAGGGAGTTGCAGAGGGCCATGAGGTCTCCCCTCAGCCTCCTCTTCTCCACACTAAACCCCCCCAGTTCCCTCAGCCGCTCCCCATCACACCTGTGCTCCAGACCCTGCACCAGCTCCGTTGCCCTTCTCTGGACACGCTCGAGTCATTCAATGGCCTTTTTGGAGTGAGGGGCCCTAAACTGAACCCACTCATCGAGGGGCGGCCTCACCAGTGCCGAGTCCAGGGGTAAGATCCCTTCCCTGTCCCTGCTGGCCACGCTAGTGCTGATACAAGCCAGGATGCCATTTCTTCACAGACATGTTGCTCCTCCCTGAATTTGAGCAGGTTACTGGATCCATCCTCTTATTTGTATAATAGAGATGAGAGGAACCGTGAGGGCAAAACGTTGCTGACTGTTTTCCTTCACGTGTGTGAATCCTTGGGTTATATATTTGCAATACATCTACTTGTAGTAGGAACTCCCCGGTGTACTCCCAGGCGTGCGGACGTTGGATGGGCGCTGCGGCCTATGGAGACAATCCTGAAGGGAGACAGCAGAAACGTGAGGGTGCTGAGCACAGGCAGTGCCCGACCTGGGAGGAGAAGCCACCGGGGACCGTAACGTGCCCAGCAGTGACACTTCAGCTCCATCCCCTCCCTGCCAGCGTGGCTGGGGCACATGCTGCAGCATTTTCATCCAATGCACACAGTCTTCATTTTGACTTAAACCCGTTGGTTTTTCCCTCCAAACGTTGGGTTTTCCCCCCTGTGGTGCTGACCTGACTGGGAGGCAGGCGAGCAGGAGCGGGCTGGGGTGGCATGCTCCCCTCTGCCTCACTGAAATACCAGCTTGTTATATTTTTACCTGTGTCAGCATGAAAAGGTGCTTTTTTTTTTCTCCTTCCAATTTCTCATAGCAGCTGAATTTGCCGATTTTGTTGTTGTTGCAGGGTGACTAATTTTTTGTCCTGTCTTAAGCGCAAGGTGACCTAAACTTTGCAGACTTTACTTGAAATGAATGTGCCTTTGCTCTTTATCCAGCCTCAGCTATGTGCTGTGGTAGTATATATCAGTTTCTGTTGAAGAGCAGGTACTTTAGCTGTGTGGAAAAAGATTGCGAGTAGCAGAGGGAAATTTAAAATGGAGGAGAAAAGAAAGTTCCTATTTTAAATACCACAAGTGTCATTAGTTGGGTTTGGGCGTATTTGCATAACATGGTTCTGTAAAAAATAAATGTGACTTTATAACACTGAAAACATAAGGCTCCTGTAACATGAAACACGATTTTGATACTCAAACTGCTCAAGTTTAAATTTTTTGTAGTCCTTTCCCAAGAAGACGATGGCAACGTACACCAGCGTCATGTCTTTGCATTGTCCTTGTCAGTTCACTCACTTCGGTCCTGGGAAGGTCATCGCTGACCTTGCGGAAAGAACCCGAGTTTTGTTGTTGCTCTCTGGGTTGGGTGGGAATCCCTCCGTCCTTTCCCCAGCTCTCATGCTCCTCGGGGGGCCGGGGGGGTTCCGCCGTGGCTTTGCCGGGTCGCAGCGTGCCGCTGCCTGGGGCGCGCAAGCGTGATTGATTTCCAGCTCTCGCCTACCGTTAGCTTCAAGTCCCACTTCTTCCCTCCGCTTCCTCTGCAACGAGCGGCTGAGGTTTCACTTCTCTGCTCCTCACCCCAGAGCAGGCGCACGCTCTCGCACGTAAATAAGTGAGCTTTAACTAATGAAGCATCCTTTCCTAACCTGCGTCACGCAGATCCACGCCAGCCTTGTATGATGCTAAATCATTCGGGGGGACACAAATGGCTTTGACACGGAGGATAATGATTTTTTTTTTTTTCCCTACAAAATCTTGCTTCCCCACCCATCAGAAAAGGGGGAGGCCATTGTTTATCTTCAGAATAGTAAGAAGTTAAAAAACACATCCTCCGAGGCACTGCAATTACTTAGCAGGGGTTTTGTTATTTTTTTGGACAGGAAGTTTCTTTGGTCTCTCAGATGTTTTTGCGGTAACTTTGGTTAAAAATATTACTAACATAATTTCAGAAAAATGCTGTTTCCCATGCATTTGAACTTCTGTAAGCCTTTCCTGTGTTCTCATATTCAAAGGGAAAACAATAATTATATCATTAAAAATGGGAATTCAGCCACGAAACACCTTTTTAAGACTGAGGCATGTCAGGGTATTTTACCCTGTCTGAGCCAACTTGAGCCAGGATTTTTGTCGTAAGCTGTTTGTAGTCGAATGCTTACACAGGGAAGAGTGATGATAATTGTCTTGTGAGGTTAACAGGTCTTTTTTTAGGGTTTGTAATAATTTGCCAGAGAAGAACATTTTGAAGCAAGTGGTGGTAGGACATCCTCACTGAATCATGTTGAAGTGCTTACTTGAATTGAAAAAAAGCAGAGCCCAGTGAAGCAGCTCCTGCCAGCAAGTCTTTGGTATTTTTCTCAGGGAAAAATAGTGCAAAAATGGCCTTCTCTGCGCAGCATTCGTTTCTGCATGTCATTAATCCTCACTGTCTCCTATCCATCTCCCCCCCCATAAGTGACCGCAATGCTGATACCTACCAGATGGTATAGGATTGGAGATGTTTGAGAAAGTGGGCACTTATAGATGTTCTGAACTTCAGTGTTGCATAGAAATACAGATATTTGTGTGCTGGGAGGTACTGTGAGAAGCAGGGATACCAGGACATGTGTTTCATAATTTAGCGAGCAGTTCCAGTACGTATATACTGACAAATACCGGGTTTGTCTCATCATTATTCAACCCTCCGTAAGTTTTTATGGTGCCCTTTTTTAACCACACATTAATATTCCACTACTGTGCACCTTTTCATACCTGAAGCATCTTACCATACGTATTTAGCTTACATTTTTGAGTGGGATAGGTACGGAGGGATTTTCTGATGAATTGGGAAGATGTAGATGGGCTGAACTCTGGCGATGTGACGAGCCTGTTTTCTCACAGCGCTGTGGCGCTCTGTAAAAATACTGCAGACAAAGCTTCGCTATATTCAGCAATCCCCAAAAATCCAGCTGCTGTCTGTGGGGCAAATTCTTCCCTCATTAACACCCAGGAGGCCCCCGGTGACTTCAGAGGACTTATCCTGGGCTAAACTGAGGGCTGCTCAGTTCCATACCAAATCTTCCATCCTGGAAAATGGCTCTACCAGTGTGCTTCAGATAATACTCACGTTAAGCTGAACTGGCTCCATGATTTTCTACAAACTGAGTATCTACAGTTGTCCTAAACTTGCTTCATTTTCTTGATCACAAAGTCTTCGCATGGTATCGCGGCATGCAAAGAGGTGGGAGTGCTCCTGAGGTCCGAGGCACTGGATTTTCACGCTGTTCCACTGCCTGCAGATGGTTCTGGGGTGAATTTTCCCAGTAATGGGCCGTTAGGTGGGGCCCAGTGGTTCACCCCCTCAGCTCCCCACGGTTCCTTTCTGACACGGCGCTGTTACAAACCGGGGGGGGGGGGGGGGGGGGGGGCACAACAATCTCCGATGATTTCCCCTCGCAGAGGGGCCGTAGGCGCTGGCGGTGCTGTTGCCTCTGGACCGTCGGCGCAGGGCGCAGCGGCCAGAGCCGTCGGCAACATCAGGATGTTGCAAAACCAACTAAAACCCAAAGCCAGGCGTTTTCGTGGGCACAGTCAGCAGCGCAGCAGAACTTTCTCTGCGTAAAACACTCCTTGGGCTTTGACCAAAGTCCCTTCGATCGCTCGGTCCCATCTTCCCCAGCCACCTTCACCAAATGCCAGCCCTTCTGGGCGGTAAGAAACCCAGCAGCTTTGTTAGATTTTAAATTTTTTTTTGAGGTTTTATGGCTTTTTTGAGGTGAGCACGGTGGCGTGTTCCTCACCCCATCCCCCTTCCCCAGTCACCACAAGGACTTTCCCCTTTTTGTGTTTGTTCCTCACCAGGACATATTTATATGAGTATTACCTGTATTTAAGCGCGTGTTTTTAAACACTATAATCATCTGGCTCAATTTCAGCGTGTAAATGAAAACTATATTCTGAAGGATTAATAACAAAGCAGAGAGAATGTCCTTATTGCTGCCTGGGAGCCAGCACAAAGGAGCCCGATGGTGCTTGGCCGGGGAGGAGGCGGCAGCAGCGCGGGGCTGGCAGAGTTGGGAGGGTATTAGCGTCCAGAAAAGTCAGGCCATTGCATGGGACACCTGATGTGCATGGGTCCGTGCGTGTTTGGGTATGTATACGTTACACACCATCCATAAGCATATATAACACCGCGTTTTGCTGATCTTTGCAGCAGTGAAATCACGAGGATTCGCATCTGAACTGCAGTTAAGGGAGGTATTTCCAGCTCCAAAACTGTACAGCAGGAAAGCTTAAATGGTGCAAAGGTTGTATTTTGCAAAACTCCTTAGTGGAGGAGAAAGTCCCGGCTTCCCTTTGAAATTTTGGTGTCTTTTACTTGTTCTGTTGAGGCACATTTTACCCATTTTTCCCATATACTAGGAAATGAAATATTTTCATCATACTCAAGCTTTAGAAAAACAGCAAAGACCGTGCAGTTGATGAGGAAACGTTCAGTGTAAATGTGAAAGATGGGGATCGTTAATGCAAACAAGTAACTAACCTTTAGTGATAATCAAGCAGCAGTATAATAATCTGAGTCATCATGCCTAATGGTGAACGAAGGGATGGGAAGAAGCAAGCAAACACCAAGAGTAAATGTGGGAAAAATTAGGTAAGAAGCCACAAACATGTTTGTTTTTTTTTTTTTTTTTCCCGCTCACCTGAAATAGATGAGGAAAACGAGCACAGGAACAAATCTGAAACTCTCACTAGCCAGAGGTGGTTGATCCTCAGCCACATTTAAGAGCACTCCGTGTCCACAAAATGCTGCTGAAACCAGTCAATGAACTTTGAAAGTTGCTGTTGTTGTGCTGATATTATATTCAAAAAGCACAACTGGGAAAAATTACTCCAGAAAGCTTTAAACTTAAAGAGCAATTTTAAATTATGCAGAGGAAGAGATAGTGAAAAAAATTAAAAAAACCTGGAGAACTGATACTGATGACATTAATGCACAAGGGTTAGTTGAACATGAAAAATTATTTGATAATACCTGCAAGCATTTTTTAATGGAAAAGGTCAAAGTCAAAAGAAAACTGCTGAACACTGTGCACAGCTATCTGAAGGTGCTGCCCTAGAAGGCAGAAGAAATGAAACAAAAGGTTATTTGCCATCAGATAGAGAAAATAAAATAAACATATTAAAATTTCTCTCACTTCATACATGTGAGTGTTCTTGAAAAATAGAAATCTCTGTGAAAAATTAAATCTCCGTGAGAGAAGTTCCTTTGTTCTGTAAAAGTCAAAATTTTTTTGCAGATACTTTTAAGAATTATGGTTGGTTAAGTAAGAAAGGAAAACAGTACCTTAGCTTGAAAACACACTCGGCGAAACCCAGGGAAATTGTTTCTCTGTGTTTGCCATCAATGGGTTGCAATTTACACTTGGCATTAGAGAGAAATACTGGACGTAAATGACACAGAAGATTTTGCAGAGAGCTGCCAAATTTCCAAAAGCCAAAGAAAGGAATATTTGTAGGAATTGGACAGATTATGAACAGATGCCCTGATAGTCACATGATAAGTGGAAATTTAGTTTCATAATTTGATTAAAAACAGAGGATTGAAATCACAGAAGGAAATAACCAAGAAATGATTCAGATGTGTATGCAGCATGACTTAGTTAACTTGACTTAAGTGAAAATTCATAAACTGGGGATAGAGCATGTAAGAGCAGCTGAAATCTGGATGATGAGATATAATCCTGTATCCTGTGATTTTACTAAAGGATAGGAAAACAGGACAGTTGCAGTTAGAAATCTGTTGTATTTAAAAAAAAAAAATCTGGGAAAAAATTACCTCCTATTCATCTGCTTCAGCATAAATTAGATGTGATTTCAAGTTGCTTTGTTTGTAAATTTGCAAGGGAATAGATGTCGAAAAGTCAAACGGGGATGGTTTAAGAGCGCTGGGAGAAGAGCAGGTATTGGGCGGGGGGATGGCCGTCGCTCCCAGCACGGAGGAGCAGAGCGTCGCAAATTATCGCGTTGGGTACGTGCACAGCACCCGTCGGGCTTTGGGGGTTGAGGAAGGTGACAGGACACCTTCCTTGCTGCTTTTTTCCCTGGAAAAACCCATAATTGACTTGGGTGGGTGGGTACCCCGGCCGAGCGCTGCGGGGTTGCCCGGGGGCCACGGGCCCGCGGCCACGGAGACGTCGGTGTCGGAGCAGAGGCAACAATGCAGGGAAGGGGGAGCTGGCAGGAGAGCCAGGGAGGCCGAACCCCCAGTAAAGCCAGCAAAGGAGCTTTGATCTTGAAAAGTGTAAAGAATTTTAATATAAGAAACGGAGCAACACAATGAAAAATAGCAGGGCTTTTTGGTTTTTTAGATAAAGCGCGGGGATTCTCACCGTAGACCTGAAATTTATGGCTTTTAGAGAGACATTTTGGGCGAGCTAGCCAACAGAGTTGTAGGAGACACGTCGAGGCGCCCGTGCTCCTGCCGGCGCCCAGGTCGGCCCCAAAGACGCCGAGGAGCCTGCGGTGGGTGGGGGGGGTGTCTCAGCCTTCATCCCCACTCCTCATCCTCGAGGGGGAGGAACCCCCAGCGGGTGGGAGAAAGCAGGGGTGCGGCGGCGGTTTGCCTCCAACCGTGCCCGCACGCCGCCGCCACGAGGCTCTGGGCGAGGGGAACATATGTCCCGCAGTCGCTATACATCGCGCGGGGCGGCAGCTGCGCGCGGGAACACTCCACCGCCAGCGCGACCCACAAACATTTGGCAATCGTTCAGGAAAGGAGCTTAATCTGTTTTCATCTAAGCCCGTTTTTCTCCTGCCTGCAACATCCCCGCGATGATGTGTTTGATACCGGATCGCGGCGTAGCGTGAAGATGGCAGAAAAAAAATACATCCAGGTTGTCAGCCAAAAAAAAAAACCCACCACCAAAACCCCAGCCTTTTCTGAGGTATTTTTCCCTGATCAGTGTTTTCAGAGGCTTTCGGATTACAGGCATCAAGGCCATTTTCCTTTAATCTGAATTAACGTTCTATTAGTAAAATGCAGCGCTCTGTCATGCTCTAATCTCACCTGTTTCTGTAACAAAGGAAAACCCAAATATCTTTTTGTGAATGCGTTTCCTACTTATTAGGTCAGAGACAAACATTGAAGTAAAATTCACGTGATTTTTCATTTGAAAAGCAAAACTTCAGGTTTGCAAGGGAAGCAACATTTGTTTTTTCCGGGAGGGGTAATATCGTATCCATATGGATATTACTTTGTCATAGTACGTGCGTATCTTTTTCCCTACCCAGCTTTAATTCTTTGTCTAGTTATTCAAATGTTGGAGGCAGGATTCACTAGTCGATGACTTATTTTACAAATTGCTAGAAAGAAGACAGGCTTGTGTGTAGCAACGAGAAAAGCAAAAACATTGCAGTTGATAAAAAATACAGCTGCATGGCTCGATGTGAAAATGGATTTTGCTCCGTTGCTTTTTTTTTGCTTTTTTTTTTCCCTTGCTGTGATTGCTTTTAGCTCAAACTCGTAACATTCAACTGGCAAATTCAATACGTTATTAGCTTTGTTTATTATGAAACAAATAAACTGCAAACTGCGTGGGTCTGTGAGTCCAGTATATGCTCTAATGCAAGAATGTGCCCGCGGGATTTATACAGATGAGCTCAAAGATTTGCGACGTCTCGCGGCCCGCCCGCTGCCCTGCTCGCACCCGAAGATAACCCGTGTACAGACCCGGGAAACCCCCAGTTAAAGACTGGAGAGGAGTTTGACAAATGTAACACTTTGGCTTTTAAGCTCATCATTTCTTAGCGGTAAATATGAACTTTGATGCCTAATAGTTCATTGCGTTCCTAAGATCCAATTTGGAGCAAGGACGAGCTCCAAAGGCTGTGTAATCGATGGCGTTGTGGTTTGTAAACGTTTTATCTCTCTCTTTGTTGCAGGCCATTAGCAGTGTGACATGTAGGCTGAACAGTAATAAATGCCCATTGTTCCTTTTACAAGCATCTCAGAATAACTACATATATATTTTTATCTTTGTTTTCCTCCCCGGAGTGCCCGGTGAGGTCCCCTTAACGCAGGAACCCACCTCTTTTTTACCTCACAAGAAGGTCTCTGTCCCAGAGCAGACAAAGGAGGGAGCTTTTCTCTGCTTTGGGTTATTCGTTTGTGGGTTTTTTCCTTAACAGAGCAAAGAAACGAGTCTGTGACAGTTACGGCGAATGTTTTTGAGATGCGTTTTTCCCAAAAAAGTTAATCTTTGTTGTAGAAAAAGCTGTCTGTAGCCTAGCACTTGGGTTTAATTTGGCGAGATGGGTAGTAGCGTTAATTAGGAGCGCGCTGGGCACACGAGGCTGGGCCCCGGGCCAGGGGCACCCACTCCTGGGGTGGGGGTCTGGGCTGCAAAGCGGGGTCCTGGGCGGGAGCCTGCGGTGACGCCCCACGTAACCCTGACGGCGGCAGCTCCCCGTTGGGGAGCACCGAGGGGACAGAGCAGCCCCTCGGAGCGCAACTGGTGGCAGGGAGAAGCCTTCGAGCAAAGGCAGGCAGCCTGTAAAACTGGGACATGTGTTTCCTGCTAATATAATAATACAAGTTTGGGATTTTTTTTCTGTAGAAACCTCTGCATCTTTTTATAGAGAAAAATGTTTGGATGAAAAAACAAAAACAACATAGGGTATGTGTATGTTTTATGCTCCTAAAGTGAATCGTGTTTAATCTGAAATAGTTTGCAAACGCTGTCTTATATACGTTTGTTGGTTGTTTTGGTTTTTTTTTTTTAAGTCAAATGAAATCTAGTAGGCTGGGTATAGGAATTCATACAGCTGATGGCTCTAAGTCTTTCAGACTACCCGACATATGGATAAACCATGCACAGATTTAGCAGGTCTGTCTTTATGTTAAAACGTATACGTGATAAAAATATATGACTGAAGAGAATTTCTGTGGTTAGCACTGTTTCATTCTGAAATGCTCCAAGACATTCAATAAAATTACATTTATTTTCAGAGGGTATTCACAATGAATCGATAACCCTTTTTTTCCGAGAGTTTTTGCATATATTTCTCTGCCATTATGCAATAGGCTTGCAACCATTTTTGCCGGTGCAGGTGTTGTTTATTAAAAGGAGCCTCGTCATTGCAGGTGTATATTAGACATTAGCTGAACGTAAGGATATTGGCAAAAAGTGCCTTCCGCCTGGCATTTTTATATTTTTACGTCTCGGAGAGGTCTGTAAAGGCAGATGCTAGGCTGCACACCAAGAAAGGGTTTCAGCCCCAATCAGTCAGAGCCCATTTGTCCATCCCTCGTCAGCGATTCGCATTTAGCCTCTCTGGGAAAAAGAGGAATATAGTTTTCTAGAATCAAAAGTTATCTTTAAATGTTTTTAGAAGTATAGTCAAGGAGTAAGGATGTTTTAATTTCTGATTTTCCAGCTCATGGCTCATATTTGACCAACTGCTTTCAGCAGAAGACATGCCACTTTGTTGAGCTATTTAGGAATCAAAAAGACTGTCTTAATTTAAAACAAGGAGCCTTTGTTTTAGTTGGTGACTGCCTTGTGAAATTTTTCAGTTCTCAGCGGGTTAACCAGGGAACAGGGGCAGAGTCATAATTGGCCTATTTAGAGTATTTTGCATGTGAATAGTGTGTTAGTGAAGCATTACTAAGTCTGTTGTGAGTGACATGGTGATTAGAATTTAGATTAGGGAAAACACATTCTGTACTTTATCAAGTACAGTAATTAGTTCAGTCAGTAAAAGTTGATTACAAGTAACGATAAAGTTAGATTTTTGGTACTTAATTTTAAAATTTCTTTATTAAATGGTAAATTTGTTCTTAATATAAATGGTAGTATCTACACCTGTTTTATTGCGTATCAGAATAATTAAAAGAACAATGTGTTCAATGCAGAGTATAATCAGGGGATTTATATATTATGGGTAAGTTTCAACATAGTTTATAGCAAATAGAACATTACTCAGGAAATTGTTCTTCTGTCATAGTCTCTCGAAGATTTATAATTTTTCTTATAGCGTGGGTCAGATAATGTTTTCTGCTGTTTCATGGAAACCATAGACCTTCCGTAGCTGAGAAAACGCTGCGTTTACTGGGATGCATCTTGTTAGTTAATGGTACAGGCATAAAATGGATATATTGAAAGTCCTTTGCTGCTGCTACTGCTGCTGCTATACAATAGCGTTAATTGTTTTTGGTTTTCTGAGGTGCTTTTTTTTCTGATCGCATGGCAGAAATTATTAATAATGTATAATTTTATTTTCACGTTTTAATCACTTATTGCGTACAGCCTGCTGTGCAGATTTTTATATTGCAGAACCTGATCTGTTTAATTCACGGATACGAATTTTCCCTTGCACGGGGATAGACAATGAAGCTGTTTCATGCACACTGAACCAACCGCTCTATCAACAGCAGGAATTTTTTTTTTGAGTTTTATTATTGTTAAATCCGTGCACTTAACTATCTTGTTTGCGGTGAAGAAACTAAATTACCTTCAAATATATTAGCAGAGCTCCAAAAGTTTTTAAAACACTGATTGCATTTGAATAAGTAGGCAGTAAGTCTCCTTTAAATGTAAATAATCGTATTTTAAATTAATGACTTTGTGTTTTCCTAGTAAAGGCAAAAGATGCTCAACTGGAAATTTTTGTACTGTCTCCTTTAAAGATTTGGCAGGTTCTTGTCTCAGTGTTTCAGTTGCTTGTGAAGGTTTCTTTACTGTGTTATTTTTAGGAATGAGAAATAGCTAATGATGAGGAAAGTCGGATTTAACATGCACGCGCACACACGTATATATTTTTAATCTTTTAGCAAAGTCTCCTTGGAGGTGACATGGATATTGGCAACCCAGGAGCGCTCTCCCCCACTAAGCCTGGCTCCCAGTACTATCAGTATTCTAGCAATAACCCCCGGCGGAGGCCTCTCCACAGCACCTCTATGGGTGAGTGACTTTGTGTTCAACCTTTTTTTTTTTCCATTTCAACAAATAATCGGGAGTTTGGTCCTGTTTAGCAATACTTTGAAATAAATACAATAAGTGGCCGAGCGTACGCGTACGCCGCCGGGACTCTCGGAGAGGTTTATTTAACGTTAGCTGATCGCTCCTCTCTTTGTCGAGCGTGTGAGGAGCCTTAAAAAAAAAAAAAAAAAAATCGCTTTTTCAAAGCAAATCTGTGTAAGGCAAAAACAAAGGCCCTAACACTCAAGATCAAAATATGAATGATTTTTCAGCGTTTTACTGTCAGACTTAAGAGCAGTGGCATCCACTCGGTGTTACTAAAACTGCTTCAAGCCTGGCGTGAGGCGGCGGGCAGGGAAATTAGCAGCTGGGTTGGGGGGGGGGGAATTAAAAAAAAAAATTCCTGTCTTATGAAGACACTGTTTTATCTTTTTTCAGAAGTACAAACAAAGAAAGTTCGAAAAGTTCCTCCAGGTTTGCCATCTTCAGTAAGTACCGCTCGTCTGCCAGCTTGCTTGTGATCGCGGTGGCTTTGTTCGGTTGCAGGCAGATAGTCACCAGCCGGTCCCGGGCTGGCAGAGCGCTGGGCGCTCCAGGCTGAGGACAAGGTAAGGAGAGCTAAAAAAAAATAAAAAGAATCCCCTCGCTTGTCCCGACGTGGGAGCGATCGCCGGGACGGTGGGGCCGAGCGCGCGGCGGCTTCGGAGCGGCGGCCGCCAAAGAGCGGCGGCGGGCGGCGCGTACCTGCGCGGGGCCAGCGTCCCTTCCACGTGCCGGTGGGTGCTTTGTCGGGCTGCTGCTGGTGATTTAGGGATCGGCGTGTTCCCAGGGGTGCGCGGAGAGGAGCGAGGAGGAATTGCCGTGGGTTTCAGCTCGGGATGCGGGGCAAACGGCTTCGGTTTGACGTGGGGGCTCTGGGCTGCGCTACCTGCCCAGGTGTCGACTGCTGGGATCCAGCTGCTGCCAGAGGCATTGTGGGTTGCTCAAGCAGTAACGAGAAAGCTGGTAATTACCCACGGTTTTCCCTGATATTTTAAAGAATATCCCCGATACCTCTTTGTAAGGAGGGTTACAGATGCCGTCCAGCTACCCCGGGCACGTTTTTTCAGCGTTTCCTCGTGAAATCTTCGCGTCGTGCAGTCAGAAGTTGGTGTTTCGCTTTGGTTCAGTGAAGTCCCTTTGTTTTGTGATCCAAATAATTATTCTGTTAGTTTTCATTTTTCTCAGCATCGTGTAAAATCTTTGCGTTTTTTTTTCTGAAAAAGCTGTACCAAGGTGCATTACATCTCCGGAGAGCATTTACTTTTAAATTCATTGAAATATATAGAAAATAGCAGTTTTAAAGGAAATTCTACAACATTTCAGTAGATACAGCATAAAGCGTAGTACGGCTAAAGAGCACATTTTATCCTGGTATTTTTATTCTAATTTTTCTCTGCCGTTACTTTAAAAATACATAATACATATTTTCGTATCAATATCAGCAAACAGAAAACAAATCACTCAGATGGGGAGAGCTTCCCTTTCATACCTGATAACTCTATTTGTTTTATCTCTAAATCTGGTTATTAGGAGGAGCTGAGTGGCAATCAATCTTGCGGAATATATAACAAATTGGCATGTTAATCTCAGATGGGTTTTATGTTTTTACCATAAATCCACATAAATTTGCAGTTTGCAAACTAGCAGACTTCTAAAGCTTCAGTTGTTGTAGTGACTGTGCTAAACAGTAGTTTCATTGCTGGTCACTTCATAAATAATAAAATTTGAATCTGAATGAAAAAAGCATACAAACATCCTAATTTAATCGCACGGATTATTGTCATCTTTATAATGTTAAACAAATACGAACAGAAATCTTTTTTGTAAGTTGTTGAAATATGGAAATTCTCAAATGCAAGTTTCCAGTAAAGTCAGAACACTATTTTTTTTTTAATTAAAAATAAGTTCCCACACGTGTATTTTAAATGGATTTCACTATGTGTTTTTTGGTTTGGGTTTTTATTGGCCTCCTTTACAGCAATAGCTAATATCCTCCCCAAAGCTTTTTATGACTACTATTATGCTTGAAGTTAGAGGTGGATTTAATTTAGACGAAACTTTAGCCGTTCCCAGTTTTCCTGAGACTTTACCCCGTGCAGGTAGCCGGGGTGGCAGGGAGCCTCGGCACGCCGCGAGGCTTCGCCACGCTCCTGGCACCAGCCGGCAGCCAGCTCGGCGCTTATTTGTGAGCCGGGGTTTTGTTTAGTCATTGCAGCAGGGAAAAAAAAAAAAACAAACCAACACGACACCCCAAACGTGCGTTTTTTTATGATTTCAACTATTGCTCCGTAGACAGGTGACCATCTCGGGACATTTACAGGGATATTTTTGCCTCTGTGTTACAAAAGACGCTGTCAGGAAAATGGTACCTGCTCTGTGCCCTCCCTGCGTGGGGAAGAGTGGCAGCGTTTCTGCTGGACATGCCAACCTGCAGGGCTTTAGAACCGCTGCAAAAGTTTTTTTCTGGATTGCTTCTTGCTTCGAAAGAACGAAAGGCAATTTATGTTTGTCGCTGATTAGTCTCAAATGTCTGCTTCCTTTAATTTTTTGTGAATACAGTTGTTGTGCAGAATGGCAATACTTCTACAGCTCAATACTCTCCATTATTTTAACAGTATTTTTATTTTTAAGCGAAATTATCACAAAGCAGAATATGCACTTTAAATACTTAAGTTATTTGAATGACCTGTACAATTTATTAGAAACTAAAATACAAGAAGGTATTGCTGAATATTTTAATCACCCATAGCTCTGTCTTCCAAGAATAAGTAAATTAAAATACAAATCCAGTAACGTGAGTACAAGAACAGTACGATTCTGAGGGAAATACAGCCCTTTTTAAGGAGACATACAGATAGGTATTTGGGTCTTGTTGTCTGTGTGTATCATGAATCATACATTTAATTTGAAATAATACTGCTTTAGAAAGAGCACTTAGGTGTCTCAAACAGAACAAATACCTTATAAAAGGTCAGATTTATTTAGGTTATAGATTGTGTCACACTAAACTGCCAGGATTTATGATGCTGAATGAAGTATCTGCATTTATAAATGGACTAACTAGATTATAATATACTTAGTTGATAGGGTGGAAATATTGCTGTATTTCTCTTAAAATATGTATATTAACTTGTTCTCAATGTGATTTATGCAGTGGATATGGAGATTAATGCAGCAGCGTTTGTGAAAGCAGTTATTGTTGATTAATTCATAAGTAGTCTTATAAAAATTTCAATGATAAATGGTAATAAATATGTTGTATTAGCTCCCCTTTATTATAAGAAATGGCTATGAGTTTGGAAAACAAATTAAACTATGGAAACAATCAGAATTTAAAAAATAGGGAAGATTTGAACTCAATGTGTTGTGGGGTGGGTGACACTGTCTCAGGTGTGCTTGGAGCAGGGTGCATCCCAGGCCAGGCTGTGACCATCCTGCCCGTGCTGGACCTCCGTGGCCAGTCTCAGCCACAGCTCATCACAGTAGTTACAAACTGGAGCCAGGCCTAACGTTAAGCCGGAACTAAAGTGTTTGAACTCCAAAAGCTGTGTGTGAACGAAGACGTTGAGTCACGGGTGGCCGTGTCCCCGCCAAAGCAGCCCGTTCCCGGTGTGGGGGGACGTGGGGTGCTCTTCCATGGCATGTGTTGAGGTTGGCTTTGCCCAGCGTGCTCAGGGCGTCCTGTGAGGAGCTTCTCCCTCGGCGGGGCTTCAGGAGGGAGCACTCACTTCAGGTGGTGTAACCCGCGCATGTCTGCACGCCCCAGTGTGATCCGACCTTGCTGGCAGCAGGGCGTGGGGCCGGGTCCCCCCAACTCTGCCCACTCCTTGGGCACACACGGCCTTGGCATGTCCTGGGCTCCTGTCCGTGATACAACACGACCGAACGTACGTCCTTGGACATACGGACTCTGTAGGGTCTCTCTGGGCCAAGGGGGTTCACTGGGACCATTGCCTACTGGAGTTTTCTGCCTTCGGTTGAGAGCGTGAGGGTCAGGGTAATCTGGATTGAGCCAACTGAAGATGAGATACATTGGGCATGAAGATGAGATACATTGGGCATGACTATATTAGGAAAAATTAGATTTTTCTGTTAAAATTTGTTTTCCTTGAGTACCCATGTGCCTTTACCAAGCTATGACACGGTAACGTTTTGTACCCAGGCTGGTGCATCATCCAATCCAAGTGGCTTCTCTGTACAGTCACCTCACCCTTAACTTCATTTCAAGGCTTTGCTGTTCTTTTAATCTTGAACCTGAAGCCTTCATCCATTTTAGCTGCTGATAGTTTAATGACATCTGACCTTTTACATTAAGTGTTTTCTGCCTTCCTTATCTTGACCAGTAAGAGTCAGGAGCGAGCAAGCTGCACTGGTGCGGATGGTTGGAAGCGTCTGTGAAGGAATGGGGTGTGGAATGGGAAGTCTTTGGGGGAAAAAGTGAGCAAAGAAGGAAGGGTTTGTGTTGTAGAGGTCATGTTTTTACAGGAACTGACTTAAGGAAGTCACAGGCAGGGAGGGGCTGTCTGCCCCAGTGAGGATTTCCAACCCGTAGCACCTGTATGTGAAGTGTTACATTGAGGACAAAAAGAAAGCTCAGAAACGAGGCCTTCACAGAGAGCTTAGGATGCCGGTCATCTGCCGGCATGGTAGGAGTGATTTTTTGGCTTTCTTGGAGCAGGATTGCGTGCTTCAGCAGAAAGAGGGGTTACTGAGACTGACTCAGAGGAGCACAATGGTGAGGTTGCCTTCGAGGAGCGAAGAGCCCCAAGGCAGGCCCTTCGCTTCTGAGAACGAAGATGGGTGCGCAGGCCCAGTGAGGGCCATCTGCAGGCTTTCTACCTCTCACATTGCTCTTCTTTGTGGCCAAGCTTTCCAGTAGCGTGCCTGGATATGATAAATTGCTCAGCTCATGCATTTCCTCTGTTATCATCTAGTAAACGTGCTGTCGAGTGCAGTTGTTATGGCCCAGTATATTCCAGTTTCCTTCTCCTTGGCCAGTCTTTTCTTCATGACCACACTGAGGCCTCCTGCCCTCTGAGCTCCACGGGAAGGCTGGATGGGTGCAGTTGTTTGATCCCCGTTTATGGCAGACCCGGGAGCTGTAACCCAAGCTGAAATCCCACGTCCTGCTCTACCCCTGGAGAGGGGCGTTCAGGCTCTCAACCCGAGCTGATAAATGCAACTCTTGGCCTGTCCCGAATCCCCAGCCATGCGCCTCTCCTCGCAGTCCCGGCCTAACAAAGCTCTGCTCTGCAGGCTGGTGCAGCTGGGTGCGGAGTCGGAGCTGTGGGGTTGCCCCCGTCTCCTGATGCTGGAAGGTCTCAGCAGCACCCAGGGTTTAGCAGCCGGGTGGGACCAGCCTCTCCAGCTCGGCCTCGCTTGCCGCCGGAGCACCTGAAGGAGCTCGGCGACGTAACCGCATGGGCTGGAGTGAAGACTTCGGTCCTAAACCACAGGTTTTGCAGCTCCGTGGCGCAGCAGAGCTAACGCAGGGCTGGGTTTGGGAGGCTTCAGGGGCGGGGGGTTCGCATTGTAGTAAGAGATCCTGTCAGTATGTAGCAAAGTGGGAGGATGGCGGCGGAGTTACTCCAGGTTGTACCCTGCTGATAGTAAACCCTGGGTGGGCGATGACACAGTTTCTCAGTGGTACATCCCGCTGTGTCGAGCTGGTGTTCTCCAGACCCCACGTGCTGGCCATGGTGCAGGCAGCAACGGGGTGATGTTTGGCAGGTTCGGGCTTCCCTCAAGGGTGGTTTTCCTGGCGCTTCCCCCTGGGACCCCATGGAGGTGTTTCACCCCAGGCTGGTTTCCTCACGACTCCTTGAGGAGAGGTGGAGCGTCTCTGAGCGTCCCCCATCCCCGGGACAAGCTGCAGTGAAACAGAAAGAGCAAAAGCCATGGCTTTTTGACATTGTGGTCATGTCGTTCTGGTTTCCAAGGTTAATTCACTCTTAGTAGAACCAACAGTTTTAAAATAAATAACAGGCTTAAAAATGGAGGAAAGAGGAGGAGGTGATGGTTCCTCAGGTTGAACCATCTCCTTGGAAGCTGCATCGGTAGGAGCCCTTGGGGAAGATGGGCAACCTCCTGCTTGGGAAGGGGTTTTGGGGCTCAGCTCCTTCCTCTGCCAGGGGCGTCAGCTCTGCCCGTGGCACGCACTTGGCTCTTCGTTCATCAGACAGATGCGAGTGGGCTCGGGCTGAAGGAGCCGGGTCTGGCAGTAGGAGCTGAGCTGCACCAAGGAGCAGGATTGCGACCACGGCCTTTGAATGTGGATACTGAGGGAGGTCTTGTGGGGAAGATGTTAGAGCCATGATAAAGAGCAGGAGAAGTCAAACATCATCTCAGATGTGTTAGAAGAGAGGAACTGAAAAATTAATGGATTTTGTGGTTGAATCAGCAGGAAGAATGTCCCGAGCCTCAGTTTTAATGTCAAGAGCCTCTTTGTTTTGTCTTAATTTAAGGTGTCCTCTCTTAGACTGGAGAGCTCTATCTGCGCTCGCTGTTGTGTGTATTTGCACCAGCTCCGACCTTGCTAGCCAGACAGATACGGAAGCGTCTGACTCAGTTGTACATCCTAAGGAAACACCTGCTTGGTTCCAAAAATCAAGCAAAGAGAAATACTACTGGGATGCCACCTGGAGTTTTTCCACAGCTTTATTCGGATTTCCACGGGAGAAGCCTTGATAATTTCGCGGGGAGGTGAGGAAGCACTGCTTGCGCTTTTTGTGCAGACTTCGCAGACTTCCTACCTCTAGTGAAAAAACACAACCGTAGGAATTTCCCTTCAAACATCCAACTTCAATGGGAGTTTTCCAAAACAAATACGATGTCCCCGTCTTTCCCTGCACCACCTGCCCTATCAGAAAATCACCCGGTCCTGGGATGCCGATGTCGTGGCTGCTGCCGGCATCTTCGGGGATGTTTCTCCGTTGGGTGCTTTGGAGCTTCCAGGGGTTCAGTGGTGGGTTGTGGGTTGTCACCCACCGGAGCCGTGCTGGTGCGGTGCCTGCCTGGGGCGGGGATCGCAGTCTGGGGGTCTTTGAGGACCAGCGATGTGGGGTGAAGCCTCCTTGGGACAGAACTGACCTTCCTGGAGATGGGCATCCAGGGTAAAATGGGGGCAGAACCTTGGGGGCAGCTCAGTGGGACCCGGCCAACAACTTGCGTCAAGTGAGAAGGAGTGAGGTGGGAGCTGGATTGAGAAGGGTATAACGGGAACTGATATTATAATTTTATCACAATATTTGAGTATAATTCAGCATGGTCTGAGAGCCCACAGAGCTGAGACTAGACGTGCGTAAGGCCTGCAGCGGGGTACCCGGCTTTCCTCCGCGCTCGCCCCGAGTCCCGCTCGGGCAGCGGCCGCCCTTCCCCGGGTGCTGCCAGGGGCACCCCCGGCGCTGGGGCTGCTGCACTCGCAACCTTTATCGGGTTGACAAGATCCTCTCATCCGGTGGCCCTGGGGGAAGCAGCCTGGCGAACATCCCTCCTCGCCCTTCTGGCCAGCCATCTAAATCACACTGCATTACGAGTTGGGTTTTTTCCATATTAAAATTAGAACCTTGTTAAACTCCACACCGCTTTTTTTTTTTTTTTCCCCCCAGTTATAACAAAGCTCTGCTTTTTGCTTTAAATAAATAAATTTGGAAATGCAGCTTTAGCACATAGCAAATGAAGTCAAACCAAGGAAATGATGAAATCTACTGTACACCGCTGAGGTGATCAGTTAAAAGACCGTCTGTTGCAAACCGTACCTGAAATCGCTCCTGAAGGACTAAGAAGTCATTTTGCAGACAAAATGCTGTGTTGTTGTTGTTGTTTTAAAATAGATTAAAAGGTAGGGAAAACGCAGATTAAAATGGCTTAGTTTGTAGTTTTTAATGAATTGCACAGGACATCTTCAACATGAAAAAGCAGTTGGAAAGGGATGGTCTGATACGTGTATTCTTAGGCCTTGGCTGTACGTTATATTTAAAGGTAAAACCTTCTCTGCAAAATTCACACACTTCTGAATGTTTAGCTATTTTGGATTAAAAAACAAACAAAAAAAAATTAAAAATCCAGTACTGAATAGTTCTGGCCCATTTTTAGCAGCTGGCAACAGAGGTGTGGGATTAGTGGGGGTTTTTTGTTTAGCTTGAGCAGAGACTCCCTCTTCAGAGTACTGCAGGTAGTGCACAAGGCACTTAAGTCTTCATGGACTGAAGGTTTTGGCCAACAAATCCAGACGATTTCTACGTGCCAGCAAAATGAGACACGGTAGATACTCAGCGGTATTTTTAAGGCAGTTCTTTTAGTATTGCTTTTTAGGCAGGGCAGCGTTTATTCCTCCGCCGCCGTTCGGACGGTGCTGGCGCCCGAGGAGCAGACCCCGCTCACGGGGACTTTGGTTTGTTCTTTGGGGTGAAACGTGCCCTGTGTGCCTAAGCCTGATGTCTTTTTTCCCCTTTTAAGCTTGACACGAATTTTTTATTTAAACTTTTCGTCGATTTATCTATTTGCATACACTGAGCATCAGTACTGGAAGGTTCCCAGTAGAACAAAAGGCAGTCGGGTGATGCCGCCTGCGCCCCGCTGAGCCCCACGTCTCGCTGCCCCTTGGCTCCCTTCGACATGGATCGGTCAGAAAATGCACTTTATTCAGTAAATAAATGTAAAAATACTTGGGGATTTCATGTCCAGCCTTCAATCATTTTCTTTCTATAGCTATGTCATTTGTAATTCTTTTTTCATTTGGGAATTAAGCTGAGTTTCAGAAGTTAAAACTCAGCACTTAATTTTTCTGTTTGAACTTGAGGATAATTGTTAGGAAAAGGCATTTAAAGATAAAAAAAATTTCTCTGTGCAGTAATTTGATTTTGTAGCTTTTCTTTAAATACTATCTGCAGATTGTGTTCATTACAAGCAGTGCAGCGCCTTCAGATCTCTGATTAGCACAGTTCAGCATTTAAGATAGAAGCATTTAAATCCTGTCGTGTCTCTGGCCTTTCCAGGGTGGTTTTAGGAAAGGATGGCTTCTGGGGTTGGGGATTTATTTATTTGATCTCGTTTGCTTTAAGTTTTTCTTCTGTTTCAGAACGGATTGGACGTGGGGTCGGGGTGGGGAGAGTGATGCAGTGTGAGGAGGGGAGGGCAGGACGTTAATGAAGAAGTTATCTATGGAAGTTTAAGATAACTCTCTCAAGATTGATATGCTTGCACTCTGACTGGAGTACATTTGTTAGCAGAGTCTCTGTATTTTATCAAAGGAACATTAATTTTTGCTCTAAAGTATTTTTTGCCTTTACACTGAAGCGCTAAATGAGCAAAAAAAAATCAACATAGCGAAAATACAGGGAAAAAAAAATTGCATAAAGAGCTCCAATAACTATTAACATTGTTAAATGCATAGCAAAGCTCCCCTGACAGTTTCTTGGCACAAAACCTAAGAGGCCTACAATGGCTGGTTGTTTTTTTATTGTTATTTTATTTTCAATGGCATACAGCGCCTTTCGACAGGCCAAACAAGCGGTCAGAGTCAGCGCCCGAGCGGAGGGGACACCGCAGCGGCCCCGGCGCTTTGAGACCCGTAAACGCGTGTTGCCTTTTGCTTCCCAAAAGCTTCAGCCCCACGGGCACCTCCAGGAGCACCGGGACGGGAGCTCCTGCCCTGTTTGCTCTCCCCACTGCGATCACCCCTCCCCGGTTAAAAAATCCCTGGAAAAACCTCCAGAATACCCTTTCCTGGAGCCCTTGGAGGGCTCCTTTGAGCCGTGCCGGCGGTGTGGGACACGACACGCCGCATGTTTAATGCGTGGGGACGGAACGCACGCGGGTTTAATCTCTGGCTCCCCAAAGGCGGGTGCAGGTGCCCAGGGCCAGCCCGGGGGGCCACAGCCAGGCCCCCAGAGCCCACCCGCAACGTTGAAGGGCACGGATGGCTCAGCGACAGGCCGAGGCCATCCTCCTACACCGGATTTGCCGCTTTTCCAGCAAATAATAAAGATTCGACTGGTTTAGGTGCCTCTGAGACCCGTCCCGTGGGTGCCCTCCACGCGTCACCCGGCTCTGCGGCGAGACCCCCCAGCGGGGAAACGCGTGTCCCCGCTCTGGAGCGAGAGGGGGCTTGGGTAACTTGGGTATTTTAAGCAAGATTTGCATATTACAGGCGATTTGACGACGTTTCCAGATGAGAACATCTTTTCCCTGCCAAACGCAAGCCACAGAGTGACAAGGCAAAGTTAAATGGCTTGGGCCCAGGCCAGTTTGGCGGGGCCAGGCCTTGCCAGCGCGGGGGGCACGGGGCAGGGGCCGGGGCAGGCCGGGGGCTGGTAGCCCTCCAGCCCTCCCTTGTTGTCATTGCCACCTGGTGGAACACAAAGGATATTGGTTTGCAGCGAACTCGCCTTTAATTTTGGCTCTTTTATTGCAACCACACTTTGGCAAGAGTGTGCGAGAGTCCTTAACCAAAAAGATCCTCTCGTTTGCTCTGCAACACCTCATTTCTCCGCTCACAGTTCATTTATGATTCTGATGAGAGTGTTTTTTCAGGAAACACACATTTCACTTTTTGACCTAGGAGCATCTGTTAGAATTTTTTTTAATACTACTTTGGCATTCTGGAAGTGTTAATGTCTTTCATATCTGTTTAATGCTATTTAGGGATATTTATGATCACCTCTTGGTTACTTGGGGTAAAGTGTGTTGCAATTTTTTTCAAACAGACAGGAAAGCATTCATATGAGGAAACAGATTGCTTTAAACATGTGCTTCCTGTGACAGTAAAAAGAACAAATTAGATTTAACACTGTGTAATGAATGCATAAATGTGTACGTTTAAGCTTTTAAAAGCCTTACATTTGGTTCTGGCCTAAACAAAAATCAAGAATCACCTATCCAGGCGCAACAAAGTAGATTTAAATACGTACAACCAAGCCTGTTCGTATTTTCAGAGCGATTTTGCTGCAGTTTTCCGTTCTGGTCTAGACTTTTCCCCCTTAAACTGGGTAAATTTGATCTTTGGATGCTCTTTCCTGGTCCTCCGAGCGCTCTGCGTCAGCGCATCACAAAAGAAGGAAGCGCTCGTAGAAGGGCGCTGATGAAAACCGAAGGAGAGTTCATCACTTCTGTAATGGGTGGTCCCTTGGACAGTGGCCCCACGTGTGGTCCCACCCCGGGGACGAAGCCGCTTTGGCGAGGGCCAGCGCCGGCCTCGAGGGTCCCCTCGAGGTCCCTCCCGGGGGCTCAGAGAGGAGCTGCTGGGGGGCTGCACGGCGGGATGGGGGATCATCGGGCAAGGGGCCGCGTGGCCGCCAAAGCGGGCGCTTGGGCGGTGCCAACATCCTCTGCTGGCACCGGCCTGCAGCAGAGCCGATTAATTTTTTTAGGGGTGGAAAAAGAAAAAAAAAAAAAAGAAATAGTGAGAGTTCACTGGCCCAGGAAACAGCCTGGAAGTACTTACTGTGCTTTCCTCTGTGTTTGACCTGTGCCTCATTTTTCGGCTACGCTGGCTGCTCCAGCTCAGCCTCAGAGCCACGTACAGAGCTCAGAATACAACTGAACTCTCCCTGGAAATGCGAGTGAAAGGAAATTCTGGCACATTAAACGTGTGCCTTAAGATATCTTCAGAATGCAAACAATGGTGTAATATATACTTAATTATTGTTCTTTACTTACCTACTAGGGAGTAGGAACTATTCGGAATCATAGCCGTAGCAATTCTCCAGGAAACATTCTAAATGTCTGCTTCTTGTTTGCATCCTTGTTTTTCTTTGAAGATGCATCTGGAAAAGAATTAAAGGCAGTTTCTGTCCGCCTTCAGCCAATTAGTTCCCTCACACCTCTTATTTTCAGTATTTCCAGAAGATTTCTTAAACATAAAACCTACTCAGGTGAAAACAGAGTGTGGGTTTTTGTGTCCCTGACCGGCAAAGTGCTTCCAAGTGCGGAGTGAGGATGTGGGGGGATCGGCTGCTGTTTAAAACAGCCTTGGACCCGGCACGCACACATCCACAAATGGAGCAAAATGCCAGAAAAATGACCGGTTTGTGCCGAGCCTGAATTTTTTTTGCAGGCTGTGGGAGTTCGGTCTAGAATACAGTTTGTTTGATAATTAGTGCACATCTCCTAAGACTTTCAGAGATTCGTGTTTAACCTTTCTGCCACCACGTTCTGACATAAAATTAACGCACCTTTTATCATTCTCCGGTATTTAAGTAAATATTTTTGAACCATCTCCATGCAACAGGTTTCCAAAGATTTAAAGTATGCCGCAGGTTTCCAAAAAACTTCATTTTTTCTTGTATTTTAAATGTTCTGTTTGTGCAAAATTTTGAGAATCACCATAAGGGCTTCTTTGCATTTTTAATTTAGTAACTAACATATGAATAAATTTGCATATTAATTAGTTGCAGATTAAATCATGCATACATAATTGCCTCCTTACTGTGTTTAATGTTTGTCAAAATCTCCAGCCTGGTTTGATGGATGTCGTATGAAAGATTACAATTTGATGTACCCTTGGAAGTATTTACACCAATAATGCAGGATTCTTAATAGCAGAATTCTCTAGTTATATACAGTTTCTAATAAACATGTAAGATAGGTGCATGTCCCTTTTGACTAGATTTTTTCCTTGCACCAAGTCATTTACTATTCATAATCATTAATGCATCTCCTAATTATACAGCATATGTCTGTTAACCACTTCACTGCCAGTCTTTGGGCTGCAGTGCCTGAATTTTTAGCACAACTTGTATTATTTGAGAGACTATTCCTGAATTGTTTTGCCTCTGACACGAGCCATCACTTCAGGCTTTCCTCGCCTGTGATATTTGGAGGAAGAGTTTAAAATGCAAGGTACATTTTGCGGTTTATTATTGAGGTTGAAGAAACGAGCTGCGCTTAATTCATGGCTGAAGGCTCCTCTGCTGTGGCTACTGCAGTAAATAATCAAGGACGTTCCAAGTGCAAAAATAATAGCTACCAAAATGATCGCTGACGTCGTGCCGAGCCCAACCGAAAATCGTGCCAGGGGGTGGCCAGGGCAGGTGGGATTGGTGCTGCCCCTCGCGCGGGGCTCCACGTTGCAGAGGGGCTTCAGGGGGATAACATGGCAAAAATCTGGCCTCGGGTTCCCGAGCCACGAGTTGGCAAAATTCAGCGGACACTTGGAAGCGTGGAAAGGCAGTAGGGTTGTGTTTGCCTCTTGGTTTTTTTCTGAACTTTTAGCTGTGCTCTGATCACACTTCCAGGTTCTGTCCACAGCTGTGAGGGCCTGAAGCTGCTCTTTTTAATGAAATCTAGATTTGTGTGTAATTACTAGATTTTTGGAGCTGAGGCTTTAGGAAAAAATAAAACCCAAAAAGAACAGGAAATACTGCAAGACTCCTGATAAAATCCCAAGAGTTGGCTACCCTGAATTTATCAGCAAGCAGTTGATTTCCGTCTTAATCTGGCTATCCATTAGCTCCTTTTCAAGCAAAAGCAGCTTTAGAGGACCTCCAAATAACCATATTTTGTTATAGAAGTTGGCACTAACATGTGTTAGGCATTTAAGTGTGAATTTGAGCAGTCGATGGGAATATGGTACAGTGTTAGGAAACAGCACCAGGGAAGTTGGACCTTGCTCCCCAAGCTTGCTGCCTACCTGACAGAGAGTTTTCTGGCGAGTGACTTCACCTCTGGGGGCCTTTTTTTTTTTGGCTGCCTTTGTTCATCCAGGCTGTAACCCCTTCAGGTCAGGTGGCGGCTCAGCACGGTGCCTGCGCGGCTCAGGCTGACAGAGGCTTCTAGGAACGGCTGTGGGATGAAAATATGTATTTTAATATAGCATCTGGATTCGCGTAATTGAAAATGTGCTTTTGAGTATTAATTAGGATTGCTGAAGGGAAAAGTTCATGGGAAAGTGTGAGCGTGTCATTTCAGTGAGAGATTTCTTCTGTAATATGTATGTGTTTACAGTTGGTTTGCTGTGTATTTTAAGTGCATGCGTTTTGTATATAAATAAAAAGTATGCATATTTGATACCATATAAAATACACAGTGAAACCACTGCATGGCCCTGAAGACTCACAAAACCATCTACTTTGTTTCAGAAGACCCAGCAGCCTGACATCTTTAGTCCAACCAGTCAGGTTGCAAGATATATTTTAGCACGTTGTTCACTGCGAAAAGCCCAATGAAATCGCAGGTACCAACACCCTTTCCTCCTGAAGGATTTTACATAGTAAAAATAAAACATCGTGGAACTAGTACCCAAAGACCACACAGACTTACTCTCTAATCACAGAAGAACATAAACTGCTTAATACTTACCACTAATTATCCTCCCGCACTGTGCAATTCGGTATTAAACCACAAAAGAATGTTCAAATACCATTAAGGGACAAATCTACAAAAGCAAGAAAATTGTGAGGCCGGGCCAGATTCCGTAAACTCAACCCTGCAGTTAGCAGATGCCGTGTACAACAACGTCTCCGTCCCCAGCGCAGCCCCGGCGCAGGCTGGGCATCAAACGCAAACACCAGTTCAGGGGTTGCCTAATTAGTGCGACTTCTGCCCTTTTTTTGTGCCCTTGTTTAGAGAGATGCCCAAATCTTGGCTCCACTTGCTGGTGAACCCACAGCATGGCCCTCGCGGAGGCACCGTGCCCGGCACCCGCGGGTGCTCTCGCTGCACCAGGCCACCCGCTTTTTGTGTTACTGTCACATCTGATTCAATTTTACTATCCAAAGCGTTAAAATTCACCCTGAAAGCTGAATTCGTCATCTTTTAATGGGAAAATGAACAAATGTTGCCCAGAACATCTTTTGTTTGAAGATCTCCAAGGAAAGATAGATACCCGATAGTTTTCTTCCTCAGAGCGATATTCCTGGAGAACTTTATGCAAAGAGAGGGGGGAAAAAAGACTGTAAGAAGCAAAAACACTCCCACTGGTTACAGCCCAATCCGGCACGGCCGGCAGAGAGCTGAGATTTGGGCAAAAAATGATGCTTCTCATGCTGGTGCTTCAACAACCTCCCGCAAACCTTGCGGCCTCCCCGCGCCCCAGTCCCAGGCTGGACTTAGCTCCTCTCCCCATGTGCACGAGCAAGGTTTAAGCAATAAGTTCTGATTTCTTGGAAAGCGACCGGGACTTTGGAAATTTTGCAGCGTGCTCGGGGTTTAAAGGTAAGCTCGGTATAAGCAGCAAAAGGGAAGAGAAATGATGTGGTTTAGTAGAGGAGGAGAGGTAACCACAAGTAATGAGACACAAATAAACCAAAAAAGCTCTGGCAGAATGTCAGGTGAAGCTTTCTGTGGCAGGAGATGGATTTTTGACTCCGGAATAATCTCCTGTATTTCTTAACGTAGAGATGAACTGATAAAATATCAAGACGCGTGCCACGTGCTAGAGGCCTTCCCACGCTGCAGCTCAGCCGAGCTGCTCCTGCACACGCAGAGCTGGGACAGCAGAAATCTTTCTGGTGTTATAAAACCCTTTTCATTCTGTCTTTGGTTCTCGGGTACCGTGAGCTCTGCCCCAGCGAGGAGCCCAACCCCAGCGGTTGGGGTGCGGAGGGAGCAGTGCTCCGTTGGTGTGGTTGGGAAGCCCAAGCCCTGACTTTCCCCTGTGGCGTGGGGAGACTCTCTGGGTAGGGTCTGGGATCACCAAGCAGCATTTTGTGATCATTAAATACCAATTATTTCACATTCTTTTCTTTGTTTGAGCAGTATCCTCAAAGAAAGCCCTGCCCAGGGCCTTCCCTTCTTTCTTTTTCAACCAGTTTCACGCTCTCCACCTTGGCCAAACCTCTCACCGTGGCGTTTCTATCTCCCCTTCCATGGGGGCTGCTCTCCCTGGGGTGACAGCAGATCAGCGTTCAGATTTCCCTGTGTCCTCCCTAATTCTTTGAGGTCTTCAGGACCAGCCACTTCATCTTTCTGTGCGTTGCCCATCCTGGCAGCCAGCAGCAAAACCAAACGTATTGCTCGGTACGGAGGGTGATGTTTGTGGGTGAGCAACGCAAAAGGATTTTACCTCGTTTTCTGTGGGGTTTTTTTTCAGAAATGCACCATCTCTACCCCTGGCTATTTGAGATTGGGGGTTATTTTTACGTACAAGCAATCCCCAAGTACAAAGTTAATCTTCAGAGCAAGTTACACACATGTAAACGTGACCCCCTCATCCCTGAGCATCCCCGGGAGCTCAGGGCTGGGGCTGCCGCCGCCGAAATGTCTTGTGCGTCATGATGTGGCCGGGACACGGGTTACCAGGACCAGGGTGACCGTGCTTTGTATTTTCCCTTGTAGTGGGGGCAGAGAGCCCGAGCTGCTGCCCGGGGAGGCCCCATGCTGGAGGAACCTATTCGGGGAGGCCCAGGCACTGATCCCCTTGGCACCGCTGACTCGATGCCGCTGCAGCACCGGCGCGGCGCCCGTGGCCTCCCCGAGCTTCAGTTTCTCCGTCTATACAAAGGGAAACGGTGACAGAATAATATTTAACTGCTAGATAGAGGGGCTGCGAGGCCTAACTATGTAACAGCTGAAAAGTCTTCCATATGGCAATGTGCAATAAATGAGGAGCAGCGTTCCTCTCCCGCTCCCTCCCCAGATTCTTGTGGCAGAGTGGGAACAAATCCGAGTGTGCAGGATCCCACATCTATGTGCAGTCCTGCAGATCATTTAGCAGAGAGGAGGGTAGTGAAAAACGCTTTGGAGTGCTTTGATCAGCTCTGCTAACAGTTTACTATGTAGACAAATTGCTGCATGCGTCGGAAAAAAAAGGCCACGTTGTGGTTCTTAACATTAGCCATGTGCCCGTTCGCATGGTGTCCACCACTTTTTCTTACCTTTTCCGCATTCTTTTTTCCTTTTTTTTTGGTGTATCGTTTTAAAAAATAGCTCTGCGACAGCATAATATATTCTTTCTGAAGTTGTGGTGCAAGTAGGCCTTTTATCATTTTATAAAACACTGAACCCACTTGGGAGAATATATATTGTTTACTAACAAAAATCATTATATTTCAGTGCAATTTTTTTTCCTAAAGACTGAATACAAGATCAGGTGCTTGGTTGCCTTATGCTTCAAAAACATTTATTTGTCTTGTAATGGCAGCTAATGCTAATGGAGAAGAACTGACCAAGAACTTGTGGAAACATCTTGGTAAAGCAAGAAGAGCAGTGACTACAGTGTTGATTGCTCTAGAGTGTACTTGGACTGCAAAAGCAAAAATAATCCCTTATAATCTGAAATTACTTGTTGGTTGTGTGGTGTGTATAATTGGTGAAGTGCTCGGTCCTGTATGAAATCTTTAAAATCTTACTCTGTTCATTTATTTTACTAAATCCTTCTCCGGTGAACTCTAAGCTGTGGTACAATGTCTGTAGTCTCACGCTGAGACCAATGACACTGAAATTTCCAAATGTAGGAACCTGCCATCACAGAGAAAATGGCAGAAATGAACCTTTAAACCCACTTTTCGTTTCCGTAGTGAATCCTGAATCGGAGCCCAGGGGATGTTGAGGCCCATAGTCCAGGCTGGCACAATTCCTGACTTGGGGCTGGTAACCCCGATGCCACCTTGTCGGTGTTGTAGGGTCTGTTCACGGGGCCAGAGCAGTGTGGAGAAGCTGTTGTAGTATTGCTAACCTCCAAAGTTCAAATATCATGAGTCAGCCGCCCTCCTGTCCACAAAAAAAAGAAATCACGAGATTTTAAAAATAGTAAAGATTGGGTTGGTTTATTAGCCTTTGGGGTTTTCTGCCTCAGAGCTCCCATTTCCCAACTCTCCTCCACACTTAGAGTTAGAAGCTTAATCTTCAAAATACGAAATCTGAGATCATCCTGTAATCAATGACAACGGCAGCTCTGGCTTCCCAGAAAAGAAAGCCCACCAAATACTCTGATACTCAAGATAAAATGGTAAAAATTGGCAATAGTGCCTTTGTGCAGGAATAAATCCTGGCCCATGTGGTTTAAGTTTCTCTCTTGGCTTTTCGCAAGCAGTGTAGTCAAAAATAAACCTAGTGGCAAATGGATATTTTAGATAGACAGTTTTGTTTAAAATAGATTAACTGTAAAGTGTGTTTCTATGCTTTTTTTTTTTTTTTTTGCAAGATAAGTTTTCTGGAGAAGCCAGAGCGCCCGGTGCCCTCCCCAGCTCCGGGGGGGGGGCAGGCCAGTGCACGCTGCAGCTGAGGGGGTGTGCTCAGCCCCATCATGGGTTAAAATCGGCTTATCTGGAAAACAAACATTAGATGCTGGTTTGGTTTTCAATAGCTAGTTTTGATCTAGGGTTTTATTGTGTTATTAACTTCATGTGCTATCTAGTAAATACAGCCTGTATAGCATTGGAGGTAAAAGGAGAAGAAGTTTGATGTTTTACAGATTAAACTTGGCGGATGCTTGCAGAGATGTTCTATGGTTTATTCTGGCAATCTCAGATGAACTCTTTTGCCATATTCCCGGCTTCCAACCTCAGTCCCAGCACCCACTTGGGCCGATTAGTTGGTGTTTGGCAGTGCAAGAACAGGAGCGCGTGCAATTAGGTCACCGAATCAGCCGCTGCAGAAAGGGCGATTTCCTTCCGACCTGCTCTGGAACGTCGAACGCGCTCGGTACACCCAAACCAACAAGACTTTGGTGGGATTGACACTCATCCTGACACCCACGAGTCACGTCTGACCGACCAGGGCCGTTTAGAAAGAAACTTGTGAATGCATTTTGGCTGACATGCTTTGAAAATTCCCCACCGGCGTGGCCGTGGGTGCTCTCCGGGTCAGTCCCGACTCCCTCAGAGCAGGCTGAGGCGCTGCCGCCTGCGGTCCAGGCTCTCTGGGGAAATAACCAACCGTCGGGGCCACCCCCTGAGCTGCACCCGGTTAAATCATCTCCTGGAGTTTGTCCCCTTAACGAGAAAGAGAGGAGCTAGTTCAGTGCTGGGAACAAGGTTTGCTTCCTCCTGGCAGACAAGCCTGGAAACAAAGCGGAGGATTATTGGGTTGATGAGGATTGCCATCAATAGGTAGTCTATAATATTAAAGCAGCTGTATCCACATTTGGCTGGTTTAAAGTAGCTTTTTAGAGACTGTGGCTTTTAGGATCTGATTTATTCATATAGCATCTGTATAATTAGATATTTATACTGTATTCAGTCTATGGTGCACAAGTATCTGAATGTGAACCTCTTCCTAGGGAGGAAGGAGAGAATATTAATGTACAAAACCATTGGAGAATAAGTGTTACCTTTAGCTGCAGTAGTTACAAAAGTGGCATTTACAAATTACATCGTCTAGAGCTCAGCGGGTTGATCCAACTGGGTTTGGGATCCTCCAAAACCAAGACCAGAAAATGGCCACGGCACGCCCTACCAAAAACGTGTCCCATCTTCATGTCTGTGTAAGGTAAATATGGTGCAACTCGGTCTCCTGCTTATCCAGCACCCAAAGGAGCTTTCTGCCGTTGGGTTTGTGTCCCCTCCCGTCAGCAGCACTGGGGCCCGGCCCTGGCCGAGCTCTGCTGCCACCAGCCCCACGCAGGTACTTAGCAGGGGAGTTGAAGAAACCTTTAAGCTCAGCTCTGGCATCTCCTAAAATAGACTCGGCTTTGGGGAGCAGAGCTGAGGTTTGCTTCTCTCTTTTCCTTAAATAGGAGAGAGAAGCTGGGTGGAAAAGGCTGGTGGGACGCAAGGTTGGACGCGTCTTCACGGGCCGTCTGAGCGGAGGTCCAGGTCGCTCAGCTGGGGCAAAACGCCACAGCTGGGGCAAATTCTTCACATCTGGGTGTTCAGAGCCTCTTCTCCACCCCCGGCGGGTCCGTTTCAATAACTACACTCCAGGATTTGTGTAAGAAGGATGAGATTATCCACATGACCCAGCCTTAGAGGAGTACTGGCTATTTTAGTCATCTTGCTGGATATTTTACCGTTATTTGGTTCAGCCTGTGGCTGCCAGCTTGCCGTCCAGCGGATAGCTTCCCTTTCCTTGCTCCTCTTGTTCCTGGCAGCGGCAGGAACGTGGGGGCCGTCCCTCCCTTCCCGCATCCTTTTGCCGTGACCTTCTGGAAGGTCCCTTTCCAGACACGGCACGTGCCCGTGGTGGAGCTGCTCCGTCACAACACTGGCCATTGCAGCACCCCCGGTTCACCGTGGAGGGGGCTCAGCAGCTCACAGGATGAGGCCCTTTCCAAATTCTCTTGTCTTAAAAATCTTGCTGGAACAGCAGGGACTCACTCCCTCCTTCCTCCCCTCCTGGGCCAAGAGAGATGGTTTCCTGCAGGAGCTGCAGACCCACCTTTCTGTCCTTTTTCTTGGATTTCTCAAATATTTCCTCACCCTCTTCTGGAATTTGCTGCTGGGATCTAACAGGAGAGAAGTGAGGGGAGAATGGAAGAAATTTGGTATATATCTACCAAAACATTGGAATTATAGCACAAAATCCCAGCACTGATTATTTCTAGGCAGCCCCACCTGGTTTCTCTGCCCATACCTTGCCTGCGTGGCTGGGCCAGGGTGACCAGTGGTGCAAAGGGAAAATGCAACAGGAAGGTTGTAAAAGAACTTATTAATTTGGATAACGCTAAAGTAAGTGGATTGTGACAACATGGCCACGTCCCCGCGCGTCCCGTGCTTGCCATGTCGTGCTACGGAGGTGACATATTGACCTGTGTCGCGTTTGGGGAATGTATTTATACCATAAGCACGTGGTTAAGTTACACCTGATCAGCCTTGTGACCTAAAGATGCTGAAAGAACGATGCCTAACGCAGAAGGCGCTGAATTAACGCGTTACCGGAGCATTTTATGCATCTGTTAGGTTTTAGGTGCTCTCAAGTCCCCTGCCTGTTGGCGCCGTTCCCTCAGGTACAGCACACCACCATTTTTACCAAAACCAAAGGTTTAAATATTCCTCCTTGAGCCTTCACGTGGACAACAAGTTCCTTTTGGGCCGTGCTTAGACAGGACGGCGGGGAAGCTGCTCCTCCTCGCTTGGTGGCCGGTAGCGGCGCGGGGCGGTGGGACACGCTGTCCCCACGTCCCTCCTCTTCTTCAGCGTCTTCCCCGCTGCCAAACATCCCTCCTTCTGAGACGAAGGCCGGGACGTCATCACGTGTGGCAAGGGTGGGTGTGTGGGGAGTGAGAAGGGGGGGGGAGCTGCTCAGCAGCACAGATGCAAGCGCGGGGGGTCTGCGGGGGGTCCCCCACAGCTGCACCTGCACCGTGCCCCCCTCCCCGCACCCTCACACCCGGGGCTGAATCCCGGCGGCACATCCCGGCCTTTGCCAGGGGGCTTGGCTCTCCAGCAAAACCCAGCCTAGCAAAACCCAGCGCGGAACAATCGCTTTTGCCCGGTTCAGCGAAAGCCCCCGCCGTGGCTACGCTGCGGCCAGATGCAAATTCCCAGAGCGCTGCGTTTGGAGATGAAAACGCCAACAAAGATTTTAATTTTTTAAAAAGGCTGCTTCTCGTCAGATAACTCCCCTTATATTTTCAGCAATTTGCTCTTTTAATCGATGGGCTCCTGTTAGCCAAGAGTCCAGCTCGGGCCATGCCGGCGTGCCAAAAAATGGGGGTGTGCTGGGTTTGAGGGGTGCAGGGAGTCTGGGGGGGGGTGCCAGAGGATGAACATCACCTTGCCCTGCGTCATTTCAGAGCCCTCCATGCCGTTGGTGTCTCTCTGATAGTACTCCTGGCTGCTGTTAGTATGAATTTTATGTCAGATATAGACATTTCTATTTCTGAAAAAGCAAAAAGGAAAAATATCCGGGATAATGACAGGTTCCCGAGCGAGGCAGGAAAATATATTAAAGTTATCTCCATGTATGTGTCAAATGCAAATATGATATGGTAAAGTAATTAATTTTTATTGTCATGTGTTGAAAATGATGGTGTAGTTACGGGCTTACTCCCTGCAAACCGCATTAACTTCTTACCGAGGCGCGTACGGTATATTTATCCCGAATTTTTCCCATTCAGGAGAATGAAAGCGCCAGGATCCAAATTAAGTTGGACCGTTCCCCACTCCGAGGTTGCAGAAAACAAACTGAAATCATCTGCAGTCATTTCCATGACACATTGGTCACGATTCGAGGATTGCTTTTCAGAGTCGCGGGTCGCTCTCCGTTTCCGTGATCTATAGACGCCGCCACGTGAAATTTTTAGAATTATTTTTAGAATTCCCTCGTGCCAGTCAGAAAAAGCTTATTCTGCTGGAGTTCGGGGATTGTCTCCGTGGCAGGAAGGTGATTAAGTTAGATGATTTAAAGGTCCATCCAATCTCATTTTGTGGTAAAATTTTGTGCTAAAATGTAATGCTAGTTGTATAACTTTGTGTGGAGCTGTGAAACTACAGCTTTTATTAAGAAAGACAATACCGTATTTTGCAGTTTGCAAACGCAGGAGGGAAGAACGGGCTTGATTTCTAGGCGTGTATGAAAAACACCAGAAGGGGGTTTTTTGAGAGATGATCAAAGCACTTTGTTATTTTTCACCTCTGGAGCGTTAATACCGACATTTGTAGGAGGGTTAGGTCTCTCAAGTAGATTTACTGGTGGGTGAATGTCCTGCCCGTCTGCGGGAAGCCCCCGGGGTTTGAGGAGTTTTCTCTCCCTTTCTGGTGGAGCGTTTTGTTGCACGTTGACCTGTCGTAGTTGGGATTTTTGGCCTTCTGTATTCTACGCTGAGGGTGGTTTAAAGGTTACAAATGTGATCTTGTCAGATTGACAACCAACCGTTCTAATGAGGAAAAAAAAAAAAAAATCCTCAAAGCATGAAATTTGAATGAAATGTGTGATTATAATTCAAGTACTGTTTACCCAAACCTCCGGGGACCTCCCGAAGCAACGCGGAACAAGGGAGTTCGATAAAGCTCGGCTCCGCTTTCCCCCCTCGCGGCGGCGCGCGCAGGCCCGCTGATGGATCCGGCTGGAAAGTCTGAAAGAAGGAAACTTTGCCCGTCGTCGCCCAAGACGACAGCTCGGAGTTGACATCACCGTCCCTTTGTCGCCGATTAATACTGTATGCGGTGCGTTCCCGCGGCGAGGAGTAAGGAAACCGGGGCTTTGAATTATTAAAGCGGAGCCCGGCTGCATGCTCGGGTGGCATTTGCTTCGGTGTATGCAAATGATTGAGTTGCATTTGGGAGCGATTCCCAGGGGCCCCCCCTTTTCCTGTGATGCGCGGGGTTTGGCAAGGAGGCCCGATGGGGGGGTGTCAGCCATCCATCCCCCCCCCCCTTCCATTAACCCCCCCTCGTTACCCCCCCGCTGTTGTTAGAGCGGGAGGGGGGGCTGTCAGCACCGCTCGGGATGTTTATTAGCTAAAAGACACTAAAAAAAAAAAAAAAAATGGGGAGGGGGGGGGGCTGCGCGGGGCTGCGCGGGGCGCGGGCGGGCCGCGGCAGCTGCGCACAATGCTGGGAGCGCGCCAGCAGCACGGACAGATGGCGGAGTTATTAGATGTGCATCATACGATTCCCTTCCTGCCACTCGCTTTTTAATCAAATTAAAACAAAAAAAAAAAAAAAAAAAAAAGGAAGAAAAAAAAAAGAGGAAAAAAAAAAGAAAAAAAAAAAGGAAAAAAAAGGGAAGAAAAAAAAAAAAGGAGAGAGCGAGGGAGCGGGCGAGGGAGAGGGGGAGGTAATTAAGCGCATTTGTATTCCGCTCGGTAATGGGCCCCGGCTCCGCGGCCCCGCGGGCGGCCGGCGGGGAGCGTGCGCGGGCGCGGGGCGGTGCGCGGGTGCGGGGCGGGAGGTTGAAGGGAAAAGGGGGGGGGTTGGAGGGGAAAGGGGTGGGGGGGGAGGTTGGGGGGGGGGGGGGGGGCGCGCAGCCTCCGCCCCCGCGCGGCGAATGGTCTCGCCCTGCTTTGCATATTGAGCGCGCCTGGCCCGGCCAGATGGGAACATGCGAGTGGAGGAATTGTTGTGAAAAAAGGGAGAGCGAGTTTGAAATAAAAGTTCCGCGAGCGGGAGCGGAGGGGGACGGCGGCGGCGGGACCATGTACTGCGCATACACGATCCCCGGCATGGGCGGCAACTCTTTGATGTACTACTATAATGGGAAAGCGGTAAGCTGGCGCTGTAATTAAAGGTGTAATTGGGACAAGTTTTATGGTGGCGGGAACGAGCATCCTCCGCGCCCCTCCGCGCCGCGCTGCCAGGGGCCCCCGGCCGGCCTGGAAGGAGGGCTGGGGGTGGGGGGGGGTGGTTTTTCTTCGCTTGCTTTTTTAAAAATAATCAGTACACTCGGGATTAAAAGTTTGGGGGGAAGTCAAAATAGCGCAAAGGGGGGAAAAAAAAATAAAGAAGGAGGGTGGGAGCGGAGCGGGGCTGCGCGGCCGCGGAACCGGCGGGCACTTAGTAGCCCCCGCGGGGCCAGCGTGGGGCTGGGAGCCCTCCTCAAAAAGTGCCCGTAAAATAACGGAAAATGAGGGGGGAAAAAAAAAAGCCCCATTCCCGCCCGCATTGTAGTGACTTGTCTCTGCCGTCTGACTTCGGTCCTTCTTTTTTTTTTTCTTTTTTTTTTTTTTTCTTTTCCCCCCCTTCCAACAGAAACACTTTATTTAAGAAAAAAAAAAAAAAAAGTGTCTGGTATTTTGTGCATAACCCCAGCAGAAGGTTTATACTTGCCATCTGGAGGTTTATTTTTTTTCTCTGGCTGGGTCTTGAGAAGGAAAAGTATTTCAGTATATTTTAAAATATTTGGGGGGAGGGGGAAGGGCGAGGTAAGGAGGGGAACTGTTGCTTGAAGGGAGAGGAAAATAAAATTTGGAAATGCTGGGAAGAGGGAGGGCAGCGCGTGGGGGGGAGCGGGCTGCGCAAACTGCTCCAGTCTCTGTTCTTTCAACTTTTCGTTTCATCTGATCCCAATCAGGGCGGCGTAGTTAGGCCAGAAGGGAACTGCTGGAGTTTAAACCCGGGCCCACTTGGGACGGAGGGGATGGAGCAAACTGAATTCCCCTGCCCGGGCGTGTGGGGATGTGTCGGCATGTGTGCCCTGGGCAGGCTCTGCTCCCCCAGCTCCAGTGGTTGCGGACGGAAAGCCGCTCTCCTGAATGAACATCTGGTTGAATAACTGAGATTTTTTTTGTTGTCGTCGTCGTTAAATATTGCTGGCGAGAGCTGTGGGCCTCGTCTCTTGGTTTGAATGTTTTGCAAATGATACGTTGCGGTGATGCAGGACGTGGGTAGTAAACGGAGGGAAATCTGCGCAGGAAAAAACAATAGATTTCAAATCATTAAAATGCCCCAAATAAATTTTCATTCATTTAATGCAGGGCGCTTTTTTAATATATATTTTTTTAAAAATTTTTTACATTAGTTATTCCTATTCCAGAGCTCTTAAGGCTACCCCTAAAGCCTACCTGACATTCCCATGCATGGCAGGGCCAGCCGGCCTCACCAGCTTTAAAAGAAAAAGTTCCTAAACGCTGCTATTCATCCTCAGTAAGTAATAAAATCCTGGCGACGGCAGCCTGCGAGCAGGAAGCAGCGCTGCACAGCGCTGGCGCAGCGGCAGCGCTCCGGTAAACAATTTTCCACACTTCGCCCAACTTCATTTTTGGGATTTTTCTTGCGGGGGGCGAGATGGCGTGCTTGACGAGCGACGTGGGGGTGGGAGCTGGGGTTTTCCTTTTGTTTTGGGGTGTGGGGTTTTTTTTTTCCCTTCGTTCTAATTGTATATTTGGTGTCGGTTTCTTTTTTAGGTTTTTTTTTTTTTTTTTTTGAAGTAACTAGAAAGCCAGAGGCCCGGCCTGCGTGGCGAGCGGCCCCACGGGCCGTGGCACCGCGGCTGGGGACGCTGAGGCCGTGATGCCGCCCGGTCGTGCCAGCCGCCTGTCGTACTTACATAAAACTGCAGAATATGACATCAGAGGGCTGAGAAACCCCCCTCGGCTTGCCAGGCCTTTTCCCCTCTTCTTTGTGTTTTTCAGAAGGTGGGAGCTCGTAAAAACCCAGGGTGGCTCCGTCACGGGAGATGTTATTTCTGAGCACCGGGGGAAGGTGCTGGTGAAAAGCCAACGCGGCCTCGGCGCTGCTGGGAGAGCACAAAGAGAGGGGCGAGGGTCGGGGGGACGGGCAGCCCTGGCAGCGGTGCCCGCTCCGGCATTCCCGGGGCGCCGGGAAAAGACCCCGGGAGCCGCGGGAGCGGGGGGACGAGGCTGGCACCGCAGCCTTTGGGAAGGCAGGCTGCGGGGAGGGGGGGCGAGAAAGTATTTCTGCGTCCACTTGACAAGCAGATTTTTGTGTTTTATAGAGCCGGCATTGTTCTGGCTCCGGTTCCGCATTGTGCAGCTCTTGATGCGGTGCCAGGCAGCGTGCGGAGAGCGGGGATGCCATGCATTAATTGTTCAACGCCTCGTCGAAAGGACCCGCCGCTCTTGGGGCTGCACGGCTCTCGCCCAGTTGTTGGAGCAGAGCAGGGGCTGCTCTGTCTCGCACAAGTTTCCTTGTGCAGGAAAGACAAAGTTCTGAATTCCTTCCTTCCCCCCCCCCCCCCCCCCCTTTTTTTTTTTTTTTCCCAGTGACAAGTCAATTACTTGTTTAAATTCAGTTTGAACTCTCTGAACTGCGAGCAGGCAGCGGAAGCAGGTCTTCCCTGGGAATAAACAAAAGAAGAAAAAAATGCAAAATCATTCCAAAGCCCTCTGAATCGAAGTTGCTGTGGGAAGAGGAGTGCAGTTGGGTACAGGAGTCACAAAAAATGGCTGGAAAAAAATTCAACTGCCATAAACGCAAGCTTTGCAGAACATGTTTTCTGCAACTTGCTTTTTTTTTTTCCTCGCTCGCAGGGCGTTTTAGGAGAGCTTACTCTATGGGAGAGCACTTTTTGCCTTTAACTATTTACTGATGTTCATCGGTAAGAAATCTTTTCCTTCACATCTCTTGCGATAGAGGATATTTATTTTAGAAAATCGTAAAGCGATAGCAAACCTGCCAGTGTCAAATAACAGAGTGTGAAGATAAGCTAGTGCTTGGTGATCACACTGATGGTGTCATGTTGGGCTCTTGATTCACCTTTTTTCCCTAAAATACTATAAAAAAGACATTTTAGCAAAGGAGTTTAGAAGTGTGCGCACCGTTAACAGTGATTAACTAGATGAACGCTTGGATTCTGTTGGAAGCAGTGAGACAAGAGCCATTTTTTCCCCGAAGCCTTGCTGCTTGTTACCCGAGATGTGGGTGATATTTTAGGGTATGCACATCACCTGGAAGGGGGTGGCTGCAGGATTGCTGTCTAAACTTGATTTTCAGCATTGCTTCTTTTCCATTGCATCTCCCCGAGATTTTAATAAAGTATTATTTGGTCATAGACAATCTATTGAAACGCATGGAACTATAAAGCAGAAATTATTGCAAATGGAAATGAAAACCAAAAGTGGCAAAATTTTCTTTTAATGGTATCTTAAGATCACATCATCAGCTCCCACCATGCGCATGTGTTAAATCATATAGGGAAACCTATAATTATTGTAATTGCTCTTTTTGCTTTATCCTAACAAGCTTCAACCCATCTCTCAAACTAGTTGTTTTGAAATAGTTATTTGTCAAGTCATCAAATCACAAAAAGTAAATGCTAATGAGTTTTTCCTGTTTACATTCTGTCTGCTATTCTTATTATAAAGCTTTTCAACTCCATAAAGTTCCTAGATGAAGATGAATGCTCCATGGTATCATTCCTGCTAATAGGCTAGGCCAAAGAGTGTAATAATTCCATGTACCACGCTTAATAATGACAAGTGAGGAGTTGTGAATGGCACGAGGCTGGCGTCGCTCTGGGAACGGCGCGGAGAAAGTTTTCTTTTTGAGCCCGAGGAGGAAGAAATCTCCAAATCGAACTGAGAGAGACCCTTGTACTTGGACCCTTCTGGCTGAACCGGCAGTAATTCAGCGTGATGTTTATGGCTCATCTTTGTTTAAAGAAACGTCAGCGTTTCATTCGCTGGGAATATTGTGGAGTACTGACACGCAGATCATAAAAACATATTTATTAGCAAAAGTTACAAGGTACTTTAAACTATTTCCGAAGTGTAGGGATAGATTTTGTAACGAGTAGGGCTAAATTTACAACTCCTTCATCAAATTGCATCCACATACGGGTAGCTGGGGCTGCATGATTTGAAATCCATCTGTGGAGGTATATACGTGTGCATATAGAAATGCTCCAGCTTTTCAGGATTGGGAGTAAAAGCCGGAATATCTAGAAGACTTTTCTAGTATTTGTGGGGTTTACGGAAGGGCTGTGTGTTTATATCCTAAATTAATATAATCTTGCAGGCTCCCTACTGATAACAAGAAAACAAAATTCTGGAAATTCCAGCTGTATACCTAAACCTATACATACACACACATTCTGACACAATCAGTGGGTTTGTGTTTTACATTCTGGAGGAAGGGACGGGAGAGAAAACAGATTTATTCTGCATCTTTTGAGTTTGCAGAAATAACTGTAGCCCTGTTTTTAAGGGTCAGGATACCTCACTATTGAATTAAAATTTACACTTGGCAGGTCTGATCGCTTTCTGCCCCGTTGTACGTGATGGAAATATGAGTGGCCTCGTGTTTGCAAAGCTGGAATTTTGCTGAAATATTTTAGGAATTATTAAAGCTTTAGTATTCTTGCAGGATGTTACGTTGAATCTTAGTTTTAAATATGCTTTGCATATGCTGATCACAAGTGAACTTCACCTCTTCATCTGTGCCAGTTTGGAAATTATTATGGTGGGGCTTTTTCTCAAAAAGAAATTATAAATAGAATTTTATTTTATTTGGTTATAGATTGATGGTAGACATGGAAAATGATGGTAGGGTGTTGACATCTTATAATAGTGTATATTACGAGCTGCTTTTTTGTGGGCAGGGCTGGGGGGGTTAACAAAAGATCTAATGGCTGGTGCAGTCTTTAAATACCTTTCCAATTGATCTACAGGAAATTGTGCAGAAGAATTGTTTGTTTCCTGTTTCAGTATAAATCTGGTTTGCATTAGACTTGGTTTACTGTAAAATTGCCGTGGCACTTTGGAGACATGGGATTTGGCTCTTTTGCATGGGGAATTTATTTTGAAAAGTGAATATTTTACCCCACGTTGGCCAGTTTCTGATTTTATGATACTGTGTTGCTAATGGAACTTTTTTTTTACTTTTTTTTTTTCTTTTTTTTTTTTTCCCCCCTCCCGGCCTTTGAAGTTTTGCAGCCTGGCGGGGTGGTGGGAAAGGTGACGGCGGTGCAGCTCGGTGGGGAAGGTAGCACGGGCTGGGGCAGCCTCTCTGCAGCCAGGCTGAAATACTGTGGGAAACTGCTGCCGGCACAGGGTACCTGCTCCCAATTGCCCTTCCTTTGCCTGGCTTTTCCTTTCTTTTCCCCTTAAAATCATCCTTTCAAAATTCCACTGCCACATAACTGTATTTTAATATGTCATTGCCAACGCTAATAAAAATCATCATGCGCTTCTGCTGAAAATAATCTCCTGTACAGCCAGAAGCCGTATTTAACAAACATTGGCTAGTGTGTGCCCAGTGTTTTCGTCTCAAAAGTGTTTGTATTTATTATTGTTTGGTTAATCAAAAGATCTGCCATCCCGGATAGCTGAGAACATTACGTCAGAAATGATCTCTCGCTCTGTTGTGCTCCTTTTTACGGTGGAGAAATTCTCAGGCTCATTAAAAAGTTTCTGTAAGTCTCTCGGGGTTCAGTGTGGAGACGGCTTTCTCAGACCTCAGCAGGTATCTCAAAATATTTAGCATCCAGCTTTGTTCTGGCATAGCAAGTCAGAATCATCCAGAAATCCCAAAGCATACGTTTCACTGGGAAACGCTTCTCCCCCAAAATTCAGGGCAGGTCTTGCTTTTCTCAACTTACTGAATTTATGCATCTTCGTTTGTAAGTACCTTGGGTTGGGTTTTTTGGGGAGGGGGAGCTGTTTGTTTCTGCATTTGTTTTTTTCTGTGTGTGGTTTTTTTTGTTGTTGTTGTTGGTTTTCCTGAGCAAGTATCATTGCAGCGTTATCTCCTGTAAGTTAAAGGGACTTTTAAAGTTGGAATTTGGCTGCAGGAGGCGCAGAATCAGCCCTTTGGTCTTGAGGGATTTGTCCTTTTGTGCTGGGGGTTGCCTGGTTTCCTAAGGCCCAGCTTTGGCTCTAGATGCTGTCGGTTTTTTCCCAGGCGGAGGTGTCCACGTGAAATACAGCGTGCAGAGCACAAATCTTCCACCTACATTTTAAACTCGTATGCATCCAAATACACTCTGCAGTTTGTTGCGTGCAGTTTGGGGCTTGAGCTTTGAATTCTTTCCGCTATAAGGACTTTCGCCTATAAAATTAATAATACTTTTTTTTTAAAAAAAAAAAAAAAAAAAAAGGAAAAAAAAAAAAAAAAACCTCCCCGAAGTTTGAGTAGAGGAAATTTCATACACCTGCAGAGCTTTATTAGGTGTCTGCACAGGAGTGGGACTGGTGTGAGAACTCATGTGCACAGGATGAAATTGTTCTTTAAACCGCGGGCTGCTCTCGGGGTAATGAAAAGCAGCTGAAGAGGAGAAGAGGGGTCCCTCGCCCCCCGGGGAGGCAGGAGCGGAGGCGGGTGCTGCCCGCGGGGGCAGAGGGGACGGGAGGGATCCCCGCCAGCGTTTTGATGGGGCTTTTTCACCTCGGCGGGGACGGCAGAGCAGCATCGGTGCGCGCTGGCCGCAGCCCTGACAAAGGGATGTCCGCAGTGAAAACACAAATCTTCCTGCTTTAAAAATAGCGCTTTGCTCTCGAAGGGGCCTTCCGTAATTGCAGTTAAAGGAGTTTATCCAGCATCTGGTGAATCATCGTTATTAAATTCTGTTATTAGCCCTATAGGTTGGGTTTCTTTTTTTCCCCTGAAATCCAGGAGAGCAGCAGTCGTACCTCCCGGGAGACACAGTGCACAAATAACTCGTCCCTCAAGGACAACCTCATGGAAAAGGTCTTGTGCAGTGTGTTTAGTAACCACCCCCCCCCCTTTTTTTTTTTTTTTTCTTCCAAAAAAGAATAATGCTGAATTACTCAATGGCTTTCTAATGAATAAAACAAACCAAATTGATGTAACATGCATATTTAAACCCATTCAGTGAAGTACTGACGTGATTAAAATAATCAAATGTATGACTTAAAAAATGAAAAAAAGCAAAGTTCTGCACCCCGTTATTTTACTGACTTTCAACTCCAAATTGCAGAAATGTTTACGTGCCTCATGGCATTATGAAGCTAAACTGCCAAATCGGAGGGAAAAAGTTGCTTGCCCAGCACATGGTGGTTAGTGCACCTGTCATCACGGGGGAGAGGGCTGCGTGGGGCCACGGGTGCGTTTAAAGCGCAGGTTTGCTTCTTGCAGTAGCTTGTTCTTGCAGTCAAGTGATTAACAGGCTTTCAAAAATCTTAGGCAGCTTCGAGGGGGAAAAAAAAAAAAAAAATGCAAATACAGGGAGAGGGGTAGTACTCTCTGATACCTGCTGCACGAGGTCCCCGCGAGCAAATAAAAGCGCAGATAAAGGTGTTTGCGTGTGGAACGAATTGCACACAACGAGAGCCTGTAGTTTTCAAAGGATTTGTGTGATGAGCAGCAGAGAGCATTAATCTAGGTGAGAATCCCAGCTAGGTAAGGCTAAAACTGCTTTAATACAACTGCTGCCAAGTGCTGCTTTGGTGCAGTTGGAAGCGTGCTGGTGTGTTTTTCCCCGCTGATCCCGGAGCCTCCCGGATGCCGCCGTCCCGAGGAGACGCTCGGGTGCCAGCCCAGGAGCCCATCGTCGCCTTCCCTCCCAGGGCTTACCTATTTTTCCCTCTTCTTTTCTGTGTTTTAGCTAAATACTTGTTATTGTGCTCTCTGCTTCTTACAGTCTTTAATTTGGTTGTTGGGAACAAGAATTAAGAAATATTCCAGTTCAGCTGCTCTGAAACGTTGCTCTACCCCCACGTAAAATAGGTAGGATATAAGAGTTGAAGAAGAAATGATTAAGCTATCAATGTCTTTTAAGTGGTGGTTGGTTGAGGTGCTTAGACAATTACACATTTTGAGTTACAGAACGATTTGAATTCCTGTGATTTCTGAACACCTGATACGTATCGCGTCTCTCTTACATCCCCTCCAGCTTCGCAGCGCAACGCTCGCATAAATCCATCCTCAATCTTGCGGTGGCTGTTGGACTCGAGATTTTTCAGAATTAACGCTATTTCCAGCATGAAAAAAGATTCCTCAGCTGTGGCAGAGGGGAGGGAGGGGGGATGCAACCAGAAAACCAAATGTATTCCTTGCTGTTTTAAACCTTGCTGGTGCTTAGAGCGGGCTGGCACGGCACGGTTCGGCACCGGAGCCCGTTAGGAGCCAGCCCCGTGCTCCCGGTGCCGGTCCTGCGGGAAGTTTGGCCGGCGAAGGGCGGGATAAGTGTGGCTCAGCCATCTTCCCCCCCCCAGCCCGTTACGTTTGCAGCACGTCCCCGTGTGTGGTTTGGGAACGGGGACAGCTGCGAGGCTCCGCGTGGTGGCAGCTGCTGGGATGCAAAACTGATTTTTTTATTTTTTTTATTTTTTTTTTTTTTGCGCCTTTGAACACCTGAAAAAGAGACGGGGGTAGCACCGAAAACTGAAATAACAAAAGCTGATGCGGGTTGCTTCGGGAGAGCCATCCCGCTTCCCAGCAGTCACATAATGAAACGCAGCCGTTGCCTGACGGGGATGGCCAGGAGCCCACGCGCGGTCCCACGACCCCTCGCGGGGGGTGCAGGGGAGTTTCTGGGGTGTGGGGGCCAGGACCCCGCTGCCTGCGTGCCCGGCTGCTCCCAGACAACGTTGCTCACCACGTGTAATACCATTTTTTCTTTCCCACTGTTTGAGAGCTCTAACTCATAAATAAAAACCGTCTCCAGGACAAAAACTTGCTGGTTGTTGTCTTTATCAGGAGAACAGCTGCAAATGGTGGGGATGGTTTTTTGTTTGACTTCCTCACTTAGTATTTGACGAACTGTTGGTCATTTCAGAAGTTAAATACATGGTGTTTTCAGTGGTTCCTTAGAATACAACGCTTCTGTGCTAATCTACTTCAGGCAGAGTTTGGGTGCAAGGTGACTGGTCCCAGGTCCTGGTGGCCAGTAGGCACCATCTGTTGGGATGATCTTTTTTTTTTTTTTCTTTTTCTTTCTCCTTTTTTCTCCTCAGCCCACCCTTTCTCACACCAGTGACACATGTATTAGAGGGGGGGGTTGCTTCTGATCAGCAAGGCGGTGGAGGTGGTCACTGCTCAGCATCTTTGTGATTACAGAGAATTCATATTCAGAACAGTCGTAGGAACTGTAGGATAATACTCTGCTTCAGCATCGTGAAGAAATAAATACACCACCACCACCCCCCCCCGCCATTCCTGGGGAGCAGCATCTCCCCTGGTTAACGAATCTGCGAGCGCGGTGCCAGCACACATCTGTCTCGTGAAGAAGGGCTGTTGATTCTGCCAAAGCCAAGAGAGGGCACCTTGTAGGGGAAAATAAAATTACACATGTATAGACAGCTCTGTACTGATCACTTCTGGCAGAAGCCTGTTTCTGATAATCCCCCTCGCTGCCTGAGCCACACACACAGATCTGTGGAAGCCGGAATACAAAATAAGTTCTGCTGCTCCGATTGCATGCAGAGATCTGCCACAGTTTTGAGGTTGCAGTTGTAGATCTTCAAAAGATCTAGACTGAGGTCTTTAATTTGGTATGCTATTAACTCATAGGATGGTAATTTGCTTTCAGTGTCTTGGTGTCTTATTTATAGCCTGAACTATTTTTCATGGCAACTTTTACTGTGCTAGGGAGGGGGGGAAAAAAAAAAGGAACGAAAGATCTAGTACATAAAATCACGCCATGTTAAACCATCCTTTTTGTGTCCTCTATTTGATCTGGGAGGAAATCACAGCTTTTTTAGTTTCATGGGACAAAGTCCTCAATCCAGGGGGAATAGCCTGTGCCTGCCCCCGTACAGCGCTGGGCGCTGGCCGGGATGCAGGGATGTGTGGTCCCTGCGAGCCCCAGCCCGGCTCCAGCACCACAACAGCCCCAGCGTTTACATTTTTTTTGTTTACAAGCAGATTATAAATGCTTTCAAAGCACGACTGTTCTCTAATGAAAAATATTTTGGGGAAGTTCAGAAAGTTTACTGCGGAAAGAGCGAACCGTGACAACTGGGCTGCTGGCTCAGTCCTCGCATTTCTGAATCGCCTTGAATGGGTGTCTTAAATATTACCTATGTGCTTCTGGACTTGCACGGTTTGTAACATCTTGGTGTCCAGCCTGATGTCCTGGTCACCCAGTGCAATTTTATAAGGTATTGAGTACTTAGTCGAGCTGTCATGTGCAGAAAAAGGGCTTTTTTTTGTTGTTTTTTAATCTCCAGTAAGACGTAGACCAGATTCCCGTAAGCACGTACACGCGTGCGGTGGCTTCATTGGAAATATTCATGTGCTTAAATCTGTGCATACTAAAGCTCCCAGCTGGAGGAGATCCCAGGACTCTTACTTGCAAAAAAAAAAAAAGGGAATTGTAAACACAGACTTTCATGTGTGTGCTGGTGTGTTTGCAGTTAGGAGCACGCAGGTGGGAGGTTTGAAAATGTCCCTCTCTGGTGCTTCCTTCAGAATGGTTGGAAGGTTGAAGGGTTTTGGTTGAAGGTTTGGTTGATGGATTTTGGTTGAAGGGTTTGGTTGATGGATTTTGGTTGAAGGGTTTGGTTAAGGGTTCGATTCCCTTCCCGTTGGCCAGAGAAGTGGCCATTACCCTTTGGGAAATGCCGGCGATGGCCTGTGCCGACGCCTGGTGCGGTTAATAAAAGCCCTCAAAGGCAGCGGGTGTTACGGGGACTACCTGTGCTGGTGGGAGTTTGGCTTCTGAACGCCTGGGGCAGGGGGGATTTAACCCTTTAACTCCACCTCAGCAGGCAGGGGCTCAGTCCTGTGGCCTCCCCTCCTTGGGGCACGATCCTGAAACAGCCCTGCCCCTCCGGGTGCTGAGGCCAGCAGAGTCCGTTAACAAGAGCTGGGGGACTTTTGAGCCCTGCTCTGTAATGGGAGACACCTTCTTCTCTTTTCCCAGACATACGAGGCTTGCTAGTAGTAACGTAAAGATTGTTTTTTACAGATGAACCATGAGAGAAATCCCCGAGTTATTCTTACACTCTCATTCTGCAACCATGGCATTGTTCAGCTTTATTTTTAAAATGGAGCCAACAGTTGTACCCCTGCAACAACTGCAGCTCCCAGGCTTTGCCCACTCCTCTTCGTGTTTAAGCAAAGCAGCGTACACCCCAAGGGAAGCTGGAAAGATTTATTCCGGTGCTGATGCCACAGCAGAGATGTCCTTGGGTCTGATGACGCCCATTTGCTAATAGGGAGGGAGTAATTGGTTTTCTGAGTAGCTCCTTTCCACTTGTGGTAGAGACGCATTTTTTTTGAAATATTGCTGTGTCAGAGTCCAAAGTCTGGTTCATAACCGTATTTACTTTGAGATACTGATTACGACAGCTAATGACTCCTTCATTAGAGTAGGAATACCTTTGGCTTGGCCTGTGGCTCTCTGCTAACAAGCTAATCTTTCACTGCTACTGGCAGCCCTGTATTCTAATGCCTCTTGCAATTTTTAGTTAGGATAGTCATATTTGCATAAACGCGTTCCCATTTTTTAAAATTGCATTTTGTACCTATCTTGTTTATCAGCTCCAGTGAGTGCAGAGGCTTTTCAGACACTCTTTTCTTGGTGAGACCGGGCATCGGGAGATAACAGTGTCGCAAACTGGCAGATGCTTTATCCTGGAGCTCGTGATGGGGTGCACAAACCATCGTTCTTCCCTTGCAATAATTATGGTGTTAAGAGGCATTTGTGTTGTGTGCTCTCTTTCAGCTTGCACCATGTTTGGTTCCTGTTATGCAAATACCGCTTTAAACTTAGAAATGCCAATTTGCATTAATATTTTGGTTTCATATAGCTAGCTATTGCACTGCAAAAACAAGTGCATTTTAATGAGCATTTGGCAGAATGTTAAAAAAAGATATGGTACTCATTAAATTCTATTCTATGAAATGCAGTAGTTTGTTGCCAAAAATCATTAGGATAAAATATAATGCAAGTTAAGGCCGCAAGTACAGCCCTCATCAAAGAGGGCTGCGACACTGTGGAGCTGCAGAGCAGCGGTGGCGTTTGCTGCATCATGCAAACTTTGCTCTCTAAACGAATCTGTGGCCCATCGCTACTTAGTTATTAAATTTCCTTCTCTGTGGATTTTTCTCTTTATTTTCTTCCCGCTTTGCAAAACGGGAATACTTGTGAACTCCCAACGTTTCTCCAAAGACTTCCCTGTCCCTTGGCCTTGCCAGGTCCAACCTTCCTGCTCTAAGCAAGCCCCTGTTGGCGTCTGATTCCTTTATCTGACCCCACAAACTTTTCAAAGACATAAACGCTAAATGCAGAAGCGATATTTCGGTCCCTAACGCGTTTCAGAGCTGAATTTTGCAGCCAACTTCTCATTAGGCGCAGGTTTCCTTCGGCACCCTCGAACCAGAGCCGCGTGTGAATCGACGGCTTTGTCAGGCCCGCGGCGTCGCTGCGGGTCAGCGGAGCTGCTCGGGAGACTCTTCTGGGTGCGGGGGAGCTTTTGGTAGAGTTTCCTGTAGTTGGTCAAAACGAAGTGTGGGTGTGTGCGTCTAGATACGTGCACCCATGGGTGCCCTCCCTCCGCCCAGCACCCCGTGCCAGGCGGCCGAGCGCTCGCTGGATTTTCCACCCCTGGGTCGCTTATTCCCCTCTACGAAAATGCCTCTGCGTGGGAGACGGCTTCGCCCCGCGGAAGGAGGAATGTGAGCTGGGAAAGCTCGCCCTCCTCCGACACTTTTTTTCTCTTTTAAAAATTTTTTGGCCTATTAATATTGGAAATGCTTCCAAGGGTGATACTTGAGAAGCTGCTTTTCTGTAAGCTGGCTGAAGGAGGGCTAGGACAGGGTTAAATTAATTCTTTTCTTCATTACTCAGAAGTGATATAGACTTTTCTTTGACTAATGTAGCTTAATTAGTGGTCAATTAAAACTGAACATTGTTGAATTGAAGTTCTTTGATCAAAATCCTTGGCATGGTCTCCCTTTCTTTAACTAGCCACCATCTTGAATTCATTTGGAATCAGTAGTGTAAACAAGTTTAAAACTGGTTCTTTTATAAGAAGTCAGCAGGCTTGTATAGCTGTGGTTTCTTTCTTTTCCTTTTTTTTTTTTTTTAACTTCTGTAGGCGGCAATTCAAAGCAGTGTTAAATGAAAACAGTGCTACACCCTGAAAAGTGCATTTTTCAAAAAAAAAAAAAAAGTTGCATTAATTAATCAGGATTCAGTGGTTCCTCCTTGTTCCATTTCTTGTCATAATCTGTATTTCCTCTCTGGTGAATAATTTCGTTATTATCTGAAATATATCTTGTTTCATAATTGGGCGGCAGTTGTTCAGAGCGTGTTCAGGGACTCCGCAGTCGACAAGCAAGCGAAAACAAAATTGGTAGAGAGAGGAACGTGTTTTAAAACCAGCACAGGGCCTTAGGTTTAATTAGAGAAGTGCAGCTTTAACTTCTGGTGATGTTGAACAGCAGTAACTTAAGAAAAGACTTGATGCATCATTGGTGAATTTTGCTTGAGGGGTTATTTTAAGAATGACATCTGAGAAGGTTTCTGGTAAGTGAATGTTACGCTCAAGAAGGGCACAGTTCAGACCATGGTCATAATGTGTCCTCTCAAAGTATTTTGGGTTACATTTTTGTTGTTTAGCTAATATCAGTCATTTCAGCAGTAAGCTTGAACCAAAGATGAAAATGCTCAGTCATTGCTAAAAGCTTTGTGAAAAGTCACTGTTAAACGCCCAGCTTTATGAAAAGCTAAGTGGAGCTAGAACACGCCTGTCAGTGCTGACAGTGAATAAAGTCGATTTTTGAACAATGTTGAGTTTTTGATCAGCTGAGTTCTCTTTATAATACTGATGAAGCAGGCTGAGATTTTCAAAATACATGTATTTATCACTAGCTTTCCTCTAAATGCAGTCCTTTAAGCTACAGTATTCATACTTTTATAACACCTTATTAGTATTATTTCGCAGCTGAGCTGAATGAAGACTATGTTTTGGGGTTTTTTGTTTGTTTTTTTCTTTTTTAAGTTTTCCAGTTGTTTCCTCTCCGTGTCCTTGCTGGTTCCATCCCCGTGCTCTCAGGGCTGTCCCAGACTGTCCCAACTGGAGCCCATCGGTTTGAATCGCAGCCCCAGATTTTGGTGTGTTTGAGTATGTGACACTATTCACGCTTAGAAGACTCGATTCTGCAGGCTGTGCCTGGGCTGTTTTGTGTGCCTAATTTGTGTGCACAATTAACGGTGATTGCATAGCCCGGCTGTGTACAAAGGATTACGGAGCAGCGGCGCGGCGGAGTCGCGGGCACAAGTGCTTCATTTACATGCAGTCATGGTAATGGGGAAAACACAACTCGGAGCGTGTTTGAAAATCAGACCCCGAGAGTACCCTTCATTCAAAGTGCTTTTTAAACACTAGCAAACTAAACTTCTCAAATACAGCTGCGTGCAGCTCGGGCTATGAACCAGTGGAGCTTTAGAGCAGTATTTTTTTTTTTTTTTTATGATTTGAATCCGCCCATCTTCGCATGACAAAGTTTGAGTCAGACTGAGCCGAGCCCAAATCTGCATGTCAACCTTCTGCATTTCCCCATGGCCGCTTTTAAACCGTGCACGTTCACCCAGTCCTGATACTCTCGGTATTAATCAAGTTGGCTCAAAACTGCTCCCCCTCCCCGGCACGAGGTGCTCGCAGGCTGCTTTTCAAGTGCGATTCCTCCCCAAGAAATGAGGTTCAAGGCGTTCGAACTTCTGATGCGTTTATTTAAGCCTGGCACTGCTGCGTGGACTTGGGCAGAGTGTAAATCTTTGTAGCCTGGTCTGGTGCTCGCTTGCAGCTGGGCGGGAGCTGGTCTCCCACCATCCCCTTCCCACCCTAATGCATTTACCTCGTCTTTTCGATCAAAATATTTTAGAACGTAAATCTCCCGCTGGAAATCATAATAGAGAAGTTTAAACAAATGACTTGCATATTTCCTAACTGCTTCTGCCTTGCTCTGGGCTTTAATTGTAGGAGGGACTAGGAGGAAATTGCTCTGCGGCGATGACATGAACAGATTTCTTTCTTTCTTTGAATGATGGCATTTTCAACTTTTAATCCCTTTCATCAGAAACTGGGTGAAAATCATAGTCCTAAACAATAATTAAAATAAAATTTCCATCTCTTGACAGAGAGAGAAATTGTTTATAGTAAATGTGCCTTTCAGCCTTCCCTCATGCCTTCTCCCAAAAGGGCTGATTAGGATGTAATAATTGGGGATGATAGCAGGAGGAAGACGACAATTCCATTTAATTAAAGATAATTTATTTTACTTTAACTTGGTGATGTCCCACATGAATAAGAGTAGATTTAGCAGATAGATTTATTAATGGGTACTGACATCTCTGCTGACATAAAAAGCAAACATTTTCTTTCCTCATTGTTTTTATTGTGTCTCGGCACCTGAAACGGCTGTCACCCCACTTCCCGCCGTTCCCGGAGATGAAGCCGTTTCCGCAGAGGGCACGGCTGGTGATTCATTACCCGCTTTGGCTCTGAGGCGCTGGGTTTCAGCTCAGGACCCCCCTCTTCCTACAGAGCAAACCCGCAGGAAGGCGGAACGCGGTCTGGGCTCCTGGCTGCTCGTGGCTGCAACCTTCCTTTCCGCTTGAGTTGGTTGAGCATCCAGTTACTCCGGAGTTCCCCAGTTCACGCAGAGGACTGGGTGAAATCCCGGCTGCTTGGGGGACGGGCAGGGGGTGGCACCCACCTCGCTGCCACCGCAGGGATGGGCTGGAGCCAGCGCACCTGGCACCCAACAGCAGGTCTGGCGTCCTAACTGCTAGTAGAGGAGCTTGTAGCTGATCTCCAGCCCTAATCCTCAACGGTGGGATTTCCATCCCATCACCACTCTCCGGTGAAGCACGATTGCCTTCGGGTTGTCCCAGTCCCTCCCAGTGCACCCAGTTCAGCCTGCGCCCACTTGGGTCCCCTCTTTCCCTGCTGACGAGCACGACGACCCCGCAACCGGCTCTGCCGATGGACACCCGCCGTGAGGGTGCACCGTTGGGTGTACAACCCACCGCGCTCAGGAGCCTGTGGCGGGACTTCAGGCAAACAGATAAGGGCTAATTAATGATTGTATATGCTTTAAATTATTTGATCCCACTGTGCTAGGTAGATAATGACCAGAAACATTGGAAGATGGCAAAATTAAGGCTCTTTTCTTGTGGAGAGATTTGAGAGGAAAATATGGGCAGATGTCTGATACATTCACTGTCTCTGCATGTATTTGTAAACAGAGCATAGAAAATCAAAAAAAAAAAACAAACCACAAAATGGTTCTCAAAAATGCAGTGGAGTAAAGGAAGTTATAAAGCAGATCCCAAAAAGACGGAAAATGCATGAGATAGTCCTTTTCCTTTTCTCCATCTCTTTTGGGAACTCCTTTCCTAAAAAAAGAAATGCTTAAAAACACACACTCTTACGTGAAATGTGAGTAAGAATTCACGTATGGAAACTGCCCCTGGAACTCAGCCAAGTGGCACCTTTGTTCTTTTCATCACTTTTATTCCTATTTTCCCACTCCTTTTCCTCTGCTCCCTCTTTATTGCTTTTTGGAGGTCTGGTTCTGCCTTACTGAGCATCTGCAACTGTTGGAATCCTGGTCACTGCAGGACGTCAGCTTAATTTTTTAATTTTGTCCCATCTCTCCGGTCACACCCCTGGTTCTTTGTCCTTTCTTCCTACCCACTCGCTCTCGGTTTTGCTCTTTTGCTTCTCCTGCTGGCCGTGTCTCCTGCTCCTCCCCTGCGTCCTCGGGGCCCTTCCCTGAGCCCCACCGCCGCGAGGCCGATCCAGCGCTCACCGTGAGGGTTGCGCGTTGGTTTACCCAAACCGGGTAAGTTGGCCAACTCTTTCCCTCCGCTCTTGAGTCACCTGCTCCTCATCAGCTTTCATGGAGTCGGCGTCTCCAAAGTCTATCATCTTCTCTTTCCTCTTCTTGCATCTTCTGTGCTGGAATGTCTTCCCATCCCATTCTCCGATGCCCGCAGGGCTGGCGACGTGTCTCAGGGCTGGTCGCAGGTTCTCCAAGCCTCCCCTGCTCTCGTCCCTGGGACCTGGTGGCTTCAAAAAACGCCCAAAAAAGCAACACAAAAAAACCCAAAACCCAAACCCAGATGGCACAGCTGTGCCCAGCTGCGTGTCGCTCAGCTGTGCCCAAGGTTTTGTGTCTGATGCTGCTCTTTGGTTCTGCCCATCTTGGCTGGTCTCGCTGCTGGGGGTGCCGGAGATCCCGGGCATCCCCCTTTGCCTTGTCCCTTCTGTAATATACTCTTAAAACCAGTGAGGTCTTTGTGCTGTGCCCATCGCTGTGGCCCATCGCTTCTTAGTTATTAAATTTCCTTTATTTTCTTTCTGCTTTGCTTCCCTCTTTTCATTCCTCATCCCTGGGGCTTCCTCTTGCCGTCCGTGGCCATTTCCCAGTCTCTCCTTAGCCACTCCTTCGTGCTCTCCTTTTCTTGCTGCTCTCGCTCTTCCTTTCCTTTCCTCTTGGAAACACTTGTGCTTTGGCGGGACCGTTTGGTGAGCTCTGCCTCCTGGTTGTCCAGGATCCCAGAAAAACGATGTTGTGTTAGAGCAGAATCCACCTGCGGTTCCCGACCCGGCTGGGGCGGTGGGTTTCGCTCTGGGAATGATCCGGGACAGCTGCCTGATAAAGACAAATGGCAGAAAGAAATTGGAGTCTGAATAGAAAATCTCCGGGTCTATTTATGTTATTGTTGCTTTTTTAGAGTGTGTGTTACTGCACAGGGATGACATAATGTTGTAATTTTTTTTTTTTTTTCCTCTCATTTAGTTGACCCCTTTTTAACTTTGGGCGTTCACGAGATGCAGTATTCAGCAGTCCCATCTGGAAGACATTTTAACTGAACAGGATCTGCGGACTTAGAGGATCATATAGGGTGGGATAAGGGGAAAAAAAAAAAAAAAGTCAGGCAGCTAATGTTTAGGGTATGCTGAGCGTGGGGCAGCTCTTTGTGCGAGCAGTGATTCCTGGTGGGAGCGGAACAACCAGCACGCAGCAAATAAGGTGGTTTGGTCCCGATCTCAGCATTTCCACCTCAAAACGAGCTGCGGTCTGTAAAGCTGGCACTTTGTAGTGGCTTTTGAGTCGACGTCAGGCTTTGCAAGTTCCTGCTCGATGGCATTCGTGCGAGGGAGAGGAAACCCGGGGCCTGGCGGGAGGGAACGGGGATGTTTTGTAGGCGCCAGGCCGGTCCCGCACCAAACCCGCGCTTCGGGGAGTGCATCCGCGCCAGTGCCCCTGGTGCAAAACCTTCCCCGAGAGGCGTTCCAGTCCACGAGTCTCGCTCGGATTTTTTAATAAAAACGAGCAGCAGGAGAGGAGGTGGTCGCGGGACTAACCCTGCAGCCCGGAGTCGGGGGGGTTCGGTGCACACCGCCGCAGACCTGGCGTCGATTAAAGGCCGTGGTACGAGCCACGATGCAAAGGAGACGGCGGGAGGGGGGGGGGGGGGGGCGTGTGTGTGTGTGTGACCAGTCTCACACCTGCGCTCATTTTCCGCAGCACTAACGAACCTCCATCATTAACCCCTGGCCCCCGCGGGCCCTGCCGCCCTGGCTGCCGTACAGGTGGTTACCCTGACTCTGTACACTTGTTTTTCACGGTGCACCGTGCACTTAACGGCTCAGCGGGACCTGCAATTTCATACCCCTCACGGGGCCGGGGGGTGGTTTTGCATGTGCTTTTCTGCGTTGGGGCTCATATGGTCTCAATTACCATTTGATGGCAACGCCAGGCCCGAGGCCTTTCGCGTGTTTGTCCTGTGAGAAAGATCTGGAAGAGCCGACATCTGGTTTTGATTGCTGCAATTGCAGGTTGATAGAATAAACGCAGGGTGAGGTGGGTGGGTTTTCCTTCCGGCCCCTTCCAGGCCGGGCTGGTAATGCGCTTCATCAGCGCCCGCCGCCCCCGCGCCCCGCTCCTCTTCCTCTCCCCCCCCCCCCTCCTCCTTCTCCGCTCACCCACAGCAACATGTGGCTGAAATTAGGGACCTGCGGTTTGAAAAGTGCCCTTCTGCTGGAAACCTGGAACAGGTCAGCCTGCGGAAAGGGGGGGTCTGCTCCTTGTGCATATTAAAACACAGAATTATTATTTTTTAACTAAAAGCTGGGGAAATCCATCCCTAGCCTGGCAGAGCAGTCGCTGCTCTGATGGCAGAGCTGGGAGGAGTGAGGACAGCAGCTGAGTGTGTCTGTCGAGCGGGTGTAAAAGAAGATATCATGATCTTTTTTTTTTTTAATATTTAATTTTTTTAATGTTGCTGGTGAGAGCGTTTCCCTCTGCGTGCCCTGGCTGGGGACCGTGCTGCTGCCCCGGGCAGTGCCACCCTGGTCCCGCACTCGTCCCCCACGAGATTTATTCTTCCTGACAGCTCTGATAGCCACTACGCTTTGCCATTTGGTAATGCATTTATAATCTAATAAATGTTCTCGTTGAGATCTTAATTTTAAAGGAGTTTCGCCCTGTATTTTAAAGTCCCTGCACTGCTGATTGATGGGTTTATTCTCTTCATAAATATTTCCTTATAGCAGGTACCTATTGAAGTGGATTGTTCCCTATGTGGAAATTAGCTGCTCTCAACCACGCTTGTGTTTTACAGCTTGTGCTTTACATTTGTGCCACACGTGCCAGGTAATAGATATTTTTCTGAATTTCACCTTGCCTGTGAAGGCCGGGATGGGGCTGCCCCAGCCCCATCGCGCTGACGCATGCCCAAGGGATGCCCTCCCCTCCAGCCTGCCCCGCGCAGAGCATCTCGTGAGCAGGAAAACAGAGACACGCTTCAGTCTGAAGGGAAATTTTGAAATCTTCTGGCAACGGTGTGGCCAGTGCCTGAGAGCGGAGGAGATGTGGAGGGAATTAAGGGCCAAGATGGAAAGGGAAAAGAAAATCCCCACCGGTGATGTCTGCGAGGGCTGGGCCGCAGCCCTGAGCTGTGGTGCTGGGGTTTCTCACCAGCACCAACCAGCGCACCTCCAGTTCGTTCAGTAGCTAATATTATGACTTACTACTGGGTGGTTTTAAGGCCATTTAGCCTTTATTCAGTGGATTCTGGATGCTCAAGGCTTGACCACGGAGAGCCCACGTGTGGTCCAGCCATCCTGGGGCGCTCGGCTCAGCAGCTCCGCAGAGCAGGTCTCCTGAATCCTGAAAAACAAAAGATGTTGGGAACATGTTCTGAGGACAGCAAGCTTTCCGGAAGAATTGAAGAAGAAAAGGTGTTTGGAACTTGCAGGCAGGCTCCCAAAAACGGCAACAATGTGATAATTTTTTCATCATGTCATATTACAGAATGGCGTGTTTTTCCCAGATCATTATTCATCATCTCTTCAAACCTCCCAGCATGAGTCAGAGTGATTTTCTAAATTCAGGCGCTCTTTTAAGAATATTAACATCTTTAAATCTATAATATATTTTCTGTCAAATCGGAAAGTCACTTGTACACATCCATGGTTTACTCTTTTGCCTTTTTGGAGACAGCATATTACCATTTTTTCCAGTGTCATAAATTTAACCTGTTTTACTTCCACTCTTCTGGATCAAGTTATTGGGTTGTTTTCTTTATCAACACTTACTCATGATAATTTATGTCTCTTTAAATGGGGTTATCGGGGCAGTTCCATCTTCGTAAAATTATCTGGCAAGCATTTTTGGACAGATTATTAATGTGATTAAGTAATACACTTCTTGCTTTTTTTAAACATTGCTTTGTGGAAGAATGACAAAAAGACAGGGGCCAGTCAGAATATTGTTCATCCAGTTAATCATCTCCTACGCTCTCTTTATCGCCTGTTGAAAGTACTGCAGTCCCGATGATCCAGAGGGAAACAAATCTGGAGACTTCTGCACATTTTAACATGGGAGGAATTTCCATGTGTGCTCCTAGCTAATGTCGTGATAACATGAGAATCCCACTGTGATAAAAATCTGAAAATTATGAATATTTATGTTGAAAGAGTGACACTTCTTCAGGAAATACAGGATTTTTTTTTTAAAAAAGCTACCTTATATCTCCTCACGTTCTTCCTATGACTGAGCCTGTCACAGCAAAAGAAGTTAATTTGCTTCAGCCCAGTGACTTTCGCTGTGTCAAAACTCAGCTGTAAACCCAACAGAAGAATAAATCAAGTAGCTGTCTTAAGCGAGGAAGAGTTACACCCAGTTACATGACACTTTGTGAGCTGCCATGCGTTTTGGCTATTTTTCCCATCATTTCACGACCGCCAGCCTCCCTCCGCCCTCCCCTGCTCCTCCTCGTGCTTTGTTTTCCTTCCCTTCTCGACCTCTGAGCTGACCTGCGTGCCCAGAGGCGCCCAGGTGGGCACCTCTAAGAACAGTAAAGAAAAATCCCTGAAGGTTTGACCCGGCTTGAGTTGCCGCCTCATCCTGGCACGTCTCCTGTTGTAACGGGGAGGGGAGGTGGCAGCCGCAGGCGGGTGAGACCCACGGGCATCCCCAGCCAGCGCCCCGGCTTCACCCTCCGCCGCCGTTTTCTGTAAATCCATCAAAGCGTTGGCCGGACCCGTTCTGGTTATTTCCGAAGCGTGTTCCCGGCGAGCCCCATCAGCGCGGGGGCTGTCGCAGCTCAGGCACCAGCCTTGGAGACTCTGACCCCGCAGCTTTACGGTTCAGTTTGACAACAAGCAACGAAGCGAAGCAAACTCATAAATTAGGGAATAAGTCAGCAAGAGGTGTAAAATACATACTCGTTTTCTTTACAGTGTGTATGGGGAGCTGTTAGACCTTTATAACTCACGCTCTGCAGGTACTGCAGAAAGCTGAGGTGCAAAGCCAAATTTCCGTTGGTGGGAGGGGACACTTTCTGGGCCTAATTTTTGTTGAGCTGGAGTCTTGTCTGAAAGCAGCTAGGCTGGATGGCTGCAGGAATGTAGCAAAAAACAGGCCTTAGGTTGAGACCAGTGTCCGTTGTCGTGAGCAGGAGGGCTGTTTGGGAAGGGGGGGCCGAGAAGGGACCGGCCCTGTCCCAGAGCAGGTTTTTCTTCAGCTCTTTCCAGGGCCCATCTCGTTTTTCCCAGGTAGCCGCACTTGCCACACCGTATATTCAAGCACATTTTTTTTTCTCTACCCGTCCATCTTTCAGCGTTAAATCTGGCATTCAGCTCTCTTTTCTGAAAACCTCTGCAATTTCTGTCAGGTTGTTCTTGCGTGAAGCAGTTTTGAAGCCGGTGCGGGAGCAGCAGCGGGATGAAGCAGGAGGTTTGGGCTGACTGCTGCTCCCCTTCATCCCATCTCTCAGGATTTTCAAAAAGCCTCTTGCCTGTGTCCTCGACCTTCCTTCACCTCTTTGCAAGACACAGCGGGGCTGAGATGAAGGGGGATTTGCCCCCCAGCCCCGGGTTGAAGCCATCGCTACCGTCCCCTGCCAGCTTGCTGTCTGCATGGCTCAGCACCCTGAAGGGAGAGCTGGTCTGAAAATGGTGGCGCCAAAGGTGCCGATCTTGGAGATGACACTTTGGGCTCTCACAGCTGGTGCTTGCCCTGACCCGTGGGTGCAGGGCCCGATCCTGGGGTGGTGGGACCCCCTCAGTCCCTTGCTGTCACCATGGAGGCTGGGACGGTGGTGCCTGGCACGGGGCAGCCCTGCCTCAAAATGGCAGCCGGCCCAAGAGCTGGGTTCGGCCATTACTTGTTACGTATTTACACCCTGAATCCAGTTAAATGCAGATGCATGAGGAGAAAGTTTGCTCGTACAACAGCGTCAGGGCAGTTGGCAGCAACTTCGTCCCAGCTGGTGCCTCCTGGGTCGCTTTGGTTGAGTTCAGAGCTGTGTTCCCTCTGGTTTTACCCATCTAAAGAATCTCTGGGCTTTCCTCAGGCTCGCTCCTGGCCGCCACCACACCACCGGCATTTCTCCTCCTGGGTGCCCGACGCTGAGCACCCCAAACCCATATCAGCCTCCCTGAGGCATAAGGCGCTGTATTAAAAACAAACAAAAAAGGACTTTGGGTTTGATTTGTACCGTTGGGCTTGTCCTATTGCTGGTGGCGGCCCTGTCTGGGCGGGTGATGAAGCCAGCGAGCTGCCACCAGGCTGCCCGGCCCCATCCTGCGGCTCCGGGTGTGTGGGGAAGCCCCTCAGCCCCCCACAGCCCCTCGGCCTTCCGCTCCCTGGTGTTTTTGGGTGGTGAGGTGGTTTTTGGGGGCTGAGAGAAGCCCTTTGCTCGCCCTGCCCTGGCTGGGGGACGCCGGCAGAGGAGGGCCGGGCGCCTGTCCCAGCCCCGCCGGCGGCCGTGTTTCGCTGGTGGATTTCTCTTCCCTTTCGCTGTGACCTGCGAACGGCGGAGCAGGCGCTCTGCCAATTTTGTGATCTGCTGCCTGCTTCAAAATGGAGGCAGGAAGGTATCCATTTTCATCAAGGAGATGACAGTGCTTCAGTCTTCCTGACCATCTGGAGAGAGGCACCTCCAGCGCAGAAACAAAGCGCGGCGGAATAGAGCGAGCGGATAGGCAGAGGGAATAAATTGCGCTGTAAATAATAAATTACACTTATCAGCCCGGACTGGTTTGGGGGGATTTTTATTTTTTTTTGGTTTGGTTTTGTTTTTAAATGCTGTCTTGGTTGAACTAAACTAAAAGAAGAAATACAACAGATATTTTCTAAAAGGCAAGTTGCAGAAAGCTCTGGTGTATTAGTAAACAAATATAAGCAAATGAGTGTTTTGGCACACATGCTAAGTTTATTGCACAGACAAATGTAAAAAGTCCTAAGAAAGGAGGAGTTTTTCCCCTGATGTGTACACATGCTGTGTTGGTGGTCTTGTGTAGGTCCAGGTTTTTAATAGCCCTTTCAAGCTTCTCTGGAAAGAGCTTGATCCATGGGAATTTAATATCCCAAGATATGTTTGTAATTTTCAGCATTCCTCATAATGCTGTTTTTCTGAATTTCATTTTTCTTTAGTTTAGGAAATGAAGTTTTTGACTTCCTCGCAGTGCTTTCAGTTTTGTTCTTAAGTGGGTAAAGTCCGTACTCTTTCATATGAGAAAATCAGCATTGTTTCAAGTTCTTGTTTATTTTAAGCTCTGTAATGCTCTAGGAAGAACATGTGTACATCTGTTTGTTCATTCTATTTACAGAAATACATAGTTTGACAAATAAATACCTTGCAAATATCCTTGTTTAAAGCTGGAAAATGTCAGGCTGGAGTTTCTTTTGAAGCTTAAAATTTATTTTCCAGTCACACGTATAGTGAGGTTTTTGTGCTCTGAGAGAAGAATTATGTGGTGTTGTGAACGGATTTATACTGAGCAAGGTAAAAACTCAATATTTCTTTCCTGCTTCCTGCTAAAGGCATACTAAATTAGTCTTTTTTCCTTAGGTTTATGCCCCGTCAGCAAGCACTGCCGACTACAATAGGGATTCACCAGGTTATCCATCCTCAAAACCAGCAGCCAGCACTTTTCCTAGCTCCTTCTTCATGCAAGGTAAGGCGCTGCTTTCAAAGGGCAATCTATTTTGCATACGTTTTCTGTGTTTGTATTTTAGTTTATATGTAGTCGAGACACGCTGGAATATCATCTTGTGGTGTGCAACATTACCATTAAAATGAAGACCTGTACGTCTTCGTTTGACCATTATGTCTCTGAACATCTTGTTTTGATCCCGCAGTGAAGCAGCGTAATGAATAACTTGCCAGCCTCTTATCACCTGAGGTTCTTGAAGCGTTTTTTTTTCCCAGCGTGTGTGTGTGTGTGTGCATGGATATTATGCATATGCTAAACGCACACAAATTTGTGCATGTACTTTGTGCGCTGCTGGTTTACGTTAATGAGGAAGATTTTGCCTTGTGTAAAGTATATGGTGCTACAAGAATGTCTGTTTGCCTGCATATGCAATTAGAGCAACCTTTTGAAGGTGCAGCCGTCTCTCGTTTGAGGATGGGTTAATAGTTCTCATGTATTCCCTGCTACCATGTTATATTTCTCAGAACGAGTACATGCAAGTAGAATGAAATTTGGTGTAACGTAGTAAAAAAAACTCTTAGAGTTTGGAAAGATCCACACGCCATTAGGGTACTCATCTTTTGCCACATTTAGGGCAAAACAGCCAGCTTTTAAACCCTTCTACACATACTCTGCTTTAGGCTAAATAAAGGGTAAGTAAATCTGTTTAATTCAGCAGGACTGCTAGGCTAAAGTCTTTGCGGGGCAAGGGATTAGATTTTATTCTATATACGCTTTCCAATTCCCACAATTAGGAAAAAAAACACCACAAAAACCAACCCACTTTTGTGTCCCCACCACCTGAAGGTCACGGGCGCTGCTCAGTGTCCCTGGGGATGGCTCAGCTCCGGGTGACCGGGTCCTCGTCTCGTGTCTCTTCGTTCGAGGATGCTGGTGTCTGGGTTAGGCAGCTGCCACGGGAGGACGAGCTGGCTGCTGGCGGAGGAGCAGCAGCAGGCAGGGACGTGGGCAAGAGTGACCACTGGCCCCTCCTGCCCACTGCTCCTCCGCCAGTGCTGGCGGATCCTCGCGGGAGGGGAGAGGCCATCGCTCAGAGCACTGGCCCTGCTGGTCACCTCCTGGGTGGGGCATCTGCGTCTGGACAAAATACAGGCCACGACTAGAAAGTCAACGCTGCTCTTGGCTTAAAACACAAATATACCACCCCAAGAGCCAACCTGCTGTGAAACTCCCGTGGACTTACAAAGCTGGGGATTAATAGGGTTCTAATGATGCCAAATATTTACCCTTTGTAGCGCTCAGGCCGTTCTGCGGTTTTAAATGTTATCTTCTCACAGATTCGTGTTGAAGCCATCAATCTGAGTTAAATGACTGTTCAAACAGCCATGGGAAGGTGATGCTAGAGGTGCTGCTGCTGCCAGGGTGTTTGAAGTGTATAAATAAGGCAGGGCTGTAGGTGAGACATCATAATTTTTTATTAGACCAACTCCTGTAGTTTGAAAAAACCCACGTGCCTGTCCTTCAGGTCTGCTGATCGTTACAGAAAAGTTACCTTTTCTTTTTTTTTTTTTGTGAACACATTGGCATTCTTCCAGTAGAAAATACATTTCGCTGCGTTATTATGATTCCATTTCAGCATGTCTAGTTAAACGCAAAATACGCAGCCAACTGTTTGACTTGATAAAATCTGGGGAGCCTTTTTTCCACTCCTCAGTGCCTCGGTGGTGAACTGGCCTGAAGGATGAGCACAGGGGCACAAGCTGTGAAATCCCTAAAAGGAGAAACCACACAAGCGGTGCTACTCTCTTTTTAAACAAACAAACAAAAAGCAGCAACGAAACAACTCCCAAAACTTTCTGGATGTGGAAACATTCAAAATTCAGGAATTATCTAATCATTTCCCAAGTTGAGGCATCTCCAGAGCTCATTAGCCCATCCTCGTTCTGTGGGCTTCGGTGTGTGTTGTTTCAATGTTCAGATTTTTGTCTCTGATGAAATTTGTTACAACGGGAGTTTATGTACTTGGGTTTGTGATACCAGAGCAGGAATAAAGCAGCAGGAGCCTTAGAAGCCTGAGCGATGTGACTCTCAGGAAGCATCGCGGGATGACGCGAGCGTTGTTGCTCAGTTCAGCTTCATTTTTTTAAATTAAAGTCCGTGGCTTTATGCCGAAGCGGCGCAGCCCTGTAGCCCCGTTGGGGACAGAGTTTTCCGGGGCCCGGAGCCGTCGGTCCTGCGGGCTCCGGCACCGGCGGCCAGCGGCGTTTCCCTCCTGTGTTACAGATGGCCATCACAGCAGCGACCCGTGGAGCTCCTCCAGCGGGATGAACCAGCCCGGCTATGGGGGCATGTTGGGCAACTCTTCTCACATCCCCCAGTCCAGCAGCTACTGCAGCCTGCACCCACACGACCGCTTGGTAAGGCGCGGGCAGGGGGTGGGGGCACGGCTGGCATCGCGCCGACCCGAGTCGTGCCGCTCAAAGCTCCTCCGAGCGCCGTCGGGCGTTGGCCGGCGCCGCGAAACCGAGGAATCTCAGAAAAAACGTTGCCTTAAGGATTTTATCAGGGTTCTGCTGAGGGAAGGAAAGTTTTTGGAGCGGAAGGGTGGCACGGGCTGGGCGAGGAGGTGGGGTGGCGATTGGGTCCTGCGGCGGCTTTGCCCTCTGTGCGCTGCCGGGTCCGCTGCAGGTCACCACCTCTGTGCAGAACCTCTCTTGGTGCAACTGGGAAGTGAAAAAAGGGGAAAAAAAAACCCCTGTCAGGCAGGCTGTGCCTTCAGCCGACAGTGCGAGGAGAGGGTTGAGCCCGCGTTTGCGCCCTCTGCTCGCCTTCGCGGCCGCCAGCCTGCCGATGAGCTGCGCGCGCCTCTGCTTTTGGTGTTCATTTATGGCATTCAGTGTCCTTTGCTGCTCGGAGTTTCTAGATAACTATCTAGCATCAATTTTCTGCTTTAAAAAAGGGAGGTATTTTTATTTTCTCCGGTACATCCTGATCCGTAGCAGGAGGAAGTTGCTGGGACTGATTCCATCCATTGTATTGGAAGAGAATAAAATTGGAATTAAATCTGATCTGAGTACAGCTTAGGGGATATTCTCCTAATATCATCGCTGAATTGATTATGTAGAAATAACACTGGCTTCCATCAATTCCATTTTTGGTTTTGTTTTGGTTTTCAGTAAGGTGTAAAGAACAGACAGCTAAAGTGAAGTCATTTTTCTCCAAATGGGTGAAACATTCCAAGTAATGTTTTTTTATTTTGTGCCTATACTTTTCATTCGTGAAGACCATTAACAAGGAAGAGTAATGAGGAGCACTGGTTTTAAGGGAGGAAAGAGTCCGTTGCTGTAAACTCTCACAGAACCATCTTTTGGGGAATCAGAAGAATTAAAGTCACTCTTGCAAACTGGAAAGTAATTTGCAAAACAAATCTTTAAAGTCTCACAGTTAACGAGGTTTAGCACACTGCTGTGTAAAATTAATAGGAAGTCAAAAGCAAAAGAAATTGCCTCAAAAACTGCTTAATCATGTCCTTATATAAGGCATAATTAAGGCACTAAGCAAACTTAACGTTGCTGTGAAGTGACAAGCCTATATAATAAAAATTGAGCATAACTTTTAAAACCCAATTTAATCTAATTTGTTATCTACACTGGTGCTCATTCATCAGAGTTAGGTGGCTTTTCACGGTATCAGCTCAGGGTAGAGGTAAGAGAGCCGAGTGCCTTGCTGGGGCCACTCTACAAGCATTTTTGCATTTCAGCTTAACCTTGATTCTGTAGTTCTTGGGTTTGTAACATGTAAGAGGTTTTTATGAAGAGCTAAAATATTTCTGCGATGTAAAATGGGTAGGGACGTTGCACCTAAACTCCCCAAAATGTTTTCCTATGTAGATGTAATTATATTTACCCTAAATTTCAGAGATAGTGAGGACCACTGATAAATTTCAGTGATAGTGAGGACCTACAGTCCAAGTTGTAGGTGCTCATATTAATCATTTATTACACATGTCTGGACTGGCAGAGCCTTCTGCGGTTTTGGTAACGCTGGGACAGAAGGGAGAGGGGGATGCTTTAAATAGTCTCTGCATAATTTCTGCTGGAGCATCAGCGAGAGGTCAGCAGTTTGTGGTCAGCTTGTCGAGGAAAGTTTGAGTGATTTCAGTTCGGTTCCCTGCAAATGTCCTTAACTTCTCAGTGACCTGTAGAGAAAATGAATATAGCAAAAGAAAGGAAGAAAAGCTCTTTATTATTTTCACTTTCTCAGGCATATCAGTGATTTTCTAAATTGATGCATTGAGCACAGAGAACAGTTCTCTGCTCTGCTATTCACATCCCATGGTTTTCCTAAAATATTTGGCAGTTGTGGCTGGATGTCTCCCCCCGAGAAATGAGAAAATCCCAAGCCAGATACGTGGCGTGGAACAGCCGTTGAGCCTGGGAGATGGAGACCCTGGTGTTGGGACCGTTGACCTCCGCAATGGCTGGCTGCTCGTTTCTCCGTCACACGAGACATTCTGCTCGGCCAGGCCTTTTTGGCCAGTTGGGTTTGGGGCTGAAGTCCTGGAATGGCTTAAAATGAATCAAAGCCTGAAAACGTTACTCAGACCTCAGTTAGAGCTGATGGTCGTTTTTCCATGGATAAGAAAACCAGGTTTGGGCTGTGTTGTTTACATTCTTTGAGATAACTTTACAGTACTTGGCACTTAATTACAAGAAATCCTGTAAAAGTAGTTAAGTAGTACAGCTGAAGGGAAGGATGTTCTCCAGCCAGCTTACTCTGAACCACCAAAGGAGGCAGAGGGCACGGAGATGATCTTGGTCTTACTTAATGCCTTGATCCTGGGCCAGGTACCACCACGTGTCTCCAGGTACTTGTGTTTCTCAGGAGGCTTTGTGTGAGAGTCTCCAAAACCTAGAGGTCTTCTGCAGGATCTCATCTCTGCTGCGATGGAGGTGAAAGCTGGGCCTGTTCTAGGACCTGTCTGCACACAGGGTCTTAGACTGATGGAGGAAAGACTATTCTAGAGTGACAAACAGCACTAATGTAAGCCAGGTTTAAAGGAACGCAGATTCAGCAAAACGCTTGACCGCAGCAGCGTTGTGTCAGAGTAAGGCAGGTCTGGTTGAGCCAGCGGTGTAGCTACCCCAGCCGTCTGCATGCCGCCCAGCCGCTTGGCCCAGGCTCGCTGGGAGGACTGGGACGTCTGTCTCCCCGAGGGGCTGCGGTGGGAGGGAGCAGGGCTCCCGGCGGTGCTGCCCTGCGGTGCTGGTGGGTGTCCTTAAGGCGCCTTTTGTAATACCAACCCGGCGCCTTTTGTAGTCAGGTCTTGGTTTTAATGTCATGGGGTTCCTAGCACTTCCTTTGGAAGGCTTCTCCTCCAGCCAGGAGCTGTCCCTGTCAAAAAAGTTCGCTTCATTTATCACCCAACCTTCTATAATTCCTTCTCATTACATCTCTATGGTACCATCACCAATGACGACCCATCCACTGTGGATATTTATCCACATCAGGTGGGTGTATGCTGCGTCTCCTCCAGAAAATGTTGAGTTAGGGTAGAAAAATACACTCCCCATGTAGCCTTAGGGCAGCATTCTGCTTTTCTCAGTGGGGTGAAGTACGACAGCGCTCGGGACTGGGGCAGTGTGAACAGCCTGCTGCTTTCCGTGGTCTGGATACTTACAATATTTCCTTTTTTTTAATCCTTTTTTGCCGCAGAGCTACCCATCACACTCCTCAGCAGACATCAATTCCAGTCTTCCTCCGATGTCCACCTTCCACCGCAGTGGCACAAATCATTACAGCGCGTCCTCTTGCACACCCCCTGCCAACGGGACGGACAGTATCATGGGTGAGTCGGGGTTGGGTGCCGCGCCCGCCGCTCCGAGGCTCTCCCTTGCCCCCCTGCCTCCCCTCCCGTCTGCTTCAGCGCACCGCGCTCGTGCCCAAGAGCTGAAATGTGATGGCATATCCCAGTGTGCAGGACTAGCTTCTTAGTTCAGTAGGTGCAGAGAGGCAGCAAGGATTTTGTGGAAATGAGTACGTCATAGTTGGCCTTCACCTCCTTTGCTCGTGCATTTTCCTTCTTTTTTGTGAATTAAACACAATTACAGCAGAGCGCTTTGCTTCAGAGTTTGTGCGGAAGACGTGGCACCAGCTGAGTGCCCGATGCCACTGGTTTTGAAGTTTGATTTTGTGGTTTTTGGTGATTGAATCTCTTGGTGATGCTCCTCTATCGCGACGTTCATCCCCTTCAGTTCATCGCCGGGTTCCCACGTGGTGTGGGGGACACAGCGATGGCGCCGTAAGGGAGAGAGCTGCCTCTGACCCTGCCGCCAGTGACGCCGAAAATTAAGAGCATACCTCTGTCTACTTAAATATTTGGCAAATACCGGTTCATCCTTAAATACAGGAAATAAAAAAATATTGCTTTGCCTGTATCTCAAAGAGCAAATAACGCTAATTAAATAATTGGTAAATAGGGAACACATCGCTGGACACATGTTTCACATTACACACATGATTCTGTATTGAATGACTGCGAGCAGGACTAATGCAGTAAGAATGGAGGGTGGGTTCAAACATTAACACATGGGCATCATATTTTTCAGGGTCTCTGAACAAAGAAGAAACTAAATACAGTCTCTTCTTAATTTGTCACTGTCTGAGAAAAACGGATCCCATTTCAGGGTAGCATTTCTGTGCTCAGCCTCGCCATTCCGTGGAGAGTTCTTCCTTTACGACGTATTGCTGCTTCTGTGCGCGTGACATAGGCAAATCACTCTCTTTTTCCCTCAAAAGAAGTCTAATGGAGTCCCAGTTTAATTCAGCCATTTTTACGCCAGTTATGCAGCAGCCTTACAGATAACAGTTAGGGATGCGAGATCTTGTGGAGGGATGTAAACAGGTGGGAGTCTCCTGCCCCTGTGCCTCCGGGAGCCACCCAGAAAAGTGCCTGAATTTCCCATGTAAAAAAACGCACCCAGCTTTTCATCTGGCTTCATCTCCTGAAAACCCCAGTGTGTGACTCAGAAGAGCAACAATACAAACACGCAGATATTTTTTTTTTTTTAGCGGCTGTAAATATTCAACAAGTAGTTGGGCTGTGTCTGAGCTGAGGGCTGCAAAAGTATTTCTTGGGTCTCGATGCGAGTCCTATTCTCCTCCTAAACCAGTGAACCTCCCCTGAAGTCTGGGCACACTCTGTCTTTGCCCTGATTTTCCCGAGCAGGCCCAGCCGGGAGCCGCTGTGCCTCCATCCCGGTGACCGGGGAGCGCGTCGGCCCGTCCTGGCATGGGGACCCCGAGCACAGCGAGCAGGGCTGGGGCAGGGGAGCCCCGACACTCGGGCAGCAGGGAGAAAATCCTTCCAAGGGACTGCAGGACGGCATCGGCGGTGGTTAATTTTACACTGAGGGTTGGCTTTGTATTTCCAGAGTGCGATGTTGAAGCGACCGGTTACTGAGCTAGAGCAGACGCTGTACGAGCCGATCGTACCCGTCTGATGCCTGGATTAATCCCACTTGCTGCTTTCGCTTCTAATGACGTGTTGTTTGTATGACATTATGCACTGTGACATGCAGCTTTTCCAGGAGAAACATCATGTGCATTTCCCCTTGAGGCACTGGTTTCACAGTAATTTTATTACCAGAGCAGTCACATAATACTGCACTGTATATTTTACAAGAATGTTAAGCTTCCAGTTACAGGAGGGTGGTGAACTGTCGCACAGTATAAGAAGAATATGACTTTTATCCAGCAATGTCACTTCCTCATAATTTGGGAAGATCATCAGCTGTGAATACCGAGATGGTGCAAGTTTTTCCACTCTTCTTAACATAGAAACATCACTTCCAGTCTGCTGTTTCAGAAAGCCTTATTCCATCAGAACAGCGTGAGTTTGTACTAGAATTTAAACTATAAAAAGTCCGGCTGGAATTCTCTAATAGAAGGCTCCAGCCTATCAGTTACACGAGATGCTTTGCTAGATAGAATTCTACTCGCTGAGATACTGATTCCTGGAAATTTATTCAATAATCAGAGATTTACAATCAGAATCCCAGCAGAAGGATGTGAAAAGGCTGTACTTCGTCATTCTGTCCCTTTGCTTTCCAGCGCGGAATTGTTCTTCGCAGAAACATGCTGAGAAAGTTTTAGGAGATTAACTGTAACAATAAACACGCTCTTCAACAAGAGTTAGAATCAATCCATCAAGAGGTTGCAGTCTTTCACGAGGCCTTCAGTACATTAATAGTCCTGCGAGTGGGGGAACAGCTCACAAGGAAAAGCCACAGCTTTGGCGGCGCGTTTTCAAGTCCTGTTTTCCAATCCTGTGCCCAAGTTCTCTTTGTCTTCTGCATCACGCCAGAATCTGCTGATGTTTTGTGTCGGCGGAGACCTGCCTTCTCTAGCGGGGACACCAGCGTTTGGCTCACGTGTAGTCTCTAGTAACAAGCATCTTTAGGCCACTTGGAGGAAATAAAGACCAGCACAAGTAGATAAGAAATGCTTGTTGCTTCAGATGGGTGGTCTAAGTTAGATAACTTAGCCCTCAGCGTGATCCTGGGCCTTCCCTGCAGCTCCTGCAGCCAGGACCGTCACGTTGGGGTGGTTGGAGGGGACATCCCTGCCCGGCTCTTCAGGCACCTCTTTCTGGAGCTGTGGTCCGTGCAGTCACCTAATCCCCTCTGAACCTGCTGAAGCTGCCTGCTTGCCCAGCTTCCCCCAGCTGCACTCTCTGCAGGGATGGACTTCACCTATTTTAATTTCTTTTCCTGGAAGTTTCATCAAATGTTCCCTTGCTCTTGCCTCAAACCATTGTCCATCATCAGTTAATGAATTAAAACCTTCCTTGGAGTCTGGATTTGGCTGCTTCGGTCAGTTAAAGCCCAGTGTAGAAACGTCTTGGATAAACTGTGCCCTTCCAGTTTTGGGGGAGTTCCCTAGTGTTCCTCGTGTTAAATTGTTCCATGTTTTGCTTAAGAACTTGAAAACATCTGTCCTTGTTCAGAGCAAAAGCTCATCTATGCAACGGTCCTGCCTCCAGCAAAAACTCTTACGGATTTCCTGGGAGGAATATCAAAACAAAGCAAACATATATGATATTCTCCCAGTTGTTCCAGCGCTCAGTATTTAGGAAGCTCGAGTTCATTCTTCTCCATGAAGTGACCCGGCCTTCCCTAGAGGCTCGGCCTGGCACGGTGATGTTACGCACTTGTGGAACAGTGCTCCTCCTCCTTCAGTCTGACTCTGCTCCCTCAGGGCCCGATGTGGTTCTTCCCCCTCGTGTTGCCCTCAGCAGGAGATGACAGCCTTTCTGCCCTGTTGTTTGGCTTCATGTATCATATCACAGAATCATCTGGGTTGGAAAAGCCCTTGAAGATCCTCCAGTCCAACCATGAACCTCACACTGACCGTTCTCAACTCCACCAGATCCCTCAGCGCTGGGTCAACCCGACTCTTCGACCCCTCCAGGGATGGGGACTCCCCCCCTGCCCTGGGCAGCCCATTCCAACGCCCAACAACCCCTTCTGCAAAGAAATCCTTCCTAAGAGCCAGTCTGACCCTGCCCTGGCGCAGCTTGAGGCCATTCCCTCTTGGCCTGGCGCTGGTTCCTTGGGTCAAGAGACTCATCCCCCCTCTCTGCACCCTCCTTTCAGGGAGTTGGAGAGGGCCATGAGGTCTCCCCTCAGCCTTCTCTTCTCCACACTAAACCCCCCCAGTTCCCTCAGCCGCTCCCCATCACACCTGTGCTCCAGACCCTGCACCAGCCCCGTTGCCCTTCTCTGGACACGCTCGAGTCATTCAATGGCCTTTTTGGAGTGAGGGGCCCAAAACTGAACCCACTCATCGAGGGGCGGCCTCACCAGTGCCGAGTCCAGGGGTAAGATCCTTTCCCTGTCCCTGCTGGCCACGCTATTGCTGATACAAGCCAGGATACCATTGGCCTTCTTGGCCACCTGGGCACACTGCTGGCTCATGTTTAGCCAGCTAGCAATCAACCCCCCCAGGTCCCTCTCTGACTGGCTTGTATCATACCCCACTGTCATGGTCCCTTTTCCAAGCTGGAGAATCCACGTTTATTGAGTTCATCCTCTAAGGGAACCACCCTCTACTTTTTCTGACTCTACTTCTTCTGCTCTCTAGACCTTGATGCTCTTTCTTGATGGACTTACCAGATCTTTGCTCCGTATCCAAAATACCAGTGTGTTGTGAATTCATAGAGGGACATAACAGGCTTCAGGGTTGTCTCTGCTCTTGGCCTAGTCGTTGCTCGTCGTTGGGGGCGGTGAGGGGCTGGTTCATCAGCTCAGATTGGCACTAATGACTCGCTGTAGCTCTAGGTGTTCTCCTCTTTCTGGACTGTGTATTAGGTAACCGAGAGCCCGTTTGTGTGCATTTATGGCATAAGGCTTTTTTCCCCCCGTGTTCGTTGCCTGGTGGGTTTTGTGTATGTACAGCATTTACTACCCAGCAAGCTGGTGTTGCAAGAGCTGCTCTTTACACATAACATCATATTCTATTATCCTGAATCAGGATCTTGCCAAACATCACAACTTCAGCGTATGCCACATCTTTTTCCAGGCCATGTATGAGTATGTTGAACAGTACAGATCAGCACAACTGGGAATTTTCTGGGACTACGCCTCCCTTATAAAGCTAACTATTAATTCCTGCTCTCGTAGTCTCCCTCTTAATCATTTCTTAATCTGCAAGAACATCCTGGCTTCCCTGTTATCTGAAGACAGTTTCGTTTCTTTAAGAGCCTTTGTTGAAGCTGAGCGTAGAAATCCGTTTTATTTACTGGATCTTCCACATCAATGCGCTCCTCATGTTTTTGAAAGAATTTAGATTTGCAAGACACGACTTCCCTCCGCAAAAGAGCGGCGTTGGTTGTGTGATACGGTGTATTTATCCACACGGATATTGCTCCTCTGTATCTTCCCTAGTAGAGAAGTCAGATTTAAAATCTGGTAGCCCTTTGAATTCACAGAACTTTGTTTTCAATATTAGTTTTTAATATTTTCTACCTTCTTGACGTCAGCACTAGGTTGGCCTAAGCAGTTGGTTTTACGTTGCAGTTAGAAGTTAGACAATTTTGTTAGCTCTTAGAAACGTCATTTGGCTGTTCTTTATTTTTCTTTTTATCAATTTATTTTAAAGCCTTTACATTGACACATCAGTTGGAGCCAATTTTTCTGACTAATCCTTTGTAAAATATCATCTGTCCCGTGGCAAGGCAGATGAAAATAATCTGTTTAGCATTTCTTCTATTACCCTTCTTTTCCCTGCATTCTGTTGCATCTTGGTTGTTTGCAGGTCCCACCAACTCTCCATCATTGTCCTTATTTCTGATGGGCTTGAAAAAGCTTTTAGTGCTAACTTTGAAGCCGTTAAAAATTGCTTTTTCAAAGTATTTTTTTTTGGTCTTGTATGTAACTTGCATTAAATATTTGCCTAAGATCCTCTGTCTTGCTCTACCCTTACATCTTAGGGTTTTCTTCCGAAAGCTGAAGTGGAGGAGCTCCTGTTAGATGTGCTGAAAGCCTTTTATTTAAATAGGATCGATACCTGTTCTGCTTTCTACATTTTTTTGAAAAACCACCTGAGGTTTGGTTTTACCCAGGGGTGACGGAGTATTTAAATAGTGTGTCGTAGGAGCTGGTGGTGAAGGGATGGACCAACAACTGTGTGATATTAATAGTTACAGTTGATTATCTTCCACAGCCGTTCCCTGTGTGAAGCAGCACTGCACGTTACCGTTCTCTGTAGTGATAACCTGGATTATCTTTTCCTACGTTTGAGGTCTGGTTCTTATTTCTGTAACGCCCAGTCCTGGGATGATGTTAATTTTGTCACAATGCTCCCGAAATCATCGGGCACTTGCAGCAGACGGTCCTTGCTGTGTTTCTCCTCGAGACTCTTATTTTTCCATTCTTCCTTCAGTACAGGTTTTCTTTAGTCACCTGCAGATCTCAGTCCTGTCCCTTACATTACCAAAATGACAGCTAAAGCAAATCTTAGCTCACATGTAAAACAGTGATGTAAGAAAGAAAAGCATACATTGAAAAACGTAGCTGTATTTAAGCAAACCCAGGTATTTTTGGGACATGCACGCTTTCAGGAGATCTCTGTCTACTTACGCTTATCCTGGTCTTCCACGCGGAAGGTCCCGTAGTTGCCTCCCTTTGCCCATTTTCTCTGCTGTCCCTGAGAACCCAAAGCCAAGATGCTGGTGGGCAGCTGGGAAGGAGCCTCCACCCCTCCCTCCTCCGCCTTCCCTCGGGGTTTTGCAGGCCCGAGCTGGGGTTGCCTCTGGGGCTGGTGTTCAGTAGCCACCGATGGACATTCTTCTCCACTAATTTGCCCAGTTCTTTTTAAATCTATTTATACGTTTGGTCTTTGCATACCTTAGTGCAGCAGTTTTCCCCATCTCCTTGGATGCTACTAAAAAAAAAACCCACGTTATTTTTGTTTGTTTTAATGGGTGGCTTTCAGTTTTTATACAACGAGAGCAACAAATAATGCCGTGAGCTTGCCTTCCCTGTGTTACAAACCCCTACTCTACTGCTTTTCAAGCATCCCTTTCCCACTGAAGCTCCTTCTTCTGCGCAAAAGGGGACTTTGCACGCTGCTGCCCATCCCTGAGGCTCTCCCTCTATGTTTTCCAGGTCTACCGCATTAATTTGTCTTCAAAGTCTTACAGGAAAAGTTTAATATTCAATATATCTGAAGAATTCCTTTGTTCTTAGCAGTAACTAATAGAAGACATGGCCCAGCTCAGTGCTGTCAGGTTTCTGAGAGCACGTGGAGCAGGACTGTGGTCCCTGCCTTTGCTTCTCCCACAGGACCAGTGTAGCTCATCTCATTAGGAGAAACCAGCCTTCAGACAGACAAATGGAGGACTTAATTTTAGAATAATGCAGTTAGAGTCACTTAAAAGAAGGAAAAAAACAATGCATGATTTACATTTAGATTCGCAGTTCACTTTAGAGCAAAGTAACTGAATTTCTGGACATCTGCCTGGTATTATTCAAGGCTCAAACCTTTAGATTGTGATTTACAAGGTTAAATTACCCTGAAAAGTTGTATCTCGAGCTGACACCGCCTGTTCTATCTGTCTTCACGTTTCTTTATTTATCTTTCTTTGTACATCTTGATGCCCAATTTCAAACTGAGCTGAGATCACAAATAAGCTGTCATTGGCAGATGAGCACATTTTCAAATATGCAATAATAAAGGAAAAGTTTAACTAAGAAAAAGAGTCAGCAAAGGCGTAGTTGCAAATGGCACCGTACGAGTTTGACAGCGTCGGGGACACGCGTAGACCTTGAGGCCTTCCCAGGGGAAGATGCTGTAGGAGAGACGCTGAGATGTCCAGGTTACACAGTCAGGTTAAACGTCAAGGTGTAAAAATTTGGTAACACGCACGTTGTACGTGAGAAATAGAAGGAAAACACTGTTCTGTGCCATTCCTTAAGGTTTCTTAAGCAGACCCTGCTGAAGGGAAACGTTGGGTTTAGGCGGGATCAGTCCCTGGTGGCTCTGAGGGCAGAGATGCTGCTGAGCCAGGGAGGCTGGGATGGAGGAGACAAGGGATGGAGGCTTGGAAAAGCTGCATGGAGGGGGTAAAGGCTTTCAGGGAGGGGAGACTGGAGGAGGTGGAGCAGAAAGGGTGCGCTGAAGGGGAACGGCAGGACATCCCCTGGCCCACAGGTTTCCCAGCTGCTGCCGCGGAGCTGCAGCGTCCGCAGGCAGATGGGCTCCTCTGCTTTGGGCGCTGCGTTCAGTGATTAGTGCCTGTACTGAGACCCACAGCCAAAATCGGCGAGCTGTCCAAAGGATCCACTGTTTAACTCAACATTTAACTGAATAACACTGCGGGGAGACTAACGGGAGGCTTTTTAATATTATTTTTTAATGACCAGCAAGTGCCTGTGCTTGCACTTGCTGGTACAGACGTGGGCTGCGTTTGCTCCTGAGGTCCTCTGGGCACAGGATCCAGTGGCCTCGTGGTGCAGAACCTGCTGGGGAATTGGGGGGGACACGGGGGGGCTGAAGCCCTTCAAACCCCGCGGCATACGGGATCCTCTCCTGCCTCAGCTCTCACATTCCTGACACTGCTCCAGCCTTTTGAGGGGTGGTTCCTGACTGGGTGGTTTCTCACGTTCTGGCCACCTCACTTGGGGGCCTCAGGGGTGAAAGCAGAAGTGTTGGTCATGGGCAGCTGCGCTTTTACTTTATAAATGGTCATGCAGATGCTGAAACTTGTGGGATGTTTGCCCTAATTTTTCTTCCCTTCGATTTCTCCTGTAACGGAGTTTTCCATCCTGTCACCTGAGCGTGAGAAACTGGTGGCCTGCTACACCAGGACTTGTCTTGCCCTAAGTTTCTGATGTAAAAGGTGCAATCCCATCACCTGAGAGACGGTGAAAAATCATTTCATTAAACGCTCAATGAACGTTCAAGCGAAGTCAGAAGGAACACTTGGGAAAAGTCCATACGAAATTCATGAAAGTCTTCAAACCGCGTGGTGAAAAGTAGACAAAGGACCAGGGTCACAGGGTGAATGAGGAGACAACAAAATACCGAGTAGCTGCTTATTAATTGTCCTTCCCTGGCAACGAGGCCGGCTCGGGCTGCGGGGGAGCGTGGCAAAAGCTGCAATTAGTGACTGGTCCCAGTGTGGGCGCAGAGAGAGGAACTGGGCCACACTGGCAGGCTGGGCTCCGGCCTTCCCAGCTCCAGGGCGTTTGTCTTTGCCACCTTTATAATGTTCCTCTGCAGTCGTTTGGGATGTTTTATATGTGAAATATTGCCCTTATATATTAGTGCCATAGAGTTTTTGAAGAGGAAAACCCTTGTTAGAGTAGATTGGTGCATCCTAGAGCAGAAACTCAGCGCCCTGGGACGGGGCAGGGGAGGCAGGAGCCCTTCCCCACCCCCAGGCTTACCTAGCTGTGTGCTTGCTTATTTTCCACACCTTTGAGTATCTTCTGCTATCAGAAGCCTTTTGTTCAGAAAAAGTAAAGTGATATGGCCAAATACTACCAAATACGCCATATATTTTTTTAAAAAACAGCATGTCAAGTTTATATTTTATCTGCAAAAATGGAGCGTGAATGTGTTTGATATCTACCTCAACAAACAAATTAATGGTAATTAAAGATTAATTTTATGTAATTAGCATTAGAATGCAATTAAATTATGAGTAAGTGGACCAGGAATAGAAGTCTGTGATGTCTTGCTGTCTGTTTTTACATCGAGTCTTTTGTTTTTCAGCAAACAGAGGAAGTGGGGCAGCAGGCAGCTCGCAGACTGGTGATGCGCTGGGGAAAGCACTTGCCTCTGTAAGGAAATATTTACTTTGGAATACACGTTTACCGTTTTCAAAGTGTGAACTTTAATCAGAATTGGACGCCTGGAGTTTACGAAGATGAACAGCAAACGGGAGAGATCTGGTCTCAGAGGTCACCCGCGTGGAGTTACTGCCAACCGAAATATTGAACAATCAGTGCAAAATGGTGTTTAAAAAGTTTTAGATTTAATTTTACGGTAGAATAGAAACGGCGAGAGGGGAGGCCTTGGCCTGGTCACGCTGACTGGGTGCCGAGGAGCTGTGTCTGTTAGTCTATCCCACACTAGGGCGAGGGAGGTCTGAACAGAACCCAGCGGCAGGATGACTTCTGCGCTACCGAGCCATCCGCAAACAGGACTCCTTTTGAATTTGCCTTTAGATTTTCTATTTTTCGTGGCAGTTTCCACCTATTCAGTTCCTGTGGTTGCTGTTAAAGTCAGCGGTGGCCCCTCTTACCTGGGTGGCTGGGGGACGGCAGTTTTCCGGCTCGAACAGGGAGGAAACCCTGCCGTGCCCCAGCCACCGCTGCGGTACCGGTTGGCACGGGCTGACTTTTAATAAGGACCACTATAGTTATTTTCTGGGCAGAGTGGGTTCCATTGAGTTCTCATGAGAGTTAATATTTTTTTTTGCATATTCTTCGATGCTTCATTGAAAAAAAAAGACGAAAATGTCAAGACTCTAGTTTGCCTGAACCGAACTGATACAGTACAGAATCCACTTTGAAGTGGTGCCCTGACAAATGGCACGGGCGGTGAGCGGGGACGCCGCGGGGCGGTGGCACCCTCGCCCGGGCACGGGGCACGCGGGGCCTTTCTCGCTGGAGCAGCGGACGAGTAGTTGGGAGTTTGCTGCTGCGGCTTAACCCCGCTGTGCCAGGGTTTAACGTGCTCCGCTCCCTTTGCTTTATTTTGGCCGTTAAGGGATTTCAGCAGAACGAAAAAAAGCAATTTTCAGGCGTGTTTTAAGGCCTTGTTCAATGACATTCATTCGTAAAGTAGTTTATGCAATGAAAATGTGTATATCTACCGTAGCAGGTCTGTGTGACAATCAGAAACCATCGCTGAATTGGCTAGTGTCTGTTCCCATCAAAAGGGGTCTGTTGTCTAGCTTCCTGCATCTAATATGTCTTTATAAAAATATTAATATTTGAATAAGAGGCTTTTTAACCTGTCCTGCTTTCATTTAAATGAACTGAATGCATAAGAATTCCATATTTCTTTCTGCATCAGTTTGTGATGGCTTTAGATTAATTCTGTATCATCTTTTAAAGATCTATTCTCCAGATCACACCAACAACAGCTTTTCATCAAATCCTTCAACTCCTGTTGGTTCTCCCCCTTCTCTCTCAGGTATTGTTGTTACAATTCTATTTTACTGAACTTTTCAACGTATTTTTGGTAGGAGGTGCCTGAATGAGCTCCCGCGGTGCTGGGTGTGAGATGCGCATCCAGCGTTGGCCGCGTTGCCGCGCGAGCGCGCGCAGGAGGCCGCTGGTCCCGCGGAGATGAGCAGAGAGGGGTCCTACACGCTGGATTGCCAGGGCAGAGAGAAGGTCGTTGCAGCTCTCAGGCAGATGTATTTACAGAAAAGCAGTTTTATTGCATCCTTATTGCGGCTTCCTTGCAGTGTCCTCGGGCTCTTGCGGCAGATGGTTTCTGCCCTGGGCACAGCGTGGCCCTGTGCAGGGACACCCCGGCCCTCGCGGCGGCCTCGCTCCAGGGCGGCCGTGCCAGGTACATCTTGACCGTTCCCCCCCGCAACATCCCCTCCCGGGGATGAAGCAAACGCCTGTTTGATCCCTAAAATGTGTCTCTGGACAAACCGAGCCCCTGTGAATCCGCTTGATTCATTTTACGCTTTGTTCACAAGAATGGCCCATTTTAACTAAACCCACTTTACTAATAAAAGTAACTGAAAAGATCGAGAGGCCCAGGGTAGTTCTCATGAGCATCAGGTGTTTTAAACATTTACCTGAATATAATTCAGATTTCTTAAACCTTGAGGCTTTTCAGCTAGAGCGTTAGGCTTCTCCTCGCCCGCAAGGCCATGCTGACGCCTTGCAGAAGGCCTCTTGGCTTTCCATCCCCTCTTTGAGATGAGGTCTGTGTCACAAGCGACCAAAGGCCCTGCTCTCCTCTTCTGTCTGCGTGAGCCCCGTTAAACCTCCCCGGGAGCCCTAAAAAACGGCCAAGGCTGCCGTGTTTCCGTAGGGCAGCGCTGGCGAGAGGGCTTGAGCCATCCCTCCTTCGCCGTGGGGCATGAGCAGCAGGGTGGAGGTAGAGGGAGCTCCTGGACTCCTCGTCCTTTGAAGTGATGCCCCAGCCTCCACAAGGCACAGACCTAGGAGCAGTTCTACGGTGCTGAGACCCTTTCGGAAGGAGGGACGGAGGGAAGCTTGTGCAGGGCGAGGTCCAGGAGGACACCGCTTGCACCTCTGTCACACCCAGAGTATGTAATGTTGGGGTGAAATCCAGTCAACCAATGTCCCCATAAAGCCACCCCTAGCTGGGGACAGAGGGACCGCCTGGCCTCTTATAGCCTGGGGGGGTCCCACACCTCAGAAAATGACAATTTGCCCTTATTTTGCCTGGAATCACCCCCGAGGTGTAGCACCCCCAGCACTGGGGCTGCGTTTCTCCTAGCGAGGTGCTGCCCTCCTTCCCGATGGAAGGGGCCGAGCCACAGAGAAAATCCCGTGCTAATTTGGGCTGCGTTGCTTTCTGCAGGCTCTACTGGGTAAATAGGGAGAACTGAGTGTCAAAAAAAATAAAAATACGGAGTATAAGTGCATTTAAATAAGAGCTGAAAGTGTTTAGCATGCAAGACACTTTCCCTCAAGGATATCAAGGGCTAGTTAAAAATTATTTTGAAAGTAAAGATTGCTGCTCATTGCTCCGTTCAGTGCTGTAGCAAAACCTCAACTAAAAGCTCCACGGGGACCAGAAAAGGGAAGATTTAAGTTTTAATTAGAACTGACATAATTTTGACTTCTATGAGAAAAAAAATTACACTGCGAGAGCCTAAAAAAAAATTGCCATGAGTTCCACCCTGGCCTATCTCAGTTCAAGGAAATGCCACTCAATGTAGACGTTAAGATTAAAATCCTAATATTTCCATCTCAAATTCTTAACCCTGTTTTATGAGATCATTCAGAAGATCACTTGTTCAAAAGAACATTATAAATTGTCTAAGCGTTGTGCTAAATATATAAAAGCTGTTGGGAAAATACTCGAAAAAAAAACCTTCTTTTCCCCATGTTTGCCTCTTTCGCAAGGGCAATTTTTTCCTTAGAAAACGCTGCTGGGTACCAGGAGCACTTTTCTTCCCGCAGCAGCAGGAACAGATTTAGAGCAGCGGATCCAAACCAGAAGGTTTTCGGTCAGACCTTTGGTGGTCTCACCGGGCCAAACCAAATAATCTGCCCAAAGAGAGCGCAAACCTTATCGACGTCTCCGTGAATGTTGTGTGCAGTGCTTTTTACTGACTGCTTTTTTTAAAGATTCTGTAAATTTGACGGTGGGGTGACGGAATCGGTGGCACTGAGGATGTCTCGAAGCAAGGCTAGGAGAATGGGCTAGTCTGTGCCGGGCTGGCGCAGGGGTCCGGCCACCCGCAGCCCCCCGCAGCACCGCTGCTTCTCCTTCCACCACCGAGACGTTTCCTTCTCCCGGAGCCTCTCGCAGCTCCAGCTGCCGAATGAATGCAGCCCTCTATGCGGAGGAGCAGCCTGGGGGAACTTTGTGGCCTGCATCTACGTGCTTTGCTACAAAATACCTTTTTTTTTTTCTTTTTTTTTTTTTCATCCGTGTGTATTTTGGAAGTTCTCCATATGTCTGCTCTATAGTCTATCTGGAATACGGCATTTACATGTCTACAAAACTGTCCAAAAAGTTTGAAAGACATTTTTGTTTGCATAGTTCTAATGGTAATTCCAATTTTACTATTAGCAGGCACAGCTGTTTGGTCTAGAAATGGAGGTCAAGCGTCATCATCTCCCAATTATGAAGGTCCCTTACACTCTTTGGTATGTTTTGATTAGTGACCTCCTCTGCCTCAGTATTTTACTTGCTGTTCTTTCCATTTCTCATCCATTCTTCTCACACAGGTTTTCATTTCGTTAGTGACCGCTATGCCCTCGGACTTGATTTTACCACCTCTAAATTCGTATCATGGGTGCCCCGTGCTTTAGATTACGTGATGCGGTTTGAGATGCTGCTGGCCAGGGTCTCCTGTTCGACAGGGGATGCAGTCTTGAAACCGACTGAAAAGGGGACAAGGACCACAAAAAAGAGGGGGAGGAGGGTGAACAGGCAGGCGGAATAGATCGAAGAGAAGATGGGAGTAGAAAGCTGAGGCGTTGTCACGCAGGACGGCGCGTGGGCTTAGCCCCTCAGAGCTGGGGAGCGCGGGAGAGAACGCGGCCAATGCAGCGGGGATGGTCAGGAGTCCTCTCCCTGGGAAAGGCCGGCGGGCTGAGCTTGCCAGGCTGAGCTGGGCCTAAACGCTTACGTGGCAGAGAGGGTTAAAGGGATGGCAGTAAGATTTGTTACCTTTCCTAATGGAAGGATTAAGAGTTGGAGTTGGTCAAAAGCATAGTAGGACGAAGAGCTGTAGAGGGTCCTGTGTCCTCTGTCTTGCTCTTCTTGATTGTTGGTCTCGGTGGGAAGTCGAGAGGGTTTCACTAACAGCTGTGAAAAGCCTGACATGTTGTCGGGTGTAAAATAAACAGCACTAGAGCTTAAAAGCTTCCTTAAAAAAAAGCGATCGGATAATTCCCGAGAGCACCGTGTTTAACCCCCTAGGACAAGGTGATGTTGACTTCCTTAGAAGTTTGCCAGAGTCAGGAATTGGTACAGACTGGTTTTTCCACCCTGAACCAGAAATCCTTCTCCTGATTGACCATGATATTTTCTAGACAACGTGTCTTCTGGAGGTTTTTTAGTTATTTTGGTTTTTGGAGCGCGATGGGTCGGTTAAGAGATTTGCTGTAGAGATCCGTAAGCTACACCTAATGATTTTTGCAGCTCAGGTTCCCCAGTATTTGGGGGACTGTCCTGTTGAGCTACCCCTTTTGTATTTTATTAAAAAACAAAGACTTGAGGTGCCCAGCCCCGCCCCTGGCTTGTGCTGGGGATGGCTGAGGACAGCGACGGGGCTCAGGGGAAGCAGAGCAGGGGGTGCAGGGGGGTGTCTGCGGGCAGCAGCTCCCGCAGTGGGTTCTTGGTGGAGCACCCCCACGCAGACACGGGGCCCTCCTTTCCTGGAGCAGCCAGGGCAGGCTGAAACCTTGAGGTTGTTATTCCCCATGGCCCGTTGCTTCTCCTCATCGTCGCCCCGCCAGCAGCCCGCCTCGGGGGCTGGGTTTTGGCTTAGCCGGAGCGCGGCGGCGTTGGGAGGCGTTGGGAGGCAGGAACTCGGGAGAGCAGCGGTCGGGGTTCTCGGGGTTGTGGGTGTTAGGATGGTTGGAAAAGTGGGAGCTGAGGTTGTAGGGACCCCAACGGCATCGCACCCCTCGCCCCCCGCGACCGCCCCGGCTGCTAGTCCTTGCCACGTTGCTCACCGTAAGCTGCTCAGTTAGGGAAGAGTATTTATCGCTGCTTTAACCAGTGATAAAAAGTGATTTCTGGATGCATACCTGTAGGGAAAAAAACCCAACTGGCAGCGAGGGACTGTAGGAGCTGGTAGTTTATCTTCCTCTCTTTGTGTGTGATCCTGGGATTAGATGGGGGGAGGAAAATCCCGGTTAGAGATTGATTACAATTAGAGGTATATTTGTTTCTTTACTTCTACTTCTTTTTTATTTTTTTATTTTTTTATTTTTTTTTAAGTATCACTAAAACTTTTCAAAGACATAGAGGGCAACATATGTACTGTAATGATTATGTTCATGAGGAATCATTGAACCTGTTTTGCCCATGAAAATCAAAGCTGTACTCGTGTTAACCATGCTCTCTCCTTCCCCACAACGCTACTCTAAACATTGCCCTAGGGAAACAAAACCACTCCTCTCCAAAAAAAAAAAAAGGGAAAAAAAAGCTAAAACCAACAAAAAAAAAAAAAAAAACACACCGAGGGGTTGAGAAGGAAGGACTGGCTGTCAGTGACCGTGCCCCCGCGCGCCCCACGCCCACCGGCGGCAGCGCCTCGTGCCCGGCGCTGGGCAGCCCCGCGCGCTTGCTGATGCTCTTCCCGCTTTGTTTCTCGCTCCCAAACAGCAAAGCCGGATCGAGGACCGCCTGGAGAGGCTGGACGACGCCATCCACGTGCTGCGCAACCACGCGGTGGGGCCCGCCACCGCCATGCCGGGGGGCCACGCCGACATGCACGGCTTGATAGGGCCGTCACACAACGGAGCCATGGCCGGGCTGGGCTCCGGCTACGGCACCGGCCTGCTCTCCGCCAACCGGCACTCGCTCATGGTAAGCGCGTGGGGTGGAAGAGGAACCTGCTTGGAGGGCTCGGGGAGGGGGAAGGAAGGGATGGACGGGGAGGGGGGTTCACCGCTTCGTGGGCGCTAAGGCGTGTGTGCGTCTTCCAGCGAGAGGGAAGGGATCTGACCCCTGTGCTCGGCACTGGTGAGGCCGCCCCTCGATGAGTGGGTTCAGTTTTGGGCCCCTCACTCCAAAAAGGCCATTGAATGACTCGAGCGTGTCCAGAGAAGGGCAACGGAGCTGGTGCAGGGTCTGGAGCACAGGTGTGATGGGGAGCGGCTGAGGGAACTGGGGGGGTTTAGTGTGGAGAAGAGGAGGCTGAGGGGAGACCTCATGGCCCTTTCCAACTCCCTGAAAGGAGGGTGCAGAGAGGGGGGATGAGTCTCTTGAGCCAAGGAACCAGCGGCAGGCCAAGAGGGAATGGCCTCAAGCTGCGCCAGGGCAGGGTCAGACTGGCTCTTAGGAAGGATTTCTTTGCAGAAGGGGTTGTTGGGCGTTGGAATGGGCTGCCCAGGGCAGGGGGGGAGTCCCCATCCCTGGAGGGGTTGAAGAGTCGGGTTGACCCAGCGCTGAGGGATGTGGTGGAGTTGGGAACGGTCAGTGTGAGGTTCATGGTTGGACTGGAGGAGCTTCAAGGGCTTTTCCAACCCGGATGATTCTGGGATTCTGAGAGCAGAATGTGTGGTGGGGTCAGGCTGGCCCCCAGTGGTGGGGTCAGGCTGGCCCATACCTTTCCAGGAAGGGGGGTTGTGTTTGGGGGCCACCAGTTTGCCCTTCTCATTAGCCACGTGCACAAAGGGGCAGACTCTGCGTGTGGGTCCGTGGGTGCACGAGGTGGGTGTGAAATCCTTGGGTTCGTTTACACTTTCACTTCCAGGCTTGGTGAACCTAAATTCCCTGCCCCTCCCCATGAATTCTTTTCTTTTTTTGCTTTCAAACAGAAGTCCGTAGCGTTGCGTTTCGCTCAGGACCCGCCACTTACGCGGGAAGCCGGGTGCGGTTTTTCGTTTCGGGTGCGGTTTTGGCACGCGGGGCTGAAGAAGGTTTGAGGAATGGGAGCTAATCTCATCCTTGTTTTTAAACCTATGCTTAAAGCCAGGAGGAGGAGGTAGTTCAGAGCCAGAGCTGCGTGTGCTCGCTGTGGCACGTGTTTCATGTGGGGTTATGAGCTCTTTCTCCCTTGAGAAGTCGTGGGTGCGGAGGAGCCTGGCTCTGCAGACCCGCCTTGGGCTCGTGCTGGCGTTACGGGTGACTGGTGTGTCCCCAAAGCCTGAAGGATCAGGTCTATAATTTGCCTGACATGCACCACTCGGGGCTCCAGGACAGACAGCTTGCACTTTGCAAAGGAAATATTTTGCAGCTGCTTTCTTTCTTGCAAAGGAAAACCATCTCGCTTCAATATTCTTTGTTTTTGGTATGTCAGAAAAATAATAAGGAAAACCATCTAACACAATGCATGTGAGTTTATAGAAATCTTCAAGTCCTGCAGCAGAAGTTAATGACAAAAGACGATCCTGTGGGAGCAGAGAAACGGTGATTCTTGATTAGGACGCGGCGAAGTTGTGCCCGGGCAGAGCTGAACCAGATCAGTGCGGTCTTCAACGGGACTAAAAGGCACTTGGTTTTATATTCCCAAATTTCATTCCAGAAATAGAGTTGCTTACTCTCACGTGGAATGGAGGAAGGGAACGAGGAGTTATCTGGCAGTATTTTCAGATGGTTCAAGCTATTTAGGTTTGTTAAGATGGGGGGAAAAGCTGTGGAAGTAGAAAGGGACCTGACAGATCCGTGGCCGCTTTGCTGCTGCGTGGCGCTGCGGAGGACTGGGCTTGATCCCCTGCTCATCCCACATGCTAAGGGCAAGGCAGGGCAGATTAGAAGAAAGAATTTCCATTAACCATATACATAGAGGGAGGAGAGCGTGTGCCTCTGCTAGAGTCACATGGAAATTTCTCCTCGCTCTGCAAGAATCCCTAAAAACAAGACCAAAACCCCCCTGAATTGAAAAAGCCCATGAAAAAGGACCCCAGAGCTGGTGGAGTGGCAGTGTGTGCCTCGGGTATGTATCTGCACGTACATACATGTGTGTAATACACCTTCCCTGGAGCTGTCTTCTGTTTTGGTTTTCCTATCTCAAAAAAGTGTAGTGGAATTAGGAGGAGCGCGGGGACAAACAGCAGGAATGATTGCAAGCACGGAAGGATTTTCCTGTGAAGGGAGGTTGAACAGATTGTGGTGATTTTGTTTAGAAAGGAGCTGAATAAGAGGAGACATAATAGAGGTACATAGAATAATGGACAGCATAGAGAAGGTAAATCTAGCTCTCCCATTCATCCTGCCTCATAATTAAAGAACAAGGGGACATTCAGTGAACCTGACAAAAAGAAATACTTTTTATTCAACACACAATGACCTGTGAAATTCATTGCTCCAAGATGTAATCAAGGCCAAATGTTCAGAAGCATTCCAAATAGGATTAGACATCATATGGAAAATGCAAACATTTAGAGTTTTATTTGACAGGATTCAGACAGGATTCCTCCTTTTTTTCACAGGGGAAGAAAAAAAAGAAAGAAAGAAAGAAAAACTTTGATGCCAGAGCGTGAGGCAACTGCTAGGGCAAGGAAGGAGCTTCTTCTGGTGGCCAATTATTTGCTAATTACCACGTTCCCTGGCCTGCTGCGCGCCGGGGATGCCCCCGCGCTCGGCGCTGTCGCGATAGTGGGTGAGGTGATTATAAAATAATGAGCTTGCAGCGGGATGGAGAGCGTGGCTTTATTCAGCGGGGTCTGGCCTGGCTGGGGTCAGCTCCGCAGCCCTCGGCACGCTCCGTCTCTGGCCAAGGGCAAGGTTTTCTGGCTAACTGGGAGCGCTGACCACCGGCCAGAGCCTTCACAACCCGACATCTGCCATCTCATACGGAAATTTAAATATCCCAGCTGGCTCCTGCTTCCCCCTGCAAGAAAAAGTTTGATGTTGAGGTATCCTTAGCCAGCTAGCCTTGACCGAACAGTTCTCCCCTTCAGACTCATCCACACACAGTGCCCTAAGCAAAATATTTGCCCATAGTTTCTCTCGCTTCAGGTTATTAAAATGTAACATCAGTTGAAATCAAGCACCTGAGAAAGCAAAATAAGGGGGAGTTTGTCTTTTTTTTTTTTTTTTAATCAGGGCAGGTTTGTGACAGGCTCTGCTCCTTGTTTAAATTAAACGTTACTATAAGTGACTCTGTCGTGGGTAAAATATCATTAAAAGCCACAACTGAGACTGCGCCGTTTGCAGATTCAAAAAAATGTGAAGTGTTAACTGAAAAGGGTCTGGTGAAAGGCTCCGAGAGGTAAAAAGATGCTTTTTCAGCAGCTCAGTTAAATCCATCTCCTCTCCCCTTCCCCAATAAAATTAGCATGAACCAGACATTGTTTTGCTCTCTGTGGCAGTTGCTGAGAATTCACAAAAGGAAATTCTAGATTGTAATTTAGCTTGGCCTCAGGTAATATGTTAAATACACTTGGGATACATATAATCTAAGATTTTAGTTTGTACAAAGCTATTTTTTCCTCCAGTGTTTAAACAATACTGCTTTTAATGAAGAAATCTGGCTTTATTAAAAGCCAGATCTGTGACTTACAACTGTTTCTGCATATCTGCTCTCAATCAAGAGAAAAGAGTTTAATTTTTGTAGCTTTGTTCGCTTTGCATATGTTAAACTGATGGAACATGCACCCAGGGCATCACTTCAGAGACAGTTTGTTCCATAAATATGTGCTCCTCACTTAAATACCAGATGTAGGTGAAGTTAGATTTAAACAAAAAAAGCAGCAACAATGAGAAATCGAAGTGCCAGGATCGTGCATCTAAAAAAAAGGCCTTCGTATTTTTAGGAATGTGTAGGCACTTGGCGTTTTTCAGGAGAAATACGGAATGACAGGGTCTGACTGGTTCTGTTTGGACTTTGCTAAGAAAGTGGATGGTCGGAGCAAGGTAACTGCAGAGTTTGGATGCTCTGAGGGCAGCGCTGCTGCTGCAAACAAGACGGGGACGTTTCTCTGCAAAGGCAGAGTCTGCCGCGTTCCCAGGCAGCATTACTCACTGTCTGAAACCGTAACTTGGGTGAAAGAGTCGGGCCCGATAATTTCTTTTGGAAAACTGGTCTGAATTTTGAAGTAAAAACATAAGAACAAAGGAAATAGTTTTTGAGTAGAGTCAGTCTGAAGTTAGCCTTTGACCATTTGATACATTCCACGCTGAAAAGGAAGTTGAAGGGGGAAAAAATTTAAAAAAAAAAAAAAAAAAAATCAAGGAGGATACTGGTAATGTTTTCCACATTTGAATTTTAATACATGAAACAGGCTATAAAAGGCTGGCCAGCTGCAGTAAATAAAGTAGCAGTGGGAGGTATGGACCGGAAACTTGTCGAGCGCGCTGGTGGAAGCGGCTGTGCCCACCGCGCGCTGCCCGAGCGCGCCCGAGCGACCCCGGGGCGTGCGGAGCCCACGCTCCCTGCCCGCACTGCCTGCCCGTGCTCCTGCCCGTGCTCCTGCCCGTGCCCCCTCCCTGCCCACACTCCCTCCCTGCCCACGCTCCCTCCCTGCCCGCGCTCTCCCTCGCGCAGCAGATGTGCGCCTTTTCTCCCCAGACAAAAACCAAGGCAGAGATCGGTCAGACGCTGCTGGAAATGGGACTGGGAGCGCTCGGGTTTGCCTGGAGCCAGGCCAGGTTTACAGCTGTGTGGCTGGGAGCAGCGAACGGATTGCTCCAGCAGGCTGGCTTAAAAGGGATTTCTTATTTTACATTCCCTCGCTTTTTTTTTATTAGCGGCCCGGTAAGGAGAGCGTTTAAGCATTGACTAATTTTTAGCAGGCCCCTGGAACTCGCTGATGGCCCTGTTTCCAATTTTCCCCGTGCGCATTCATTCGCACCGTTTACAAATACAGTGTGTTTGATACCAGTTTAGCAGCAAACTGGTTTAGCGGAGAGAGCCCGGAGGAGCCGCCTGCTCCTCTGCGCCCGCTGTGTCGCAGCCGCAGCACGTGCAGCCAGGAGAGGGGCAGCAGAAAAGCTTCAAAATAGGGATATTTCTTCAATCGCAGCCCTCGGGTGCAGGAGCTCCGCGGGGGAAGCCTTCGCAGGGCGTCAGGCGGGGTGGAAGGGTGGAATTTGAACACCCAACACCTCTCCAGTGCGCCCAGCATCCCCCCGCTTGTGCCCCAGCGCTTTGCAGGGGGAATTTGGGGGTCGTGGGGTTGAAGGGGGTGACCCCCTCATCAAGCCGGGGAGGTGGAGGTTTGGGTTTCCCACCCCACCAACACCCCCGGGTGCGTGTGCTCGACTTCGTCACCGCGAGTCGTCCCGTTGGGACCGCGCGTGCCATTGGAGTTAAGCACGTGCGCGGGCAAGTTGCGGGATTGAAAACACGGTAATGAAAAGGGAGGTGACCTCCCTTCAGCGGGCTTCTAAAGTCGGTACAGAACCACCCGGGACACCCGCAAAAAACCTTCTGGGAAGAGGCCAGTGTGGCTTAGAAATGATGGACGAGGGAGGGGTTGGCGTCAGGCCGCTCGTAACGTTTCTGTCTCTTAAGGGTCTTCAAGGCCAAAGTTTTAGAAATCGCACGTCAAGATAAAAACTTGGGAGTTTTGGTTGATTTAATCTGCCCGTCTCTGTCTCTCAAGGGCCTGAGCTGAGCGTGTATTTTGAGCTTTAGCCGTGAATTCCCTGGCTTTCCGCAGTTGCTGTTATTTCAGAGGTTGTGCGGATGGCGGGGATTTTATCGTAACACTTCGACTCGAACTGTAGGAAACAGCAAAACCCGAACTTTTGCACAGGGATCTTTGAAGACACGTGTTTCTTTTGCAGCAGCGCACAAAAGTATTGATGAAAATTATAAACCAGAAATTCACATTTATACATCACATTTAAGACAGCGCTTAGAAGCCCGTCAGCCAGCCTGCACGCTTCACGTGAGGGCCCACAGGAAGAGAGCGTGTTCGTGTGTATTTTTTTTTTTTTTTTAACATCCACATTAAATTAACTTATGGAATTTTCCACCCCTAGGAATTAGAGTAGCAGCTCATGAAGTAATTCGGTTATGTCATTCGTACATAAACAAAGAGAGTCAAGCGACTTGGCGTTATTTAAAAGACAAAATTTGGCTTTTGCTGTCTTGTTACTATCTTTTTCTCTTCTTAAGTTTTAGCACAGTTGTAGCTGCTGCGTCTGTGGTTTGTTTTGCTTGACTGTGTTTTCTAGTGAGCAGGTATAATATAAATTTAAAAAAAAAAAAAAAAACGGACAGAATGACCTTACTGGAATGAAGTCTGACATAACAGGCACCAGTGTAGGGTTTTTATATAGCACCATTTTCTGCCTAATTGGTTGACATTCCTAATGCTGCGCAATTAGAGCCTTTATCATATTTTTAAATTATTTTGGAGCTATAAACTTCATTTTGACCAGGAGAGAAACCGCTGACCAATATTTAACCGACACCTTTTCAGGAAAGCGTTGTCCTGGCACAATGGCTCCATTCATTTCCAACCAGCTAATTAGGCACATGGTTAAACCCACCCCCCCACCCCCGCATCGTATTTGGGTTGCCGGGTTTTAATGTCTGCGTGGCTTGGTGTGGTGGCTGAATCGGAGGTGTGGAGCTGAGGAAGGTGCCGGGGGGGGGAGGAAGGCAGCAGCGAGGGTGGGTCAGGCACCTGATGCTCCAAATGGGACAACTGGGAACCAGAATAAAGTATCCAGGTGTGTGAACTTGCCTGCAGCGGGGTTTCCCCCCTCCCTCCCTCCCCAGCCGTTCAGTGAAGAAGAGTTAATATTCTTAATCCTGTACTTTAGGACCCTTTATATCCCTGGATTTAGCCAATACTTAAATGAATAATCATCTCTGCTGGAAAGAAATGGCAGTGATTATTGCAGTGACTTCCCTCCGACGGCCATGGCAGCCCACTTCCCTCCATAATAGGTCGCAACCGGTTGCTTTCCCTTAAAATACTCCAATTATCTCCCACGGTGGGAACGCGAAGCCGGCGAAGTGTGGGAGCCCTCGCGCTGAGCGAGCGCTCATGGAGGGGTGGGGGGGACAGGTTGGGGAGAGGAGCTCAGCATCAGCGGCCTCGGTAGCACCAGATTTTGGAAAAAAAGGCTGGAAGCCGGCTCTGCCCCCCGCCCCCCCCGCAGCCCCCCGGTGCTGCCGCACTGCGGGGACCCCTCGGGACACCCGTGGGTGCTGCGGCGGTCTCGGGGCGCGCTCCCCGGCATCCCGGCCTCGCACTGAGACGTGGCACTTGGGCTTTTTGGCCCCTTCATCTTCGTTTGGCCCCTTCCTTTGAACGGCAAAGTCCGGCTTTGCCGCTTTAGACTCCGTTTAAACGGCTTTCGCATACAACTGGCTCGCAAACGGCCCTTTCATAAGATATTTGGCGAGCTGCTTAGTACTCAGCACTACTCTCTTTTCTGTAGAAAAAAATGTGAACTTTGCTTTTTCCCTGATTTAATGCCACTCTTAATGTCTTTTTTTTTTTTTTTTGTCTTTTTTTTTTTTATTAAATCCTTTCTTTTGCTTTTGATCTTATTTATAGCTGAGCCACCGGTCATATGGAAACTATTATTGTATAGCATGGAGATGAAAGACTTCGGTGCAGTTAAATAAGGGTGAATAATTTGGACCAATAATACACACATACAGTGAGAGACCATTTGTGTCAGAGTGCCCTGCGCTGTTCCCTTTTTAATATAGCGGTAGAGGTTTATAAGGGCTTTGCACAAATCTGCTTTCTGTCAGACTTATAAATTTTGACAATATTGAACACATGTTAACATGCATCACCTTACAACTTTCTTGCCGCATGTTTTTATTTATCTAATTGGATAACACAAGGTCATCATTTTTAAAAGGACAAAGCATGTTGCTCGTTGGGTTTGTCCATGATATTGCCCGGTTAGGAATAATCTTTCCCTAAGTATAGAGTGAAGCTGCGATCAGGGCTGTAGGTGATAGTTTTTCCTTTGTATTTAGAAAGTTAATTGCGTGTGAGACGGCCGCCTCTCAGCGTGAGAGGGGTTAACCGTAAGGAAAAGGTTGCAACGCTCGTAACTTCATAGGAAACCTTTCCCCATTTTTTACAGCTTATGTCTGCTCCTTACCATGCCCAAACTTCAAATGCCCATCTGTGAGCAATAAAAGAAACATTTGTATGAGAATTTCTTACCGCTGCTCGGGATTCACTTCTGGGTCAGGTAGGGGCTCTCCTTGCTCGGGACGATAAAGTTTCCACCGTCACATCCGTGACACAGAACCGGAGGTGATCTGAAACGAAAGGCAGCGCTGTGGGGCTCTCGGTGCCGGGGGGTTCCACGGCGAGGGTGCAGTTCAGAGGCACCAGCACAGCTCTGTGTGTTGAGGAGGGACTGGGTGGGGGGGTGCTGCTCACCACGCAGACAGGTTTTTCTCTTTATGCTTGCTGAGAACGGAGCGTCTTCCCGGTCTGTCCGTAGCAGCAGGTGAGCCCCTGTGTGCTGGGGGGGGGAGGCAGGGTGGGAAGCTGGTGCCCTGGACCCCCATTCCTTCTGGCCACCCATTCCCCCTGGACCCTGTTCCTCCTGGCCCCCCCATTCCCCCTGGACCCTGTTCCTCCTGCCCCCCCCCCCCCCCCATTCCTCCTAGCCCCCATTTCTCCTGGCCCCCCATTTCTCCTGGTCCCCCATTCCCCCTGGACCCCATTTCCTCCTGGATCCTGTTCCTTCTGACCCCCCTATTCCTCCTGGACACCCATTCCCCCTGGCCCCCCATTTCCCCGTGGCAGCAGCTGGGAAGGTACACATGGAGAGCAGGGTTTCACTTCTGGGGGGGTGATGTATACATCTTCAATGGGGGAAGCTCTCCTTTTACATAAAAATCCGTGATCGCTCTGTATAAAAGGGATTTTTAGACAGATCCGTCCTTCCCAGGGGCTTAGGCACCCCTGTCTGGAGCCGTGGAGGGGGGCTTAGGCCAGCACCCTGCTCTGGGGACCCTTCTCTGTGGGGATAATATTAGTAGGGATCACAAAACTGCCAAATTCAGTGCATCGGTGAAATAAGCATCTTAGCAGAACAGTTGCTTTTTAAAAAAGAAGCAAAAATGCACTTTGTGGAACAAAGGTGAAACTGAATTATTTTCCCAGTGAATTATCCCAGCCTCGTGTTCTTCATCTGGGTGAACTACAGGTACACAACTCCATCATGAAATGCTGAGTATTCAAGAATTAATTTCCACGTAGTTTTTTAAAACAGCTTCCCATTCGTGATGAATGTGTAGATAGTGCAGATAATCTGGAATAGACACAGACCAGCATAACCAGAAAAACCTGACGTTTGTGCTGATATCTGTTCTATAAAACAGAAATGCACAGGGAAGGGAAGACAGGGTCTAGCTTTCTTCCAATTATTAAAGTTTTTAAAATACCATAAAAGATGAATATGGGTGTGAATTGTATCAGCACTAGTGTGGCCAGCAGGGACAGGGAAGGGATCTCACCCCTGGACTCGGCACTGGTGAGGCCGCCCCTTGATGACTGGGTTCAGTTTTGGGCCCCTCACTCCAAAAAGGCCATTGAATGACTCGAGCGTGTCCAGAGAAGGGCAACGGGGATGGTGCAGGGTCTGGAGCACAGGTGTGATGGGGAGCGGCTGAGGGAACTGGGGGGGTTTAGTGTGGAGAAGAGGAGGCTGAGGGGAGACCTCATGGCCCTCTCCAACTCCCTGAAAGGAGGGTGCAGAGAGGGGGGATGAGTCTCTTGACGCAAGGAACAAGCACCAGGACAAGAGGGAATGGCCTCAAGCTGCGCCAGCGCAGGGTCAGACTGGCTCTTAGGAAGGATTTCTTTGCAGAAGGGGTTGTTGGGCGTTGGAATGGGCTGCCCAAGGCAGGGGGGGAGTCCCCATCCCTGGAGGGGTTGAAGAGTCGGGTTGACCCAGCGCTGAGGGATGTGGTGGAGTTGAGAACGATCAGTGTGAGGTTCATGGTTGAACTGGAGGAGCTTCAAGGGCTTTTCCAACCGAGATGATTGTGTCAGTTCAGGCATCCTCTGTCCAGGTTTTGGTGCCGTGTCCATCGGCCTAGTAGGTGCGTGCCACTGGAGGGGCCGCAGAACGATGTTGATCCTTCCTCTGATTTTGATCCCTGCCTCTGGGATCAGCCTTCTCTGTACCAGTATTTATTTATCTTACAGGAACCTTTTTAACCTTAATAGCCAAAAAAGCCCCAGGACTGGGGCTTCTTGTGGTTTTTCCCTGAATTACCTCAGTTGGGGTGTACTTCACACGTGAGTATGCACCTGCATGTGCCTGGGATGGCGATGGCAAAGGGGAACTTAAGGCAGGGATTTATTTGCACATCAACAACAGAGCCTGCTTATACCTCCCCTGCACATTTTAGGATTTGTTCTTTGTTGGGGTTTTTTTTCCACTCCAATCTGCTGAGTGCTGCAGTAGGGGGTTGTTTAAAGAGATGGAAATAAATAAAATATTAATAGAACTTCAAAGTGAGTTTGATTCTCTAAAGATAAGTATTATTTATAATCTACCCTCCCCGGCTGGGGGGGAATGATTCAGATCTTCGCTCCACCTCAGGGCAGAGTTGTTGTTTGTATAACAGACAAACCAGCGGCACTGCTGGCTGAGGAGGGAGGGGGAAGCAGAAAACGCAGCGTTTTCGGCGTCGCCAGCGGGGCCGGGAGCTCCCTGAGCTCGCGAGCGTTGCTGCGTTCGCTCCCTCCCAGCGTCTGTAGGCTGGGCTTTATTTCAGCAGGTCACCTGGGTTTCAGCTGCGTTGGCAGCGTGGTCGTGCTCTTGAAGGTCCTGGGCTCCTGGAGGTTGGGTGGAAAGCCTTGATGGTGTTTAAAGGAGAAAAGGAAATTATGTTTAAAAAGACAAACCGGGCCAGCCCATTTTAGGGGGCATCTGAGACCTGAAGTTTGCTGTCAAAGCGGTCATGTGGGTCCCCCCGCACAGGACAGAGACCGAAACTGGCCCTCGTAGTCCTCTGCTTGGGGGAGTACTTGGCGTGGGTTGGTTTTGATCTCTTAGTAGAGATCCACGTGCATGCACAAGGCATTTGTAGCCTGGTAGAGTTGGAGTTGAAGTCTCGCCGTGTCCCAGAAGATGCGGATAATGAAGTGATGGGGCTGCCTCAATCTTCTTGCAAACGCTTGAAGCTGGAGAAATAAATTACCCAGGAAAACACGCTGTGGAAAGGCCCTTGCCAGGTGGTTTGTGTAGCTGTAGAGTTCAAAAGTGTCGGTGTTTTGGAGCAGCCCCCTCGCTGTGTCATGGGGAGGGTCATGGGTGGGAGAGGTGAGCTCTGTCCCACCTCGGGGTGCCCACCTCCCACCCAGAGAGAGGGGAAAATGGGCTCGAAGGCAACCACAGCGGATAAGAAATGATCTTTCTTTTGTGCAGAGATGGCCAGAGGTTGGACTTGCTCACTGAGCAAGCCTGGAACGTGCCAGTTGGCAGGACAAAGAGTTGCAAGTCTCAACAAGCAAGATTGATCACATAGTGGGTTGTGAAAAGGAATAAAAGAATTGATGGGTTTTGTCATTCAGCTGTGAGACGTAATGCAGGTCGTTACCTCCCAGATCTCTTGAGAACCTAAAGGAGAAGAAATGTGAGGAAATTTTTTTATTGGAACTAATTTTTAAAGTGTAACTAAAACTTCCTATCGGTGTCAGTGGTAGAGTGGTGGTGACTTTATGGCATTTTTTTTTTGCATCCAGTTGAATTCAGTCCAACGCTTCAGTTTAAAAATCCTCCAAATCATTAGCTTTCGATTATTACCATGTCTGCTTCTTGACATTGGTGAAACAAGGTGTAGTCCTCAAGAATTCAGGCCAACTATCGAGGTAGCCAGGTTGTCCCTCTTCAAGCCAGACCACCCAACTGGAGGCATCTTGTGTAGCTCCAGAACGGAGGTGGTCCAGGGGAGGAGGTGGGCTGCTCCAGGGCAGGAGCAGGATGGGATGCTTGCCATCTCTGGGTCTGTCTGTCTGTCTGCCTGCACAGGTCACGGATGGAGCCCGGGGAGGCTGAAGAGGAAAAGGGAGGGACCTGGAGGGAGACGTGGCGTCTGTCACAGCGCCTTTACAGCTTCCAGCCCCTCTTGGGAGCTCTGCTCGAAGCGGGGTGGGTGGTTGCCAACCAGAAGTGGTATCATATGTTCTTTTGTCTTCATCGACCTCAAAACTTAAATGGTTTTGGTCTTTTGTAGAATCACAGAAAAATGTAGATTGGATGGGACTTGTGGAGGTGGCTGGGGTGAAGCCCCTGCTCGTGGTGGCGCCAGTTCTGGGGTCAGGGCCAGCTCGCAGGCTCGGTCAGGTTGCCCAGGGTCGTGTCCAGCGGCGCTGGGCATCGCTGAGGTTGGGGAAGGGCAGCCTGTGTCTTCAGGCGTTTTCTTTCATAGGTGCGGGGGGAAAAATACTTCCTCTCCTCAGAAGGATGTCATCAGGATTTTATTGCCTTTCCTGCATGGAGATTTCAGGAAGTGGAACTGCCGAACTCTAAGCGCCCCGTAACAACCGATTCTCTCTTAAAACCAAATAATTCCGGTTCCAGTCTTTTCTTAGTATCTCATGTTGTAAAAATTAAAACGTCGCAACAAAGAGAGAGTTTTTGTCTCTGCTATTTTACACTTGCTTTCGGTTATTTGCATTTCGTCTAGTAGTAAAAGATTTTCTCAAGTTCCCCTTGGCAGGATTCCCTTTTATCTTTCTTACTGCGGTCTCGACTTGCTGTTAACAATTATCCTATATTATCTTGTAAGTCTGATTAGAAACATCCCTCCATCTTTTTATCTGCCTGAGCACTTACTTTTTGGAGAATAAAGAGCGATTTACAGTTCTCTGCCAGGTTTATCACCCCTTTCACTCCAGCGGGAGGGGCTGCCTGCACCTGAGGAGGTGGAACGCCGAGTTTTTCACGCTGTCTGTCCGTCCCTGCGGTCGGTACCTCCCGGGCTCGGGGGGAGGCAGCGCCAGCGTTCCCGCTCCGGGTGCTTTTATATCAACTTGTGACAGTTTTGCTCTTCAGCTACTTAAGTCTTCTCATCGGTCTCCTAATGAAGGAGCAACCCTGCTCCACAGAGTGTGTCCGTGAGCCACGGCGAGGGGAGGGATGGATGCGTTGCCATCACGCCCGCGCTGTCAGCTCCGATGATGGCATTACTGGAGTGTTTAATAAAACCTTTATTGCTATATTACCCGGAGTCACGGCGTTGGCAGGGCTCGTGCTCCTTTGGGTTTGGGACTCGGTGCTTAATGAAATACAGCGAGCGCTAATTTGGACGGGGCTGCTCGTTTTGGAAAGGCAGGTGACACGTTATTGTATTCGGGGGGGAGCGGGGGGCCGCGCCGCTCACTGCCGCAGCTCCCGCTGTCAGAGGCTTAGCTGGCATTACGGGGGAAAAAAAATGGCAGGCCCACGAAGCTGATCCCCCGAAATGAAAGTCGGATGCCAAATTGAAATTCCTGCAGGATTTCCGATAGCGGTGGGGGAATTGAGAAGCCCACAATTAAGCATATGGGCATTAAGATAATTGTCAGATCTGTTGGCGGACATGATAGAAGACAGATGGGTAGGAATCGGCGCGCTCGGCTGCAGCACCCTGGGAGACAATTTGACGTTTTACCTGCCTGAGCTGCTCGGGCGGGTTTTATCAGGAGGCCCCGCGTCCTCCCGGGCGGCCCGCGGGGTGTGGCGCGGGGTGTCGCGCGCGGGGCGTCGTGCGCGGTGCCGCGGTGTGCGCGGTGCTGCTCTGCGGCTCTACGGGCCATCTGCGCCCTCTAGTGAAACGCAGCCCGGCGCCACGGCTCCATCATCCCCATCCTTCTCCCCGGGGTTCCCCGGGATTTGGGGGTTCGGGGTCTGACCGCTGCCTCTCTCTCTGTCTCCTCGCCGGCAGGTCGGAGCGCACCGCGAGGACGGGGTCAGCCTCCGCGGGAGCCACTCGCTCGTGCCAAACCAGGTCCCGGTCCCCCAGCTGCCCGTCCAGTCCGCCACCTCCCCGGATTTGAACCCGCCCCAGGACCCCTACAGGGGTGAGTACCAACCGTCTGGAATTCCTGGAATTCTGGGGGGCCGAGCTTGTGGTCGCGGGGGTGTTGGGGACCGTGGCGCAGAGCCTGTGTGCTAATTTATCTCTGCATGCTGAGATCCTCCAGCTATTACAGCTGGAAGCGTGCGAGCGACTTCCCTCTGGACAGTGAGTTTTGACACTGGGGCTGCTTTAAGCAGCAAAATTCAGAGTGTAGAAAACTGCTGGACACATGTCAAAAAGCGGCTGAGTTTAAGGTGAGACTCAGACCCGCAGATTTTCCACCACCTTCGCAGTTCTGCCTGCGGGCAGGGCAGCACCGGGGTGCCTCTGCTCGGCTCATGAGGTGTGTTGCACCATCCTGAGCCTCCCCGACTCCTCTGCGGGGCTTTGCAAACCCAGAGCACGCTGGAATTAGGCCTAGAGGCAGCTGATCTTCCTCTTAAAGCAAGGAATAAATTGCCCAAACTATTACGATGGCTTACGAGGTCTGCTCATTCATTGCAGCCGAGGTATTTTGATTATTTGATGATAATTACATATTAAAGATTTATTTGAAAATGAAGAAGTTACAGAGTGATTGAGGAGCAGGAGTAGCATCTCATCATCCTGTGCCCCTTTCTCCAGACCTCAAAGCCTCACCTAAAACCCGTTGCCAGGAGCTGCCGTCCCCACGCCGGGCTCTGCGGCGACGAGCGGGGGCTTCACCCTTCGCGGGGGGGGGGGGGCGGGGGGGGACACAGCACCCCGTTGGCCTTGACCCCTCATCCGTGTCTTTTTTTCTCGCAGGCATGCCCACCGGACTGCAGGGGCAGAGCGTCTCTTCGGGGAGCTCCGAAATCAAATCTGACGACGAGGGAGATGAAAACCTCCAGGACACAAAGTCTTCTGAGGACAAGAAACTAGAGGATGACAAGAAGGATATCAAATCAATTACTAGGTCAAGATCTAGGTAACAGTATATAATAGTGTCGCTTCATTTAATTCCTTTACTGGATTTCGATGAAGTGAACAGAACAGGAGGAAACTATGAGGTTTTTTCCTGGCAGGTAAAACCACAGCCTAAGCGGAACGGCGTGGCTGTTCTGGCAGTACCGAGTACCTTTCTGGTACCTGTACTCCAGGACGTCCTCAAATTGGAACAATTCACAAATTTGGACACTTGAGCAAGTTCTCCACAATCTCTAAAGAAATTGCGTTACGCTAAAATGGACGAATTAGGCTGTTATTCCTCTCTGCCTATGCTTGCAAATTGGAATACAGTATGGATTTTCACCAAAATGTGCCTGAGAGCTGATCACACCTGCATCTGAACTAACAAACCGTATGCTTTTCTTTGACCTCTGAAATAAATCTGTCATTCCCAGTCCTCAATTTCTGTAGGGCTCCCTAGGTTTAAGCGGAGGGTTTAGAGGCCTTCGCTTCCTTGGCGTATTCTATATAAATTTTTGGAAAGTACTAGCGAAGCTGTAGCTGGATTATATCATCTGGCCACTCGTGGGGAATGTGAAGAACCTCTGTGGGTGCTGCAGACGTGAGCCTGAGCAAGGCACAGGCTTTACTTCTGTCCCTGGGACTCACCACCGGGCCCGGGGCACGGCTCAGGACTGCTGATACTCCTCTTCATCAGCTGAGTCCCAAGCTTTGTAGCAAAAATCCCAATAAAGCTGAAATCCAGGCACAGCCCTGCTTTGTTCAGGGTTTTTTTCTGAAGGTGAACGGCAGTGTCCTTCTGCCTTTTCTCCTTCCACGCCTGGTTTCTGTCTGAAAACCCAGCCGAGGGAAGAAGCGGCTGAGCAGACGTGCTGCCCCCGGGAGCGCGCCGAGACTCGGACCTCTCCGGCCGGCGCTGGCCGGTGTTTAAAACGTTAATTACATTTAATTACATTCGCGTCTCTTATGACTGGAGAAGATACATGACACTCGAGATTTTCTCTGAATAAATGTGTTGAAGTAACCATATGTAGAAGTGAGGCTTTCACGTGCGTTTACGATATGGTAAGAAGAAAGCACCTTTATGCTGATGTGAGGTGATCGTAGTTCTTGTTAATTCAACAAATATGCTGTTGCTTATGCATATTTATATGTGCTTTGAAGCTTTTGTAGGCTAACATTTTTGCTTTTAACATGCTTATAGCTTTAAAAGGTTACTCCTGATATTTAGTTATATGTCTAAATCCATGTTGTTAGGGCTGCTGAAAATTTATTACGCTATTTGCATAACCAATTCAAATTATATAGTGCCAGTGACTCACCGGTGGATGTGTTTTCAATTTAAAATCATCGTTTTATCTGGATAGAAAGCAGTCTTGTTGCAGAAAGGATGCAGAAGTTCACCGTAGGGCTCTTCACAGCCGTGAATTATTTCCGTGGCTCTTTGCCGGTGCTCCATGCAGGGACTGGGGTGCTGCCCGTGGCTCCCCACCACCGCTGTAGAAAAAGTTTCTTCCAAAACCCAAATGATGGGAAATGTGGAAACACATGGCTGATTTCTGGCTTGGAAGCTACTGCTGAGGGGCCGGAGCCCGTGGGGTGTGAGAGGGGCAGGTCCCGTCACTGGTTGGGGACGAGCTCCTCGCTCCGGGGCGAAGCCACGAGCAGCGAAGACTGGAGCAGAGCAGAGAGCCCCCAGCGTGTCCTGAAACACAGGTTAAAGAGATTTGCCACGGTGTAAAACTTGGCTGTGATAAAATACATTATTGAAAAAAAGCTGTATTTTTTGTTTCTTTAAAATACCAGAAGTCCCACCTTGCAGGTTGTAAAGCTTTGTTACAACCTGGAGCTTTAACTCCGTGTAAAATTGAAGGGGACTGAATTTTGCCCAGGTTTGGTGGATGAGGAGCAGCAACCAACTGCTCAGAATGTGTCTGCTCATGACTCGTAGGCCTGGTTTTGGACAAAGCCTGTTGAAAATCTTTGCACTGCTTATTTTCCACATCATTAGAAAATGATGTATTCCTTTTGTCTCCCAGCAATAACGATGACGAAGACCTGACACCGGAGCAGAAGGCCGAGAGGGAAAAGGAAAGGAGAATGGCCAACAACGCTCGGGAGCGCCTGCGCGTCCGCGACATCAACGAGGCTTTCAAGGAGTTGGGCCGGATGGTGCAGCTCCATCTGAAGAGCGACAAGCCCCAGACCAAGCTCCTGATTTTACACCAGGCTGTGGCCGTCATCCTCAGCTTAGAGCAGCAAGTGCGAGGTCAGTGTGCCGCCGCGTCTCCCGACGTCCCTGCCGGCCTTCGGCACCTCTGAGCGCGCGGGGTGCTGGTGTAGGCCCGTGGCACGTTTTAGCTTCTTTGGCAAGATCCAAATTCAATATTAAGCTTGGCTGCTCCTCAGCGAAGCACAAACCAGGGGGGTGTTGGCAGAGCTTGGGTGCGCAGTTGTGCCGCATCTCAGCGCTGGACCTGCCCAGGGCGCTTCCTCCGCGTCAGCGTGCTGGGTTCCTGGAGCGGGGCTGGAATGAATCCCAGAATCATCTCGGTTGGAAAAGATCTTGAAGATCCTCCAGTCCAACCATGAACCTCGCCCTGACTGTTGAGTAACTGGCAGTGAATTATTTTAAATGCCCGTGCGGTGAACAGCCCGATCCGCTCTAAAAATGTGAATATTTGAAACCGTTTTTTGCTTCATTTCAACAGAAAGAAACCTGAATCCTAAAGCGGCGTGTCTGAAAAGAAGGGAAGAAGAGAAAGTATCTTCAGATCCTCCTCCGCTTTCCCTGGCAGGACCCCACCCTGGGATGGGAGATGCCTCCAATCACATGGGACAGATGTAAAAAAAGGCAAGTAGGGTCTCCGCCGTGCCCTGGGAGCCTTGTGCCCCGCACCCGGGGGGTTCCCCCCGCCCCAGGCCGGGCTGTTCCCCGGGGTGCTGCGCACGGGGCGGGGGGTGCCCACCTGCCCCTTCTAAATGGATCTGGGGGGGCGCCCCGCGGGCACACTGGGCTCCCAGGGCAGCGTTCCGGCGGGTTGCTGGGGGAGGGTGTGGGCACGCCCGCTCGCGTCCCCTTGACTGATGAGATTTTTTACTTCTTCCACAGGTCCAAGTTGCCACATTTCTTCATTTAAGCAAGAGACCACTTCCTTAACAGCTGTATTATCTTAAACCCACATAAACACTTCTCCTTAACCCCTTTTTTGTAATATAAGACAAGTCTGAGTAGTTAAGAATCACAGACGCAAGAGATTTCAGCATTCCCGATTATTAAAACCGAGAAAAAACAAACAAAAAGTGCAACTTGAGGGACGACTCTCTTTAACATATCATGCAGAATGTCTAACGCAGTATGTTCCGAGCTGTAAGTGCACAGCCTAGAGACTGAATGGCAATCTTCTCCACACTGTGGGACAATGCATTTGTGCCTAAACTTCTTTTGGAAAAAAAAAAAAAAAAAATATAATTAATTTGTAAGTCTGAAAAAAATATTTAATTTAAAATTGTAAACTTGCAATAATGAAAAAGTGTACTTCTGAAGAAAAAAAAAAATGAGCGTTTTTGTTGGTGTGCTAGACAGCTAGTGTTTATACTTACTGGATATTAAAAGGGAAGCTTTGCTGCCCAGATATTTACAAAACCAGCAAACGTCCTAATGAAAACTGAAGCGATGACATTAGCCATTCCTTAGGGTAGGAGAAACAGATGGATCTTATAGACCTATGACAAATATATATATATAAATATATATATAAATATATATTAAAAATTTAGTGAATATGGTAAGCTTTTGTTCATTTGTTTCAGACTTTTTTGCTCCTGTAAAAAAATAGTACTGATTAACTTTTTTAAAAAGAAGATTTTACTGTAAATAAGGATTTTTTTGTCTTATTTCTGTCCCTCTCCCCTGTTTTTGTTATTGTAACCTGTAGTGCCAACTCTGTCTCTGGAGGGGTAGTGCAGGATGAAATGCTGACCCTGACGTTGCTTCTCATTCATAACTAACGTAGAGAGTTGTTTCTTCGGTCTTGGGGGAAGACAGGACTCGGGGCCGGCGCTGGGCCGGCGCCCCGGGCGCGGGAGCGAGCCCCGGCCGCCCCGCTGCCCCGCTCGACCCTTTTCTGGGATTTTCAGAGGTACAAGGTTAGAATGCTACAATGTTACCACTGTGCCTTCCAATGTTTATATCATCGGAAACATAACATAATCAAAGTGGCTGTGATTAACGAACCGATTAAAGTGTTACCTATGTGTGTAGCCTAAATAGTGTGCAGTGAGGCGTTGCTGAATACATGGTCAGATTTGGGGGGGGGGGGGGACCATCGCGGGGGAAAATTGCAAGTAGTGTGACAGATTTGATCGACTTCTTTTTCTGTTGTTCTTCTCTCGTTTTTAAGTGGATTATTTAAGTGTAGACCACTTGCTGCCTCCTCCTTTCTTTGTGAAATGCCAATTCCGGTCATCATGCAGCATTATAACAAGCCTTATGAGTCCTAAAGCATTAAGTTGCACTTTCTCGAGGAGGGGTGGTAGTACAGTATTTCTCTGGCCAGTACGAATGAAGTTTTTACTTAACATATTTAATAGTAACATAGCTCAAACTATGGCACAGCAGCTCATCAGATAACTAGCTTTGAAGTCTGGGCACAATTGAACCAACTTCCATAGTGAATCTTAATAACGATTGACTTTGGTGTACAGTACGATTAACAGATAGTGCTCCTAGTTAAGTATTTGTCAGCATCCTTTTGTCTCTAATTCCAGTTTCTATTTTTACAGCCACACCAACCTGGCATGTATTTTAAATAAAAATCTCCCTGTTCGAGTAGATTTTCCACCTATCAACACTGAATAAATGCCATAAATCCATCAAACGGTCTAAATGTTCCATCTGTTCTCCTGTTTTGCCAGTTATATAGTAATGAAAAATACATTTGTAAATTTTATGCAACAAATGGCAAACGTATCATTATTTTGAAATTGTGTATGTAAAAGTTATATTTTTACATGTAGACTCTTGTTATTATGTGTTTTAATACATTGTATCAGTTTTTTTGTTTATAAAAATCTGTGTGGTTGAAAAAAAGTCTCATTTAAATGAAATAGTGAGATACAAGAATCTGAATTTTATGTTTGTTTCTGAAAACGTAAAGAACAAAATATGATAGTTACCACGTGCTCACCTTCGACATCCCCATACCCATTTGGATTAGCTGTGTGCGTGCTGAAAACTGTAAATATGTTCAGTAGCGATAAAACTTTCAATGTTTTGATTTGTCGATAAGTTTCTCAAATGTGGAGGTGGATTCAACTGCTAGAGCAGCCGCTAGAGGAGACCACACTGAGGCTTATTGCAGGAGCTGGACTTGGAGCAGGCCTGGTTTATCTGAGAGGGGGTTTAATAAAGCTCGAGCCCGGGCGGCGCTAAGGACGGCCAGCGGTCCCCTCGGCAGGCCGGAGGGCTCTGCTGCTCCGTGCCGCGCGGGTCGTCCCTCCAGAGCACGATGCCGATGAACAAGCCATATCTTTTTTTTCCAGGAGACCTCAGAACCGGTGGAACACGCTCGGTTTGGGGTCAGTCCCAGTGGCACCACCCGAGCGGGGTAGGGAGCGGCAAGGAGATGATCACCGCCGTGCTGAGGACTGTGCTTCTGCTAAACGCTGTAAAAAAAAAAAAAAAAAAAAATAAGACCAACTTCATGTTTATTTAAAACAATCTGTGGACAGAAAATAAATGACGAGTTTAGTTTCTGGAACTTAAAAAGGAAGGAAAAGCTTTTCTTGTTCCGCTCGCACTGGGCTCTGAACCGGAGGAGCGGCCGCACGCCGCGGGCACCCCGAGGCTCGCAGCCCTCGGCCCCCCCCTCCCCGGAGTTAAGAACTGAGGATCCCGGCCGGCTTCCGCTCCCGATGAGGCAAGATTTAAAAAACAAACACAAAACCAACGCCCCCCCCCGGGGGTGTAGTCCCTCATTTTTTCCGTTATTCCCCAGCCCAGGTAAGGTGTGCGCATCTCGCCGAGGGGATCGAGCTGATGAGACTTAGTGAAAGCGGTGAAGGTTTTAGAAAGCTGTACCCTGTGGTAATAAAGAAAAATACTGAATTAGCAGCTTTTTCTGAACTGATCCACCTCCACATTCAAGTAATTTATGAATATGCTGAATAGGGAATCTGTTCATCTAGAACTTTTTTACCATTTGTCTTCTGTGTAGCTGCAAGGAACACTAATGTTTATACAACTGTCAGTCCTACCAGTGATGCAACTTGTACTGATTCAGTCTTCCGAGGTTTTTTGGGTTTTTTTTTTAGGTTTTTTTGCAGGGGTCGGGGCGGGGAAGGCGACGAAGACGGGTGGTCAGGGAGAGGAGGGGTTCACCTTTGTATCCAATAGGCAGAATATGATCCGTGTCCAAAAGCGAACAATAACAGAATATTGCCAGGAATGACGAGATTTCAGTGGAAACAAGCACAAATAAAAAAAAAAAAAAAAAAAAAAAAAAAAAAAAAAAAGGAAAAACAAGAAAAAAATAAGAAAAAGAAAAAATTAGTCCACTGGTTGACTGGAAAAAAAAAAACCTAGAGGTGGAATACGATGAATTCTAACACAGCGGGGCACCAGGGCCCGGGGGGGCCCTACCTTTTCGTTTCGTTTTTGTTTTGTTTGTTTGTTTTTTAAAAAACATGTTCTTTCTCATGGGACTTGAAGTTGATTCATATTTGTGCAGTGCTGGTTTGACCATACTCATTTCAAGTATTATAGACTTATGTAATGGTGAAAATATATGAACTGTGGCCTTTTTCATTCTTGTTACTTGTGATGCAATTAAGTGAAGATAAGAAAAAAAAAAAAAAGCAGAGATTTACCATGTATCAGTGCCTGGCTTTTTGTTATAAAGCTTCGTTTGTCTAGTGCTCTTTTTGCTATAAAATAGACTGTAGTACACCCTAGTAGGAAAAAAAAAAACTAAATTTAAAAATAAAAAATATATTTGGCTTATTTTTCACAGGAGCAATCCTTTTATACCATGAATATTACGGAAAAAAAAAAAATTGTCAGATTCTGAATATTTCTTCTTTGTAGATTTTTGGAATCATTCTGAGTAAAAGTTTGTTACTTTATTTTACTATTTAAAAGATGTTATTTTACCATGTGTTATTGAGATGAAACTGTATGGTAGCTTTTTTTTTTTAGTTGTAGGTCGCAACGGGGAAATTTTTGCGACTATACACATAGCTGCAGCAGTAAAAACAAAACAAAAAAAAACGGGAAAAAAATGAAAAAAAGGGAAAAATATTTAAAAAAAAAAAAAAAAAAGATGAACAGTTACACCTTGTTTTCAATGTGTGGCTGAGTGCCTCGATTTTTTCATGTTTTTGGTGTATTTCTGATTTGTAGAAGTGTCCAAACAGGTTGTGTGCTGGAGTTCCTTCAAGAAGATGACAAGCAAACAAAGACAGCTTGGTGTAGGCCATTACCTGTTTCTCATCTGTAGTTATTCGATGCCGTCATGTACATGACCGTTCTGTAGCAATAAATGTGCCATTTTTATAAACCGTTTCCGACACTTGGGTTTCATTTCATTCCGCATTGCCCATCGCTGCCGGGGCCGTCCAGCTGCCGCCGTGCCCCAGCCTGGTTTTGGGGGAGTTTCTTAGGAGAATGGGTGCCTTTTTTTTTTTTTTTTTTTTTTTTTTTAATATATATATGTGTGTGTGTTTTGGGTAAAAACCCGTCGTTTCTGTGTGTCCTGGTGTGTGTGGTGGAGGAGCCGGTGCCGGGCGCTTCAGGCTTCTCCCCTTGGTGGCTTCTTCACCGGGTGGGAGCGTTGGCAAAGCGCTTTCCAGTCCTCTCGGTGCTCTAAAAAGATCATTTCATTCTCATTCTCATGCGAATTTTACTCTGCTCCATAAGTAAAACATCAGTATTTCACCCAAAAACTCTTTGAACCCCGGGAAGAATCCAAAGCACCTGCTAGAGCAAGCAGGGGTGTGCTGGAGCGTGGGCAAAGCCACCCCATGAACCTTGGAAAAACGGGCGGAATCTGTAAAATTCGAGGCTGCGTTATCGGCGGAAATGGAAACGGCGACGCGTTTCGCTGTGCCCCCGCTCGCCGCGTCGGTGGGTCAGCAGTTCTGCACGGTTTTTTCTGCTACAACTTCATGGCTGGAGCTGGAGCGAAGACACAATCATTGTAAACCGAGCGCTGCCAACCTGACTCATGGTTTCACGGTATTTACACTTTTTTTTTTTTTTTTTAAATAATTCACTTCTGGTCAGCACTGTTGGACCTTCTCAAGTCGGAAACCGAGTTCAGCCCTGCACCAACTCTTTGCATCACCTCTTTCCACCAAAAAGTTGTGCAAATTGTGGTGGTGGGGATGTATGAGCTGAGAGGGGGGTCTTGGTGGAACGGCCTTGGGTTGGAGAAATTGGGGGGGCTGGTTCTCTCAGCATTTTTACAACACCCGAGACAAACATAAAAACAATTGCAGGTTTGCACGGAGGAATTATTCACCCTGCGTGGTGTCTTTGGGATCTTTTCAGTTATTCCTGACGGCCGCCGGCCGCTCGCTGCAGGAGGAGCCCGCGAGGTCCATCCGGGCGGCCGCGACTCGATTTCCTCAGTTACACACGACGGGCATCTGACACTTGCAAAGCTTTTGAGTGGTAACACCTTGAGTTTTGCCGAGGAACGGGGTTGTATTGCTGCGGTTCACCCTTCTACCACAACTCATTATTGCTACTGAACGATGCAGTTTGGTCTCTTTGAGTGTTACAAATGAAATGATGTGTTTAACTTGAGTTTTCCTTCCTGACCAGGAGAGTGGGTCATTTTAAATAACTGCAGACACTGGCTGCCTGGTATTTCCTGGGGGAGGGTGCTGAGACTTCTCAGAAAATCATCTCAAATTAATCCCTCCTGGAGAAAGTGGGTTTCAAGGCCAGCCCTGTGCCGCTGCGCCCACCCGGGGCAGGTCTCCACGTGTCCTGCCAACTCTCGGGGTGTTAATGTTGGGTTGATGGTTGGACTGGATGATCTTCAAGGTCTTTTCCAACCTAGACAATTCTGTGAATTCCTGCCAACCCCCGAGCCCACATCCCTGCTTTTCATCCATGACTGCCGGATCTCTCCTTCCCTGCACTGCCAGCCCAGAGCGAGCAGGAGCCGCTGCCCGTTTCTGCCTGCGCTGCCTGCTCTGAAGATACCACTGGAGCCGCCTGCCCAGCGTGTCCGGGTGCTGCTGGTCCTCTTCCTCCTCCTCCTCCAGCTCACCCACGTTATATCTCCACTTGCAGAAACCAAAGGTGCTTTGCCCAGGGGTGCCCCGAGGGGCTGCGGGGTGGGGTGCTGGGCACAGCTCTGCCATCCCGGGGCCGGGCAGGATGGTGCCCGGGATGGAAACGTGGCCACTGACAGCAACGCGGCCACTGACAGCAACTCAACCACGCTGCGTTAGAGGGCTTTCAACAGGACATTCAGTTGGTAATTCATTTATGAGGAGCTTTTTGTTTACTAATAAAGCAACGGGGCTCCAAATTTCTTCTGAAAAAGAATAGAGGAGCTGAAGGGTGGAAGAATGGGTCTCATTCTTCTGGTGTGTCTATAGATAGAGTTTGGATGAGGAGTTATCCCACCCTGTCCCGTGGCTGACAGCTCTAGGGAAGTTGGCTTGATATCATATGCAATTACACTGCAATTATGTTGGTAGCCAGTAAATACATCTCAAGTGTCTTGAGCTTGTAAATCTTCGAAGTGTGAGCACTGGGAGTGAAACCGCCTCGTCCTCTCGGCTGGAGCTCAGACGCAGAGCCCGGCTGCGCTACATGGCCCCACGGGGTCACAGCGGGGTAATGGGGACCTTCACCTCGTCTCTGAGCCAGAGAAGACCTCTGGGGCTCCCTCCCTGCACCCCATTTCTCTAAAGTCCCCTGCGGTGACCTTCTCCCAACATGTAGGTTTGGGGTTTTTTTGTTTTGTTTTGTTTTTAAAAACAGCACTGAGGCTAAAACACAGTTCCCCTGGTCTTGATCTACTTTGTGCTTCTGTACCTGTGGTGTCCCCCAAAGGCTGTAGCTCCTCACCGTCAGATGCTGATTTATGTGAGCATGACAACAGCCTTTTGGGTTTGGTAACAGTTTTTATGAACTCGATGGGGAGGTGGGATTCGAGGCTTGTCCAGGGGACAGCGTCTGTCACCCAGAACACACGGTCTGGCCCACGGTTCCATGCTGGTGCCTCGAACCTCACTAGGAAAAGAGATTGCCATTGCTTCTTTCCCGTGATTAGGAGAAAGAGCTAATTATTTGGGTACTTCTATTCGTGGAGAGCAACTCCTCTGTCAGAGGGCACATCCCCGGACAGGCTGGCAGCGATGCCTTTCACAACGGCTGCATTTTCTGATGCCAAAAAAAGAACAATAACAGATAAACCGGGGCAAAAGACTCACATCGGTTTGCCCGCGATGCGTCAGCCGGAGCTCCCTCACCTCCCAGTCCACAGCGGCTGGTGGGTGCCGGTGGAAACATCTGGAAACAGGAGGTGCTTGTAATGGTGCAAAATACACGTGCACGCACACACACGGGACATCCAGCCCAGGATCAACCCCCGCACAGGGAGAGGAATGGGATGGGGATGGGATGGGATGGGGATAGTTGCATGAAGCAGCTGAAGGAAACAACCAGGCCAGAAACAACAGCATGGGCAGAGGTGGGGGATAAAAACTCCCTGGGTGGTGGAAGTGGCTCCTGGGTGTGGTTCTAAACTCAATCAATCAATCAATCAATCAATTAGAGGCCAGGCTGTTTGCATTTGGGGAAGATGGGCAAGCCAGGTGATTTATTTTTGAAGAACAAGACCAGCTACTTAAGGCAGTCACAGGCTACATTTTGCTCCAGGACTTGTTGGTGTTGGCCCAGCAATGTGGTGGCCCTGGGACTGACTGGGATCATGCAGGAGCTTGGTGACAATGCACTACAGCCTCAGGCAGGACGGTCAGTAGTGTTTTCTTCACTATTTTTTCCTTTAATGGCTTAATTTTACCCAGCTACCACTGGACTACACGTTCTTAGAGTAACTTAAGGAGTTTCTTCCCCCTTCTTTCTGCTCATACCAATGTTACTGGAAGTTGTTGGGCTCAAAGCCTGTTTGAGGCACCTCTGGGAAGAGCAAGCAGGAGCTTCCCTGGGTAAAAGGGGTTTCTGGGGTACTCCTGCCCACATCCCAGGGGTTCCCAGGAAAACTGTTTTCCCATCCAGTGGATTGTTACTGGCAGCATTGGCAAAGCTGCTGACATTCTCCCGTTCACTGTGGGAGGAAATCTGGGAGTTTATCTGGCGATAAATGAAAATGCTACCTCAAAATACCCCCAAATCACCCAGGGTTACCCAGAAACCTCCCTTGGAGGGTGATGCACAGTGTTGAGTCCTTCCTGACCTGCAGGAATCTCTGCAAAAACAAACTGATGCTAAACAAACTGGGCTGAAAAGTTTCTCTTTCAGTAAATAGCCCTTTTGGCAAGAAATGCTGGAAAATTTCTGTTTGCTTCTAGGCGCCGATTTTCTCAAATGCTGCTGCTTATACGATCAGATAGATTTCTGTAGCATGAGCTGCTTTTAAGCTCTTCAAAACCCGCTCTGTTGTAATCTAGTGTTAATCAGATCGTAGTCAGCTGTCCCGGGTGCAGAGCAGTGGGGCTGGAAGACTGGGAACGTGATGCTGTGGGGTGGCTTAAAGCCTCGGTGGTGTTTATGTAGTGCTGCTTCCTTAGCAAAGAGGGTGTTTTGGTGGTCGTCTCTCTGTGAGGATCTGCGATGCTGAAGGTGAAGCTGGGAGGATTTGCCCGACTCCCAGCAGTGAGGAAGAGCCCTGGGTTTAACTCATTCCTCCGCTGGTGGTTTAGGGTCTGGTACTTGGAGCCCTGGCATCCCTCCAGAAGTACTAAATACTGTTGAGTAGATCCTTAGCTAGGACTCGTTTATCTTCTTTACTCCACTAAGCCAATATTGTTATTTATAAGAGAAATCCTGTGGCCGCCTTCTAAATCCATTCCCCAGCACAGCTGGGCAGATGTGCTGCCGGCACCGGCAGGTTCGTGGTGGGGTGGTGAAGACCTTACCCAGGTCCTGCTGTAGCCCCTGGGCTTGAGCTGGGAAGGTGCAGGACAGAAAAACTCACAGACACATCTGACTAGTCCACAAATAACCAAAATTTTATTTTAGTAGGATTTCTTTTTTTTAATATGAGCGTAATATTGATAGAAACGACTTTCCGTTGTCATATATTCAGTGCTTCTATCAGAAAAAGAGCACTGGGAAAGCAGCACTGCAAATTCAATTCCAAACTACCTCTAAGAGAAGCCCGGCAAAGCGTCCCCATGCTCAGAGCCACGCGGTGGGGGCTCCGGCACCAACCAAGCTTTGGTGCAGATGCGCTGGTGAGGGCTCAGATACTTACTGAAATGCGCTAAATAACTGTAAGCCTGAGCTTCAAAGAAGTCTAAAGAGGATTAAATCATCTGAAATAGGCCAGAACTATTTTGTGGCTGCTGTTTTTGGGTTTTTTTTTGAACTTTGTCAATGAGTGAGTCACTAGCAAGGTGCCAGAAAGCTCGTCACCCTCCTCACACAGCTGGGAAGACGGTGCCAGATCTGGGAGCTGGTGGGCGAGGGCGAGCACCAGCAATGTAGGGCATGGCGGGCTGGGGGGCTTAGAGATGCTCTAATCCAGAGAGAAAAATCGCATTTGTTAAAAAAAAAAAAAGGGGGGGGGGGCGGGGCGGAACATCTCTTGCCTTGCAGCCTGCAAGCTGTTGGTCTGGGGCTGCGTAACACCTCGATGCTACTTTACCTGCAGGAGCTGAGAAGGGGAAATTTCATGCGGAAATTTTTTGTCCTGTGCTGGGTCCCACACCCTCAGCAAGGGCAGAGGCTCAGACTCAGCGATTTTACGTCAGAAGCATCCAGGCTCCAGTTTGGGGGTGAAGCATCCCCATAGCACTGCGTGTCATTGATTTTTCTGGTCGTGTTTGAGCCCAGCGCATGGGCTGGTATCGCCTGTGACCCTGCTTCCCCAGCAAGCCGCTGGGATTTAATGATTTGTGAGGGCAAATACATAAGCCTGGAAGGTAGAATTAAAATCCTGGGGACTCTGGTGTGCACCACTGTATGTGTGTATAAGTATGTGTGGACAGCCAGCCTAGATAGAATAAAAGGTGATAGAAAATATTGCTGATTAGTCAAGATAAATCAAGGTTTTTTATCAGGTTTTGCCCACACAGATGTGGAAAAATATATTTGGCCTTCGCAGAGTGTTGGAACTGTTTTATGCAATATTAAAATGAAGTGTAATTCTTCGGGCATCCCCTGCCCCATTGTGGCCACCTGGGCTGACCCTCTGGCCTGGCCTTCATAGCTAGAGCAGTGTGGGGGGGATCACGAGGCTTCACTGGAGATTGTGGTATTTGTGGAGATGAGAGGGGATCAGTTAAAAACCCCCTCTGAAGTAATGGCATTTCAATAGATGGAGGCTTTGGCTGCGCTTTGTGGGATTTTCCCGCTTGGCCTCTGGCGTGTCCGAGGGCTGGCACCGCTCCCTTGCTTTGAACAGGGCTTCCCAAGGGACTTAGGGGTTGGGTTAGTACTGCTGGAGTGAGATGTGCTGCAGAAATCAAAGCCTTGGAGCCTACAGTAACTGTAAAGCCACGTGTGGGAACCCCCCAGGGGTGGCAACTCCCTGGAAGGAGGGTGCAGAGAGGGGGGATGAGTCTCTTGAGCCAAGGAACCAGCGCCAGGACAAGAGGGAATGGCCTCAAGCTGCGCCAGGGCAGGGTCAGACTGGCTCTTAGGAAGGATTTCTTTGCAGAAGGGGTTGTTGGGCGTTGGAATGGGCTGCCCAGGGCAGGGGGGGAGTCCCCATCCCTGGAGGGCTTGAAGAGTCGGGTTGACCCAGCGCTGAGGGATCTGGTGGAGTTGGGAACGGTCAGTGTGAGGTTCATGGTTGGACTGGAGGAGCTTCAAGGGCTTTTCCAACTGAGATGATTCTGTGATTTTGGGGGGTGATGCTGTGTCTTTCAGCAGAGCTCTTTGATCAGTCTTTGAAGACCATCACTGGGGTGTCTCAGTGCTGGCAGGTGGCAGCAGTGCCCTGGTTTGGGGTGTGGGGCTCACGGGCATCCCTGGCTTGATGCTTGGTGTAGCTCCTAGATGATGGTTCTGCCTTAGATGGGACCTGAGCTGTCACTTTTGGCCCAAGGATCAGGTCTGAAAGCCATGTTTGAGCTTGGAGTTAACCACGGAGGTGTCCCGCTCCCCTCCCCAGAGAGTGGCATGGGCACTGCTCATTGGTCCTGGCAGCAGCACCCATAGCCCTTGGACTGCACCCCTCTTTCAAAGCCTAAAAAGTTCAGTTTGACCCTTTTTCCCTAGAAATATAGAGCTGTTGGAGGGAGAAGTGCCAAGGAGGCTGGTCCCACAGGGTCGGGCTGCGCTCGCCCTTGGGTTTGCCCTGGGGTTCAGCCACGGGGAGGCTGAAGTCAAGAGATGTTCAACACATTTGGGGTGAATTAAACAAGAAAACAGCGTTCAGTGTGGATTGATGAGCCTCCACAGGGAAAAACAAGGGACCCTCTGGGAAAAACAGGGGCAAGGATGGGTCAGCACCGCGGGGCACAAGGACTTGCACCCACAGCAGACCTGTACAGGGGTGCCCTTCATCTCAGCTGCACATTAAATGCATCTTGTTAGCAAACACCATCAGGCCTTGCAGCTGAAAAAAGGATTAGTCCAAGGCTGTGGAAGATCCCTCTCCTGAGTGTGGGTGTGCCGGGTCAGATTGTGCCCTCCAAATAATCAAGCAAAAGGCGAGAGCCCTGTGAAACAAGCAGGTGACAACAAAAGCTTCAGTGGAACGTGGAGGAGCGCCAAGGGAAGACAAAAAAATATCGGCGTGGATTAAAGACAACGGAGCCACACTTAGATGCAAAGATGATGTGAAATTCCTGAATAATGTGGAATAAAAGGGACTGAAAGATCATTAAAATTAATCGGAGATTAACGGAAACAAAAATGCAAGACTGCTGAGCCAGTCTTATCTGCGGTCAACTGAACTTATTTTAGCTGAGAAATAAGACTATCAGATTTGGAGCATAATGATAAGGATAAGTGAGATCTTAAGCCTCTGGAGAGACCCTGTCAAGTGCTCCCAGCCCTTCTGTGACCTCCCCGGTGGGGGAGCAGCTTGGTGTCCCTCGGTCTTCCCCATCCCCGCTGGCAGGTTGGGACCCCGAGCTCCCCGTGCCCCACGAACAGCCTGCCTCTCTGAATTAATTATCTGCTGTCGCAGTAATGATAATATTTGGAAAAACTTTTCCCATCAGAAGATCATGTGCTTCTTCCGAGGGAAGGGGGCAGGATTTTTGCGGAGGGTGAAACGCAATGGGCTGGTGTGAACGGGGCCAGCTCATTTTAACTGCACAAGAGCTGCAGTGAGTTGCATCCAAAGAGGATCTGGCACGCGGGATTTATTTCAAGAAAAAAAAAAACACTACAGCAAATATGTAGTGCCTTGTTTGCAAAAATGTGGTTCGGATTAAAAGAGTTATGCTCTAAAATAAAAAAAATAATATTGTGCTTGAAACATCACAGGGGAACGCTCAGACACTGGGGAATGAGTTGAATTTAGCGACGGTGTGGGTTGGGTATGTGGTGGGAGAAAACTGCTGCCGAGGAGAGGTTTTGCCAACTGCCTTTCCCCAGCACCCTGCCCTTCCTCCCCGCCTTCCTCCCGCACCTCCCAGGTACCCACAGCCCTTCACCGGGGCTGCCCAGCCGCAGGGGTCTGGCCCTGGGGCTGTTTGATGCTGTCAGTCGGAAGTCAGTTGGATTTGAGGAAGCTCAGGATATTACAGCATCAGAGCCGGCATAATTAGAGGCAGATTTGCAATTGCTGTAAATTGTCTTAGCTTCATTGAAGTCAATAATCTTTGAAGTGGATGGAGGTATGATAACGTACACCAGCTGAGGATCTGCCAACAACTCTTGGGTTTTTACAGTCAGTTTTTCATCCTCACAGCCCAAGTACTAACCACCGGCCTCACCCGGCCAGGAGCATCCCTGCACCAGAAATACTGTCCCTGTGTCCTGGGAATACTCAGCAAATATTATATAAATATATTTTCTGGAGTAATATAAATATAAAATAATATAAATTTATTCTCTGGAGAATAAATCCTGTGAGGAGCCATTGAAGGAGCTGGGACTGTTCAGTGTGAGGAGGAGAAGGCTGAGGGGAGACCTCATCACTCTCTACAGCTCCCTGAAAGGACATTGTAGAGAGGTTGGTGCTGGTCTCTTCTCACAGGTGATTAGTGACAGAACAAGAGGGAACGGCTTTAAACTGCAACAGGGGAGGTTCAGACTGGACATGAGGAAAAAAATTTTTCTTAGAAAGAGTGGTCAGAGAGTGGAATAGGCTGCCCAGGGAGGGGGTGGAGTCCCCATCCCTGGGTGTGTTTAAGGGTCGTTTGGATGAGCTGTTGGGGGATGTGGTGTAGGGGAGAACTTTGTAGAGTCGGGCTGAGGGTTGGACTCGATGATCCCAAGGGTCTTGTCCAACCTCAATGATTCTGTGAAATGGATCCTGGGGCTGAGAGTGTGAAAATTCGGATGGGGGGAAGAAAATTATTAGTTGATAGAGCATCACTGGAGGGTTTACCCAGCAGGCAGAGCTGGGAGGAGTGGTTTATTTTTTTTTTTTAATAAAAGCCTCACCAGGGTTTTTAAGGTGTTTAAAAAAACAACCAAAAGCCCAAGACCTCGTGAACTTCCTCAGCCTTACTTCTCTCCCCTGTGCTGCAAATCAGTTTACTCCTGCCAGGCTTTGCAGTGAGGCTTTTGGGTGAGAGAATGAGGATCCACCAAGGAAAGGAGCAGGTAGGCTGAGGGGAGACCTCATGGCCCTCTACAACTCCCTGAAAGGAGGGTGCAGAGAGGGGGGATGAGTCTCTTGAGCCAAGGAACAAGCGCCAGGACAAGAGGGAATGGCCTCGAGCTGCACCAGGGCATGGTCAGACTGGCTCTTAGGAAGGATTTCTTTGCAGAAGGGGTTGTTGGGCGTTGGAATGGGCTGCCCAGGGCAGGGGGGGAGTCCCCATCCCTGGAGGGGTTGAAGAGTCGGGTTGACCCAGCGCTGAGGGGTCTGGTGGAGTTGAGAACAGTCAGTGTGAGGTTCATGGTTGGACTGGAGGAGCTTCAAAGGGCTCTTCCAACCCAGATGATTCTGTGATTCTGTAGTTTTACAGTGCAGCATGTAAATTTGCCTTATGTCTGCTCAAAAACATCGATGTTTATAATCTTTACTCCCAGTTTGCACCACCCCGGGGACACACGTATCCCTCATGGAGGGCCTGGTCCTCACAGCTTGCTATGGCTGCCAGCCAGCGCAGAGTACCCTCGTAAAACATGCTGCAATCGGTTCACCCCACCAAACCTTTTCTTTCTCCCTTGGTTATTCTCATTTTTATGGAAAACTCATTGCTGCTTTGCTGCTGTATCTCTACCTTCAAGTTCCTTCTCAGACCATGAGGGCAAACTAATACAGAAAGCTAAATTAGCCATATTGCATAGGAATGCAGGCTCCAATCAGACCCTTGCTGCTCATTCCTCTGCACAAAGCATATAAATTCATCCCAGATGGGTAAATAAGCAGTCAGCTTTTATTGAGAAAACTGTGTATTCATTTTGCTGCTGCTGACTAATTTCTCAGACATTCCTTCCTATGTATTGAGCAAGCATCTTCCCGCATCCCTCTGCTGCGCTGTTAGCAGGAGAAATTATATCATCCTCTTTCTAATTTGTGTTTAGTCATTCTAGCCCTTTTTAAATAGGCTTAGCCAATCAAACTGGGGCTCTGTGATGGAGGTGAGCCAAAAATCTGGAGACCTACTGCCAGGGCTTCGTGCTATCGCCTTTTGAGTGGTGGGGACTCGGTATAAATTGATCAGATACTTGGTGGAGAGAGATGTCTCCTAGACACATCCAATTATGCCAGCTTCCCTCGTTTTGGAGAAGGCCAGAGATCATCTGCTCTATCTGGGAAGCCGCCGCTTTTGCAGGAAATGCTTTTGAGGCTTGTTTTGGGAGATTGGGCATGTTCCGTCACCGCCCGCCGCAAAGAAGTGGTGGCAGGGGGTTGCTCCCCGATCCCCCTTCTTTGGGGGGCAGCTCTGCTCAGGCCTTCTGTGATGATGGGGTGCAGGGCTGTGGAGCTGGCAAAGCAAAGGCAGATGCTGCAGCTGGGACTGGTCCCCAGCTCCTTCCTTTCCCACAGCCCCGGGTATTGTCTTGGCGGCTGCTCGGGCCGGCTGGGGCTGGCCGGCCCCTGCAGAGCGCCCACGGCTTTTGGTTCTCATTCTTTAGAAAAACTTGGAGGGGGAAAGAAAAAAAAAAGGAAAGAAAAACAATAAAGTGCAAAATAAGGAAGTTTCTTCATCTGCATCCCTGTGGGGATATCAGGGTCCCATCGTGGGGTTGGGTGGGTGACCTGGCAGCTTCCCCTCTGCCCTGCCTGGGCTCCCGGCACGCTCTGGCTGCTCCCAGGGGTGCTGGCTTGGCACCCAAGAGCGGGACAGCTGCACCTTGCCTGAGGGGCAGCAGATTTTAGGTGCAATCTGAGCGTTTGCTGCTGGTGGTTGTTATGCCAGCGGTGACCCCAAAGACATCAGGACCACTGAGAGATTCATCCCCCCATGAACAGGGTCTTTAATGGGATGATCCTTCCATTTCTTGCAGTTATTTCTGCACTCTGAGAAGCTGGTGGGGTTCCCCCCACCCCAGGGTTTCTCCAGCTGGACTTGGGAATGCATCCATGAAAAGCTGAATCCCAGGATTCATCGTGGTCCCAGCTCTGCTGCCAGTGGAGTCTCACACCCCACTTGGAGGTTCCAGGACCGCCTTTGCGGGGGCTTTTTCAGCCCATTTGCTTTCATGTGAATGCGTTTGGGGTCTTGCAGTTTCTGGTGGAGCTTGGGGAAGGAAATGGATTTGAGGTTTGTGGATGCTCAGTGCATGATCATTCTCTTCTCTCTCCTCCATGCCTTTGCCCTCTCCCTGGCTCCTTTTTCAGTTACTTACTAGAAATTACTCATTTAAGGAAGTCTGATAGCGGAGCAGGTTTATATCTTATTAATTTTATCCTACGTCTCAGAAACACATGGCGTATTTTCAAGGGAGAAAATACGTGTTAAGGTCTAAAATTTATCCATTCAAAGATTGTATTTAAAGCCAGGGTGGGTCAAGCAACCTCCTGGAAGGCTGGTATCAATTTTAACCTGGTATTCAGTTATTACACAGGTGCAAGTTCTTAAAACAACTCAGGAAATGAAAAATAGAGAAGACATCAGGCTAGAAGATTGCCACTTACTCAGAAATTTGCATGGGGAGAAAGGGCTGCGCTCAGCCGCTGAACCCCATACGTGGTTGTCAGCTGGGGGGGACATGGGTCAGGCAAGAGGATTTGGGGAAGGGGGCTGGGACCGCAGGTCAGGAGAGGAGGTGTTGCAAGGGCAGGAGTCGGGCTCAGTCCTGTGTCCTCTTAGGAAATGCCCCATAACAGCGGGGACAAGTGGGGATGGGGGTACTGGGATGAAGTGGGGCTTGGGGTGGCTGGGGCAAGGGTGAAGCAAAGGAGACAAGGGATTTGCCCGGGGAAAAATCCTCGTAAAGGTCTGTAAAACTTTCATCTCCTTTCAGACCCTTCCTCTGAGCCCTGAACGTGTCAGCAAAGGCTGAGAGAAAGGTCTGGTAGCAACCTGGTGTGTAATATTAAGGAAAGGAGTTGGAGGCTGGGGTTGGGGAATACCAGGGCTGACCCGAGAGGCAATGAGGGACCCCTTGGAGGGCAGCAGGGCTAGAGTCTGGGGGGCAGGAGGGGGCCAGGTAGGTGGGAGCTGGGGATAGAGAAGTGCTCCAAGGAAGATGGGAAGAAAAGGAGGTGGGGAAATGGAAAGCAGAAAGGAGGGGACAGAGCCAGTGATGCTGCAGGAGCAGGTGAGTGAGCAAAAAGTAGGAAAATGTCCCCAAAAGCCTTGCAATCACTTCCCCCCCATTGGCTCTGCAGGAGGAGGAGTCCACCCTGGGGAGCTCTTCGGCCAACCTGGGTAGCGATGTCCTGTGCTGCTGGTATGTCAAGTCAAGAACCATTTTTAAGTCTTTTTTTGTGCAAATTGGGCCACTTCTCGCCCTCAAGGGATTCAGAGTATCTGGAGCTGCTGTTCAGCAACCCTTCAAGTGACTGTCAGGATTCCCAAGGGACAAAGATAACTTTTTTTGTAGCAATTGGTAGGAACCAAAAATGCCCTTTAGTTACATCCTGTTAATCTGGAGGGAGGTTCAAAGTAAATTTTCAAAAAATCCTTGTGGTTTAGGGCCAAATGCCATCACTGATGACAGAGCCAGATTCTGCCATTTGCCAGTGCTGCAAGGTCAGGCGAGTGCTCTCAAAGCTGAGAGTTACCCCGGGATAAAATCTGGGGCCTGGGTTAGGCTCAGAATAAAAATAGCTGCTAAGGCACTGCTAATATCGAATAGTTCATCTATAGTTCAAAGAGTAAATCTCCCAACCCCAGAGGTGAGCCTGGCCCAAACTGTCTAGCAGATTTCTTCTTTCATCCACAATCCCAAATACTTAATTTTGTCAACCTTGATTTTAAAAATGGCCAAAAAAGGGCCCATGATGTGGGTTGATCTAAAGCAGAGAGAGAGAGGTGTGATGCGCACATTGGCCCAGCATGGCTGGAAGTGTCTGTATCCTCAACGAGCTCGTTCCTGACGAGGGGCCGGCGATGCGCCCCAAACCCGGCTGCTTGATGTGCAGCTCGGCGAGTGCCTGCATCTCGTCCTGCCTGGACTCGAGGAGTACAGAAACATCAACAACAATTAAAGCTAATGGGAAACAAATGCTCTGTCCAAAACAGCCGTTGATTTCAGTGGGAGCTTTACGAGAAAGTCGGAATTGGATTCAAAGGGTTTGTCTTACATTTGTCTTAACTCCTGGCTCTGCGTACCAGCTTGTTCCTATTTTATCTAAATCTGGTCTTAGTTCGTAGAGCTGCGAGATTTGTCCAGCTTAGGGCTCGGTCCCTGTCTTGTACTCGTCCTGAGGCCACAGGGGGGAGGATGAGCGCTGGCAAGAGGGTGCTGGGCAATAGGCCCCTGTGCCACCATGCCTTAACCTGCCACAGGGTCCCTTTTGTCCCCTCTGAACAAGAGGAATAACGGCCAGAACCTGAAGGCGTTGGTGTTGCCGACGCATCAGTCCCAACCACCCGCGGCCATTGGGGTCTGGTACCAATTAGCGCGAGCTTCCGGCGGCTCTACGCGTGATGCAGCGAGAAAGGCACACAAAGAGCAGCACCAGCACAGCGAGGAATCCCGTGGGGAGGGATCCCAGCGCGCTCAGCACCCGCCGCATTCAGCTTCGCGCAAGTGCCTGGTGAAACTCTTTAATGTCTGGCTCTGCTGGATCCGGGCTCAACACGGGCTGGGGGAGCAGAGGGACCGCAGGCACCTGCAGAAAGCTACCGCTGCATCAGTCGAAAGGATATCTCCTCCGTGGCTGTGTCTTTTCTTCTTAATGAGTAATTTAGAGCCTGTACAGTGCTGGAGACCGGGTATCAGGGGGCTGGCCGTGGCTGAAGGCGGGCGCTGCCGAGGGCGTTAAATCACGGCCCTCCTTGGCCGCCAGAAACTTGAAACAACAGCAGGAAATTGCTTGTTAGACTAATTACACACTTCATCTTTTAAGTACAGGAATAGATTAGTAAGAGGATATCTAGAAATATAGAATTTTTATTTATATATGTATGTAGAAATTTTCATTAGGATTTGAATGGTGGTGAACTTCAAGCCACCTATAGACTACATGCCCTTCTCTGCAGGCACGTGAGGGTGGGATGATAATACGCACTTCTCTGTAGGTCAACTACTTCTGGGCCAAATCCCTTGATTTCAGCTGGGGGATGATATATAGTCTAATAGTGAGCGTGACCCAACTTCTCTGCTTAACACTTTACCCACTGATTTTAACCAGAACTCTGCTGCTGTGAAGGTGAAATCAATTATTTAGCAACAACTGCTTAAACACTGAATTTTAGGGAATGAACAACTAGGCTGGTCATTGCAGAGCAGCAGCGTGCCACGTGCCTGTGGGATTTCCAGCCCTATGTGCCCGTGACCCTCAGCCCGTCCCTAGTCAGTGGGTCTGGAGAAGGATGAAGCTCTCACAGCCTGCTGATGTCATTATTTCTGAAAAAGCTGAGTATCCTCCTTCAAGTGATTTATCAGAAATATTTAACATCAAACATTGACGCTCCTGCCATCACACAAAGAGTTTGTAGGCATCAAAACATGAGTAAGGATATTTGCAGCCGTTTTACTCCAGAAATCCTTTCATAAATGAAACATGCAAGAGACTATATTTATAGTAGAAAGACCCACTCTCTTGGATATGAATAGCATTATACCATATCATGTAATTAAAAGCTGAATATGACTAACACATTCCCATACAGATGTATCACAGCGCTGGCGACCATGTGGGATATGTGGAGAAAAAAGACCCAGTTAAAGAAACCACAAATTCCAGGGGTGGGAGTGTAAGGAGGGGGATAATGAAGCACTTTGCAATCTATTTTTCTTCTCCTTTTTTTTCCCCTCTTTGCAAAAGCATGAACACATGAAAAACATTAGGTAGTGCCTTGCCCACCAAAGACCCGGCGGTGGCTGCCGGACCCACAGGATTGAGCATCCCCGGCCCCACACTGACGCAGCCCCCCTGGAAGGAGAGATAATGAAAAAATGGCAGATAACTGCCAAAACCCTGCAGATGGCAAAGTACCGTCCTGCAAAGAGACTGGAAATTTGGAGGAAGGTCGGAAGGTGCCTTCAGAGCAGCGGGGCTGGCTCTGGATGCCCACAGAGCTGAGCACTTGGGCTTTGGGGTCTGACTGTGACCCCACACCAGCGTTGGGGTGGGCCCTCTGAAGCCAAGTAGACCTTAAAATACAGGCAGAGCCATGAAGTCATCTCCGTGGGTCTCTTCTCCCTCCAATGATCCAGCCTGCTCCAAGAGACCCTCATCGGGCTCTCTACACTGCTGTGTTTTCTTTCCAGATCTCCTCCAATGCTGCTGTATAAAAGCCTGATTGCCTAACACAAAATTGTCTGCTTGGGAGGGACAATGGGTGTTGAAAGAAGCAAAAGAAGAATCTATGACTGAGAAAACAGTGTAAAATAAATACATAAATTGAGGGAGGAGACAGATTTTTTTTCCCCTTCAGTCTTTTTATGTATTGGAAAGCAAGCATCGCGTCTTCTCTAGGCTCAGTTAGGGATTTACGCAGTCTGTCCTTGCAGGTCGTGCTTTATGTGCAGCGTGTTGCCACGTTCTTCTGGACTCCTCCACACCTTTCCTGAGGTGCAGCACCCAAAAGCAGACACCGTTCTCCAACCCAGGTCTTACCAGTACCCGGGGGAGAGGTTGGATTCCCTCCCGTGCCTCACGAGCAGCGCGGCTCAGCGTACGACCCGCTGTAGTTGGCTGGCTGTGTACTCCCATGTTGACAGTCTTCAAACTCATCCTTGGGTTTGGTCCTCCCGTCTCCACCTGCTCCGTCTTGTTCTCCTCCAGGCTGTGCTCCCTCGGTACGCTCCAATCGCAAACCTTGCCAGAGCGCAGACATATGACATCCACAGCTTCTCCCCCGTGCACGAGGCCTGCTGCCCTGCTGGAGGCTGAAATTAGATTGGTTTGACATGATTTATTCGTGACAAATCCATATTAGTTGTTACTCATCTCCTTGTTCCGTATACTTAAAAATTCTTTGATTAATTGCTCCAGTACTTTTCCGCGACTTGATGCTGAGCTGACGGCTCCATAATATCCCTGCTCGCTCTTTCTTCCTTTTTTTTTTCTATTTTAAGGATAGAAATCCTGTTTTCCATCTTCTAGATTTCTGGTATCTCTCTTAGGACTCAAGTTCTCAAAGACCACATACGTGTGCTGGTATTTGCCAGCCCTTTCAGGGACCCGGCACGGCCTGGGACCAGGTCCTGCACCTCTCAGGATGTGGCTCGCTCTGTCTTTCCCCTCTGCCCCTACAGTGCCTCTGCCTACGCAGGGTTAAATTGTAAAGCTTCAGAAACAAATCAGGTGCCTCAATGACACATCCCTACTTTTATTTAGAAGTTCTTCTGCTCTGATCACACGTACTTGTCTGAAATACATTGTAAATCAATGCGCCCTAATCCAATCTTGTGTTAATTAATTCTTCCACTTGCCTTGTACTTAGGGGGAAACAGAAGAATAGATGTAAAAACCATGATAGTGATGTTGGAGTGGCTGATTATTATTCTTTACAATAGTGTATTGATAAGAAAATGAGCATGTTCTTTTCCCATTTGCAGCACAACCTTGGGCAGGAGTTTGTTATATTAGAAAAAAGCAATTTGAAAAAATTGCTCCCTGGCTCCTGTACAGCCACTTGAAAATTGATTTATTTTGGGGTTTCCACAGCTGTGTGTGGGTTTCCACAAGACTTTATTTTCTGTTATTAAATCTGGCCGTTGAAATGTTCCTTTGATTTAATGTGAAGTGTGTTTTATTCGATAATTCCTTATAGATATGGAGGGGAGGTCTTGCTGAAGCCAGAGAGGAATAAACAAATAAATAGATAAAGGAATGGTTTGGTGGCTACAGTGTACCCATGTGAGATGCCCCGGTGGTCCCTCGGGAGGTGGGTCCGTGGGGGGACCTGGCAGAGGAGAGATGTGTGGGTGCAGCTCAGGGAAACCACCCCACGAGGACGAGGGGGGATGGTCCCTGTCAGGCTGACCACAGCTTTGAGCATCACATACTCAGCTGCAGCATCCCCTGAGCTCATCCCCCTGAGTGTTCTGCCTTGTGCCCCCCGCCAAAAATGGGAGCCGAAGCCTCCGAGCAAGACATCCATCACTGGAGAATGGAGCCCAGGGTGCTCCCTGCCCTGCCTGGGGACAGTCGAGGTCTCTGGAGCGGAGGAGGCAGCTCCTGAAATGTGTTTTTGGTGAACAAAGCCAGGTCCCCCCTCATCCTCTTGCGACCTCCTCATCCTCTCGCCACCCCCGGCACCACTGGCTAAGCAGGAAAAAAGAAAACCAGGGAAGTTCCTCCCCAACTACAATTCCGTGCTGAAAATCTGCCTGGGCAGGCAAAGCCTGAAGTTGAAGTTAAAGCTGCAGTCGCTTCCACGGCTCTTGTCCCCGCCGGCGTCACACGCCGACACGTGCCCAGTGTCAGCCCCTGTGCTGGGCAGCGCTCCGAGCTAGACCAGACAAGAGCCCAGCCTGGCATCTAAACACAATTAAAATTAAAAAAAAAAAAAAGAAAAATGTTTTCCTTAGCAGAACGAGGCAGGAGGAGCTGCAGCCTTCTGCCTTCATTATTGAATTCTGATTTTTTGTGCCTTAACCTCTTACTGTTCGCTATGGCTGACACCAGCTTCACCTCCCAGTGGTAGCAGTATGGGCGTTCTAGAGCGGCCACAGCTCCCCAGTGCTCCCAGTGCTGCCCCAGCATCCTCTGGGAATTTTCCTATAGAAAGTGAAAACATTTGCTCAAGGTTTTTGTATGAGTAAACAAAGCGCTTGGTGAGCTGTTTGTCTTCCGAAGTAGCATCGTTTTCTAAAAGCTCTAATCTTGGGATGAGCTTTCATTCTTTTCTTTCCTCTGTAATTTTTTTCAGTAGTTTTTCCTGCTCTTTTTGCATCAGCCATTCCCCCCCTTCAGCCCACCCACTGTCCCCCCATCTCAGAGCCCCCAGCCTCCCGCTGAGCAGCAGACCCCAGGTTAAGTGGAAGGGGCAACAACACAGGGCATAATCCTGCTGCTAATCTCTATTTAACCAGAGCAATGTGATTGAGTAAATGAACTTTTTTTGCCTCGTACAGTTGCAAAATCTTTCGTCGGGGGTAATTAATCTTCCAGGGGATGGAGGAAAGGATGCAGCAGAAGGTCAGTGGTTGGACAGAGCAAGCACAGGACAAGGGCTTTAAACTCCAACAGGGGAGGTTTAGACAGGGCATTAAGAAGAAATGTTTCCCAGAAAGAGTGGTCAGAGAGTGGAATAGGCTGCCCAGGGAGGGGGTGGAGTCCCCATCCCTGGATGTGTTTAAGGGTCGTTTGGATGAGCTGTTGGGGGATGTGGTGTAGGGGAGAACTTTGTAGTAGAGTAGGGCTGATGGTTGAACTCAATGATCCCAAGGGTCTTTTCCAACCTCAATGATTCTGTGATTCTATGATTTTCAGGGTAATTTTTGGGCTGATTCAGGACTCAGGAACCAGGAGGTGGTTGTGTCAGTTCAGTAAAGCTGTCACATAGCCCATCAGCACTGATTTTACTCAATTTTGTGAAGCGAGAGGTATGGAATCACTCCTCATAGGTTAAAAGTCAAATTAAACAATACTATTTTAATAGGCCCCAAATGGTCAACAACAGGAAGAAAACCAGTGCTGATGGGGACAGCAAACGTGGTTGTGGCAAATAAGAAACAAATACCAAGCCCCTGACGAGCCCCTTTCACTAAGGACCACAAGGTGGTTCATAAGCAATAATGAGTGCACGCCGGGAGTTTTGCCAAAGGTGAAAATTAATCAAAACAATGGTTTTTTTGTTCTACTGGAGCTGAGCTCAGTCCTACCTGCATCTCTTCCTACTTCTGCTTCTTTGACTCCAATGGGATTGCATTAGGTTTAGCCAAGAAACGGAGTGGGAGGGCTTTATAGAAAATCAAAGTCCTCTGATGGTTTCTTATGCTCCTTAATTTGACCCCAACAAGGCTCGTCAGAACATTTGGGAACCCTGTCCAGTTCCAGCCTCCTGTGCCAGAGGAGCAGGAGCTGGTGGCCAAGTTGCCCAGAGGGATGACAGGCAACTGGGAACGTAGAGGATGCTCTTGGGTACCCCAGGGGTGATGAATTCCGCAAGCTTACCATTAGATTTTTAACAACAACAAAGTAAAAAATAGTTTTGCAATGAGTCACAGATAAAGTTGCTGAAGTTTAGGTTTGAAAAGTTTATTCCAAGACAAAAAAAAAAAAAAAAGTCAGTCACTTCTCCTTCCAGTTGCAACAAAAGATTTTGGACCTTGTGAAATATTTCCCAAGAAGGCCTGGTTGAATTTGTTGTGACAGGGATCCCAGAAGAGCTTTGTGGTTTGGGTTGGTAATGGAAATCTTAGTCACCTTAGATAGCTTTTGAATTCTAATCGTAATTTATGGGCAATGTGACTCCAGCAGTGTTTTCATGTATTTTCGTTTAACAACTCTGCAAATACTGGATTTGGAGCTTGTAGCAGCTGGAGTGGAGTACCATCCTAATTTATGTTGGGTCGGGTTCAACCTTATGTGACTCTGCTGAACTCGTTCACCCTTCATTTCCCCTCCTGCTCCAGTTATGCTTCCTAATATTCTGCTTTACGCCTCCCATTTCCTTCCTGCTCCGGGCCTTGGCTCGCTGCCCTCTTTCATCTGCCTGTCCTTGGAGTGAGCCGCTGCCCTCCTGCTCACACGTACCTCCACCTCCCTGTCCCCCATCCCCTGTCCCCCCGGAGAAACCCGCTTCAGCCAACAGCCTTTTTGGTTTTCCTGGATGTGGGAGTCCCTGTAGCATCCCTTCTTGTACCTGAATTACCCCGCAGATGGCCTCGGGCAAGTAAATGGGTATTTTCTTACGACTCTTCAGGGCAAATTTATGCAGCATGATATAGAGAGACCGGCACCAAATATTTCGTTAATAATTGCTGGGGATGGATTTGGCCTGTTACCTCTGCCCAAGAAGATGTTCCAGCTCTGCAATATTTCCTTAGTCTGACTGGCTTCATTGCAAGTAAACAGAGCACCCAGCCAAGTCAAAAGGGCTTGTCATGGCCATGTTCGCTCCGAGATGCTGGGATTAGTGCCAATTGCCAAGTCATTTTGCAAATTATATTGCTTAGTTTAGCTCTTCAAGATGCTCCTTCATTTCTAAGCCATTCGAAGGCTCTGCCTGAGTTTGCAGGAGCCACCGTGGCCCTGATGAGAGTTTCGAGCTGGGATGCTGCAGGCAGTAAGCACAGCCATAGCCCCAGGTCAGAAAAGGATAAGATTTTTAATTTGCTGGCCTAAAGTACATCATACAGCCAGGAAGAGCCTGAGTTCTTAGAGGTATTTCCACACCACTATTTGATGTCCAACAGAGGATGGTTCTGGGAGTCCTGTGAGCATCTATACTTGGCTGCTCGATCCTGTGGGCCCCCGCTCGCTGCCATCACAAGCTGGTGACAGCGTGTGATTTGTCTAATCCCATTTCTAATAGCAGTCTGGGTATCTGCAGCACAGAAAAGAGACGCCGTTGCTTGTAAAAGGTCTGGTACAATGCACAGCGAGAGACTTTTGCACCCGAACAAGAAACTTCAGTGGGTTACAGGAACTTCCAGATTTCTTGAGCGCAAACGCTCATTAAATCCAGGTGAGATTTGGAAAAAAAAATCTAAAATCTTGTATTTGTTTTTCTGGATTTATCCTGGCTTTTGGTATACCCTCTGCTTTACGTGCTGCAGGGGAGGGTTAAAATTCAGCCTAAAAGTGCAGAGCATCCAGCTCCCCAGGCCTGCAGGATGAAGCTTGGGATTCGCCCCCAAGACCACTTGTGTCACCCTGAGGGTCCATCTCCCATGGCGGCGGCCACATCTGGATGCGCGGGGAAAAAAATATAAAAATAGGACATGCAAGTGATGCTTCCCTAGAAAACTTTCCCAGGCTTTGGTGATTTGCGGCTCCTCCTGTAGCAGAGGGGACGGTGATCCCCTGGGGTGGTGGATGGGGGTACGCAGCCCTCGCCCTCCCCGTCCCCGATCCCACCCCAGAAATGGGGGGACACCCCCTCCAGCACCTCCCCTGCCCCTCAAAACCCGCCCTGCTGTCTCTGCCCGCTCCCCACGTCCGCTGGCATGTGCGTGCCGGGGCAGCGGCCGTGGAGCAGCGGAGCAGGGCAGAGCGTGACCTCTCCTCTTATTAAAATGCGCTGACCTAATTTAACTGATGGATCTCTGGATTTACATGGGCTGCCCACGGAATAGGCTGGCACTGACCAGATTAACTACAATTATTTGGGATTTACAGAGACTGTTTGCAGAATAAACTGGCACTGAGCAGATTAACTAACTAAAATAATTTGGGATTCAGGCAGACTTCCCACGGCAAATAGACTGACACAAATAAAATTAAGAGAGGACCAGGGGAAATACATTTGGTCTGCTTTTTCGTTGCAGCTAAAATTTCTATATTCCCTCTTCCCACAGATCTATCTTTTACCTTGTCCCCCAAACAAATAAAAGGTATTAAGTATATGGAGCGATCAATCCTTCCTACCATCTCCACCATGATCAAACACAATAAGAAAACAATTACAGATGGGTCGTTTACTCCAACATACTTGCAATCTTTTGATTTTATTTGTTGTTGGTGTTGCCCCTGGAAACACTAAGCACACCCTGCCTGCAGCCACAAAATGATGCTCCTTTGCCTCCCAGCCCATGGTATTATTATCATGATTGACGACCTGTGACCAATTAAGAGCCTGTTGCAGAGCCTGGGGCTGAGATCAGGAGAGCCATGTGGGGTGGCCAGGGCTGAGGGGTGGGTGCAGACCCCCCCCACGGTGTGGGACCCCCCATCCCATGGGCATGGGTGCGCTTTACCGGACCCTTGCGGGATGATGCCTAGCCCGGGGATTGATGCTGCTGGGACACATCCCTGGAGGGAGGGGACACAGCAGCGTTGGGGGGGGGGGGGGGCACTTCACCCCAAATCTTGTGCCAGGGTGATGCACAAGAGCATGAGCCAGACCCCAAACTGCACCGACCCGGAAACAGCAGGTGTGGCTCGAGGGATTCACCTGCCCCATCTCCCCCCAGGACCTTGGTGTGGGGCTGTCCCTGCCACAGCAGCCCCCCCCCCCAGCGACCAGCTTTGGCAATTTTTCTCTCTAAGCCAAGTTTTCACATCGTGCTTTTGCAGAAATCCTGTTTATTTGTATGCTCCCCCCTCACTATGGCTATTTTAACAGCCTTTATCTTTCCTTCCGTTGCCTTTTTATTTTTCCTCATTGCATTTTCCTGGCAGGGAATAATCTCAGGATATTGGCAGGCCCTTCTTTGAAATAACAGGGTCTGTGTGCGTTACCTGAGCATTTCTGAGAGGGATGGGGAGAAAATCTGGCAGCACAAAGTAGCCTTGAAACAATGCTGAGGGTACGTGCAGCCAGATCCATCACTACAGCAAAACTTCTGTGCGTTTCGCTGCTCTGCAAAGCCGCCGACATCCCAAACTAGGTTAAGAATAGTGTCTTAAAAAAAAAACCAACCAAAAAACAAACATGCTCACTAGATCTAAACCACCCAGGGTGCAGCAGGGAGACCACAAGAAAGCCCAGGACAGCTCTCCATCAGTTCTGAAGCAGGAGATGGTGTGTACACGGGGAATATGAGACTCGTGTCCAACCCTGCGCCCGGGCTGCTGCATCCCACAGTGCCATCTAGCGCGGTCCAGCCCGGCCGGACCCGCCCTGGGAGGGTCCCTTTGGGCTCTGTCCTGCTTTCAGCTGGGATAGAGTGAATTTTCCTTCTTAGTAGCTCGAACAGTGCTGTGTTTCGGGTTCAGTGTGGGATCTGGGATGAGCAGAATGCTGATAACACGCTGATGTTTACGGTTGTTGCGGAGAGATCAAGGTCCCTCCAACTCCCCCCGTCCTGCCTGTACGCGGGTGCACAAGAAGCTGGGAGGGGGCACGGCCAGAGCCCCGGACCCAAATTAACCCGTGAAATATTCCCTATCGTGTAAGGTCATGCTCAGGGTAGAGAGGAGGGGCGGCCGGGAAGGGGGGGTTCTCTCTCGCTTCTGGGATTGCGATGGCGGGATCTTGGTGTTTGGGGATCGCTGGCCGGGAGCGGGCTGGGTGTCAGTCAGCGGGTGGTGAGCGATTGCGTTGTGTGTTACCCATTTGTACTTCCTATTATTGACATTATTTTATTTTATTACAATTACTAAATTGTGGGGTTTTTTTTATCTCAACCTATGAGTCTCCCTTTACCCGTCCAATCTACCCCCTGCATCCCCTGGGTAGGGGGAGGGTGAGCGAGCGGCTGCGTGGGGTTTGGCTGCCGGCCGGGTTCAAACCACGACAAGGTCTGTGTATGAAAAAGTGGGTTTTTTCCTTGCTGGAAATGACAAAAATACTTGGTGCTGCAATTCTGCAAAAATCACTCATCCCTCCTTGCTCTGCAGCACCGGCTGGTTTGCAGGTGGGAGATGTGCTCGCCTCCCGCTCCATCCAGCGTGAGGCTGTGCCGGGGGGTGACTGGGGGGGCAGGGAAGGATACTCTGCTCTCCTCTGTTCTCCATGGCACGTTTCCATGGGGTGCAGCACCCTGCCCGGGTCTGTGGGCACTGCTGGCACACGGGCTGGTAACTGGCAGAAAGACCTCGGAGGGCGAGTCATTTCGTAATCTTTTCCTGAGCGCAAGAGTCTGTTTTAAACTTCTAAATGCCACCATAAATGTAGTCAGGCATATATTTCCATACTGATACTGGATAATAAACACAGTAGGAGCCTAAAGTACCTTGAGGGATATCCTGCTGTGCTTATTATCCTGTACTTCTCCGCTAATTACTAGAGCCTAAACTTTAATACTCATAGATTTGTTTACCTACCACTTTATCAGCTGCCGTATCAGTTTTGCAGCTTCCCCGTGACTGCGTTGACATTGCTGTGCTTTCCCTCCTGACGGGCTGCGGTTTTGGGCTGAGCTGCCTGTTCCCATCCCTGAGCCATGTCACATGCATGGCTCCAGCTCAGGAAACCGTCCCTGCTTCACCTTGGCCCGGCCGTGGGGCACGTGGGGCCGAGGAGCTCAGACGGAGACAGTATGGAGCTTCAAAGCCACCCATGTCACTTCTGAGATGAGTTTCCACCCAGGAGTGCCGCCTGTTTACCCAGAAAACATCCATTAGCAAGAGCTGAAGTCCTTAAAAATGAGCAGAAGGGGCTGCAAAGCCCCAAATAGTTGATGAATTAAACCCAAGAGGAAAGCAGCACGAGGTGGGGAGCGCTGGGGAATGAAGTCGTGTCATCTGGATGGATGGCAGCGACAACAATGCAGAAGCAGAACGACACAATGGGGGTTGCAGAGGGCAGTTTTGGGAAGGTGGCCCAGACACGTGGGTGATGCAAACCTGCATGGGGGGATATAAACCCATGTGAGCAATGCAAACCTGCCTGGAAGGCCAATGGTATCCTGGCTTGTATCAGCAATATCGTGGCCAGCAGGGACAGGGAAGGGATCTGACCCCTGGACTCGGCACTGGTGAGGCCGCCCCTCGATGAGTGGGTTCAGTTTTGGGCCCCTCACTCCAAAAAGGCCATTGAATGACTCGAGCGTGTCCAGAGAAGGGCAACGGAGCTGGTGCAGGGTCTGGAGCACAGGTGTGATGGGGAGCGGCTGAGGGAACTGGGGGGGTTTAGTGTGGAGAAGAGGAGGCTGAGGGGAGACCTCATGGCCCTCTCCAACTCCCTGAAAGGAGGGTGCAGAGAGGGGAGATGAGTCTCTTGAGCCAAGGAACCAGCGCCAGGACAAGAGGGAATGGCCTCAAGCTGCGCCAGGCCAGGGTCAGACTGGCTCTTAGGAAGGATTTCTTTGCAGAAGGGGTTGTTGGGTGTTGGAATGGGCTGCCCAAGGCAGGGGGGGAGTCCCCATCCCTGGAGGGGTTGAAGAGTCGGGTTGACCCAGCGCTGAGGGATCTGGTGGAGTTGGGAACGGTCAGTGTGAGGTTCATGGTTGGACTGGATGATCTTCAAGGTCTTTTCCAACCGAGATGATTCTGGGATTCTGTGATGCAGACACACATGGGTGATGCAAACTCACATGGGCAATACACGTGGGTAATGCAGAACTGCCTGGGTGATACAAACCTGCATGGGCGATGCAGCCCCAGGGGCACCCATGGGTGCTGCAGAGATGTGTCCCTGACCTGCAGTGCTGGGGGATGTTCTGTACACAGAGGACAAGGCACCCTGCAGGTCCCTGTGAGGGGGGACGGGCAAATATTGTGTGATTTGACGAGGAACAGGTGGGCAGGAGAACCGGCCATGGGGGGAAAGAGGGTGATGGAGGGATAGAAAAGCTACTGCCAGCCCACAGGAGGCCACCCTGGGGCTGTCAACGGTCCTCGCTGTCCCTTCTCCTCTGGCTGGCAAGCTAGGGACCACCACACCACCCCATTTAGCCGACAAAATTCAAAGCATTCGTGTCCAATAAATTGGATTATCGCCCTTTTGTTGGATTAAGATGAATGACTTTCCAAATTCTTGGCCTGTTTACTTTGGCTGCGCTCGAATCCTGTGAACTCGGCTTCTGATAACCGTGTTAGAAAGAGGGATATGTGGAAAAAAGATTGAAATAGAAATGTGTAATCACCAAATGGCTTTCTGGTTGGCTTTTGTTTTATGTCAGAGCTCAGAGTCCATTCATAATTACCTTCATTACTCTTGACCTGAGAACAAACTCAAAGGCACTTTTAAAAGAGATTAATAAAAGGATTTCTGAGGAGGAGAAGACATTGCAAATCATTTTCATGTCTGTCCTGTGTAAATTGAATCAAGCGTCCGTGCAGCAGCGGGGGCTGTCTGTCTGCCGCCCGCCCGGCTCCGGCCCCGCGTGGGGCAGAGGGGCTCCCCGCAACCCTCGGCCTTTGGGCCCCATCACCGGCGCTGCAAATCCGCTTTCAGATGCCAAATACCAACCGCCGAGTCACGTCCCCAGCCAGAAAACCACCATTTGAAACCCTCAAACCAGGCAGGCAGCAAACTGCATCCTCCACCTTCATTTCCACGGAGCCAGCTCAGGACCAGGCGCTGGTTATTTGCCCGGCAGGGAAGGCAACGGCTGTTTTTCCCATGAGATGAGCAACCCCTGGGTGACGCTGCCCTCAGCCACCCTTTGTCACGTCCTTGCATCCCCGGGGCACCAACGGGCAGGCCCGGAGAGCTTTGCAAAGCGGGTGAGCACAGTGCAAAGGCACAATTCTCCAGCGGCAGCACCCAAACCACGTGGCAAGGTTGCAGGAGGACAGGTGCCCAGCGAGCCCCCATGCCCACCTTGGTTGGTTTATTTTCCCCTCTTGGCATGGAGATGGGTCCCACCCAACTGTCCCAGAGCCTTTGGGGACAGGACGGGCTGCTCCTGCAGCAGAGCATCCCCGCCCAGAGGTGCTTTACACCGTCACCTTGTCCAGCTCTGGCAGGGCAGGAGGAGCAGGCAGGAGCTCTGCATGGGGACTTACGAAACCCACAGAGCTGGCGCCAGCAAAGCTCATCGGTGCGTATGGCATCTCTGAAATATCATCCAATCCTGCCCTCAGTCTCCAGCAAGATAAAGCAGAGCGAGTTGTCCAGGACCGTGTCCAGAGAGCTTTGAAATATCTCCAAGGATGGAGAGGCCACAGCCTCTCCGAGCAACGTGGTCCTACTGTCCATCCACTCTTACAATTTAAAAAAAAATTTAAAATAATGAGAATTAAAGTGGGATTGTTTCTATTTTGATTGTAAATTGAGCAGTGATATGTGCATGCCAGTAACTGTGGGTGTTTTGGGGATGGCCAAGAAGGTGATGAGCATAACCAGGACTCTGGGCAACCTGTTCCTACTGTCCATCCATTCCCACAATTTAAAAAAAAAAAAAAATGATGAGAATTAAAGTGGGATTGTTTGCATTTTGGTTGTGAAATCGCCAGTGATACGTGCACGACAGAAACTGTGGGTGTTTTGGGGGTGGTCAAGGTGGTGATGAGCATGATTGAGGCTCCAATTGCAACAGGACCCACCAGCACTCCGTGTACTACAGAAATGTATTTTTATTTGCTCTCAAGTCCTCAGTTCCCCCTGCCAGGAGCTGAGCTCTCCTCTCCTCAGCCCTCAGCCCAGGTCCTGGGAACTACTCACAGTTTGGAGCCAGCTGCCAGGGCCGTGAGTGCAGGCAGGGAGAGCAGTGCATCCACCTCTCAAGGAAGCAAACCCAGACCAGTGCTCCCAGTAAACACTGGTGTGAGCAAATGTCCAGCGAGAGAAAGGCATGCCCCCAGCGAGGTCGTTATCACTGCACTGCTCCCAGCAGCTAATTATCAATGCAAATGATGGCTCTGCCCAGGAAGGTCTGCACCCCAGCGGGGTCGAACAGGATGTTGTGCTATTTCGGGGGTGTCAGGCAGAGCTGTGAGCAAAGTAAAGGCTTTGGGGAGGAATTTCCACTTACTGCTGTCCATATGTGCATGGGGAGAAACGACACGATACGGCACTTCAAAGCAGGACGGGGACCAGCCTGCTGCGGGGAAAGGTGCTGAGCGATGCTCCGGCACGGCGAGAGGGTGCCCCGGGGAAACTTGGCAAAATTGAGTCAACCCCATCGTCACGCATGAAAACTGGAGAGAAAGACTTCTGGACATACAGCGTGGGCCCAGCTGGTTGCCAGCACACGTGAGATTATTGCCATGGAGGCCACGTGGAAGCAGAGGTGGCCGGGTCCGCTCGCCGTGCTCCGGCGTGGGCACCCCCTCTCCCCCTCACCTGCAGCACGTCTTTGGGCAGCTCAGGCGAGAGAAAACGTGTGAGAGCCCCAACTCCATCTTCAAGCCTGGTCCAGGGAGCCTGCTACGATCTATCTTGCAAAAATAGTGCATCTATTTTGGGGGTTAAGCCATCTGCTCACCTTGTTTCTGTTCAGAGAAGAATTAATTACAGGCCGTCTCCTTTACTAGAAACAGAACCTGCCTAATGGGTTTATTATCAGAACCTGTTTCTAAAGGGTGTCCCGTCCCCATCTGATGCAGCAAGCTAATTACAAAAGCTGGTTTTGATTAACTTGAAAGGTATTGTGACATCCAGCTTTGAACATCTGGAATGAAAAATGGGATTGCTTTTAAAAAGGAACTACCCGAGACAGCTAACAAGGCAGTAGGAATACATTATTTTGTTAAAGACAATACGTTCACCACAGCACTCCTAAGACATGTGCTAATCCTCCCAGTGATCGCTGCTTACCTCCTTCTGCATTTGTCTTTATCCTTCCCAACACGCCCTGCAACAAGGAAGGTGTTGTTTTATACGCGTAAGCAACACAACGTAATAAAAAGGGACTTTAACGCTAAATTAATGACTCTGGGCTGTGGGAGTGGGAGTTACTTGTGTAGCACAAATGAAGGAGGCCGAAGGAGAGCTGGCAGCAGGTAGAGCAGGCAGAAGGCAGGACCCCTGCCTGCAGTTCAGCAGAGGGTCCCCAGGGCTCTCCCAGGGCACGAGGTCCGGTGGCAGCAGCACAAGAACCAGCCAGGAGCAGCTTTCACGCCGGCGAGAAAAACGAAAGGGAACCAGACGACAAACTGTTGAAAGCAAAACCACAGAAATTATTGAAGAAAAGGCGTGTGACACCCACCAGGAAGGAAATGGGGAAGAACAACAAGAACGACATAAAAATGTTGGGAATTAGCGAAAAAAAAAAAAAAAAAAAATCAAAGGGCACCCTTCAGGCAAAGGAAAAACTTCCTTCCTCCCCCGCGTCTGCCCACACAGGGTCTGGGTCCCCATGGCTGGGTTTTAGGAGGTGTCTCAGGCCAGCCCCCAAAACATGAGGCACTAAAACAAGACCCCTTGCTTCGGGAAAGCTTGACTCGTGCTCAGCTCTGCAAGGCAGATGCCCCGGAGAGAGCGCACAGCTCTGTCACTGCTCTGGATGTGTCCTGGGGGGACACCAACCAGACCCTGCCTGTCCCCACCCGCAGCCTAACAGCCGGTATCTTCCCAGACTGAAGGTGGAGGGTCCTTGTGCTCTGCCAGTTCCCCCCAGCCAAAATCCAGGTCAGAGAGCTTGGAGCTTTTTGGACCCCTCACTGCAAAAAGGCCATTGAATGACTCGAGCGTGTCCAGAGAAGGGCAACGGAGCTGGTGCAGGATCTGGAGCACAGGTCTGATGGGGAGCGGCTGAGGGAACTGGGGGGGTTTAGTGTGGAGAAGAGGAGGCTGAGGGGAGACCTCATGGCCCTCTGCAACTCCCTGAAAGGAGGGTGCAGAGAGGGGGGATGAGTCTCTTGAGCCAAGGAACCAGCGCCAGGACAAGAGGGAATGGCCTCAAGCTGCGCCAGGGCAGGGTCAGACTGGCTCTTAGGAAGGATTTCTTTGCAGAAGGGGTTGTTGGGCGTTGGAATGGGCTGCCCAGGGCAGGGGGGGAGTCCCCATCCCTGGAGGGGTTGAAGAGTCGGGTTGACCCAGCGCTGAGGGATGTGGTGGAGTTGAGAACGGTCAGTGTGAGGTTCATGGTTGGACTGGAGGAGCTTCAAGGTCTTTTCCAACCCAGATGATTCTGTGAGTCCTCTGGCCTGTGACAGTAGCACCTAACACTGCAATAGAGCAAAGAAAGAGCCGTAAAGACACAGGGGGTTGAACTAGGTGACCTTTAAAGATCCCTTCTGACCAAAACTACTCCATGAAAGAGCCATAAAGTCTATCCTGAATGTTTCCAGCCCATCCCACACACTCCCTGCACCGAGGAGCGGGACCAGTGCCTGCGCGGTTGCAGAAAGGGAGCTGGCAGGAGCAGCACATTCTGCTGCGAGTGCTACAGGTATTTTGCATTTGCCAGTTTTGTTTCTTTTTTTTTGTTGTTGTTTTCACTCCTGGGAGAGCTAATTACAAACAATTTAATTAAGATCTCTCACTCATTAATGTTCTAGTAGTTCAGTAAGTTCGGGTTCGCTCAGCAGGTTGCAGAGGTTTTATTCTATCCGTTATCCCCCCATTAACTCAGCCGGTGTCAGCGGTGTGTTGGCTTCTCCCCCGCGGCCTCGTGGAGCTGCACAGTTCGAAATCCCCTCAAGTGACTGGTCCTGGGACACCTCTATTTTGGGGTGGCACAGGGCCCCCTCACCTGGCTCTGTCCCCATTGGGTGCTCGGCTGATGCACCCCCCTGCACCCCAGCATCACGCCGGCAAGCACTACCCCAGGGAAATGTTAAAGTTTGGTGTTAAACAAAGCGAAGAGATAAAAAACTCACTTTGTTAGAAGGTACCTGGAAGGTTTAAAAAAAAAAAACAGGTGAGAAAGGAAGGGGTTTGGGGACACAGTGGAACCAGTTCTTTGGGTATCAGCACACCAGCCCAGGGGAAAGAGAAATCTGAGCACTAAAGCCCCTGGAAAGTTGGGAAAAAAACATCACAAGTCACTGAGAAAAGAGAGGAAATGTATTTTTAGTCCATTTAGAAATCTGGTTTGGTTTTGTTTTGAATTAGCTTAAAAATCTGCTTTGGGTTTGGCTAATGCTTTCAGTTCAGCGAGGAGCTCTTGAGCAACGCGCCAGCACCACATCCCAGCCGGCGGCGGCCACGTCTCCAGTGGAACAGCCTCAAGCACCCCCCCACCGCTGCTGCCAGCTTAATGAACTTCGTTAATTTGGGTGCTGGGGGGGGACCTTGAAGAGTAGCATCCCCAAGATACATTTTTCAAACCGCAATAAAAGCCAAGTTGACCCGTCAGCTGACGTCGTGCTCCGGCATCTGCCCCGTGGAGGCTGGGGGGGGAATCCTCTGGCACATGGAGCTGGGTTTCTCCTGCTCGTTGTCGGGCAGGATACGTGTATCAACTTTTTTGTTTGGTTTTCCTTTGCTTTTCCAGTAAGTGGGCAAACGGCATATATCTATATCTATTAGATCAGCAGCGCCTGCTCTTACAGCTGGCTGTCAAGCGAAAATGAATACAGAAATCATTAAAAGTGGTCTCGCAGGAGGCCATAGGCCAATGGTATTTTATTGTGATTTAATGAAAAACCGAAGCGCCGCGAGCACACGGCGCAATTCTCTTTTCATAACGATTGATTATGGCTTTATACTCAGTGAATTCTCTTTTCGTAACGATTGATTATGGGTTTATACAGTGATGCGCTGCTCTGCAGCGCGGGGAGGTGGCTCAGTCAGCCCCTGCCCCGTGCCACGGTTGGGCTCACCGGTCCCTGCAGGGATGTTGGGATGAAAAGGTTTTTCCGAGTCCCTGCTGCCCTGTGGCTTTTCATCAAATGAAGCAATGGCGTTTTATTATATGAAATATATAATTTCACAGGGGAGGTTCAGACTGGACATTAGGAAAAAAATTTTCCCAGGAAGAGTGGTCAGAGAGTGGAATAGGCTGCCCAGGGAGGGGGTGGAGTCCCCATCCCTGGGTGTGTTTAAGGGTTGTTTGGATGAGCTGTTGGGGGATGTGGTGTAGGGGAGAACTTTGTAGAGTCGGACTGATGGTGGGACTCGATGATCTCAAGGGACTTTTCCAACCTCAATGATTCTGTGATTCTGTGAAATCTTATATTTTAGGGTGGTTGGAACACAACACGCAGCTTTGCACTTGATCAAAGTTAAATTGTATTTGGGGCATCATAACACTTTACCCCTCTGGTGCGCTGGGTGAGCAGAGATCCCGTGACTGAGCATCACCGGGAGAGTCACCCACCTGCAACTGCACACAACGAGCTGCTTTGGCTGCTTTTATTTACGGTGGCCGCTTAGCAAAGAGACAAACCTCGGCGGAGAGCTGCGCAAGGGCAGGCAGATGTCCAGCCACATCTGGACTGATCCGCTTGGAACCCAGCCTTCCTGCTGTACACAATTCACAGAATCCCAGAATCATCTTGGTTGGAAAAGACCTTGAAGATCATCCAGTCCAACCATTAACCAGTAAAGCTAAAGCTCGGAACATGGGGAAGCTGCCTTTGGTTGCCGCTAAAATCAACCCCCTAATGCCTCGTGGAATGAATGCGAAGGTGCAAAACCTGCACAGATATCAGGTTGACGTTGGAGCATTTAAATTTTGTATCATATTCACCCTAATGCCTCACATCTGCTTTGGATTTCAGTGTTGTCTGCATAATCCTTAGCAGAGCAGCACATTTGCAATACAGAAAAAAAAGATTTCATGTAGAGTTATCACAGTCTCTCTCCCCAGCTTGGGAAATGTTTGTCTCTGCAGCTGAATAAGCCATTAAACTTGGAAGAAAGCGTGCTTTGGTGCGAGATGAAAAGCTCTCTCTTGGGAGGAGAGGAAGAGGCTGGAGGACTGGGATGCTCCTCCACGCACGTGGGGTGGTGGGCTCAGAGCTGCTGGCAGGGGCAAACGAAATGAATGTCCCGTTTCTAGATGCACATGATGAAAAAAATGATGCCCGTGGGCATCTTCGCAGGAAAGACTTAATCTTCGTGCTGGGATGTCGATGATTTTTCAGAATTTAGCTCTGTGGGGGGGCTGCCCTTGGAGTCATGCCAATTACTGGGGAAAACCCCCAAACAATTCTATATAAACTGTTGTTCTGACTAGAACTTGGAAGTGGAAGATGTCCCAATTCAAGGAAATTTGAGGCATCTTCTATAGGATAAGGATCACAAGGCTGGGTAGGAAAACCAATGGGAATGGCGCACGCGTGGGCAGACATAGAAACATCTACAGATGTGCAGATGTAGGAAAATTAGCTAAATATCTGTGTGCAGGGGATGCTTACGGATGAACTATATGCCTGGAAATGACTTCTGTCTGTAAAAACATCCAGGGAGATGCACAGAAGTTAGAGGAGTTGCAGCCTCTTCCCAGGAGGGTCGGTGCGGGAGGGTGCCTGCAGGGACAGCACCTGGAGCAAGCTGTCTCCATCCCGTGTACAGTTTGGATCCTTAAAGGGTTTAAGGGGGAAGGAAAAAAAAAAAAGGTTAGAAGCACAGAAAACAAGCCTGAGGCAGAGAAAAATGCAATAAGCACAAAGACTGCTTGACCTTGGGGTGTCCCAAAGCCCAGGGCCTTGAACTTCCCGATGGGCACAGCAACACCCGACAGAGCCCGACCACAAAACGTTTGACCAAGCACTTCTGGATTTCACCAGGAGATGACTCTTTTCCTCTGGGATATGAATTTATTTCAAACTGAAGTGAATTCAAATCACCTCACAAGAGAATGATGTCAATGTTGCTGTATAATCTCAAAGAAGAGCGATATACTGTGAAAGGGTGGCGAGGGAGTTGCTAAATACAATAACCATACAGAGGGAGAAATAGATGTTTAGGGAGTCACCTGCAGCCTTGATTGAAAAATCAGAGTTACATTAAAATTTTTCCTATTTAATTATCTCACAGATAATATCACTTAGATTGAGTTTCATATCTGAGCAAATTAGTTGTGCCACTATTATTAAAACCTACTTAGGAAATGCAATCTGTGAAAACTACCACTTTGAGGCTTAACACGTGCTAGGAACAGAACTGGAGAGGTTTGCTTTTTTTTTTTTTGTGTGAAAATGAGCTAAAGTAACTTTACAATATAGATAAACGTAATGTGAGTGAATCCAAATTAACACTACATTGTTAATGGGAACTTTCAATGTTGGGTTAATGGTTGGACTGGATGATCTTCAAGGTCTTTTCCAACCTAGACGATTCTGTGAAAAATTGCTTTTCTATTGAGCAGCAAAGTTGGTCTTGAAAAATTTAACAAGGTCATGGCCAGGCTACAGCCAGCGGGAGCTGAGTCCCCTCTGCTACCGCCCCAGATGTAGCATTAAATGGAAATTTTATGTATTATCCACACAGGGCTCTCTTCTTGAAGGGCTCTTGCTCTTCAAGATGCAACAAATGTTACGGAAAATGAAAAATTTCTTCTCCAAAATTTAATACATTGTTATATAAATGGAACCGAGGGACGGGCCGGAGCAATCTTCATTTTCCACTCTTCCGTGGTCCCGTCCAGACGAGGAAAGCTGCAGCCTTTGCTGTCACATCACCAAGGCTCCGTTTCAATCCCATCCCTCCCGCTCTTCCTCTGGATGCCGGAGCCCTTGGGGCATCTTCAGCTTGGTGAAGGAAAAGCTTCACCAACATCTGAATTTTTGCACAGCTGCAGCCTGCACTACAGATTCATTTAGTTCTGTAGTTTTGAATTGCTTATTTTATGCTCCAACCAGATTTTCTTTTTTTTTTTTTCCCCCCCTCCAAATGAATGCTGTTTCCTGCCCTTCTTCATTTGCAGAAGTAATCAGTGTGGGCTTTTGCAGATTTTTCCATTTCAGCAAATATCCTGAAAGTGGTCTGGCTGCCAGCTCCGTCCACCCCAGACAGCTCCGGCTCTGCGGGACGTGGGGAAGGGCTGGAAGGACTTTGGGGTCAGCACTGCTCGCCATGAGCGGGGATGAACCCCCCAATTCCCTACCCGGGAGAAGAGCCCTAAACTCCACCAGGGTTATGATTTCCACTGTAAGCAATGAGATAAAACACCAGAGGTCTTGTAACGGGCTGAAAACATGGGGAGCTCTGGGGGAGCATGGGGAGGGGACTGCACAGGCATAAGTCCAGCCAACACAAGGCTACAGAAAAAAAAAAAAAAAAAGGAAAAAAATCAGTTGTACAAAGCCACGATAGTTTGCAGTTTGATGGATGCCTGGTCTGGCTCGGAGCAGGGGCAGGGAGCGGGGCAGGGGTGGGCATCTCATTTCACCCTGCACCATTTTCTCCTCCTTTCTCACCATTTTTCTTCCAATATGAGAATCTTCTCTCCCTCCACACATAAGGGGAGGTGTTGCAGCCACCTCGAGCACGTGCAAGGGCCAAACACAACTAAAATTACTGCACCGTCTATCAGGAGCCCTTGGCAAATCTTTCACCTCAAGGCTTCCTGCTTTTTTTGTTTTTATCTGTAAATGCCCCATTCACAAGGTGAATCGTGTCACCAAGCTTGATAACGCGATGTACCGCAGGCTTCCCAAACCTTCTCTTCATGGCAAAATACTCTGTTGTTTCACAGTTTTATGTGTCTCACACCTTCAGACCCACTTCTCAGCCACCTTTGGAGCTGAGTTATCCCGGATTAATACAATTCCAACCCTTTTTACTTGACCGTTTCTGGTGAAGGATTTCAAGATTGTGGCCGCAGCTCGACCCGATGCTGGTCCTACAGCCCAGCATGGGGAAGGGCTTGTGATGTGGGGAATGAAGAGGGACCACTGGCTGTCTGCTGCTGGCCAGGGCGAAGGCAGGTCCCCTCCGGGGTTTTACAGTGATTTCTTAGGGATTTAGCGCTGGAAATCAGTGGATTGGGATAATGACATGACCCAGTGGGTGCAGTTTCTGTGCTGATGCCCTGTTAAACTTGCCCCTCGCAAGCTGGCGCTGCCATTTCTTCTCCAGCACGGGCACTTACAGGTGGGGCTGGTGGTCAGGATGGAATCATAGAATCACTGAATATCTCAAGTTGGAAGGATCCATAATCAAGGCCAAGTCCCAAAGGGAAAGGACTCCCTTCGGAGACCTGCACCCTCCTGTTCCCCCAGCAAAGCCCACATGGGGCCCCATCCAGGGGTGGGAGGCATCTCCATTGAGGGCAGGGACCCCCACGCTGTGCCACACAAGATGCCTCCTCCTGACAGCATTTCTTGGGAACGTCCTGACGTAAAACTGGCTCAAAAACCTGGCGGGCAGCTGCCATGAGAGGGGTCGGGGCTGGCAGCAGGCTGGGGACAACCACAGCTGCCCCACTGTCCCGTCTCTCCTGGGTGACAGCATCTCCATTGCTGTGGAAAACAGTTTGCTGTTGGCCCATGGATGCGGTTGGATTTTTTAAATGGAACCAAAAGTGGAAATTACTTTTTTTTTTTTTTTTTTTTAATTCTGAGTCTTAAAATACATGTGCAGGCTTCTGTGTTATTCTATATTCTTAATATTAAGATACCCATATTAACTTTTTAGCTGACATAAGAAAATACCATTTCAAAGCACTGCAAATTTAGATAAACTCCTCACATTTTGATGTCATCCATTCTGTACAAAACAAGTGGTATTTACAGGAATACTTCTCTATGTAATTACACAATTATTAAAAACATAGTAGTGAAGTAGGAGCTTTTATCAAGTCATTCAAATTAGAGCTGTTTCATTCTAATCACTATCTACTTGAATACGTATCGCTTGGATGAAACTGTAAAAAGCTCATTAAATATATTTTTCTTTAAAATTTAATTACTGGGAACTTCTTCAGAGAATAATGATTTTGGGTCATAATTAGGATCTTTGTTTCTGTTTGTATTTAGACTCAAAGGTATAAAGACGAGGAGAAAAAGAGAGAAATTGCAGATCCAACATTTGGGAAAGGAGCTGTCGGGAGGGGAACAGAATATTAACAAGCCAGATCCAGCATTACAAAGCAGAAAGATGGTGCTATAATTTGATAGACTTATTAAGCCCTTCGTTTCTGGTGTTAAGAAAGCTGTGTTGTAGTCTTCTGCAAATGTGAGATACTAATTGGATTCTGCTTCCATACAATGCATTTATGTGCATTAACTTAGTTTAAGCAACGAGGGTGCATTTGCAACCTGAGTTTGACAATCTGAGTTTGTCTTCTGTGTGATGGGTTCCAACGGGAAAAAATGATGTGAATGTTTTCCATCATATGCCAATTCAAACATTTAGGTGGAAAAAAAGAAATCACCGTATTTTTTCCCACAATGATAAGGGATGGAGCAGAGCTGGAAGTGAGAGGTGGATGTCAGTGGATAGAGGTGCTGGCAGGGGCAGAATGAGGAATTCTTACAGAAACAGTTCCTCAAGGTAAAATAACAATGAGTGAAATTTAAAAAAAAAAAAAAAAAGTCCTTAAAAAATAATTAGGAGAGGACCTGAGCCTGCAAACCCTAATGCAAATATTCATTTCACTCACAATTTTGCCTACTGAAACCAGGCTGCAGGTTTAGGTAGTAATCTGAAAATTAAAAATCACATGCAAGTGATATCAATTACCCACAGTTTTCTTGTTTGTTAAGGTTTAATTTTTATTGATAATTTTAACTCAGTTGAAAAAACGGGTTTGTTTACAGGAAACACATGTAGAAGTGTTGGGAAATGCTGCAGGTACCGAGCGTGAAATGAGAAAAGCTGAAGCAAGGCTGATGCTGACGGCCCAGTGCCGGGCTGGGTGAGTCTGGGGATGCTCCCACCTGACTATATACCCTTTATTTTTCTTACCCCACGATTTAAACACATCCATCATCTTCTGAAGACGGTTGGCTTCGCCCTTCTAGTTGAAGAATGTGGGTAACAACATTTTATTTTTAAATAGCCCCTGCCCTTCATGTGTAGGAGCCTTTGAGCCGTTTCCTTTCGTTGCCTAGGGAATGGGGCGATACCGAACAGCGATCACAGCACCGATCAGCTTTTGCAAATATTTTTACTGCCTGCTTCCAAGGTGCCATCAGGAGCCCCAGTTACCTGGTAGAAATGACAAAAGCTCATTTTTTAGAAGGCGCATCACGGGCACGTCTTTATCTGCACTAAAATGAAGGGTAAAATATGAGTTGGGACAGAAAGGAGAAGAACACATCTCTTCCCAGAAGGATGCCTGATACTTTTGCACCTTCTAACCAAGATTTGTATGGCACTTCTCAAAAGCACAACCAGTACAGAGAGAGAGAAAAAAACCTATGATTTAACCCCGAATTCCTGATGTTTTGTTACATGATCCTCCAGGTAGTCTCAGTGATTGTACCAATCATGGGAAACCAAGGAGAGCAAGCAGGGAGCCGTGCTCACCCATGGCACTGATGCACGTCCCTAAGTCCCAATTCCTAGCACAGGCAGGCGAGTGCAAGCTCTGCACACACCCATCAGGGAGGAAAATAATTCTGATTTTTCTTATTTCTCAACATTGAAAACTTTCTGCCAGCTGCCATGAGGCCCCCAGCCTGGACTAGTCCCTCTGGGGTCAGGACCTTCCCCCAGGACATGGGTAAATAAGTATTTCTGCTCTGCATTGCCCATGGGCAGCCCTTCAAGCAGGCTGAACATTAACCAATTAATTGATACAGAGAGTTTTATTGTGAACTCTATAGAGTCACAGATATCAGGGGATGCAGGTTTACACTTGACATCAAAATACTGACCCAAAGACTCGGAGCCTCGGGTCAAGCACTGAGCTTCAAGCAGTGAAACCACTCTCAGCACAGGCTGATGTTTTCGGAACATCACCCGCCCTCAAATCTGAAAGTTAAACCTGAAAACTTTGTTATTAGGCCAAAATGAAGAGCTCATGGCTGTGGAGGAGACAAACCTTGTGCATCCATAAGCCCCCCCTCACAGTCGGGCACCGAGAGGGTTCCTTGGACGCAACAGGCGCTGAGGTCCTGAGCAGGGACCTTCAAAACTTGCTGCTTTTTCCTCAGCATGAACAAGAGTTTCTTCATCTTTCCACCACCGTGCTGTCCCCGTCCCTCCTCCGCCATCCATCCCCTCTTTCCATTACCCGCCCCGATTGCCGACAGGTGCCGTGGGACCTCCCAGGCCTTGAGTACCTGGTAACTTTATTTTTAATGCAAAACGGTTGTTCATTTTCGAGGTGATATGTTGAGGACACCCCCCCCCCCCCCCCCAAAGCTGCTAGCTGTACATTTTTCTTCTGGAGATGAATCATAGGCAATTAACAGGAACAATTCTAATTAACTGACATAATTAAAAAACTAATAATGTTTAACATTATTGTTTTATACAATGACATTAGCTTTAACAGCCTAGCAACACATCAAGGCTTCATTTGCATAGTCACTGAGTATATTATTTATTCTTGGTTTCTTTGGTAACCAAATTGACAATAAGAACTGCAATGTGAATTCCTAAATTGTTTTGCCATATAGCTTCATAATTTATGCCATTGGCAGTAATTGTAATGTCTATATAATTTCCTTTTAATTATCAACTAATGAAATTTACATTCATTTGGGTAAAAAACAAATATTCGCCTTCGACTTCCAATCACCTGTCCAAATTTCCAATCAATTTGCCGATGTTTGCTGTGCCTTATGTTTATTTATATTTTTGAATGTCAAAATGTGGGAGAAGTGCTGGAACCTCTTTGACTGTTAATGGCTCGGGGAATAGCGATCGCTGGAGCTGCTGCCACTGAGCTCTTCCTCCTCCCAGATTTAGGAGATGCTCCTTTCCAAAATAAGACAGAAGATACGGACTTTATCGCATTAAACTCTACGGATTTTAAGTGGAATTAATTCTGTAAACTTTAATTGCAGAATAATCTCTGCCTGTTCCCTTATCTCTTGATTTATTACAGACATTTATTTCTAGTTTGAAAATTTCTCATCAGTTTCCCAGGGAATTAATTTAGTTTTTCAAAAAGGAAAAAAAAAAAAAAAGGAGGGTTGGGGGAAGGAAATAGCTTCTAAATTCAAATTGAGATGCTAATTACAATAATTATTTCATGAAATTATATAGAAACTTTATACATATGAGTATAGTCATTTCGTTTAAAAAAAAATATTTGTGCATAATCTTAATGGAACTCAACTTCTGAACAAAACACTTTGGCTCTTTTTGTTTTAAACAAGGGCACTTGGGGAAGTCACACAGCCCCAGCAAGGCTCCCCTCAGGCCACGATGCTGCATTGGCATCGGGCGGGGTCCCAGGCTGGGGTCCTGGGGGGGGCTGCCCCGGCGTGGACCCCCCCACTACGGACCCCATCCCCCAAGGAGAACCCCAAGGGTCACGGCACCTCGGCCAAGGGACCCGGCGGAAAGTGAGCGATGGGGTCCATTATCCTCAATTACCTCCAAGTGATTTCAATACAGATTTGATGTGAAGCCGCATGAGACAAATTAAAACAATTAATGGACAATCTGGGCCGGTCCTTGAAGGGAAGCACTTATTGTTTGTGTCTGAGTTTTTCTGTTCCATCAAAGATGCCTCTTGAACGTAGAACCTATTAACTCCTTTTTGATTGGAAAAAGGAAGCTTAAGAATAATAATTGCCAACGTGTTTCTTCTTGGGGGACCTGATTCCCACCAAAGTTTCCCGTGTCTCCTCGGAAAGGAACTATCCGTGTGCTTAACGCTGCTTCGGCAGCTCCCGATGCGCAACCCACCTAAGGGGCGAACAGAGCACGAGCTCCTTAAAATAAAAGGGATGGGAGGTTGTGAAGAAACGAGCATCTGCGAGCAGACTAATGTCACCCAGCAAGCGGCAATTGTGATCCGCGTTTGGGTCCACTGAGCAGCATTTCTATAGCAGTTGAAAATTCATTTCATTTCATTATCTGAACTGTTCAAGCACCCCACTTTGGATCCGAGAAATCTTTCCAAACCTGCAGGAAACTCATTTACCCCTGCTGAGGCTCCAGCTTCTCTTCTTATATTAAGGTAGCGTTGTCTTCCTTACAAATTCTGGCAGATATACATGCAAGGTTTGTATGGAGAAGAGAAGGACCATTTGCTGAAATCCAGAGTGGAAAAGAGCAGCGTTATTACTCTTCCCTGCTTTATTTAGGTCTGTTTCAAGGCTACTTTACTGATCTCTCATCTGTAACAAATACAGCTCGCGATATATTAGAGAGAGCTGCCTTTGAGGGGATGTGATGTAGAACAAAGAAAAGACCATCTACCCTCCGAGATTTTGCTAATGAAGAAACTTGCAGTATCATTAAGTTGAAAAGAGAAGGAAAAAAAAAAAAATAGGCGGTAATCAAAGTGAGATGTTTTCAAATTAGGGACAAATTAATGCAGGGAAAGTGTCTAGCGCTGGCGGTCCCTGGGAGCAAGCACCTTCCCTTCCACAGCGTAGCAGTAGTTTCTGATCCACACTGCGAAACTTGACCTAGTTTCTTGATTACAATGATGTCAATACCTACAAAGTTTGTGGAAATCAATATGTTTACTCCAGAAATACATCAATGAAAATTAGCCCGGAATCGTGTGATCTGTATTCATTATATTGCGTTTCCATATGCACAGAGTAAATGCAGAATATATAAGAGACTCGTCGGGTTTTGTGCCAGATTTTCAGCCCACGTATATCCGTATAAATAAATATGGCGTTGCGCTCGGGAGAGAGACGATCCCGTCACAACCGCACCCCTTGCGACCCCCACAGAAGCCGCCTCTGTGGCCCCACTGACAGCACAATTTTTATAGGTCCCATAAGCGTTGACCATCAAATAAATCACTGCTGTTGCTCCGCAGTGACCAGCCCTCCACACCTGGAACCCGTTACCGAAGCCAATTACCCCAGTAGAGATCAGACCCGTGCGCTCGGGAGAGGAATTCCCACGTGGCGATGTGTTTCGTGACTTGTGCGGAGCCACATCTGCTGGCCCTGGGTCACGCTTTGGGCTTCTCTTGGGTCTTTTGGATCTGGGGAGGGTTTGTTTTGAGTCTAATAAGCCAGACTGGCCCATGAAGGGACGTAGATCACCCAAGTCCTGCTTTTACATCGAGTCTTTTTTTCTGGAGGCAAGCGGGGATGCAGGGGCACGTGGAGGAGCGGAGAGGAGAAAGGGAGGGATGAAAAGGGAGCAAAGATGGAAAATGCTGTGGAGGTGTAAGCAGGATAGGAGAGAATAAGAGGGTGGATTAATGAATTATAAGGTGAGAAAATAAAAGCAGGTTAAGGTTAGAACAACTGCAGTTAAATTCCCTACAGCGTGGCTTATATTGCCTTTCTTTTCCTCTTCTTTCTAATGGCAACTTTAAAGCAACAATAAAAGCCAACGTTTGAGGTCATTCGTCTTTCCACAGCATTCACTGACACCAGGCGAGTCAAGAAAGTCCTTTTCCAAGAGGAGCTGGAAGAGTATGGAGCTGGTCTTCGGCTTGCAGCCAGGGGCTGGTGGTGGCCACGCACAGGCCATCTCGGGACAGAAGGGGCCACACACGGTGGGTGCAATTAAATCACAGGTGATGTGATGAGCTGGGGGGTGAGAGGCACCCACCGTCCCTTCCACAATTCAGGCACATTTGGGAGTCTCCCACTTGAACTGAGCAATACGTGTAATGGAATTTTTGCCTCGCACATATTCTACCATCACACTTGTCTTTCAGAAAGGGCATCTGTTCTTCAGTTCCTTTTTTCTTAAAAAAAAAAAAACCAACCCCAAACCAAAAAAACCCAACACAGAGAAGGAATGAGGAATGAAGTGAATTTTTTATTAGTTTGTTTCTTTGTTGAAAAATCTGTAAACCAAACCGCTTTGATTTTCAGCACATCTGATACTGGAACGTACCAGTCGGCTTTGTCTTTTTCAGGTATGGATGTATTTTTTCAATTTTGAAAAGCTCCCTCGATCTCTCGGGGGTTGGCGGCCCTTTTGACAACTTGAAAAATGTAAAGGAATAATTAATGTCTCTGAATTTAAGAAAGAACCTTTAAAACGATTATTCACAGAAAACAGCCATTGTGTGGGGGGAAGAAAAATAATAAAAAGGGTGAATGAAATGTTTCATCTGGCAGTTCAAGGTAATTATTTGAGCTAAAATATGAAGACTTATATAAAGGTTTATTCTATTTTTAGCTAGAAATGAGGTTAAAATTAGCACTGAAGTAACCACTCCAGGCCCCCGCCCGGCCAAACCCGGCCCTTCCCGGCGGCAGAGCGGGGCCAGCGGGCAGCACTAGGTGGCACTGCGCGCCCGCGCATCCCCCGCGCATCCCCCGCGCATCCCCTGCGCACCCCCCGCCGGCTTCCAGCGCCGGGGCCGGGCCTTGCAGAGGGGCCGGAGAAGCGGGGGAGAGAGCGACCATTGCCTGGGGCGAGGATCCAGCATTGCTCCCACAAGATTGAAGTGCCTTCAGAATTTTTTTTTTTTTTTTTTTTAAATTTTCTGGGATTTACCATCATTATGGCAATTTTTGGGTCCTGGGGGCTGTTACAGCAGCCTTCCAGGCCAACAATCTTTTCCTCTCTGTCTTTTTTGCAGGTTTTTCTGATTTCTGGCCAGTTTTTTCACATGTTTACCGAAGAAGTTTGCAGCTCAAGGAAGAAGTTTCCCTTTTTATGTCAATGATTGCAAAGAGCAAAGAGTCTTTTGGAGCCCAGCAGAGTGAATGCAAAGACCCTGGGGAGGGGGCGAGCGCTGCATTTCTTGCTTGAATCGGTAGATTGACAATTATTTATCACAAAACTTCTGCATTAGCACTTTTGTCTGCTGTGGCTTCACGTGCCGCTCGGGTCAGGTCAAACAGCTTGATTTTGAAGGGGATATATCAGATATAGAAGCTGGACAAACCTGGTTGTAAACACTTCACGGTGTCATCACCATCCATCCGCACCCTCCGCTCTAATCTTATCGGTACCGGGATGTCAGGAGCAGCGTTTGCCCTTTGCAGTTTTTTGGGTGATGGATGGGGCAGCTTCAAAGCCCCCTGCCCCACCATGAAATCAAAGAGGCTGAAAGAAACATTCAGCAAGCAAAAACTTCCCAGCAAAGCAAAAACCAGGATCAAGTTGAGTTAAAAGATATAAGACACTATCACGTAGAGAAGTCCAGAATGATGAATTTAAAATAATTCAATGTGTTAAACAGGATGACAAAAGGAACACTGTCATGTAGGCAGGTTAAATAGTCAAGGCTTAAATAATTCTATGAACAAACATTACAGCAATAAAACCCCGAAGGGTTTGGTCAAAAGTCCCTTGAACTCAGTGCCCTTTGGTGGTGGCAGTCATTATTTAGGGTCCTTTATTTCCTGGTCTGGTTTCAAAAGCAGCCCGTGTGGGCTGGGGGATGCTGGGGAGCCCAGCGAGCACCCGCCGGGTGCAGGCGGGACCTCAGGTCACGTCTCTCCCTTCACACCTTTGACCTTTATCAACAGGCCTAAAAGATGAAGATCTTCACGTGGGTGTGGGGACCGGCAGGCATCACCCTGTCATCAACTCTGGACCCGTGAGGCAGAATTCTCCCGTGAGAATCACGTCACCTCCTGGAGGGAAACTCCTCACTAATTGTGGGGCCCGTCCATCCTTCTCCCACGTGTCTCCGCAGTGAGGCTGGGCGGTGAGGACGTGGCACAGGGCCTGAGAACGTGCGTCTACCTCACCGACACCTCAAGAGAAAGCCAGCTCAGAGCTCTACAGATGGAAGCACGGCCTTTTATAACCTATTTACAGCCTCTTTCAGACTGCGGCTCTGCCTTTGCGAGAGGAGAACAGGGACTGACTACCGTTGCTTATCAACTTTTTGCGCCATCGTGGATCAATAACCTTATCTCCTCCAATTCAGTGGTCCAATCTTTATATTTCTGATTAACTGGTGATTCAAGGAAAACCAACAAAAACCCCAGGTGCTGCAACATCTTTGGTTCCAAATATTTCACCTTGTCATCTTTGGTTCCAAATATTTCACCTTGTCATCTCCTCATCTACTGTATTAAAGAAGAACATAAACCATTGCAAGTACTTGATGCCGTGATCGTACCCAGAACAGAAAGCCTGAGGGCTACAAGAGCAGAGTCTGCTCTCCAAAATCAGCAGAAAGCCTAATGGAAGCAGTTTTGAAGTGAATGAGAGCACAGCTCAGGTCCTTAGGCTCAAGAGGTGAAATTCAGTTGGCAGAAGAGGGGTGATTCAGGCAGCAAAATGTCCGTGACACGTTGGCTCAGACGGGAAGTCAGGATGTGGTCCCAGCCCCGGCACGGGTTGAGTCATTAAATGCTGCTGGGGCTTCACTGCTGAGACATCGGCGTTTTTTGGGTTTTTTTTGTTGTTTTTTTTTTCCAGCGAGAGGCCAAGACGATTTTGTCATGTCGCTTCTGCAATGCCATGCCTAGGAGATAAAATCTGGTACCGTGTAAAGAGCCGTAAGCAGTGCTATCATTTCTCGAATGCAGAATTAAATGGAAGTGGCACATTTTCAAAACTGTTAGAACAGAAACCCCAAATTTATCACTGTCTGTCATTTTTCAATATGTTTCTTTCTAAGCCTCGCTTTCTGATGAGTAGAATAATTATAATTTAGCTACAGTAACTTGGGGCTCCATTTTCAGTTAACAGATTGTTTATCAAAATGAAGACCCAGAGCAGCAGCTGTAGGATGGGGAGAAGGAGATTGACGTGGATCGCAGACCAGTCCTGTGGGAAGCAGCTGAACAGAAGGGAATTTAATGACTGCCTCCCAACACAAGTGATCGATTCACTGAACCCACTCAAGCAAGGCGGCACGGAGCGATTCGGTTTGGAGAATTCATTATTCATATGTATTTATTGTGTAAATAGAGAGAAGAGACACCTTTGGAGAGAAATTCAGAGCAAATGGACTTTGCAGAATTAAATCGGCGAGGGATATTTTATTTTAAAATTCAAGAATTTCTGCTCTCTGGGAAGACACCGAGACAAGCGTTGACTCACGTATTACTCACCAGCCTGACCACTAAAATCATCGTGGGTTCATTACAGTCCCGTCTACCTCCACATGTGCACGTACATGGAGCCTCCCCAAAACACACGGCAGGCTCAGCCCCCCCAAATGACACCCCAGACCCTGGGCCGATGCTCATGGCAATAAATTGCTGGCCAAGATCCAGCCCCACAGATGCCAGCAGCAAAGTGCCCCTTGACCAGTGACTTTCAACCCTGTGCTGGGAATGAAAGGCTCTGCATGGCGAGATTTTCAATTTTTTAAGTTTATTCTCACACTCGTGTCTAGATGGTAAAAATGACGTGTAGTTCATATACATCTCATTTCCACTCTATACGGCAACCCTATCAAAATAAATGTAAGTACTATAAAAACACACTGAAATTATATTTTTAAACAGCTTTTTAACTGCGTTTTTGCAAGTTTTTGAGCAGTTTTCTCATTTTCCATCTGACATTTACTGGCACCATGTTTCCTGGCATGAGGACTCTGAACATAATGCCAAGGTATGAAGGCAAATGAGTTCCAAGCAGCGAAAAGATGCTGATACACAAACTACCACTCAGAAAATACCATCAGTAATGGAGCTTAAATACAGTAATTCCCAAAGTGTGGACTACAGAGTACCTGTAGCCCACCCAGCAGGCTAGTAAAGGTCCAAATCTGTGTCGTAGTCGTGTTGTTTTCACCCTGTTTTCAGTTAATACTTGATGACACAACTGCTTGAAAATCAGTGAGAAAACACGATGGATGATAGGATCAAGAAGTGCCGTGGAGATTCACGTATGTGTCCTATTGCCCTGCTCACAAAAGAGATAACGTGGCACTGGACGGTGCTGTGAGGCTGCAGATCTCTGAGATAACAGTGAGACGATGCTGATAACTCCTCCTCGCCGCAGCGAGTTGCTCTGTGGTTGTGCCGATGACTTCATCTTTCCAAACTGGAACCCACCACGTCTACACCGCAGCGTTCCTCCGCCCTTACACACTCTGGATCCCCAGCACAGCAGCTGCTGCCCCACTCACTCCCAGGCACACTTCTCAAGCACCTGACTAATGTTCAAGTAAATGGGATTTTTTCCTGTGCTGAGAGGCAGGAAAACACCTCAAGGCGAAAACTATGAAAATAATTAGGTGTCTCATCTAAGTGTTGCTTCGAGAAACCCAGTGTGAATGTGCATCCCCAACACCGGGGAGATTTTGGGTAAGCCCAGACATTTCTCCTGGTAGTTCTCCAGGTCAATCATCAATACTTGCTGCTGAGCGCCGGGCTGCTGCTGACCCAGCGGACCCCTCAGTCATGTTCCAGCTACGTTAGGACTTCAGGATTAGGCCCTGCCCTGTTTATGTCACCCACAAGAGCTCCTTGGGTGTATCTGCTGGGTGAGAGCCAACTGGAAGCACCTCCAGAAGGTTGGGGCCAGCCGTTGACTTTGTGTGCCCATGCACGGTGCGCTCGCCCAGGATAAATCCCCCTTTCTGCTTGAATAAATGTTCATCACCTTCAATGGGCAGTGTCCCCTGAAGTCTTGTATTAAATTGGGCTCAAAGCCACACGTTGAACTCATTTCCTCCAGGATAACTTGGTGGGCAAGCGTTGAGGCTGTGGGCTCCTCCCAGCAGCAAAGTGATGGGGTCTGGTGCAGCAGTGGTTCCTCATCTGGGCTGGAATTTCTTGCTGCAGGTCAAACACAGATTATGTGACCCAAGGCTGTGAAAGGCAGATTCAAGTATTTCCTGTATTTCCTGCAGCTGGGGAGAACACCCTGCAATGCAAATCCTAGAGGATTTAGACATTTGTGTATCCCATCCTGTTCATGAGGGGAAAAGGGTCTGGAGGAAAGGAAAACCATTAACTTTACAACCCAGAATGGAAGAAGACAGCTTATTTGTTAGTAGGTAAGAGAATATCACTGAATCATTTCTCATCCGGAGTGTTCACACAGGCAAGAAAACGTGTGTCTTGGATCTTCTTTTCCAGCATCAGACCGTGAAAATAGTTATTTTCTAAAAGCAGTCGCGTATGAAGATTAAAAAAAATCCACGTGGCTGTGCTTTACTTGTGCCATACAGCTGCACAGCAGATCAGGGTGGAAACTGGTGATTCACAATTTCCAGACCTTACTTTCCTCATCACTCAGTGCAGAAAATTAGCACTAAAGCTTTATAGCAGCCAGGTGTAAACATAAGCATAATGGTCCAGCTCAGGTTTTCCTGACTCCTTTGAATTTCTTTGTGCAAAAAGTCTATCTTCCTAACCCGAGCCTCCTTTCTAGGGTGGTCTCTGTGCTGATTGGATTAATTGGTTCCTGTGATCTCATTAGCCAGCCTCGGGCTGGCCCAAGGAGCCCGTTAAGGACTATGTGCCACGAAACGACCCGCTGGTGCTCTTGGGGAAATGTAAGGGTTTTCTTCCAACTACGTGCCTCGCAAAAATTGAAAACTGGACCTTAAAATGATTTGTAGGAGACTGAGGAATCTAGAGAGGACAGGAGGATGGGGTGTTTGCCCTCAGCGAGGCGTGACCGCACACAGGCACGGCCCCCGGGAGCCGTGTCCCTGATACCACTGGCCATCCCGGGAAAGGAACTGGCGAAGGGAAGGTCCTTCTGTGACTAATATCAGTCATGGCTTAAACATCCCCTCCCGGGTACACACTTGCCCAGAGGAGTGGTAATTTCAATACACAACTGGATAATTATATGGGACTGCTTCGAAAGGCAAGTAAAGTTTGGTAGGATTATTTAGTACCAACAGAGCATATAAATCTTTCCAGTAACCACCCGTAATTTTAATTACAGCGAAGCAAGTTTTATAGGGAGAGCATTTTGTTAGAACAAATGATTTATTTGGGGGGAAAAAAAAATGACAAGCTCTTCGGTTCACAAGGTCTTCTGTACATATGAAATGGAAGGAACAAATTTCAAGCTTTAGTTTCTATTTAATTCAAATTAGTGGTTGGTTAGACCAGACACAATATTTATTTCATTTCCAAATAACAAATATTGTGAGAGGACCTATTTAGTCAGGAGTAAGCAGGCATTTCCTAGTCTTGGTTAGATGCTTTTAAAATGTCTCTATAAACTGCAGGAAGAGTGAGGGCTTCATTTTCCTGCTAATGTTGTGTTTTCAGCCTAGGCAAGATAAGAAATACTCTTTATTCTTGCCCAAACTACTCATGCAACAAAACTCTTATCTTAAAAAGACATTGACAGGAACAGTTAACACACTGTATAATTAAAGCAATAAATTAATTACCAGGCTTCCCTGGTGACTATTAAACACTTGAGGCAAAAGAGCTGTCTTTTGCTCCTTGTTGAAGGATTATTACTCTTTAGTTTGAACATTAGCTTGAACAATCTAGGTTACTTTCTCTGGTGCAAATGCGTAGCCACAAACCCCTCCGTGTTTGCAGACATGTAAAAGTTGTCAAGGCAGCTTGGCTAACGTGTATGGGACTTGAGAGTTGGGATGTCCCATACCACATTCCTCCAGTTTTGGGGTGATTTTGGTGGTTTCAACAAGGGATGGACACGGACAGCTGCTGCAGAAGGATTTTAAGTGTAGGAAAATGCCTGTAAGCCGCTGTCCGGGGTCGGTCCAGGGAAAATGTCACTGGTGAAAACCCAGGCGTGTGGCATGCTGGGATGCACGGGGTATTTGGCATCTCTCCTCTCCTTGGTCCTGTTGACTCACGCCAGGCAGCAGACACAGGTTTTATTGAGCTGATCAGCCAAAATGTCATCGGACGTTCTTATCTAACGTTAAATCTTTGTTGAAATACCTTCTTCTGGGGTTATGGATGGAAACCATTTCAAAAGCCATCAGTAAAAGGCTGTTTATGCACGGGGAGCTTTGCTTAAAGGAACTTTGAATCTCCATTACAATTTATAAATCTTTACTTTAAAGCTTCCTGAATGTTTTCCATGGAAGCTGGCTTCAGATGAGCTCCTTGGGGAGCAGAGAGTCAGACGTGCAGGTAAAAGCAGCGGGCAGAGGCGGGCAGTGCCGTGTTGGGAGGACGCATGGCAGAGGGTCACATGGAAGAGCCAGAAGAAACATGAGTCAGGGCAAACCGGTTCCCAATGAGGGATGTGTCACGCCTTATTGATCAGCAATCTTCCCACTAAGGAAATTCCTGGCTAGGCTGGAGCTGAGGCACAACATCACGCTAATTGAGACCTGGGACAGGATCGCTGAAGCTCGCAGGTCTCTGCAGTCACACCCATGAAAGAGCCATCATGCACAGAGGAAAAAGTGAGGCAGCTGAATTACTGGTTATATTTTCAGTAGAGCCTCTTTCACAGGTATATAAAAAGTGTCTTTCCGTTGTATTCAACAGGCTTTGGGTCAGACCCCCAAATTTGCAAAAAAACTTAATGTTTTACTCATCAAAACACAAAACTGAAGTTTTGAGGGAAAACCTATAGCGACATATTAACTGTTCCATTCTCTTTTTCATGGGTTTGTGGATATAACTGTGGTTTTATGTAGGTAAAAATTAGCTGTTTGAATAATAACATGAAATGGTCACCTAATTGAACAAGCTCTAGGAGCCGAGTTTCCATTCATACGCTGAGCTCGCTGCGGAGCCTATAAAAACCTACGTGCGGCGTAATAGCTGGATGAAAACAGGATGCTGCGGCAAGGAGGGACGATGGTCCCAGGGCAAGACTGAATTGCTGACCTAAATTACCCAGGTTTGTTACCCTCCACTGCCGCGTGGGAGTTACACCGGTTAAGGACTCAGGTTAGTCGCAGAGTCCAAATTCTCTAGCAACCACTAATTGGGAGACCCAGCCCGTCTCTTGTGCCGGGGCAGGAACACACATCACCCAGACAAATATTGCTGGGCCGGAGCGCGGGGCTGATGCAGAAGTTTAGGATGAGTCTCCTGGAGCCTGTTTTTGTGTGGTGGATCTGGAGAGCGCAGCAGGACACCTCCACTGGGAACGCTGACGGGGCCTACACAGGCACCTGGGGGGGGGTTTAGCTCGTTCAATCCCTCCTAAATCACCCCAAAGGGCCTTCCCCATCGGAGGAGGGATCCCCACATCGCCCTATGTCAATGCTCTGCTGTCACCATCACGCTGCAAAGTGCTAAATCTCAAACCCTCAGAGATTTCCCATGGCAAAATTCTATATGCGGCTTCCCAGATATATCAAGTTGCATTTTGCCTTATTCCTTAAGCAATAAATGCAAATGAAATTATCACCCTGGATTCAGCCTTCCTGGGCTGCAGAGAACAGCTGGAGCCTGCTGAGAAGGTTGTTAGTCCCAGGAATGTGCTCAAGATTAACCATCAGTGGTGAGCTATTTAAGTGGGTCTGATAACAAGAAAAACCACCTCTTGGGCCCCCCATTTTCCAGATTTAAGAGCTTCTATTGGTAAGGAAGAAACAGCCCGGGAGGCTGGAGCTGGAGGGAGGGCAGGAGCGTAGGGAAGGCGGGGACCTGTGCGGTGCCTGGCAGCACTCGCTCTTCGCTCCCCAGGAGCCGACCTTGGAGCTGACCTTGGAGCTGGGCGCTGCCTCTCCTGTGTTTGCTCCCCAGCTGGGAACCGGCCCAACTTTGCCCTCAGGCAGAATGAAAAAAGAGCAGCTTTTTTTTTTCCCCCCCATTTCTAGTTAAAAAAATCCTCTCACACCCCAACAGAAACCTGTTGTTCAGACAAGGGGCTCACACAGGGTAACCGGGACCATCACAACGGCCTCGCTCAGAAATGGGGTGAGGTGTGTGCATGGCAGGAAGGTTCAGCTCTTGTGGCCCCCGGCCACGCAGGCACATACGGGGAGGGACGTATGGCAGGGGACGTATGGTGGGGCACGTATGGGTGTGCAACACCTGGACCTCCCCTGCCTGTCCTGGCCAAAAGCACCCTCAGATTCAAAACGTTGCTGGAAAAAGAAAACAGAGTGCAACCTGATATATTTATGGGTGTGATGTGATAGGGAAGGATATAGATCTTAGGGGACTGGACTTGCTGATCAAGACTTTCTTGTTTGTAAAAGAGTTTATTGCACACTTTTATCTCCTCATTCTCCATTTTACCTTCTCCCCCTTTAGCCTGTTTCCCAGTATGTTTGTGGCTTTCCCAGCTGTATTTCCATCAATATTTTTCTTTAAAGCACTGTTCTTCAAGATGTTTCTTTCCTTTGAGGTATCTGCTTTTCTGTGCCTCGCTTTTATCTGTATTTACCATATTTTCTCGCCTTCTTCCTTCTAGTTTTCTTCTGCCTCATTAATACTAAGAGGTAGCATTAATCACCCCAGCTGGATGGGACATCTCTAAATACCTCCTTTTTCCTCATCCATTTTTACCCATGTAGAAAAAGAGGAATTTGATGAGGGAAAAGCCAGTTCCAGGCACCTCTTGCTGTGTGCACTCGCAGTGACATGTGCACGTCTGGGGACATGGACTTGGCAGTGGTAGGTTCATGGTTGGAATCAATGACACCAGCTGCTCCTCGTAAGACTTGTTCTCTAGACCCTTCACCAGCTTTGTTGCTCTTTTCTGTTGGGCTTTACTAAGATCGAATGGGGTTTTTTGTAATGGAGATACCTTTGGATTATTTTCTTACTTTTAAGAAGCTATGGTCAATTCATAAGACTGGACCAAGTGGAACCAAGAGTTGCCCCTGTGTGGAGGAGGACAAGAAGACATGAACCTCCAACCTAGAGCTCTGTATTTAGTTCCCAGGCCAAATTCTGCAAACATCAGCAAGCAACTTACTCTATAGGTCCCAGATTTTACTCCATAAAATGGAGATTTTTCATCTTTCCCCGTATTGTCTCCTGCTTAGTGTGGTCCCAAGCTTTTCAAAGAAGAGTGTTGGTCTCTTTTTGCAAGTAACAAGCGACAGGACAAGATGAAACGGCCTCAAGTTGCCCCAGGGGAGGTTTAGGTTGGATATTAGGAAAAATTCCTTCACTGAAAGGGTTATTAAGCACTGGAAGAGGTTGCCTGGGGCAGTGGTGGAGTCACCATCCCTGGAGGGATTTAAAGGACATGGAGATGTGGCCCTTGGGGACATGGTTTAGTGGTGGCCTTGGCAGTGCTGGGTTAACGGTTGGACTGGATGGTCTTAAAGGTCTTTTCCAACCTGAACAATTCAATGATTCTGTCATTCTGTGATTCTATGGTTTTATATATGAGTCTATGATTCTGTATATGATTCTATCATCTTCTCCAACCTCGATCCCATGATTGTGTGTCCCACTCAGCTCGGATGTGTCCTGGGGGCATCTGGTTGAGGTTGGCTCCCTGCCGCGGTGACCCGGCCCCCTCCCCACCGCACAGGGGCTGCACCCCACGGGTAGGGAGAAGGACCAAAACCCCCCTTAACCCTTCTCACAGGGCTTGGGGTGGGGCCACCAACGAGGGCGGGGCATAGTGGGGCGGGGCAGGGCGTGGCCACCAAGGCCCAGCAAGCCGACAAGCAGCGGTGAGCTGGGCTCCGGGCTGGGGGGGCGCTGCCCAGGAGCCGTGCCGGCAGGTAGCATGTCCTCCCCCTCCAAAGGTGAGTCTTGGCTGCGGGGGCACCCATTCTTCCCCCACGACACCCAAAGGGCCCCTTTCCCCCTTCAGTAGCACCCAAAGGGTCTCTTCCCCCACCCCCGGTGGCACCCAAAGCCCCAACCCCCCTCCTCTGTGCCCGGGGCTGTCAGGGGACGAGCCCCACGCCCAGATTTGTGGTTGAGCCGCTGGGTCTCACAGCCCCTTGCTCACCATGACCATAAAGTGCTTTTTCAGCATTTCCCCCAAATTCTTGCACCCCACAAAACCAAACCCTGGCAGATCCTTGTCCCCCGGAGGTACCTTTCCCGCCTACCACCACACGCTTTTAATCAAGCAGAATCTCGCTACCCTTTTCTTTTTTTTATTTCCCTCTATCCCTTTGTTAACGAGTCCATGTAAAGCCAGAAGTGAATTATTCCTCCCGGCTCGTGCGTAGCTGATGCCGTCTGGATGAGCGAACGTCTCGTGGCCAAAAGTCTGTGGGTTGTTTGCAACCGACTCCTTGCGCTGAAGTGTGTGTTGTGCTGTTAGTCACCGGTTATCTGATCCTCTCCCTCGCCCTCGTTGTCTGCAGAAGCGCTTTCGTGCGGCGGGAGAATATAAAAAAGGTGTATTTGCCTGAGGAGAGACGGGCGTGTTTACGTGTACGCTCATGTATTCGTAAAAACTCTTTCTCAAAGACTTGTGGGAGCAGCGGTAACAAGTAACTGCTTTTTTGTGGACATGCCCAGGCACCAGGTATTAAAAAGTGAATGAATATTGTATAAACTCCTGTTCAGCGGTGGAAGGGGGGTGGTATTTATTTACCTGGTTGTGCCTGGGGCGTGCACAGGCAAAAAAAAAAAAAGCAGAAACCTTGCGTTTGAGTTCCAGTGCTCAGCATGGAATTACTTTATCTGACCGTTCCCGATAATCGTGAGTAATTTGGGATGTTCCTTATATAAGCAAGGGTGGTGCTTTCCTGCTTGGTGTGGCCTGGTTTCTCGCTCGCCTGAGCTTTAGAGCAAGCGACCCATCTCGAGCGAAAGCACGGAGACGTGCTTTTCTAGTCTTAAAAATGTAATTTGAACAGTGCTGCGTTTGTTGCACCTGTGCTGGCGAGCTCAGGCCAGGCAAAGAAAATCTCACCTGCGTGTTGGGTCGCCGAGAGGTGAGTGTTTATAAAGGGTGGTGAATAACAGACGAACTCGGCACTTCTTTTTACGCTTCGTTCTGAAGTGGAGAGAGCAGCCGCGGTTCTTCCCCCATCGTTGTTCTTTCATGGGGTGTTTTGGGGGGCACCCGTTGAGCTGAGCATCCTCACATGTCTGGCCCCACAGTGCTTCCCCCATCGCTGGGGTTTTGGGGGGCACCCTCTGAGCATCCCCACATGTCTGGCCCCATGGTTCTTCCCCCATCGCTGGGGTTTTGGGGGGCACCCTCTGAGCATCCCCACATGTCTGGCCCCATGGTTCTTCCCCCATCGCTGGGGTTTTGGGGGGCACCCTCTGAGCATCCCCACACAGCTGGGTAGGGAGACAGGGCAGTGTTGGGGTGCTGATCTCTGGGGTGCGGAGCTCCAGGGTGCCACAGGCAGCTTTGGTACGATGGTTCTGCTGCCACCCCGCTACCAGTATCCCTGTGGGCTACTGCTCTGCTGCTGGTGGTTGCCCAGCTGGGCACGGAGGATCCTCCCAGGGACTTGTGCCTCCCAGCGCAGGGCCAGCAGCTCAAGTCAGAGAGTTGTGCTTGTTATCACTCGCTCCTCCTGGCTCAACTGGTTTAGAGCTGAAAAAATATTTCCATTCCAGGATTTATCCCCTGGGGGCGAGCGGAGGTTTCAGCCTGAATTAGTGCAGGCTGAAGGGAGAATTGATCCTGCCCGGCCTTTGTGCGGGTGACTCAGGAGCTGCTGGATTGCAGGCAGGAGGGAAAACAGCAGCCAGCAAGACAGAACAAACTTTGCTTAACCCCTTGTAGCATCGGTGGGAACCGTCCCCTGTCCCCAAGAAAAACCTCTATCGTGCCGTGGCTGGGATTTCGGCTTTATCCCCCAGCCTGGATAAACTGTGGAATCAGGGGATGATATTTGAGTGAGTGATTGGTTTGTTCTTTATTTTTTTTGCTTGAGGTCAAAGCCCTCAAAGGTCGTGTCTGGATATCCAGCTCCTCTTTGCTGTGCGGGTGGAAGTTATGGTAGGAGAGTAGCTTTTTTTTTCCTCCTCTCTCTCGTGTCCAGAACAGACCAGCTTGGTGATGGCCGGGGATGCAGCATCTGCTGATGCCTTTTACAAGGTAGAGAAGAGTAAAAAGGAGTGAAAAGAAGTAACAGAAGAAGAGTAAAAATAGTAGAAAGAGTAAAAAGGGTAAATAGGGTAAAAAGGGTAAAAGTAACAAGTAAAAGAAGAATAAAAAAAGAGTAAGAAGAGTAAAAAGAATAAAAAGGGTAAAAAGGGTAAAAGTAACAAGTAAAAGAAGAATAAAAAAAGAGTAAGAAGAGTAAAAAGAATAAAAAGGGTAAAAAGGGTAAAAGTAACAAGTAAAAGAAGAATAAAAAAGAGTAAGAAGAGTAAAAAGAATAAAAAGGGTAAAAAGGGTTAAAGTAACAAGTAAAAGAAGAATAAAAAAAGAGTAAGAAGAGTAAAAAGAATAAAAAGGGTAAAAAGGGTAAAAGTAACAAGTAAAAGAAGAATAAAAAAGAGTAAGAAGAGTAAAAAGAATAAAAAGAATAAAAGTATCAAGTAAAAGAGTAAAAGTAACAATTAAAAGAGGAGTAAAAAGGGTAAAAAGGGTAAAAGTAACAACTAAGAGAGGAGTAAAAAAAAGAGTAAAAAGAGTAAAAAGGGTAAAAGTATCAAGTAAAAGAAGAGTAAAAAAAGAGTAAAAAGAGTAAAAGTAACAAGTTAAAGAAGAGTAAAAAGTAATAAGAGTTTTTATTTTATTGCTTTTTGAATTTGTAAATCCCCTAAGAATTGGAGTTCTGAGCGAGCCGTAGCTCTGGGGCACTTAGAGCTCACGTGTTCGATTTCTTTACCCTTTTTTAGAGTTAATTTTGAATTTAGCCCTGACTTCTCTGCCTGGGACACAGGGTGATGGTACGTGGTGACGTCGCTGGTGTGGGTGAGCCGCCGCGGCCCCCCCGGGGCAGTTCTGCAAACCAGCTCCGCCGGGCTCTCTGGGAATGGCATTCCTCCTCCATCGCAGCAATAAATGTTTCAAGTTGTCTAATTATATTTTATTAGAAAACGAGCTCGTTCAGAAATGTGCTAACCTGAGCGATCTTCCTGGGGGTGCTGCAATACCTCGGGATGACTCAACAGACACAAGGGGTGCAGACAGGCCTGTTGTTCCTCAGCTAAACTGCAGGAACCCCAGAACCTTGAATTTAAGTGTTTGAAATGCATTTTTAAATGAAATATTATTGTAAATCAGCTGGAAGCTTTGCAAGGCTTTTTGTTTCCTCCACTGCAAGCACATCCAGGCCCTCTGTGCTGGCTGAGTGGCTTTATTACTCCTCTGTGATAACCTTAATTGGTTCCAGACCCTTCCAATGTGCTCGTTAAAAATCAGCTTGTCCTGGGAGCTCGCTGGCTACCTGGGAACGAGCTCAAAATGGGCAACTTGAGATCCAGCCGTTTGCTTCAGAGCGATGGAGCTGACACTGGATGTCACCATTGCACAGCACAAACCCAGCTGAGGGTGCTTGGGACTTTATTCTCTCTGAGAAAAAGCCTTATCTCTTCTCTCCCATCTCCTCCCCCCAGGTAATTTGTTGGGTTTTTCTCTTTTTTTTTTTTTTTTTTTCCCTGAGAGTTATGATACCATTCAAGCTTTGTGCTGCTGCTTACAGCTAAGCAGGATGGGGGTAATCCTCCTGAACCAGATTAAAATCAGTTCTGTGCTGGCATAGTGGTTGGGAACACAGAGCTGAGTGTGGACTGAATTTGAGCCAGCAGTGTGCCCAGGTGGCCAAGAAGGCCAATAGCATCCTGGCTTGTATCAGCACTAGTGTGGCCAGCAGGGACAGGGAAGGGATCTTACCCCTGGACCCGGCACTGGTGAGGCCGCCCCTCGATGAGTGGGTTCAGTTTTGGGCCCCTCACTCCAAAAAGGCCATTGAATGACTCGAGCGTGTCCAGAGAAGGGCAACGGAGCTGGTGCAGGGTCTGGAGCACAGGTGTGATGGGGAGCGGCTGAGGGAACTGGGGGGGTTTAGTGTGGAGAAGAGGAGGCTGAGGGGAGACCTCATGGCCCTCTCCAACTCCCTGAAAGGAGGGTGCAGAGAGGGGGGATGAGTCTCTTGACCCAGGGAACCAGTGCCAGGCCAAGAGGGAATGGCCTCAAGCTGCGCCAGGGCAGGGTCAGACTGGCTCTTAGGAAGGATTTCTTTGCAGAAGGGGTTGTTGGGCGTTGGAATGGGCTGCCCAGGGCAGGGGGGGAGTCCCCATCCCTGGAGGGGTTGAAGAGTCGGGTTGACCCAGCGCTGAGGGATCTGGTGGAGTTGGGAATGGTCAGTGTGAGGTTCATGGTTGGACTGGAGGAGCTTCAAGGGCTTTTCCAACCCAGATGATTCTGTGAATTCCCTGACAGCAGTGGGATTACTGTGCGCAGGATAATCGGGTTTGCTTTATAAACTTGGAAAGTTTTGTTTTGCCCTTAGTTAAACTGCACCCATCTGTGTGTTATTCCCTTATTTTCTGCCTGGGATCTCTGGCCGCATGTTTTCTGGAATAATATGGGATTGGGATGTAGGTTGCCAGTAAAAAGTCATTAAAATCTTCAGTGATAATAATGTGTGACTATATCTGTCTTCCCATCCATTAAAAAAACAAATAATCAGCTGTCTGCCTTTTTTTTTTTTTTTTTTTTAAAGTGGTCCTTATTGTTTGGTGCTTTAAGCTTGCAATGCCTGCTTGGCTCCAGCATGTCCCTGAGCTTGAAACGGAATGAAATGGGATGGAATAATGGAATTATTCTCTGTCCTTGCGTAACAGAACAAGCCGCTCTCTTCTCTCACTCGTACAGAACAGAGAAACACACGTATAGTGATGACTACCCTGCTCCTCACTGAGCAAATAACACGAGAGGACCACGGCTCGGAGGGAAACTACGTCCTTTATGGGTCCTCCCGTTCCCAAATTACCGAGGAAGCTGAATATGTGAAAAAGGTATTTCTGAAGTTGTCGCTGTTCTGTTCCTTTCTTTGCTTCGGCAGGAAACAGGGTGAGCAAAACTAGGAACTGCTGAAAGAGAAAACTCTGACCTGCGTGGCAACACGCACCTTTAGGTTTACACATTGGTTCTAGAGGTGCTAGTTACTCCGCAGTAGTGACTTAATTTAGCATAGCCTGTCTTAGGTTGGGTTAAACGTCTTTAAAGCTGGTGAGGTTTTTCTTTTTTTTGTTTCTAAACTTCCGAATTAAGTCAAAAGAAAAAAGATTTTTCTGGTTTTTTTGTTTCTAAACTTCTGAGTTAAGTCAAAAGAAAAAAGATTTTTCTTTCTTTTTGTTTCTAAACTTCCAAGTTAAGTCAAAAGAAAAAAGATTTTTCTTTCTTTTTGTTTCTAAACTTCCGAGTTAAGTCAAAAGAAAAAAGATTTTTCTTTTTTTTGTTTCTAAACTTCCGAGTTAAGTCAAAAGAAAAAAGATTTTTCTTTTTTTTGTTTCTAAACTTCCGAGTTAAGTCAAAAGAAAAAAGATTTTTCCAGCTCTTTTTCTTCCTAAACTTCCAAGTTAAGTCAAAAGACAAAAGATTTCTTCATCCTCTCCATAACTACCTTTATGAAGGTGCAGGGCAAATGCTGTAACTTTGAATCTGAAAATTTTGTGATGAATTCTTATGCATCTCATAATATAAAATCATTTCCATGAAGCGATTACTGCGAAAAAAAAATATATATATTCTCTGGTGGTGACACCAACTCATAAAGGGGCATATGAAGCAGCGCCCTGCTTGATGCTGACACCACCATGAGTGGGTAGGACGTGATTTTTTTTTTTTTTTTTTTTTTTTTTTTCCCCCAGAAGAGATCCTGGGAACAGCAAGACTCAGCTGATAGTAGAGCTGATATCTTGCTTCTTAGCTCCAAGCAGCAGAGCACGGTGATGATCACACGCAAAAGCAGTTTCTCTGCATCCCAGCTGAGCCCAGGAGAGCACTGTGGGATGCGGGAGGGGGAGGATCAGTGGGCTGAAACATGGCTAATTAAGAAATAATTGATCGCCAAAAGTTCTTTTTAAAAAATGCTTATTCCTTTCTCTGTTCAGGTAAGGAATGAACTTGAAGAAAAGCCTCTGTAGTGAAAAGAAACTGATTTATGGTTTGAACCCTTTAAAAAGTACAGGCTGCCCTTTGTTCGTGGTAGTTTATTTTGAACAAATGAACTTGGTGTAACATAAGAAAGGCCGTAGAAATGCCGGCGTGTTCTGGCATAAATCTGAGCGCTTGCAGGTCGTGTTGCTTGAGTCAAAACAGGAGGCAAGCACTGAGCATTTGTGAACACCTGTAGGGGGAAAAAAAAACTCGGTTTAAGCAACTTAAAACCACTGTAAGCAAGTGGTTTGGAGCGCAGAGGCAGCGCTAGGAAGCAAACAGATTTGGAAATGTTGTGTCCAAATGATTAAAATCTGGAGGAAGACGTAGTTTAAGGGGAAGCGTTGGCCAACAATTACCTGCGTTTACGCAGCCTCACCTACAATATGCCGCAATATTGTAAAACTGTAATTTTATGCAGGTGCAATAACGCTGTAGAGAGTGGCAGAGAGCTCTTTATCAGGACCGACAGGCAAATGCTTTCCAGTGTGAAGCCCCGGAGAGCTGTGCAAGCGGAACATTTTAATTTCAGTTCCTCAGTGGAGGAGCTGTGCTGGCAGCCACCCCGCAAGCTGCTTGGCCCCGGCTCTTCGGAGAGCTGCCTCCCTGCCTGAGCCAGGGAGGGGTGTCCAGAAGCAGCCACGTCTTCTCGAGTCAGACGGATTTGCTCAAGCTGCTTTTCTATTATTTTAAGAATAATTTCCATGTGTGTTTCCTTCAGCAGGTTCCTCAAGTCTTGGGCAATAAAGCGGAGTCAAAGAGCGGCTGGAGCTGGGGCTGCAGTCCTGTGGCGACGACGATGAAGGAAACAGAAGAGCAGCTGCTGGTGGTGAGCAGGGAGAACCAAGTGCTGAAGCTCAAGGTGTGTTTGGGTTGGTTTTTAAGGTTTCAGATGATGGCGTGTGCCTTGCAGCCCAGTTAGAGCTGGGTCCTGGCTGCTGCAGCATGGTGCCCGTGCCGGAGCACACGCTGCTTTCCCGGCTGCTGCAAACTTTGATTCTAACAGACAAAGAAATTCATCTCCAAACCTGCTTCTGGGGGCACATCCCACTTGTGGCTAGTGAGACAGCAGAGTTGGCTCTGTTGTTAGTTGACAGCAGGTGTATTTACAAGTATTTTACGGTTTGGGGGCCACTCTTGTTTAACATCTTTATTGATGATCTAGACAAGGGGATCGAGTGCACCCTCAGTCAGTTTGCAGATGACACCAAGTTGGGTGGGAGTGTTGATCTGCTCGAGGGTAGGGAGGCTCTGCAGAGAGACCTGGCCAGGCTGGAGCGATGGGCTGAGGCCAACTGGAGGAGTTTCACTAAGGCCAAATGCCGGGTGCTGCCCTTGGGCCACAAAACCCCCAGCAGCGCTACAGGCTTGGGGAGGAGTGGCTGGAGAGCTGCCAGTCAGAGAGGGACCTGGGGGAGGATTGATAATGAGCCAGCAGTGTGCCCAGGTGGCCAAGAAGGCCAATGGCATCCTGGCCTGTATCAGCAATAGCGTGGCCAGCAGGGACAGGGAAGGGATCTTACCCCTGGACTTGGCACTGGTGAGGCTGCCCCTCGATGAGTGGGTTCAGTTTTGGGCCCCTCACTCCAAAAAGGCCATTGAATGACTCGAGCGTGTCCAGAGAAGGGCAACGGAGCTGGTGCAGGGTCTGGAGCACAGGTGTGATGGGGAGCGGCTGAGGGAACTGGGGGGGTTTAGTCTGGAGAAGAGGAGGCTGAGGGGAGACCTCATCACCCTCTACAGCTACCTGAAAGGAGGTTGCAGAGAACTGGGGATGAGCCTCTTTAACCAAGTAACAAGCGATAGGACAAGAGGGAATGGCCTCAAGCTGTGCCAGGGAAGGTTTAGACTAGATGTCAGGAAGTATTTCTTTACAGAACGGGTTATTAGGCAGTGGAATGGGCTGCCCAGGGAGGTGGTGGAGTCCCCATCCCTGGAGGTGTTTAAGACTCGGGTCAACATAGCGCTGAGAGATATGGTGTAGATGGGAACTGTCAGTGCTAGGTTAATGGTTGGACTAGATGATCTTCAAGGTCCTTTCCAACCTAGCTGATTCTGTGATTCTGTGAAGTGATTGGAAGTGCATCTCCCCTTTTAAACCATCATCCTTTTGTTTGTCATGGGGGGATTACTCAATACTGAATAAATCTGGATTTATTTGGGAAATCAAATGCCTGTCACATCCCGCCCACAGGTGTTTAGGATTCCCTTTTATTTTTTATTTGTTTCTGATAAGGGTAAATACTGAAATTTGATCTTGTATAGAGGGTTTGTTTTTCAGCATGTGGTTATACCATCACTTTTTTTAAAGCACTATATACATGTATCACTCTTTCTAGCTGGAAGCCACGAGAGAAGCAGGTGTACAGGCTCTCAGATCTGCCTCCCAGAAACTCTATGAGAATTACCAAACCCGGTCAGAAGAAATGAAAAAAAACCATGAGCGTGAGAAGCAGCAAATACAGGTACAAATCTCCCTCCGTCCTGTTCACTATCAAAATATTTATGTGTGCTGACTCTGTGCTGCAAACGTCGACTTAGGAGCTGCTGAGTCTCTTCTACTGGTGTGGGGGGGAAATTTAAATAGGAAAACTAAAAAGAAAAATGATTTTGTTTTTTTTATTCCTGATTCTTGAAATTGGGTTGGTAGAGTTGGCTCAAAATTCCATCTCTGTCACTCTGCTGCGTTCACCAGCTCCCAGCACGCCCACATTAATGCCCTTCTTGGTCCCAGGCCTACAATCTCCAAGAAGAAGAAAGGCTCCAGGAGAGCACAGAAAACATCAGCCACCTTGCTGAAGGCATCAGGGAAAAATGTACCCGCATCGCAGAGATGGAAAAGCGCGTCCAAAGGATGGAGGAGGTACGGCTGCCCGCTCCTCGTGTCTGTCTGTCCATCCTGGCACCGGGAGCGCTGGTGTTTGGGAAGAGGAATTAATCGCTTCGGGGGTTTGGGGCATGTTAGTGGTTTGAACTGGGACTAAAAAGGTTCCTGCCATGTTACACCAAATGGAGAACATTTAGCTGTAAGTATAAATCATGCAATTTGAGCTCCCTCTTTCAGAATTTGCTTAAATGGTCTGGTGCAGGGTCTGGAGCACATGACTTATGGGGAGTAGCTGAGGGAACTGGGGGGGTTTAGTGTGGAGAAGAGGAGGCTGAGGGGAGACCTCATGGCCCTCTCCAACTCCCTGAAAGGAGGGTGCGGAGAGGGGGGATGAGTCTCTTGAGCCAAGGAACCAGCGCCAGGACAAGAGGGAATGGCCTCAAGCTGCGCCAGGGCAGGGTCAGACTGGCTCTTAGGAAGGATTTCTTTGCAGAAGGGGTTGTTGGGCGTTGGAATGGGCTGCCCAGGGCAGGGGGGGAGTCCCCATCCCTGGAGGGGTTGAAGAGTCGGGTTGACCCAGCGCTGAGGGATCTGGTGGAGTTGGGAACGGTCAGTGTGAGGTTCATGGCTGGACTGGAGAAGCTTCAAGGGCTTTTCCAACCCAGATGATTCTGTAAAAACTGTAGAGCATCAGGGAGAAGTCTTAATTTGTAGCTATTAATGATTTCTACTCCCGAGTAGTTGCTCTTTACCTTCCCCCCTCAGCATACTTCTGGCACTTGAAATGAAAATGTAGCCCTCCTAGCACTAAAACCCGCTCCTTTTAACCCTCAGGAAAATGCCACTGTAAGGAACAAAATCCTGGGCAGGCAAACAACTGCTGTGCCCAGAAACTTGCAGAAAATTTCTTCTCCTTTATTGTGAATTTTCTTTGGGGGTGTTATTTGCGTTGGAAGAAGCGATGGCAACGCGCATCGTTTTTGTGATGCATGCACTCAGTAGAAGGGGAAATACTCCCGCTAAAATGGAGTTTTCCCTCTCCTGGGCTTACTGTAAAGACAGGGTCAGTAAATGTATTTTCACCACCATCACATGCAGGTAATCTTTCTGATCTAAAGAGTGTTGTCATCAGTTTTGTTCAGATTTTCCCCCTGGTGGACGTAGCAGTAACGTGGTATCCCCTGGCCGCAGAGCAGGGACTCTCGCATAACCGGAGTTTGCTAATTAAGTAAAGGAAAGAACCACTATTTTAAGAGAGTTTGAACTTTTCTCATGGTAAATCAATGCAGTCAACCCCTCTGGCTTCAAGAGAGGCCAGACTGGTTTCTATCACCAGCTGATGCTGAAGAAGGCTGATGTAGGTGGTTATTAGTGAATTCTGCCTGTTCTCAGGCACTGAGCGGAACCGCTGAACACATAAACTTTTTCTGATCAAATGGCAGGAAGTGTAAAATAGTTTTTACAGAACTTGAATTGTTTCCTTAGGAAAAGAAAATTCTGATAGAGAAGAAAATGTCACTTGAAAAGATGCTTCAACAGATGACGTCAAGGAATGAAGACAGCAAACGGTGACTAAATGCATGTGATAAAGTGTTTTCTTTTCTTTCCGGGGGATTATGTAGGGTACCAGACAATGCCTTACTCAAGTTCCTTCTGGTAGTAAAATTATTCATGATGAAAGCAATTGGTTCAAATATTGATTTACATGACTGCTGGAAGAAGCCAAGACAGATGTTGGTGTCCTACAGCTCTCAGGTGTTGATTCTACTTGAATTCTTAGCACTTTTCCCTCCACCTTGCATGCACTAATTGCTTCCCTTTCCTAATTCTCACGTGGATGCACTAATTGTTTCCCTCTTCCGAACTCTATGGATGCACTAATTGCTTCCCTTTCCTAACTCTCACGTGGGGTCAACGTTGCTTTGGTGACATCGTGCATGTGGTCGGTAAGGAAATCGCCTTCATTATTTATGAATTTATTTATTACCAGCTAGTAAGCGTAGTCCTACTAGACAAAATATGTCTCAAACCATGGTTTTATTTGTTCTGCTCAGTAAAGAAGCTTTTATACGTCTAGTTCTGCATGAATTACAGCCACGTGTCCTCAGGACCATCCTTGCTAGCAACAAGCTCTTGAGCTGACCCTGGGGTGGGAGAGGGGCTGGGTGGGTCAGTGATCCCTGGGGATTGAACTGGGGGTGCTTCTGCTCTTGCCCGCAGGTGCCTGGATCTCCAGCAGCAGATTTCCACCCTGCAGGAGCAGATCAGCCATCTGCAACACGTGATCCGAGCCCAGCACCACGGCCTGCGCGGCGTGATACAGGAGGTCAGGTCTTTGGAGGTCGGGAGAAGAAATGGTGGGGGGAAGGAGAAATGGAGGGGGGGGGAAGAAATGGAATTAAAAATGGAAGAAGAAAGGGGAGCCACTGGGATGTGGGCTCCTGCCTTAAGTGCAGGTGCTGAGGGTGAGCAGCTTGCTCGTCGCGCTGCGCCCCTTTTTGCGCACCCCGTGGTCAGACATTCGTCCACTTATCAATATTAAGATGGAAATGGGGTGGTCATGGTGGAGTTGGTGCTTTCAAGCAGAACCCTGAGTCTTCCTAGAGTGTTCCCTGGGGGGGACCTGGCCCCCCACTCCCTGTCGTGCTCCTGAGGGGGACCTGCTTGTCCCAGGGATGCTCCCCCAGTGCTGGGTTCATGTGAAGCTGCTCCCATGAGCAAGGCCTGACACATCCTAGGAAGAGCTTCCCAAAGTCACGATACAGCGTGAGCTGTTTTACTGACCAACTGCTTTTCCCTTCTCCCATGCAGCTAAGGCGAGGCCCTGCACTAATTAGCTCTTGTAATCAGGTTTCTGTGCATCTGCCAACGAGGTAGACTTGTTATCCTACGGAAAACACGACACCGTGTGTTGAGAAATTGTTTTATAAATTGGTCAATCAATTAGTTTGAGTTTTTCTATGGGAAAAGACTAGGGACTTGAGCGGTCTGCAATTCCCCAGGTATGGTGAGATGTTGAACTCTGTGGTTTGGCTCAACACAGACATGTCTTTTGACGTATTGAGGTTTCAGATCTCTTACAAACTTGGTTTGCTAACTCTCAGGCGGAGGAACTCAACAATGAACTCAGAAGCCAAGATAAAAAAATAGAAAACCTGACAGAGAAGCTGATGGTCCTGGAAGCACAGGTAAAGTTGGAAAGTAAATAGATAAATTGAAGGGAAATAGCAAAAATAGTTTTCTATGGTCAAGACTCTTCACACTGCAGGGCTTGTGTCAGTATTACACTGCATCTTTCACTTGGTTTAAAAAAAAAACAACCTGCCCAAACCCCCCAAAAACCTTTCTGGAGGAGCAGCAGGTCATAGCTGGCATCCAGGCTTGTCTCCTACATTATGCTAAGAGGGGTTTATTTTCTTTTTTTTGCTTGCAGAATAAAGAACTGAAAGAAAAAGTGGAGTTCTGGTCTGGCCAGCCCAAGGCGAAAGTATCCAGAGCTGTCTGGACAGAGTAAGTACCGCAGGAGGTGGCACGGAATGGCTGAGCCCGGGGCTTTTGCAGGTCCCCTCCGGTGTCCCCACAGGGCTTTGAGTGAGCTGAGTCAGGCCTTGCTGAGAGCAACCAAACTTCATCCTGCAGAGATTAGATGATTCTGTGATTATCTTAAGGAGAAGAAAACCACAAGCTCTGCTACAAACATAGTAGCTAATGGTGGGATGGCTGTACCCCCAGTCCTGACTCCCCATCCAGCTCGGTGGGATGTGCCCAGCACGGCTTGTGATCCATTCAGAATTAAATGGGAGCCTCTCCTGGGGGGTACAGCCCTTTGCTGTAGTAGATCTGGACAAGTGTTTCTGCTCTTAGCAGAAGAGGTGCTTGAAGTCAGCTCCTCCATATGTGTGTGCCCAGGTGGCCAAGAAAGCCAACGGCATCCTGGCTTGGATTAGAAATAGTGTGACCAGCAGAAGCAGGGAGGTGATAGTCCCCCTGTGCTCTGCACTGGTGAGGCCACACCTGGAGTGTTGTGTCCAGTTTTGGGCACCTCAATACGAGAGAGATCTCGAGGGGCTGGAGCGAGTGCAGAGGAGGGCAACGAGGCTGGGGAAGGGCCTGGAGAATAAATCCTGTGAGGAGAGATTGAAGGAGCTGGGACTGTTCAGTGTGAGGAGGAGAAGGCTGAGGGGAGACCTCATCACTCTCTACAGCTCCCTGAAAGGACATTGTAGAGAGGTTGGTGCTGGTCTCTTCTCCCAGGTGATTAGTGACAGAACAAGAGGGAACGGCTTTAAACTGCAACAGGGGAGGTTCAGACTGGACATGAGGAAAAAATGTTTCCCAGAAAGAGTGGTCAGAGTGTGGAATAGGCTGCCCAGGGAGGGGGTGGAGTCCCCATCCCTGGGTGTGTTTAAGGGTCGTTTGGATGAGCTGTTGGGGGATGTGGTGTAGGGGAGAACTTTGTAGAGTCGGGCTGAGGGTTGGACTCGATGATCCCGAGGGGCTTTTCCAGCCTCAATGATTCTGTGATAACCAGGGCCATAGTTACAAATCTCTGACTTGTTTCATGGTTGTGGTGGGTTTAAACCTGGCTTAGGCAGGTGGGGGTGTCTGAGTGATCTCATGCTTCACTGTGCAGCACCCCACTCTATTTTGGAGCATCCCCTTACCTGCTGCTCACCAGGCTGAGGAAGCAAGAGAGCTAAAGGGACGACTGGACGTTTGTCTCCTGCCTTCGTCAGAGGGACTCTTCCTGCGTGTCGCAAACCTCTTAACTCCTACGGCCTCTTCATTCCAGCAAAGCGCCTCCAGCCTGGGCTGCCTCTCTGTGAAAGGGGGTACAGAAGCTGTGCCGCAGAGCTGAGCTTAAAAGAAGAAACCTGGAAACAAGGCGAGAGCTGACGGGGATGAGCTCACGAAGGAGCAAAGCCAGCCCCAGCCATGCCGGGGGGGGGGTGTTGCACCCCCAGACCAGCTCTGGCCCTGCCCCGTGCAGGCAGCAGCAGGCACCTGCCTGCACAAAGGGGCTCCTACCTCCCCAGAGACTCGGTTTAAGCACAGCTTTCATTTAGGTAAGATTATAAAATAAACCTTTGGCTACCTGGAGGTTGTTACAGTCGCCGCTTTCCTGCTTGCTGGTGAGGATGGAGGTGGAGCAGTGGCCCTGCCCTGCCAGGGGGGCTCTGCTCTCCCCCCGTCTTCAGCACAGCGTGTTCTGGCCTAAAAAGTCTCTTACTTTCCTGAAAACTTCCCACAGCAAATGGTAAGTTTTCTGCCCACGAGGGTGAAGTTCCTCCCTGAGCCTTTCCTGAAAGCCCTTTTGGAGGGTAAAGCAGCTGCTGGAGGGGGGAGAGCTGGTTTTTTTTATCCTCCCTAAAGTAGGAGCAATCCTTTATTTGAGAGATGGGGCACGATTTGGGAGCTAAACCGTGTCCCCAGGGGAGTGACGGTGGATTTGCACTCTGGATTGTGGGACAGAAGGAATCTGAGAACGGCCACGTCCCGGGTCTGTCCTCTAACCCCTGTGTGCAGAGAGCAGCACTTGAGGGGGGGAAAAAAGAAATCAATTAAACATGTTGATCCTTAAATTAAAGCTATGAAGTTTCAGTTTGTTCTTTTTCTTGCCTAACTTTAGGTACATTACACAGCCACAGTGTCAGGCCGGGATTAACCGGGTTCAGGTGCAGATAAAAACCTGGCAAACTGCTGAATGTTGGGTGATTACCCCTGCGTAGTCAGCACTGAGAAAGGGGTGAGTTTTGTAAAAAGTGCCGTTTTCCTGTCAGGTGAGGGCCGGGAGCTGCTGCTCAGTCCTTCTCCCATCCCTCTACCTTGGGAGAAACGGAGCCGAGGGATTGCTAACGCTGCGGCGCGAGGCTGCACCTCTTTGGGAGACAGCGGCTTGAAAAATGGCCTTTTATTCTGAAAAGAACAGTGCAGAAACGGAGTCACAGGATACATTCCTCAGCGGTATTACACAAACCCAGTCAGCGGTGAGTCGGTTGACGGTACGTTTTGAAGCCACGGGTACTTTGGTACAACAGAGTGACACGAACAGCGGTAAGCAAGCGCCACGGTCCGATCAAGGGGCGTCTAATAATCAAAAATCGATAGTTTCAACCACACTCATAGCACTAGGCCTAGCACAGATCTGTTGGAGACAAACATAAAACATGCTTACAGTAGCAGAACAGAAGGCAACACTTAAAAGGTAATTGGTACAGGATGCTTAGTGTTTATCCAGAAGGTGAAAGATACCTTAACAAAACCAAAGAAGAACCATTTAACTTCCATAAGTTGAGTAAAATACAACAGGTTTCTTCTAATATACACTTTGTCCATGAAGCCCTATTGCACGATGAGGATGGACAACTTTAGGCTCTATTTTCTAAAGTTGTTTGAACTAGGTAACTGTATGGAACAAAAGCACATCGCAAAGAATCATTTCCTCTGTTGCCTTTAACTGCTTTAGATAGAAATAATAACAATAAATTAGAAACAGATCTGCCCAGCATCAGTCCCAAGTCAACAGCATCCTCTGGGGGAAAAAAAAAAAAAACAACACAACAAAAAACTTATCCTATATGGGGGGGAATTTATGTTTAAAGTAGAATTATTAGACAGGAAAGAAGCTGTGAAAATTTGGGTTTCTCTTTAAAGGTGCCTCAAGCCAGGTGTCCTAGCAGTCAGGTAAAAAATGATTCATTTTTACAGCTTCACATCAGTTCCAACAGGGTGTTTTGGTTTTTTTTTTTTTTCCCTTTTCTTTGTAAGATCAGAGCACGGTCTGAAACTCTGCAGCGTTCACACCTGTATAAAAACAGCAGTTATTTTTCCACTTGCTACTTTTCTTCAGTTATAGTGCCAAGCATACAATAAAATAACAGCTCCAGATTTCTTTTTTTTCCCCAAAGTTTAGGCTGAAAACATTAGTTATATTCATAGACTGAAATAGTTTGAGGAGATAAAACCTTTTACCTTGAAACAGTCCCAAAGAGTTGCTATGGAGCAGGTATCAAAATGGCATCTTACACAACTTCTAATGAACTTTCTGATGTCATCCAATCCTCTAAAATGTAAACGTATGTATGACAACCCTCACACATTCAGAATGTTCAATAAGGTGTAGCCTCCAGAAAAACAGTTAAGGCAGACGGTTTTTATAAAGTTACCAAGACAGCAAGGAAACGGCAGCTGCTCTCCCGTGTCTTTTGCTACATCACACCGCCAGTCTCAGCCAGTCTCAGCAGGCAGCAAACTCCCTATTCTTGCCTTATGTTTCCTCTTTTAATAAAAAGCATGTTTCAGGCACCCTCCTTTTTCTTATTTTTTTTTTTTTTTATGTTTCAGAGAAGCAAACACCTTTCCTCTTGCAAATGCCTGTAAAAAGCCACCAAAGGCAAAGACTACAGGAAAAACAAGAGTTATTTAAGCTCCTGCTACTGGTTTTCTTGAGTGTCACCACCTCTCCTAGGGGCAGGGGGGCACTGGGCTGGGAGAGGGTGAAGGGGGGAAACCACTGAGAAACGAGGACGTGCTGCTCTGCACAGGACTTTGGTACCTGCCAGGGCTCTGGCTGAGCCAAGTCGCTCCCCTCCCAACTGATTTTATTTGGAAATGAGGCATTAGAATAAGGAAAAAAAAAAAAAACAACCCACCATGTTACTAGCTGATCGCAGATAAAAATATTCTGTAAAATGAAAGCAGATTAAATAATTGTGAAGCCTGACACGCTGTGCCACACGCTGGCTCTGAAGGGGTATCGCTACACGTCAGGCCCTCTAAGGACTTCTGGAGAGTCTGCTTAAAAACTCTGCATTGAAGGATAGGCACGAATAATCCCCTGGCCTTTTTCAGTTGAAAATAAAAGAATAAAAAGACGCTTGTTCATACGCGTCTGTGCACAGAGTTGGTACTTCTGTGCGTGGGTTTTTTTTTTTCATTTTACACCATTTCAGCTCCAGTTGTTTTGCCCTGACAACAGCTCCTGACTTCACAGAGACACTCCAGACCCGATTCAGCCAAGCACCTACACACAAGCTTAAATAAACTTCACAAACTGGGCTCTCTGGTAAACACTGTAAAGATTTAAGGGCCCTTCTTTTCCTTTTAGCACCACTTCCAGCCAGCCAGCGCTCCCACCGCTCCGCCTGGCTCCGCAGGTAATTTGTTTTATTCCTGAGGATGCAGAGCAGCACAGGACCCTGCTCTGGCACTGGCCACCATCTCCCTGGCACTGGCCACCATCTCCCCTTGCCCACCCGGCAGCAGGGCTGGCCCGGGGCAGAACATAAATACAGGCAGTATGAATTCATCACTGGAGTCATCTCTACAGCCAAAACGCAGGAAAAAAAAAAAAAAAAAAAATCTTATTTGACAAGTGTATTTCCTTTCTTGCATTCCTAAAAATGGTCTTGGCGCTACTACTCCGAGGTGAAGGGCTGGGGAGGGTGAGGGCAAGGTCAAAGGCCAAGTAAGAGCAGCACAACATCAACAGCTTAAAGATATTCCCTGCTGACCATAAATTTCCTCACTCCTCTACGTGTTACCCCCAGGGTCTAAATTCCCTAAACGGAGCAGCAACACCCGACTTTGGCAATGCCAATATTTAGCAAGGGATAAGGGATGTGTTTCTTCCACCAAGACACGCTGAGCAAAAGGCTGCAGGGAAACGGTGCAAGCAGGGCATCACCTACAGCTGTAGGTCAGCACTCCAGCACTACCCTAGCACGGTGTATTAACAATTTTTGAGGCCACATTTTCACCTTCACACATAAAAATACCTGTAGATCAGGAAAAAGAATGGACTATGGCGAGCTCTGAGAAGAGACAAGATTCGTAACGCCGTTACGCTGTGTGAGTTAACTGGGGGACACCGAGAGGATTAAGGGAACACATTCAAGAAGTCGAGTGACTTGAACTGTCTGGGTAAATTATCAGAGCCCGGGATGGCTGCTGGAGACGAGGCAGCAGAACTGCACAGAGAGAAAAGGAAACCAAAATTATTCTCAGCGTAAGATCCCGCAAGGTGAAGGATGGGTATTACCTTTGTCAGGGCACAGCACTGTCCAGTTCAGAAATTACCACCCCTGCTGTGCCAGAGAGTCTGCAGGCAGAACTCTTCACTGGAGGGATACTGGAAAACTGAAAGAAGGTGTTTCTAAAAGGACACAAAAAGAGACTTTGAGAAACCAGCGGCTGGACTGAAATTCAAAGATAAAACCCCACAGGGTTAGAACACCTGCACTGACATTTAAATTTTAGTATCACCCTGGATAAAGTATCCCAGAACCCTCTGTCCCTCTCCAGCCCTGATGTGGGATATCTAGCAGGCTTGCAAAAAAGCTGTATTTGTGCTCGAAAGCAAACGTTTAACTTTGAATTCAAATATGTATAATCAAATTTTGCAATAGCAGAATCTGGAATCAAGTTGTAATGGGATGGGGGGAGGCTATATCCTACCAGAGAGGTTAAGCAAAAGTAAATTCATTTCCCAGGCCGGCGTCCTGGAGGAATTTATAGGATTGAACAGGTCAAAGTGAAACACTTTGACCAAAAAAAAGGATGAAAGCGCTCGGATACGTGGGCTCCAGCCAGGGACAGGCTCAGGAGTTCCGTACAGAATGTGAATCTGCCAGCGGGCACGTGAAACCTAAGAGGAATAGTTGTGAAGAACAAAAATGGAGCAAAGATCAAACGATGATGGAGAGGAGGCAAGTTTTAGTCGGTTTGTTGTCTAGTTTTTTGCAACGGGAATTAACCTGATAAACAACAAAAGCGCCAGCAGCCATTTGGAATCAGACATCAGGTTCCCCTTTTCTTAATTTAATAAAGTGAGAGCCACATACAAAACTTCTACCACCTACCAGGGTAAGAAACACGTTTAAATTTCCCTTCCTTTCCTTTGATGGCAAAATCCTTCTGGGATAATGGTTTCACACACATTCCCAGATTTTTTTTTTTTTTTTTAACACGCAGAATAATCATCAGTTTCTTGTATTAGAAGTATATAAATGGAAACCAAGCAATGGAATTTTTACCACGGTCGTTTCCCTTTCGTTCCTAAACCGACCTCTTGAGCAACACCAGGCGAGGGTCGGCCGTGTGCTCGCTGGAGTTTCCAAGACTGGATCCTTACAGACCACCAGCTTGGAAAATTCACACTCCCTGAAGCTCAGTGGCAAGGTTGGGAGATACTTTCCTCTAGACCACCCTGTTCTGGCTATCACAGCTGTATTTTTTTTTTTTAATTATTATTCATCTAAGAACGCTTGTTTCAGCAGGTGGAAGAGAGAAATAGAAGCAAAGTGCTCTGAAACAGTGCCAGGTTTGGGATTTTACACACCTTTGTATGAATCACCTGTCTGCTACCGAGGTCACTTTTGGCTCTGGAACAGCTTTTAGACAATTTATATTTCAGCTGCTCTGGGAAACACACTTTGGTTGACTGTCAGTAATTTACTATTCTTAGAAACTTGGTTCACTCCCATTCAACGGGCAAAAATCTGACGCCACACAACAAGAGATTTCTTTGGAAGCGAGGCAGGGAACTCCTCAGATCATCATTTTCAGGAATTCAAGACATGTTATTATTTTTTTTTAAAATTATGTTTACATTTTATGCTATATATTAAAAAGCAATACAACCACACTTCAAAGAAAACCCTGAACTTCCACTCTACTTATCTGAATATCACTCTACTTTTACATCTTCTGCCTGGCAGATCTCCTGTTGACCACCCCAACAGCTTCTCCACCTCTTGAGGCTGTTTCCAGCCTATAAAAGGACCTGCTTTAGACCTGGTTGGACAGTACACACTATATAGGCTGTACCTAAAGGCTATATCACTTATATAATCTTTACAGCCTGCAAGTGAGATTTCTGGCACGGTACTCGCAGCTGTTTGGTTACTCACCCGATGGGTCTGCTCCTACGGATGGTACCATCTGCCCTGTTAACATGCCAAATCATCAAGTAAACATTTTTTAGGAGCTGGGCAGAAAAAACCTGTTATTTGTTCAGCAGCGAATCTGGTAAATTCTCCATTTCTGGGAAGCACTGAAACATTTCATGAGCTTGCTATTCACAAAGTTTGCAATTTTCAATCAATCAAAGCTGAAATAAATGGAAGCCTGAAGTCCTGTCAACCCAACTGAAGCAGCTTGATTTGTAAAGAGATCTATTTTCCCCCCCAATCTCAACCCTTCCATGTGATTTTAAAGTAGTTTAAAGCTCAATAAACACAAACAGACCTTTAACTACCACCTGTATAAAACCAGAACCGTTACTCTACAAAAAAGGACAGGGTAGACTAATGAATATGCTGTAACTTGGTCTAGAAAATGAGCTATACTTATAAATATAGTATTTTGATTTTTTTTTCCTATATTTCTCTCTTTGCTTGCGACAAGCAACTTGCTATTTCACTAGAACTTGCCTTCACCCGCAGCAGAAATCTTTTGCACCACGCCCTTCCGCAGCAGCAGCATCCACCCTCTGCGCCGAGATACCTGCCAATCCTCCGACACGCTCCTCTCTACTCAGCCACATATGCTGGTTTCCTGCCATTCCAAGTCCCCACCTCACAGTTTTTCCACTTTGCCCTCTCGCAGAGAATTTCAGAGCACGATTTCCTCTGTTGAAAACCCAAACGTACGGAGGACAAAGCTGCAGAGATAACTTGGAGGGGCACTCAGCACAGCAGAGCTTACGGTTCCCTTCCTCCCTCCTGTGTCCTACCCGTGATACGCAGTTACGCGGAGAAAAAGAAGAAAAAGGAGAGTTTCCTTAAGCTGAGGAGGGGAGAATATTTTTTGCTAACGGTTACAAGTTGTTTCATAAAATATAGTTTCTCTCTCTTCCCACACATTACACTCTCTTCTTTATAAACTGTCCCTGCAGTGTCAGAATCCCTCTCCATACCTTCTCCCGTTCCCTGCTTGGATTATTGGCAACACAAGCAATGCTGCACGATTCCCTGATTTTTTTTATTATTTTTTTTTTCAAATTAAATGCCCTACTTCCTCCCCCCCAAAACCCAAACCACACACACACACACACACAACCCACCCTCCCCAACCACCGCCTCAGTGATTCAGTCAGGACGGATTCACAGCATTGCTTAGTCTGTGCAAGCGATAAAAGTTTTTCTTAATAGGCCACATAAAAATCTTTTGTATCTCTGCCCTAGAAAACACACGGTCCCTGACGCAGTTTAAGGATTATAAAGAAACAGGATTCTGTGGAAAAATGGCACAGACCTAGAAAACCACCCACCTCCATTTTAATTTCAATATCCAGTGTAAGCAGACAATAGGTTCTTTCCCTCTTTTTTTAAAAAAATAAAGCTACTTTCCTCTATTCAGTATCCTGATCACACAAAAAATAAAGATGAGGGCTGGGGGAAAAGGAGCGGGGAAGAAGAGGCGGGGGAGTTTTCCATGAAGACGGCACCATATCAGGAAGAATCATTGCAGCACAAGAGCCTCACTGAAACACAGCTTTTAGTTTTAACCCAGTTCTTTGGAGCAAAATGCACAATCCCAATAAAACAAGGTAACGTTGCTTCTGTGCGGGGCTCCACAGAGCCCGTTTGGGATTTGGTGGTAGGTCGGCCATGTTCTGATGAAATCTTGTCACGGGTTCTCACAGTTTCGAGGGGATGTTTAGCAGGCACACTTTTTCTCCTCCGGTTTCGCCGGCTCTAGCTTCCCCGAGCTGCCTCCGTTGGCTGTGTCAGAGGCCTGTGTCTTGTCCACGCACTGCTCCATACGCTTCATTATCAAGTCCAGGAGCGTGTCCACCGCCTTCTCCACGTTCTGTCCGGTAGCAGCACTCGTTTCGAAGTATGGTATGCTGTGGGGAAAAGGAAAAGCTTTGCTGGAGAGATTTGGAAGACAACCAAGACTCGACTATCTGTAACCCACTCGGTGCAACCATCAGCGGTGGGTTTAGCGGCCATGAACTGAACGGGACAGACTTTTGGTTTGTCAGGACACGATTTCACAGAATCATCTGGGTTGGAAAAGCCCTTGAAGCTCCTCCAGTCCAACCATGAACCTCACACTGACCGTTCCCAACTCCACCAGATCCCTCAGCGCTGGGTCAACCCGACTCTTCAACCCCTCCAGGGATGGGGACTCCCCCCCTGCCCTGGGCAGCCCATTCCAACGCCCAACAACCCCTTCTGCAAAGAAATCCTTCCTAAGAGCCAGTCTGACCCTGCCCTGGCGCAGCTTGAGGCCATTCCCTCTTGGCCTGCCGCTGGTTCCTTGGCTCAAGAGACTCATCCCCCCTCTCTGCACCCTCCTTTCAGGGAGTTGTAGAGGGCCATGAGGTCTCCCCTCAGCCTCCTCTTCTCCAGACTAAACCCCCCCAGTTCCCTCAGCCGCTCCCCATCACACCTGTGCTCCAGACCCTGCACCAGCTTCGTTGCCCTTCTCTGGACACGTTTCCTTGCTGGGCAGAACCCAAACTCCTGTTCCTAGCACAGGTGGCACGATGACATGAGCAAGAAAACTGCCACATTGATTTACAAAACTTATCCTGGCATTTTGACTTCAAACTGTACTAACATCAGCACAAACCTTGGCTGAAAAAGTCTTTCAGGTAACCAGAAAATCAATTTAAAAGAGAAACCTAGGTCTGCATTACAGAAAATCTCAGGGACCACAGAACATACCGTAAATCTCTTTTTTTTTTTTTTTCTTCAGGCAGTTACAACTATTACTGTTTAGCATTCCCTGTAAGCACTATCTCCCTCCCTTCCTTCCTACTTGTAAGCACAACTGAACTTAGCTGCTTCCATTCTGAAATCCCCTTTGACTCCAGAATATTGCCTTCCAAGTCATCTTTTGCAGAAGAGAAGATTATAAATTGCTTCAGCACTTCCATGATATGAAATCTGGCATGAGCTAACTTCTCCTCAGTATCACGGTTCTCCTTACCTGGCTGCAGACAACTCTTTAATATTCTTTTAATATTTTTAAGTCTGATTTGCTTATTACTCCTCACAGTCTCTCGGGTCATCTTCTGCTGCTGGCCCAATTCTCTCTGAACATCCCCCACCAAGTTAAAAAATACACACTCTCTTTGCCCACAGCACTATTTACTAACTATTACACAGCCAATTTATCCAGTTACAGGACGCTCTGCTGGTGTTATTAGTGCAAAGAAATGTAGAAGGCTCACTAGAATGAGAAAAAAGCCATTAACGAGGGAAAACCAAATAAATTCAGTGCTACTGTACACTTAGAATCTGACACAAATCCACAGGTGTCTCCACTTTCAAACTAACTAGAAAAAAAGAGTTTTAAATATTGTTAGTTATTCAGTGCCTGACACTGAGCGTGTATCTGCCTTTGGTATGCTCTGTCCTGAACTCTCAGGACAAGACAACATCCCAAGAATGGAGTTTTCTGGTAAGAATGTTTCATTTCAGCCTTGTTTCTCATGTTGTAATATTTTGGCCAAACTACCAGAACAGTGTGTCTCATTTTAGCTGTTTCCTATTCAAACAGGGTGATCTGAAAGTGTGGCGAGCTGGGTATCACTGTAGGTGTATGTGATTCTGCAATGCCCACAAATCTCTCCAGTTTATAAGTATACTTGCAAGCATCTCTAGCCAGTCATCAGCTACACCTACAACAGTTACAGACTAAACTGAGCTTCTGTCATAATTTGCTTACCCATATTTGTCTGCCAGGTCTTTTGCTTGCCTTTCGTTTACCTCTCTTTGGTCTGATAAATCAGCTTTGTTACCAATTAAGACTATGTCTGGATTCTCACAATATGCATTGGCTTGCAGCTGACCTAGAAGCAAAAATAAACACGAGTTAAGTGTATGTTGGAAACGCCTTAGAGATCAAGATTGTTGACAAAATAATTCAAACTACCTTTCTTACTCCTCACCTCAAAATATCCTGGACTAACCACTTCATGCCAACCACATTTCCTTGTTGTACGCTCACTTGCTAAGGGGAATTTTTCAAAATAGGAAGTAGAAATGATACTAGAAAATTATTTCCAGTATTTATTTTATCAACATACAAGACTTAACTGCAGTGAGGTGCACTAAACACAGTGCTTTGGCAGAGGAGAACCTCCACCAGCCAGAACTTTTATTCTACAAGACTCAGGAGGAGATTGTGGAAGTACAAACAACATCCCACGTCATCTACAAACGCAGCTCTTCAGAAGTTGAGGATAAAATCCTCAAGTGTGTTTTTCTCTTGGGTATGCTCAATGGTTTAAATGCAGGTTTATCTATTTGAAGATCCAGGCACGAGTAGTGTCCACAGCCTCACCCCTCCTAAGTAACTGTACAAAGCCATTTACTTAATATTTGCCTCAATCCTGAGGGGCCTGACTTGAAAAGCTGCAGTATACACTGAAGCAATTAGAGACTCGGATTGGTAAGCAGCGGAAGATTGTGATGAGAGGGATTGTTTAGTGGGAGGAAGGAATCTCTGAAGAAGATGGAGCTGTTTTCACAAAGCTGTGTGGATTCTCACGTTGTCCCCACTTCAGCTTGTTTGCTGGAAAACTGCCAGCTGGAAGTGTACTGGCCTCAGTCCTTCCAGCACTCTAAACGCTCTCAATTAAAAACAAACTTTAAGAATTTAACATTTGTTTCACTTTTAGTCTAGCCCTTGTCTGAAGGAAAACCAACAACAGCAAACACTATACGCTTTCAACCCAAATCCTCAAAGCCCAATCTTAATTTAAACCTCAAAGCAGACAGGAAAAATCACATTCTGCTTTACAAATAAAAAACACACCATAAAGATAAGGGTGATATCCAAAGTACACTTTCCAAGCTCCTGTATATCATCTAAAATATGGGGTATGGCCAAGGAGGTGTCGAATGCCATGAATTTTCAAGAGGCAACAGATTTATTCAAATTGTACCAAATCCAAACAAGATTATCAAGAATATGCCCAAAACAGTCTATCATAAAAAAAAAAAAAAAAGAAAAAAAAAAAAAAGAAGAGCATGTATCTTTACAATTTGATGAAGCTTTCACCCCGAATTACAGGCTGCAAGTACCCTGCTTATGGCTGCACTAGACATAACTGCTTTCTTTGAGCATTTTCCAGCTCACAAACAGTGACATGCATAAAGCCTAGAAGCCTAAAATACACAAGAAAGCTGCAAGTCAACCGATAAAAGCAAACTCTACGCTTCTACTTACTCATCCAATTCCTGACATTTAAGAAGCTCTGTTGACTGGTGAGATCAAACATCAGTAAAAAGCCCATAGCATCTCTGAAAAACGCCGTGGTGAGACTTCGAAACCTGAAGGTGGAAGAAAAAAGACACCATAGCTCTATTAATACAAAGCGGTCCCTAAGGTGAGCACTTCCCTGGCAAGCTGAACTGAGGAAAGTTAAAAGAAAGGAAAGCTTTTCTGAATTGCTTGTGCAAAAATTCTGTTTAAAAAAAAAATATCTTGACATCTGAGGACTGCAAGATTCAGTGGAAATACATTCCCTCGGAAGGAAAAACAAAATAAAATAATCCTTGACGTTCGTTTTAGCTATGATGCACCACACCAGTCAACATTTATTAATCAGGGTGTTAGTAATTTATCACAGGAAGCGTATATGTGAGAATATAAACATTGTCAGTGACTAATCTATTAGTTCAAATTCTGCCTGATTTAACCGAGAGTGAGACAGGGACCGAGAGAGAAGGATTGGTTAAAAGAAAAAAAAAAAACCACACCGAAGCGTTTCTGTATCACAAATCACACAGGTAGGAATGGATTCACCCACCGACATCACACACACTTACTCACTGGGTGTGCACTACTCAATATAGTCAATATTAAAGAAAATATTAAAGAAAAGGATGAGTAGGTGGCTGTTTACATGCCTCTGAGTGTTTGATGGGAAGCTCTGCTAGAAGGAGAAGGTATCCTCTCCTTGCAGAGCTCTAGGCACACACACACTCCACACACGTGTGTGTTCACAAGGGATGTGGTTACAGGCTTCCTGCAAAGCTGCGGAGCTGGGTGAAACTACAAAGCACAAAAGGCCACAAGCCTGTTCCCATCAGAAACGTGAAGGAAGGCCAAATAATATTAAAATGTTCAGACAGTGCTGGAAAAGGCCACAAGCCTGTTCCCATCAGAAATGTGAAGGAAGGCCAAATAATATTAAAATGTTCAGACAGTGCTGGAAAACTGCAATGGCACGCCGGTGTTTTCTAGATCACGGTGATCTATCGCATCACAAAACAGCACTTTATAATCTCACACAAACCAGCAGTGCCAGAAATGGTAACTGATATTTTACACCACACATCCATGGAAATTAAAAAAAAAAAGCTCTCCATGGAAACATGTCAGATACCCGACACTACTTGTAGGATTTCTTTTCAGAAAAAAAAAAAAAAGTAGCCTCAAAATATTTAATCTCTTGCAGAGGGGTACACACAAATGGTGTTTGAGTGTAAGGGGAAGAAATGCAGACACAAAATTTCAGCTTTCTTCTGCTTTTTCATCAGCCAGCAGCGACCTCTCCCACCCGGTATTTGCACTGCTTGCTCTGGAAACCTGAGATCTGCCTCATCACTACTTTCCTTCCTTCCTCAACGCTTCAGTCTGCTGCTCTTCAGTCGTGATTACAGAGGAAATAGGTGTGAGTTGCATCTTCTTCCCTTGCTGACAGGCGACAAAAATAATAGGATCGAGTTTAAGAGCGACAAGTCAAAAAGGTCTTTGGGGAGAACAAACAAGCGCGCACACAGAAGACGGGGAACGACGGGTTAAATAAAAAAAATCCACCTGCAAAGGAGGGTTCTGGTCAGTCATGAACTTTGTTGTGACAACTGTTGCTGCAAAGGTGACAAAAAGCCCCATAAAGGTTAAGATAAGAAGCGATTCTTCCCTGCTACTCAGCACTGATGAGACTTGAACTGGAATTCTCCACCCCACTGGTGCTGAGAGGCTGGAATCAGCCTGGGGCCGTAGAGAATGTTGAAGGTTAAACTTTTAGAACAACGTAGCAATATCAGGCTTAGGTCAAGAAAGATGTTCTTGGGATATGTTGAAGCTAAAGGCATCCCTCAACAGCAGAACAAGTCAACAGCCACCTTTGAGCGAGGACATGCCAGAGTCATCAGCCCTTGAAGAGGATACGGTGCCAACTTGGCAAACAAACTCAAGGCCCGTGGATCCTTCGCTGAACTACCCTCATTTAATACTAAAAATCACGTCTACAGGTCAAGAAGAGCCTTGGCCAGGTGAAGACCCTTCCCCTGAGCGTGTGTAGTAGTAGAAGTATTGCGTGTTATAATTGTATGCAAATTACTAACCAGTCATCCTAGAGAGGATGGACTTGGCAAATTACTAACTCTGCAAGTTTTGTGTATAAATACAGCGTGAAAAGTTCCGTTGGGGTGCTTGATTTGTGGGAAACCACCAGGCACCCAGGCTTGAGCAACCCTAAAATAAATAAGCGATGTCTCTCCCGAGGGTGTGATTATTGACCTATCACACACCCGGCGATGGATCCGCTTTCCGGCCAACAAGCCCAGAAAGGCTGCCAGCCACGGAAATGTCTGAGCAAGCCCAAGGCATGTCAAGTGGACAGGACTTGAGGAAGGCATCAGGCTGCTCAGGACCTTGTGCACCTGAGCTGTGACACCTGAGGGAACACAGACTGCACTGAGAGAGAACCTCTCCCACGGCCAACGCTTTGTGTTCTTCTACCTAGCTGGAATATCGGTGCTGCTGCTGGTGACTGCCACCTCCTGCCCCTTAGCTGAGACGAGGCTGGCTCTTCTCACTGGGTAGATGAAGACAGTAATTAGTCTTCTCATCTTCAGGGTGAACACGTTTGGCCCCCTTCCGCCCTCGCCGGATCGTCGTAGGCCCTGTCCTAACGATATTCCACTTCAGTTTATCCAACACCCTTTACCATCCAACCCAACAGCAAAGAGTTGAGATGGGAGAAGAGGACAGCTAGGTAGATTATCCAGTATCTTCTGAAGGAGATTAAGAACATTACGAAGCCAAAAACCAGTACGAAACAAAACAAACGAGCTAACCAATGACCCAACAACCTGCGTGTGCCAGAAACACGGCAGCGTGCTGCCGAGGCAGGGAGCAGACCACCTTCAGTTCTTCCAGTCCTATTTTCTGGGATCCTCTGATCACCACACGAAAGCGAAGTCAGAAAAACATTTATTTTGGGAAGATATTTTTCTTATCCTAAAACACGAGGATTTCTGAGATTTCTTTTTTCACCTGAGTGGACTAATGGTTTAACCCAGAAGCGTGAAAAATTCTGAATTGCTTTTCAATGAGCTGAACTCCGTTACCTTTCCTGGCCGGCTGTGTCCCAAAGCTGGAGATGGACTTTGAAGGTTTTTCCTGGAGATCCATTTGCTCCTCTGCTGTTGTACACCTAACGAGAGAGTTGAATCAGTACAGCCACTCAGCTCACGCTGAAACCCAGCGCGCACGTCACAGAGTTTGTGCAAGCAACGAGTAAGGCGTAAGAGTTCAGTGCTTTTAGTAAAAGCTGACTCTTACCTTGAAAAGCCACTTCAGAGGGTTGCTTATAATAATATTTTAAAACCCAGGAGCCACATGAAATGTCTATGAAAGCTGCACTTTATAGATAATTTGGTCATATTTAGTACTTCAAATTAGACACCAATTCTTTCAAACTTGGCATAGCACTGTGCTGAGCAAGCTGGCTCTGTTCTGTTTCATTGCTGTTCTTAGAAAATTTACAGCTGGCTGACAGGATTAACCACTATTCTAAAAAGCTATTCTTTATTCATTAACTTCTGTTGGCCATTAATGACTTCCTTACTAACTGCAACTGCAGACTCATGGTGCTGAAAGAAATCACTCTGCCCTTTTGCTGGGGCTCAATTCTTTATTAAACAGCAACAGCGTGTAAATTAGCTGTTGCAGTAAAAGGTGGAGGGATAAAGTGAGCATGAGCTGGTTTTTGTTATCTGAGGTAGTTTAGCAGACTGGCAGCGATTTTCAAAGCGGGCAAAGATGCCCCTTGCATTTAGATCAAGAGAATATGGACTTTATGGACATGGCTGTATCCAGAGGCCGCACTGACCTTACGTGGGGAAGCGGAACGCTTCCTCACCCGCCCTCCCCAGGCTGTAAAATAACGTTCAATTTTCCTGCACCACCAAGTTAACATAAATTGGGGGTTGGACTAGATGACCTCAGGAGGTCCGTTCCAGCCTAGACTATTCTGTGATTCTGATTAAACTGTTGTCATTTCCACAGGTAGTTTCTGACTGCAGGTGCCAGATCTGAAAACCAGAGAAAATATCAACAGATTAACCGTGCCACATTTGTGAATTCAACTGGTTTGCTGGAGCATGTTCCTGTAATATTTAACAGGATAAACAAGGAATCTCGCAGGGTCATTTTTTAATATGACTTTTACACAACAGAAAAACACCTATTTAGCTTTATGGATCTCTTTCTTAGAAGACAATTTATTGGACTTTATTATCTATATTAGACTTTATTATCAATTTATTATCTTCAAGATATCTCAAAGCCGATAATTTCATGTAAGATGTAGTTTCTCTTACAAACCTGCCTACCCCAAAATGTACAGTAATGGAAAACAACGGAAGAAATTTGTCGTGCAACCTTTAACAGCAAAGTTCAACCCTCTGGAAGGAATCCAGCACCCATGTTCAAAACACATTAACAAGCATCTGACCAGCCAGGGAAAGAGCATTCCGGTAATTTGCATGTTCAGACATTTCCCTGCAATAAAACTGGGTTTTTAGTCTTTTATTACATCACCACAATCCTGTAGTGCAGAGAAGGAGCCAGGTACCACTGCAACCTGAACCTGACCTGGCCTCCACTTCACTGACCTGAACTTGCGTAGTGCTGATTATAGGTGATGTAAGACATAATCCAGATCTATGGTTGTTTTATTCAGGGGACGCCTGAACCCCCCATCTCCCAGGCAGGGCCTGCCCATCCCTGTCACCCTGGCAAAACTGAACTCAGCAGCCACAAATATGGGCAGTCATGGAGAAGTTGCCAGGGAAGATGAACGGGGGAATGATGCCCATCTTTTCATCGGATTCTAGTGAACTAACAGGAGCTTAAAAGCAAATGAAATAACAACAACGAACAACTTGCTTTACATTGCCAAGACTCGTGTTTTCATTCCCCTGCTTCCAAACTGGGAACTGTTTTAACAATAAATATTGTAAATGACTTTTAGCTCTTACATGAACCTGATGAAGGGCTGCGAAGCGCTTAGTTCTGTTGAAAGTGAATAGTGAAAAGTTTTATCAGCACTCGAGCTCTCGGGTACAAGGAAGAGCTCACCAAGTGCTCCTCTCTCCAGGCTGGAAAGCTCTCCATGAGCAGTGGGTCTTCTCCCAGCTTACTCATCCCTGCACTGACAACACTCCCAAGGACGTTTCATGCGTCACTCAAAGTATTTCATTTAAGTTAAAAAGAAGCACGTTTAAAGAAGTCTTCATCTTTGAACTGAGCAAGTATTTATATTTCTTTTTAATAAAGAAATGACTAAAATAGTTATCCAGGGTCTAATATCTTGTATTTATTATGGTGTCACTGATCGAGCAAGCTAGGATTCCTATTAGAATGCTGAATTTGTCCCCTATATTTAGCCGTTATCAGGATCTATGAACAGATACATTAGTCACATTACAGAATCCCAGAATCATCTGGGTTGGAAAAGCCCTTGAAGCTCCTCCAGTCCAACCATGAACCTCACACTGACCGTTCTCAACTCCACCACATCCCTCAGCGCTGGGTCAACCCGACTCTTCAACCCCTCCAGGGATGGGGACTCCCCCCCTGCCCTGGGCAGCCCATTCCAACGCCCAACAACCCCTTCTGCAAAGAAATCCTTCCTAAGAGCCAGTCTGACCCTGCCCTGGCGCAGCTTGAGGCCATTCCCTCTTGTCCTGGTGCTTGGTCCTTGGCTCAAGAGACTCATCCCCCCTCTCTGCACCCTCCTTTCAGGGAGTTGTAGAGGGCCATGAGGTCTCCCCTCAGCCTCCTCTTCTCCACACTAAACCCCCCCAGTTCCCTCAGCCGCTCCCCATCACACCTGTGCTCCAGACCCTGCACCAGCTCCGTTGCCCTTCTCTGGACACGCTCGAGTCATTCAATGGCCTTTTTGGAGTGAGGGGCCCAAAACTGAACCCACTCATCGAGGGGTGGACTCACCAGTGCCGAGTCCAGGGGTAAGATCCCTTCCCTGTCCCTGCTGGCCACGCTATTGCTGATACAAGCCAGGATGCCATTGGCCTTCTTGCCCACCTGGGCACGCTGCTGGCTCCTGTTCAGCCAGCTGGCAATCCCCCCCCAGGTCCCTCTCTGACTGGCAGCTCTCCAGCCACTCCTCCCCAGGCCTGTAGCGCTGCTGGGGGTTGTTGTGGCCCAAGGGCAGAACCCGGCATTAAATTAAAACAAAGCGACCGTGCTCTTGTAGCCACGAAAGCACCAGACAGACACTACAGAAGACTCTCATCTTCTCTTTAAAGTCCAAAAACAAAAGTATGGCAGGGCAGGCTTGCAGCCCTCGTGTTAAGCAGCACATCAATCCTAAATGACGAGGAGTCCTGATCACAGGCTCGGTGTGCTCGGCCTCCAGCCTTGGGGCAGCTTCTCCTGCCTTCACTACTCTACTGAGTGACCTGAAAGGAAGCTGAAACTTTCCGGGCTTCTGTAAGCTTCTGTCTCTTCTATTTAAATGATGAGTTGGGGGGGCCACAGTTATTTCTAGTTACAATCACACCTCATTCATTAGCGCTATGGAAACTTGCTCTTGGAAAGGTCCTTTTATACCAATGTGCAATAAACCACTTTACAATCCAACATCAGGATGAGGATAGTGGCATTCTCCCTCTTCATCCTGTTCCTAATTAAGACTTGACAAGGAAAAGCATCATCAACACATGCTATACCCCACAGTAAGCGAGGCAGTACACGTTTACAGGAAATTTGTTCTCAGCAGAAATGAATAAAGAAAAAAAGAAGGTGGTATCACTCGTGTGAGACAACTTACCACTCGTTTTTCCCGAAAATCTATCCCTACTGTCGTGATGAACTTTGGATTAAACTTGTTATCGGTGTATCTGTACAGGAACGTTGTTTTTCCAACTCCAGAGTCTCCAAGGGCCAGGAGTTTGATCAGATAATCATAGTCTCCATCAGTCATAGTGCTAATTTTTAGGAGCCTACGTAAAGAGGAGAAAAAAAAAAAAAGTGATTTAACGATAACAAAACCCCCTTTCTGCTTGTTTTTGCCTCATTTCTATTTTTGTTCATTGAAATGCTGCTGCCTGTTGAAAGCTGTTTGTGTATTTTGAAAAAACACGAATGCAAAGCAGCAGTGAAACTCTTAATTTCGGTTCAGGTGCCAGGAGTTAACACTTCCAATTTTCTAAATAAATAAAATTGAAGCTGAGAATGACAGGGTTTGGGACAAAAACATTATTTTTGTTCTGAGGATGACAATAAGACTGATAATGAACACAGGTATGAAATGCAGGGTTAAATCCTTCTGCTCAAAGTATTTTACTACGAGTTTGAAGAAAAAGGGTATTGCAGAAATAGGAGTGAAAAGGAAACTCGGGGACGTGGCAAGGGCCATTCTCAGGGCTTAAGCTCTAACCAGCATTACACGACATTATCAGGGCTATGTATTTCTATCCTGAAAAAATATTTTCCCCCTAAGAGAACTAATTAACAAAGCAGAGTAAGCAGTTATCCCAGGGCAGCTTTTAAGAAAAGGAGCGAGCTGAAATGCAGTTTACTCTCTGGTATAACCAGATGAACCCACAGCTGCCTTGCTCTGCGGAGTACACAACTAAACCCACCTCCTCCTCAAAGGCTGCAGATCCTAATTGGAGGGAAGAAGGAAGAAAAGCAGATGGCGAGCCCCCTGCAGCCACCCGAGAGGGACCGACGTCCCCGAGGCCACAGACAGCTCACGCGCCTCGACAGCTTTTTTCTATACCTAGCAGCGAAGAAGAGCAGCAAAACCTACCTCATTAAGCACCCATAAAACAAATAGATGTGTCAAAAAGTAGCACAAGTTTGCAGAAAGAGGAGAATATTTATCCTATTTACCCAGGGTGCCTCCAGGCCCAGGCAGGAGCGCCCGGAGCAAAGCACGTGCCGCAGAAATTATTTCCGTGGGGTTTTCATGGCCCCACGCAACAGTTCCTGGCTTTCCCCAATCTGCTGACCCACCAGATCTGGGAGGAAAAGTCAAATATAAAGGCAGGACGGCTTTTTGGCTTTTTTTTTTTTTTTCTAGTCTGGTCTTTTCCTGGTTGGCCAATGTGACTGAGTGCCTGTGTTCAGGGTCAGCTGGGCTCCCACCAGCAGCAAGCGGAGCACGGCGCCTGCCACCATGGCAAGAACGACGCCACCAAAAGCCAGCTTGAGCCCAGCACCTTTATAAAACGACTTGCCAACCTGGCAAGAACCACGCCTTGGAGAGCCAGCTTGAGCCGAGCACCTTCATAAAATGACTTGCCAGCCTGGCCAAGCCTTCACCCAGACGAAAAGCAGCCTTCCTCCAACTGAATTGCTCCCCCAGCAGGTTTTTTTATTATTTCAAGGGGAGTGTTACAGAATCACAGAATTATCTCAGCTGGAAAAGCCCTTGAAGCTCCTCCAGTCCAACCATGAACCTCACTCTGACCATTCCCAACTCCACCAGATCCCTCAGCGCTGGGTCAGCCCGACTCTTCCACCCCTCCAGGGATGGGGACTCCCCCCCTGCCCTGGGCAGCCCATTCCAACGCCCAACAACCCCTTCTGCAAAGAAATCCTTCCTAAGAGCCAGTCTGACCCTGCCCTGGCGCAGCTTGAGGCCATTCCCTCTTGGCCTGGCGCTTGGTCCTTGGCTCAAGAGACTCATCCCCCCTCTCTGCACCCTCCTTTCAGGTAGCTGTAGAGGGCCATGAGGTCTCCCCTCAGCCTCCTCTTCTCCACACTAAACCCCCCCAGTTCCCTCAGCCGCTCCCCATCACACCTGTGCTCCAGACCCTGCACCAGCTCCGTTCCCCTTCATGTTGTATTACCCTAAAGCTCCCATTACTGTATTTACTTTGTTAGTATTTGCTGTGAAGCTCTCCAGGAGAAAGAAAAGGACCTTTGTAAGAAAAAGACCCTCAAAATATTTATTCACATGTATGAAATGCCCCGATGGTGAGAGAACTGGAATCATATGAAACACCACCCAGTTTACATCCTCTCTTACCTTGTTCTCAATGTCTTTTAAACCTCTTTTTTCCAACATCTTGCTAATCCTCAGCACGGATAAAGAGCCGTTCCATTCGGATCTCCATGCTGCCACTAATTACTGTGGTATCAGAGCCCGAGACCCTGGGCCATACCCCATTCATAAAAACTACTGCTTGTTTCAGTACAAGACCTTAATTTCCATCAGAATAAACTCTACCTTTCTGAGCATTTAAATTAGCAAGTACTGACCTGCTTTGACCAAAATAGCGAACTAAGCCCGTTTTGATTACCCTGCATTTCAACAGCTTTAAGGATAAAAATCTGGCTGTGTACTGAGCAGTTCCATTGTACGAAATTTATACCTTTGACAGATACAGAGCCACCCAGAGAGGTGGGCCAAGCTTTTGAGAAATTCATCTTCCGATGATAAAGGTTGAACGAATCTAGAGAAAAAAAGGCCCCTGATCTGACAGCGCTGCGCTGCCTTGCGCTGCCTTTGGGCTGGGCAAGGCCAGAGCACCAACACGGCGACTTCACAGAAATTAATTCAAGGTTTTTCATCCTTTCCAGAATATCCCAAGTTTACCACAAGGCAAGAAATTACTCCCCAGAAGTCTGAGGATTATCAAAATCAAAGTATTTCTGATCAAGGCAATAACTGTTCTCTAGGCATGTCGTTCAACAAATCAGAAAAAGAAAGGTACCTTGAGAGATGATTCTCCCCCAAATGCTTGACTGGTAATACAAAGTATTCATTTGGGATTAGATGTTATTCCCAAATATCTGTGTTCCCTGGGAGGTGAAGTTCAGTCTCGCTACGTAAATGTTCAAAGCAGAACATCCAGAATTCACCAGACCTGTAAGCGTTGAGCACAATATACATCAGCCTAGGATGATTAAAACCCTATTTTTGGAAATCTGTCACGAGAAGGCAGTTGGTGCTGCTATTCCCAGCACTGGCTGCTTTTCCAGAAATTCCTGCCGGTTCTGCAGAGGCGTCGCAGTCCTTGTCCCACCAGGGCAGGGAGGCAGCCTGGGAACCGGCGTCTTTTGGCAAGGTTGCCCCAGCTTCGCTCTCCCCGTGCTCTGTACTGTGTAGGAAAGCACAGAGGCAATTTTATCCCTTCAGATTTTAATCTGAAGCCACCAAATAGTTTTCCTTTCCTTGGCCAGCTACATGATGGAGACAGGAGGAGCGCGCTTCACAAAAACCTGGGTGTGGGGAGAGTTTCACAGACCAGACCGATCCACGGCCATCACTGCTTGACCACTTCCAAAGTGCTGTAGGATACCAAACTACGTTCTTCTTCCACAGGAAATCTGAGCGTTAAGATTTTAATTTCATTTAGAATGGGTCAAAATTACTACTGATTACTAATAACTACTATTAGATAAACCTCTGAGGGTGCTTTTAACTGTCTATAATTAACTGGATTTCAAAAGTCCAAATGTTTCACGACAAATGTTAACTTAAACAGTAGGTACAACTGAAGCAAAGTCATACACCACACCTGAAACAGAGCCAGGTGCTTCAGTGGAGGGAGTCTGGAGTTCTTAGAAAAGAGACTTTACTTCAAGAAAATTTCTTCTGACAAAAATCTGAAAAACACTCCAGAATTTTCTACTGCCACCACTGCTTGTCCACTTCCAAAGTGCTGTAGGACACCAAACTACGTTCTTCTTCCACAGGAAATCTGAGCGTTAAGATTTTAGTTTCATTTAGAATGACTAAAATTACTACTGATTACTAATAACTACTATCAGACAAACCTCTAAGGGCGCTTTTAAAAGTCTATAATTAACTGAATTTCAAAACTCTGAATGTTTCACTGTGTTTCATGACAAATGTTAACTTAAACAGCAGGTACAACTGAAGCAAAGTCACACACCACATCTGAAACAAAGCCAGGTGCTTCAGTGGAGGAGGTCTGGGGTTCTTAGAAAAGAGACTTTACTTCAAGAGAATTTCTTCTAGCAAAAAATCTGAAAAACACTCCAGAATTTTCTACTAAGAGGTTATCAACAAGGCATTTTAAAGTGAAATCTACTTTATTCAATTCTCATTTAAATGGCTCAACATATCGAGCTACTGAAAAGAAGCACCCCTGGGCTGTAACTCACAAGTCTTCCCTGCTAAAACAAAGCAACTCAATTCCCAAATTCCACGACGACTTTCAAAAACCACCCCTGGGCCTGGAACCTTCACGTTCAAAGTCCTCCCCTTTCTGAGAGCATCTAAAGGGACCTGAAGTCATAACCCCAGCCATGGCAACTCATTTTTGTCAGAGTAGCCCAAAACAGCAGTCTCCCCCCGCCACCCCGCAGGGCTCAGTCAACCCACCCAGACCAAAACCAACTTTCCACTCGACTAACACCATCTCACCCTCTAATTCGGAAGCCTCCGCTGTCTCGCTAATACCATGGAACCAGTGAAGCTTTACAAAAACCCAGACGGGGCTCCTGACCATCCCACCCAACCCTCTCTGCCAACATGGCCAACAGCCAGAGGATGATAAATGTGACGTTTCTTCCAGGCTGTGCATCTAGACTGAGCCTGATTTAAAAAACACTCTTCTGCTTTCTTGGCAGACAAGATTCTCATCTAGACCAGAAGCAGCATCTTGTTTCTTGATGGATTATTTTGTTCCCTCCCTATTTAATGTTCTCTAACTGCAGCGTGAAAGATCATTTAAAATCTGGCACTTGTCAGCAGACACTCCAGAGAACATTCTCTCGATAGAGAGATATGGCTTCAGATAAACCAACCAAACCTTAAGCCTTTCATTTATAGCCTACGGGGAGAGGAAAATCTACTCCTCGGGTATCATGCCTTTGCCCTCACCCCTCCACCTGAAGGAGCATCTCGGCACCAGCCAGCAGCTCGTTCTGAATCGCCGCTGAACTCCGCTCCGGAAGACCCACCCCAGTGCATGGAAAGGGACGGGGAGGAGAAGAGTTGTAAGTTTGGTTTTCTTCTTCCATTCATAGCATGTTCCTTAAAAACTGGGAGAAAGGCAGTTCATGGAAATCTAAATTGCATGTGGAAAAAAAAAAATTACTTTTGACTGGGAACAAACTCCACAGGAAAATGGTTTCAGCTCAGAAACTCTTTTTTCATCTCAAGATGTTCATATGTGTGGTAAAACCAAATTAAGCAGGCTGAATTTCTGACGAACCTAACCTCAAACCACGGCCTGTTAGTCACGCTTTTCATCTCTCAGAATTGGAAGTTTGAAAAACTTTAAAACATCTAAATTTCAAACTTTGCAGATTTTTTAATTTTAAAAGCCTTTCCTAATCAAAGAGCCTATCTGCTAGATCTTCTGATAACACATTTGCTCATTAATGGAGAGTTGTTGAAAGGAGTTCAGCCATTACATAACCAGCTAATGGGAATATCATCACGGAAAAGTTAGGCGTGCAATGAGAGTTTCAGAAAATAAGATTATTTCCCTTGACACACTCCAAGTTAAAAGTCCAACACACAAAAATCACGTATAAATAGCGCTAGCTCAAGAAAACGCAGGATATAAAATCCCAGCGCACATATTGTACCAGCAGCTGGTCAGCAAGAGATTCGTTCCCTCTGCAGCAAAATAAATCGGCACCAATACTATTCATCCAAGCTTTTTTTTTTTTTTAAATGTAAAAACACTCAGAAAAAAAAAAAATCACTGCTGCGCTGAGGGCCAACTCAGGGATGGCGGTACTGGAGGCACAGCACACGTACACCAGAACTGTCACTTACTGAAAGCAGTTCCAAGAGCGCAGCAACAGCCTAAGAGATCCAATAGCACCAAAAAGCTACAAACCGACCCCATTTGGCTTTTTCTGGCGTGTGCCACGAGCCATCGCGCCCCGGGGCACGGCATGACAGGCCTAAGCGCAGGCAAAGCTACTGGCCCGCGTGAAGATGACCCTGCGGCCCCATCCTTTCGCTCCGGAGATCCCGCTCCTGGATCCTTTTGGGGTCAGCAGTTGGATGGAGGTGACAACCTTGGTGCTTGCCACCAAGAGGGATGAGCCCAACACCAACCCGTGGTTTAAAAATCACTGGGCAAAGGCCTGAGAGGCAGGTGGGCACTGACCCAGTTTAGCATGGTGCCACCAAGAAGAGCCGTTCTCATTCCCCAGCACCCCACAGACATACCGTTACGTTTCTGATAAATAAAGAGCTGCACGGAGACTCCCAACCGAGAAAAGAGCAGAGAGCTAGGCAAAGCTGATCCGTGGGGGGACAGGATGCCTGCTAGGTTTCCTGTTCGAGTCACTTCTAGGAGACAAAAACCACTGACAGCAGCAGGTTCCTGTTGGAAATCAGAGTCGCTACGTAAAGGGAGTTTTGAAATGAATTATTTCTAGCTCCGTCCACCCTCCTAAACAAATCATACGGGCTGTAGCAGAAAGACATCCCAAGACTGACCTGGACGTGGCTGGTCTTTGAAGTTTTTAGCTCCTTTGAACAGAAACGCAAAGCTCTGCAGCATGAGCAGAAAGCCTCCCCCGGTCTTCTGCGGGAACACCAGAAAACCTCCTTTTCTTTCATCCTCGAGATTCTGACTGGTATTAACTCTATCCCAGCCACAATCAGTACAGCAAAGAACTCAACTCCAGTCCCGTGTCGCCCTCAAAACCCCACAATCTGTTACTCTCTTGCTGTGGGAGAGCATCTCTTGCCAAGGAGCATCCAACGGAGAACCCCACACCGACCAGATTATAAACATCAAACTCATTAACGCAGCCTCGTTAGACACCTCTTCCCTAGCAGAGAGGGCATACAGGAACGTCTGCGACGCAAAGTGGAACAGAGAATGAATTTAAGAGTGCATTATCAGAAAGTAGCCCCGCAAGTCCTTCCCGAGCGGGAGAAAGAGACAGGATGTAGGAAAGATCAGATAAAACTCCAGTCATCCCAGCATCACACTGTAATTTGTCTGCAATCATCTGCCTAAAAGCAGAGCCTCACAGCTGCCAAGTAAACGGCCCACAATGAGCCAAACATTTTTTTCCCCTCAAAAAAAAAATTAAAAAAAAAAAAAAAATTCAAACAACTCACTGGAGCTACGCTGAGATGAAATTAAAGCTGGCTTCTCTGCTCAAAAGTCAGGCACGCACAATAATTTCCATATAGGAGCCGTGAGCAACAATACGTAACAAATGTGGCATCGGTGTGAAAGAAATGATCCTTCCTCATTTTCTTCCTTACAGTGGAAACCCCCGGAGGACCAGACGGCTGCTTGCTGGCATGGACACCTCGCAGCGTTTGAGCGCAGACAGTTTCAGGCTTCAGTATGTAAAAGACTCTTGGCAAGCCACAGCCACGTACTACTCGCTTTTAGTAAGCCAGGATACCCTTTTTAATAAAGAAATATATACAGAACGTACTGCGTTTTAGAAGTTCTTTAAATATATGGATTTTCAGCCTTCACCCAGTGGAGCACAGGCTCAGCGTAACTCCACAACTGAGCATAACTCCACAGGTAAGAAGGGGAGTTTGTCACCGTGCTCCTCGCATGTGCCCCCAAAGGAGCCCTCAAGAATTCCACTTTAAATCCCCAAGAATTCCACTTTAAACCCCCCTTCAAGTCAGGAGAAGCCCGCAGCGAGGGTTCACACAAGCAACACCAGCAAAATCTCCAAACCCCGCTTTTTAAATAGACATTTCCTAAGCTAGAACCCATTCACGTGGCCGCACGGCCCGCAGGTGTTATTTGGAATAAACCAAGCAGCACGCTCTCACCCCTCCACGTCCATTCGTGTTTTTCAGTCACATACCCACAGCTTTTGGGGTCCTTTTCTCACCCGGCACGCTCCACCACCCCAACTCGTAGCTAAAGAGGGAAGAGCAGCGCTGAAGCCTTTCCCTTCCAGGCATTGCTGCCCAAAAACTCTCTCGCTGCAGGCACAGACAGCAAATACATATTTACATTTGTGTGGGCAAGGGAGAAGAGTGACTAATTCAGTCATTTTCGGTATTAATCAATATGAAAAATAGACGCAATACAAAAAAAAGAAAAAAAAAAAAGGCAAAGACAAGGAGCATGGCCAACCATTACGGGAGGCTGTTGTCACGATATTTCCGTGGTGTTTTTTTCCTCTACGCCAAACACATGGTGCGAGGTGAGTTACAACACAAGCAACCAAACATATTTTCCTCTATTTCACCGCTTCAAAAACCTGCTTGGTAAGCACAGGAATTAGTTCTGGGTTGACTGTGCCACGGTAGGTCTGTATTTAACCCGTAATCCAGTCTATCACACTTGATTGACTACACAAATATAACTGTGCTACTGAGCAGAAAATAACGATCGTTTACAAAATACCCGCAAAATACACAAGCCCAAAATGGATTTTGCAAAAGGCAGCACAATCCTGCCACTGTAAAATAACCCAGATGGCAAATATTCTAACCTCACAAGCGCAGGGTCACTTCCCAACACGCCGCAGATTCCGGGAGAGACGCTGAGCAGCTCCCTGCTGACCTGCTGTTCAAACCCTCCGTGTCTCTGCTGCTCTCCGGAGAGCAAGCGAAGCCTACCCTTCATCATGTTATTTATCTGTCTGTGTGTCAGGGGAAAAAAAAAAAAAATAAACTCGATGAAAATTTATGAGCTAATATAGTTATTGGAAAGACACGAAGTGGGCTAGACTTCCCTTTTAACTGCAGAAGCATGGTATCATTATCCATACTTGGTCTCTCCCTGACCTTATCAAATTCATGCTTTGAATCCAAAACTCATCATAAATCTTTTGTAAAACTCCTTTGACAAAGCCCAGCCTTTGCCACCAAGCACGTGACTGTTACACTGTTTTTCTGCAGATCTCTATTTAAATTTAGGAACCCTGATACGCCGATGAAGACTCCAAACTGGATGATTACATCTAAAAGCCCTGAACGTTTGCCAGCTACTCGTGTTTTTTATAACACTACCCCTCCTCCTGCATACATGAATCAATGTGTGCCACGAACAGTTATCAACAGAGTAAAGAGCAAGGGGGTGGAGGGAGGAAAGTCAACTCCACAGCTTAGAAAGCCTGTCCCGATAGTTAGGGCCGTCCTCTGACGGTACGCAACAGCGTTGCTCCACTAACCAGTTACTGCCTTACAGTTAAGCCAGCCCAAAGGTTGCTCGGCTTTGTTACCGTAGATCCTTTCTAATCTCCTGCCAAAAATATTCTGGGAAGCAGCAGGGGAACACAGGGCTGATCACCATGAGCCAGGGGCCATTGTTAGCCCTCTAACTGATCCCCGAATGAAGCCAAACCTGTCTTCTGGAGCATCTTCATAGCGAAGTCTCTAATGGAAAGTCTGAATCAAGATTAAGACTGGGAGAACTTCTACTTCGTGCTGCCTACAGATAATGGGCTGTATGGATACTAAAGGGGGGAAAAAAAAGTACATAGCTTTAGTGAAAACCAAAGCTGCCATTACAGCAATTTAAGCTGTTGGCTGGCTGCACCCTGGACAGATCCATATTTCTACACATCACTGCTTTTCCCAAAACTCTTTGGGCTAGGTTTTCAGTTCCTTTAATAGCAAACCTCCCTTAGGCTGGCAAACTCACCTGGCTGCATCGCAGGCCTGTGCAGGGACTCACCTAGAAACACGGAGGCTTTTTTGGTGGCTGAAGTGCAGCTTCACAGGGTTCTCTCACATCCCAAAAGGCCAGAGGCTGGCCCTGCCGCCTGCACACTCAGCTCACACCTCACCCCGGGGAACGCTGTGCAGGCAGATACATTTGATTGCACTTCCTACAGGCCCTTCTGCAATCCTCAGAGCAGTTTCCCTTTTGCTGTCAGACAGGTAAAGATTTTTGGCATGAAAATTAATGAAAATTAATGTCTTTTGTTCCCTATTGCGTAGGACAGGCTTGGAAAGCTCCAACTCTTGGAGTGTCCCCTTAAATAATCTCTGCAATAATTAGCCACAACAGCAGATACACTTCCCTCCATACAGCGAGGCAGATTTCCACTCCCTGTATCATCCTGTTTAAATAAAAACATACAGCAGGGATCAAAATGGTTTGGCTTGTCAAATAATCTGATCCCATTTACTGTGGCTCTTTAAGGACTGCCAATTGTAAAGAAGGTTCCTCCAGATAGAAAGTCATTAGTTCTAACAAGCTAATGGCTGTTAGACGTTTAAATCACTGCTTTTGAAACAGTAAATCATTTCTTCTTTGCAAGCTGATTATTCCGTGAAAGGTTTGAGGAATTAAAGTCTATTGTACTGCTTGGGCATAAATTGGTTATCCCCGAAGTTTTAACCCCTTAAAGCTGCAGAGAGAACAGTTATTTTTCTCCTCCAGCTGAGGCTGTACCAGAGAGGAGAAAGGTCTTCTCTTGCCTGTCTTCTCAACTCCCCATGATGCTCCTCCTGGGCTATCGCTCACACCTGCGAGCTTCCCCGCGTGTGCTTCTCCTCACCCTGCACCAGCGGCCTTCTGCTCGCAGGAGGACAGGGCAGGCAGACACCAGGAACACCCCTTCCTCAGCTCTCACGTTAGCTGGTTCTCCTCTGCCTCGCAAGAAACAGCCGTGCTCACCCCACCCTGGTTAACACCAGCCCTGCCTGAACCACGCCAACGGCACCAGGAGCGGACACGGGGGCTTAGGGGCAGACAAACACATGAAAGGTTTTGAGGGCGAGACCGAGGAGTGAGTTAGGAGCTGCCACAAGCAAGATTAGCAATGAGTTTTATCCCTCTAACCTACAGGAATTAGCCAGTTCTTCAAGATTCAACAGGAAACGTACATCTTAAAGCTCCTTTCCTGACAGGAAATTTCAAGATTACGTGGTTCACTCTCTATCAGTCACCCCGGAGAATTATCCACTGCTTGATAAACCTGTGGTTTAGATCACTGAAATGGGCTATTTCCACGCTGTCCGGCCATTTCACAGCCATAGTTCACCAGGACAGAGCACAGGGAGTATCGCAGCAGGGAGTACTCGGCTGCTGGACACAGGTACCCCCACCCAGGCCACAGGAGTGGCAGGGGGGAAGGACCCACTGCCAGGCTCAAACTTTGTCCCAATTCCACCCAAATCAACCGCAGACCCCCTGCGTTACGCTACTACTGCCCATGTTGCTTCCCTGTGCTGCAGTTCAGCAGACAAAATGCAAACCACAGACTTTGTGCTGAATTACTCTTGGCTATTTTGTTTCTTAATGAAGGAGCAAACCTAACGCTTTCGTGGGAACCAGCACGACGTGTACTTACAGCAGCAGTTCTGAGACCAAAAACCTGCCGCATGCTAACAGGAAAATCAGCTTGGAAAATTGAGGCTGCAACGCACAAAGAGTGAGAAAAGCCCAGCTTCTCCCAGAATAAAAAATAAAAAAGACCTCTTGCAAATGCAAATTCGGACTTTTAGCAGGCAGGGCTCACGGATATACAGGTAAGCAGTGTACAACTGTATTTTGTGATGTGCTCTCAAGGGCAGGATATTTTTCGAGACGCTATGATGCCAGCTTTAAACAGTGACAGCATGTATTTCAGTAATGACCAGGTTGTCATATGTCAGCCTTAGCAGTTTCTAGGCACGCTCTAAGGGAGCATGTTGCTACTCCCCAGTTCGCACATTTTAGCAGGCTGCAATATATTGCTGTTTCTTTGAAGGCAAAAATAAGCACCACACCATGAGAGCTGTCGCTTTTCTCTGCAGCTGTTCAAACTTCCCTAGCACCATGTTTTAACAGAGCTTTCCAACAACGCTGTGTGCAAAACTGCCAACAGTGCCTTCTTGCGCATTTACTTGTAACACCCCATCTTGAGAACTTCACACGCAGCCAAAACCCACCAGATTTGTTGAGAAGAGTTTTTCAGCATGGGAAAACTGTTTCTCCTTTGAGTCAAAGTCTGATTAAAGAACTGAAAGAGGAATCACACTCTCTCTCACTGGTGTGAATTAGCATAACTCCAAGACTCAGGCCTTTTTTCCCCCCATATGCCTGCAAGTATGCAATTCATTTTACCTTTGGCAATTTTTTTTTTTTTTTTGCGCCTACAGCCCACGGCACAAAGCTACTTTAAAAGAACTTTTATACTAGAGTTCAGAAGAGGCAAACTCTTTCTCTGCTACTCCGTGTACCTGCCTTTCTCCTCCTGCCACAGCCGCTCGCAAAGTCGCTTCAGTTAAACTCTGCAGAAGTTGGGCTTGGCTACGAATTTAAGGACCAAATCTGTTTCCGTGGCCCCTGCAAAGTGCATAAAACTGCATGAAAGAAGCCTCTCTGCAATAATAGGATTGAGTAGGTATAAAAGAGTATTAACCATACATTGGCGTAACAATAGAAATACCAGTTCACGGTATTTCGGAAGCAGTTGGGTATTTTTTTTTTAAATGAAACAGTGCATTCTGCTTCCGTCTCTGCTGATCTTTTTATATACTTCATACCATATTCTCATCCCATTCCTCCCCCCAAATTAAGAAACGACAGCAGACACTGCGCCGTAAAAACGTGTCTGCTCACGGAAGAACTATTTCGGGGTAACTATATTTGGACATTCCGGAATAAAAGCGCCTTGTTACGAATTCATTTTAGGCTTTAGACGCATCATTCACGAGATGCCCTTCCCTTCCTACGAGCCGGGTCTTTGACATTCACAAAACCTGCCAGCTCAAAACGCAGGATGTGCCAGACATCTAGACACCCTCTCACGCCCCCCCGCCCCCCCCCCCCCCCCTTCGTTGTCATGAGGGGAACACTGTCGCGACAGTGGCTGCATGTCGGGGGTGGGACTCCCGCCTGCCGCCCCGCTCCAGCCCGCGGCCCGGGGCGGCCGCCCCGGGCCGCGGGCTGGAGCGGAGCGGCTGGCCGGGCTCCGTGCTCACCTTCCCCAAGCGATTTTAAATCCCGCAACCCGCCTCCCCACCCCCGATCTCCATTTTACCCTCCCTCCAGCCCCCAAATCCCGGGGCCGCCCCACCGCGGGCCTGGCCCACCGCCCGGCCTCCGCGGGCCGCGGTAACGGCGGGAAGCGAGGCCGGCCAAGGTGGCCGCTGTTCCCGCCCTTCCCTTCACCCGCCGGCGGCAGAGACCTGTTCTCCGGGAGCCGCCGCGCTTCTTCCCTCGCTGTCGGCGGCGAAAGGGAGACGAGCGAGGCGCGGAGCACCTCCCTCTGCGGGAGCCCGGCGCCGAGGCTGGGCTGAGGCGGAGGCGTCGCTGCCGGCCCCGGGGCCGAGGCGGGCGGCTGCCGGCGGCGGGGCGGGGACGGGACGGAAGGGGATGAAGCGGGAGGGTGGAACACACACACACGCACACAACCGGGTTCTCCTGAGGGGAAGCACCCCCCGGCCCGCCCTGCTGCGGGTGTCTCTTCCTGAGACGCTAAAACCTGTGGGAGCGAGACGGGGAGCAGCCCTCCCTCCGGGCGGGAAAACGCGGGGCCCTCAGAGACTGGGAAAAGGGGTCTCACAGTAAAACCCCCCCTCCCTGGTTTTCCCTCAGGCGAGGACCCCCCTGCACTCTATCACTCATCCCTGATTTTCCCTTAGACCAGGGATACGCCATCCCTCATTTTCCCTCAGGCGAGGGAACCCCCACACTAGACCCCCCCTCCCTGATTTTCCCTCAGGTAAGGGACCCCCCATCCCTCATTTTCCCTCAGTTGAGGGACCCCCCCATCCCTCATGTTCCCTCAGGCCAGGGAACCCCCAAACTAGATCCCCCCTCCCTGATTTTCCCTCAGCTGATGGACCCCGCATCCCTGATTTTCCCTCAGGCCAGGGACCCCCCATCCCTGATTTTCCCTCAGCTGAGTGACCCCCCCCCAACTAGACCCCCCCCCATTTCTGATTTTCCCTCAGGCCAGGGACCCCCACACACAAGCCCCCACCATTCCTGATTTTCCCTCCCTCTCCAGTGGCAGGTTTCCAGCTTTCCCCCCTCTCCGAGGAAACCAGGGGCTTGAGCAGCATCTTTGCTCTGAGGGAGAGTCTCTGCTCCAAGCAGGACCCAGCCATCGGCTTTCCTCGGCCTGCGAGCAGGGCCAACACTGCTTGAGGAGGAGGAGGAGGAGGAGGAAGGCCAGTCCCAACTTGTGCCCTGCCATGGGTTAAATGGGTGTTCAGGTTTTACCAGGGGAGCGGCCCTGATCCAGAGCAAAGAGCAGCTGTAACCTATTAGTGCTCACCCCCCTCAATCCTTAGGGGAAGGCGTTAAAGGGCTGCTTTCCACAGCCTTGCTAGCTCAGGTTAACTCAAATTTTCCCTTTAATCCACCTCCTAGTTCATAGAATCACAGACTGGTTTGGGTTGGAAGGGACCTTAAAGATCACCCAGTGCCACCCCCCTGCCCCGGGCAGGGACACCTTCCACTAGCCCAGGTTGCCCAAAGCCCCGTCCAACCTGGCCTTGAACCCTTCCAGGGAGGGGGCAGCCACAGCTTCTCTGGGCAACCCGTGCCAGGGCCTCACCACCCTCACAGGGAAGAATTTCTTCCTTACATCTCATCTAAATCTCCCCTCTTTCAGTTTAAAACCGTTCCCCCTCATCCTATCCCTACCCCCCTGATCAAGAGTCCCTCCCCCCTTTCCTGTAGCCCCTTTCAGTCCTGGGAGGCCGCTCTAAGGTCTCCCCGGAGCCTTCTCTTCTCCAGCTGAACCCCCCAACTCTCTCAGCCTGTCCTCACAGGGGGGTGCTCCAGCCCCCCCAGCATCTTCATGGCCTCCTCTGGCCCCGCTCGAGCAGCTCCGTGTCCTTCTGCTGTTGGTGCCCCCAGAGCTGGACCCAGCACTGCAGGGGGGTCTCACAGAGCAGAGCAGAGGGGGAGAATCCCCCCCATCGCCCTGCTGCCCACACTGCTCTGGGTGCAGCCCAGCACACGGGTGGCTTTCTGGGCTGCCAGCGCACGTTGCTGGCTCACAGGCAGTTTTCCACCCCCCAGCCCCGCCAAGTCCTTCTCCTTGGGGCTGCTGTAAAAAACTCAAAATTTAGTTCCCAAAACTCAATCCAAGACAGTTGGCCAGCTGGGTTGTGTTTCAAACCCTGTCGCTACTCCGGCGTCCCAATGCTGCGAGGATCGAGCGGTGCAGCTACAAGAGTTCATCCAGTGCTAATCCAGTCACTGCTAACGCAATTACTCTGTGCTACTGAAAAAAAACCCCCAGTATTTTGTAGCTAAAAAACCCTCCAGTATTTCGGAGCCAAAAAAAACCCCAACAACCCAGCATTTTATAGCTAAAGCGCAGCTCTTTCTGAAGCGCTTCCACATGTCAATCCTAGGATTGGGCTACCTTCAGTGAGCTCATACAGCCCAGCAGCACAGTTATAATAATTTCTGCTACAGGCTTGTCATTACACGAGGGTAACTCTTTACTCTAACTTAAAATGAATTTGATGTCTGCATTGCAGAGCACCCGAGAAGCCTCCCAGGTTATTGGTGTTAACGTGGAAAACAAGTACAGCATTTGCACTATGCTGCTGATAACCAGCACATAGTACTAGCAGAGTTTGGCCCCAAAATATCTGCTTTAAAGATAAGAACGCACTAGGCAGGAGAGGGAGAGAGCTGAGTGAGAACAGCACAGAAAAATAAGGGCTGGTGTTACCCTGCGTGCTTATTCTGTCAAGGTTATAGCACATTGCAAAGCCCTCGGGTGGCAGAGCTGCATGTTCAGAGTGAGTGCTAATAATTTCACTCAAATCCTTGGACTTGTCATAGTTTCGGCAGAACGTACTGTGAAGTTTATAATTTCTCTTTTACGTGTCATTTTTGCGTGCGTGAGGTCATTGCTGAGATGTGACGGCGAAGGCTGAGGTGTCACACCGCTAAAGCCGGTCAGTAAAACACACCATCGGGTGAGGAGCAAAAAATGGGAGTTTGAGCTTCACACCCTACGTGAACATATAGGAACCCTCTGCTGTTATTTGTTCTGGTTTGATTTCTGTCTGTCCCGATACTGGGATAGCTGCAGGGGACCTTCCATGATCCCAGGAGGATGATCCAGCTGCACCCAGTCCCACTTTCTAGCACTTAGAGTCTGTTTAAATGGTTTCTGCCCTTCGCTGGGGATTGTTACTGGCCGTGTTTCAAAACGGTGCTGTCACTACTGTGAGAAAAAGAGTTTTTCTGAGTTTTTTCTTCTTTGGGCTGCACAGCTTACGAATAAACCTTCTTACCAACGGCGCACACGTCCTTTTTGAAAAATACTTCCCATGCAGCTCAGCTGGGAACAGCAACCACTCAGTTGAAGATCAGTCAGACCGGTTGCCAGCGTTACCTCCCTTCAACATTCCTAAACGGGTTATCGCTGCTCCGTTTGCCCCTCTCCCCGCTGCTAAATGCCCAGTGCTCGTAGACAGAGGAGATCAAACTGTTGGCAAACATTTCTTTGAGGCCTCACAGCTCAGAACTTTGCACCCACACAGTAGCTGACAAATTGGCTCGCAATCAGCAGTGATTCAGTCTGGCCACACAGGCAATTAGTAACTCTGCTGGTTGCCAGCTCTTTTTATATAACTGGAAATGTTTTGCTATGACGGACGGTTTCAGACAGAAGCATTTCTCTAAAGCCCTTGCAGTTTCTAGATAAGTTTCCTCTTTATCTCCTCTAGGCTGCTAAATGTTGAATAAAACTATGGGAGTTGTGTTTCTTTTGGGTCCCATAAATTCAAGGCAAATGTCTTACTTAGCAGCCCAGTTTCCTGCTTATTCCTCTTAACAATTAAAATTCGGCGTTATTCACAAGAACACAGGAAATGTGTGCGGATCCTGTTCTTTCCAGATAGAAAAATTTCATGTGAAACAGCAGTGACTGAACAAGTACTTCACCGAGTTATTAGAGAAGATCATACAACGTTAATAATGAAAGGGTGGTATTTCCTGATACGCTGTTTTTTTAAAAAAAGGGCTGGATCTCCTTTGGAAGTACTAGCAGGATGTGGTATTTACGTTCCCTGTGACGAGCATATTTGCATTAGCTGCGATATTGCACCACAATGAAAGCAAATATGTTATCTCACCTGCTCTCCCTGTGCCCGCAGCCGGGAACAAATCCCAGCTGGCAGCAGCTGCCCAGCTAGGCATAGCTTCACTCTTCTCCAGCAATAAGGAAGAAGTTGCAGCCAACTCTCTCTCTTCCCCTGTTTTTCCTTTAATTATCCCAGATAATGATTTCTTATTCAAATTTTTCTTTAAGGCCTGCTCTACTCGGAAGGGAAAAAAAAAAATAATCATTTTAACTCCGTTCAGCAAAACCGGTGTATGCCTTTAAGTAAGTTGTCTTAAACCAGTTCTTGCGGCTCAGTTGTGGTTTTTCACAAAGCATTAACAGCGTCATTTTTCATCTCACTAATGCAAGCTAAATTAATGTAGATTCAACCTCATTAAACTGCTATGAAGTTCTCACGCAAGTGCGCTCGGTCTGCTTTAGTCTTGCTTAACTCAGCGTGGGGCTCTAAGGGCTGGGGCACGCTGTTTTCTTAAGCTGGCCTAACAAGTCTCACGCATCAGGTAGGATTTTGGTCGCTGGGGCGTGCGATGTGCCAAAGTGTGCGAGGGGCCTTAACACGCATAAGACCAAAGGGCTGTCAGGAGCAATTAGTGATATTTAATGAAAGCAATCAATCAGACATGGCTATGTCTGAACTGAGTAATGACAAAGTGTTGCTAGCGTATTTCATATTCTTTCTCATCCTGTCCTTGACCAAAGTACTGCCTGAATTGCCAAGGTTCTTTGAGGAGAAACTTTCTGTATGTTTTAAATAGTATCAAGCATGTTTCTTGGCCCTCGGCGCAAAAAAAACCCCACCCAGACTAAACGCACAAGCAGCAGCATAAAATGTTTGTAAAGAGCTTATTTAGATTAGAACACAAAACCTGGCTATGTGACCAAGGTGAATCTGGAGCAAACAGTTGACTTAGTGACATAAGGCCCACAAGTTCATTAGATAAGGCACATATCACAGATTTATTTAATGAGTCAGTCTTCCATGTCTATGCTGCTTTCTCCCCTTCCTCCTCCTCTCTGCCACCACCCACATCCTCTCCCAGTTGTGCTGGGCATCTACGAACAGTTCAGGTCCCCAGGAGCTCCCCTCACCCCTTCCTCTGGTTTGTGTGCTCGCTGGGTGTTGGACTAGATGGTTGTAGGTCCCTTCTAACAGAAATATTCTAGTCTATTCTAGTCTGGCCTAATCTAGTCTAGTCTATGCACTCGTACACAGAGACAGAGCTCACCTCTTGGTGGCTGCCAGTGTAACTCCACTAAGCTCAACAAAACTCGATCATCTTATGCCAATAGGATATTTAATCCATTATACGTTTCCTAAACCATAATAATTCAGCAGGATATGCTCATATTTTCTGCACCATGATTCAATAGCCAGGGGCTAATTAGTTAAGAAGAAGAAGAATGAACAGGGTTGAACGGAAACCAATATCCTCTTCTGCCCAAAATGATGTTAAAAAGAAAAGCCCCGATTAATTAGTTACTTATTGCAACTAAGTTTCTGGATTAAAATACATTTTTCATCCAGAGGCTTGCCGCAGATTTGTTTCAGACCCAGAAAATGTTATTTTCCTGAAAAAAGAACATTGTCAAGGCCAGCAGATAATGACCTTGATCGTTTCCGCCTGGTCAAAAATTCTCTCTGCAATTGCAAGTGATTTGCATCACTCTTTAAAATCAGATCTGTTATTTAACTTCAAAATGCACCCGTTTTCCCTAGTTCCTTGTGTTACGATGTTTTAAATATTTGATGCGCCCAACCGTTCAGAAACAAACCAGGATCACTTTGATGTTGCAAACGCTGAGCATCGGCCCCTAAATACTGCATCTGCATTTATTTATTCGCGGTGAGGAAAGATGTACAACAAAGCCTGCGCTGAACTTCATCAGTTCCTTGAGTTTGACTTGGTCTCCCGTGACTCTCACTTGCTGCAGAAGCAGCAATTCGCAAGCGCTGGCCAGTTGGAAATGTAATAATGTTCCTTTTCAGTACCTGGGGCTGTTGCGATAGGAAAAAACACCCTGATTTGAACAGACCTGTCTCATTATCTTAACTTCATTTGAGGCGATTTAGAACAGCTTATCACACTGCCTCTGTGTGCGTCCCTTGTCCCTACGTTTCCTCTGGACATTTTCACGTTATCTACAGAAACATTGCAAAACCAGAACAAAACAGAAAAATATTTCACGCCGGCCCAAATTGCATCTCTTTTGAGCAAGCCACTCCTGCGTTTCAACAGAGCTAGCTGTAAATTTGCTTTAAAATTTATGCGGAATCACTTTTATAAACTCCGAAAAACAGTCTGAAGGAAAAGACCCGGCTTCGTGCAGGTCCCCCTCTCCCGCGGTGGCAGCTGTGGTCTCCCGAGGCGCCGGTCGGTGTCACAACTGCAGGATTTTCTATGGATTCACCCACCGAGTTAATTAGCAACGCGGGAAAGGAAGCTGCTCGTTTGCAGGGCGGGTTTTCTGGGGTGATGGGGAGGGCACAATCTCACTGCACAGACACGGCCTCAGGTCCCCGCTGCTCTGCCATCGGGGTCGCTGAGGCAGAGACCGGCCCGTGGGGTTAGAGGGGAGGTGAGGGGAAAGGCTGGGGTTTACCCCAAAAACTCGGATGGTGATGTCGTGCCCTTCTGCAGCAAGAGGAAACAGTGCAAACATCATTGTCAAAACCTCTGCTGGAATAAGGGAGAAAAAGAAGCTTCTAGTCATCCTATGCATGGATAAGAATGGGCTAATTCAATTAAAAAGTGAGACAGAATGGCAGAAATATAGGCAAAACCTGCCATTTTCTGAACGAATGGTTCAAAATTGCTTGCTCTAGTTCAAACAAAACGCATTGGCCTGGATGAAGAGGTACCAACGATCAGGTAGATCAGGTCTAAACCCAGAACTACCAGACAAGGAGGTTGTCGAGGTCTCTTCTGCCCATCATGCAAGTTCACAAGAGTGATTCAAATCACGAGTCGGACATAGGCAGAGGACGGGGGTTAGTTTAGGGATGTGGCACCACATCCTGTACAATCTACCTGAGCCACCAAACCCATCGATGTAGCTTCATGCAGAACACCAGCCCCTTGAAGTATTCCCATATGCTCATACATCCCCCATCCAGAATATCAAGCGGAAGACATTTGAGCTAGGAATCACATAAAAACTCTTTCTTTGCACTAAAAATGGCCCTTGTTACATGCAAAGGCTAAAAAGCTCTGAATGAAATTAATCTGTAAAACCTGGAAACAGAGTGCTCCTTAATGCGCCGAGTGAGTGTGATTTGCCGGGCGCTGGAAAAGAGCGTGGCGTGCCGAGAACGAGGAGTGCTTTATCCCCGCTAAAAATGAACCTAACAAGATTGCTGTAAAATTATGACTCACTGAGAAAAGCTTCTGGATGAGCTCTGGCTAATTAAACTGTGTGGTTGGAGAGGTGGGTGGCCGCTGGCTACGAGGGGCAGGGAGTGCCGGTTGCTCCTCGCAGGCACCTCTCGCTCCCCACCCTGTGCCTTTCTCTTTAGAAAGCCTGGAAAGAATAAAATTAAAGCTTGACCCAAGTGGGAAGCTGGAGACAAGGGCTTGTGTGATGTCCGCAAGCGAGCAGGACAGCACTGCCTGGGGAATGTCCTTGGGCTGGTGGGGGGTGACCTGTCTGCTGAAGCAGCACGTAGGGGCAAGATGCAAAACCCGAGGGGGTCTAAACCTGCAGCCTGAGCTCGGGAACACAATCGTTCCCCCACATCGAAGCAGGAGATGCGGGAAGACATGGGTCATAGGTGCTTCACAACCACTTCTTGCCTAGTTTGGAGAAGGAACAGGTGATTTGGCCCAGAAGGAACAAATGTGGTCTAAGTGCTCCACAGCTTTGACAAGAAGTGGCTCTTCACATTTAAATGGCAGCAAAACACACGAAATAGAGATTCACCGCAGAAGGCAATCAGCAGCGCAAATTCCAATCAGGCTCATCAAGCCTCGTTAGCTCCTGCTCGGCATTGACCCAGTTGGGTCCCAGGTGGCTTCTGCAGAGCTGTTCCTGCATGGAGATGCTGCAGTCCAGGGGGGCTGCTGGCCTGGGCACTGAAATGAGCTGGAAGAGCTGCTCAGTGCTCTGGCGAGCGTGGGAGACGTGCCCTGGGCCCTGTGCCAGGCGGTCGCCACCCCGACCGTGCTCTAGGCGGAATAATCATGGCTTGCTCAAGGCTTGGGGAGGGGTGGCTGGAGAGCTGCCAGCCAGAGAGGGACCTGGGGGGGTTGATTGATAATGAGCCAGCAGTGTGCCCAGGTGGCCAAGCAGGCCAATGGCATCCTGGCTTGTATCAGCACTAGCGTGGCCAGCAGGGACAGGGAAGGGATCTGACCCCTGTGCTCGGCACTGGTGAGGCCGCCCCTTAATGACTGGGTTCAGTTTTGGGCCCCTCACTCCAAAAAGGCCATTGAATGACTCGAGCGTGTCCAGAGAAGGGCAACGGAGCTGGTGCAGGGTCTGGAGCACAGGTGTGATGGGGAGCGGCTGAGGGAACTGGGGGGGTTTAGTGTGGAGAAGAGGAGGCTGAGGGGAGACCTCATGGCCCTCTACAACTCCCTGAAAGGAGGGTGCAGAGAGGGGGGATGAGTCTCTTGAGCCAAGGAACCAGCGCCAGGACAAGAGGGAATGGCCTCAAGCTGCGCCAGGGCAGGGTCAGACTGGCTCTTAGGAAGGATTTCTTTTCAGAAGGGGTTGTTGGGCATTGGAATGGGCTGCCCAAGGCAGGGGGGGAGTCCCCATCCCTGGAGGGGTTGAAGAGTCGGGTTGACCCAGCGCTGAGGGATCTGGTGGAGTTGGGAACGGTCAGTGTGAGGTTCATGGTTGGACTGGAGGAGCTTCAAGGGCTTTTCCAACCCAGATGATTCTGGGATTCTGTTATTTAGTTATTTCCCTCCAACCATACGCACTGTTATGCAAAGGATGTGAATGGGAGGAAATGGGGCTTTTTCACACCATTCCCCAGCCCTGCAGTGGTTGTTTCTCATTCTGCATTTTCATGGCTTTCCGAGGTCCCTCCGCCGTTGCAGCTGGAATAATGTGCTCGTATCAAAACCAGCTGCCTCAATTTTTGCAGGTCAACAAAATATCTCTCCAGTCTGAAAATATCGACAGTTTTCCTTTGGTGTGACGCTGCCCCGAGAGCGCTCACGGGGGCTCATTCCCTGCGAGAGCAGGGGGCACCGGGCCTCCGACGGTGTCCGCTCTTGGGTGGCAACTGGGGAATATAAACCTTGAAATATGCTGTGACTGTCGATAGAAACCTGCTTTAAAATATTTTAGAATCTTTCCAAGCCTTTTATTAGTTATTTCCCATCTCTCTGTCTTCCCTTTTTTTTTTGTTTTGTTTTTTATTTGCAGGTCTCATGTATCAGTGTTTTCACTGCCAGCGCCTGGAGCACAAACAACAAGCAAGGCTTTACACAGGGCGATCCTGTTCTCTTTAGAAAGCTAATATCTTTTATTTTCCATGGGAACAATCCGTCAAGATTTTATAATCTCGATGAGCCGTGAAAGGCTCGCTTGGCGCAGCTTAAGCCTCCTTTTTGCAAGAACTTGTACCTATAGATGCACAATTTTCTCCTTGTATCTGATATCTTCACAGTTTTGCACGCACCAGTTTTTACCAGTAAAATTTTCTTTTTATTTCTCTTTTGCTTTGAGGATCTAATTCCCAGAGTTACACCTTACAAGAAGAGAATTATGCAGATAGTTTTTCTTAAGATAAAAGGTAGTGTCTTGAGATGACTGTGAACAAGAGAATAGTCTTTAATATTAATTTTTAAATTGAAATTTCAACGCTCTCTTTTTTTTAAAATTTTGCTTCACTATTTGCAGTCATTAAGGAGCCACGTAAATGTTCATGGAAAACAAATGTAAAATTCAAACACTCAAAATTCTAACGACTTGAGAATTTTGAATTCTGCGTTGGATTGTGACAAGTTGCCACTCCAAATTAATTGCCTCTGAGCAATTTAAAGTACATGACTTTGTATAACTTACCCAAAGACAATTTTGAGGAACAGAAGCTCTAGCATGTGATCCGGGCTAAATCATTGAATACTGAATCTTCTGAGTAGAATTTGTAATTGGCAGAAGAAAACACCTTTCACTGAATAAGTAACTGATCAACCAAGCCGGAGACTGCATTGAACAGAGAATATCTGCTTTAAAAAATATTATTCTTCTGTCCAATCGACACAGCAAGGGGAAGGTGAGGTCGAGAGTGCCCACCTGTAAGGAACTGAAGGAATTAATGCCTCGAACAGTCATCGACACAGAAAACCTGAAGGACAAGCTGTGGCCTTTGTGATTAGCCAAAGGAAGCAGGAGTGTATCGAAGGGTACACATCCCCACTCCCTCACAGTTGCATTGTCAAATTCCTTCGATAAGCCTCAGAGAGGGGAATTGGATCCATAATCCCTGGCTCCATTGTATAAACCCGATATTTTGTGGCTTTAGGCACTGAGGAGGTGATAAGGACTGATAAGAGGTGAGCGTCCATTGCCAGAAGCTGGATGACTTCTCAAGAAGCATCAAATCAGCAAAAGTCTGTGGAAACTGAGGAAAAAATAAAGGTGGGGGGTGCGAGCACGACCGCTGAACCTGTGCTCCACCTTTTTTCCTCATCTCTCATGGAAAGGAGTTGGTGGAACACCCGCCTCTTCTTGTCTAATATGCAAATCAGCTGATAAGATGAACTTAAAAGGCGACAGAAAACTTTGCTGTGCACCCACCACCCAAGATTACTGGACCTGAGACAATGCTGGATCGAGGAGTGGTGACAGGGTTGCTTTGACTCTCTGTCTTTCCTTTCCTTTCCTTTCCTTTCCTTTCCTTTCCTTTCCTTTCCTTTCCTTTCCTTTCCTTTCCTTTCCTTTCCTTTCCTTTCCTTTCCTTTCCTTTCCTTTCCTTTCCTTTCCTTTCCTTTCCTTTCCTTTCCTTTCCTTTCCTTTCCTTTCCTTTCCTTCCCTTCCCTTCCCTTCCCTTCCCTTCCCTTCCCTTCCCTTCCCTTCCCTTCCCTTCCCTTCCCTTCCCTTCCCTTCCCTTCCCTTCCCTTCCCTTCCCTTCCCTTCCCTTCCCTTCCCTTCCCTTCCCTTCCCTTCCCTTCCCTTCCCTTCCCTTCCCTTCCCTTCCCTTCCCTTCCCTTCCCTTCCCTTCCCTTCCCTTCCCTTCCCTTCCCTTCCCTTCCCTTCCCTTCCCTTCCCTTCCCTTCCCTTTTATAAAAGACCACATCGCTTATTATCTTTTCCCAAGTTTAAGCTGTTTTTACCTCAAGTAAAACATTTGAACCTGTCCTTTGGTGTCATTTCACCTTCATTTAACCTGAGGGGATCACAGAACCATTGTGACCCTCTGGGCTTCCAGTCCGGGTCGTGACACCACCCTGGATGGGGGCCTGGGCCTTTGCCTTCAGCAGGACATGGCGAGCGGTGTCCCTGCGGCGGCGGGGGGAGCTCCCGTTTGGTCCTGCCTCCCCGTGGTACCTTACCAGAGGAGGATGAGGAGGGTCTGAAAACATCAACTACACTCATCTATCCTCTGTTGGCCTTTCAGCCAGGATGGACATTTAACGCACATTTTTGCCATCCTCCTTTCCCACAAGTGCTAATGTCCCTGAATAACTCCAGGTCCTGGCTGTGAAGATTTTCAAAAGCCCTTTTAAAGAGGAGGATATTTCTTCCTTACTTTGATGGAGACGTTTTCATCCCAGTGGGATGGAGACAGCTATTCTTGTTGAATGCCCTCCCCGCGTCGCCTATGAGCTGTGCTGTGTGAGTGGCGGGACGAGACATCATTAGGAACCAAAAGAGCCTGTACCATGGCGTGCGATTACGAGAGAGTGGATTTAAACTCGTTTGCCATGTAATTGTGTACCGTGCTCATTAGTCTTCCACAGGAACAAGGAGAAGAGTTATTTCTGTTCTAAACCAGTGCCGCAGTCCTGTCGTGAGTTCCACCTGCTGACTGCAGCCACAGCCCGCTTTGAGTTCGGCTGCAGTGAAGTCACTGTTCAGCTTTCAGGTTTAATTTTGCCCCCTGAGGAACTCCTAAACCCCTGTGTATGCCTGGGCTGGCTGTGGGAGAGCCTTCTTTGCCCAGGTGGCCAAGAAGGCCAATGGCATCCTGGCTTGTATCAGCACTAGCGTGGCCAGCAGGGACAGGGAAGGGATCTGACCCCTGGACTCGGCACTGGTGAGGCCGCCCCTCGATGAGTGGGTTCAGTTTTGGGCCCCTCACTCCAAAAAGGCCATTGAATGACTCGAGCGTGTCCAGAGAAGGGCAACGGAGCTCCTTATGGAATTTCTCTGGGCTTTTTACAGAATCCCAGAATCATCTCGGTTGGAAAAAACTCCAAAGCTCCTCCAGTCCAACCATGAACCTCACACTGACCGTTCCCAACTCCACCACATCCCTCAGCGCTGGGTCAACCCGACTCTCAACCCCTCCAGGGATGGGGACTCCCCCCCTGCCCTGGGCAGCCCATTCCAACGCCCAACAACCCCTTCTGCAAAGAAATCCTTCCTAAGAGCCAGTCTGACCCTGCCCTGGCGCAGCTTGAGGCCATTCCCTCTTGTCCTGGCGCTTGTTCCTTGGCTCAAGAGACTCATCCCCCCTCTCTGCACCCTCCTTTCAGGGAGTTGCAGAGGGCCATGAGGTCTCCCCTCAGCCTCCTCTTCTCCACACTAAACCCCCCCAGTTCCCTCAGCTGCTCCCCATCAGACCTGTGCTCCAGACCCTGCACCAGCTCCGTTGCCCTTCTCTGGACACTCTTTTGCAGAGAATTTGGGAAATCTGACTTCCATCCTGCCTGCTGCTAGAAGTATTTTTAAACCTGTATTTCCCTTCACGAGACAGTGCGCAGGAGCGTGCTGGTGCTCAGAACCGTCTTTTTCCACAGATTACAGAAAAGATTCATGACAAATAGTTAAGAAAATACAGAATATTATCAGAAGGGACAAATTCACTGCAAGGGGTGGTCAGCACCCCTGTTAGAAATCATCATCTGTGAATCAAAACAGGCAGCAGTTAGGTGGGTCTGGGCTGCCAGAAAGGACTATTCTAGGTCTCTCAGCCCAGCCCAGGTGACTCCCCACAAAATGGGAATGGGGAGAAGCGCGTGTCACTGATGAAGACCTTCACATCCTCGTTGCAGTCTCTTTTGATGTCTCATGGGCTGAGGCAAACCCGAAGCCTCCAGGTCATTAGATACCCACACATCCTCCATCTCCAGCACAGCTAAGCACTGCCTTGTAATTCCCGACCTCCCGGGAGTCTGGGGACTACTTCTAGGGGGCCACGAAGGATAACTGAGAAAAACCAGTCTAGTGGAAGGAAGCAGAAAGTAATGAAGCAATCTGTTCCCCCAAGGAAACATTAAGCTGAACAGATTGGATTCACCCAGTCGAGGGAACGATATAGCTCGTCTCGTCTTCGTCACCTGAGCCTCAGAGCAGACTGAAACCAAACCGCTCTGGGCGGTTCCTTCGGCAAGTTAAAAGGGTTATTAAAAAATGCCAAGTTACTCTGAAGAATTACTCACATTGGTCACGCAGTTGTGCAACTCTACCTCGTTGTATGATGTAATTATCTTAGTAAATAAAGTAGGAAAAATTCTGATTTCGGAGCTGAAAAGAGAAAGATACTTAGAATCACAGAACGGTTCACCAGTGACATTAAAATAGTAGATAATTTCTAAAGAGACATTAATTCTGCAAATTCAGTGACCGTTTCAGGGGGCAAATCTGCACTTGCACCATGGGATGCAACCTGGGTTTCTTACCCACAGAGTAGCCTAAATAATAATCTACATGATATTATATATGATATTATTATATCATAATAATCTACATGATATAATCACACAGAAATACATTATTAATATCAAAACCTTGCATAAGCAAGGGGTTATCTTTTCCACGTTTTAGGGCACACGCTAAATTCAGAAATTAAAAATTGCTCTAATGGCACCGAGTTCTTTTATCTACATTGTGAAATGCAATTGGGAGTGCACGGCAAAGAACAGGCTGGGGATGCAAAGAGGGACTGGCATTTTTATCTAAAAGAATACGGAAGCTCGTTAAATTAAAGGCTGTCTAATAGGGAAGGTATATAATAGTGTTGTCTAGAAGAAAAGTGCTTGTTTCAAACCAAGTTTTCCAGTTCCACCACCTACATCTATCACTAGGCATCTGCTTACAGAGGCAAGAGATGAAGGCTGTTTGTTGCGGCGTTGAGCAGACAGCGGAGTCTGCAGCCTCTGATGAACTGTCTGGGTTATTTTTGAATTTTACACATCTGAGAAGAAGTGATTTAACTGTAACAAAACAGAACTGGTTTCGTGCTGCCTCTGTCTTACTGGCATTTTCCTTGCCATCTGCTCCTCCTTGTTCCCATGAAAATCCAGATACGTGTTTCAGTTATTAGCAGTCTAACCCCGTAAGCTACACTTGGCAGTTTCTGGAGAATTATTGGATATTTCCAGTGTGATCTATCCATTTTACACCTATCAAAGAAGCAACAAAGCCTTGCAGAGGAGAAGTGCTGAGCAACACTAAAGGGCTGAGCTGCAGCGTGCATCCTCAAGGCAAGCTGGCAATGGCAGGACTGGTGATGCTGCCCTTGAAGCAGAGAAGAGACAATAATAATTTGTCAAAAATATGTCGCTAAAATCTGTCACATGAAGCATTATTATTGTCCTGACATGACTCAGAATCACACAGAATCACAGAATCATCTCAGTTGGGAAGGACCTTGAAGATCCTCCAGTCCAACCATGAACCTCACACTGACTGTTCTCAACTCCACCACATCCCTCAGCACTGGGTCAACCCGAGCAACAAGACCTGTGCTCCAGACCCTACATCAGCCCCGTTGCCCTTCTCTGGACACGCTCGAGTCATTCAATGGCCTTTTTGGAGTGAGGGGCCCAAAACTGAACCCACTCATCGAGGGGCAGCCTCACCAGTGCCGAGTCCAGGGGTCAGATCCCTTCCCTGTCCCTGCTGGCCACGCTAGTGCTGATACAAGCCAGGATGCCATTGGCCTCCTTGGCCACCTGGGCACACTGCTGGCTCATTATCAATCCCCCCCCAGGTCCCTCTCTGACTGGCAGCTCTCCAGCCACTCCTCCCCAAGCCTGTAGCGCTGCGGGGGGTTGTTGTGGCCCAAGTGCAGCACCCAGCATTTGGCCTTAGTGAAACTCCCCCAGTTGGCCTCAGCCCATCGCTCCAGCCTGTCCAGATCTCTCTGCAGAGCCTCCCTACCCTCGAGCAGATCAACACTCCCACCCAACTGGGTGTCGTCTGCAAACTGACTGAGTGGACACTCGATCCCCTCGTCCAGATCATCAATAAAGATGTTAAACAGGAGTGGCCCCAAAACCAAGCCCTGAGGGAGAACTCGAGGGCTCCTCTCTCATCGCAGTGTCGGGGGGTGGAGGTGGAGGGCTCTGGCTGGGGACTCAGGACCGCGTGCTTAACGCAACGCTTCCATCACAGCACCGCTTTCCAACAGCCGCTCCACCCATTCACAAAAAATTGGGTTTTTTTAGATATCATGGGACTTTCCCCAGCAGCAACAATCAATCTTTAACAAACATTTTTTATAACACAGATTCAAAATATATCTGAAGGAATTCTGGTAAGGCCGAAGGGAAAACTGCGTATGAAGATGTTACAAAGAGCCCAAATCTTCTTCAAAACAGCAGCAGGAGGCCTGAGCGCACCCTGGCAAAGTGGGGTACCCGGGGGGGACACCCCATGTATGCCCCTCAGCAGCACCACGCTCTCCTGCTCCTCCCTGCTAAATCCAGGCCCCTGGTTGCCCATTCCCCAGTCCCACGGGTCCACCCTGGCCAGCACATCCCAGTGCCTGGCTCCTGGTTATATCTACCCTGTGAAATAACAGTTCCCCGGGGGGAGCATCAGGCAAGAAATATCGATTCCGTGAATTATACCTATTTCCTCAGGCAGTTCCTCAGGGGGGAAGTGTACAAAACGGCCTCAATAATTGAAAGTAGCTCTGCAATTACGTTCGCCGCCACTCGTTTAGATCAGCTGCGCTTCCCACGTGAACCCCGTGCGATGCTCTTCATTCGCGTGGCTCGTTTCTCAAACCCACAAATGCAAAAGTTCTTGCACCAACCCGAATGCAAGGACACAAACCCACCGATTTTCACTTTTCGGCCTCAGAAACCCTCCTGTTGTGTTCAACTAAGAACCAGACCCAATTTATGCTCAGGAATGTGCTCAGAGCAATGCCAACGCCTGTTATTTATCGCCCAGCGCTTGTGTGTCAGGCGCTTAATGGCTCTTTTTTTTTTTGAGGTCTTTGGAGTCTGATGAATTTTCACCCCACCATCTTTATTTTCTGCCAAATGAACCCTCAATAATGCCCGTTTTTCACTCACAGGTTGCTGGAGCTGATCCGTGTGAGGAGCCAGCAGCTCGGGCTTCGTGGCGCTGAGGCGGAAGGTTTGAGGATCTCTTTGGCTGGGATTTTTTTCTTCAATATATGTGAAATTCAAAATTAGTTTTAGCCAAAATAAGATATTTTGAAGAATACACACTCGACAGTTTGAATGTGGTCTCCACCAGCAGTCCTGTTCTTGGGAAAGCTGGATTGCTTTAGACCCTGGGATGTCAGAGCCAAACCAAATAACTAAAAATTACAAACAACTGAAAATTATATTGAAACCCACAATACAACAGTACCCAAGACATGGGCACCTTCCAGGCAGATCTTGACACTCCTCTCTTCCAATAGTTATTCCTATATAATCCTCTCCATCCCCAAAACTGGTGGATATGAAGAATTTCCTGAATTTAGATGACAAGAGCTGGTGTAGGAAGCCCCCAGCAATCACATATTGGTCAACTTTCCCTCTCTTCCTAAACGAAGGTTGATCTGGAAAAATCATTTACATTTGGCATTTGGGAGAAACCCTCTAAGCTGTATGGATCAGGATCCCTACGCTGGGATCAGGATACACTGAGGGGATCAGGAAACATGATTATTTGAACCAGTCTCCATGGCAGGATGGAGATGAGGTGCGGGGATGAGCAGGCTCGGAGGGAAGAATGAGATCTGCTCATTATTTTAATAGTGATTTCACATATAAACAGCATCCCTTCACTTTTTCACTGTACATCATCTCTCTGGATGTAGTTATCCCAAAGAAAGGATTTGTATCTTTCTTTTTTCTTTTTCTTTTTTTTTTTTTTTTTTAAAGTATTGATTATTTTAGCGTCTACTCTCTAGGAGCTGGCAAATGATCCACATCCTTGGCGTCAGCGTGATGGCACCCAGAATCACAGAATCATTCAGGTTGGAAAAGCCCCTTGGAATAATCGAGACAACCCTCAGCCCTACTCTACAAAGTTCTCCCCTACACCACATCCCCCAACAGCTCATCCAAACGACCCTTAAACACACCCAGGGATGGGGACTCCACCCCCTCCCTGGGCAGCCTATTCCACTCTCTGACCACTCTTGCTGGGAAACATTTTTTCCTCATGTCCAGTCTGAACCTCCCCTGTTGCAGTTTAAAGCCGTTCCCTCTTGTTCTGTCACTAATTCCCTGTGAGAAGAGACCAGCACCAACCTCTCTACAACGTCCTTTCAGGGAGCTGTAGAGAGTGATGAGGTCTCCCCTCAGCCTTCTCCTCCTCACACTAAACAGTCCCAGCACCTTCAATCTCTCCTCACAGGATTTATTCTCCAGGCCCTTCCCCAGCCTCGTTGCCCTCCTCTGCACTCGCTCCAGCCCCTCGAGATCTCTCTCGTATTGAGGTGCCCAAAACTGGACACAACACTCCAGGTGTGGCCTCACCAGTGCAGAGCACAGGGGGACTATCACCTCCCTGCTTCTGCTGGTCACACTATTTCTAATCCAAGCCAGGATGCCGTTGGCTTTCTTGGCCACCTGGGCACACTGCTGGCTCGTGTTCAACTGCTTGTCAGTTAGAACCCCCAGATCCTTCTCTTCCAGACAGCTCCAGCCACACCTCCCCGAGCCTGTAGCCATGCAGGGGGTTGTTGTGGCCCAAGTGCAGGACCTGGCACTTGGCCTTGTTGAAGTTCATCCCGTTGCCATACGAGTTCCTGCTCCCCTGTTTTACAGAAGAGCAGGAAAACTCTTAATCCAGGACCACGCTAAGGAAGTCTGCGGCAGGATTCAGACGAGGACATCTCCTTGCCGCTCCACCTCGGGCCGTGGAGAAAGGCGGCTCCAGCCGCTCGTTGCCTTCCCGAGAAGACTTTTATCTCCGCCTTTTGCCTTTACCGCTGCAACAAAGAGCTGGCACACGGCTGGCACGCTTGTGTGCCCAAACGAGGTGCTTGCACCAAGCAGACACAGAGAGCCATAAAGCGTTTGAACGTTACAAGATACAGAAATCATGGATTTGCACCCAGTTTTAAATGGAAGAGCATTTTAGTGGAGTGGAGAGAACAAAGAGCGGTTCATCATGCAAACGAAGAGCCCTGCACAACAGTCTGACAAACTGAAAGCTTTAGGATTTATCTACAAACTAAATGAGCCTTTGCTATCTAGAATGATAAATATCTGTTTACAGTGTAAGTAATTTCTCCCTCCTACTCCAGTGCAAACTCGGTGCCTTCGGAGCAGAATAGATGGCCCCGACCAGATCCCTTTATTACTTTCCCCCAGTTTCTGTCTGGAAAGTGCTGGGGAGGAACTTATTAAAGAGGACATTTGGAAACAAAGCCCAGTAGGAGCGATCACATTAGATAAATGAGTATTTATCTACCATTTAGCTTTCTGGCATGCAATATATGTCTGCCTATATTCTTTCAGACAGTAATTTTACAGATCTGACCATTAGCCATAAATTTACCCAGATGAGAAAACTCTATTTAGTGTCTTTGATTCCAGCAGCCATCGCTAACGGGCCTGTGAATGGCCGCTCACTTCTTCCATAAGTGCCCGACCCATGGGAGAGGGGCTCTAGGGTCTCGCCTCGACCTCCACCACTGCCTGGGGTTGGGGGGGTCCCTCTGGCCCCCCTTAGAGACATCTGCCCTGGTGACACGCCTTGGGGTGACTTGCACCTCGGGGCCGCAGGAGGTCTTTAAGCTGAGCTTTTCACAGGTCAAGCCCTGTTGGTGACACGTCCGTGCTGATGGAGCCATGCTAAAAAGCCGAACGGAAGATCCCAGCTTTGGGAAAAATGTTGCCTTAGCAACGAATTGCTGACCTGTTTTCACAGAGGAGGCAGCTGCGGCTGCATTTACGCGCAGGTTAACTTCATTTCTGCCTCAATAACCGAGCAGGATTTACACTGGAATCACAGATATTTGCAACTTTAGCACGCCCAGGCCGTGGCTGATTGCTCCCGCCAGCCCAAGGGGGCGGCTGCTCCCGAGGTGGGACAGTGGCTGCACACGGCCAGACCTGCCACTTCTCCAATGCCGGAGCAAAAAATAAAATCCTGACCCACACCTCGGCTTTCACTAAATATTTGGGGAAGCGGCGTTGCGTTTCCTACAAGTTGCTTAAATCTCTTTTTGTGTATTTTGATGGTGATGGTGTGTTATTTTTAATGGGAACCCTCACAGATTGGATCCTTGTTAATTTAATTTCACAGAATCACAGAATCATTCAGGTTGGAAAAGCCCCTTGGGATCATCGAGTCCAACCCTCAGCCCGACTCTACAAAGTTCTCCCCTACACCACATCCCCCAACAGCTCATCCAAACGACCCTTAAACACACCCAGGGATGGGGACTCCACCCCCTCCCTGGGCAGCCTATTCCACTCTCTGACCACTCTTTCTAAGAAAAATTTTTTTCCTCATGTCCAGTCTGAACCTCCCCTGTTGCAGTTTAAAGCCGTTCCCTCTTGTTCTGTCACTAATCACCTGTGGGAAGAGACCAGCACCAACCTCTCTACAATGTCCTTTCAGGGAGCTGTAGAGAGTGATGAGGTCTCCCCTCAGCCTTCTCCTCCTCACACTAAACAGTCCCAGCTCCTTCAATGGCTCCTCACAGGATTTGTTCTCCAGGCCCTTCCCCAGCCTCGTTGCCCTCCTCTGCACTCGCTCCAGCCCCTCGAGATCTCTCTCGTATTGAGGTGCCCAAAACTGGACACAACCCTCCAGGTGTGGCCTCACCAGTGCAGAGCACAGGGGGACTATCACCTCCCTGCTTCTGCTGGTCACACTATTTCTAATCCAAGCCAGGATGCCGTTGGCTCTCTTGGCCACCTGGGCACACTGCTGGCTCGTGTTCGGCTGCTTGTCAACTAGAACCCCCAGATCCTTCTCTTCCAGACAGCTCCAGCCACACCTCCCCAAGCCTGTAGCAATGCCTGTAGCGATTTGCACCACAATTTAGTTAAACTACAGCATGAAATGAGTCCCTGTGGCCTGAGATGTTTAAACATACAACCAGGATCACTCAGGACCTCCTGGCCGCGTTACATGGTCACATCGTTTTGATGCCCTGTTAGGAACATCCTATTTTGATGTTCCTTGACATGATTCACACCTTGAAACGCCAGATCATCCAAAAAAACTCCCCCTGCAAATGAGGAACAGTGTTGAGAAAGGGGGATGCCCTCACCTGAGGATGAATTCAGAGCAACAACAACCCATCAGACGGAGAACGTAGGTCATTTGTATCATTAAAATGTTTTACAAAGATAATGATACCTGACAGCATACAGGAGAAAAATTCATCCCCCAACAGTTGATGGAACAAATGTCTGTCTGAAGTATGTAAAATTATGTAAAGAAGTATGGAAAAAAAAATTAAAATCCTAACTGCAGATGGGTGTGTTCCTCCAAGATTTGAAATCTGGTGGCAAAAGGACTCACTAATAGTTCCAGGTGGCTTTTAAAAAACCAGTTCATAAATTCCTGACACCAGTGCTTGAGTTTCACTGAAATCTCTGTGGCTTGTAGATGGATTCTCTGAAGAATCAAATCACTCCAATGTTTTGTATGAAAAAAAAAAAAAAAGAGAAGGGATTAAATCAGTGGGGGAGGCGCAGCTCTCTCTACGAGTAGCCCTGGTAGGAGGGTGATTAATGGAAGTGGGGTGGAGGGGAGGGTGCTGCTGTGGTTGACTTTGCTCTCCTACGGTGATAAACTGGGTGGATTAAAAATGATATAGTAAAAAACACCGTAATGGTAAATCTAGTAAAGATTGTCTGAGAAATGTTTTAGAATGACTCTCCCCACTTCTTAATTTTAATTAAATTAACACACTGTTCATTGAAAAAAAGCCCTGTAATAATTTGCAAAACTAATATCCCAATAGCTCTTTGTTTCTTTTAAAACCTTTGAGAAGATTTTAAATCTTTATTTTATCAAATTGTAAAACTTTTGCGAAGATTTTTAATCTATACAAAATTTTAAAACCTTTGAGAAGATTTTTAATCTATATCAAATTTTAAAACCCTTGAGAAGATTTTTAATCTATATCAAATTTTAAAACCCTTGAGAAGATTTTTAATCTATATCAAATTTTAAAACCCTTGAGAAGATTTTTAATCTATATGAAATTTTAAAATATTTGAGATTTTAAATCTTTATTTTACCAAATTTTAAAATTTTTGAGATTTTAAATCTTTATCAAATTTTAAAATCTTTGTGAAGATTTAAAATCTTTATTTTATCAAATTTTAAAATCTTTGTGAACATTTTAAAACTTTATCAAATTTTAAAATCTTTGAGATTTTTAATATTTATTTTACAAAATTTTAAAATCTTTGTGAAGATTTTAAAACTTTATCAAATTTTAAAATCTTTGAGATTTTTAATATTTATTTTACAAAATTTTAAAATCTTTGCGAAGATTTTAAATCTTATCAAATTTTAAAATCTTTGAGATTTTTCATCTTTATTTTACCAAATGTTAAAATCTTTGCGAAGATTTTAAATCTTATCAAATTTTAAAATCTTTGAGATTTTTCATCTTTATTTTACCAAATGTTAAAATCTTTGCGAAGATTTTAAATCTTTATCAAATTTTAAAATCTTTGAGGAGATTTTAAATCCCCAAACCTGAAACTGGCTGTTTTGCCATCACCGTTCCTCTCAACGAGTGGACAAACGGTTGCAAAAAGAACCAAATTGTACAACCCTCAGCAAATCGGCCGGGGTGAGTCACCTTCATCCCCTCTGCCACCCCTCCACCTCCTCATCCTCGTTGCCACAGGACGAGGAGACTGAGCTGGGCAGGCAGCAGGTTCCTGCTGCCCCACGGTGCTTTCGGCTCCGGACTGGAAGCTGGTGGGAGATGCTGAAGGGTCGACACCGGCTGCAGGTTCTGATGGGACTCATGAAAATGGGTATATATGGAATTTTAAAGCTCCTAGGGAAGGGAGGTGGTGCTCCTCACTTTGGGGAGTACCCTGGGATGTAGGAATAAAGCAGTTTTGCCAAAGCGGGGGCCTCCCACACACACAATCCCCCCCTCCAAATTCTCTGCAAAGCCCCTTGCTGGCCCCCTCCTTGCTGCCTACGGGCAGGGCTGAGTGGCTCCTCGTCAGCATGGAGAGGGGCTGCCCATGGAGAGGGAAACATGCCCCTTCCTACCCCCCCGCTAACATGACTCGTCGCTTCCCAACGTACAGCAAAGTTCAGGTTTAATTTTGGGCTGGGGGGGCATGTAAAAAAAAATCTGCTTTTTACACTTTTATCACTGGAAAAGAAACGTCGTGGAAGCACCGAGCCAGCGCCGGCGGTTTTGCAATCAGCTGCTACATTGACATGGATTTCGTCGGCCTGAACTCCAAAAAAACTGAGCCGTGCTCCTCAAACGACTTTAATTCCTCCAAATTAATCAGCCTTATCACTTTTTATCACTAACAGAGGAGTTTTGCCTCTAGATGAATGGTTTCCTAAGTAAAACTCCCTGCGCTCCCCTGGGGTTGGAAATACGGTTGTGTGGGTGACTGTAGGCGACTGACTCGCTGCTTCAGCTGGGAGGTGTGAAGCTGTGGTTTGTTTTCTGCTTTTTTATAGAAAAACTTAGTTCTTTTGAGGGGAAACAGAAACTTGCCAGGTTTGAGTTCAAAGCGGCGAGGTCTGCACGCCGCCTTCCCGCAGCCATGAGCGATGAGCCCGAGGAACCATCGCCCACCTCGACAGCCCAGTCCGGTTATCTTTATTTTTTTGAGATTAAATTAAAAATAAAATGATGCTACTTCCCCAATTCAACTCTCAACACAACTACATTTGGCAGAAAAAGACAGACTGAGCTAAAGCTTATCCCGCAGGGTCAGTAAGAGCCCCCCAAGGAGCGGGGGGGAATGAGGTGGGTGCTGGCACCCTTGGGGCTGGTGCTGCTCCGCTGCGCTTTGCAGAGGGGGGTGACAGAGAAAATTAAGTTCTGTGAGTCGTGACAAAATCCCAATTCAGAATCACATTCGCTGCCTTAGGAGAAAGACGCTATTTTAAACCGATTGCGTACGTCAGCTCTGCTCATTTTTATCCTGATGCTTCTGGAGGAGTCTGATAATGTGATTTACCTTATTGCTGCTCTCTTAGCACAGAGTCACGGGATAATTTCAGTTGGAAGGGACTTCTGAACATCACCTAAAGTTTAAAAACATTAATATATACTTCTTTTTTTTTCTCTAGATGAAGACTAAGTCTTAAACTAATCGCTGCACGGCACAATATTCAGAGCAGCATCTCCCTGCTGAGCTGCTTTTAACATAAAGATACATTTACAACTACTTCATCCATGGCAGAGTAGAAGCAAAGTTTAAACATCATAAATCACTGAGCCAAATGTAATAGAACTTCTCCCTGTTTTATCTTTCTCAGATAAGAGACTTCATCTTAATCCAAACTAACAAACAAAGTATTAAAGCATACCATTAGGAAATAAAGTGAATCAACTTACCGGAGATCTAACTCAAGTTTAATCCTTCTGCTGCCTTCTGCTGGTTTCCAACTTCTAAGCAATAATTTATTACTGCTATATAAAATATTAAAGCCAGTCCCTGCAGCATTGCCCTATTTTTTAAGGTCTTGAATATACCATTTCCTAATTCCTGCCCGGTTACTGATTTCTGTTAACGACATTAAATTGTGTCCCGATAGTGCTCCTCACCCGCAGCACCGCCGAGGCACAAACCACCCAATTTATGGCATTTTGGCTTCTCCGAGGCAGCGGGGAAGGGAGCGGGGCCGTGTCTCCCCCCTAAGCTGTGCACGCAGAGCTGGGGCTGGCGGTGATGTGTTGTCACGCCGAGATTGCTGCGTCCCCGTTCCCTCCGCAGGCTGGGAGCGGGCAGCGCCGGCTCTCAGTTTCCCTTTTTCGCAAAAAAATAAACCCCACGATGGAAGACGAGGTTTTCCCTCAAAGGGCAGGGTAGAGCGTGTCGGAGGTGGCTCAGGAGAGACATTTTAATGCTGCTCATTTCTGGGTTCAAGTGGTTAAGTGATAAATTTTGCTTAGGGGAGGGAAGAGTTAAACAGGTTCTGGCATCTTCATATCTCCCGTTATGAAGATGGAGCAAACCCTGCTGTGAATTTCTACCGGAAGGATTTAAAACCCTGCATGAGAGAAGCAGGGAGGGGGGAAAAAAAAACCAAAACCCAAACCATCTTTCTTCCTCAGGTTCATCTATTTGTTGTTCTCTGGCAGGAGCCGGGTATCGGCAGCAGGAAGGGACCCGATGGGGAGGCTGGGGGAGGTGGGTGCTGCTCCCTCCCCAAGCCTCTCACGCTGGGGAGTGGGTCGAATAAAGCAGATTTTGGGGCAGGGGCCGAAGCCAGGTTTGCCTGTGCCCTGGGAGGAGCAGCTGCGCTGGCCCCCTCGCCCTTTCCGCGGCCGGGATAGCTCATGTTTTGCAAATGTGGGATTAGCCCCAAATTTGCCATTTCTTTCACTGAAAACGGGAGACAAGGGAGCGCACAGGGCACGATGGGGTCCCTTGTTTTGTCTCGCACCTCCTGGATATATTTTTGCCCAGGATCCTACAGCGGGTCCTCCCCTCCTGCAGCATATTTCTTCCCCCCCGACACACAGCGGGATGGGGAGAGTTTAAAACCAGTTTTCACCGCAAACAAAACACCAGTGGATTGAGCAGATGGAGCGGATCCAGGTTCCAGTTATAACACCGTGATGCGAGAGCATCTTTCACCAAAATAGGGGCAACCGGGACAAAAATAACATTTGCATTCTTTAGAAAAGGGGTGTCCCTGTCAGCGCACACTCAAATAAGCACCCGTTAGTCAGCCGAGTGGATTCAGCGACACCCCAAGGACCAGCCTGGGGAGGGGGTTGGACTGGAGACCAGCTTCTTGCGAGAGCCGCAGCGGGCTCCCAAAAACCCAAAGCCACCAGTCCTGAACACACCCGGGGAGGGAAGAGCTGAGCTTTAGGGACTCACTGCGGACCTGCAAGGCTCCAGATACTCTAATTTACCATATTCCAGTCTCCAGAGAAGAGTCTTCCTGATCGGCACAATCTAGATTTCCCCCAAGATACCTTGAGGGAAAGATGCTTCCCCCCTCCTCCGGCATCTCTTTGCTTCTGTAAACTCCAAGGCAGAACAGCCATCAAATTTCTGTTAGCAATGCCTTTTGTTTCTATCAATGAAAAATTAACCTTATTTTTCTCCAACCGCTCGGCTTTTATTTAGCAAAATGCCTTAGAGCCATAATTCTGCGTGTTGAAAATTTTCCACTCATTAGCTCCCACCCCGCTTTCTCACCTCACGTTACAGCCGTGCTTGCCAGAACATAATATTCAAAACCCAACAATGTTTTTTGGCCTTATCAATAAAGAAGAACGTAGAAAGAAGCAGGCACAGTGATGGACGAAGCGCAGATAAATGAGGTTTAAATCCCACTGAGTTTTTTCTACGCCATAGGGCTCCACCTCAGCAGCCTGCAGTCCTCTCACCCGCACTAACGAACTTATTTTTTAATCCATTACTTATTTCTGCCTCCAGCAGAGCCGGCCACAAGCCCCTTGCTTTGGTCTGCACCCACCTGCAGGTCGCCAGCAGCTTCTGGGACTTCCTCGTGTCCATCTTGAGTTGCGCAGCCTCCGCTTTCAACCGCAGACTCCGCTGCTCATCATTCACGTTACTGCAAAATAATCCTGGGATTTATATCTAAATATTTTTACCAGTCGCACGCAAAGATTGAGTTTCAGGGCGAGGTGTTCATCTCCCAACAGCCCTCCTTTCCCCACGGCGAGCGTGCGGTAGCTGCCGGCCTCACACAGTTATTTATTTTCAATGAAAAGGATCCCTTTAATTAGCCAATTCACAAGAAAGAGGATCTCATGTGGTATCTCTTAGGGACTTTCTGACATTTCTTGAGGATTAGCAGCACCTTAATTATTTAAAACCTGCCATTTACTCTGCGTCCTACATCTCCCGAGTCAATTAAAACACACAGAAGGGTTGATAAGGGCGTTTTAAACTGCTGCTGCCACACATCGAGTCACCGAGAACAATCACAGAAAAGCTTCCTGAACCAAACTAATGTATATATGGATATACAAAAGTATAAGAAAATTGAGTTAAGGAGAGTGGGAAGGACACTGAGAGAAATTTGTTCAGCTGTCCTGACTCCATCTAGGATGGGTTTAGGTTCATCCCACCAGACAGATGTTCTTAAAATAAACCAGCCCTGCTTTTCCTGGGCTGTAGGAGACCTCCCCACAGCCAGCATCCCCAGCTCGAGAGGAAAAACCATCTTCTCTGGCGGGACCAGGCAGGTGGAGCTGGAGAGCAGCAGAGCAGATCCCAAAAGCACCAGGTTGGGGTAGAGGAGCAGAGCTCCAGTTTGCTACCTGCTTGTTTGATCTGTATTTCAACCAGCAAAACCCTATTTGATGAGTAACCAGCTGCCCAAGGGCAGTGTGCAGGTATTAATCACCCAGCAGGCTGAATAATGCATGAGTCTGAGAACATCGCAGTGTCTTACCTATTTCTATATGAAAAAAAGGAAAGATTACTAACGCAGCCTCCGCTTTCTAACGCAAGAATAAGCATCAAGCACACAGGGCTGCCAGCTTAAATTAAGCAAGGGGAAAAAAAGTAAAAAAGTGCTTTTTTAAAAATAATTCTAGTATTAGAAAACTCTCCAACAGGTTCCCTAGGAAGGTTTGGGGACCTCACTCCAAACCACCATTTTGAGCCACCGTGGTAAAACAGCCTCACGTATGTCAATCCCCGGAGCCCTGGGGGGTCCCTGCTCCGAGGCCACCCTGAAGATCACCCGGGGCCACCCGCTGCCACTCGCCTACGGCGAATTCAGCGGTTCGGCCCCGCTGCACAGCGGGCGTCTTCAGAAGCACCTTCTGGTCCTCTGCAAACAGCCACACAGAAATTATTTCCCTGGAGAATCTTTATTTTGCTTCCTATCGCTGCAGGTTTGATCTATAACTTGTGCAGAGCTAGTGCACAGAGGACGGTTACTCCAGACCGATCCTTTTTTGCTGCTACAGAAGCAAAAAACCGTTAAAATTAAATTTTAATTAATAAAATACACCGGGGAGAACGAGCCCACAATGAGGAATGTGGTGTGACCTAGGGACATTTTTTATTTCCCAGCCCTGATATCACGGGTCACGCGAGGAGCTACATCAGAAAAAAAAAAAAAAAAAGAAAAGAAAAAAAATAAATCCGATCAGTCCCAAATTTCACTTGGTGATGAGCAAGTGCAGCGTTTAACCGCCAGCGTAGGGAAAATTTGATCATAAATTTGAAAACCACCTCTACGGCAGAGGTTCACTGAGCGTGGGGAGATGTTCCCCCCTCCATGCCCAGGGGGAAGCTGCCCCCGGGCACCCCCCGTTGCTCCCCAACACCCACCCTCGCACGGCAGCGGAGCAGTCAGGTCCCTCCAAATAAATTACATCCATTTAATTCTCACTCCCAACACCGTTTTGCTTGGTCTCACCGCCAAACGCCGAGGACAAGTTTTATTGAGCAGCGCAGGAGTCGCTTCACAGCGGACTTAGAGCTCGTTTAACCTTTTCCTCAAAGGCGCATTAATAATTGATTTCGTCCTCCCTCGCAGGCTGCTCAGCATTCATTTTAATATTGATTCTCCCTCTTTTTCCACACTCTTCCCGCTCCTCTCCCATGCCTTCCCTCCCCTGGCGACTCACACCGGGCTTGCAGCCGCTCTCATTGATCTCTCCTGCTCCACCCGGGCCAGGATGGAGGGCAGAGAGCTAATCTAATCTTTTTAGGGTTTTTATTGCACTTATTATGCCTTTATTATCCTCAAACTACCTCTTCTCTGCCCACTCAAAACCTACCATCCGGGCTTTTGGGGAGCACGGCAGGAACGCAATAATCCCAATTTTTTTGGGCTGGCAGCTCAGGACATGCAACAGAGAGATGCTTGGCTTCTCCATGGGCAGGCCTGGCCTGTACGAGCTCATTAAATACAGGCATTAATTGAGGAGCATGATTTCCCTGCTGAAGGGTGATGACCCAGCATGAGGACTAGCCAGGCTGTGGTTGCTATTCATGTTAGATAAGAGGGCCACGGCGTGAAGAAGAAGTTTTTTAGCTTTTGTAAAGATGGTGGGGGGAAGCAGCTGTGCATAAATCCACCAGAACTTGTTAAATCCAGGCTTTACAGCTTTTTCCCACCCCTCTCTCAGACTTGTGGCATGATTCTTCAATTTCCTGACCCTCTCTTCAGCACAAGAAATTAGAGGAGTGGAATTATTTCCCCTTAATACACAGAATTACGAAGATTAATTAGATATCTTAATGTAATGTAGCCACAACAGGCCTTAGCCTAGCTTTGTAGTTTTTATAGAATCGTAAAACCAGAATTGTTTAGGTTGGAAAAGACCTTTAAGATTGTCGTGTCCAACCGTTAACCTTGCACTGCCAAGTCCACCATTAAACCATATCACAGAATCATCTAGGTTGGAAAAGACATTTAGGCATTAAAGGAACTTACAGGGGAAAAAAAATAGAATTAGGCATGATGCTACAGTGCTCATAATCTCAAGAAGAGTGAAGTTACTCTGAGAAAGGCTGGGATTTCTTGCTTTTTGTCTTTTTTTTTTGTGCGAGGACACATGTTTATATTGTTTATATTTCAAAATTAGAGCGAAAGCGGATTGGGTGAGTCCAGGTGAGGATGCTCGGGGCCACATCCTGGCTCCCAGGAGCAGCACCAGCACGCACAGATCCCACTGAAGCAAACAGCAAGTCTGGCCTTATATAAAAGTGCAAAACCTCGTCCCAAATAACAGCTTGTCCTCAAGAGAAGAGACAGCAGAGTCTGAGTGCAAACACACCAGCCTTCTGCACCACTGAAATATTAAACTTCCCTACGCGCCGACAATTAACTCCCTGCATTTTTTTTTTTTTTTTTGGTTGGAAAAGCCACAAAACCTGATGCAGACTTTTAAACTAGTCCTGACTGAGCGCTGCACACACCGACCGCGTGATGAACGAGGAGCCCGGGGTCCCTTTCCTCTCCTCTCTGACCCTGTTTTATTGTTAAGTGTAAGGAAAGCGTTAAGCGTAAAGGAAACAGAAACCAAGATTTATGTCTGAGCCCCGTTGCTCAAAGCAAATAATTTCCAGTCTTACAGATCTAAAAAGTAGAAAAAAAATGACCTGATTGCTCGCATCATGCATCTCACTGATTTCCATCCAGGCAGTGTGCAAGTCTAAACCAGATTAAAGGAAAACTTTAGGCCAGCCCCCTCCACCCAGCTTCGTTTAATGGTGTTAATAATCCTGAGAATTTTCCAAGAGGTTACCCAACCTCACTGCCAAAAATAAACAGTAGCAATACCTCATTTTTAATGCGCTTATTTAAGTGCATTTATTCACATCTCGCTCTTAAAAGCGTTTCAACCTCACGAGTGATTTATTTCTCCACTTATTTACTCCCTGTAACCTCTCCCCAGCCCAGGAGCATCCCTGCCCCGAGGATGTTGCACTGGTGCCACTGGTTGTTCTGGGACTTGCTGGTGGTGGTACAACACACTGGTCCTGGCGTAGGTCTGGGGTTTTCCGATTAAAAAAAAAAAATTCTTACAAAAGAGCTTCTTCCTGTGATGTGTCATGTTCCTATTCTTGGCACGCTGTGGCCAGGAGCAGCTCTTGCATCCGTCCTCTCCTGACCATGATCATCCGCTTCAGTTGGGTCTTTTCAGCAAGAAATTAATCAGAAAGGTTTCTGGGAATAATTAACTAAGTAACACCACGTCCAGGACAGGTTGCATGCAGAAAATATCCCACAAGCACAGCTAAATACGGCGTCTTCTCTGCTGCTTAGTCACCTCTGGTTCTCTGCAGCTTTATAGACAGTGGCTTGTTTGCAGTTTCTTTAGGGATTTATCTATATTTCACTCCTCTGTCAGGGGATACGGGCACGGTCCTGATGTGCCCTGAGCTGGGCCACCTGCATCTTGTTTCTGCTCACAAAAAGGGGGAAAATAGGTAATAGGCAGTGCTTGGTCACTGTATAATTCATATATTATGTGTTATATTCATAATTAATGCAAGGTGGATGAATGGAAGAGTGAGACAGATGTTGCTGGTGGAGCTGGAGGCGGCGGCTGGGCTTCACGGCAGCCCCATGCCCAGAGTAGAAATGGTCACTTGTTTTACTGAAGAGCTAAGAAAAAAGTCCCTTTAAAGCAAGGTGCTTGTCTGAAAGAGGCTGAGAATCCCAGAATCATCTTGGTTGGAAAAGCCCTTGAAGCTCCTCCAGTCCAACCATTAACCTCACACTGACCGTTCTCAACCCCACCAGATCCCTCAGCGCTGGGTCAACCCGAAAGAGAAAGAGCGAGATGGGAGGGAAGCTCATGCAGAACTGAAGTATAGAAGAAATAATTTATTTTAAACTGGATTAAATCAAGGGGATAATGTCACAGTGCTGTGTGTCATTCTTTGCAACACCCTCCGCCCACATAAGAGGGGATTGCCTTTGGTTGTGCAACAAGAGAACCCAAACCAAGACGCCGCCGACGTGGCGCACGGATCCCCCTTTTCAATTATCCAAAACAAATGAAATTTCCATGATATGGGTTTCTGCACTTCTCCTTTTTTTAATCCCCTCCACCAGCAGGGACAGCATTTTGTGAAGGTTTTTGCCCATGTGATGGCACCAGCTTGGAGAGCCCTGCCCCGAGGTTAAAGCTCACCAGCAGCACGTCAGCGGTGTCAGGACAGACTCGTACTGCGGAGCACGAGGTAGAAATAAACAGGTAGAGCCAAAGGAAAACCAACCTGTGTTTGAAAGAGCCTCCTCTCTTCCAAGCAGGAGGATGAATCTAAATGCAGATGGGGTTAGATCTGCTAAATTTCACAAGGCAAAACCAGGTGTGGTGATTCTCCTAAACAGTTACTGGAGAATTCAGAAATTATGGAATTCCACCTCAAGAATCCAGATGGAAATGCAGGGCCAAGGCAGGGAACAGCCCCAGGAGCTGCTGGAGGGGATGGTGGCACCAAGAAGCCATGGCAGCACCAGGCTGCTAAATTCACAGAATCATCTGGGTTGGAAAAGCCCTTGAAGCTCCTCCAGCCCAACCATGAACCTCACACTGACCGTTCTCAACTCCACCAGATCCCTCAGCGCTGGGTCAACCCGACTCTTCAACCCCTCCAGGGATGGGGACTCCCCCCCTGCCCTGGGCAGCCCATTCCAACGCCCAACAGCCCCTTCTGCAAAGAAATCCTTCCTAAGAGCCAGTCTGACCCTGCCCTGGCGCAGCTTGAGGCCATTCCCTCTTGTCCTGGCGCTGGTTCCTTGGCCCAAGAGACTCATCCCCCCTCTCTGCACCCTCCTTTCAGGGAGTTGGAGAGGGCCATGAGGTCTCCCCTCAGCCTCCTCTTCTCCAGATTAAACCCCTCAGTTCCCTCAGCCGCTCCCCATAAGACATGTGCAATAGCAGAAAACCTTCAGACACCCCGAAATGCCAGACACACCCCCTCTTTATCATCACCCCGTACCTACACGGTACGCTACTCAAACCAGCTCCATCTTCTCTTTCGCAACAGTCTGACTGTGCCAAGAAACACATGATCCTGCTGCAGTAGTCTACTGACTTTGTGTGCAAACAAGAAAAAAATTAACCCTTCCGTGAGTGAATTCCATGTGAAAATTCCTCCATGACCTTTTGTTTCCTTACCAAAAAGTGTTTTAGTAATCTATTGCAAAAATAAAAAAAGTTTCAGAGCTTGCTAACTTCTACTACAAAAATATGATGCTCCTAACTACATCACTTCTTCTGGATTCAATATTTTCCCTCCAGCACACTGACTTTTAAAGGTCAGAGGAATTATAGGGCCCTGCTCAGTCTGGCTGGCAGCAAACGGGGTGCAGGGGAGGGTGATGGCCAGGCTTGCACCTGCCGGACCGCGCCGTGGGTGCTGCTCCTGACCTTCAGCTGACACCCAGGGAGACACATCACTGATTAACCCTCCCCCAGGGCATGGCTGCTGGGAAAAACCTGCCCCTGGGGAACTGGCTCAGGTGGTTGGTTGCCAAAGAGGCCCCGGGAGTTGACAATTAGGAATATTTTAATTCCCAGAGGTTGCACCCATGGCTGGGTGGGAGTAGGGAGCCCCTGACCATGGGTTTGGCCAATGGTGCTGCGGGGGATGCAGAGGATCCCTGGGCATGTTGCCGGCACCTTCCCCCGTCACTGCTGTCACCTCTCAAAAGGTTGGGCACAATTTGAGTGGCTTCAGAGCATTTTTTTTCCCCCAACATACCTTCTGCTTTTTAGTCCGGGAAGAATATCAAAGTAAATAATGTTTACTATTATTTAAGGAGCTTTTAAAGTAGTCTTTTAGAATAGAATGGTTTGGGTTGGAAGGGACCTTAAAGATCACCCAGTGCCACCCCCCTGCCCTGGGCAGGGACACCTTCCACTAGCCCAGGTTGCCCAAAGCCCCGTCCAACCTGGCCTTGAACCCTTCCAGGGAGGGGGCAGCCACAGCTTCTCTGGGCAACCTGTGCCAGGGCCTCACCACCCTCACAGGGAACAATTTCTTCCTTAGATCTCATCTAAATCTCCCCTCTGTCAGTTTAAAACCGTTCCCCCTCATCCTATCCCTACCCCCCTGATCAAGAGTCCCTCCCCCCTTTCCTGTAGCCCCTTTCAGTCCTGGGAGGCCGCTCTAAGGTCTCCCCGGAGCCTTCTCTTCTCCAGCTGAACCCCCCCAACTCTCTCAGCCTGTCCTCACAGGGGGGTGCTCCAGCCCCCCGAGCATCTTTGTGGCCTCCTCTGGCCCCGCTCCAGCAGCTCCGTGTCCTTCTGCTGTTGGTGCCCCCAGAGCTGGACCCAGCACTGCAGGGGGGTCTCACAGAGCAGAGCAGAGGGGGAAGATCCCCCCCCTCGCCCTGCTGCCCACACTGCTCTGGGTGCAGCGCAGCACACGGGTGGCTTTCTGGGCTGCCAGCGCACGTTGCTGGCTCACAGGCAGTTTTCCACCCCCCAACCCCCCCAAGTCCTTCTCCTTGGGGCTGCTCTCCAGCCACTCCTCACCCAGCCTGGATTTGTGCTGGGGATCGCCCCGACCCATGGGCAGGACCTTGCCCTTGGCCTTGTTGAACTCCATGAGGTTTGCCCGTCCCCCCTCTCCAGCCTGTCCAGGTCCCTCAGGATGGCAGAAATTACAGAACATTAAAAACCAGAACTTCCAGTTGCAGGCAGAAATCAGAGTCCATCAGCCTGATTTCTGGCACAAATCGCCCATCTTCACCTTTGGGCCTCCATGGAGACCCCCAGCCCTTATCCCAGACATCCACCCAGCAGCCTCCCCTGCACCCCAATTCTCTCACCACTCATAAAACTAAGTCATTATGCTCAAAATACAGAAAATATATCTTTTCTTGCAATGCCTTCCAGCACCAGGTCTCCCACAGGTTTGCAGAGCTGGGACTAAGTACAGAAAACAATAACTTCAGTAAATAAATTATGAAAACTAGAAGTAAATTAAATATTCTGAGTTTCTCCTTACAAAAGAATCAATACCAATTCCTGAATTCAATTCACCGACAAGAAAAGGCCAAACTCACAGGGGTACAAGGTTGAAGAGGATTTTGAGTTATTACATCCCCAGAGCACCAGGGAAATCATTTTGATTTTACTGTATCCTGTCTGCACAAAATATTGTCTCATGAATTTTTATTACTGAGTAGCACAGTGTAATCTGAATTTTATCTAGGCATTAAATGAAGTCATATGGAAACCAATTCGCTGTGTTTAACAGGGGTCTAAAGTATATTAGAAGAGTCATAAATCCTCAGGTCTGTATATCCCAATACAGCCCTCCACTGACATTTTGCTCAAAAAAATAAATTATATGTTGGTGTTACAACACACACACTCTTGTTAGGGATGTCTGGCTCACAGGCAAACCTTCCACCAAGAAAAAGAAATAAGTGCTGATGGTTTTAAGGAGAATGCCTGAATTGGTTTGTCTTAATGCAGAAAGTGCTATTATTTATCCATTGCCCCGATGAAATCATAACACGTGTTGCGAATTAAAGAGGAAGATTACCACGCTGATCCCATCACGAATTCCCTGCCTTGCCGTGAGCTTTAGTCTTTAAAAATCAAATTGCTGGCATTTTAAACTGCTCACTTCTAGATAATAAAATCGGATTTCCTTCAAGTCCACAACTGCGTTTAAGCCATAATATTCTTTGTGTTTTTCCGGGAGCAAATTAAGTTATTCTTCCTGATAACAGAGAAAAAAACGTTTCCCCCCTCACCCCAAAACCTGGCCTGGAGCTGGACTCGCCTCTGGGCAAACCCAAAGCACCACCAGCACTGCTGCCCATCACCCAGCTCCACCTCTCCTGTCCAGTCAAGAGGACGCTGCAATCGTAAATAAAAAAAAATTAATTACCAGCCAAACAGATCTAGGTGCAATATAGCTCTCTGCAGCAGTCGGGGAAGGTCACGGGCTGTTTCTGCCCCCAGTGGACACCCCCAGGGCATCTCCTGCTTCCCAGCCCCGTCCTCTGGGACAAGTTTTTCTCTCCATTTAGGGCTGGAGGCACAAAGCAAGATACCAACAAGCTTTATTTTAAGGAAGGGTGAAGCTCCCCCAGCACACCAGCAGGCAGACTTTTCTCCCAAAGGTATTTCTGTATTTTTAATAAAGAAAAATGACCTCGCACGCTCCTGGAGATGCACAAATTGTGCCCGGAGTTGGGGGCTCCCGTCCCTCACAATGGGCACCATGCTCAGCTTTGGCTCATTTCTCACCCCACTCCTGATGGGAAAAACCTCAAAACCTCCATGATATTACTTATGGTGTTTGGAACTCAGTGATTGCCTCGGAAAACATGCTATTGTTGGTATTTATTGTTCTCCCGTTGAAAATATTTCAGCGGTCTCTTTAGGAAGCAGAAACAAATCTGTGGGATGCTGAAGGGACTCGGAGTTGACATACAGCCCTTGCTCTGAACAATGTTTTGTCCAAACAACACTTTAAATACCTGAAAATAATTCAAAAGCAGCTGTAAAAGGGAGGGGAAACATCAAGTTATGATTATTTCTTCCAATAACTGTTCCTATGGTCCCCAATTTGTCATGGCCCATCCCTCTCCTGGACAGAAGAACACTGGGAGTGCTTCTCCCAAGCTTGTAGCTACATTTCCACATCAGTTGCATTTTATTTTTGCAGGGATAGATGAGCCTGAAAGAAGGAGGAGTGTAGACAAGATTACTGAGATTTGGCACTAAGTGACTCCTAGACCCAGGAATGCATCCCATCGCCTCGGCGTGGGGATACAAGTCTTCAATCAGCCCATTTAGGTCTGAGCAGGGGCCAGGATCAGAACATTCTTATTGCTAAATCATCTCCTCATCACTAAACCACATCCTCTTGACAGCACTGCCCGCGTGCACAAGGACATCGGGTTGCAGCTAAGTTTAAATTCAAAATTTTCAGTGCCTTTATAATCCAAGGGGAGAAAAGGCAAAAAGAAAAATTCTGCTTGAGAAACTGATGTGTCAGGAAAGAATGAAATATTGTAAAGTCACTTTTGGCAGGTAGAAAATTGGGTTTTACCTACAGTGAACTCACTCTCAGAAAATATAGGCCACGTCTACAAATTTTTTAGGTGGCTTCTCCAATGGGGTTGAGCTGAAGGGTTTTGAAGTGGTCCAATTAATTGGTACCTGGAGAGTCAGGCTCGATCTCATTTTATAACGAGCCACAGAGGTGTGATTTCTTTCCTGAGGAACAACAGTAAAAAACTACAACAGACCTAATAACAACAACAATAATAGCCTGGAAAATGAAGTATTTCTGGGAAGAAATTTACTATTCTGACATTTTCTCTTTGATCCAAAGTGAATCAAAATCCCAAACTTTCAACTTGCCTGCCAAAGAGACAAGCTCATTTGAAGGACCATTTTAATTGTGGCATGTCAATGATACATGCTCATAGGATCAGCGTTTGCATCAAGATTTTTATCGTGTTTCTGTGCTATTGCAAGACATCCTTCCTGTTTCGGGCTGGAGCAGCTGTTGAGCAGAAAAAAAGTAAAATTGGGGGTTTGGGTATTTGTTCTGCTGCCCCAGGAGCCCCCTGAAGTGCATAAAACTCATGGAAATCTATACACACACAGAGCTAAGCCTTCCCTAGTGATGCTGCCAGTTAAACAAAGGTCAAAACCCCCAAAAATCCACATTTCTTGTGCACTGGCCTGAGCTCAAGAGGCTGAGCTGGCTCCAGAGCAGACTGACATTTCTTGCATTAGTTTCTGAACACGGGATGGCCACGGGGCCGAGCGTGGCCTCTCTCCCTCCCCTCTCATTTGGCTTTTCCGAATTCTGCTGTGCAACGGACAGACTCGAGATGCAAACCTAAATCCTCCTGAGAGGTCACAACTGCTTCAGCAGACACCAAGGTACCAGCCATAGACTGAACTAATCCACCCCACAAAATCTTCAAGAAAGTCTCTGCCGCTGATACCCTGCTGATCCCCGCTGTTAATGGCAGAAAATGACTCTGGATGATTAGTCTCCACCCATGCTTTGGCGTGTTTGAGCAGAGGTTGGCACATGTTTAGGCAGAGTTTGGTTAATCTTTGAGCCGAGGTCGGTGTGTGCCTTTGAGTCAAGGTTGGTGCATCTTTGAGCTGAGGTTGGTGCATGTCTTTGAGCCGAAGTTGGCGTGTTTGAGCAGAGGTTGGCACATGTTTAGGCAGAGTTTGGTGAATCTTTGAGCCGAGATTGGCACACGTCACCTTTGAGCCAAGGTTGGTGTGCGTCTTTGAGCAGAAGTTGGCGTGTTTGAGCAGAGGTTGGCGTGTTTGAGCAGAGGTTGGCACATGTTTAGGCAGAGTTTGGTGAATCTTTGAGCCGAGGTGAGCGTGCGTCACCTTTGAGCTGAGGTTGGCACATGTTTAGGCAGTTTGGTGAATCTTTGAGCCAAGGTGGGCTCACGTCGCCTTTGAGCAGAGGTTGGCACGCACATTTGAGCTGAGTTTGGCGTGCTTTTGAGCCGAGGTTGGCACAGGGACCTGCACAGCCACACCCTCTGCTCTGCAAACGGCCGGGACAGTCCCAGCCCGCGCATAGGAAGGGCAGGGTGGCCGCACCCACAAGCCGAGTACCCCCAGCTAGTGGGATGTTTGCTCCAAACTGATAAAGCTGAAGAGGAAGATGACCTTCAGCCCAGTTAAAGAGTAGCCAGGGGATTACCAAGAGCCTCAAGAAGAAACTAAATTGAATCCCAACTGTGTATTTCACTGAATCCTTGTTTGCTATGTGTTGGTAATAAATCAGTGAACCACTTTGATCCTGACTTGATTTAAACCCCATGAACTAAGCAAGTATTTCCTGAGACAAAATAAAATACACCCTAACCCATGGGAAATGGAGAAAGATCTTGCCTCCCTAGAGCCTGTTGACTGTAACTAAATATTTACACAAGAAGGAAGGGAAACGTGAGGGTCACAAAAAAAATGGCATAGATGCCAGTCTGGGCAACCATCTTTGCTTCTTTTTGGCCCAGTTTTTTGGACTACTTTCAAAATCAGCTAGCATTTTGGTGGCCAAGTCAGGAAAAGGAGTTAGTTGTCTTAAATTTTGAGGCAGTGCCCCACTCCCAGTTAGGGGAGGGAGAGCAAAGAGGAGCTGAGCACAGGTCGAGCTCGTTCCAGCCACGGCTGAGAGATGCAGGGCTTGTAATGCTCCTGGTTTGGGGACAAACCAAGATGTATTTGTGCACTGGGTGAGAGCCCTCTCTATGTGACAGAAAATCAGCCTAAACTTCAGTAGTGCAAGGGAAGAGGTAGGGTGGGATAATGGATGTTTGACAGAGCAAAAGGCAAGCGTAACGGTAGAAATTACTTTAATATACAATCAAATTACATTGCACTATAAATAAAACATGATAAAAATACAAAACATTTTTTTTTATAATTAATAACCCCCAATTCCTCTTTTTTCTGAACATCTCCTCTGGATAAATAGTGAGAAAAGTACCAAAAAGTACTGCTAGAAACATGGTGATGGTGAAGAAATCCGTGGAAGCATTAACTGCTAACAGAGGTTATTTGCCTGATTTTTTAGCAGGCTTTGGGAACTTCTTAAACTCAGACTGTTTCTTGAAAAAAAGCTGAGCCAGGATATGATCTGCTGTTCCATGGAAGTAGTCGTTCATACGAAGAGTTTCCAGCTATGAAGAAAAAAGACAATTATTTTAAAAAGAGTAATCACAGCTACCTGATCATTTTTACAATATTAATAATACAGAACATTCAAGTGCAACTCGAGTCCAAGATGAAGACAAATTAGTATAGAAGTATTTAACTAATGACAAGGCTTACACTGGGCTGTCAACTGGATGTGTGTAGCCTTAAATAAATACACCCTTGCTCTGGCTCCCAGGGTACAGACTTTGTTTACAAAAATCTCTCCCTTTTGCGGGTGCTCAGCTTGTAAAGACCCTTAGCCTGGCCGGGCCACCCCAGGACAAGCCCCAGCCGTATGTCCTGCACAAACACGAGCTGACTTCCACCTCTTACACACCCACAGGAGCATGTCACACCCTACCACAGACCTTTTCTTTGTCTTCCCCACCTCCTGTTTCTGTGTACAGGGGTTTGATAGCTGTTGTATGCCAACCATTCACACCAGAGGGAATTTGGACTCGGCATATTCTTAGCATTTCTTTGGGAAGGTGTGCACCAAAGCGTAAAGCTTACGTGCGTGAGAAAAGCATAGCTGAGCATTTTTTTAATTCCCCTTGCCCTTAGGAATTCTCACCTGGTTTCCTGTACTGTAGGCTAGAACCAAAAGCAGATCTTCATCACACACGCTCTTGAGAAAATGTTGGGTTCCAACGGGGAAAAATATGACATCGCCAATGCCAATGTTGAAGTTGGCCGTGCCTCCAGAGAGAATAACTCCAGCCTATCGCAAGTAAAGCACCAATATTCAACAACAACAATGCTCAGTGTGCTGTTCCTGGATAACTACACAGCGACGGTCCCAGCACTGCACTGAAATCAGCCAGCGCAGCATCGGCGTTTTCACCGAGACGCCAAAAAAGTTGAGGATTCCCAGGCAAATTCTTGAGTAAGAACACGGCAAGTCCTTACGTTATGGAGTCTCATCTTACTTATCTTTGCACTTCAAATTTGCACTGAGTGAAAAACATAATAAAATCCCATACTCTAAATCTTAATACTAAATTCTCTCTATTTATCGGTTCCTCAGAGGCGCTAAATCAGAAGTACTGCTTCTTTTTTATTTTGTTCCCCCAGCATTCAGGGGAGTGGCTCTTTCTCTAATAAGCATGTGTGATTTTGCTGAACAACTTAACAAGAGGGAAAAATTCAGCTCTTTGTATAACTCCACTTTGACCGACAAGCTCCCGCAAACGTAACTGAGATCAAAATTTTGTACGGAAAAGGCAAGCGTGGACGCCGAAAGTTTTGTAATGCTACTAATTGTAGTATCATTATCAGGGCTGGGAATCAGTTATTAGGTCTGTAATTGTTTTACAGCCCAAACTCCATTGATTTATCCCTCACCAATGTAGTAAATTACCTGTCCACAGCCGCTAATGACATAACCCATCTCATTAGCATTGAAGTGGAAATGAGGCTGCCCCAGTCCGTTGCTGGTTATCCTGAGAGTTGCTAAGGTAAGGGTATTTTCATGCTGAAAAGCAGAACAAAAATGCCAAGTTTGGTGGTTTTCTGAGCAGTGACACGACAAAGCAGTGCTGAGCCCCCAGAAATTGCATACTATGCTTTACGTTTCAATAGCTATGGCATCCATTTGAAAGCACGTTACCTTGTTCAGAGACTCACTAAAAATTTTCTCTGTTTCGTTTAGTCCGGTGCCATTTATGCGGTAACGAGCCCACTGGAAGACTCCTCCTGGAAAAGGATATTCTGCTGACCCTAAAACAAAGAGAGCAAAATGAGTGTTCCCAACAAGGGTTGGTTAACGTTGCTTATTCATGTATTGGCCAACTTCAAGACGCTCAGCGTGAGGCCTCGAATCTTATGAGCCTCTGGAACCAAAAAGAAAGCTCATTTAGCTTATCGATTTGTCACGCACAAGGCACTACGTAACCTCCATTACTGTATTTTTCTATAGTCAGATAATCATAATGAAAAACCCTTGACTAGATTTTTTCCATCCCAAATTGCTATCAATAACGACACACTGAAAGAACACTCTAACTTTCAGTATATTCATTCATATTAACCTTTATGGCACCGATTGTGTCTCATATTTTGTAAAGTACTGCTGACGCAGAAGAACATTTTGGTCTAAGTGCGAAGATTTTTGTCACACATCCATTTCTCATTACCTCCATCAGCTGTGGGCGGAGCTCTGGACCTCTATTTCCTTTTTATAGCTTCTATACTACTTGGAATTAAGTTTTGTCATCTATGTTTATTAGGTGCTCACTGATAATCACTAAATCCAGAGGGTTGTTTAATACAACTGTCGATAAACCAAATGGTGAATGCGGTTCGATGCTGTTTATGAAGTTGTATTTGTAAAAGAAAAGGGAGGACATAATTAAGTGTACATTAAGGTGTTTATTCACTGACACTTCAGATGCCACCGCAAGATATTCTAAGCAGCTCAGCACCAGTCACTCTCTAGCTAATCCGCTGCAGGACTTCCTGGCCTATTAGATTTGAATTTCCAAATGAAAAGTTTAGGTTTAGGTTATTGCTCAACTTAACTGTAGCAGGGAATGCACCAGTCCTGGGTACACACATCAGCAGAGAACCTTGAGCCAGGCAGTATTTAGCTCATGCCCTGCTGCTTACTGGCATTCTGCTCTCATATCTGCTAAAATCAAAAGGGTAAACTGCTTTGAGATAAGAATCAGGTTATACATCTTCAAAGGGCAGTAATTAGATGTATTACCATCATATTTTTCGTGTTATCTCCTTAAATTCTTGTAATTTCTCCACTTTTTAACTCCTGTTTCAGTGAATCAATTATAGATCCCCTCCTCTCCCCCTCTAGAAACACAGACAGCATACAAAATTACATACAAAAATCTTACATACAAAATTCTTCGATGAATACCTTTGAGATTGTAGAAGTACTGCCACACAAGGTTGTCTGGGGACTGCACGTAGGTGGCATTTTGCACAAGCTCATCTAAGTTTGGTGGGAGGTTAACAGCTTGATCTTCTGCTTGTTTCTTGAACGTTCTGATGAAGTTAACTCCACCTTGTGGCTGCGGGACACACAGTGCAGAGGAAGTTGAGAGACATGCAGCAAACTGGCTCTGCAGAGAGATCTGGACAGGCTGGAGCGATGGGCTGAGGCCAACTGGGGGAGTTCCACTAAGGTCAAATGCTGGGTTCTGCCTTTGGGCCACAACAACCCCCAGCAGCGCTACAGGCTTGGGGAGGAGTGGCTGGAGAGCTGTCAGTCAGAGAGGGACCTGGGGGGGGTGATTGACAGCTGGCTGAACAGGAGCCAGCAGTGTGCCCAGGTGGCCAAGAAGGCCAATGGCATCCTGGCTTGTATCAGCACTAGTGTTGCCAGCAGGGACACGGAAGGGATCTTACCCCTAGACTAGGCACTAGTGAGGCTGCCCCTCAATGAGTGGGTTCAGTTTTGGGCCCCTCACTCCAAAAAGGCCATTGAATGACTCGAGCGTGGCCAGAGAAGGGCAACGGAGCTGGTGCAGGGTCTGGAGCACAGGTGTGATGGGGAGCGGCTGAGGGAACTGGGGGGGTTTAGTGTGGAGAAGAGGACGCTGAGGGGAGACCTCATGGCCCTCTACAACTCCCTGAAAGGAGGGTGCAGAGAGGGGGGATGAGTCTCTTGAGCCAAGGAACAAGCGCCAGAACAAGAGGGAATGGCCTCAAGCTGCGCCAGGGCAGGGTCAGACTGGCTCTTAGGAAGGATTTCTTTGCAGAAGGGGTTGTTGGGCGTTGGAATGGGCTGCCCAGGGCAGGGGGGGAGTCCCCATCCCTGGAGGGGTTGAAGAGTCGGGTTGACCCAGCGCTGAGGGATGTGGTGGAGTTGAGAACGGTCAGTGTGAGGTTCATGGTGGGACTGGAGGATCTTCAAGGGCTTTTCAAGGGGCTAATTGGGAAGTTAGCTTTGGGCTTCACTATGTTATTTTCCCTTACACCCTTGGAAATACAGGTGCTCCTCCATGCACTGGCGATAAATGAGAAGAGTGGAGGAGAAGAAGTTTCTTGGTGAGAGCATCATCATTTATTTCTCCTTGTGTATAAAGGAACACACAGGGTGGCACAGCATTCTGCAAAGGACGTGGGTACATCCTTCCACACTGGTGGGACTGGAGAGAACTGGGGTAGGGAGGATCCTCTCCAAAAAATTAGAGAGCGCGTTCTCCTGGACTGCAATATTAATGCGTAGAAGACTAGATAGAGGCTGGCTGCCCTATCGTACAGACCTTTAATGCTCTAGCTGCTATATCCTCTGGGGTGGAGAAAAATGCGTCGTCTACGTCCAAGGTCTGAAGCTCTTCATGCGTTGTAAAAAACAGCAAGAACACGCAGTCCTCTGATCCTACATTCTTTATCCAATGCACAGTGTTTCTAGGGAAGAAGATCACTTGACCAGCCGTGACGTTGTACGTGGTAACCACGCTGTCATCTGCACCAATTACTCCAATCCAGGCTGTACCCTGTAACATAATCAGAACTTAACGATCGGAATGAAAATTTTCTCATTTAATCCACAATAATTCAAATAACCGGAAGGCTCTCAGGAAAAAACATATTCTGATGCACTTTCTAACAAGCCTTTGTGACCTTAAATCCAAAATAGCATTTTAAGTGACAAGATTATAAATGGTTTAAGGAACACATGACAAATACACATTGCTCATACTTAAGCCATTTCTTACTAAAGAGGCTGTGAACAGCTGTAAAAGAGTCATTATTGACCAAAAACTGCTGGAGAGAGGACCAGGTGTTTGTGGAATGCCTTACTCCAAGAAGGATCCCCTATCCAACTGGAGCTGTTCAGTTCTATGCTGATCAAAATATGAATTATTACTCTTAGAAATAAATGGATATCTGAGATATATCTAAGTGCTTCCAAAGAAAGATCATTTTGTTGTCAAATTAATATGCTACCTTCAATTCCTCATGGTGAGTTTCAATTTGTACTTGAATAAGTACATAAAATTTTCAACTTTCAGGTGTCTAAAAATCTCCTCTGACCTCAGTTTTTATACTTCATTGGAAACTACAGATGTTTGGTACTCTTGCCAGTAACAACATTAAAGAGCCTACTTCAAGCATCTCCATTTGAAAATGTTATTTCAAGCAAGAAAACTAATGTCATACATCAATTAGTGCTAATTTTGCTTTTATTACCTGTTAAAATTTCCATATAACACATACATTGGGGGTTTTTTTACATACATACATCCATCTATATATACGTGATGCTTTAAACTGCAAAGCCAGTTGGGAAAGTTGAAATAATCAGATAATACCTGTAGGAGGTAGCCGTGTTCATTGGCATTAAAATGCCAGTGGGGAGCCCGAAGCCCTTTGCTTTTGATCCGTAAGGTTCCAAAAGTCATTTTGGAGCGATGGTTATTGATACTTTTTCCAAATTCCATTTCTTCATCGCTTTGATATTCGTTTACATCCTTCCTGAATCTTGCCCACTGAATTTCACCACCTGGGTAGTTATGTACCTGTAAAGTTAGTGAGAGTTGGAGAATTGTATTAATTGTTGACAGCGGTGACCAAACAATACAAAAATAGTTCAGAAAGTTCTTGGTCAGGGCAATACCGAAGGGACCTATTCCTTTTCTCAGCGAGGATTCTCTCTGTATGTACTTTAACCATTTTTCACAATCATTTATATACTTTCTCATGTTGTGATGTATTGTTTCTACAAATGAGAGAGAAATAGTGATATCAAGAATAAAATTATCCGCACCGCCTCTTTTTACATCATTCTGGACTTTGATTTGGGAAAGGAGTTACATATATGCTTAAGCCTTTAGATTCAAAATATTCAGAACATTTTCCAAGTAAGACGTTTTCCTGAATTTCTACGGTTGCAAACTATTTGCACCTGAAGCTATTTCTTTCCCAATATTTGTACTCCCTCTAGAACATGTTTTGTACTTGAAAGAATCCCCTTGCACCGAGGAAGGGCGTATTAAAAGGGTTGCTCTCCTCTTAAACACTTTTATTTGCATTCTTAAAACCATGTTTTGTTTGAAAATTAATTACATAGTAAAAGCTAACAAGAAAAAGTACCAGGATGGCTGTTATTAGCTTCAAGTGCCCTACTATCTAATCTATCCTTTTCCCTCTTTTGCTGAAAAGCAAAAATGAATCAGGAATTATTTTTTAGATGAAGTTATATTTAGAGGATGGAGTATGTCTTTAGAGTTTGCTCAAAGGATATGTTTGTCTAAGTATCAAAATACACCTAAACCAAAGCTACATAATTCCTAGGGCTTCATTACATTGTCAATTAATTCATTTTAGCCCACTGAAACAAGAACACGGAGTTCATTTTTTCTTGCAACATTTGTTTGAATCCAGTCCTAAGAACGAAGAGGTTAGTCTGTACTAAAATTAGATTTTTCTGGTATTGTTTCTCAGGATTTCATACTCTACAGAGAATCACACATAAAATGGTTGTCTTGTCTTGCAAGCTTAATCTGTTGGAGCAAATATTCAGCTCTCCAAGAGGCACTCCAGAGATCCATACCACTTCTGACATCTGTTATGAATTGGAGTGAAACGCTGTCAGGAAGTTTTGGATTACAAAAGAAGCCTGGAGAACAGGTTTAGAGCGATCACCTAACACTTAAAAAATAGGTGAAATTAATTCATTAAACTTTTAGATATGATGCTAGACTATTAGTGCACAAGAGGAACAATTTACCTTTGATTTCCCCAGATGATTCAGGAACTGGAATTTGACATCCACACTTTTTTCAGCTGGTTTTGGGGAAGATGTGCCATCGTCTGTCACACCCGTCTCTTTTACAAAGGCAGGGTTCTTTACGTAGACCAAAGACAGGGCCAGCACTCCTATTGCCGTGGTGATAACACAGGCCAACAGACAAACTAGAAAGACTTTCATTAGGGGCCAGCTGCCCTTTCTTTCCTGAAATTAATACCCCCCCCAAGCAAAAAAAGAAAGTTTTATTAGATCTAACACACAGTTTTGATAGTTCTTTGGTAATCAGATCAGTATGCCTTTCAGAAACACAGGGGAACCTTACAGAGCATGTTATCAGATTGTGGCTGTCCATTATTTCATCAAGTAAAAGCACGTTTTCCTCATCCTGGGGTCTTACAAACGCTTAAAGATTTTTTTTCCTTGCTGTTTCTAAACTTTACCACAAACCACTGAAGACCTGTAGCATCAACTCAGGCCAAACCTGCATCTCTGGGACAGAAACACTCCCCCTGCTTTACATCACGTCTCACACAGCCGGAGAAAACAGGCCAAACTGGGGAAATTTCATCTGTACTAACTGCTCGGGGCATCATTTCTTTACTACAAATTTCCTTTGGGGATATTCAGGCCTCTGGAGGTGAAGGGGAGAAGCAGCTGCACACAAGTTCATTACAGAAAGCCAGGGCACTTCTCGCACCATGAAGCATCACCCAGGTGAGGATATTCAGTGTTTCTTGTCCCTTAACCATTTTTGCTGCTGAAGTTGCAGCTTTGGATGAATAGGGACTGCAGTTTGTGGCTCAAATATTAAAACTCTTTACTGATGCTGGGTGCACAGCTTGATCCGCCTTCAAAAGCCTGATTTTTCAGACAGTGAGTGCCTGAAAATGAGCTATGAATGTTCATTTCTTAAACTGGACAATCAGAAATGAAAAAAATTGAAGATTACTGGCTGATTTTAACAAAATGACCTTTTTCATGAGTGTATTTGACAAAAGTTCTTTACAAATACATTTCTCTTGCCAGCAGAGAAGTGCTCAAAATATCCCCCTATTCTATTTGGTGATAATCTGTTTTTCAGTTTAAATGACTCCCTTTTTGAAGCTTGTGTTCAATTAAATATCACAACAGTCGTACTCAGACTGCAGCGTCTCATCAGAGAACAAGAATTTATAGTTAAATGCATTCAAAATCCCCATTTTCCAGATTTGAAGGACCTTTAATTTGCAGCATTTTCACAGCAGTGGCACCAATTCCAGAATTATTTTTAAAGCCGAAAGCACGCTGTACATAGTACGTAATAATAACTAATACAGAACACTCAACCTCAGCACAACTGCGTGGAGTGAGTTATGTGTGAGGAAATCACCAGCCTTGGTGTATTTATAGCCAAGAAGCAGCACTGTGCTGACTGCAAACAAACGTAACGGCTGATGAGCGATACGCCAACTCTTGTTGCGCGGAGTTAATTCAAATCCCAGGAAGCAAAAAACTTTAATGGGAAAATTACTGAGAATTACTTTTCTCAAGGGCAAAAAAAAAAAAAAAAAAAAGATGAAACAGTACTCTGATGTGCAACTCAGTAGAGATACTAAACATTACCACAAGATGAGCTTTTAAGTAGCTCTTTTTGTTAAAATCAATGGGGAATCCTCCAAAGATAATTACTTTGTCCAGTAGTTAGAGGATAACGAATTTAGCTATTAACTTAAGTGGGGCCAGGGAATTATGTCTCACAGTTCAGGTCCTAGCTAGTGCACACGTGCATTTTAGGATCTTAGCAAGTGAAGCTCTTTACAGCTTTTATTTTTTTCTGGGCCTTCTTGAGGGTATGGGGTTAGGTCATATTACAAAATAAGGGTTTAATCTTCAGGCTGACTCTGTTCATAACATTTTGATAACACTGTAAAAGAAAATGACTGGTACCTCTTTCTTAGGCCACTCTTTTCCTTTTGAAGAACTTTGTATGCTCTCTCCATGCATTTCAAATGCCTGGTTATCCATTTAGTACAGCTGAAATAGATTAGTCCACAGAAGACAAAAAAAACCATTGAAACAAAAGAATGTTAATTCCGATATGTGCTCAGTTATGTTTCAGAGTCCAGGAAAGTGACTCATCTTCTGCACAGTAAACCCTAATGGCATTTGGGGTAGTACCATTGTGCAGAAATGTGATGCAATACAAAAATCTCTTCTTCAGCAAATTACAACAGAAAGGACAGACTGTTTCCACATTCAGATTTTACATTATTCAGGTATCACATGAACCCTAAGCATGAGATGACAATGAGATAAGAGTCTGAAGCATCAAATACTTGGGGGGGGGGGGGGGGGGAAAAGATCAGAGGCCATCTAGCTCCTTTACCTATGCTAAGGACCAGTTTGGGCTGGTTGTGTAATCTACTTTTACAACCACAAAAACGGTTGAGGTTCTGGAACTTCTTTGGCAACCCATTTCCCTGCTTACATATTATTATAATGAAAAAGGTTTTCACAAGCCTAAATACCTCTTGCTGCAACAGAACTGTTACATGTTATCCTCCCACAATGGACCTAACTACCTGGGCCATGCCCTACCAGGCGAGACCAACAGTACATCCAGCCCAGTGCTTTTCCTCCAACAGGGCTTTAGGAAATGCTAAGGGAGAGCGTAGCCTGGCCACTATTTCCAGGTTACACCTTTCATACCTCACAAGCACACAGAACTGCTGGATGAGAGATACTAGAGGAAACAGCCTCTTCCCTTCAGAGTTCATTCTATGAAAGACTCCGCGACTTTGACAAAGTCTTTTCTGAACCTGCTGATACTCCCTGACCTCCTAAATTTACTGGCTGCTGCTTAAAACAAAGAGCACTTCTCAGTCCTAAACAGATCTACTAGCTCCTTTAAGGCCTCCTACACTTCCTCATTGTGGGATTTGAGCCACATCAAACACACATTCCCCTCTCCAAGCTGAAGGTCTGAGCCTTTTTCCTCTCCCCCATTAGGCAGCTCTTCCATTTCAGCCACTCTCCTCTGGATCTTCTCTAACTCCACATTATGAAATGAAAATAAAGATTAGCAGTAGACGTCATTGTTAGCTGCTCTCCAAGTATTGTTTTCCACCCATCTTTACACTTCCCTAACAATAATTTAATATAGACTATGACTCCTTGTTTTGAGGCACACAAGTGCTACCCATAAAAAGGAAACTAGGTTTGTGTAATACACAGTGTTTGTAATGACCTCTCTCTTTTTTTCCTTGATATAGTCCACATTTGATTATGTCCTTCTGAACTTCGAAGAAACTGAGGAGAAGCTTCTTGCCCTATAATTCTTTGGTATCATTTAGCTGACTTTTTGTTAAAAGTTCCTCTGCTGCTCCCATTTCTAGACCATGATGGGACTGCACTGAGTTCAAAACATTACTGATAACTCCAAGGTAGCCTCAGCCTTTTCTCCAAGGGATTAGTGTTAATGCTGGTGGGTGCAGTCCACTGAACACAGGTAGCTTGCGTAAGAGCTATCAATCACATCTTCCTTGTTGTAACCTGAGCTTTATCCACCACCCGCTGCCCTTGATGTTTTAAGTAAACGTTATACATTTGCTGACATCATTTATTACTCCCTGGGACCAAAATTTTCCTTGGGCCTCCCTTACATCAGTAAGGGACTGGCTGTTCACCATCGTAAACGACAAGGAACTTTTGGATTATTTGATTATCTTTGTCAGCTCTTCCTCCTTGTCTCATTTTTGTGCTTTGGACTTTCCAAAAAGCACAAAAGTCCAAGCTGACTCATCTCTAGGGACAATCCTGGCTAGTTCCCGTACACTTCCTTCTTGAAGACCATTGAGGACATATTACATTTATTTTGAGGACACCTGTATTTATGTGAGGACACACGACATATTACGTTTATTTTCACTGCTCCATATTAGGATATCCTGCAAGTATATCTTAAATATATGTATTTTTATGAACTGCCAAACTCCTGAGCTCCTTTTTCCTAGACCTTTTTTCACAGGATTTTATAAGCAGGTCTTTGAATTTCTTGTAGTTGCTTTTTTCTATCCTTCCCCTTTCCCATTCTAAAAATCTTGAAAACCTTACGAGAAAATGCTTGTATTAATCTTCACTTTCTGTATCAAAACCTCACATCATCCTAGTCTAAAAATACCCTGGATACTCTCTATTCAACTTAATTTTCCCAATAAGTATTTGGTTAACTAGTATCTCCTGAAGGCAAGTTATTCTGTCAGTTGTTTACAAAAATGTTCTTTCCATCTCATCCTTCTTGGTTTGGTGGTCTTCATGGTAGGTCCTCAACATAACAGCACTCAGGCTTTTTTTTTTCTTTTTATTATCATAAAGATCCTTTTAACAGATTCTCTCCCTCTATAGTCCAGACTTCGATACAAAGGTAAATATTTATAGAGAAACATATTTTCCCTCCCTTTTTCTTCAGGACCCACCTCCACTTTTGTTCTGTATTAATCCATTAACAAACGGAATATCCCACCAAGGAAATATTTACGTTGCCTAAATCACAACTTTGTACAGAACCATGGACATTCTTCCATTTCGTTTCCATGGAGCCTGCACGTCTTAGATGTTAAGCAGACATATTCACTATCCTGTTTTCTGTATTGCTTCAACCCTTTTTATAAAAACCCTATAACCATGGTTACTATGCCTCTGGTCACCTTGCCACTGATAAAACTTACATTCTTTTGTCGTTAATCCTAGTTTAAAGCCTTCCTTCCCAAGTTGGTAAGCCTAAACTTACAGAAGCACTTATTTTTCCTTATGATACAAAGCCCACCTCTCCTCAGCAGTCCTTTCTGGAAGAGCTGTGAAAGCTCAGCCATTCCAAACAGCAACAGCAGGATCAGATCAATTAAAATTAATGAAAAGTTTCTCTCGTTTGCTTTCGAACAGCAATTCTCTGCACAGTGAGAAACCTACCAACTGTAAAGTTGACCAAATATTTTGAGGAAGGACATAAAAATTAAAAACTGTGGTAGAGCACAGAATCCACGATCAATGAGAAAGAAAATATACATCACGATTTTCAGAGGTTTCACAATCCCGGATATACATATATATATATGTGAGAATCCATATGCATCTCTTGGAAAACAAACACAACTGCTCTGGCAGTGTCAGAGTTACATAGGAAAGAAATGATTAAGTAGGTAATGAGTGACTATGGGGTTTGCAGTTTTTCAGATCCTCCTTTTCAGACTAAACCAGGTACAAATTCTAGGCAAATTAACCCTCTGCTGGCAGCCCTGATAAGTCTTCATGGTATCTGGAGCCTGAAATTAAGTTTTCCTCTCTCAGCACCTTTTTGCATCAGTGTGAATACAGCAATGCAGAGAGATTTGCTAGTGCAGAGGAAAAGATAACTGCAGCATAGTCATTCCATTTCAAGACCAGTATCACAATGGACTCTCTCATTAAGCCTTTAAAAGGTAAAAAAAAAAAAAATCCCTGAGACAAAGCCCATCTATTTCCCTCCCACCACACCAAGTCATAGTCTTACCACAGATACGGTCTGCACACGATTGAAGAGAACAATACTTGTCTTCCTCAAAGCCTTTACTTCCCTCAGCGCCGTTCTACTGATATATATATATACAGTGTAATTCAGGAAGTGTCCTCCTCATAAAAGATTTCCTGTATATGCAAATACATAGGATCACAACTACTTGTGTACATCCTTAGCAAACAACTCTTGTAACTTGCTGAGGAACACTGCCTTTCCTTTTATCTAGTCCTGCTATTTTATTTTAGTATTTCCTCCAACTGCTGGTCTCTGTCTTTCTACCTGCCTTTTTGTTTTCCCCACTGTCACCACAGAAAATTAGTTCAATAAAATCCCTTTTCTCCGATCCAACCTCAAGGCCAAGAGCATCACTGACATCTTGGATAGAGCACTTACTTTTCTTTAGTACTTAATTTACATAGTCCATTATTTCTCCTGAGTGCCAACTTCTTTATTCTAACTTGTAAGCAAACTAAATTCCAGCTACAATTGCAAGAACTGACCAGAGTATACAATCAAAAAGTTCCTTTTTTCTATTGATATATAAAGGATCAAATCCCTCTTTAAAATACTCTTTAACGGCCAGAAAAATCTTGATAGCATTTAAAAAACCTTATTTTTACGTGAAACCAGTTGTCTCCACTTGCTAACGGTGTTTTATTGTGTTTTTCAAAATTATTTTATTCTTATTTGAATTTCTGTTGTTTATAACTAGAAGGTGTCACTCATTTACTGCTTAGTTTCAAATACTGAAGGTACTTTTATTTCACACAGTAGAGTATCCCACACAGTGGACCTTCTCCACGGCCAATATAAAGTTAGTAACTATGAATATTCAATAAAGTCAACAATACTTTTAGTTGTTACCGAGGTCCGTGTGCCCTAAAAACTGGAAAAAGTTGTGTTGAAATTCTCCAAAGCACATTTAACTGGTAAAGGAGAAATATCTGGAGGCTAATAAAAAAAAAAACCCCTCCTAAGAATGATGAGTCTCACAAATTTGGATAGGTATGAGGACTCTCCGAGGAGAAATTAATGCAAACGACTTTCTAAACAGCAAAGAAACTCTGCTCTAATATCAAGAGGTGTTCTAAGGGAGCAGGGGGTGCTTTACAGTTGTTCTCTGCACCCCTGCAAGCAGGATACAACCAGTGTGTATAACCTCTAAGCACTCTCAGGGCATCAAGTCTTGCTTTGAGTCCACCTTGCTTGTGCTACCAGCACCCCGAGGAGTATCTGTACTCAAACAACACAGCATACACACACTCCGTGTAACTACCTACGCACAGCAGCCGGAGTAGTGCAAAAGTAGAGCAAATTTATCGTGATCCACGCTCACACACGTGTGATGCCAGGGGAAAAAAACCTCCTTTTTCCTTGTACATCTGAATTCCTTTGATAAAATGACCACTGGCAGATACTCTCTTAGTACAGACAAGAGTTACACCCAGAGTATCAGTTGGTTTGTACATTCATGTCTCAGCAATGCAAAGCTTTATAAAAGCTTCTCAAAATGTTTTCCTTTTCTGTACTCTGATTTCAGATCTAGCTCTGAGCATTTGAGAAAGACCAATAAAATCTGTCTGAAATATGTTATTATGTATTACTTACGATCTACCTATGTTCTCCTGCCACAGCATTCATAAAATGAACTCATTTATTACCTCTCTGCTTACTAATTCTTAACAGGAAGATGGGAGAAATATGTAGCTAATCTTTCTTCTACTTTTTCCTCTGGTTTCTATTTCATTTCTCAGAATCAGTACACACTCAGGTACCTGCTTTCTCATGTGTACCTATAAATATCCAGATTAAAAGGAAACAGCTCACTAGAAAGGCATGAGCCATACATATTTTATTTACTGACAGCATAAAACGCTCAGTTACGTTATATAAGCCTCAGAAGAGGTACAAAAGGCTTCTTTCAAAATGTTCTGTCAATATATTTCAACTCAAATTACTACTTACAGCTTTTCCCTTTGTCTCTCAATTTGCTGTTGCCAAATGGGATCAGTCCTACTCCTCTCTCCCCTGCACAAGTTCTGGTGCTTATCAGCAGCTTTCACGAGCTAATTCTATTCAATTGTGCTGAAAAAAAAAAATATTCTATTACTTCTCTGCCTGTTTAGGCCCAGTGAAGGATTTTATATGCTCTAAAGCTAAGAACAAAGCCAAGGAAAATGGAAGGGGGATTAGGACTTCCCAGGAAGAGTGACAACCAGCTGCTGGCTCAGTTCAGTACACCCCGCTCCAAACCAGGATGTCTCCAAACAAGCACCTTCTCTCCCCAAAAGACCAGGTTTCCCCAGGATGCGAGAGGGGGACAACTCAAAAAACACTTTTTAATACATCTGGTAAGTTTGTGGTCAGGGAACAAGGAGCCGTTACATCAACTCAAGTCCTGTTAGAAAGAAGAGCACTGGAAGTATTATGTAATTATATTCTTGTTAAACTCCACTGCTTAACTTCACACGCCACATCGAGCTCCCCGTTTCTAACAGGCTGTGTAACAAAGTGATGACTAGAATTGGGCAAATAGTCCAGGTTTTTTGTAAATTTTTATGAACAGAGATTCTTCCATGAAAATGATCACATTATTTTAATGAAATGTTCTTTAAAAAGTGGTATCTCTTGTCACATATTGTTAGATCCTTCTGGAAGCACTAATACTCAGTTAAGCTTTGAAGTAACTAATGAAAAGAATGAATATATAAAGAAATACTGAATATGTACAGAAACACTGAATACAACATTTTTGAGAACGTGCACTGGTTCAACATTCAAAGAAATTTTGAACCAGTGGTCAGGCTGACAAGTTATACAATATTAAAATATTTTTAGATATTAGCTTCACGGATTATTCTTCTTCTTTATCTTCTTGATGATCATCGTTCTGCTCTTGTTGGTTACTGTTATCTTCAACGACACTTTTAAGATGTGACAAATGATGTAAAGCCCTGGATTAGGAAAAAATGAAGACTTAAACAATAATATACACACTGTTATTAAACACAAAATGTTGATTTTCAACAAACAATTTAACAGTTTGAATGGTATTATATATGGTTTACATCTCTATGTCTAACTGTTCCACTTTGTTTTAGAGATTATAAAAATACATGAGGAGATTTTTTTGTAAAAAGATAAAATACTTTTTGGAACAAATTTTAAATACATCTTCTCAAATACAGGTGCTCACAAAACCAGTTTCTATTAAATTATTACAGAATAGGTATTTAACACAGGATGTTAAACACTGCAAAACATTAGGTCATAAAATAACACATCGATACTGAAAATTACTGTGTTTTTTTAAATTAAAAAAAAAATCTTAATTTTACATTACAGTTTAAAAGTGTACTGCAACACTGAGTTGTTGAAACAAATGTTCTACATAATAAAACCCTGTTTTCCATTCTGCCTTTTCTCAAACTTATTATTTCTTTAGTCACTTAACTGTTCAGTAGGATTCTACTTATTTCATTAATGAAATACGTTTTCTAGCAATTATTTTTGCCACAGTAGTGAAAAAAAGAAAATATTTTGTCCCATGTTATCAACTTCTCCGAGCCTGATTATCACAGAATCATCTAGGTTGGAAAAGACCTTGAAGATCATCTACTATCTTAAAGTCCATCTACGTGCAGCAATAATTAATCTATTGATACAGATGAAATACAAATGTTTATTTACAGAGGACATCTCTGCAGTCATTCACTAGTTCACTCTGCTCTGTGAACTGCCATGTTTTTAGTTATTCACTACTGGCTTATTCTCAAAGTTTCTGATCACATGACAACTCTCTTAGCTAATTTATCATTCCTTTTCTGCACTTCCTGAAAACAGTGAAGAGTCAGAAAAAAAAAATCACTTACTTCCGAATAGAATTAGTAAGAGGGATTCTCTCACTGTCACACAGTTTTAACTCAGCCTCTGCTTTCTCAGAAAGCTGAAAATGAAACAAACAAAAATAATTTAACTGAGGGAAGCAAAAGTAGCCGAATATTACAGAAAACATGCAATAAAACTTTATAGCATCATAAAGTAATTGAGGTTGGGAGGGACCTCAGGAAGTGGGCTCCTGCTCAAAGCAGGGGCAGTTACGAGGTTACAGCAGGTTGCTCAGGGCTTTATCCAGTCAAATCTTGAAAACCTCCAAGGACAGAGACTACACCACCTCTCCTGGATGACTTGTCCCAGTGCTTGGCTGTCTTCAGGGTTAGAGAGTTTCTCCCAGTGTGAACTTCCCGTTTCAACTTACGCCTCTTCCTCATCCTTCCAGCATGCACCACTACAAAGATCCTGGCTCCATCCTCCAGATACCCTCTCACAGGTGCAGGATGTCTACTAGGTCCCCCCAAACTTCCTCTTCTCCAGCCTGAACAAGCCCAATTCTCTCAGCTCCCCTCTGTAAACAAGTGCTGTAGCCCCCAACCACCTCAGTGGCCCTCCACCAGCTTATTGACGTCTCTCTGGAAACAGGGGGCCTAAACCTGGATGTAATATTATACAATTGCAGAATCACAGGTTGGTTTGGGTTGGAAAGGACCTTGAAGAACATCCAGTCCAACCCCCTGCCCCAGGCAGGGACACCTTCCACTAGCCCAGGTTGCCCAAAGCCCCGTCCAACCTGGCCTTGAACCCTTCCAGGGAGGGGGCAGCCACAGCTTCTCTGGGCAACCTGTGCCAGGGCCTCACCACCCTCACAGGGAACAATTTCTTCCTTGCATCTCATCTAAATCTCCCCTCTGTCAGTTTAAAACCGTTCCCCCTCATCCTATCCCTACACCCCCTGATCAAGAGTCCCTCCCCCCTTTCCTGTAGCCCCTTTCAGTCCTGGGAGGCCGCTCTAAGGTCTCCCCAGAGCCTTCTCTTCTCCAGCTGAACCCCCCCAACTCTCTCAGCCTGTCCTCACAGGGGGGTGCTCCAGCCCCCCGAGCATCTTCGTGGCCTCCTCTGGCCCCGCTTGAGCAGGTCCGTGTCCTTCTGCTGTTGGTGCCCCCAGAGCTGGACCCAGCACTGCAGGGGGGTCTCACCAGAGCGGAGCAGAGGGGGAGGATCCCCCCCCTCGCCCTGCTGCCCACACTGCTCTGGGTGCAGCGCAGCACACGGGTGGCTTTCTGGGCTGCCAGCGCACGTTGCTGGCTCACAGGCAGTTTTCCACCCCCCAGCCCCCCCAAGTCCTTCTCCTTGGGGCTGCTCTCCAGCCACTCCTCACCCAGCCTGGATTTGTGCTGGGGATCGCCCCGACCCATGGGCAGGACCTTGCCCTTGGCCTTGTTGAACTCCATGAGGTTTGCCCGTCCCCCCCTCTCCAGCCTGTTCATGTCCCTTGGGATGGATCCCTTCCCTCCAGCATGTCACCACCCCACACAGCTTGGTGTCAGCGGGAACTTGCTGAGGGTGCTTCGATCCATGTCCCCAACAAAGATTTGGTCTAAGGGCTGAGGGATACAGAGGGACAATCGTTTCTCTTGATCCATGTGCTCCTGTTTATACAGCCCAGGCCCTGCTGTTCCTCCTTTGCTGCCGGGGCACACGGATGGCCTATGTTCAGCTTGTACCTACTGAGACCTCTGAGGCATTTTTAACAGAGCAGGTCCCTAGCAGGCACTCCCCAGCCTGTTTTGCTGCAAGGGTTTCTTCCTGCCCAGGTGTCAGGCCTTGCATCTGTCCCTGTTGGCCTTCATGGGGCTCCCACCAGCCTATTCCCATTCCCATGTGAAACATTTCATGCACTACCAAGTAGAGGACAGAGGGTTTAAGAACTGGATGCAAGTGACATTAGGACAAAGGTAAAGAGATATAATAAAAGTCTGTGAAATCATTTTGAAACAGAAGTGCCACAAAATACCAACTCACTGATGCCAAAGGAGGCAAGGATAGAGCACTGGAGAAGGTCTGGCTTTTTAAAAGTTTTGTACATGTCCCTGAAAGCCTAGAATTAACAAGGGTATTCTCAGAAGGCAGTTTTTTCCAGGACACAGCTATGGCTAGAGCAGCAGAGAGCACAGCCTACTCTCTTCGGGCAGGATTGCCTCAAATGTCGCCATCTCCTGGCTTACAGCGCACTGTGGAGCGACGGGCCTGTCGCAGCGTCCCTGCGAACGCAGCAGCAAGAGGAGGAGGATTCGGGGCGCAGCAGGCTCGAGCATGTGCTCCTGATGCAAACTGGATTAAATCTCCTGCAGTGCTCGCTCTAAAATGCTTGAAAAACAAGTCTAGAAAATTCCTAATATTTTTTCTCGGAAACATACACAGCACATGGATTTTGACAAGACTGACTACTCACTTTTTCAAACTCTTCTTTTTGCTCAACAGTCTCATTCTGGCTTAAACTTCCCTGAATTGCTTGAAGTTTAAACAACATTCGCTTCAAAGCTTCAAGGGGTCTGTCATGATGATGTCCAGAAAAAGCAGTGTCCTAAACCAAAACCCAAAGAATTGGTTCATACTGCGGTGCACATAAAACAACTTTTGAAGTTTCCCTGAAAGAATTTAAAGGCTAATTTCTAGGAGTGTTTCCCTCTACCTGTTCTTTAAAGATCTATTTCTAAATTGTACGTGTTCTGGTTCATCTTAATGTATGGTCAGTGAAATCACTGGAAATACATTGTTAGGAAGACGTGAAGCAACACAGGAAGGCCTCAGCCCTGGTTTGTGGAAAATAATTCAGGAATATGAAGACTGTCAGTCCGTGTAATGCTATGACAGCAGTGCTGGAACAGGTTTCAACATTTCGTAGCTGACAGAGCAAGTAAGCTTCCTTAATGATAAACATAGATTTATTCATATAATTAGCACCTATATATCTGCTCATTGTATAATCAAAAAGCAAATTCACTCACAGTGACAAAAATTCGTGGATCATCTAGAAATACTTATGACTAGAAAGGTGTGATGATCTAGCAGAACCAAGAGAACAGGAGGCATGAAGGGTGAAATACAGCAAAGTGACGTTCATCGGATGGGATGATTTGAATTACTCGTGCACATCACTGGGTTCTGTGACAACAAACTCCCCTTAGGGAAACGGAAGGATGTGCTGCGGTGGGAAAACTTAGAGGGCAATGCTCTGTTTACTACAGGATGGGAAAAGAGAACCTTAGAGCAGTTAAGATTCAAGGAGAATAGGGCAGAAGGTAAAGGAACATCCCAATACATAAATTAACAGTGAGCCTTTTGACTACAATACCGGGCTCAGTGCTCATCTCCCTAGCTGAGAAAAGGATAAAGGGTTCATATAATTAAAATGAAAGACTGAACAATATTAAGACTGCCAAGAAGGGTGATTAATATGTGGGACTGGGAATACAATAATGAATAATCAAAAGAGTAAATTCAATCCACGATCCAATTCCAGTGCAACAGCATTAATAATAAGAAATATATTACTTAACTCTTGAACTTGACTCGTACCCAACAGTACATCAGCCAGGCTAGGAAATTTGTGGTATTTAATACATCAATAACAAAAAAATTCTTCCTTTACTCGAGCCAGGAAAATTATTATTTCAACAAAATATGGAGTGTAAAAGTCAAACTATTACTAAACAAAGCATTTCATAGTTAGATGCTTTCTTAATAGTAATTGTGACCAAGGGTAAGACTATAGGATTTAATAACTGTATGAATTCATCATGCTCAGATATGGCTAACCTACTGCAGACTTTCCACTTTATATATTATAAAAAGAAGAAAAAACAATTTATAGGTATTCTCCTTCTTATATTTACCAGTTATATGTATTTTGGGCACTCTCAGAAATAAATACTCAATTTTACTGACCTTATTTTTGTCATTTAAACAGTCTTCCAAGAACTTATGTATGATATCTGCCCTGGGGAGTGGTGGAGCACTCTCCATGTCCTCACAGCACACAGGCCCTGGTGGTTTGCTAAACCAACATTAAACACACAACGGAGAATAAGAACAGGTTTAGAAACAAAAAGGATTGGTTTAGGATATAGTTATGACGATGAAACCAGCTATATTGCATCAATGCAACACCAAGGGGGCACTGAGTAGTCCTGTCAGCACTAGAGAGAAACACACAACTATTTTTTTCCAGTTTTGCCAGGATAATTAAAACCTGGGTAGCTGTAAAAAATCAAGTGAACAAAAAAGGGAAGGTAAGGACTTCTTAACTATAATGTATTACACGTGGAAGTTTTTCTTACACCTGGTATTCCTCCATTAATACTCAACTTCTACAGAAAAATAGTTACCTTCTGCTTATTGACTTCTAATTCTTCTACAGCCTCTAAGGTATTTTAATTCAAAACTATTAGTCTCAGAATCATTAATGGAGCCCGATTTCCAGGGCTGGTCTCCTGTGTGGGTATTCCAGTGGCTAGCAAGAGGTTAGCCCATTAGCCTCCCTCTCAACAGGACACGAACAGCACCGCTTCTAGTATCGCGTGCAGGAATGCTGCAGTTTGAGACTTTTACTCACCTGTTAAATACTGCTAAAATGAACCAAAAGTTCAAAGTCTTCCAGGGCAAACTGACAGACAACACCCAGAACTGCACACACCTTACGAGAATTTCCTACAGTTTTAAGAAGCAGCACTGATTTTCAACATTCTTTGATCTTATGAAATAACCTTTCAGTTCCTCCACAACTGAAATTTCACTCCTAAGACTGCTCCAAAACTTCCCAAAGCCACACTGCTTTTTCTAAAAAAATAGACTTCCCACTATTAACTTGTTTTTCATAAGCTATTAATCATAAACTAGTAAATCTGTCAGTTTAAGTTCCATGAACTAATTTTTGTCCTGAAATAAGTATTTCTTATAAATCACTGATATACAAAGATATTAAAAGGCAGCAATAATATTGAGAACACTCTTTGCAAGTCAGTGAAAAAGGGAGCCATATCCTGACCTTGAAGTATCAAATATTTAGCACTAGCAAGAAATTTAATACTAAATCCTTTCTTTATGTACAAGCCACAGCACCGTTGCTTATAATCTATATACAAAAGCAATTAAATACATCACACATTGTCACAAATTAGCCCCAAATATATGTTTACTTACAAAGCACCTGGAGCATTTTCCCATGATCTTTCTGCTCCTAGTATATCTGTTGTAGAAGGACTGCCATCAATTTCCAGATTATTTGACAAATCTTCGGTTGAGCTCTCCAGACCTCTGTCAGCCTTCAAGGTAAGCAGCTCAAGCTGGTCTTCTAAAAAAAAAAAAACCAAAGACATAATGTGTCCAACCCTCTTGAAGGGCATTATTTCCACATTACTTTGAATTGTAGGCAATCCTCAGAGAAAATTACTCCAGATGAATTAGCACTGGAAATATTTTACAGAGAGTATAGCCCCAATACAACTCCTTTGGTTACCATGGTATGGCAGTAGGGCACGTAAATCATCAGTACCAAACGGGATCTGCAACGTTCTAGCCAGGAGAGTATTTGAAGTAGTCAAGAGTTTCTTACGTGAAACAACTATCGTATGCAGCATTCGAGATTATTTAATGTTTTTAAGGTGCTTTCATGCTCTGGAAAGTATAATTAATAATAATTCACAATACAATGTTAAATATTACTTATTAATATTGTAAGTTCTTAGGTTAGTTTTCCTATTTCATACAGATTTTTCTAATAGCTGCTTTTACAGACACCTGGGAGAGAAACCCACACAACATACACACGCAAATCACATATACAATCACATACAGGACTCATATTTAAAACCAGGTTGAGACAAGCACTCAAAATGACAGACACATTCTCACATATTTCTTTATACCTAGTCTGTTCACGACTGGTAAAATGTTCTGTGTGAAAAGAAAGATGTAAGCCTGTATTTAAAGTTCAGCGTACACACACATTAGAAAGGTGTTTGCAGACATTTTTATATCCAACATTTTTATCTTGCTGGTATTTCACAACACAAAGATCACCACAGCAGGACCTCCCTGCTTCTGAGGAGCAAGGGTCTGCTGCAAAAAGTAGCTGCATGGGCCATTCCCAAGGGAAGTTTTTATGTAAACTGAAGGCCCTGGATTAACCTAAATATATGGGTTACAAATATCTCCTGCTGACTGCGTAAAGTAGAGAAAAAGGCTGCACAATAAATGGTATTTTTTACCAGTTTGACAGGTTCATTTACACAATGTTTAGCAGTCTCTCTCCCTCAAGGTTACACTTCATGTAATTTAATTTAATGCTTGAAATTCTATTAAAATATTTATGGAATTACTGTCATTATCTTGCAGTCAGGTACTAAATATGCCACTGTAATAAATACTTTGCTGTAAAAGGAATGCTTAAATATCGATTTATATATGAAAACTTACAGTATAAAAGCTGTTTAACTTCATCAACTACTAGTAAGTGCTTTGAGTCATTTGTCAAAGATGGAAGTGAATAAATACTGTACAGTGCGGTCAGACTAACATAGCTAGAGAGTGTTGGCTTAAAAAATGTAAATGTCTTTATACACATACCTTCAAAATTTAAAAAAAAAAAAATGTATGAAATATCCTTACCTCTGGACAGCTTTTGAGCATGCCTGGAAAATGAGTTTTCACATGGGGAGAATGCATCTGGACTGTCATAGTTGCAACTTTCTTCTGCTTTGTTATCACCTCTCGGATCCAGGCAACCATTTTGCTCAAAAAGATTAGAATTGTCTTTATCTACAGAGTGTCTTTTTTTCAGGATCTCATAAGTTTGTGAAGAGGAAGCTTTGCCTTGTATATGAAAATTTTGACCATCGTTTTTAGTTGAATCAGAGAAAAGGTTGTAACTCTTAAGCCAGACTGGGTAGTGAAAATTGGGAATACTACTTATCCCCGATACACTTAAGTTGGACTTCTGACTGGTAAGCCACCTTGGATAATTTTTAAAAGTGTTAGAGTTCTCTTCAAAAGATAAGGGCTTTGAACTTCCTTCAGAGGAGGCAGAATTGTACCTATCAGGTATATGCATATCACGTTTCTTTTTGCTGAAGTCTTTGTGTGGATTCTGGGCAGCAACACCTTTCCCATTCTCCAGGAGACTGAAACCGCTTTCAGTCTCGAGTGATGAGGTTTGGTAAGGGCAGGAAGATGTTTTCAGGGACTGTCTGTTCCACTCACTACTTGGATGCCTCGATTTAAAAGGACTAGGCTGGACAAAGGGCAGTGATCCGTCCGCTGGGAATGCTAACAGATCATCTGTCGTGAGACTAATCAAGTCTGGGTCACACTCACTCTGCCTTCCAGAGGGTGAAGTAAGAGAACCCAATCCTACGTGCTGATTAAAATCCTCCAGCGCTGAAAAACAAAGAGACTTTACATGAATTGCTAAACTTTAAGCATACCAAAAGGATACATTTGTAAGATTTACCATGAAGTAATAGTTTGAAGCTGAAATACATTCTTTACTAGGGGGGTACGGAATCACCATTCTTGCAAGAGTGGTTCTGTTTCTAATCAGAATCTCGATAAAAATCTTACCAGTCAAAAGTTACCCCTCCTTTCGTCCTACACAATAATTAAAGAAAACACTCAAAACTGTAAAATATTTAAGAGAAACAAGAAATCAACATTCTACAGCCCATTTTTAGTTTCACATTCAGAACTGTATTTTGCAGACATGTCCTTAGTACTTCAGTCCTAGTAGTGACACTTCCTCCACACCACAATGTTAGAGATGACTTCCCCATATTGAAACCAGGCACATTTACTAGAAAAAAATGGTTAAAAACAAGAGCTTTCAAGGCAAGTAGCCAGAAAATAGGCTTATAGACCCATTTTGTGATTCTATACAAACTTACATACTCCGTAAAATTTGACTTGACAGTTTTTCAGGGAAGAATTATAGCATTAAATCCTTTTTTTAACTGAAACGATGAAGCAGTTTGATTGATGAAAACAGGTTTTCCTCAGCTAATACCTGGAAGTTATTTTTTCTCACTTTCACTGTAATATCAGTAGGTGAAATCTGTACATTACAGCCTATTGTAACATACAAAACGTGTATGCGGACTAGCTAATGTCTGAACAGAGCTAATGAGACTTCTGCAAACAACAACAATGGAGAAATTTCAGAGTAAAACATGAGGAGATGACGTCCTTCATAGAACAGTTTCTCATTTTTAGTGATTACCAGAATGTTTCTTTTTGTTTGGGAAATCAATTAAACATAAGTAGAATGTGGTTTGTATTAGAAAAATATAAACGAAAAGCTAAACACCAGCTGTCTTGGTAAGAGAAAGAAAGGTGTGAAGCTAGAGGAAGGTTATAGGTTGAAGAAAATGCTGGTTATATGCTGAAGAAAAAAAAAAAAAAAAAGCCCTGATTAATACTATATGCTACCATAACTGTCCATGCCAAAGCAACCCAGGCAAGCATCCTTTTTCAGGTATGAAGTTTGCCTGTACTGAGGACTTTGTTATTTTAGATGTAATGGACAAAGAATTTGCAATATAAATTAGTTCAAGCACAGTTATCTACCCTAGATCTTCTCATAAACTGATTATATGAACTTTTAGTTATTCAAGCTAACTAATAATTACAGAAGCCAGTTCAAACCCACATATATTAACCAGCTGGGTTAGACTTCTGGCCCAAATGTACATTCCATAAAAATCAATGGATAAGAGGCAGATTTTGTTTTAAGACAAAGCAGTGTTTAAGGGAACTCTGTCAATTAATTAGATTCTGACTTTACTTACTCCAGAAAGGAAACTGAGATTTTTTTCAGGACTCAGGTTTAAGCAGTGATTTGCACTGTCTTCGCATATAGAAAACACAATTTCTATTCCATACTCTAGAGTTTATTGTTGCATCCATGAGCATGCTCGTGAATTCTCACCAATCCACCAGGCATTTACAAAAAAGCACTACAGAGAATGACAAATATTGCTAGCCATGTCCGAGCATCATTTACTGTACCATAAAGACTTGCAAGCAGTTTTGAGGGGAATATTCCTTCAACAAAACACACCTGGGGTGAGATAAGGAGTTGCAACACCATCGGCAATGACAGGAAAAGAACAGCAAACACCAAAACTTACTAAGCAACGTATTTGCAGAGACATACCATGTTTTTCCTTGGCACGATGCTTTGGAAACTTAACTTGTTTGGGAGTGCTTTGACATATGGAGATTTTTCCAGTGCTTATTTCTGAAGAGGTGAGGCTTAAATCAAAATCTTCAATATAAGCTTCCAAAGCCTCAGATGCAGAGCTGTAAAGCTTGTCCTTGTACTGAATCCAGCTGTTTGAGTATGGATTGTTGCTGTCAGTGCTACAGCTTGTTAAAAGAGAAGATACTGTTGAATCAGAACAGACACTGCTTTCTTTTATTGAGCTTGTCATGGTTTTTATCCAGGTTTCTGTTGGAATCTTCACTCATCTTTTTAATCAGTCTAAATGGAAAAAGAAACAAACATGCAAGTGATCATCTCCACTGAAATGTTTTCCTATAAACTGTAACATATCTAGGATTTTTTACTTTTGTTTTGTATTTCTTACTATTTTCCTAAAAATTACTATTTAGCTATTCAACTTGCTGCTTTTCAAACAAGTTTGTCATACACATGTGCCACCCCTAGAAAACTCAAAGGCAGAAAATAAAGGCTCTGAAAAAAAAAAAAAAAAGATAACAACTGGGAAAACTTCTTGTATATTGAAACTTTAGTATAATGAGAACAACAAAATCCAGCTCCTCGCTAGTTCTAGAGGAACCTCAACACCCTGCTTTTGCAAGAACAGGATTTCATGTAAGAACTGCTGACATTTGTTGCCAAACATACAATTCAAAGAAACACAGAAGTTATCATAACTTTTGATTTCAGAACCAGAAGAGTAGCATTCACAGAGAAAAGCAGAAGTAGCTTAATACAAAAAATTAAAACAACTCAATGTCACGAGAATAGGAAGCCATTACCCTTGCAGATATTTTTATATAACCAGAACGGGTACACACAGCTAGAGAATTTTACAAGCCACATGGGAGCACTTAAAATCATCCTATCTATGCAATTTAATCAACCTAATCCAAGCTGCCTTTGTAGCTCCACAAACTGTAAATTGAAGAGTTGGAAGTGCAGGCCTGTTCCAAACGCTGTAATCAGGATGGTCAAGGTCACAGAAAGGAACCTAACAGCTCATTTCACTGCTGTAGGCAAAGTACCATTTGAAAAATCTGTTACAGGCGCTGAAACAAGGAACAAAATTTAGTAATTTTGTTACCATAGAATGGTTTGGGCTGGAAGGCACCTTGAAGATCATGTAGTTCCAACCCTCCTGCCGTATTTAAGTTATATCCAGTATTTTATGCATACAAGGATCATCACGCAACCGCGGCATAAGGATTTACATGAAAAAGGCACAGTGGGGGTCAGCTTTTCCAAAGCCGAAGGGCTCTTCCCCAGAAGGCCGAGGAGCCGGGCTAAGCACTGACCTGAGGGCTGCGCGACCTCCGGGGGCCCCACCCTCACACACCACCCCCGGGGTGAAAACCCGGCCGTGGCGGGCACCCCCGGCCCCTTTCCCCTCACAAGAAGCAATCAGCTCACTAAACCATGAGGAAAAAAGAGCCTAAAGCACCACAACCCTCCCCAGCAACCCCGGCCAGCCCCACCCCACGATGCGGCCGCTCCTCCGGGCTTTGCCGCGCAGGGGGTTTGAAGGGACCGCGTCCCTCCGCAAAATGGCGGCGCGCAGGCGCGTGCGCATGCGCAGGGGCGGCCGCGCGGCCCTGCGGGAGGTGTAGGCGAAGCCGGCCGGGACTACAGCTCCCAGCATGCCCCGCGGCGGGAAGGCGGGAAGGCGGCGCTGTGGCTCTCCCCGCTCCGCGCCGCTGAGGTGAGTCCCCGCCGCCGCCTTTTCTCCCTCCTGTCCTCAGCCCCCGCTTCACCCGGGGTTCTACCTCCGCCGGAGAGGGGGGTGAGGGGCGGGCTGCCCGCCTTGCCTCAGGGCTGGCTCCGCGCGGGTGAGGGTCGCGCCAGCCAGGCCTTCGCGGCGGTCGGTTTCTCCTCAGCGCTCCCTGAGCGGGGGCTGCGTGTGGTGATGGGTTCAGCCAGCCCACCGCCTCGCCGGAGGCGCCGCGAATTTATGCCCGGCTGAGGGTGTGTGCTCCTCCGTAGTCCTCGGCGGGCAGTCCTCCTTCGGGGCTGCAAACCGAGCACCTGGCTAAATTCCGCAGGGTGTCACTGAGGCAGCGCAGGAAAAGGCTGTGCCCACCCGTTACACGAGGCAGCCCCGTAAAGGTTTAGGTATGAGGTTAACTTTGTGTGAGAGACTAGTCCAGAAATGTTCAGTGCTGGCCTGAGGACCACAGTTTGTCTTATGAAAAAGAGCTGAATGTGTTGGGGAAAAAAGGGTGGGGAGGTCGGGAGGTGCAGCACCCCAGGAGATGTCAGCGTTGGGGAGGGCTGGGTTGGGCTGGAAAGGGCTGTCTTGGTAAGCGTGGCTTCTGCAAGCCTGCCTCTGTACTACTAGAGACAAGCCTCTTGCTTGCTAAAGCCTCCCCCATAGCACAGCCTAGATGCTGGTTGCACAAAGCTCTGAGTGAAGAAAAACTTCTCTTCAGTTGTTGGAACCTCAAGTGTTTTAACTACACAAGTTGGCTACTAGTCTAATGACTTAAGCAAGGCAGAATCAGACTCTGAGGTGATAAACTGTATCAGGAGGGGAAGATTTAATGTGGAGTAATGATGGATTTAATACAGAGTGAAGGCTGTGCCTCACTAGATGCTGTAATTCATTCTCAAGATCCACACCAACAGCTACTTCTCAGTAGCCCAGACTGGAAGTCAGTTACAGATTTCTGTTTAAATAATGACTTTTTTTTTCTGAAATCGATTATGATGACTAAAAAGTTTATTTGATGGAAATACTCAGTTAATGTGTACTAAAGCCTGTGGCAAGAATACAGGAATGAGCTCATGTTTTTTGCTCTTTAAGAAATGCTTTTATCATATACCAGCTAATTGGTTTTAAATCTTTACAGATAAATGGACTATAAGAAAATTGCAGATGAAGTTTCAGAGAAAATTTTATCATACAGTCAAGATACTTCAGGATGGAGAGTGATAAAAGTTTCAGTAAGAAAATCTTAGTTAATATGGTTTATGAAGTTATTTTTATTAAATATGTTTTGTTGCAAAAAGTGTTTAAAACTGTTTTCCTTTAAAAATTAGTCGATAACTATCAACTGCTAAGTTTTTATTTTTCCTTTTTCTGCTTTGAGAAAAATGTTACAGTTTCTTCAAAGCCTTCAAAAGAGTATGCAGGAAATATGTAAGTATTTACGTTTTGTTTGTCATTGTAATGAATAACAACATGGTTTTTGAGCAGTGACACCCACGATGGAAATGGAAAAGTTAACCATGTTCTGTCCTTCATGAAAGTGTTTAGCTTTGTTAGCTGTAGAGAGGATTTGGTGCTGTAGTTACGCTGGGTCAGCAGTGGGGCTGGAATACAAGAGATGGATTTCCTAAGCAATTTCCAAATGTGCTGTGAAAATTAAATACCATATAACAGTAATATGCAATAATTGAAGTCACAGTTTTTTGGCCTGAAGTCAGTGACTCTTCCTGGTGGAATATTCTATTTAAGCTATTACCTCTTAGCAGCTGAGCTTCACTTTTCACCCCCTCGTAGTTGTGCAGTGACCGATACTCAAACATGCAGATACGCTCTACCTTATCTGTCCTTTGTACCTTTTTCTTTCTGGCACCTGAGACTGAATTAGCTGTACCAAGAATGAGAAGGTCGTATAATCTCCAGAGCAGCAACTCCATCTGTCCTCGCTTCTCTCGAGCGATGAATTCTGTGCTGTGAAGCAGCTAGGTTTGGCCCAAAGGGTGGAGTTAGGCGAGGCTGGCTAAGCTGATCTCATGGCTTGTTCTCACTGAGAGACTTGGCTCTACTCTTTACAGTCCTCCCCTCCTCTTCCCTGCCCCTCTCCTGGCTCTGCAATCCTGCTTCTCGTTTATGGTGGCTGTGGCACTCAGCTGATTGTTTACCAAGGTGATTCAGCTCACTAAACCAGGGGGAAAAAAAAAATCTCACTGAAGAGAAGTGTGCAAAAGCAGAGGAAAAGAGGACGCTTGCAACAGGGCCTTAGCTTCTCTCTTTTTTTTTAAAAAAAAAAAACCCTAATGAGTATTAAATTACATTAAATGCCAATCTAGGCAAATAGGCATTAGAGAAAATTTGCATCTCATTCTTCTTTGTTCTCAGTATGATGAGATGTTTGTGATTAGTGGTGTTTGAAATCCAAAAGTCTTGCTTGGTTTTCTAATTATTTCTGAAGGTTTGAGCAAAGAGAGTATTAATTACAGAAGACAATGCTTTATCACTAGTATTACTGAAGAATTACAGTATTATAATGGAAAATAGTGTAATATTTCATTAGAGTATATTAAAAGCACTGTTATCTTCATAAAAATTTGCGTACTTTGTATATGGCATTATTATTGTATTTCAGATCTTACTTCAGTACAGGTGGATGTGAGGGAGTGGGAGTCTGGCTGCTTAGAATTCCTAGGAATGTGCCTGATTTGTTTTTGTGGAGGAAAAAAGGTACGTTTTACTCTGTTGGGTGCGAAGCCATTTTCAGTTGTACTCAGATCTGGATGTAGCAAGTCCCTTGCAGTTAGGAGAAGCATCATCGTGTTTTCTGCCATTTGGTACTGGGAGCCAGAATCTTTTATTTATTTTCATACAAATCTTTGTCACATAAACAAGCAGCACTGGTCCCTAGCCTGTCTTTTCTGAAGGAATACTAGCTGTTTCTAGCAGCAAAAGTATAATAGTTCCCATTTTCAGTTTGACGTGGAATATTTATTAACCGCGTATCACAAATGACGGTTTCTTTTTTAATTGGCAGGAGTATTAACAGTTTGCTTTACTTGCTGAAAGAAATCAGTGTGGGATCTGGCAGTGAAAGGCAGTAGGGATCCTTGCTTCAGTCAGGTGAAATATTTTCAGCAGAGTTCAGGGAAGCATTAAGCTGGTTGTTCAAGGCTGAATAGATTTTGTTTGGAATTATGTCACCTCAGCTCAAGAAAGACAGTGAGCTCCGTGTGTCAGTTTTTCGAAGCTAGACTAGATTTGGTGATCCAAGCGGTCTTTCCTAGGCTTACTTCCTCTTTTTCCAGCTCCAATAATCCACTGTAAAAGCTGGAAATCGAGATTTTTCACAAGTGTGCCCTTTCTTTTAGTCTAGCAACCGTGTCTTTCAGAGCCTTGCCTAGGAGTCCTGATTAACGACTTGCACTGAGTTTAGGAGAGAAGCTATTACAGGATGCAGGCGAGAGCTGCTTAGGAGACTGGTAAACATAAGTTCATGGGAGTTACAGAAATCCAGGGCGTATCCAAATATTAATATGCTGGTTGTAACTGGTCCTGCCCCAGCTTACGTTCGCTGTTTTGAGGAGGCATTAGAATGTTTTCCCTCGCTGTCGGAGCTGCTGTAGTTAGTGGAGAAGCCAGTTTCTGGCGCAGAGCTGTACGCCTACACTGTGTGTGCTCCACCAAGGCAGAGTGAAGAAACAGACCCGTGATTTCACAGAGCCTCCGTGTCTGGGTTTGAACTCGGCCATCTTTGCTCTTTCTGACTTAACACTCGTGTGTCGTCGGGGCCTGTAAATCTGATTTCAAGTTTCTTACGCTGTTTGGAGCGTCATCTGCTTTGAGCTCCTCCGTCCTCACGCAGCATCCTTCACCTTGGCGTTTCATTGCTGAGGGCTTACTGTAGGGATTCACATTTTCTCCAGGAACTAGGTGTGAGAACTCTCGGCCTTCAGGAGCAGTTCCCAGCATCACAGGAATTTCCCATTTCCTTGTGAGAGGCCGCTCTTCCCCGCTGTGAACTTTCCCTTGAACTCTTCAGAAGATCGTGAACAAAAGTTGAAGTGTCAGAATGTGCTAGAATAGAAGATTTGCAATCGGTGTCAAAATGGATTGAAAGTACCTACGTAGAAAAAATAAATCAATAGATGAATTGCATATATTTAAATTAACAGCCTCCTACCTAACAGCTCGCAAAGAATTTGTTTAAAATGTTTGGTGCCAAGAAGGTAACGGTCTCAAAAATCAATTACAGAATAATAATTTTTATTACTACTTGAATTTTAATCAATCCATCAAGTGCAACCACATTCGTGTGCTTTACCTCATTATAGTCTGACATCCCCAACTGCTAAATGCTTGTTATTGTGTAACTTACTTTTCCAGTTCATAAATGTGAATTCAATATCTATTTTTTTTACACAATCTAGATACCGTGGAGAAGGGATAATTAAGGAAGTCCCTAGTAAAATTATTCCTTTTATGTATCTTCCTGAATATCGAAACAAATGGGACAAAGCATTACAGTCTTACAAGCTGTTAGAAAGGATTGACCAGGTAATATGATAATTTAATACAAAGATTTTATTTTAACTCTTTCTGCATGAATTATGGTGACTAAAAAGACCTCTACTTGGATGACGAAGGCTCTTAATGCAAAATGCTTTCTGGGTCGGTAAAAACTGAACCTGCTGCTTAGGTGAAGTGGGTGTGAAATGCACCCTTCCCCTTAGCAGTTAAATATTTAGGGTAATTTAAAAATTAGGGTAAATGTAAGTATTTATTATGAAATAAATGTCCTCAAATCCGGTCTGTGGGAAACAACAGAAGCGTCCACGGAGAGCAGGGGGAGACACAACGCCAACAAAATGGAGGGAAAGCTCCTCTCTCAGTGAGCATAAATTATACAAATTAAAAAAAAATCACCAAAGTTAAAGGCAACAGGCAAATGGAATTGGTGCTGTTCTAGCACTGTGAAATACTGTGTGTTCTGAATTCTAAGTTGCTTGGGGCTTTGTCCCAGGCGCTCTGCAGGGAATTCCTGTGAAGAATATCAGTCCTGTGTTAGCTGGCTTTGGTCTAACCACCCTGTGCGTGGTGGAGAGAGGCCGCGGGACGTATTCCACACGTATCAATGGCTCAAGTGTATGAAAGTATTCCCTAAACTGGGGGCAAAAAAAAAAATCCTCCCATTTTTGTCTTCCCTGAACGTCTCTCTCACTTTCCTCTGCCTGGATCTGCTTGAGTTGGGCAGATATTAGGATTTGGTGGCACATCTCTGCTTTTTTTTGGAACTGATTTAGCATAACTGATTAGACATCTTTGTCCTAGAGCGCAGCGTGCAATCTAGCGTGTGTATTTGAAGGCAAATAGGCATTTAGCTCCCCCAAACATGGATACTAAATGGGCACGTTTTGACTTTTTCCACGTGGAAATTACTCCTGTGGCAAATGTAGGCCCCAAGGAACGGCAGTGAATCCCTTCCCTGTGTTACTGAGGATCCCTTTCGGTGCTCTCAAGTTAGTTCAGCACTAACTAATGATGAGAACTGTTGTCTTACGCTAACAAATAGACATCAGTTTTTACCACACACTCATTATTCAACACGTAACGCTGCTTTGCCAATTAAATACAACTTAACTTCTTACATACTAATCCAAAAAAATCACCTTTACTCGCAGGACACTGGTATATACCACAGTGTAACCCACAGTTATGGTATGGGACTGATTTCATCAAGAGATTTTGTTGACCTGCTGTATGTTAAACCATACCCTGGTGGGATCCTTACAACTAACTGTAAGTTGTGTGTAACTACAGCATGTTTTGCCTAATAATGAAAATACTGTATTTGTTTATTCTCCTATTATGCCTCTTTGAAAAATTAAAAAAAAAGTTGTAGGATGAGGAAGCTGGAATTTATTATTTCATTATATAGATTCAGTGTTTATTTAATACCACTTTTCTGCATTTAGATGGCTTCCTGACCAGATGCTACTTGCCTAATACACTATTCTCAGAATAAACCCCCAATTTGCCCCATATTTGATTCTCTTGGAGTTTGGCTCTGTAAACACACAAAATGTAAAATGACTAATACTACAACTATATGGCCAACCAGGAAAATACCCCACTGCTACTTCATTTCTGTGCTCATCTTCTTCCTTAAGTACATGGCAGAAATCAACATTTTTTCCTCTTGGAGCTTAGCTGACCTACCAGTATTTTTCAAGCTGTATTCTTTACTTTATTACGTAAAAGTAATGGGTGACTAAACAAAAGAACCCCTCCTAACTGCTACTGTGCATGTCTGCAGCAGTTTCCTCATCTTCCCTGCAATTGTGTTTACTAATTAACGACATCTGCTGACAAAGTGACTTCTTTGTCCAGAGCTGAGCCACACCTCAGCACCTGGGTACGCGTAAGCATGTCTCAAGGTTAGTACTTTTGGGTGTGCCTGCTAAACAGAGACATTTTCACCCGTGTTGAATGAATTGCACAAATATTTCATGTCCTTTAGCCGTTTTGTGTTCAGAATGGAATCACTAAACGCATCAGTGACTGTGTTGTGGGGTCTTGTACTATCCTGTAGCAGTTGGAGTCGGGTTAGAAAGGGTCGGTTTTGAGTTGTATGATGGATGTATAGAAAGGGGATTAATTTGATGGTGTTTTTTTGTGACTTACAGCTGTCAGCGTGGAATACTCCAGCTGCCCTCCAACTCCCTCTTGTGTCCGAGGCTACAACAATCCCTGTGGCTACGTCTGCTCACCTCTGCCTGAGTAAGTATTTAAAGCATTAGCATCTTTAGTTGTCTTCTCTAGCCAAAGCTTAAAATCTACCAAACCATGAAGCTTTTAAAAAAATTTTACTTCGTTTTATTCTGCGGCAACTTTTGTGCAGATCGGTTTTGTGACTCCGACTGTCTTTTGAAACAAATGAAACTTTATACATCCTCCACTTTTCCACATTAGGAATTTCACCAGCGATGAGCTATAAATTGTAAACATTTGTACATCCCAAATGAGAAGAGTAACGAGTGTTAACTGAAGGATTTTGCTCCTTTCATCCCAGGAATCCAGAGCATTCGAAGCTAGTCGTATTTATTCAGCCACAACTAGGAGGAATGCTTCCGGGCTCCGTAGTGGAGACAGTGTTACCTACTACTCTCATAAACTTAATCACTGAAACGAGAGCTGGACTGAAAGGCTTGAAGAGCCATAATTAAACGTAAGTGGAAAATAACAAGCACTTAAGTCACATGTATCTCTTACATGGATTCATTTTTAAAGTAGTAGATGATGACGTTTTATTTTAATTGTGGTTTATGTGGAAATATATAAAACTTAACTGTTGAAACGGTGACTGCTGGTTTTTTCTGTTCTTGGGAATGATGCAAGAATTTACACTGAAGGGCCTTCAAAGAACAGGATGTCGCTTTCACTGTAATCAGGTCATGGTTTTGTACTATTTTTGCACTTTATCTGCAGAGAATATATATATATACACAGACATAAGAATGTGGTGATGGAGATTATAGCAGTGTTAAAATACAGCAGTAGTCAAATTTTGCCATAGCTTTAAACACACGTGTATAAATTCTTACCTCAATTATGTACTCTTGACTGAACCATCTTGTGTCCTAGAGATTTTAAACATGTTTATTAACTGTAAGTGTGCAAGTGTAATTAGCACCTATTTCACTGCTTTGGAATTAAATATTTGAAGAAAAGCCTGATGAATCTGTATATAGCATCTCATTAAAAACTGCTCTTTATACACAGAGTTGTTTGTCGTTTTCTGAATCCTGAGCACCAAACCTAAACATTTTTTATACGCTGACTAATTTCCAGGAACAAGCTGGTGATATGATTCATTTGGAAGTAATGTTTCCCGTTACCCCTTAGTATTTCTACTACCTCTAGTTAAGGAGTTAACTGCAGGAAATAGTGATAGCTGTGTGAATAGGAATTTCCATTACAAATCACCCAAATAGTGGTGCAAATTAAAGAATAGCCTGGAAATTGCTTTCATCTTCTTTGCTCGATCCCTTCCCAAGTTGTTAGAAACAATTAACTGCATCTATAGTATAACTCAACGAAAAATTAAAGTAAAAATTCCTTCCCCCCAGTCAACGTGTTAAGGTATTAATAGTGAATACTAAAATACATTTGCATACTATAATATTTTTAGGACAACTAAAGATTCATCAGATAAATGTCAATTTATAAGAAAGAAAAATAAGATGGACTAATAGTTAAACAGAGTCACCAGCAGGTTTTATGTCAAAAGTTATCAAAATACATGTTTAATATTCATATCTTTACAATTTTTAGTAAACTTTTCAGAACTAAAGTGCCTTCAAGCGTGGATTCTTAGTGTCGCTCACGAAAAAACATTTCACCGTGGTTTAAAATACCTTAGCAAACTGTTAGACTGTGCTAAACACGGTGCTGTATTCCTTCTTCCTTTCTTTGTTTTAGGCCTTTCAGGGGGTTTATCTGTGGAAGTTTTGGACGCAGGTTCCTGGCTCTTCCATTCAGCTAGTAGCTCTTTTTGCACATCTGCAGGTAGTTCATAAAAAGTCTTTGTGTCAACATGAGGAGGAAATACAATTCCTGCTTGCCTGCTGTAAGTTTTCTCCTCGGAAGCTGTTTCAAAGGCCTCCTTATCTTTACCCAAGACAGGCACCCGCGGAACACTCCGGCCAGCTCCAGCTTCCAGAGATGACGGGTCTCTCCCCATGAAGTTCAGAGCATCAGTAGGTTGTTGTTCCATGCTGCTGCTTGTCCCTGGGTTTCCGTGACCCTCGGGAGAACCCCCAGCCCCGGAGCCGTGCGCCGGGGAAGCGCCGGGTACCGCTTCCACAAAACATGCTGACAGCCCACCTGAAACGTCCTCAGGAGGGATCCCTGCTGGTTTTTCAGAAATCATTTCTTTTTGAATATCTTCTGGAAGTTCCCTGAAGACTTCCTGGTCGATGTCACCAGGAGACAAATGCAAGGGGAAGTCAGGAATTCCTGCTTTTTTTATATTGCTTTGCTTTTCCTCTGAAAGTTTCCTAGTTTTTGTAGCGCTGGTGCTGTTGCACTTCTGGTTCCAAGAAGCACTTCCCTCACCTTGTGAGACATCTTCCACTTCCTGGGGCAAAAAATGTACATAAAAAGCATAAGTATGTCCTGTGTAATTGACTAGTGACCCAGCTCTATTTCACTAACAGCAAGTTCTTCAAATTATTCCTTAACAGACAGGGATTTTTTTTTTTTCCTCATGATCTGTAGTGTTTTTTTAAATCTTATTTTGAAACATAGACCTTAAAGTACATACACATAGGAATCATTTTGTATTTTAAAGTAGCAAATACCTTGAAGTTACATTTTATTAATACATTTTAAAACTCTGCGGGGAATTTGGAATTAGGAATTTGGAATTAGGAATTTGGAATTAGGAATTTGGAATTAGGAATTTGGAATTAGGAATTTGGAATTAGGAATTTGGAATTAGGAATTTGGAATTAGGAATTTGGAATTAGGAATTTGGAATTAGGAATTTGGAATTAGGAATTTGGAATTAGGAATTTGGAATTAGGAATTTGGAATTAGGAATTTGGAATTAGGAATTTGGAATTAGGAATTAGGAATTTGGAATTAGAAGCTTGCTTGATGCGAAGCTAGTGCTAGCGGTCAATACCGAATTAAAACTCTGATTAATTTCTAGTCTGAGCAGGGAGACTTGAGAAGGTGTAGGAAGGTAAATACTCACTGTGAAAATATCTTAATAAAAGCAACAAGGTAAATGATAAGCAGCTTTAAGGAGATTTTAATCTAAGGTAAAAGATGCTGCAGTATGACAGTATCCGAGTAAGTGCCCTGTTGTTCACAAATGTTGAATAACGGGCAGATTTTACTGGAATGAACAGCCAAAATTCAGCAATTATTTCTTAGAAGACATGAGTTTGGATTTCTTCCTCAGTGAATTCTGTTTTCTTCCATTAAGGGGCTGGATAACCTAGCTGGCTGGCTCATTCAAGAGAGTATTAAACCTCTTTTATGCAGTCTGGCTAAGAAAACAAACTAGTAACACCTGCTTAGAAGACTCCAAATAAACCTTAATTTAAGGTTTAAATCTATAAAATAAAGACAGACATAGAACTTCCTTCTCTGCAGAATAGTTTTCAGTATCTTTCAGCTTACCCGGACACGTTTACCGGAGCCTGATGGCGGTGACATCTGCTTTAAATAGAAACCAATTGATCCTTTCTTGCTGCTAGGAAGATCTTTGAGGTTGGAGAAGCAGACACTCAAAAGGGTAAGATGAAATGGCAGATCTACATCTATCATCTTTCGAAAGAGTTTCATTAATATATCAACCAACGGGGATATAATGTTGCTGCTTTCTAAAACAAAAATGGTTGAAAAAAAGCAACGTGTAATCAAGATTGATTTAAATAGTGAAGTAGAAGCAAACTTCTAACTTCACATTCTAAACTTTTTTAACATTTTGCATGTGCACCAAAAGAAGAGACCAATCCCAATCTAAGTTGAAAATGCAGTGCTATTTTTAGCGATATGAGAATATTTATAACTCTGTACACTAAGGAAACCTTTATTCATCTTGGAACACGATTTCCTGAAGTATTAAACTCTGAACACTGCTAAAGGCTTCCAAAATAATCTGTCAATATAGTCATTAAGATGTTCATTCTGCCCTGCCAGGTATGTCCTGAACTGAATAACACTCTTTTCCCCCCCCTCCAGTAAAAAAGCTTAATTTTACACCTGTGACGATTACTTTGGTTAGACAAGAATTACAGAACACAAGCCAAGCTGAGTAGATTTGAAAAATGATCTAATTCTACCCAAAAGGGCCTTTGCAGAGCCATGTGGGTGTTTAACACCGCCCCAGCACGGGTGATAACTACGGGGGTTCTTGGGGTTTGTGTCACTATAGGAGCTGGCAGCAATTGTTTGTCTCCTCTGATGTAGAAGTTTCAATTTTGAAGCGAAACTCTGGAGACTTTCAAGAGCTTCTCCGTGAGGAGTAATCCAGGGAACAGGGATTCTGTGTGCTGACTCAGCAGTGATTCAGATTTATTTCCTCACCCCAACCTGAATGAAGTGTCAAATGAATTGCAATTGCTGGTTGGAAAGCTCAATTCTGAGAAGGACAAGAGCCTTTATGTTATTAATTTTCAGAGATAAATCAAAAAGACATTTTATTACATAATAAAACTGAGAACATAATTCAAATCCCTAATGGAGAAAAGCAGATTATGAATCTGAGAAGCAGCCCCCCATCTCCCATTCTCACCCCACCAAATTTACTGCCTGGAATCCAGCCAGACTGGGTTAAAACATGGTAGAATTGTGGAAGTTATTCCTACAGTGAAGTTCTGTAGGGTTTTAGCACATCTCATCAGAATATATTTACAAGTGATGAAAAAGTTGCCAAATATTAAGGGTAAGGAATAATATCATGATGTTAAGTAGCAGAATTTTATCGAGAAGTGAAGTGGTAGGAGCACAAAGTCGATACTTTCAAAAAATATTAAGTTTACCTTTTCCAAATTTCTGGCTGAGATGAGGGGGAAGAGCACACTGACGGCTTTCCCGATTAAACCACTTGTCGGTTGAGGAGAACTGCCGGATGGTCAGTCGGACCGTGTGGGGCTGTCTGCCATCCCTGCGGATCCTGCGGGGCACAAGGGATCGGAATTACTACAGCAACTGTCTCAGCATCTAAGAATTACAAATCTCCCAACTTCTGGCTTTACTCCACTGATTATACAGGGAACCTTGTGGGTTCTGGCTGATTTCCTTAATGACCCATCAGTTAGAAGTTCAACACAACGTGAATAGTCTTCAACTGAAGTGTAAATTAAGTGGGTCAGTCTGCAATACTTTAATATATTAAAAGTAGTATATTTGCAGTTACACCCTGTATAATCCTCAGCTTTTAGCTCTTTTTGAGGAAACATCCCCAGTTCAGCAGCAAAAGGTGAGCTGGTTGTAGTTGTTTCAAAGTATGTAATTGTTTCTTTCCCCCTCCAGAAGGCACAGGGGTGGTGGTACTTTCGCTACAAAAGACTTTTCGCTTCTACATGTTGTAAATGAGACACTACAAACAGCCTGGCTGCAAATGTCGTAATTACTGCGCAATGTCTGAGATGCAGGTAAAACCCTGCTTGCCCACGGTGTTCATGGAACAAAAATGAATGTATCTCTTGTGAGACCTGCAGAGATGTGGGCGCAGGAAATGTTTAAGACTTGTAGATGCATGTAGAGAGTATCAAAATATTGAGAGAAAAATCAAAATAAAAACCTTTAAGACTTGTAGATGATTTTAAGGCTTGGAGAGGTATGTAGAGAGTATCAAAATATTGAGAGAAAAATCAAAATAAAAACCTTTAAAACCTGTAGATGATTTTCAGGCTTGGAGAGACATGTAGAGAGTATCAAAACATGGAGAGAAAAATAAAAACCTTTAAGACTTGTAGACGATTTTCAGGCTTGGAGAGGCATGTAGAGAGTATCAAAACATGGAGAGAAAAATAAAAATAAAAACCTTTAAGACTTGTGGACAATTTTCAGGCTTGGAGAGGCATGTAGAGAGTATCAAAACATGGAGAGAAAAATCAAAATAAAAACCTTTAAAACTTGTAGTTGATTTTGTAGGCTTGAAGAGGCATGTAGAGAGTATCAAAACATGGAGAGAAAAATCAAAATAAAATCCTTTAAAATCTGTAGATGATTTTCAGGCTTGGAGAGACATGTAGAGAGTATCAAAATATTGAGAGAAAAATCAAAATAAAAACCTTTAAGACTTGTAGATGATTTTAAGGCTTGGAGAGGTATGTAGAGAGTATCAAAATATTGAGAGAAAAATCAAAATAAAAACCTTTAAAACCTGTAGATGATTTTCAGGCTTGGAGAGACATGTAGAGAGTATCAAAACATGGAGAGAAAAATAAAAACCTTTAAGACTTGTGGACAATTTTCAGGCTTGGAGAGGCATGTAGAGAGTATCAAAATATTGAGAGAAAAATCAAAATAAAAACCTTTAAGACTTGTAGACGATTTTCAGGCTTGGAGAGGCATGTAGAGAGTATCAAAACATTGAGAGAAAAATCAAAATAAAAACCTTTAAGACTTGTAGATGATTTAAGGCTTGGAGAGACATGTAGAGAGTATCAAAATATTGAGAGAAAAATCAAAATAAAAACCTTTAAGACTTGTAGACGATTTTCAGGCTTGGAGAGGCATGTAGAGAGTATCAAAACATTGAGAGAAAAATCAAAATAAAAACCTTTAAAACTTGTAGATTATTTAAGGCTCGGAGAGACATGTAGAGAGTATCAAAATATTGAGAGAAAAATCAAAATAAAAACCTTTAAGACTTGTAGATGATTTAAGGCTTGGAGAGACATGTAGAGAGTATCAAAACATGGAGAGAAAAATAAAAATCAAGAACAGGGGATGCAAAGGCTGTTCAGAACTGACAGAAGAGGGGTTCAAAAATCAGAATTTGAAGTGTGGCAGAACAGGAACTACAGTTCAGTGCTGCTAGAATAAAATAAATTAATAAAAAGGAGTAATAAGAGAGTCACGGGATCAAAAGGGAGGATGGGGAAGTCACGGGAGCCAAGACATGAGTGACTGCATCCTCTTGCTATGCTGTCAGGTATCTTGGGCTTGGCTACTGCCTGGATTCCCGGGGCAAGGGAAGTACAAAATGAAAATGTTCTTTGCCTGACAGAAAAATAAGTGGTGGAGCAGCATAAATGGGGATCACCAAGGGCCTGAAAGTACAGAAAGTTGCTTACGGAAAGAGAAAAAAACCAGAGGGTCCTTCCCAGGGATCGGTGAAGATGCACAAAATCCTGCGATGCCCAATCAAAGCACCAGAAAAGCATCAGGAAATGGAATATGCAAAGGTCCTGATGGGAGAAGCTGCGCAGGAAGGGGAGGGCTGGCAAGAGGAAAGCGGGGCAAGGGGGCAGGACAATCCAAGAATTGAGAAAAAACACCCAAAAGGGGGAAGTTGGAGAGGCAGGTGCCCTCCCTGTAAATACATTTTGTGGAGAGATGAAATGTGGAGTGTGAGACAAACCTACGATACGCTCCAAGTGCCTCCAGGTCAGCATTTCAGTCATCAAACAGAGCTACTGAAGACAGTCACCTGTCTAATAGGTTAGGAAGCAGTTCTTCAATTTTCTCTTTAACTTCCACTTCTGACGAACATTTTTTAAAGGAATCTTCATCACTAAAGGACTAAAAAAACCCCACATTAGTCCTTTCAGTTTTATATTTACTTCAAAATTCCAAAGAGGAAAGAAGAGTATCACAATTAAGCATAGAATTAACACCAAGATATCTTTGGCGCTCAGAGCTCAACTGAACTTCAGGAGAATTACGCATTAATTTGAGTCGTACCAGAGAATACATACAAAAAGGCAGCATTTTGGTCAGTCCAGCAAAGCTGTATCAAACTAAAAGCAGTTTTTTTGCTCTTTATAAAGTAATTCAGAACAATACTTGTACCTGAGGAGGGCCCGATGGAGTCACAGGGGAGTCGTCTTCTCCGTAGCTGAGTTTTTGGATACGCTGAGCAGCAGAAACACCCAGTTCCTTCTCCAACACCTCAGATGGAAACGCTTGGAGATCACACACGTTCCTAACACCCAGCATTTCGAGACGTTGGGTAGTTTTGTAGCCAATGCCTAAATAAAACGTGTATAAAAAAATACCCAGAAAAGTGAAAATATACATGTAGATAGAAGTCGTCCCCACATGTGTAGTACTGACAGTTATTTACACTACTGGAGTGCAGGCTTTTCAGCAATATTTTTGCCGAGTTTCCATTCAAATTTTACAATCTGCCATTAGAAAATTGGGACACAGCAACAGTTGGTCTGTGTCTGTGGCCTCCACTGAGGCTTCCTGGCCAACGGCACAGTGTCGGCGTGGAATAATTAGGAAAAACACCTCCTCAGAGTATTCTGTCAGGCTCCATTTTAATAACTGGCAGAAGGTTTCCAATCAGCAAGGTTTAAAAAAGTTTGTATTTAAAACCATGATGTTTAGGCTTCAATAAAAATAAGCTGCGATTTCAGTATTTTTGAAGGTATCTTGGAAAGTGCTGCAAGACTTTTATGTCAAGACCAAAAAGTAAGAAACCCAAAGAGCTTTCACTCCTGCTAAGCAAAACTCAAAACAGCTTATGAAAAAAGAGAAAGCACCCTAAACACACCCCGCTGCCTGCTTGCGAAAATGAGATTTTCAAATGATTTCAGTTACTCTTTCAGTCTTTTTAATTATCGTAAGAGTTGTCAGGACGCTCCCCATCTGTGCTCCCAGCACCGTACTCACCAGGCACTTTCTGGATGTGATCGAGGCTGCGTATTAGATCTTGACAGCTTTCAGGCAGAAGAAGTGTTTGCTGATTTGGTTTAAAGGTCCCAGATACCAGTTTAGACAAGAATTTGTTGGAGGCCACTCCTGCACAGCCGGTGAGGCCCAGTCTCGCGTAGATGGCTCCCCTGAGCTCTTCTGCAATCTGAGATCCGATAACTAACCTTACGTGCGTTGTGTCGTGCAAGTTGATAGCTGCAAAGAAAAAGCGAGCAGGGTTCGGTGTGTAAAGTCACCTAGTTAGCTAATTCTCTAAGATTTTAGATATTTTTTACATTGCGTTAAAGCGGTACGAGGAATTACGGTCTCATGCGTCAAGTGGTATTGCCACGGCTTCTAAGTTTAACCTCACGCTTATCTCCCCGAAACCCTGGTCAAAGGGGGAGTGCTGCTGTCCCAACCCAGGGACATACTGTCCATGAAGCATGTTTAGGAAGTATTTTAAATATAAAATACAATATATTAAGAGATGTCAAAGGAAAGTGTTAAATATCAGAGATTCTTGTACCAATGTAACCAAAGTAGAGATTAACAAACCTTTAATTGAAAGGGCTGCCTTGCAGCCAAGCCTTTCTTACATGCAAATGCCAAATGAGGAAGAGGACTATCCAGGCGTTTCCCTCCTCTCCAAAGCCACCACAATAGCTCAAAATCCAGGAAAAAAAACCTGCCTGTTTGCCTCCCTAGTGCAGGAAATTCGTATCGCGGTGTAGCGATCGCATGCACGTTCAGTCTCAGTAAGTCTATTCCTGCCCTCATGACCACGGCAAAACGGTCTTCTGTTGGGTTTTATTCGTTAAAAACCTCAATTTTGCCAATTGACAACAACTATGTCTTAGTACAGTAAAACTACTTTAAAGGAAAAGAAAGGACGGTGACAATCTGTTCTCCTGAATCACTGTAGATGCTCCTCTGCCACGGAGATTTATTTTTTGTACAGTCTAATTGGAACGCTGATGAATATTTGTGGTCAGTGGGCTCTCAAATACAGAAACCAAGCACAGAGCAGCACGAGTTCCCAACTGTTCAGCTCTGAACAATACTTAGAAGCAGAGAGATACTTGAACCTCACAAACATTTACCAAATTTTTCAGCGTGAAGAACGTTTTAACGCACCTTGGTGGTTGTACACGTGGCCAGACACACTGACTCTGGACCATCCACTCTGCTGGAGCTGGTTTAGTCTTTTCTCTACAATCTCTGTGATATCCACAAAATTTTCATCAAACCCAAGTCTTTCCACCAGTGGACAAAATTCCCCCAACAACTCTAGGAGGAAAAGATACCCAAGGATAATATGTGCACAGTGAAAAACATCAGATTTTCATGTCTGGTGTCACGTGGATTTGAGGAGGAAACTGTTCTCTTCAAGATAAAATAATAAGGTAGTTATTTTAGCAAAGGTGAAGGGGTATTTCATCATCCCACAACTACCCCTGTCATCTGCTTTTCTTCTCCCCAAATCTCTTTCTTTCCTCATTTCTCTTTGAAATTAGAGTTCTTAACCTCTGCAGTACTTTCTCCTAAGGAGATCTGTTTCCCTGCTAGGTGGGTTTTTACTTTTTAAGTTACTACTATTTCTCCTGCTAACGCTGCTAATGATAAAAGCACTAATCAATAGCAATATTGGCAAATCATTTAATTAAGAGATACCGGAGACGTTCGCCCACTCGGAGGTTTCAGTGTTCTGTCCTCCGTTGCTTCACAGTTGGAGATCTAGTACCGCAGTCAGTATCGAAATAAGAAAAAGAGTTCTTAAAGAACTCCAAGTGCGTAATCCTAACGTAGCACACGGATCCCACGATGCAGTTACAGCACCTGACCCGGATTGCAACCAAGTCAAACAGCTTATTTTCTTCCAGCCCGGGGGCAGCACGGGGCAGTCCATCCTGCCCTGCTTCTCCATGCACCGGGCGCAAGGCCCGAGGCGGCGGCGCCGGGGCAGGAGGAGGAGGAAGAGGAGGAGGAAGGACAAGCGGGGAAGGGGCTCCCCCGGCTGCCAGTCCCCGTCGCTCGCAACAAGAGCTTTATTGTTCCCGGGCACGGCCGGGGCCGAGACCCCCTGGCGATGGCGGCCGCGGCGCGCTGCTGGGCGCCAGGAGCGCGGGCTGCGCGCGCAACCGGCGGAGCTCCTTTCCCCCGGCGCCCGCTTCCGCGGCCGAGCCCCGGAATCCGGTGGCGGCGGGGCCCAGCAAGCGGGGCGCAGCGCGGCCTAGAGGGGCCAGAGCGGCCAACCCCGCCGACCATAGAGAGCGCCGTAGGCGGGACAGAGCGGCCGCGGCGGGGCCAGGGCGGCCATCGCCACGATCGTAGGATTATCGCCACGCTATGAGGCTCATCCCGGTAACTTTGAGAGCAGGAAAACCTCTTACGCTGTCGCCCGCGTGTGCACGTGCACAGGGAGTTTAACAGAAAGTGTTTGTCTTCTGAAAAATTGTTAATTTTGTACCTGTAACCTTGTACGACATTTCCCTGTATGGAGTTAGATCTTCTCCGTTAACCAGCACCAGCTGAGGACACTTCTCTTTAGCATCCTTGACAGACATCATTTTCTTAACTCCGCGTTTTCTGGCTTCATAGTTACAGGTAACGACGATGTATTTCTGTTGCACACCTAAAAATAAAGGTGGTTTTTAACGTTTAGGTTTCTTGGTGCTTCCCAGAAGAGCACAGTACTTCCACGCCGACACGAGTGTCTTGTTCTACAAGACTATAAGGACAAATCTCTTGATTTAGATCACTGGGTGGTAAGAACATTTTAAAAGTTTATAGAAATTGTAATATTGCTCTTAATTTTGGGCCTTTCCAGGCAATCTTACCCGTGAAAGTGCTCTTTATCAAGAGTCATTTTACAATGTACTTTCTTTGCTGACCGCAGACACTACCCTGTCTCACATTCATTCTTGTGCATGGAATAAAACATGCGTGAAGCGTGACTGCCTCAAAAAACTCAGGCTCATGTGTGGAGCTCAGCCCTCTCTGTGCCCACGGACGTTATAAAACCACCTTCAATCCCCAGAACTGCTCAGACACGTCGGCAAGTGCCCGTACTTGTCCTCAAGAGGATTTATGAATCTTGTAGTCCCAGCTACGTGGAGTCTAGACTGCACTTTACTCCCTCTGGATGTGGTTACAGCGCCGGTGTGACCGCCTGTATCTCACCACACAGCCACGGCCTGACTTTATTCACATCCTTAAGTTGCTTCTGCCCGAGTACGCGTCATCCCCAAATTAACAGCGAAATAACTCCCACCTAAAGGCTTGGCTCTTAATTCGGGATTACGGATCATTTCTACTTGTGCATAAAAGCAGTCCAAGTCGATGTGCACAACCACTCTGCACGCTGTGCTTCTGGCTGATACAGACTTGCCGTGGTCTGCTGCGAGGGAAGTAAACAAACAGATTAAAAATTACCAGCCGCCTTACATGGGATGTCACGACTTTTTTTTCAAATTATTCCATCCTAATAAACAGATACTACAGCAAGAATATAAAATTTACAAGTTTTATACAAATTCTAGAATTACTTAGGAGCGTAAATCATCCACAGCAACTCGGTTTATGACTAAACACTCCTGTTTGCAGAGGGCCAGCTCTATTTTTCACCAAAGTATTTTAGAACATCACTTTACTGATACAATATCCTTACACAGTGGAATACTGAAACTTCTTTTTAATGTATTTCTGTAAAATCATCTATCTTTAACTCTGCTATCAAATATCTGTCTTTCCCAGGGGTGGCCAATGAAGATGGCAAATCACCATCCGACCAACAGCAAACCCTGCTCTGAAAACAAGCCTGCCAAGTTAAAAAAAGCAAAAGAAAATAAATAAAAAGGGGTTCATTTCTCCAAGCTGAAACAAACCCCAACTAGTTGATAAGAGTCCCAGCGAAACCCAGCTCTACTTCCATCTGCTGTTTTGTGGCGTTTTTAATGTCTCCTGAGGTTCCCAGAGGAGAATTGGAGGAGTCTAGAGTGATTACCAGCAGGATGGCAGAAATAATTAAAAAATAAAGAGGAAAGGCAGGGCTATGGCTGCCGAGGCGGGGCCCTCCCCCCCCACGGCGCCCACAAGGCCCTCGCCATGTTTTCCTGAGGCGGCCCCCCCGCAGCTCCCGCCTTTTCACCCCGGTGGGCCCTCCCCGCCCCGGGCGTGTGTCCCCGCCGGGAGACGAGCGGGAGAGGCCGAGAAGAAGGGGGTGAACCGCGGGTTTCCCCTCAGCGGCCGGCGCCATCGCTCCCCGCTCGGGGCCCGCGCTCACCCGGGGCGGGCGGAGCGGCCCCGCCGCCCGGCTGCGGGCGAAGCCAGTCCTCCTCCTCCTCCTCCTCCTCCTCCGAGGGCGGCGGGAAGGGCTCCATGCCGCCTCAGGGCTGACTCAGCCGCCACCGCCGAGCCGCTCCCCGCACCGCCGGGGCCACGCTCCGCCCGCCCCGCCGAGGAGGAGGAGGAGGAAGAGGAGGAGGCGGCGGCGGCGCCGCGCAGGTCCTAGAGCCGCCGGGGAGGGCCGGGGCCTCCACCGAGCCCGGCCCCGCCGCCCTGAGGGACCCCGCGGGCGACCTGGAGGAGGAGGAGGGACCCGGGGGACGCTGCGCTGTGGCGGCGGGGCCGCCGAGGAGCGGTGGCTCCGTTCCGGGAGCGCCCCGGGGAAGTTGTTGGGGGTCGGGGTGGTCGCGGTGCTAAAGCAGCGTCGTGCTGAGGGAAACGGCCCCGAGGCGGCGGGGGGGGGGCGGCGGCATAGAGGAGACGAATAAACTGAACGCTGTGGGGGGGGGGGGAAGTCCAGGGAAATGTTTTATTCATGGCCGCGCCGGAGGAGAAATGGGTGAATTCAGGTTTACGGCAGTTAGCGCCCCCGTCCCTGCCCCTGCGGCTCCTCCAGCCCCCGCAGCCCCGGGCCCGTCCTCAGGCGCCCGGAGGTCCCGGCGATGGCCGCCCCGGCCCCGCCGCGGCCGCTCTGTCCCGCCTACGGCGCTCTCTATGGTCGGCGGGGTTGGCCGCTCTGGCCCCTCTAGGCCGCGCCGCGCCCCGCTCGCTGGGCCCCGCCGCCACCGGATTCCGGGGCTCGGCCGCGGAAGCGGGCGCCGGGGGAAAGGAGCTCCGCCGGTTGCGCGCGCAGCCCGCGCTCCTGGCGCCCAGCAGCGCGCCGCGGCCGCCATCGCCAGGGGGTCCCGGCCCCGGCCGTGTCCGGGAACAATAAAGCTCTTGTTGCGAGCGACGGGGGCTGGCAGCCGGGGGAGCCCCTTCCCCGCTCGTCCCACCTCCTCCTCCTCCTTCTTCTCCTCCTCCTCCCCCGGCGCCGCCGCCTCGGGCCCTGCGCCCGGTGCATGGAGAAGCAGGGCAGGATGGACTGCCCCGCGCTGCCCCCGGGCTGGAAGAAGGAAGAGGTGATCCGCAAGTCGGGCCTCAGCGCCGGCAAGAGCGATGTCTACTACTTCAGGTACGTACCGGCGGGGCCGCCCGGCCCGGCACGCTCCGCTCCCCCGGCGGGACGGGGACGGCCCGGGTAGGGACCGACAGCGCTCCCCCCGCTCCCCCCCCCCCCCCCCGCCGCCACACACACACAGCCCGCGCCTTCCCCCGGCGCCGCCACCTGCTCCCCGGGCTCCCCCCGCTCGGGGGGTCGGGGCCGGTCGCGGTCCCCTCCTGTCAGGGGCGGCGGAGACTCCCGCTCGCCTCCCGCCGGCCGCCTGTCAGAGGGCCGGTGCCCTCCCGCCGCCCGCCTGGCAGGGAGGCTCCGCTCCGCTCCGCTCGCCGGCCGGGGGGCGGCTGAGGGGCTCCGTGCGCTCCCGCCGCCCGCCTGGCAGGGGCCGGTGTGGGGATGGGGACGGTCCCCGCCCGCCTGGCAGGGGCCGGTCCCCTCCCGCCATGGTTCCTGTCAGGGGGGTGAGCCCTGTCCCCTCCCGCCATGGTTCCTGTCAGGGGGGTGAGGCCGGTCCCCTCCCGCCATGGCTCCTGTCAGGGGGGTGAGGCCGGTCCCCTCCCGCCATGGCTCCTGTCAGGGGGGTGAGGCCGGTCCCCTCCCGCCATGGCTCCTGTCAGGGGGGTGAGACCGGTCCCCTCCCGCCATGGCTCCTGTCAGGGGGGTGAGGCTGGTCCCCTCCCGCCATGGCAGCTGTGCCCCCAGCTCCCGCTGTGGTGCTCCACGGTTCCTGGCCACAACCAGGCAACTTCCAGCCCAGGGCTGACTGCGGGGCTGATGACCGGGGGAGCCCACCGGGCTTGTAAGGAGCCCTTCAGCCTGGTTTTCCTTTGGGAGAGGAGTGCTAGCGCTGCTGCACGCTGGCCTGTGACAGCCCTCCCAAGCCTAGCTTTTCAGCTCAGCCTAAAGAGAACATCCCCCTGCCTTTAAACTAAGACTTGCCATCATCCGTACCCAAGGTGTCCTACCAAAATAGAGCATTGGCAGGGGATGCACACACACACCCCCCCCCCCCAACTAAATTAATTAGGAAGCTTACCATTAGTAACAAGAGTTGAAATTTTAGCAAAGTTAAGAGCATGTGAAAATTGGAGAAGTCTTGCCACTGCTAAATGTTCTCGTTATTACTGCACGGGCTATAGTAAAACCAAGAGAAGCAACAGCAACCTAATTTTGTCTCACCCTCCCGCTTGCTTTCCGAAACTGAAAAGATAGTTCTTTTCTCAAGGCAGAAATGAAATAAATTCTGAAGTCTTGCTCTTAGGCCACGCTTCTGTAAGTCCAGCCTGCTGCACAGCAGAGGAAGCTGTCTTCTGCAAAGGCTTAACCTCTTCCCCACAGCACCTCTATTTATAGCTCCCTGCGCATCTGATGAACCACACCTGAAACCTCTCCCTGCCGTGGCCGTTTCCGAGCGGGCCTCGCGGGCTCCTTTTGTCGCAGCAAATGGACTCGGTCTTTCCGCTGCCCAGCCGGAGGAGCGCGAAGTCGCGCTCGCTCCCTCTCAGATCCCGGCTCATGGAAAAGTCCGTTTTTGTCAGCGCTGAATCATTTGACCCATCACATGTTGCTGCTAAAGAAAACGCAACGCCTGACAAAAGGATCGCTAGTTGTGGAGGAGGAACGGTCATTTTTCCTGAGCTTTTTCCGGGGAGCCGGTTGAAAACTTTATTTTGGACGAGTTCTGGTTTTGTCTTACCGCCTTTGTCTGACTTGCGCTCCCAACCGTATGCTAATATTGTGGCAGATGATTGGGTAGCATCTGGCATCGCTGTCTAGCTCTCTGCATCTGCCTTGCCTTTCTGCGGCGCTGCCTCGTGAAGCCTGTCTGAACGATTGCACCTACGGTCTGAATCCTGTTTTCTGGATGGGTCCTGGTTTTTCTGCAGATTGCTAAACTCAACATTTCTGCGTAGGATTATTCTTTCCAGAATTAAATGCCAGACTTTTCTCAAGCCAGACAGTCACTGCTGACTGTGTTGGAATATATTTAATGTAGAAGGCCCAAGTAACTTCAGCTGTTTGCTCAGAATGACCTCGTTTTAAAAACACTTGAGTTGAGCCACATGTAGGGGTGTCAGAGTTTTATGTATTACAGATCCTTAATTAAACTATGGAGACCTGGGGAAAATGCTGTAAGTTCTAGTATTTCCACATTTTAGTTTTTGCTTTGCAAAGAATAATATGTAACTTCATTAAGTTCATTAAGGCACCTTAGTTAGCTGACTAAAAACCTGAGGTTTATGTTTTTATGATTTCTTAAGGCTAGAAAAAGCAAAACAAAGGGCTTGGACAAAGCTTCATTTACTGCGATGGTCTAAATAATAATAGTAATTACGAACAACTCTTGCAAGATTAATACATGTTGAAATCTACCTTATTTGCATTTTGAAACTTGCTCATTTCGGGGCTGCTTTATGGTATTTTAACATGTCACGCTTTAGGAAGATGTGAACCAGTTGCTCGGGTAAAGTAAACCACTTCCAGTAGTTTCTGGTGGGATGCCTTTGCCCCTCTTCACATACATCCGTGATTATCATAAAAAAGCTATTAAAAGGGGTGTGGTGGAAATACTTTACAAATACTGGACTAGATCAAGACACAGCTTTTGAGGTTCTGTGTAATGATCCGAGCCTTCACCCTTCAGATTTTGCCGCTGCTGTGGCCTAAAACCCTGTCGAGAAACTCTTGAACGCATTTTTTTTGTCGAAGATGCAAGACTGTAATCTGCTCATCGCTGCCTCTGAAATTCTGTCTTTTTAATGTGGGAAAGTGGTAGGAATAAATGTTTCAAATTTTAGGATGCCTTCCAGCATGGTTAGCAGTGATGCAGATCTTCTGCCAAACAACCGCAAAATTGAAACTAAAAACTTACCAGGCAACTCATCGCTTAGAGTTTGCTGATTTCACTACAGATTACAGGTTTGGAAAAATAAGTAGTCGTTTATGTCTGGAGAAATAACTTCTGTTCAGTAACAGGACTACTTCTGCACAACCAAAGTGAAACAAATAAAAAAATGTTTTTATGGCTGCAGGCAGGACTGGCGTAGGAAATTTATCCTTTTTTTTTTTTTTTTTCCTTCTTTTCATTCTGTTATAGCTATGAGGCAGATTTCAGCACTGCTATATTTAAAACAAATGAAAATCTGTTTTGATCCAGTAAGTAGAGCAGGCCAACAGCATTCAAAAGAGATATGTCACTGTAGTTCTGTTAGCAAAAAAAAAAAAAAAAAGAGTGTTAATAAATGCTACATTGTTAAAATATGTCGCTGAGTACTAAGTGGGTTTGGGTTTGTGTGCCTTACACAGACTAGTATTCCCCAAAAGCCTGCACAGGCAGGACTTGGCATGACCTCTTGGAGAGTAATACCACGCTTTTTTGGCAACTTTAGGACAACGCCATTGCATTTTAAGTTTGTACGTCTTTGGAATAATTTGCTTAAACTTCCAGTTGCTTAATTTTATCCAAGCAGTCCGAAGAAATAGATTTCCACGTGTGTTTTGGTTTGAGGATCCTGGGCTTGTGCAGGTGACACCAGAGGCCTAATCCTTGTTAATGGTGATGGAGAAAAATCTTAATTCTTCAGGAGCTGAGTTTGAGGGAGGAGCGAGTGACTATATTTAATAATACAAACTTATTCGATCTGGGGAATAGTGTGTTAAAAAAATCACCCTACTGAATGTAGGACAAATGCAAAACCAGCGCAGCGTTCTGGGACTAAATGCTGGGTTTAGACTTGAATCCACACATCAGGTGTCTTCCTGGCAGGTCGGCCGTGAGACGGGGCTCGAGCGCGTGTCGTAGCGCGTACGGCCGCTCTGGCGCGAGAGCGGGGAATATCCACAGCCACAGGGATGCGGATTTAAGGCAAGAAGAAGATTACGAGGCAAAACGGTGTTGTGTGAATCAGAGATACGTAGCAACCTCCAGGAATATACGTCATCTTTTCGAGTTTAAAGGAGGTCGGAATTCTCCTAGTGACCATCTTGTCCATAGTATAAAGCGAGCGCTCGGCTTACAGCAAAAGCGAGCTGAAAGGCAGTTTTTGTTGATCCTCGAGAATAAGAAGTCCTCTTTGGGAACAGCTTGTCTCTCTTTGTAGCAAAATCCTTTATAATGTCCTCCCCGTATCTGCAGAGTGATAATCTGAGAGTATTCTTTCCCTTTGTCTACAGACAGGATATTACATTTAAGGCCATACATCTGATTTTTCTTTTAAATCACGCTGCCGTGCTTGTACGAACCATATTTCCAATTTGTCATAACTGTTGTTATCTTAACTGTAATCAAAGTTCTCTGAGAAGCTGTACCTACACCAAGAGCATTTTTCAGTGACTCTCCTATTTGTGCAAGGCCTAATACTGTAGTAAATTGCCATATTTATTTTTTTTTTAAAGTATTATTTATTCAGTGTACTATGAGGTAGGGGGTGCTGCTGGCCTGCCAAAAGGCTCAGTCGTGCTTCCAAAATCCTGCAAAAGTCTGAGTGAAGTGGGAACTTTGAACATGGGTATCTCAGCTTCTGTTTTCTTTACCCCTTCTCTTTGGTGGTAAAATCCCTTTAGTGTATATAACCCCCTAGAGCGTTTACCTGTTGAAAAATGTTTCTTAAACTCTGGCGTGAAATTACTTCTTTCACAGCAGCAGCAAGTTAATATGCTGGTTTGATGCATTTGTTCTTCGTGGGAAAAAAAACAAGCGAGAACTTCTCTACTCTTTTCCTAGTCATGATTAAAAAAGCCAAGTACTTAACTCCGCTTGCAGTGGATTCTAATAGACTGTTAAGTTTAACTACAAAAGCTTTTCCAGTATAGGTGTACCCATGGGGCAAACAGACATCCCTTTGAAGTTTGTTTTGTGGTTTGACAGTAAGATAAACACCAGAGAGTTTCCAGTGACAGTAGGACTGGTTTAATCTTTTTTTGCCTTTTTCTTTCTTTTTTTTTTTTTTAGGGAGACCTTTACCTTTGCCTTTAAAAGCGAGCAAGTCATGACTTCCTGAGTGATGCTCAATTATACACAGGCTTTTTTTTTTTTTTTTTTTTATTATTTCCAAAGGTAATTAGAGCATAGAACAAGTCCTAATAGTGAGGTCTAAATTTTGAGAATGTACTTCACCTTCCGTGCAAGAAAAAAAATTGCCTTTAGCGACTTGCTAATTTCTTAGTGCTTCCCCTATTGTATCTTTTTTTCCACGATGCCCCCACTTAGGGGCTGGCCTTCATCGAGGAGAATTTTCAGTTGCCGTCTTGTTCTTCTCCCCTCTTCTGGAAGTCTGCATCTTTTCTCCGTCACTGCTCATATCTGCACTGCTTTTTTAAACTGAAATGAAAACCAACACAAGGCCAATGATAATAACAAACAAGTTAGCTCAAGTTTTCTTGAGTAGGCTTTCTCTTGATCATCTTTAGGTTTTAGTTTGAATATTTTGGCTGCCTTTTGTTTTGCCTGTTGGAAGGAGAATGTAAAAAAAAAAAAAAGTCGAAGTGGAACAGGCAGTATTTTGTATTTCCATGGCTCAGTTACTCACGTTGATCTCTGAAAATGCAATTTCCCCTACTTAAGTTTGGGGCAGCATCGGGAATGCTGGTTGGACCATGCTGCCTAATAGGCTCTTAGTATGTAAAATAAATTTATTTTCTTTATAGGGTGAATTAATCCCTGTACTGAGTGATAATAATGATTATTACTAAGTCATAGTGGTAACTCTGACTTCATTTTATGAGGGCACGATGAATCACTCTTCTGTCCCAGCAGAGGAGCTCATCGGGTTGTTTAGGAAGCAGAAATAGATTCTGATAAATTAGTTCAAAATATTTCCATAAATAGAAGATTAAATAACAATCTAGAAATGAACCCTTTACAGTTTAGTGGTGTCAGTTGCTGTTGGTGATTTAGTGTGATGGGATAAACTATACATCCTATTGTGTCAAAAATATACTTTTGTCGCAAGCGAAATGAGATAATGCTGAAGGCATGAAAATGTATGATGTTACGCCATTCATGTAGTGACTTTACCGAATCTTTGAATGTCTTGGATTGTATGTTTGAGTATTTGCAAACAAATCTTTGAGGAAAAAGATCTCCAAACAATTGCAGAGCAGTTTTGATATCCTGGTAGAACAAATCTGTCGCCCTTAGAGGTCAGCTATGTAGGAGGCTTTAGTCAGCAGCTGTCCAATATTAGGTTCCCTTGAACGTAAGATCAAACAACTAATTTTATTGTGGGATTTCTGTGGTCTTATTTACTATGACACTGTGAAATGCTCGGATATATTTTCAATCTCCTTACTCTCCTGGGCTTCATTCCCAACCTGTGGAGGGGAACGATTGGTAGAAATACCTCTACCTTGCTCCACCTCTGTTAGGTAGCCAAATTAAGTTTGTTTTTCATCTGAATTGCCTTTTCAAAAGTGTTTGGCGTTTTTCTGCCTCTCCGTTGGTGTGTGGCTGTTGGGCACAGCTCTAGGTCAGCCCACAGCCTTCCAGACGGGATCCTGAGGAAACAGGAACCGTGCAACCATTGGCCACCTTGGGCTGGGTGCCTGATTTGTTTAGACTGACCCTGCAGTGCTGTAGTAGAGGGTGTAAATACTAAATTAGGGGCGTGAATTGTACTTTTAATAGCCATGAAACCACACCATCTCTTTCTTTGGTTTCGTAGCATTTTAGCCACTGCTGCAAAACCGTGAAGCTTTGAAAAGCAAGACCTTTGAAACTCGGAGAAGACAGAGTCTTCTCCCCGTTATCATCTGCAGTTGAAGCATCTAGCTTGTGTTTCCTCCATTTTCCTCCAAAATCTGTTTGATGGGGAGGACCAGCAAGCAAAAGCTCAAAATAAAAAAAATAAATAAAAAAAAAAAAAGGCTGTTTGCCAAAATTTTTTTGAAAGCAACCAAACCCAGAAATGTCTGCCAGCAAGATTATTGTTTTAATAAGCCACGTTACTATCTCGTCTGTAAACCTGCTGCACGTTTTGAACTGGGGAAGGGGGCCAGAGTAGGTTTTGCTGTACGATAAAATTCAAGGTAACTTCCTTGTACGTTAATTAGCTGGCTCTACCGCTTCACAGGAAACATCTGAAAAGTGTCTTCATTAATAAAGTTCCTTGCAATCTCATTATATAACATAATCACCTTCAGCCCACTAAGAACTTCAATTTGTATAGTATGTGAATCTGCACAAGCGTGTAGCTGGAGGTGAAGGGTTGTGTTCTTCATTTAATCTTGTATAAAGTGATTTCAGCCTTGATAATGTCACTGAAATAATAGTTTTCAGATGTTGTTGCACGTCACCTCTTTTGAGGTGTGCTGGTTTTTGTTAATTGGTTATGTCGAAAAACGTTGTAGGGTGTTTTAATTTGACGGGATAAAGTTTAAGTGCTGATACGCACGTCAACTGTGGTAGAATTAAGTCTCTCAGGTGCACTGAATATTTGGAAAATCTAATTGAACAAATTTTTTTAAAAAGCTGTAGAAAGTTAACTGTCTTTAGGTAAGGCTAAATATTTGTAAATATTTTGTTAATGCTTATAAAAATAACAATTTTACAGCGATGTATCGTTGAAGATCTACGTGGAGATACTCCCGTGTAATCCCACGTTGATCCTGCAATTCTAAATTGTCTCAGTGTTGGGTCACGCTGCAGTTTAGTCAGACCAGAGGCTCCGCTGTGTCACAGCCCGCTGAAAGAACGCTTTCACTCGCTTCTTGTCGCATGAAAGAAGTCAGTGTCAAATTAATGAATGTGCAGAACATGTGAATGAGGGCAAATTTTACTGGTTTCTCCCATATCTGCGTGATGTTTCCCTAAAATAATGTGGTGGTCCGTGCTCTGACTCTTGTAGCGGTTGAAATTTTAGAGCGTGTCAACTCAGCGCGACGTGGTTTAAAAATCTGACTTCGAAGTCTGAGCTTTCTTCAACATCCCTTTCAGTTTGACTCCTGATAGTTCTGGAGTATCATCCAGAGTGCCTTCTCAGAGAGAAGAAAGCTTCATACCTCTCCTTCTGCCTTTCTTTCCTACTGAAAACTAGGTTTGAACTTAAACTTGGTAGGTTTGAACTTAAACTTGGTTTTAACGCTTTTAGAAAAAAAAAAAAAAAAGAACATACTGGTTCTTAGTTTGAACCAAGATGTGTCAGCAGAAGGCTTTTATGTAGACATACTGGTTAAATAGGTTGTATAACCTCACTCTTTTCCATTAGTGCACGCTAATTATTTAATAGATGTTCAAATAAAGCCTCTGCAAAAAGGTCTTTTATTTGACTTTTACCTCATGGAGCTTTCTCTGCAGGTACGAGAAAGCTTTGCAGCAGGAGCAGGTTAGAAATTGGAAATAATCTGGGAATGATTCAGAAATTAAGGCATGACTTTAGTGGTTTGACACTTTCAGAGTAGAAAATGGAAACAGCTACAGGCCTGGTAGTCAGAAAATGAATCTGTGTGAAAACTAATACAGGTGGGGTGGAAATAAAGGTTTGAGTTTATTCAAAATCCTTCCAGCATCATGTATCCCTCATAGAACAGGAGGAAGGTCTGATGTATGAAATTGTAAGCCAAAATGTCTTGCTAATGTTTTTTTTTTGTCTTGCTAAACATTTTTTTTACTGAGAATTATGAGTCTGGACAGTAGTAGAAAAAATTGCAGCCTTGAGGCTGAGTGGAAGGCCAGTGGGAATTTTGAGGTTGAACCAGAGGCTTACAGAGCATCTACCTTCTCCAGTATTTTGTCATCGTATGAACTTGTTGAAACTCTGAAATGAAGAACAATTATGGATAGGGGCTTGTGTGGAAAATGGAAGCAAATGAAATCTAGTTTCCTAGCAGAATTCACTAGATTGTAGAGTTTGGGCCAAAATAAGTGTTCTGAAGTAAGCAGAAGGAATGCTGCTCAGTCTGTTGGACCTCAGTGAGCTTCACTTCCAGTTGTGTGTCGTTAGATTGCGTTGACGCTGGAGAATGGGAAATACTACTGGTTTTGTAAAATGATTGAGGTGTGGAGATTTTGTAAAATGAGTAAGAGGAGACAATAGCAAGTTATGATAAAACAAGGGCTTCTTGGTGGTTGTAACTTCCTAATGGAGTAGCATGGATGATGGTCTTGGCACCGATCTGGTATTAATATCTGTTAACTTGGATGCGCAAGTGTTGCGTGCTCCGTACGTAGCGTGAGCAAGTTTCATCAGAACAAGTGAGAATCAGAAAATAATCCGGAGAAATCGAATGACTTCGAAGCTAAGGCCATGATTATGCTGAAAATAATAAGGAATAGACAGCTATGCACTTAAGGACCAAGAAAACCAATTTTTTTTTTGTTTTGTTTTTATGAGAGAGGGCAGACGAGTGGTCCATCACGTGGAAGGGAAAGATGCCCTGACAATGTGAATATAGTGGGAGTAGGATGATGAGAACGAGTGGTGGAATAAGGGAAATGTCCAAAAAGTGCAGAATAAGTACTTGACTGAAGTGGCAACCAAAGCTAAGGCGGACGGATTCCTCCCCGCCTGCCTTTTTTGGTTGCTCTTGGCATGTCAGGTCAAGGACAGATAGAGCGAGTCTATCGTCCTTCACGCCAGTGTGGGAAAGTGTGGAAGCAAAAACTATGGGACAGAATGCCAAACGCTTTTTAGTAAAAAAAAAAAAAAAAGCCTATTTTCAGTTGCTTCTTCTTTGTTTTGGATTCTTTTTTAGCGTCTATATTTTTAAATTTTCCAATCTCGGCACAAAAATGCTGAAATTAAGGCGAAACTCAATATTTTGCTAATGGACTGCAGGCTGTCCCTGCTAAGAGTTTCACCGTTAGCTTACATGGTAGATTTTGTGCTGTGGATTTAATACCTTTAATCCCAGCCCTACCGATGATCCACGCAGATGGAATATTGGATCATATGCTTTGGTTTGCTTTTGGATTACCGAACAAAACAAACAAACAAGACCTCCAAAATATTAGTTGTGTACATAATAGAATTTAAGACTGTTGGATGCGTTTATAAAATTTGCTTTTACTTGTGGAATCTGGTTTTGGAGTTCTACAGGAGGGATTTTTAGCGAAGCTAAGCTGATAACTGCTCGCTGCTGGAATTTTGGATTCTTTTGAGGTGTACATGAAGCATTTCTCTCCAAGGAACCTGAAGAGGAGAGCTAGTAAAAAGAGTCCTGTCTTGATGACCCAGCCTGTTAGCTTCTTACAAAACTATAGGAGGTGGTGATATGGGAAAAAATGAAAAATAGCACGTTTCATTTTTGATACCAAAATTAGGATATAATAGAAGCTGTAGGATGTCAAATTTCTACATCTGTTTAGCAGTTACTTCACTATGGGCTAACATGACCGAGTGTATACAGGTTTGAATTAGAAAAAAGGTGTCTGGAACAGAGAATATTGACACCAACTTCAGGCTTGGCTTATTGTTTCCTCCTTTTCCTTCAGTGTTTTATGTTCCTCAGGGCAGCTGGGAAAGCAATTCTTAACAGGGGGCTTTATTCAGTAAATTCAGCCCTTCCAGTCTGTTAGGAAACGGACATTTAGCTAGGCAGCCAGCAATTCTTGCCAAGGTTTTATCCTGAATTTTTCTTATAGATGCCTGAATAGGAATGAAAGACAATGGGTCAGATTATTTTAATAGCAAACTTACTTGCCCCAGAGGAGACTCGCTCTGTCTCTGACCTTCAGCGCAGAATTTTTCCTCCTGTTAACAAGCCAGGGTGTTAATCTCCACTATCTAAAATAAAACTGGTGGTGTGTTTAGTTTGGCTTATAGCTTAGCTTCAATTCTTGGTTTATGAGAAGTAGAAAAGAGTTTTGTGGTGGGGTGTACGTATGTGTGGTGGTTTTTTTTTTTTTTTTTCCCCTCCCACACCCATCCTTGAGGAGGTTAGCTTCAGATTGTGATCTTTTTAAAGTCTATTTCTCCCACCCTTTACCTCTTGTTAATTATGTCTTTCCATATATCTGGATTCATTTAAATGACTTTGAAAAAGGTTTGGCTTAATTAACTATTTTTCCCAGAATTCAATACATACTCTTCTGTGGGGAAGTTCTTGCCTCAAGGTGTTTTTAAGTTTGTTTTTTTTTTTTTTTTTTTAAAAAAAAAAAAGAAAAAACACTTTGGAAAAGTGAAGAAGACAAAAATCTTCAGCAGTTTTCTGCAGAAAGGAAGTGGCGTGGAAAATTCTGAGTTCAGTTAACCATTTGGGTTTCAGAAGTCGGGAGGATTTTCACACTCGGCTTGTTTCATTGGGTAGAAATTTGCATTAGACCAAGGGACTGTTGGCTTCACATGACGGGTTTTTAGCCATTTTCACAGCTGTCTATACTGAGAGGCTTATCACAAACTGCTCTTGAGGTCTGAGTTTTACACAGCAGTTCTTGATACTTGATTTTCTGCCGAGTTTTTAAGTCCAGGGGCAGCACCGTTGTCCCTTACAGTAGCTTCTTGTCACTGAGGCGCTTATTAGTGATGATTTGCACGCAGGGCACGCAGCCTGGTTAGTAAGTCGACAGGAATGCCCAGTGAGGTCTGAAAAAATGCTGGATTAAATGTGTATTTAGGGCAGAGAGGGCACTGGAAAGGTCTGTGATGTAGAGATTGGTAGACATACCGCTTCCCTAGGAAAACTGGAAATCGGGTATTTGCTGATGTTACTCAAAAATATCAGCTGGGACTTTGGGGTAATAATAATTCCAGATGAAGGCGATTTAAATAACTTCCCTACGACTGATTTCATTTGTTGTGGTGGGGTCTATATACGCGATCGCAGCTTTGGACCTGTTTCATATTCCGCATCATCTCGCTTGCTGCTTGCTTGCTTGTGGCTCAGTGACTTACCTGGCTTTGCTCACCAAGTCTTAGCCACCGAATGGCAAAGAGACGGCGTGTCACCTCCACTCCGAGCTCTGCGCATCACTTAAAACCTTGCCACTCCATAGCGGAGACGGGTTGCTGTTGAGGCTTAGGCTGGCCTTAGCTGGCAATCAGTTTAAACCGAGCGTACGGTCTTTACATTTGCCCAGAGAGGGTCCCGCGCTTGGCCACCAGCCTGATGTTTCTAGTTCTTAGACTGGAGTTGGGTTTAGCTGTACTGGTAACCCAGCTTCCCAAGGCTCAGCGTAGAGTCCAACGGCCTGAAATTAAATCCTGTGCAAAGGCTGGGCGCGGAACTGCAGAGGTTGGGCAGGTACGCCATCACTAACCAATGAACGTGCCACATGGAATAAAGATAATGGAAACTTTTTAGCTATTTAACAAGGTATAAAACCTGTTATAAGAAGACAAGGTTGTATCCTCTTGTACAACAAAACATACTAAAGTGTTTTCTTCTTTTTAGTCCAAGTGGTAAGAAGTTCAGAAGCAAGCCTCAGTTGGCAAGATACCTGGGAAACACTGTTGATCTCAGCAGTTTTGACTTCAGAACGGGAAAGATGATGCCCAGTAAATTGCAGAAGAACAAACAGAGACTAAGGAATGATTCTCTCAATCAAAATAAGGTTTGTTAGTAAATACTGTGTTTAAGGATATCCTAAGAATTTCCTTTCCTGTAGTTCATTTAGCAATTTCGTTTCTGCTTAAAGCAGTCCGCTTCTAGGATGTACATGTATGTTTAATTTTTAGTAGTGGTAGAGCCGTAAATTTATAAATAGAAGGAATACTCTGCTACTACCAAGAAAATATCAAGGTGAGGTTAAGTATAAATCAGAAGTTTGAGTAACTCAGGAGTTGGCTTGGGACTAAAAACCTCAGTGCTAGTCATCTACCTGAATGATATTCTTCTCAATGGGAAAAATTAGGACTGTTGACGCCGAGAGATTCTCCTGTGCGAGGCTTCAAATTGCTATGTTCATCTTCCTGTTCTGAGATGAAATAGTTCACGTTTTTAATGGGTGCGATATGTGCCAGGAAGCTTGTTTTCTGAGGCAAATGTATTTATCTGTACAAATCTGGATGTCTGGGTACAGCTGGGTAGCTTAACAAGGCCAGGTGTTTTTCTGGTTTAAGATTCCATTCTCAATTGATCTGATTGTGCTCTTGCTGTCTGTTTCTTTTTGAACACCAGTGTATCCTTTTGAATACTGAAGAAATTGTGCATAGTAGATTAAAAACAAAAGGCTGAAGCATACAGAAGTGAAATAACTGATTGTAGCACATAGGGACATGACAAGTAAATTCAGCTGACTCACAGATAATATATTCCTGGGCAAACTTTAGAAACCTCATACAACGGTTTGAAAGAATTTCTGTAACAACCTGCAATGTTATCTTTTTAAGTATTTTATTCTTCAGGATTCCATCCCTTAAAGTAGTGTGTGAAAATACCTAACAAGTTGTAGTGATGTCTTGTGCACTGATGTTTTTTGTCATCTGCCGGTCGTAATGCGTGAACCTCACATTTCATGCTGATTTCTTTTTATTTAAAGCATGTGTTCAAATTTATTTAATATTTTCTTCCCGCAGACATGAGGCTTTCGAATAATACCACACTTCGGGGTAGTCCAAGGAAAGGTTTTCAGTAGGCTTTTTGCATGAACAGAAATTACAACATTTGGGATAATATAAATTCAGATGAGTGCTCACTTTGCATTCCTGTGATCTTAAATTACTTGAATGTTGCTCACAGTAGCTCTGTTAAATACAAGATTAGAAAAAAAAGCTTTTTTTTTTCTTTTTAGGTAAATAACATTTATTATTTCAGAGTGACTGAATCTGTAACTCCTGAGCTTTTGAGAATTTCTGTAGTATTCCTGTGACAGTTAAAAATGAGATCTCTTATTCCTGAAGTTTATGTTTTCTTCCACAGCCACTGGAAGAGGTTGGTTGTGGTTGTCTTCTAGTCCTTGCAGCTGTGCTGCTGGGGGGGCCCCTAAGAGACAGACTTGCGTAGGCAAGTTTGTGTATAAACTTGCTCACATTTTATGGGGTGTTTGTTTTTGTACAAACAATTTACCGCAAATGTTTCTAAATTCTTTGGCTCCCCTTCTGTTTCAAGAAGAAATATCAAAATACACTTGAGTCTTCTTTCGGGGACGTGTCTAGGCAGTTAGGTTTATGCAGCTGGTGGATGGAAATGCTGGCTTGCCTTGCTTCTAACTTTTGAGATTCTCAGCGTTAGCAGATGAGGCCTCAATGTCAGCGTTGACATGCTGATGCCACCTGGCTTAAAATGGAACTGTGCTACCGAATGCCCTCCATTTTGTGACGTTCGTGTGCAACGGCAGAAATGACACGGAAATATTCTTCTAGCAAAATACTTCTCTCCAATCTTAGCCTTGTGCATTCGTACTGCCCTTTCAGTATTGGCAATAAAAACATATATTTGATAGGTTTGTTTACGGTGGAGCCACAGGAGGAGTTTTGCTTCAACCTCTACTCACCTTGCCATTGTTTTTTGCGTCCCCGTTTTTCCATTTCGCTTGCAAATTAAGTTACTTTATTTATTTGAAGTGCTTTTAAAGAGACAATGAAATAAGGAATAAATTGAATATGAATCCGGTAGATACAGCATACTGCTGTGCTTATAAAATATGCTTATCAATTCTTTATTTTGTAAAGAAAACATAAAAGAGAGTACTGGATAAACATGCTGTCTGGTTATACGTGACTTCTTAGGTTAAAGGATTTGAAAGGCCTGGAAGTACATTGCTGAGTTTTTAAAAACATTTTTACAGCCAGGGCACATCGATGCTTCTGGAAATACACGTCTTTGGAAAGATAATGGGCTGAAATTCTTTTGGAAACCATTGTTGGAGCATACAATACTCGTAATGATTAAAACCAAGCAGGGAACATTGATATTTCTGCTAGCTGATCCATTGCTATAGTTCCCAGAGTAGGAAGAGATGTTGTTTTGTGATAGCGGTCGAGCAGTGTGAAAGCCCCCACTACGTCTGTGTTTCTGAAGGCTGAAGTTTTGTAGGAGTGCCTAAAACTGAATATTGTGAGCTTAATTGCCATCTAAAATGAAGTAATCTGGGTCTGACCATTTGAAACACATAGATAATGTCTTCTATCTGGAAAGCTCAGAAGAGCTTTCTTCAGGAGAGGTGTTGGTTGTAGGGATCTTTGTTACTTATTTCTATTAGGTTGTACTGGAAGCTCTTCCTTTCTCATGAATAAATCTTAGGTACGGCTGGCTTACGATTTGTTGTGAAAAAAGAATTTCTCTGAATATCAGTCGCTTCCCGGTAAGGCCTGATAATTTTTTTCCCCCCGTACATCCGAAGATCTGCGGGTGCTGGAGATGGGTGAGCTTAGCAAGTTTCTGTACTAAAGAATTTATTTCTGTTGTTCAGAACTCAATGCCACAAATGAGAGACTGTTTGTTTAGGATGAGATCAGAAAGCCCAGATGTGACTGTGATTAGAAAGGAAATAAAGCAGGAAAGTAATAAGATTATAATTACAGTACTTAGGAATTGATCTGTTCTTAGTTTAAACAGTTTATCCTAATGACCGTTTCCTAGTGTGTAGCCTTGATAAAAGGGATGTGAGGCATCTAGTCCTTGAACCTGTATTTCCTGCATAGTTTATAATTCATCAGGGTTTCGCTTTAATTCTGGGACCCGTATCATTAATGCAGCTGAATTTCCTTAATTTCTCACACTGCCTGAAGAAATCTCCCTTTTTCTTTTTCTAAGTTTAACGGATTTATTTTTTAACTTCTCTGTAAGTCACGCTACAGGCCAAAAGGAACCTGTAAATATTTTTCATGAACTTGAAACGAAGACCTTTGCTCTAGAAATATTTGCTAAACCGGATTTATCCCCCATATGGCAGATGGCTCTGTAATATTGTTGGGTTTGTCAGTTTTAATAGCTATTTTACCACTAATACTGATGCTACTGCACAGAATGCCCTGGGGGCATGGACTTCAAAGCATCAAATACGACTTTGAACTTGATGTCACAAGATCAGGGAATGCGAAGCTTGTAGGATAGGCAAGGTCTATCGAGGTTCTGGTGTGAATTCAGTTACGGGGTGTGAGGAAAGTTCATTGTCAAAACGCTTTGTGCAAATTTAAATACATGCAATTACTGTCTAGCTCTGCTTGGTGATTCTGGGCTCAATCAGAGTTGCTTTAATTATATATGAAAATATATATTATAGATGAAAAAGTCTAACATTAGACTTACTATTGTCATCGTCAGCGGGGAAAAAAGAAACAGAGCCCATAAGCAGTATTCACCATGCAAAGCACGTGTTAAAAGCAGTGACCAAAGTATCTGAAAGTATTTTTCTAGTGGTCTGGGACTACCTGGGTGAAACATTAGAAGACTACTTCCTAGATTTCTTTAGAAGCATAAATTCTCACTTTTGCTTTTATATAAAAAGGTCTTCTAACTTCCGAGCTAATTGAATGGTAATTTCTCGGGTTGGTTAAAACTATTAAGTGTGAACAGGTAGAAGTGCTCGTGCTCTGTTGCCGTTTCCTCTGGCCGTGGAGACCTTGGTCCCAGTTCAAGAAGAATCAAGAACGTGTTAGGGACGGAGCGGAAGGTGGAGACGGCTGAAGAGACGCTGCTTTTCCCATTTGGGAGCAATAACACCGCAGGACGTGGAGAGCGGGTAGTTTCTGGCTGTAAGGTTATAAACTAGAAATGATAGGTGCCTGAGTTTCTGAGCAAAACCTCCATTAGAATTTGGGGTTTTAGCCTTATTTTAATGAGTTAACTGCGTTACCTGGAAATTATGAAGAAAGGGGACCTATAAAATAACAAGGTATATTTAAGGGAGTGGTAAGAATAGAGACCCAGGGTCAGAATTGTTTCCACTGAAAATAAGAGGTTTTTAGAACTCTTTCAGAATTCACCTGTATGTTCTAGTGTCTTTATTCTGTTGGGCTGGAAAACTCTTTTGACTCCTCTGAGCAAATCAGTGTTAAGCAAGGATTCCCCAAACTTACAAATGAGTGTATGAATTGAGTCGTCCTGCTGAATGGCTAAGGATATGCAGAGGACTCTGGATAAATCACCTTCCTCACCATCTGCAGGAAAAATTGAGGCCTGAAATTTTAAAACTATCCCTTCATTTAGGTTATGTTGAGGTGCCTGGATAAATGTGAAGCGTTAGTCTGTTGCTCCTTCCTATCAATTACATTCCTTAGAATCGCGTGGGGAAATTCCTTTTTTTTTTTTTTTTTTTTTTTTTTTTTGCCAGAAAGGAGCTAATAGCACTTTGTCATCCTGAAGAGGCTATAGGCTATAGGAAGCGGCTCCTCCCTTCCCTCTCCCTGCACCCAACAGATGAATCAAATCATTGGATAGCAGCAGCCAAGAACCATTGTAGTGTGTAAGGATGTATTTTGGGATTAAGTGGCTTGCCTGCCGAATGCTCTTCATAATGAAAATTGCTTTCTGTGGAGTGCAGAGATGATATTCTCTTTATTGCTGGTTTCTAGATTATGCGCTGCACACATATCAGAAGAATGACTCCACGTTCCCCTTCTCATCAGCCACCTACGTTGCAATAAGAGAAGCACTAAAATACAGGACATTCGGCTGGTGGAGGAACTGCCCTGTCAGATTGCTCTGGCAAAGCTCTGGATTTGTACTTTTTAAAATAAGAATTTAATCCGAGACACATGCAGTGAAGAGAACGCTTATTGCTTAATAGGCCTAAGCCTCTCACCATACTTTTAATTTAATTTTTATACTGATCATTGCAGACTAAAGTATTCTAACTTTCATCTGAAATTCCAGAGCGTTCAGTTTAGGAATGAATGATTTTCAAACAAGCTTGTGCTTTTGGTTCTTGACGTAGCCTCTTTTATGAAGTCAACTTTTGTAATCTATATATGGAGGATTTGAAGGTTGGGATTTAATTTCCACTTCTAAACCCAAGAGATTGCTTTTTCTCACAAAATTAGGAGTCAATGTAAATCTTAATGGAAAACTCTTCTAGCATGGTCCTTGGATGAAGTCTAAAATTGATGTTCATTGGGTAACTTTTGAGCTACGATCTCACAGCCAGTTATAAAACTCCTGAGATATGAAATATTACGTAATAACTCATTTTTCTTCCTTTTGAATGAGTAGCAGTAAATGTTTAAAAAGCAAAAGCTTCACCATTTTTCTCTGTCAGAAACTGGATATGGCTGTTTAAATGTTTTGAAGTGCTTAGAACTCCTGCAAAATAGTGAATTTTGCTTTCTGATACACGTTCACTGGGAAAATGTGTATCATGGGATATTTATTTTCAGTGTCTCTCTTGTGTCAATATAATGACATGTCTTCTCAGTCACACCCTTGTATCCTTAGGAAAAAAGAAAGGAATTATCTTAGTTGTTAAGGAAAATATTGGACAAAAAGCAGGAGCAGAAAAGCCTGAAATGATGTGTTCAGGCTTTGGAGGAAATGGCATTACAAATAAAAAAGCTGTAAGGTGCTGTTCTGGTGGCACAGCACTGTGAACTGGCCGTCTGCTTTTGGGTAGAGATTTAGAAAATCTGGGATGGTGTGTTAGTGATGATCTGTCTTTTTCTTTCTTCATCAGTCTTGGGGGATACAGGAGAATTCTGTTCCCCCACCCTGAATACTCTGGGGTTGTTGGAGAGGAGTTCAGGCTCTACTCTCCCCGAGGGCCTAAGGGTTGGATGTGTGACAAGATAGTATTGATAAAATTTTATCTGATGCCTGGGAATCAGTTCGCAAACCTGATAAAAACTAGCTTTGTCAGAAAACTTGTTAAAGTAGATATAGTTTTAGTTTCTTTCCAGAATAAATTGCTGCACTTCATTAAGGATTGTTCTATGTAGGAATCGCTTAGGAAATTTGTGACCAAAGTTCTGTAGGAAGTTGCTGTTCTTTAAGACTTGGAACCCTAGAAACTGTTTGCTACAAACATAATTTCCTGAAGCTTTGGAGATTTCCTTTTGACATCTGATCGTGAAGCTGCCTCTTTTCAGAAAGTAAGTCACTTGAACAATTAACATATATATTTTAACAAAAGGAAAGATGGACTTTCAAGCAGTTTAATTCTTCCCGAGAAGGTGAAAATGTGTGGAACCAGTTAAGTGTTACTTTTTCTTTAAAAGGCATGACTGCAAAGGTTAGTTAAGGGAAATCTTTACTCCTTCTTTTGCACATCAGCAGAAGAGGCTGAATCCAACATTAATTTGTGTACTTTTCGTGTATAATTTTTGTTAATTCGCTTTTTTTTTCTTTTTTTTTTTTTTTTTTAACAGGGAAAACCAGACTTAAATACGACTTTACCAATTAGACAAACTGCATCAATTTTCAAACAACCAGTCACCAAAGTTACCAATCACCCTAGTAACAAAGTACGATCTGACCCACAGCGAGTGACGGAGCAGCCGCGACAGGTAAGAATTAATCTACTCCCATTGTCACTGCTCAGAAAGTTGAAACAGGGTGAAAATGTGCTTGGTTTCAGCTGTGCTTCAACGACAGATGAGAATTTCTCTCCTGAAGGTTATTTATAGAAATGTGTGGAATACATACAGTTTTTTTAAAAAATGCAGAAATAACAGTTCAGCTGGAGATTAATATTTTTTAGTCCAAAACTTCATTCCTATTTGATAGCCACGTTCTGCTTGAAATTCAGATAATGTGCTGTACCGTTGCATTTGGACATCAAATGTGAAAAAATTTTCACGTGCAGCTTCTTGATAGAAGTTTCTGTAAAATACACAGTTCTCATCAAGAAGTAAGCTCTCTTTATATAAAAGAACTTGGTGCAAAATCAATAAAAAATTGTATTTTAAATCCCTCTTTTTCCCTCTACCACTACTAGCAATACCAACCACGGCAACATAAACTCATCTTACACAAGTTCTTTTTCAGCTGCTTTTCTCTGTATCAGCGATGGATCCCCTGTTCACACAGTCCTTTTTTGGTTTTGTTTTTTATGGGGAGGAGGGAGCTGAGAGGAATCTAGTTAACGAACGAACGGTCGGCTAGATAATGTAACCTAGATGGGTTTGAGGTGTTGTTTTTAAGTCTGCCTTGTATTTTTTGAGTCATAGAATTACTGCCATCGAGTTGAAACACCTTGTTCTGTCTTAGGAGTGCAGGGCTGAGAAGAAAATGCAGAGGCATGTTCAAATTTTTGTACCCTCCCGTGTCGCTAACTTTTAACAGCGTTTCCTTTGAAACTCCAGCTGTCTCTAATTTTGCACTTTCAAACATCTTGAATGCTGTTCTTGTCAGAAGTAACATAAGGAATTTAGACTCTGCATCCTCTGAATTCAGGTGAGAAAGAAAAAGAAGAACTATCGAGCCGTATTGGATCATCTTGTTGAGATGTCTTTTAGCAAGATGTGAAGGCCTCAGCTAACCTCACTGTTGGTCCCGTGAAGTTCAACAGGGGCCATGTAAGTGTATCCCATTCAGATCTAAAAGATGCATAAGTGCATGTGTCTGTTGATTCTCTTCACATTCTTTGGGTTTTCCTTTTGAGCTACTACACTTTGTGCGTCAGGAATTTCCTTTTGGTCATGTCTGTTGAGCCAGTAATAATCCCCAAAGCATATGAAGGTTGTGGCTCCTTTGTGGCAAGAGAAACGGGTGTCTGGCAATTCGTATCTTGATGGGTTCCAAACCCTTTCACACTTGCCCCTTTCCTCCCCGTTTTCTTTCTTCCAGGTTCTTTTCTTCAAACACGTAGTGACTGAAATCTTTGGGAACGCATCCCTTGTCTTTTGAGAATGACTATCCAGTAGAGATTTGCAGAGCAGGCTCTTTTCAAACCCACCCAAGTTAAATCTTTGCCTCTTTACGATAGGTTCTAGAGGATTAAGCTACAGCAAGATCTTCAAGAAGTCATCGTCTGTTGATCACTGTGTCGGCATTCTTTTTCAAACTCCTTTCTCCTTGCTTGCAACAGTGCATTTTTGGAAGAGGACGCTTTAAACACTATTCTTACTCTGTATCCACACATTTTATTTGGAAGGAATGCTGGCTCGGTGTGCATTGAATGTGTAATAGTTAATCTTATTTATCTAGCAAAGCAAATCCTGGTGTGTCTTACTCTTGCTTTGCTCCAAGCTAGAACGCTGCCTTGAGCTGTTTTCTGGTTTGTCATCCTTCTGAGTAGTGATGATCGACATAGGTGGGAGACTCGGGGAAAGGAGAGAATAAATTGTTACAGTTGTTTTTACATAAAATTTGAGTGAGTTTTCAGTAAAATTTTCATTAAAAAATCTGGAAAAAAGCAATTCAATGTAGGTAGCGTGCTGTCAGTTACTGGAGAACCTTAAACAAAGTGACAGCTTTCATAAACAATTTCTAGTCATCTGGTTTCTTTACACACAGATTTTCATCGTACCATTGTCAATATTTCTTTGGTATTAGCAACCAGAAGTATGGAGGAACTCCAGTCCTTGCTCATGGGTGCACCACACAAACTCTGTAGTTTTAGACACCCATCTCAGAAAGCTTTATCCACTTATATCGTATCTCCCTTTTCAAAAGACAGGCTGACTAGAATTCCCAGAAAATTCTCTTTGGCCTGCCTCCTTCTGTAGAGATGAAAATAAATGAGTAGTGTAGTTCTGTTGGCAGTCACTAGGTTTTTTTCATGACCTGAGAGTCAGAAGACATGCTTATTGGTGTTGGCAGGGAAGATATTTGGCAGCAGCTCTTCTTTAAGCACTAAACCCTGTGGTAGTTCTTGGAAAGATAAACTAATAACAGCTTGCCTGTGATCTTCGTATGGGTAAATCTGGCATTAGAGCAACAGATCTTTGTGGCAACTGCTGGTTCTGTGTCACGAGGTTGTCTGAGCCTTTTTCAAGCAACAGCTCTGCAAGACAGCAGCTTAAAGCTTTCAAAGCCATTCTGAAAGGTTTTCTAGAATACCGATTATCGGAGTGGAGGACTTTACCCAAGAAAAATGGAAATGTTCTGGAGAATCCTGCAAGTAGGTAGTGTCAGAACTTGAGCTGGGCGTGCACGCTCTGGAGGGTCTTCTGGTACTCATTAGACTTCTCTTAACTATCACTCTTCTTCCTCTATGTGGCCTTTGTTCAATAAATCCACAGAGATTTCTCAAATTCTTCATATCTAATCAAATGATAGGAGTATCTCTAAGTTCCTAAATAGCAAATCTGATAGCCTCAATTGCAGTCTTCTTCAAAGTGCTTTAAAGTTTCTTTTTGAAGTATCAACCTGCTCAAAATATTTTGACTCTCCATGAGCTTACTTTGAGGTAGGTTTTCTTACTATTTCTGTGGCTTCGGGTTTTTTCCCTTTGCAGAGTCCACTGATAAACCAGTGTAAGAAAAGAAATCCTGAAAGATTGCTAGTGGGCTCCGCAAGGAAAGAAAAAAACACAACAAACCCCCTCGTTTTAGCCTCCTCTCCACTGTTAGACTTAGTAAGTTTTGATAAAATATGGTAGATTCTTGATGAATTTAAGGGTAATGGTTTGGATTTGAAGAAGTCAAGCTGAAATTGAAACTGGAATTAATGATGAATCACAAAATCATGCAACTATATGTCATCTTCGTCTTAAGTGACATTGAGTATTGTCTTAAAATCACATTGTTTTTTCCCTCTTTCCTATTTATTTAGCAAAAAGGCCACTAGATGTAGCAGTACTTCAGGGCAAATTCATGTTCCACTTGTGTGTTTGGATTTGAGTATTCCCCAGTGAGAAGAGTGAATGTGAAGCACAGGAAGTCGTGTAACTATCTGAGACTATTCCAGGCAGTAAATCTTTTCTGTAATCACTTAAATTTGAGTTACTTGCCTGTCAAGCATCCTGTACCTGACTGGATCAAATGGAACGGTGCTGCAAATCAAACTTCTTTCTTACAGATCCCTGCCCGTTGTACCTACGCTCACTTGGTGCCTCCAGAAGGTCCTGTGGAGAGCACTTACCCTCTTCTTTGTGTCTTAGAGTTTCTTGGTTCACGCTGTTCCACGCTTATTGTCCTTTTTGGGGGGAAATAACAAAACTCACTCATTTACCCCTGCGCCCCAAATGTACTCTACCTGCTTTGAGAGGGCTTTGACTCCTGAGGACCCGCTGATCACCAGTTAATTCTGTTGTACGCTGTCGATGGGGGTGACAGGGATATTTGAAACCATACTGGTAAAACTGGTGTTTATGGAAGTGGTGATCATAACGCTGAATTTGCAAAGCGTTGATCTTGGTATCTTCCTGATCCGTTTGGCTAAAAACATTCCACAAACATACCTCAGGTGTTCGAAAGAAGGCCATCCTTCTCTTCAAAGCTTATTTTGAGAAAATCAGGTTAATATTACGTGATCTGATTCCTCTAGTTCTGTGGCAGACGACCACCTCTAAAAACCTCCTTAGGGTAAATCAGAGGCTATTTACTTTTTAAAAACACCTTAAGATAAACCTGATATATTTACTTCTAACATCATCTATCTGTAAGCCAGAAATACTCTTTAAAATTGATTTGAAAGTCTCTTTTGTACTTATTGTCATTTTGTTACATTTGCTGTGGATTGTGTTGTAATACATTATTGAATAGGATTATATATGACAAATTAAATCTGACCATAGTCATTTTTTGGCACAAGATATATGCAGTCTAAAAAGCCCAATTTACAAGAAAAATTGCAGGATGTCATTTTATGTATGTCTTCTTGTGAACAATTCTTAACAGGAAAGACATATTTAGCTCTTAGCACTTTGTATTTTGTCAAATAGATGTGATTTTATTTCCTGTGGGTCAACTTAAAGGATTGGAATGTAAAATTAGATAGGGTTGGAAAACTTAAGCTTCTTGGTTAATATCTATTAGAATTATCAAAAAAAGGAATGGAAGGAACCCAATGAGATTGTTAAGTTTCATCTCCCTCTCCCAGGCGACTAAAGGAACGCTGAAATTTTGATTGGCAATTATGGATGCAGCAGAGCTGAGCAACTTAGCAACTGGATATAAAAAGAGGAAAGAAGTTTTCTGGAGAAATGCTCATTCCTTTTAAACTCTTCCATGGAGACTTTGAAAAGACCTCTAATTATATTTCCTCATCAAACTGCCTGCCATGTCAGTCACTTGAGCAGTTTCCCAAATGGTAACTGGCGTTTTGGTCTCACTTAGCCTTTAAAACATATTTTAAAACGTAACAAAATGGCAGGCTGGCTGTGTCTGCACTACAGTACAGGTATGTCACCTGTATTTGGCGTAGACACAAGTAACTTTTAATCAGCTCACATACCAGGTTAGAAGGGGTCTGCAAGCAGCGTGGAAATAAATGTGGTTCCAGCTACCTGGAGTTGTGACGGCGCTCTTAAACTTGCCGTGTCCATCATCCTTCTGAATGAGAGCGTGGCTTTTTCTGACTACTGCTGCAAGTTAAAAAGCAAATACCTGTAGCTGTCTAAGGAGAAGAAACCACCTCATCAAACAAATCTCTGAACTCGCCAACAGCAGAGTCACGGGTCTTTCTTCTGCGTGTCAGATACATCATTCTGTTGACATCTAGAGCATTTTCAATACTCTGTAAAGAGTAAATGCCAGATGAAATTGGAGGTTCTTGATTGATTGAACTATCTATAAATCACTCACTCGCCAAGAATGTTTGAATGTTAAGAACATATGTGCTTTTCTTTTAAAAATAATGGAATTGGAATGGATTCCTTTCCAGCAAAATTTTCCTGTAGGCTTCCATTGCTTGAGCAACTGCAAATAGACTTTTATTTATGTAAGGAAAAGGGGCAGCTCCGATTATGTTTGTATTTGGTGGCTCTTGCAATAGAGAGGCTAATCTGTCGTTTCTTTATTGTCTGAATGAGAAATAATAGTTGCTTAGGAGATTGTGTTTTTACAGAGATTACGGGTTAGATTATAGTTCACCGTTAGTCACAAATAGCTTTTCTTGGACAAGAAACAATTCTGGAGGAAGCAATATTTTATATTTCTCCAAACAAAGAACTTCAGAGGCACAGCTGTAGTTCAGCTCTGCCATTATGGAGTCGCAGAACAAGGAGGAAGTGAAAATTCTGCTCCGCCCTGGGGACCTTGGCATTGCATTCCTATGCTGCCTCCTCTGTCGCAGGGAAAAAAAAAAAAAAAGAAAAATGCCCTTAGGATAGTAAGTGTGAGTGATAAGGGATACATTTCTTGCTCAGCAGGAGATTATTGCATAAGAGATGACTTTTGGCATAATGCATTTTGATTAATTTCCTAGGAAATGGAGCACTTGGCTGCTGGGTCCCTCGGAATCTAGAACGCTCAAACATCAGTAAATGAAGGACCTGGGGTTTAGGCTCTTTTCAGTGTGTGTTCCCTAACCACTACTTCAAGCAAAACTGAAACAGAGCCATTTTTCATCCTCCAACAGGATGAATAACCGACTGATGAATCCTCAGAGTGGTTATTCATTTTGCATGAGTAATGAAATATCACTGCATCACCATGATGAATCTTGAAATCTGGTTCTTCCCCCCTTCCTTCCTACCCTGGTCCCATCAGGCTTCTCATTACTGAATAACAGGGTCTCATGTTTGCTAATGCTTCTTTCCTGGAGGCCTGAATCTTGCTTTTCTGGCTGGACTGGTGCCTTCTCAGCAGGAGGAAGGAAGATTGGACCCTATGAGCCTGCTCCCCGGGGGTTCTTCAGCTGAGAAAAGCCCAGAGCCTGGATAACTCACTCCATTTGACAAGGAAACCCCTAATTGTGAGGTGATGTAAGGTGGCCTCTGTTTCTGGCAGAATTCCTACTGAATTTAAGTGGCTGTATCTGCAGATGCTTGTGCTGTTTGAGGGGCTGTTTCTTGTTTTATGAACTCCAGATGACTTTGGGTGGGAGACAAATGCCAGGGGGCAGTCTGCCTAGGCTGTGGTGATGCCCAACAGTTAAACCAGTCAGGATATTTATGAATTGCTCCTAATTTAGGTGCCTGTTTCTCTGCTTAGCGCAGCACAAAGCCCGTGAACCTGAGCTTTATTTTCTCTTTTCCCTGTTTCGCTAATGAGGAGAGAGTTGCAAGTTAAATAATGCAAGCTATTTTTAGGGCTGTAACCTCAGATATTCTGTGCATCAAGACTGGCATGATCTTTTTCAGTCGCTTGAGTGCGTATTTCATTGCTGTGGAATGGTTGCATCTTCATCTTGTAAGTAGAGGAACAGAAGAGCTTTTTCTGAATTTTTATTAGCAGCTTCCTCCCCTCTCTCTGTGTCCCTTGATAGCTACTCCTGGCGCAGCTGATGGGGAAATACTTGTCCAGGTCTGGTCCAGCTCAGAATCTTCAGTAAACTACAAGAAAAGATAAAGGAGAGGACTCCTAAGAACCCATAAAGGCTTGTGGAACGAACAATGTAATAAAACTCTAGCAATGTGATTAATTTCTGAGCAAAAAATTTAGTAAGAGTGACTTGTGCAGTCTCAGTGGAGATCTGGGGAGACAAAAACTTGGAGCACAATCGTGGTCGTTTACAAATAATTATATGTCACAGTGCTGGAAGCTTTGCGCTGGGAATATGCTTCGCTTCAGTCTTGTTTTAATTGGTGTATCTATGAGCCAAGTGTTGTTTTTCTACCTGACTTTGACCTCACAGTCATCCGAGGTGTTGATACTTGTATAAACTTTTCCCTGCGTTCACAATCGGGGCTTAAAGAGCCAAGCGAGTGCTGGTGGTGGAAGCTCCACGCCATCGACGTTGCGTTACATTTGCCAAATCTTCTAAGCTTTCACGTGTGAGTTGTCCTTCTTCAAGCACCTCTCTCTCTCCCACAGAGGCATTTGCATTCCTGTATTTCTACATTTCTATAACCAAACCATTCTCCTGATGCCTTGTTCCCTCTGTGATGTGTACGGGGTTGATAGGAGTAGGGAACCGAAGAGTCAAAACCCAATAATAAAGTGTATTTGGTGATGTATTTGTTGCTGTAGACCAATATAATTTTATCCCGAATAAACAGGGGCTGTTCTTACGTTTACCTGTAGCGTGTAAAAACATAGCTTGGATGTGGCGTTGGGGAGCCTTTCGTTTATCTCTAAAAGTTGATGAAATGGAGAGGGAAAGGGGAACGAAGGGTGAATTCTTTTAACGGTGGAAAACAGGAATAAGCTTTGTAGAGACTTTATCAAGATGGGAAGCTAACCCAGTGATGAAATACTGAATTGATAGGATTTTACTTTGAGTTCATTTCCTGAATCCTGATACTCCTTTTAGAGTTTGGCTAGCGAGCTGTTGCTTTTGCCTTTGTAACAAAGGATTTCTTCAACGTTCTGGACAGCTTTAAGGCACTGCCACTTCCTCCACGGAGCTGTAAGGACTGCTACAAGACATCTAGAGTGGTTTTTTGGGGTGGGGGCTTAGCAGTAGTGGTATACAGCAGGAGTGAATGACTGGAGGTACTAAATATTTAATATTTAACAGGATAAAAGATGTGCCTTGATACTCAACTAACAGCGTAGCTCAAACCTGGGTTAGAATGTTGAAAATTAATACTAGTTAAGAGCAGGGTATCAGTTTACAGGAAGCATTTGAAGTTTAAGTGGCTCTAGTAAAACGAGACACAAGTGGCAACAGGTATTTTTAAAAAGCTGTCCAATCACGGAGGTGTCAAGATCGTGTGAAATGTAGTCAGAATTTGCAAAAAAAAAAAAAGTTGAAGAGCTTACTTAGGTGATCCTGTGTGGGTTTTCTAAGCCACTTTGACCTAAACTTGGTTACAAATGTGTCCTGTTGTCCAGAAAATAAATAGATCTCTATAAAATGACGTAGTAACCTCTCAGGCAGAACAAGTATCATTCAACCTACTGATTTACAAAGCTGTGCAGGCATGTTGTGGAGAGTATCGTGGGGTTTGTAGCATAACTGTGTTTTATATTCAGTCGGTAGTATACCCTTAATGCTAAGGTTGATGTTCTTTGTTGCCCTTTGCCTTTACGACCTCTGTAACTGAAAAAATGGCTTTTTTTTCTGAAAAAGGATCGGTTATGATGCCATGTGACTAGCAATCTAGGTTCCACAGAAGATGAAAGAGGGTGCTCCAGTTGTTTCACTTCCAGTTTTAGAGCAGAATGTGACAGTTGAAAGCCCCATCTTAAACTGAGGCTTTTGGGTACCCACCTGCAACAAAGAATGTCCTGGGAATGAGAATAACTGTTTGTCTTTTTGTCTTAAATTTTACAGGCTTGAAAAGAAATAGATTATTTTTTTTTTTGCCCTCCCCCATATCCTGCAGAAAAATCAAATTATTTCTGAATGCCCTTTTCACAGAAAATGGCATAGCTACATTCTTGCTTACCTCCTTATTAAGATTATTTGTTAAATGGAACTTCCTGTGGAATGGAAATCAACTTTTTAACGACCTTTCACCATGATCTTGCTAAATAGAAAAGGCCCATTTAAAGAATGGGTGTTGCTAATCTCCAGCCCAGAACTTCAAGATCAGTCTTCAGACCAGTAAGATAGGAGTGAGTGGGGAAATTGGTATCATTAAACAAAGATCTTTTAGGTCAAGAAATTGGTTTCTGTGAGAAATGGAAATATGTTCCCAGCTAATAGACGGAGCAATAGAAAGTAAAATGAATGTGAATTTAGTTCATGTATCTTCCTAAAAACAGAAAGATTTGATTCTATTTCCAGATAAGCCAAGAGATCTATAGAGTGTTGGAAAGGGCCGGGCCGTCGAGCCAGCGTAGGTCTGAAGTGGCGTAGCTACTTCATTTCTTTATTTTTTAATTCTTTCTAATGAGCAATCTTGTTTTCTCTTTTTCAGCTTTTCTGGGAGAAGAGGCTACAAGGCCTCAGCGCATCAGATGTCAGCGAACAAATCATAAAATCCATGGAGCTACCTAAAGGTCTTCAAGGTATTGTGTTCACTTACTGCAGTTGCTTCAGATCCACACAGTTGTTCGTGCTTAAAAAGGACAGAGTTTTTGATGCTCTTAACAAGTTCGCAGTTTACAGTCAGATTGGGGGTTGGAACTAGATGATCTTTAAGGTCCTTTCCAACCCAAACCGTGCAGTGGTTAAGTAAACTTGAAATTGTAAATGTTCTTGCTGAGAAAATACCTCAGTCTCCAAAACAATGTTTATTTTTAGGTCATTTATATAGTTAATATAAACCACGCTTTAGAACTGCACTTTTATTGGTGAGAGTTGATCTAAAATACGTTCAGGTCATAATTTGCAATTAATAACTTTGTTCCACTGCTTGGGAGGTTTTCTTGGGAATTGGAGTGTTGTAAAAATCTCCAGTGTAGTGTTAAAGACTGTGCTGGTGTGGATTAATACCATGAAGCTGCAAAGAAACTGTTTCAATATGTGACTGATAAATTTATGATGGGATTATCGTGATTAAAAAATTGATGCTATTGTAATTCACAGAATCATCTAGGTTGGAAAAGACCTTGAAGATCATCTAGTCCAACCATAAACCTAAGACTAATTGTTAGTGTAAGCAGAAAACCTCACCGGTTTTAGAAATGGGATGCCTTTTGGCATGCTGATTTAAAATGAGAGCTGTGCTATTACAAAGCCATTTTTAATAACTTGCATTTAACTGTTTAGATTAGACCATCACGTATCCAGTGGCACTTATACCACGAGCCTACGTAACTTTACAAACTGAGAAGAGCTCTGCCACTGGAAGTTACGCATGAAATGTGGTTGGTAACTCTTCAATTATCTTTCTCGTAGGAGTCGGCCCCGGTAACAACGACGATACCCTGTTATCAGCTGTTGCTAGTGCTTTGCACACCAGTTCTGCACCCATCACGGGGCAGCTCTCTGCGGCCGTTGAGAAGAACCCAGCCGTCTGGCTGAACACATCTCAGCCCCTCTGCAAAGCTTTCATAGTCACAGATGATGACATTAGGTAAGTTTTTAGTAAAACAAAAAGTAAATTGAATTAAAATAGATTCCTTCCTGGCTCAGTGCAGTCCTGGAGAAAAGGGAAGAGAAGTGTGAACATTTTTCTTGTACCTGTTGATTAGTTCAGTAACTTGAAAAAATAAAACCCTGTTTTTTTATTTTGTGGTCAAAATACTACTATAAATTATTTACTAAGGTATGAGTCATAATCCACATTTTCTTTCCCAAGAGAGTGCCCTAAACATTAAGCTATAGTCATGATCAATATTGCCTTTCTTCCTTCCCATTTCTGGTTTGGTCAAGTTAATTTGTTGATCTCAGTTAAAGAGTAAGCAATTTCAACAAAGAAAAATAAGAATATTCCCCTATAGCATATAGCTTTGTGGCTAATACACTCTCTTAAAGTGGGAGATTGGGCTACGATATGAAGAGCACGATGAGATCGATCTATTCACATAGGGGCAAAGATTTTGCTTTTTAATAGCTGCACTGTTCATCTTCTTTTCAAAGAAAAACTCATCCTTTTTTGGGGTACTAAAAACAGGGGCTTCAGCACTGAATTTCAAGGTTAGGACTGAGCAAAGAGGGAGATTTCTTGTTGCATTGCTTAATTGCCAGAGTGTGGCAAGAGGCAGGACACAATCCTGACATCCAGTTTGATAGTATTGCTTGGCGTGAATCAACACGTGGGATGAACACTGCCTTTAGTATCACATTTTTAGTTAAATTGAAGGTTTCAACAGGAAATCTGAAGACCAAACTTGGATCTTGCCACTTGGTGGAACTCACTCGACACCAAAGTCTGCTACTATCACATTTTTTTCTAAGCCCTAGATGGCTACCTGAAGCTTCTGCAGGGCTAATGTTAAGGTATAATTATTATAATTATTATTATGATTATGATTCCCAGTCCTTTACTGAGGGGTTTACTTTATTTTCTTAAACATCAACTCGAAATGCTTTCAGAAGGTAAACTCCTTTTGCCTTCCTACAAAAAGTTACAGGGCAGAATGAGAAACTTTCTTAGCATGTTTGACAAGGTTTATTATTTATTGGAAACAAAATTCCTTTTTTGTCTTATCGGTCATGCAGTTGTTTTTACAAAGGAGATTCTGGATTTGATGTCAGTCCTGGCAACTCAAGAAGGACACGGATTCTGACCTGGAGCAGCTCTACTTCTATGAATATGCTGCTGGTTCGGTGTCTCTTCTGGCTCATGACTTTGTAGGCAGCTCACTCCAAAAGGATTAAATATTTTTAGATGTTACCTTTTCGTACTGTTTGTGTGAAGCTGGCTTTTGTTTTAAAACCACCCAGAAAGCACGTTGCATGGAGAAGTAATATCAGAGTACAGCACCTGTTAGCGCTGAGGAAAGCGGTAGAATTGCTTTCTGAATGTACGTAATGGTAAGGAAGAGTTTGCCACTGGGGATAGCTGGTGAGGTGCCAGCATCTACTCTTTTGTACTGTAAATTCTTCAGGGAGATCACAGCAGGTGTTTACATCTAATAAAATTGCTGTCAGCTTGACTTGTGTTTAGCTTGAAGAATTCCTGGTCGTGTAATAACGGTAAATCTCTTTGTAATCAGAGAAAAATGCAAAATTTCCTCTTTTGGTTCAGCACATTCACTGGGAAAACGTTAAATAACCTCTTATAAATGCTTGGTTAAGAATCAACCATGCTTCCTTGTCGCTAGGGACACGCACCTATTTTATTTTCAGTTGTGGGATCCACCTTCTGAATAATTCTGGGCTTCTTAATGCTAGTCCTGCGAAAGGTAAGTGTGCAAAATGAGTATGGTGTGGTTCCTGGTGGTCTCCACATCCAAATCTTAGCCTCCTGAGGCAGGCTTTTAGAATTCCCTGGGAACTGTCTCCTCCTGTGCTGAGTCTGGGAGATCATTTATCTTGAGACTGCTGCTTTGCAGCTTTCTCTTTCCTGACCAGCATCTAGTTATTTTCTTTGCAACTGCACTGTTGAGGTGCCTCCATTTCCTCTAAGGCTGGCAACCTTTGTGTCTCTGCTAGATAAATGCTTTAATCAGTTTCTCTCTTTTGGGATGAACTGGGGAATTGTATCTTCTGAAAATAACAAGTAAGTGGATTGGTTTTTTCTAGTTGTGCTTAGGTGGATGAAGTTTTGCAATATATTATAAAATTCATTTTTGACTCGCAGCTCTGTTCTGCTTCATAGTCCAGTCTGTCATTCTTTTCAAATCTCTCTCTCTCTTTAGTGGGATTTTCTAAAGCTTATAGTTTCGAGGGGATTTCTTCTCCTAAAGCATCCAAGTCATTTCTAAAAATCCCACCTTTCAGTTTTCAACAGCTCTTTCTCTTGCTCAGTCTAGGTTCTGTGCTGAGCAATTACCATCACCCAGCAGGTTTTGTTCCTGAGCTTTCTCAGCTGTCTTGGCAGTCGCCCTTTTCCAGTAGCATGGCGGTTGGACCTCTGCTTTTTCATAGGGGTAGCCACAACCTGTTAAATTTACCAAATCTAAACAATTAATGTACTATGCCTGGCTGTGTCATGCTGTGCACAGTAGTGGGTAAGAAAACTACCTGTTAAGCTGTCCAAAAACTAAGCTTTATTTACCTTAAGACAGGAATGGGGAGTAATTCAAGTTTAATGCTCTGTAAGTGTCAGGCATGGGTTTAAGAATGTCTGAATCTTAATATGAATCTTGATCCAAGCTAGTCAGCTGTAGCTTAGTCCCTCACAATATTCCTCCGTATCCTATACAAACCTCACTTTCAGACCAAAGCCACAAGAACTTGTAATGTGCCAAAGGAAGAAAAAGAGAGATTGAGAATGTTTCCACAGTCTGAGCTCTCCTCAGGAATAAGAATATTGTGAGATAAAGTGATGTGTGTTGCAGGGAGGCAAAACCCTAAATAATCCTTATCAATCTTGGCTACGAGAGAAACATTCTGACCCCAGATCTAAAGATGAGTTTAATAGAGATATGTCAGGGAAGTGCAGTAACGAGGCACCTGAGAATTTCTCAGTACCATTTAGAGTATGTTGTCTCAACAGTGGATAATTTCTGCTGAGGGAGGAGGAGGTGGGAAAGATCTCTTGGAAGTGATCTGTTGGAGAGATGTATGTGTGGGGGGGAATTAGCAGATGCCCCTAAACCCAAGTTTAATATAATACAGCAAATAGAATCAACACACTAGTAATTAATTCTCCTTTCAAGCAGTGCATCTCAGATCTGGGTAGTGGAAGACTTCTGGAATCCCTGCTGCTGAGGAGCTCTAGAGTATGTTTTTCATAAAAACAGAGTAAATGTTACTATAAGCACTTCTGGTAATGATTTTTGATTAGAGTGTCTCCAAAAAATGCTATATTTGAATGTGCTGGAAGAGCAGGGGAAAAGGGGTGTTACCTCCCTCCTGACACATGGGGAGGTGGAACTGGTGTCCAGACAAGGAACAGGTCGGTTCTGTGGATTTTTTCCTGTCTAATCTGACACCCATCCTACGTGTAAAGGTACCTCTGTGTTTCTGCAGCAGCTAAATGCTATTAGTAGAGCTATATGCAATTTTTTATTTTGATGACAGAGCACCAGCACATAAGGAACTAAATCAAATGGAACTTTATATATAAACTTCCTATTCTTAATGGGACATAGTGAATTAGTTTTAATTTATGATTGGTGTAGTTGAAGGGAGATGGGCAGTTTATACCATTACAGTTTCAGCTAGATCTGAGCATTTAAATGATATAAATGAGCATTTTGGTGCAGCATTTCTTCAATCAGAATACAGTCCTGCCAGGTTTCAAATGGGAACGTGTTTTGATGGAATATGTTTATTTCAATATTTGACAAGAAAACAAAACTTACAAATTTTTATCTCTTGTTTAGGAACTAAACATAAGGAACTAAATCAAATCCATAGGTTTAGCAATATAGAAAAATGGAGAAATCAGGGGGGAGGTTGGCACAATATCATGGTTTGTTTGCATACAGCGGTGTGGGATCACACTTCTTTAGAGCATGGACACATCCCTTAGTTGTGTGGCCTGAGAAGAGTGCCAGTAGTAAGGACAAATAAAATCATCCTAAGCACTAAGGAAATCACCTGAGCACAGACTGTACCCAATCCTGTTGTATAAAACAGTTCTCCACTGAAAATAAGCTCAGAATTGGAGTTAGGGGCCTGTGGATTTCTGTGTTAGGAGTAACATGTCTTTAATTTTAGCTTCCTTTTGAAGGCAAGAGCACTTAAACTAAAGGAGGAGGGTTGTGTCTTGCTGGGAGGAAGGCCACAAAGAGCCCGTGGCCAGTGGGCTGCTGTCGTGTGGGAGCTCCGTGGCCAGGATGGTGCTGCGGAGCTGAAGGGCTGAGGGCCGGTAACGAGGAGTGGGCACTTGTGGGCAGTGCTGCTAACACTCTCGACTTACTGGGCTAAGACAGTTTTACTTAATACTGCTGTGAAAAACTGCGTTAAGAAGTCAAATTAATCAAATTGAATGGAGATGCTCTAAGTCCTAGAGTTTTACTCAGTGTTAAGGATGAGCACTTTTTATTAGTAGTGTGTTCTTGCTGTTGGCTCTTAAACATTCACTCTTGGTAGAAGTCATGCTACTTGTATAAAAAGAGCTATTTTTTTAATCTTTAAAAACTCTTCTAGAAGACCAGGCTCTTCAGGACTGGGACTGCCGTGAATTACTTTGTGGTTGTTGCTCCCTGGTTGATCAACTAGCTGGCTGAAAATTTGGAAATGAGATAACTGAGGAAAGCTGCGTCTTTGCGTGAGTTTGGGAAGCAAGACCTGGGAGTAACCTCTGGAGAAGGCCACCTGTGCTGTAAAGAGGGAACCTGGGCCCTTAGGAGTTAGTCCGAGATACAGAAAAATAGCTGTCACTTGTGGGTGTTGTGACAGTTAAATACTGCAGTCGTGTGTCCAAGATGGTAGGAGGAGGCTTGTTACAAATCAGGATGATGGTTCTGTAATCTAGGCCAGGCTGAGCTTATGTTTCGGTATATGTTTTTCAAAACTTCCTCAACATAGTTCCGTACATTTAAAAGAAGATCTCAAATAAAGGAGCCTAATGAAGTGGTAAAGCTTATGATTGTTTTGTGCCCAACTCCTCAAAGTTGATATATAAGATACTTGCTGGCCTTTAGGTTAGATTCCATGTCTGGACAACAAACCCACTGAAGAGAAGAGCAGGAAAGGACCTTGTAGCACCAAGAAAGGTTGTTCCAGACTAACGTCTCATGTGCTTTCTGGCAAGCGCATTTTCTGATCCACACTGACATTATGAAACATTCAGAGCCTGGAAGGGGCCTCCGTTCTCTCCCAGCTCAGCTGTGGCTTTGTTCAGGTTACTGAGTGGGCAAGGCTGACTAAATGCCCTGTGACTTTTTGGACAAAGGGTGGGGGTAGATGAATTCCCATATCTTCAATGGATATGTGATACTTCAGGGCTTTTCCAGGAGATACACTTAAAATGCCCAGTGACCAGAACCATGTTGAAGGAACATTTCCATTCCATTCTTTGTAAGAGTAGGGAAACGTTCTTACTGTGTTTCAGTTCATTGCAATTTTCTTTGCACACAAAAGGGGAGCTTTATAAAGATATTCCAGCAGCTTTCTTCTCTCTGATTTGGTCATACAGGCCCTTTTTAAAAAGTGCTCTCATTAAGTGTTCGTATTTATCATCATAGCCTAAATTAGCCCTGAGTAAGGAACCACCAGGAATCCAGGGAAGGGATCTCCTGGTGTAAATGGCTGTTGACTGTGGTCCGAAGCCTGTTGCGATGGAGCGTGTAGGCTGTGGATTGTGGAAAGATCCTACTGTCTTAGAATTCTAATGCCAAAGAGGGGAAAAATAAAATATACTTCAATTATTTATTTTCCACAGGCTTTGGCCAGTTCACAATGTATTCCAACAGTGAGACGGTAGCAACTTTTTATTACTTAATTTTTAAAAACCTATGTTTCAGCTTATGTGTGCTCTCGGCATCGTCTTCATTCAATTAACAAATAGTGAATTTGCTACTCTAACTTTTATTTCTCCTTTGTCACAGGTCCTGCGAAAGATAAGGCATCTTTGGTTTCGTTCCGTTCTCTGCCCCAGGGCTTTGAAAGATCATTCTAGAATGATCTTTGGGACAGTAAGCTGTATGTTGAAGATAGAAAACAAGGATAGAAAACAGCTGGAAGATAGAAAACAAGTTCTGCTAGCTTGTTCTTTTTTTTTTTTTCCCTTCCTTTAGCTAGTGGTTGCGGCCGTAGAACTGAATAGCCTTAGAAGCTGGTGTTCCTCAGAGGCCTCTGCCTTCTGTGGAGGGTGTTGGATATCACTCCTGCTCTTCTAAGATTCCACGTTCTTTGTATCTGTCCTGCCATCTTAAATAGCCCCAGGGAGTTTGTTGCACGAAGGAATGAATTCCTCTGCCTGCTTCTGATGAGTTCTGGCCATTTTTAGGCAGATATTTTGTTTAAAGATTTTCTTTTTTTGGAAAACATTGGTTTGACAGTTCATGGATTTTCATGTGCGAGACCTCTGGGCGTGATGTGAAATTTGTATTCCTTTAGGTAAACTTCAAAAGAGGACTTTTTGTGTTCTGGTAACATTTGAAAGCTAAATATTACCTTCCGACTAAACATTGACTCAAAACATCTCAAATTTATATTGATATCAAGGTCATATTTTGAGTTAACTTCCCCCAGGAAAACAAACCTTTGTTTCAGCAGAAGTTGCTGCCATCTTAAATACATCACTGACTGGTGGATAAGACTGAATAGAGGGGTAGGAGTATTTAAATAAATAAATGGAAAGAGTGAAGCTCGTTGAGGTTCTTCCCCCACACACGCAGCGTGTGGGACTTGGAGTTGGTTCACTGAGCACTTAGAAACCTCCTCAGTGCCCCACCATCCTGGGAAGGTGCTCCTGGGGTACACACCCTCACGCTTGGAGAGAGGGAAGCTGCCTCAGATCTCCTTTACAATGCTCGTGGTGGGAATCTGCTGTGATTTTTTCAGTGATCTACCCCAAAATACCTCTGCCAAAAAAAGCAAAAAGCCAGTCTGACAAAGATAGTCCAGTGGGAAACTGCTCCGTTAACTTTCAGCTTGGTCTTTTCAAGTATCTAAGCTGAGAGTGGAAGATTCTATCTCACATTCAAGCCTCCTGTCTCTAGATGAGAGAAATTAAACCATGCACGCCAAGCCAGCGGGGTTTGTGGCTCAGGGTGCTCTTAGTTCTAGTACCTGTGTGCCCGTGTGCGTGCGGAGGTAACAGAACTAGTCAGTAAGGGTTTAGAAAAGCGGTCGCTGCCCCAGGCCTGTCGGTGGCCAAGAAAGCCAACGGCATCCTGGCTTGGGTTAGAAATAGTGTGACCAGCAGAAGCAGGGAGGTGATAGTCCCCCTGTGCTCTGCACTGGTGAGGCCACACCTGGAGTGTTGTGTCCAGTTTTGGGCACCTCAATACGAGAGAGATCTCGAGGGGCTGGAGCGAGTGCAGAGGAGGGCAACGAGGCTGGGGAAGGGCCTGGAGAATAAATCCTGTGAGGAGAGATTGAAGGTGCTGGGACTGTTTAGTGTGAGGAGGAGAAGGCTGAGGGGAGACCTCATCACTCTCTACAGCTCCCTGAAAGGACGTTGTAGAGAGGTTGGTGCTGGTCTCTTCTCACAGGTGATTAGTGACAGAACAAGAGGGAACGGCTTTAAACTGCAACAGGGGAGGTTCAGACTGGGCATGAGGAAAAAATGTTTCCCAGAAAGAGTGGTCAGAGAGTGGAATAGGCTGCCCAGGGAGGGGGTGGAGTCCCCATCCCTGGGTGTGTTTAAGGGTCGTTTGGATGAGCTGTTGGGGGATGTGGTGTAGGGGAGAACTTTGTAGAGTCGGGCTGAGGGTTGGACTCAATGATCCCAAGGGTCTTGTCCAACCTGAATGATTCTGTGATTCTATGTTTAAGAGGCGTTTGGACAATGCCCTTAACAACAGGGTTTAACTTTTGGGCAGCCCTGGAGGGGTCAGGAGTTGGACCAGATGATCTCTGTAGGTCCCTTCCAACTGGAACTATTCTATTGTGTTCTGTTCTCAGTTAAAATAAGAGTGGAGAAACCAGTCCTGAGTCATTTTTTTATGCAAGTATTACGCCCGCAGCCTAGCAGTATACTTGAAGGACTGACGTTTCTGCCCCTTGTTCCCTTCTCTCCCTTCAGAAAACAAGAAGAGCGGGTGCAACAAGTGCGTAAAAAACTGGAGGAAGCACTAATGGCAGACATTTTGTCACGGGCGGCTGATACAACAAAAGATATAGATGTAGAAATGGATAATGGAGATGAAGCGTAAAAAAGAAATCAGGTGAGTCCCAGCTCCTGGGTGAGATTTCCCCGTCCCCGTTGCCGGCAGGCACGCGGCAGTCGCTCGGTGGGCTGTAGTGCATCACACACAAGCAGTCCTGCTTTCTCTCTGCACGTGTGTTAGCTGGCGTGCCCTATAGCAGCAGAAAATGAGGGTGGTTTTGCATATATCGACAGGAAAATCCTCACATGAAGTGCTACGCAGGTCACCAGCAGTGGTTTCCATCCTTTACAGCAAAGACTCAGTCTCTGGAAACTGTTGCAGGTCTGTTTTCTGGCACTTGGTGTGAAACCGGGGTAAAGCAATCAGAATAACCATCCTTTTTCTGTTCTTCAAAATTGAATTTAGTAAAACCACGTAACAAGTTCCTGAAACTTTTCTATTTATTTTTAAATGGGTAACACCTCTACAAATTAATTTTCCAAGGCATCCTCTTGTATCTTTATACCTGTTTACAGTACTGCTCTGTGGATTTGCCAAAGACTTCCTTCAAAAATCCTTTTTTTTTTTTTTTTTTTTAACCATCTGCAGAAGAAAGGTAATTCAGTCTCTTGTTTCCACCGAGCACGTAGCGCTCATTTATGAAAGTGCAGAGCTTTGAGATCTGACCTTTTCATACAGAGTTAGCTGAAGTTTTAACAACTAAGAATTCTGTCTGGAGGTGGTTGTGTAATTTTAAAGGAATTAATTTCATTTTTTTTTGTTCTGGAGTTAATACCCACAAGGGGAAAGAATATATATATTCCCTATTTGACAGGTACAAAGGAGTTAACTTTTATAAAACCATGGATACTACGTTCAGGTAACTTGCAGATATAGGATGGAAGTTTCCAGGCTGTGACCTGCTTTATCAAGGCTGCTGAGTGTTCCAGCTGGTGTTCAACCCGCAGTGCAGAGTGGTAATTCCACGGCGGTTTAGCTCCCTGCTAGATGAAGAATATATATATTATTGAATATATATTGAATATATATATTCAAAATAATTATTTTGACACTCAGCATCTGGACTGTGCACTAGGTTAACTGCTTCAGGTACAAGGGCGTGTTGCTTGAGTAAATTCTTACAATTAGAAGCAAAATGTATTTATAATGTACCCGCCTGCCCCTGAACACTCATGTTTCTTATTACTGAGTGTCAGGGCAACATAAAGGGTAATTTGAGCTTTAAGTTGTGGACAAGAGCTATTTGCCAGTGTTGGTTACTGCTCACTTAACAGACCAGTAATCTTGATGTTTTCCAGGCTTCTGGAATCTTAATTACTTTAAGTTACAGCTATTTACTATTAAACTCTCAATCCTTAAGTATTTCTCCTATAAAAGTCTAATTATGGATAACTTTAAAGGCAGTCAATAAAGAACATTGTTTGAAGATGTGACGTTTCAAACCTTTGCCGTTTTAGAATCCAATTGTCATTTTGAATTTTTGAATTTAGCATAAAAGAATTATTTTGTAACAGAGTCCTTGGAAGTGGTTATTGTTGCACTGGTACTGTGGTCTCTGCAGAAATCAGTTGGGTGAGTAGACCTTGAGTTTCCTCAACTTGTGGCCTCGTGAGCTATTAACCTGTACGTAGCCAACACATTTACATGTTCTATAAAACCATTTTTTTTTTTTGCTCTAGTGGCTTTAATTAGACTTCAAGAAGATTTTTGAGTAGGTGGATTAGTTAATGTAAAATAGCTTGAGAGGTGCAAGGTTTTTTACCGTTTATACGGACTAACATTTGAGTATGATCTTTTTATATTAAGAAACTTTTCATGCACACATGATGCTGTCTTTAAAAAACAAGAATTCAGAAAATTAGGGCCGTCGTGAAGCACTGCAAGAGCCTGGGTAACGTGCCAGGAGCGTGTGTGGGGAATGAAAAAGTAACGAGGCATCTGTGGGACTCTTCCCAACTGAGGATCTTCTGACATATTAATTTTTTGTTGCCCACTTTGGAATTATTTATAGTTTTCTCTTCATGTGGAACTGAACCACAGCTGTAACCGCTCCAGCAAAGCCCTCGAATTGATGCGACCAGCAGCCTTTTCTTTGCCAACGGGGGTTATTTCTTTCTCTCTTCCAGGTACTTCTAACTGACTTATCCCAGGAGGAACTTCCTAAAAGACAGAGGCACTTTCTCCTTCGGTCTTTCGTTATAAGAAGAAACGGACCCATGCACATTTATATAGCTTTCTAATAGCATTAAAACCAATGCCTTTTTTAGACTCCTATTTTTGATGTATATATCTTATTTGAAAAGCAACTTTATTTTGTGTCCTATGACTTAAAGTCCTTTTTTAAGTATCGAACGTTACCCTTAATCTAAAGCTGAGCTTTTGATGCCAGGTTGCAAACCTACTGGAATTATATTGCCTGTACTAAATATTTGTTTTTCCTGTGGTTTTTAGTAAGAATGGATCACAAGAACAGAATGATTTCCCAATTAAAGATTATTGTGACTCTGTATATAAACAGATTTTTATACCTATGGGTGAGAACACCTGTACATTCTCCGTCATCACTGTAAAGATAAATAAATGATTATATTCCAAGCAGTTGAAAACTCGTTGTGGTGTGGATAGAGTAAGCAAAGCGTGTCACTGCTCTTATTTCAGTGTTCCACAGGAAAGGCGTAAATCCAAGCGCTGTCTTTGCCCCGAGCGCTGCCTCAGGAAATCTCTCAGAACTCGGAGCTGTTGGGGATGTTTCGGCCGAGGTGAAGTGCAATTGCCTATTTCCTCTGAGAAAGAAGATTGCTAAAAATAAGTAGCCAGCACGACTTTACAGAGTTCTGCTTTGAGGTCAGAGGGAGACTGTGAGGAAAGTGTCTTCAGAGCAGAATGCAGCAGGCACCAACTCCGGCTTCTTTCTGCCTCCCTAGACAGAGCAGGGACAGCCTACGGCATGGCAGAGGCTTCTGTGAAGTGAGGTGGGTTAATCAGAAAACTCAGAAATAATCAAAAAACTTTTGCTTAACTTCCCTGGTGACTTAAAGTCGAAATTGCCTGGGAGGTCAGAGTAGTTCCAAGGTCAGAGTAACGTCTGCTTCTCCATGAGTAGAGGGGGGGGGGGGAGCTTTTCCATCGCCTCTGGAGTCTTGTGTCTACACAAGAGGCAAAGTGGAGAGATGGGTGGTCTTGCTGCAGGATTTCCTGGGCTGGGAATCCAGATAAATTGTCATTTTTCTGAAGTAGCTTCCTTCAGGATATAATTGAATAAAAGAGATTAACGGTTTTGATCTTTTCCAGCCTGGTCAGAGATTAGGGAGTGATCAAACCCTCTCCTCAAGAAGAGAACAGAGCCTGTTACCAGATTATCCTGATTTGGTGGGTTTCGTGCAGATTGCTTTTTGGGAATGTGTGTGTGCTGCGCTGCTTACTGACTCTTCAGAACACACGTTAAGGTTTGATGGATAAAACTCAGAAAGTAGAACTTGAGTGAAAACACATCACCGTCGATAATCGGTTCAATTTAAGAAGAATTTCTGCTTGTTCTAATTCCAGAGTTGTGTAATTACTGATCAAAGAGTTCACAAACGGGGGTGTGGATGACTTCTGCGTAGCTGTACAACCCAGTCTTATTTTAGGGATGAAAATGCCAGGACGTTACTCTTCACACAACTATAAAGTGCAGTAAAATCAGCACAGAAATGGCTTTAAAACGCTCTTTCCGATTCTAATATTCCATATAAGAGCAAAAAGCAGATACAGCTTCTTACAGAAGAAAAATTAATAGTAACTGTCTAACTGTGCCTTGTAGTTTTTTTGCTTTTTATGACACCAATATTAACACTTCATGCCCTTGGGGCCGGGGGGTTGTCCAGGTCCTGGATACAAAACCCCTGGTAGCGCGTGTCCGGACTGTACTGTGACACTATTTAACGTGTTGTTGATTTATTTCTCAATGATGCCTCATCACTTTTTTTTTTTTTTTTAGTGAGTAGCTACTATTACTGAAGGCAGCTGAAAAGCCTCGGGGGAAGAAAATGCCTCTCATTTTTTAATGAAGAGATGTTCTCTGTCAAAACTAAAAAACTTTGTGTTACAACCCAAGAAGTTTCCAAAGTTTGGACTCAAATTTGGCAAAAGACTTTCTACTAATGCTTTCATCCCCTTTCTGTCAAAATTGTCGTTCTGATGGAAGCCTTTCTGTTGGCAGTAAGTGTATTTTGGTACTAAAAAGCTGGATATTTACTCCACTGTAGTGCTGGCTCAGTGGTCCTCAGAGCAGCTTCGAATGGAATGATTTTCTGGTTTTAATAGTATTTTTCAATCTGGAAAACAGCAAGACCATAGCGAGGGAAGGACATCACTGGCCTTTAACTCCAAACCCTGGTCCGGGACAACTACTGCTCTTATTTTGTGAACAGAGGCTTAACTGGTTAACTGGTGATGGGGATGGTGGTGGTTACAGGTTAGCCAAGATTTAGGATTCCACATTTCAACACCTCCCCACCCCTCGGTATGTGCTAGCCCTCATGCCCTGCATCGTACAGGGATATTCCTTAGGCTCCTAACGAAGGCCATTCCACTTTTGAGGAAATAATTGCAAATTTGGGGGCGGGAGAGGACACGTGATGTGCTGTAGCTTAGTGTTGGGGTCGTTACCTGCGATGGGAGGGGCTCAGGCTTGAGGGGCTGCCTGAAAACTGCTGCTGTATTTGGGGAAGGAAGGAGAGACTTACAGTTTGCTCCTCTACGGGTTGCAAAAAGTCATGAAACAACAAATTTTTGGGGCTCATCTTTTTTCCTGGGAGGGAGAAATAATCCTAGACAAAACTGGGTTAAAGGTATTTGCCTCTGGGCTTGAAAATTAGTGATCTGTTCTGCTCGCCATGCTAACTGGAGCAGTCTGACGTCACAGGAGAGGGGATGGGAAAAGACTTTTCGGGTCCCTCGTTCTGCCTCACGGCTGCTGCGGGCAAACTTGTGCCCCCCCAGACCTCAGCTGGGCAGGGTGGGGGCGGGCACACTCACCCCTACACTGCCTCGCCGTTGCCAGCTGAATTTGAGTTCCTCATTAACAACTTTCATCATTCCCATTAAAAAAGTAGATTATTAATAATTTTGGCTAATGTTTTGGTCGTCTTAGTGTAGTTTAGCTTGGTACTCTTAAGAGTAATTTGACGAACAATAGAAGCTTCAGTTGTGTAAAATCCTAAATGCACTTTTTCATCTAGAAGCAGGTGTCAAAATAAACTAAATGATTTGGTTCCTTTAGGAAGGAGCCATTCGTGTCTGAGGCACTGAAATCTCAGGGCTCGGACCTCCAGCCTGCACATTAACAATCAAACTCACAACCAGTTCAAAACCACTATTTGAGCACCCAAAGCACTGCTTGGATCTAAAGATTTGCTCTTCTCATCTGCAGAGCAGCTGCCTGAGCCCCGGGCTCAGCAGCTCCTTGATTTGTGGCGGGGTGGGAAAAGGAAATTATTGTTTCCGTTGCTGTCACCTACTGCTTGGCCACGCTCTCTGGTGCAGCTGCCACAACCCCCTGGTATTAAGAGGGACAAAATGTCATCTTGGAGCATTAAGGCAGCTCCAGGAGCATGTTGTACCAGGCAGAGCACGTCTCTTGGGTGCCACCAGCAATTTGGAAATCCTGTTGCACAAGTTGCAGTTCCCTTCGCATATTGTAAGAATTAAAAATTTATCTTGTTCTTCGTCTTTCGTCAAGTTCTTCGTCTTGTTCTTCGTCTTTCGTCAAGTTCTTCGTCTTCTTCTTTGTCTTTCATCAAGTTCTTCGTGTTAACATTTAGTCAATTTCTCCTTTGTCTTTCATCTTGTTCTTCATCTTGCTCTTCGTCTTTTGTCAAGTTCTTCATGTTAATAATATTCAATTTCTTCTTAATCTTTCATCAAGTTCTTCATCTTGTTCTTTGTCTTTCATCAAGTTCTTCATGTTAATATTATTTAGTCAATTTCTCCTTCATCTTTCGTCAAGTTCTTCATCTTGTTCTTTGTCCTTCATCAAGTTCTTCGTCTTGTTCTTTGTCCTTCATCAAGTTCTTGGTCTTGTTCTTTGTCCTTCATCAAGTTCTTCATCTTGTTCTTCGTCTTTCATCAAGTTCTTTGTGTTAATATTATTTAGTCCATTTCTCCATTGTCTTTTGTTAATGTCATTGTCTTTCATTAATGTCGTGGAATTTGCTTCGTGGAAGTTTTCTGTCCCTACTCTGAGGTCTCAGTGCAGAGCTCTCTACCCCTCCGCCACCAAATACACCCAGAAAAAAGGGTGTGATTAGGGTGCCCCCAACCTTCTGCCACCGATCGGCACAGGAGTGAGGGCATCTCCCCCTGCAAGCAGAGTTTTCCTCCCAGAGCATTAAACCTGCCTGCTGTATGCACGCTACAACGCTCAGTTCTGATTTTCTCCCATTCATGTGCTGGTTTAGGTTGAACTTTTTTGGTAATAAATACAATTTGCAACTCGTGCATGTTATTTAGTTGCTACAGGTCCTTAAAAGGTGAGTCGGTTCCCTTCGTCATTCACAGGGATTCCTCCTCCTCTCTCTTCCCCAGTCCTCATCGAGGATTGCTTTGTGAAGTAAGCCCTTATGAAATACTTATATTTAATGTGAGATCAGCAGTTTAGGTCAGGAGCCTTAAATGAAGGAGGATCTAAACAGTTTCCTCCGTCTTCTGTTCGTAATTCCTCCCTGGAGACACTGGCAGTTGCTGACCGGGGAACTGTTTGCAACCACGACTCACCCAGATCTCCCCTCTGTGGTTATCTGGATTTTATTTACATCACATTTAGTCCTTGGAGGAACTCAAATATGGTCTAAATGGGGCAATCACTGTCATCTTGTACGTGTTAAGTACAATATTTAGAGTGTATTTTGTGCTTGGAAGTGGTGTGGGTTTCATATATAGCTGCAGACTCCCTGCGGGTGCACATACTCTGTTTGCAGGAGCAGACCACAGAGATCCACCGGAGACATTTAAAGAGAAATTAAGATAATCTTTAAATCTGAAGCAGCTTCTGTAATACAAACTGAAGCAAAATCAGAGACTCTATATATGGAATTATTTCTCAAAATGCTCAACTCTCCCTTCTTCTTCCTTCGTGATCTGGCTGGAGCTGGAGTCTGAAGGCCAGCTCGAGGAAGGCTGCGGTGCAGAACACGTCAGCGCCTTCTAGGAAAAAGCATACGCTGGGCAGTGGAGCAAATGCCACCGGGGCTGTGTGTCCCTCCGGGGACCCCTCAGGACAGAGCAGGGATCTCTCCAAAGAGATGAGTGTCAGGGATGGGTGTCAGGGCTGCAGGAGACCTTTTGGTGCGTGAGGAGGCATCGTCTTTCACATCGCGTATCTTTTGAGGCAGATGCGGCTTCGTCACCACCTGGACTGGGAGCCCAGAGAGTCACAAGGGTTCTGTGATCCCCTCGGGTTAAATGAAGGTGAAATGACACCAAACAACTCGTTAAAATGTTTTAGTTGCAGTAGAAAACAATTTAAACTTGGAAAAGGATAATAAGCCTCTTATAAATCTATAAGAAAGAAAAAAAAGGAAAGAAAAAGAAAGGAGAGAAAGAGTCAAAGCAATCTGGCTCACAACCCCTGGATCCAGCGTTGTCTCAGGTCCAGTAATCCCGGGTGGTGGGTGCACACCCAGCAAAGTTTCTGTCACCTTTTAAGTTCATTTTATCAGCTGATTTGCATATTAGACGAGGAGGGGCAGGTATTCCACCAACTCATTTCCATGAGAGACAAGGAAAAAGGTGGAGCAGGGGTTCTGTGTGTGCATTGAGGGCAAAATGGGGTGCTCCACCCCTTGTCCAATTGAGTCAGTGGTTATGCTCACCCTGCCCACCTTTGGTTTTTCCTCATTTCCAACAGATTTTTGCTGCCTTCCTGCTTCTTGAGCAATCATCTGGCTTCTGGGGCAGAAATGCTCACCTCTTGTCAGTTCTTGTCATGGAAGTCATTAGCAAGGCCTGCATGGTGTCTGGCTTACACAATAGAGCCACGAAGTATCAGGCTGACACAGCAGAGCCTGAGATTAAGGCTCCTTGTGCTTGATGGCAAGCTTTGGTTTCACTCAGTCCAGTGTAACCCCTTTGAGGTTTATCTCAGGAGTCTGATGGTACAACCAGAAGGGAGTGGGGGGTGCATCCTTCCATACACTCCCACTTCCTTGGGTGACCTTCCTTAGACTCATCACAAAGGCCACAGCTTGTCCTTGAGGTTTTCTGTGTCGATGAATGTTTGAGGCATCAATTCCTTCAGTTCCTTACTTAAAAAGTAACGCAGCAGTCTTTTGGGGGTGCTAAATTTCTCTGCTAAAATGCACCTCCCTGAAATGAGCAGCTGCTTTTTCATTGACTTTAGAAGAACATAGGTACGCGCTTTCGGTTTTAGATCTACACCGGAAAGATTGGCTTTTGCCCTAGCTTTTATATCAAAAGTTTAACGACTTCGTTAAAGCCGAGCTCGCTTCACTGATGCATCCCTGGTTGAACTTCCAGCGTTAGCAGCTTCGTTCAGGTACTTCATGCAGCATTGGGTGAGAGATCCAGCTTCACTGTTCCGATCCACAGCCATTCATTGCCCCTGAAATCGATTAAACGCTAACGACCGAGTCCTCTAAACTGGAGATCTACTTAAAAAAGAGACGTGTGGCAGCACGTTCTCGGGGCTGGGTGGGGATGGTACCAATTTTTTCAACAGAATACCAATAATTTGGCCAGACAAGGCATCCCGGTGTTTGAAGCATCGCGGACAGACGACGGTCCCTGGGTTTCCCTTGGGGAATCTTCCACTTTTCCCGATTTTTGCACCAAAACTCACTGACTGCCGTCCCTGCTCCCGAAGCCTCTGCGGGGGGAGAGGCCGGACAGTGAAAGCAGATGATGGAATTGGGAATTTTCCCCCCCTCCAGCTCTAATGAATTTCCTTTTCCTTCACCAGGGGAAAATGGAGGCAATTGGGGCCAAAGCCTCTAGAGGTCGGTGCAGCTCAACCAATGTGCCCGGCTGCTGCCCACACCCCAGGCAGCGCAGGCAGCGCTGAGCTGCCCGCACCCCTGCTGCAGGCAGAGCTGGCAGCAATCCCCCCCCGCTCTCACCCCCGGCCTGGGACCATCTCGGGACTGGCCCAGGCATCGGAAAGAAGAAAATGGGAAGAAAAAGGAGTTTCTCCTGCTCAGAGAGCACCTGGAGAACCGTGGCGGGGATAACTGCTCCCAGGGGTGGCCCGTGGAGAAGGACCGGGTGCACCAACTGAAGGTAAAAGTCCTGAACACTTCTCTTTTCCAGTATTTTTCAGAATTATGACTGTCTGATTTTTGTGACCTGCATATCGACTCCTCCAGGACACGCCGTGTAAATCCAGTTCTGGGAATGAAGCTGTAATCCCCTTTTAGCATCGCTCTGTGGTACTTGAGGACGAGGTGGGAAAAGCCATCAACCAGTTCCCTACGGAGGAGGGAGGATGGTAGGTAGGTGGTCAGACATGCCAAAGGCTTCAGCTCTGGGTTTAAATGTCCCCATTCTGCTGAAATTCCACGAAGAACCCTTGGCTCTTTGGTGAATTTTATGCAAAATATGTTGAGAAATGTTTGGAGAAATAGAAGGCTTTATTGTTTCACAGAATCACAGACTGGTTTGGGTTGGAAGGGGCCTTAAAGACCATTCAAGTCCCAACCCCCCTGCCATGGGCAGGGACACCTTCCACTAGCCCAGGTTGCCCAAAGCCCCGTCCAACCTGGCCTTGAACCCTTCCAGGTTTCAATTATATTCACATTGACAGACAGAGAATCTGATTTACAGCCCTTTGAAACCGAGGGAAATAAAATCTGTTAACTCTAACAGGCTTTAGCATAGATTATTTTTAAAGTCATTAGAAAACGAGGCAGTTCTTGATTTAAATCGAGCCACAACAGGGCTCTGAAGAGCCACGTCCTGCACCCTCCTGCCTCCCCTTTCCCTGCCACCCCTCTCCCTGCTGGCAAAGGGCACAGGCAGAACCACATTTGCGCATGAAATCCTAACGATAATACTAATAAAATGTAACAATTAACATTCAAAACCTGCTCGTGCAACTGCCCGGTGACTTACACCATGAATATGGAACAGATTGGCCAGGTTTGAGGCAGATTTTGATTGTTTTGTTGGCATGTCCAGTTGGAAGGAGCCCCTACCACACATCTGTGCTTCTGCGGGAGTTATTTGCCGTTTGGCTTTTTAGTTAACGAGGAGCCACAGAAATCGGAGTGTCCTGACAATCAGGATTGAGTTATCTACTGAGGTTTTCAGGAGTTTAGCTGCACCTGAGCCAACACCACAAAAGTAACCGATGCAGTCAGTGTCTTACACTCGTGCTTCATATTTTCCGATGCCCAAAGTCTTCGCTGAGCTTCTGCAGATTTAACTGCTCAGTGAGTAAACTGAACTGTTAAGGGAAAATCATATGAAATGAAAGCGTATTTTTCTCGCTTGAAAAATAGACGTTCTACTTGAAAACGTTTTGGTTCCGGGTGGCTTTGCTCTTTACAAAGTTTAACCAAGCTAAATGAAAAGATGAAATCTCTTCTGCATGAAGATTTTGAATATTCAGTTAAAAACAGCAACATGAATCGTGCAGTATCTCCAAATTTCTCCTCTCTTTTACCCAGCGATATTTAGCCAATTCTAACCAAATTCACAGACTCGGTCACTTTAAACCTCTACATGAAAGACTTTTTGGGTTTGTTTGGGGGTTTTTTTCTGTACACATATGGCTTTCTGTGCTTCTGCTTCTAGATTGTCATAAACAAAATACTTGTAAAGATTTTTTTATAGATGCTGGGGACTTTTTTTCCTGTTTAAAAGTACTTTTTTTTTTTTTTTCAATTATTCTGTAATTTTACCCTACTCTTACCTTACCTAAAACTTTCAGCAATTTCTTCCCAGAAATGTTATGAGCTAAAGACTTACCTGTAGGTGTTTCGCTCCGCTCAGCCTGCTGCGAGTTCCCCGCCGGTCGGCGCGCATCGTATCCGTCTGTCCTGCCTCTGCCTGCACGTGTTCCACTCCCCTCCAGCCCGGCGCCGCAAACGCTGCCCAACAAAGGGCTTTGCCAGCCCCCTGATTTTCTTTCTGCTCTAGTAAAATGCTCTTTTTAAAAAATATGACCCCACCAAGCAGAGATAACACCAGCAAACTCTTCAAATGTAGACAAGGCAGTTGGAAAAAGGCAAACTCAGAATCACAGAATCATCTGGGTTGGAAAAGACCTTGAAGATCATCCAGTCCAACCATGAACCTCACCCTGACTGTTAAACTCAATCAGTTTGGGATTAGGCAGCAATACGTATTGGCTTGGATGACTGATTATTAGATTATTTGAGGTAGAAAACCTCTCTTAGTTCCAAGGCAATATCCACCTGCGTTAAACGGCGAGATCCTGACCTAAACTCAGAGGTTTCGGTGCCTCTGAGAAGGTAGGAGTACTGAAAAGAATTTAAAAGGGCATTTGCCAAGCCCAACTTAGCCAGAAATGCTGTGCACCTTCTTACAACGACCTGAGGACCAAGGAATTGTGATTTACAAATAGTAATGGAAAATAAGCCATTGGGAAAGCAAGCCCACCTGAGAGCCACACCTCTGGGCTGCCGTGAGTCTGAACTCCGGGGTTTTCACCCTTTTTCAGGACTTGGAGGGTGGGCTCGTACCCATGGAGCTAAAAAGTTTCTCTCCACCTGCCCCCACCAGCCATCCCTGTTTCCAACTTCAGCTGGAGCCCTTTGGCTTTCTTCTAAGGCACTGAGCAGTGAAATGGATAAGCCGCCCCTTAAATGCTTTTTTTGATATTTTTGACTCGTTAATATTTGCTCATGCAGCTGAATTTGAACTTGGGAAGTAACCAAAAAGGGAATTGCATTAGCATGGGGCCGAACACGGCATGATTCCCATGTGTTCATGCAAATCTTTGTATCCAAGCAGTGCTTTGGGTGCTCTTGTGCCAGCGAAGCCTGAGAAAATAAGAGAAAAATAGTGGTTTTGAACTGGTTGTGAGTTTGGTTGTTAATGTGCAGGCTGGGGGTCCGAGCCCTGAGATTTCAGTCCCTCAGACACAAACGGCTCCTTCCAAAAGGAACCGAATCATTTATAGTTTATTTTGACATCTGCTTCTAGATGAAAAAGTGCATTTAGGATTTTACTGCCCTGCCAGCGTACCAAAACGCACGGAAAAAATTCACATCGAGGACTGAAGGACAAATTCAATTCAACGCACGCTGTATCCTACAGATGGAATAACGTTTACTGCAGTGTAAAATGATATGAACCAAATTTCTGAGTGCATGTGCAGCTCAGCAAATAACCTTTATCATTCCTCAGGTTTTCTTCATCTGTTTTGTAAATTAAAAAAAAAAAAAAGAAGTCTTCTTATACCTATAGAATGAACAACGATCTTATATTCATCTTTGTATGGGGTGTGAGAGAAATATTTCTGACATGTTTTGCTGACAGATGATAAACTGCCAACGCCCGATCCGTTATGGACTATTTTAGCATGTACTCATTTGCTGTGAGCGAGGCTTAAACCACAAGTATTGATTCCTGTCTCAGGACAGATTTTAGTCTCTGAATGATTATATTGACATTTGTCTCAGGGGAAAATTTGTAGTAAAAAAAAAGCACTTGCCTCCCCCTGTCAGCGATGTCATCTTCTCAGAGGTTTCCAGAGAAGGCAGTGGGCAGGAAAGCTCCTCAGATTTGCATCCTTGAATCCAGAGATCAGCAGTTTGGGGGATAATTTAGCATCACTCTGTTTTCACAGAATCATCTCGGTTGAAAAAGCCCTTGAAGATCCTCCAGTCCAACCATGAACCTCACACTGACCGTTCCCAACTCCACCACATCCCTCAGCGCTGGGTCAACCCGACTCTTCAACCCCTCCAGGGATGGGGACTCCCCCCCTGCCCTGGGCAGCCCATTCCAACGCCCAACAACCCCTTCTGCAAAGAAATCCTTCCTAAGAGCCAGTCTGACCCTGCCCTGGTGCAGCTTGAGGCCATTCCCTCTTGGCCTGGCGCTGGTTCCTTGGCTCAAGAGACTCATCCCCCCTCTCTGCACCCTCCTTTCAGGGAGTTGCAGAGGGCCATGAGGTCTCCCCTCAGCCTCCTCTTCTCCACACTAAACCCCCCCAGTTCCCTCAGCCGCTCCCCATCAGACCTGTGCTCCAGACCCTGCACCAGCTCCGTTGCCCTTCTCTGGACACGCTCGAGTCATTCAATGGCCTTTTTGGGGTGAGGGGCCCAAAACTGAACCCAGTCATCGAGGGGCGGCCTCACCAGTGCCAAGTCCAGGGGTAAGATCCCTTCCGTGTCCCTGCTGGCCACGATATTGCTGATACAAGCCAGGATACAATCCTTCATGAAGGATTCCAAATCTCTGTCACTTTTATGGCCCCCAGTCCCACGTCTTTCAACCCAGAGACTCCAGCAGCTTCTGCTAAATGCTTAGCAAGAACTAGTCTTAGGGTGCCTTCTTGCTTCTGAGCTTCTCGTAACCAGTCTCACATCACCACAGTGGCCTGTAACTGTCTTTACTGGTAATTTAATTGCTTTGTAGAGAGAAGCCAGGCCACCTTGTTGGCCTTGAGCAGGACCACCTTGCCAGAGGCTGCAGAAGGTGAGTGTGGCGGGCTGGTGCGTGCCTGGGGAGTTCGGGGTTACCTGCCCCCCTGGTACCAGGTGAGTGATGAGGTGAAGTGCCACATTATATCCCTCTGTACCACCAGCTCTGAGCAACCAGCATGAGTGAAGAGGTGCCTCTTATTTTTCAAAATTCTCTCATAAGAAGTGGCCTTCCTTTCCCTGTCTGACCTGCTGAGGTGTTGTACAGCTGCGCTGGTTTTTATTTCAGTGAAATACATATAAGATATTCTTTAAGTACTAAATAGAGGCATTATGATGGTGGAAGTCTTAAAGTAGCAGCATTTGGCTTTTAGGATTAAAATCCCTGGTGACACTTTGCATTCTTAAAGCATCTCCCAAAGGGCGATTGGGAGTCCAGCGATCCGAGAGGACACGATGCTGCCATCACCGGTGCTGGGCTCATCCCAGTGGTGATTTCCCTCCAGCTCCCTCTGCAGCCACTGCAGAAAATCAAGCACTTATGGGTGATGCATAAGGGCAGGAACCAAATAAAAACACTCTGACTATCTTCTAACGGGGGCTGTTGCTTTGCAGGGACTTTAGGGGTGCCCCCGGGCAGGCTCTGCCGTGCCATCTGGGCAAACCTAACAGCCCCTTCGGGTGTCACCAGCCTGCGGTCGTGTTGTGCCCCTGGCTGGCATGGTGCTTGATAAATAAATTAAATAACACTCTATAAAGGCTTGTCTGCGCTTGGAAGTTTGCCAGCAGACCAGTGATGGACTAATTATTCCTGAAAAGTTATTCCAACGGAGGCCCGCTGTGGAAATTTATTCCAGATTGTAATGATTATTTTTTCATATTTAGCTCTATCCACCTCCAGATGGGGAAAAATTAATGATTTCAGATTGTGAGAGTTCATGCCGGGGTATACCGAAATAACTCTTAGGGAACAATTATTCCAGCAATTATTCCAGCACATCTATTTTGGGAAATTTCCCAGTGCATGAGCACACTCAAACCTTGCTGCCTTCACAGGGATCGTTAAAGAAACCAGCTCTGCTTTTCCAAGGGTTGGGTCATAAGGGACAAAACAAATGCAACTGAAATTTTTTTGCTTTAAATAGAAGAATGGCATTAAAATTAAAATATTAAAATCAGAAGGTGAAAAAGATAAGGGGAAAGAAAATGAGAAGGAAGCAGAACAGGTTTCTGGGGACAGAATAATTTTTATCACCACGCTTAAAATGAATCAATATTGTCAATGTTTCACAACTCCAAGGAAAAGAACTTTTTCCAATATCTCTCATTCTGTGAGTTTCAAGCAAGATGTAATTAATATAATAAATTATCTTTGGTATGAACCTGATGTTTGTTCAGACAGTGCTCACAGTTCTGGTCATGCCATTAGAAACTCTTTGTTCCCAGCACAGAGTAATGTGAAACATTTATTTGCATGGGAGAATCCTATGGAGTTTTTATAATCTATTGTTGGTTTTATAGTTGGTTAATCAATAAGCGTAACTGCAATTTTTGTAATACCATGATGTAAAATATAAATTTTAAAATGACACTTTTATGCGTGTGCAAAAACATTTTTTCAGTTGACCCCCTGGGAAGCTTTCAGAGACGTCTTTCACGGGCACTTGTTTAAAAGTGAAAGTCAAAATTTAGTAGAGGACTTAAACCTTTCTGCTTTATTCTAGGCTGTGGCTTATGGAATTTCAAAAGTAGGTCTTGGATGTTACAGAGCATCTGTTCTGGAGCCTCATTTTATTAATGAGAATAGAATGGAATTAGAATGGAATTAGAATGGAATTAGAAAGGAATAGAATAGAACGGAAATAGAATAGAATAGAATGGAAATAGAATAGAATAGAATAGAATAGAATAGAATAGAATAGAATAGAATAGAATAGAATAGAATAGAATAGAATAGAATAGAATAGAATAGAATAGAATAGAATAGAATGGAATGGAATGGAACGGAACGGAACAGAATAGAATAGGTCAGACCAGAGGTGCGGATGCAGGTGCCGTTGCACTGCAGATGCCTCACCACGGGCCGTGCCTGGGGTGGGTGTAAGGAACTGAAGGAATTGATGCCTCAAACATTCATCGACACAGAAAACCTCAAGGACAAGCTGTGGCCTTTGTGATGAGTCTAAGGAATGGCACCCAAGGAAGTGGGAGTGTATGGAAGGATGCACCCCCCACTCCCTTCTGGTTGTACCATCAGACTCCTGAGATAAACCTCAAAGGGGTTACACTGGACTGAGTGAAACCAAAGCTTGCCATCAAGCACAAGGAGCCTTAATCTCAGGCTCTGCTGTGTCAGCCTGATACTTCGTGGCTCTATTGTGTAAACCAGACACCATGCAGGCCTTGCTAATGACTTCCATGACAAGAACTGACAAGAGGTGAGCATTTCTGCCCCAGAAGCCAGATGATTGCTCAAGAAGCAGGAAGGCAGCAAAAATCTGTTGGAAATGAGGAAAAACCAAAGGTGGGCAGGGTGAGCATAACCACTGACTCAATTGGACAAGGGGTGGAGCACCCCATTTTGCCCTCAATGCACACACAGAACCCCTGCTCCACCTTTTTCCTTGTCTCTCATGGAAATGAGTTGGTGGAATACCTGCCCCTCCTCGTCTAATATGCAAATCAGCTGATAAAATGAACTTAAAAGGTGACAGAAACTTTGCTGGGTGTGCACCCACCACCCGGGATTACTGGACCTGAGACAACGCTGGATCCAGGGGTGGTGAGCCAGATTTCTTTGACTCTTTCTCTCCTTTCTTTTTCTTTCCCTTCCTTTCTTTTCTTTCTTACCGATTCATAAGAGACCCTATTGCTTATTATCCTTTTCCAAGTTTAAATTGTTTTCTACCGCAACTAAAACATTTTAACGGGTCATTTGGTGTCGTTTCACCTTAATTGACCCGAGGGGATCACAGAACCGTTGCAACTCTCTGGGCTCCCAGTCCGGGTCATGACAGTGAGCAAGAAGAGAGGAGCTGTTCCGTGCCCACTCACACAACCAGTGCCCGAGTCCCACTCAGGACACGATGCCAGTGGGGTGGCTTTGCATCCCCTGGGATGTCTCTGTCCTGGGATATAAACCCGTCAGATGGTGAAAGGCCCCACCGTAGCCCTTGCTACTGGTCGCACTGCGAGGTTTGGCAAAGGCTGCTCTTCTGCCAAGCTCTTTGAACACCAACACTGAATCACAAACTTCTCTCTGTATTTAACCTACACAAAGCGCTCTGGTTTTTTTTGTTTTTTTTTTTTTCTTTCCCTGACCATGGCAATATCTTATTCCTCCAGCATTCACAGCCTGATTTTACCCTTTGATACATTTTCACGAGCGGACCTGTGTGCGCATGTGATGCGTCTGCAATCCTACATCCTCTGAAAAGTCACAGTAGAGAGAGATCGCTTCCCCGCAGCGATGTCTCTCCTTGAGATTTCTGAGGTCAAATCCAGCGGTGAGGTCCCCAGTGCCATTCACTGACAGGATCTGTTCACATCCATCCAAAGGGTGAATCTGTCTCTAAGTTAGGGAGTGTGAAGAAATTGTGTGAGAGTATTTTATTAACGAGTCTTCAGATTTCTTGTTCTTTTCAATTTTATGCCTGGAGTTCATGACCAGGAAAGTTATGGGGCAATAACTACAGAATTATTAAAAATGAAACGAGCTTGTGCAGTGGACTTATTTTACAGGGTAGCTTAGGGACAGGAGAACCTTATAACATATAAGGTTATGGGCTTTAAAGTGCTTTAGAACTTTTCTGAATGTTTTACTGATTCATAAAGGAGAGAAGGGAATGGAAAAAGTTTCTTCACAGAAGCACGAATATCTAACTGAAGAGCTGGGCATGTCCCAACTGTTTAAAGAGAAAAGAAAGAAAAGAAGAAAAACAAAGAATGAAGGTGCTGTCTGGAAGGGGAACACAATTAGTCCCTTTCTCATCTCATTTGACTATGGAGGTTCTGCTGCTCTGACAGCGGGATCTTGGACATTATCCAGCTGGATTTTAAACTCTTTTGTAATGAAAAGCCCTTAGAGATGGCAGGTTGTCAGGTCATCCGTTGCATATTATAGGGCTGAGTCCTCTGTTACGTTTTAGAGCTACATCCAGCCTTGTTAGAAGACCCCACCCCACCACTCCGTTAGCTCTACTACTATTCAAAACCATGTAGATCCATGAGAAACTTCACTCTCTAATTATAGCCCAAATGTCTGTTTTCTTACCTCCCCCTCATTTATAACATCTAAATCACAGAATCACAGAATCCTTCAGGTTGTAAAAGACCCTTGGGATCATCGAGTCCAACCCTCAGCCCGACTCTACAAAGTTCTCCCCTACACCACATCCCCCAACAGCTCATCCAAACGACCCTTAAACACATCCAGGGATGGGGACTCCACCAATGCTTTAGACATTTCTTTATCATCATGACCTTCACTCCCAATTCCTGTATCTCCCTTGAGTCCTCTCTTTCATGTACCATCAGACCACGTTACCTAATTTGTCGTGTTTCATTTCCATACTAGTATTTGCCAGCTTTCTTGGTTTTGCTGGCAGCCTTTCCTCTTGATTCATCTCTGGAACGGATCCCCCTTCACCATGGGGGAAGGACTCATTCCGTTTCTATCGGTGCTAAAAGAGACTTTGGGCAATGTGTTTTGGTGCCCAACGCTGCTCCAATTTTGGCTTCAAAGGGGATAATGCTGGTGTTGGTGGGAATGGGGTTTCCCTCTGCTCACTGGTGGCACTCAAATTCTACAGTGAAAATATAAAGGCTTGAATTATGGAGTTCTTTGAAAAAATATCAATGTTTTGTGGTTTTTTTCTTATTGCTTGGGTTTGTTCTTTCAGCACCCACCACTAGGAGGGAGATCAGGGCTGTTCATTCCTCAGTGGAAAGGGAACAGGGATCCAGAGGTTTAACAACTACTTTTTTTTTTTTTTCCCCAAGTACAAGCTTTAATTTTTGCTGCTAAAATTCTGCATACCTTTTTCTAAGATGCCGAGTAATTTGTTGAGAGTGGGCATGCATGAGGCTCAACGAGTCTGAACGCGGTGGCTGAAATATCATTCATTACACGCTCAAAATTGCCAGTTGTTCTGGAAAATTGTGACCCAGTTTAGCTGCCCCAGCTCACCTCAGAAGGCTGCAGATCTGGAAATGCTGATTTCTTGCACATCTGTTCTTCTTTTCAGTAGCTAAAATCTATTCCTTTCTCTATCTGTTAACATTCAGTACTATCAGCAATGGAAGAAAGCCTTGCTTTGAATGATTTATTTATATACATTTGTTCTTGTTATTTGTGTGACTGGCTTTGAAATATTCCTCCTACCAGCAAGAGCAGTTTATGCTGCAGCTTCCAGACTTAGACGATATTTTGATGGACAGCCAAGCAGTTATTGTTCAAAAGACAGTCTGAATCAGGAGTTATAAAATGATGAGCATCACAGTTTGCAGTTAGAGGAAGAGAGATGCATTTTCTTCCCCAGAAAACAAGCTTTGGGAAAAGGAAGATTTGAGTGAAACTAGGATAAGGGATTTTTTTTTTTTTTTCCCCAAATGAGAAGCCTTGTCCAAAAAAAAAAAAAAGAAAAAAATGCCCAGAAAAATACAGAAGTTCAGGAAAAAAAAAAAGCAGAGGTGTGTAAGTAAGGATTAGAGGAAATACCTGGAAGCACAAAGCAATTTTCATGTAGAAAAGGAGGAGTTATAGGCAGAGTCGTGCAAAGATCCCTGATGGTGACTGGCTGGCTTTAAAGTGACAATGATCAGTTTGGGCAAAGGCTCTTGAAAAGAGGCTGTAAAATTGAAAAAAAAGAGATGCAGACAGTTACTCGAGGCAGGTCTCAGAGCTCCTGGTCTTCTGCAAATGTGTTCCCCTCAGGAGCGGTTCAGCAGGCACGTTTGCTGTATAAGTAGGTGGTATTGCCTGATAAGATAGCAGGCAAGAAGCTATTTTCTGATTTAAAGATTGTTTATCTCCCCTGACAGTTTTTGTGGCCGTTTTAAAAGTTTTAACAAGGTGTTTGGCATAACCAGTAGAATTTGGATTGTCAAGGGACAGATAAAGGATGTCGAACACTACAAATCTGAAATAACTGCTTGTGTTTGTGCGCTTTTGGCTAGTACCCATTGTCAGGTATCTATTCTGAATAAATGAATTTATTCTGGAAAAGCTGTGAGAATGAGTGAGGAATGTATGGTGAGGGGCAGACCTACCCAAACAACATCAATGTGTCCTCCTCCGGGTTGCTGTGTTGCTTTGTGCTGGTTTGGAAATGACAACGGGGATTTGACTCTGTGTTGGTTCAAAAGTGGCGATGGTCAAGGTATGGAGCGCACAAGAAATTAAAAAAAGTCAATAATGTCAGTGGTGGAGCACTGGGGGCTCAGTGGGGGAACAGGTTAATACTCCACAGGTCTGCTCTGGAAGAGCAAGTTCACTTTGGGAATTAGCAACCGTCGCTTTTGTAGTAAATCAAATTGTTTGCAAACAGAGTTGGGATAAATCCTGCAGAAAATAATAAAGACTCTGCACCAGCACTCGCCAGGGCAAGAATCCTGCTCTGGTGTGTATGTGAGGTTGTAGCAGCAGGACTCTGTCTCTCCCCTATTTTCTATCCAGATCCCTTAAACCATGATGGCCCTTTCCATTATTTTCTATATTGGGAAGGACATTGGTTATCTCCTTTGGCAGAAACGCCTCTTTCTCTGTCACGCACTTTATTATGCTGAAAATCCCATCTCAGGGGTGATTTTTATGGGAGTGATGGTTGGGGGATGCCATGTATCCCAGTCGTGGAACAGGAGTGCATGGTGGGAAGCCGGCCTGGGGACCTCAGGCTGCTGCATTAACTTATTATGGATGCTTTGTGCCAAGAGCTATTAGTAGCACTTTCCTATTTATGTAATACGTTCGCATTTTCATAATTAGGATGCTGTCTACCCAAACTAATCAATCCATTAGCAGTGTTTATAGGACAGCCAGTATCACGGTGTGACTGCTGTGTCTCACCTCTCGTACCTTTGCGATGCTGTTGAACATCTCACCGCTCCGTGACTGATACAGGTTCAGCCCCGCCAGAGCATCCGCTCCTTACCTGAGGTTATTTTTCAGGGTTTTTCATCCTTCCTCATTGCTCATTCATTCTGATTATAACATGTTTTTTAAAATAAAAATTGGTTTTCTCTCAGCTTTCAAGTTGGAAAGGATAACGACTGGCTTCTTACCTCGCCTTTGCATTTACGCACGCAACCGCCCTCAGTGGTGTTACATGAGTGTGAGGGGAGAAATTCTGCTCTCAAATCAAGGGCCAGACCATAATTTAGCTCTCACTGACACAAACTCCTGCTGGGGGAAGCTAACGTGGTTTTGATTTGTTGGTTGTTACTCTACTGAGACAGAAGGAGGTGTTTCTTGGGAATTTCCTTCTCCTGTGCTTAGCTGTGGTGTTTAGGTACAGCAGAAATGGGAATGCAAGGGGATGATTAATTGCATGGCTTTCCTCTTCAGCTGAATTATATATATATATATATTTAAAATATCTGTAATTTTCTTCCATTGCAGTAGGACCAGGAGTCACCCAGACACAAATTCTTGATATCGTTATTTCACTTTAATTCACCAGAGATAAAGACATCTTGACTGAAAGATGTAGATAGGCAGAAGATAGTACACCTGAAGGCAAAATGAATTTGTTTTTGTGTTAATGTTCCACAGAACGACTTGGAAACCCCTTAACAGCAGCCTTGAATTGGCTTCATATATGGTGCATCTGATTTTATCCTTCCGAAGCGAACACAGTTTTTCTGAGAAGGATTATGTACAGGCCTGGTGAAAGAAGATTCAATAACGATCACAGGGGAGCATCTGAGGGGCAAGGGGCGTGATATGGAATATTCAGTTTAATTACACTTGTTCAATCCCACAAAGGCAGTGGCAGCTACGTACATCTGTTAAACACTTCAGAAACTTTCCTTCATTAAGGCTTGGAAGTTTGTGAGGATGCTCTGGGATTACAGAACTACAGTGCAAGTAAGAACTGGGGCTAGGATCATTAGTAGAAGATATTTCAGTAAGTTTTACTTAAAGACAACCCTAAACAATAAATGAAAGGCATGAAACATAGTCACAGTAATTCACTTCATATCCCATGTGTTTTGTGGCTTCCTCAAGGTTTCTTAATTGTTCTGGTATTGAATAGCAATGATTAGCCTCCTCAGCACAGAGGAGTGTAGTATTTCACAATGAGCGAGCTCTGCAAATTAGTGCTTTTAGTCCATGTCAGGAGTCTAACCACCACGGTCTGACTGCAGGAGGGAATGAGCAAAGAGCGGCAGTAAAATTGGCATAAAGACTTTCACTATAATCAAGTTGACGTGAATTATTGATGGGGAATAATAATGTCAGCATTAGCTGTGTTACAGCAAGAGATTTTGCTGTGGAGAGGAATGAAGATGTGGATTTTCTTTAATGCACCAGAAAGTATACATTATTAAGAAATGTACAAATGTATAAAAATCTGTTGCTAATGACAGTAACAGAGTTCTGTCGTGGTCCAGTAAATATCTGCGAATTTACTGATAATACACTCTGTCCTTAATCAAGATCATCAATAAAGATGTTGAGTAAAGATCATCCTGAAACACCATCCCGGGCCGGTGGGGCGAACCGCTCACCGACCCTGCAGGTGACACGAGCATCGTGTTGCTGTCTCAGGATTATTGTCTGTGGCCTAACAACAGGGCTGGATCATTTAGTCATGGATACACATCAGGAAGATGGATAAATTTCTGTTTGGGTGCATCAACATTGTTTAATATAGGAGAATAGGAAGGAAAGCATGAGGCAGAGCTGGTTCTTCTCGGTGTGACTGCAGAGCCGTTCACGGACCGGGGTGGGATGAGAGCAGGATGCACAAGTCAGACAACCAAAAAATGTACACAGGGTGGCTCCGAGGTTCTTTGTTATTTGCTAACGAGTTTCTTCTGTTTCTAGCTTTTACAGGACAAGCTGCTCACTGGTTGGGTAGGTAGCATTTGCGAAACCCTCTCATCTGAGGTGAGAAGTCACCGAGCTCCTCTTCTCCATGGCTGCCACCGAGCCTCAGGATCCTCCAGTGGCACCTCGTTAGCGAGGGGGTTTGCTCTGTGTTTCATGCTCACTGGACTTTAGCTCCACTCTGTTTTAGTCACCCACTCGCTGATTTTATATTACTGCATTGCACTTTAAATCCTTGCTTGGCACATCATGAGTTATTTGTGGTCCTCTCCCGGTGGATTTCCCCACACGCTGCCATGGTCTGACGTTTTCAGTCAGGATTAGAAATAGTGGAACTTGGGATGGTTAAACTACTGTTTCTGAAATAAGCATCAATCTATTCTTATTCTACCCCTTACAGGACACTTTCCATAACTGGAAACTCTGAGGTAATGCTGTTTAAAATTGCATGCCCACATCACCTGCCAGGGCCTGCTGATCGCAGAATGATTGAGGCTGGAAGGAACCTCTGGAGATCATCTGGTCCAACCCCTCCATTCAAGCAGGGCTCCCTAGAGCCAGTTGCCCAGGACCACATCCAGGCTTTTGAATATCTCCAAGGATGGAGACTCCACAACATCCCTGAGCAACCTGTGCCAGTGCTCGATCACCCTCACGACCTAACGTGTTCCAGTTTGTGCCTGCTGCCTCTGGTCCTGTCACTGGGCACCACTGAGAAGACCCTGGCTCCATCTTCTTTGCACCCTCCCTTCAGGTATTTATCTACATTGATAAGGTCCCCCCAAACCTTCTCTTCTCCAGGCTGAGCACCCCGAGCTCACTCAGCCTCTCCTCCTAGGAGAGATGCTCCAGCCCCATCATCACCTTTGTGGCCCTTCGTTGGGCTCTCTCCAGTATGTCCATGTCTCTCTTGTACTGGGGAGCCCAGAACTGGGTCAAAGCAGGGCCTTGTGGCTTGTATCTTAATTGTCCTAATCAGAGCTAATAACAGGTTTTCTAATCTGTGACCTCCTTGGGCGAACCTTGCTTTAATTACAAGCAAAATGAGCTGAGCCAGATAAAAAACCCAGTAATTTTATAGTCTTAATTTCCTGTATTTTGGGGGATTAGGTGAAATCTATAATTTTGCTTGAGTGTAGATTTTATGGCTTAATTTCTTGTTGCTTTTGTACTAGGAAGGGAAACAAAAAGCTTGCGTATATGAAAATCAACATAATAAACCGTTATTGCTGGCACAAGAGACATTATGGTCTCCCTTGGAATAGCAGAAATACATTAAAAATGTATTTAGATGCATTTAAACATGCATATTATTTCACAGATGAGTGTAATGGTTTCTTAGGAGCTATTAGGTTTTTAGTATGCAAGAAACATGTTTATTTGTATGACTTTGAAGAAAATTATTTAACAAAAATGACAGTAACAGGCCCCTTAACGTTTCATTATATAAATCTTAATTCAGGCATTTGGATTATTAATCCAAGAAAGTTCCATGGACCTAAATGACTCATTACACATGCACTTTGCATCAGTTTATTAATAAACTCATAAATAGCCCATTATTATTAATTGGATTTTTCTAAAGTGCCCAGATTTGCAACATAAACAATGCAAGGTGTGTGCCTCCAAGGGCTTTTATCTTCACGTCCACGTTGCAGTGAAATTCAGGAGAGCAGGCAAAAAGATGCAGAAATAATCGGTCAGCAAGGTCTCTGTTAGTACCACCTGCTTTTCCAAGGCATTTTTAGTTATGGCTAGCATAATTTTAAGTTCAGATGTGAAAAAGATCTTTCAAAACGATGTTTTGTAAAATGAAGATGCTTGAATTAATGTTTGTAAGACATCGAGGTGCGACTGGCTTCTAAACAACTGGCTTGTGGGCGAGGCAAAGGAGGGATTGGGTGACCTCTGTTATCCTGGGGGAGGAGGGAGAGGTGGGAGGCTGTTGGAAGGGACACTGGGGATACCAGAGAAGCTTCCTCATCTGGAGTTTATCTCTCGTGGTAGCAAAACTGTGGCTAAACTCAAAATGCAAAGGGAGCCAATGGGTTGAATTTTTGGACAAAGAAAAGGAGGTAGGAAAAATCCCAGAGAAAGAAAATGCCACCTTCTTCATGGTTGAGGCATGGAATTGGGAGGTAAGATGGAGCAGAACCTCAGAGATAAGTGACCAGCAGAAAATTTTATAGTGCCTGATACTCTACTGCTTTTGTTTAAGATCTGTACTTGGTGACATCTTTGCTTATGTTTCTTTTCTCTTTGCACTGTAACTGTTGAGGCACCTAAATAAAATTTAATAAAAAAGAAATGGGAACAAAATCCTGCCTGGAATTTTTATGACTGAGTATAAACTTTTCAAAACAGAAGTGTATCATGCAGCGTTCTTCCCATAAAACCAACCGGCCTGGCTCTTCTGCCAAGGGCAGAAGAAAAAGGGAAGGTTTGAGGATTGACTATCGGAACAAGGCACAGAGCAAAAAGATGTGTCTTGTTTATCTGCATCCTCACACCAACGGAGGAAGGAGAGATCATGAGCCTTTTTGCTAGTCGGAAGGAACAAAAGTGGCTGCTTTTATCGGAAAAGAAAGAGGAAATTAAAATGAAAGTTTCACAACTTGGGAAAACTGGATTTCTCTTTAAATTGCTGCCTGTTGACAGCTCTCACCTCACTGTCCGCAGACACAGAAAATGCCAGTGGTAGGAGTTTGTCACATAACAACAGTGTTTAAATAAACAGTGAGGCTGAGGCTGCCTGTGGTGTGCCCAGAGATGGTTTGGGATTTGGCTACTTATTCTCCAAAAAACCTGCCCTGTCAGGGTTATCCTTAACATGTATGATGGGAAAGAACTGTTAATGAAGGTCATTTATTTGCAGTTTTACTCAGTCAGACCTTTCTCTGCAGGAACATAAGTGAAAATGAAGGAACAGGGACCCCAGCTGTGCTGTGTGGTGGAAGGGGCAGTAATCAGTAGCAATAATGACAGCTTATCGCCCCATTTTAGACTGCCTGGGAACTCTGCAAATTCAGGTGGTCTACATTAAATTAAAAAAAATAATTATGAGTCCTTTGGCCAGGAAATGTGATAACTAGAGGGTTAAAATTATACTTAATTTTATTACTTGCGCATGAATCAAAGCATCTAAAACCTACAGAAGCCAAATCTCAAGGGCAAAAACATTTCTATTTTGCTTAATTTTAGCCATTTGCCTCAGGTGGCAAACACTTCCTTTGGTGTTTGTTTGGGGTTTTTTTGGTTTTTTTGTTTTGTTTTGTTTTGTTTTGATGGGGCTAAGAGTAGAGCTTTAGAGGGGTATAGGTGTGAGGTCAACACCAGAAGTGCTGTAGACACGTTACCATGGCACTGCATAACTAATTAACCATCCTGATAAAGGTTTCCCAGGGTGTTTCCTTGTAAGCTGCGTTTTGAGTTGCTTGAGAGCAGCAGCTTCAGCCCAGATTAGATTTTATTTCAGCTGCGTGAGGAGCTCGGTGAGGTGGGGAAGTGCTGCTCGTGGTGGCTGGACCAAAGAGACAGCAGTTCTGCCACATCGACATCCTCACGTGATGTTAGCTTGGGTGGTGAAAGGCTTGTGCTTTCGCTGCTGCAATTTTCTTATTTAAAATTGCCTAAAAATTGTGTCTTCAAGCTCGTAAGTACTTTTGAGCCCTCTTGTGTTGTCCCAATCCCAATGCTGGGTAGACTGCATGAAAACAGAGAATTATAAAATAATTTAGGTTGGAAAGGACCTCTGGAAGTCATCTTGTCCACTCATGTTCTAAGAGGGTTCCAAGTAGATCAAGTTGCTCAAGCCCTTGCTCAGCCAGTTTTTAAATCTCTCCAAAGAAGGAGAATCCACAGCCATGTTTCAATATTTGGCCATCTTCACGATGAAAATTTTTCTCATTACACGTAATCGGAATTTTCTGTTCTGTAGCTTGGGTCCATTGCCTCATCTCAGAGAAGAACTTGGTTCTGCATCCTCTGCCAGCTCCCATAAGGTAACTGAAGACCACAAGGTCTCCCCATAACCTCCATTTCTAGGGCTGAATAAACAACCTCTCTCAGCTTCTTCTTGTTTTCTGGACTGTAGATTCTCCCGGCCCTGGATAATTGAGGAGTTCAGTTTTTAGGCCTATTGGGTTAGCATCCTTCACCAGCACTAAAAAATAATTCACTTTTCACTTTTCTTCCATAAAGCCTTTATTGCTCAGCTCTCAAAAGGGAAAGTTTTTAAAAAAAATTTTATTCCCCTGACGTGCCACCTTTTCAGTGTCAATTAAATAGCATCCAGCATCCAGGCAATAGTATATTGTCTGCAGTAAAAACCAGTAGCAATGAAAAACTAAATACAGAACTGCTAGCAGAATAGTGAATTAGCCTGGAGTGAGCTGCATTTGAGTGCAGTCACTGATATTTATGTGCCAACAGTAGGTGCTCTCAGACTCATTCCTTACAGCCCGACAGAGCGCATTAATTGCAATTCTTTAAAACAAAAGCAACTTATTTGAGTAGAAGAAAATGCTGCCTACAGGACCTTATATAGATGGAGGCATTGAGAGATTTCTTTTCCCAGCTCAGTTGTTTTCTGGCTTAATCAAGTCAAAGTTGTCTGAGCACCTCTATTCTCTGTCTTTTGTCAGGTTTTGGGGTTAGGTGTAAGCAATGTGCTCAGACACATTGAAACTGAAACTCTGTGATTCTCGTCCCCACTTTCTCCCCAGTGCCTACATCATAATTCATACTGGGGCTCTTTTCAGGGCTGAACCAAGCAATTCCTTTTTTTTTTTTATTTATTTTTTTGCAGAAGGGGAGGATAATATGCGCCAGGGTTCAGCCTTGCATGGATACAAGGTTTGACTTAGGCTGCCTCCACGGGGATCTGCGCTGACCTTGCGTCTCCCAGAAGACTTAGGAATGGAGCCAACGGAGCAGATATCCTGCCTGGATGCAACGGGCTTATGGGAGTGCTGCACTGGACACGATCCACATGCAATTTTGTTATTTCAGAGGATCCTAGGACTTGGACAACATAGATATGAGGTAATCCAGCCTGGTTAGTCTGGGGGCCCTAAGTCTCTCCGCTATCTGGGGTTTAGCACAGGCAGAATAGATGAAGCCAGCTGCCGACGCTGGGTGATGGTGTCTTACAGAGCTGGAAATTTTGGATCCCATCCGGAGACACCTAACTCTCCTCACGTGGAGAGAGCCCTAGTCCTATTTGTCTTTAGCCTTTTTAAGACTTTATCATAAATCCTGTTCAAAAACAACCACCCCAAAAGTAATTCCCCTACCCCCACTAACCCATGAAATAAAAGTACTTCAAGGTGCTTCTTTCATGAAAGGGGTTGACTGCAGTGTTGCCCTCATATTGCATATTCTATTCCTGCCACACTTTAATCCTCGTGCTTTGAAAACAAAACATGTTGCTCACTCAAAATACTCATCCGGTTTGCATGGTTTATTACACAATATATTGTTCCGATCGTTTATATTTTGACTCCAATATTTACTTTAGATTAATAACCCCAGAGCAGTCTATTGTTTTAAAAAATGATACAGTTCCAAGCTTCTCTGGAGCAGAAAAGCTTACAATTGTCTAGTCTAAATTCAGCGCTAAGGCTAGCGTTGTAAAAAAAGCACCTTATCCATTTCAGTTTGGGTTTCCTAAGCCAGACGTGACTTTACAAATCATGTTCAGACCCGACCAAAAAGCATTACTTGTAAACTTGTCAGTACATCATGTTCTTCACTTGCACTTCTTTTTTTATCTTTCTCTGTGCTACGCTGGATACTGTGCTCTGATCTGTAAAAATTGATGCCCCAGTCAACAAATCAATATGTTGATTTCCATGTTTCCTCGTGCACCTTCAGCAATGTCTTCTGCAAATTAAAGCTCTCCCCAGCCTTTCGTTTGGGTGCCTGGTGGTTTCTGCCTGACTGACACCTGTCCTTGTGACGCCTGCTCGTGCTTGTGCAATTTTCAATTCCTTTTCTCCACAGCGTGTGCAGCAACAGGCGAGGAAGATGTTACAAAGGGCACGGCTGCCAAAGGGAGAACAAAAATTCCAAAGCTTTTTATCTTGTTTAGTTTTTTTAGAGCTCTCTTCAATACTCTCTTTGCTGTGTATCAATGTAGTTCAATTCTTCCTATCATTTTCTGTTGCAGGGGAAATGAAAATTACTGCTCTCACTCCTAAATCGAATGCTCTTTTCCACACATTTCCTTTAATTCAGAATTTCCATCACCTGAGTTTACTCTAGCCCATTTTCCCTTGTGAGGCTGGGTCGTGCTGCGTCTAGCTGGGGCTTAGTTTATTTGTTTCATAGTGAATTTTGAGAGCTCTGGTGCTAGCTGGGTGAATGCTTTCAAGGAGCTATTCCAAATCCCATTGCTTTTTTGTCCTAAGAAAGTCCACTATTGCAAAATCTTTGCCTCTGTGCCTCTTCTTTTCCCATATGCCTCGTTCTGCGTTTCTCTGAGATATGTTTTCCATCCCAGTCTGCTGCACTCCATAAAAAGGGAAGCTATGAAATCACCCACCATGCCTAATGCTCCTTTTCCCTAATGCATTGTCTCCCATGGCTCGTTTTGACCTTCTCTATCGAGTTTAACTTTCTTCCATTTTAATAAGGGTTGGGAAAAGGAACTCTTCCCCCTTCCATTTCTCCCCCGTGGCAGGAACTTCTTTGCTACAATTCAAATCTGCCTGTCAGACATATCCATCCATGTGGCAAAGCCACGGGTAAAAAGAAAAAGGGGAGAGTTTGGGAAGAATTTACCAGAATTTTCTGGCACATCTACCTTGAAGGCCAAATAGAAATGGCTAAAGAGGAGCCGGGAGGGCACATGTTGCTGCACAAAGTTCTTTTCCATGCTGGTTTCCATCGTCTCTACAAATCGAGGTCACACGCTTGATGCGGGTCATCCTGTACCGCAGCTGAGTGTCTTGCCTGCCCACTTCTTGGATATTTGTTGAAAGAGGGGTTTTTTCACGGTGTAAAAGCGGTGGCCTCTACGCTGGCACTTAGGCAAAGGGTTTGCTACACCAATTTCTCTTGTGGATCAGGGGAAGTTTTGAAAAAATAGTTCAGATGAAGGTGGCTGCTGTTACGGTCTAATTTTATTTTATGTTATATTTTTATTATTACCTGTTGCTAGTTTTGGTTTGGGAACAGCTGTGGAACATCGAAATGGAGCAAAGCAGCCATTTGCAGATACCTGAACCATCTCTGAGTGATTTCATCCAGAGCCACAAACGGTAAAGCTGCAGTAAGGATTTGTGACTCAGTTTATTAGGCTGGATTAAATGCTGCACTAACGTCACTATATTGTTCCTTGTTCCAAGCCAGTGGCTTTGCATGGCACCGAACAGCGACGCGTGGATGTGCCAGCACAGCCAGACCAGGACTATTTGGGCTTCTCTACCAAGAGCCAGATACCACTTTAGAGATGAAAATTGTATTTTTAAATCCTATTTTACCATCTGAAACAAAGGCCCTTTAATTTGCTCTGTAGACATGGTGATTTCGGAGGGAAATGGGAAGAGCATCTATGTTGTTGCCCTTGTGTTATTACTTGCTTTCACCTGTGGGCCAGCCCAGACTTGTTTCTCTAGACAGGTTTTTCCAGTTGTCTAAAGTGTTTGATATATTTGCTCCTCCGTTTTCAAAGAGAATTTTTTTCCATCTGTGGATGCAAAAAGTGGCTTCTTAATTTTAGATAGAGATGCCACTGCTCATATTCAAATAGATAAGGGTGAACCAAGGGAAGGAGGTATATTAAAGTGCATTTCTCTTTTGACACCTGTAAAACATACAGGCTAAAATCCCGACCCACTGAATTAAATGGGGAATTTTCCCTTTCGTTTCAGCTGAGGTGAGGTTTTGACTGTGGAATTCAGAGTGTAGGTGTTTGGCAGCTGAATGGCACATTAATCCACGAGCTTTGACATCCTGAAATGGGAGTGAACACCACGGCAGGCACCGGAGCCAGTACCTCGCCCACGGTACCTCTCATCTCCTCCTAAGCCCGAGTGGGCAACTCAAACCGTAGCGTTGTGTCGCACCTTTATTTATGTGTTCTTGGTTTAAAGAAGCTTGGCAAGGAACTTGCATTTTGATATCTATATAATTGGAGACATTTTAAATGTAATAACCATTTATTATTTTGTAAGAAGGACTGAGCAAATAATTCTAAATGAGCATGCAGTTGATAAATACAGTTCCCTTTGCCATATATGGAGAATTTGCCAAATGGAGAATTTCCTGAGTTATTTGTTAACACTTTTTTTTTTTTTTTACCTTGCACATTTTTAAATATTCCTTTTCCTTCCCTTTCCCAGGGATTTGTTGCAAGCAGGCCACCACATCCATTCAATGTTTATATTTGAGCTGGATCCGTTGGTTGTCTTCACAGTAATTTTTCAGCAACAAAAGGTAAAAGTGCCAAAGGAGCACATGAGATTAAAATTCTTTATTGTGGGCGTTTATGAGAGTAAAATTTAATTGGTTGTGTGTCATGAAGCACACACAGCACCAGCCCAGCTGAACTCCACTTTCAGGTGCAAGAAAAAGGAAAAATTTCTACGTCTTTTTTAATCCATCTGTAAATTTAAGTATGTAAATACATCAAATAAAACCTGAGTCAGAAGTAACAATCAACCCTAAATTTTACTTGTAAACCAGTGAGAGATTTGATGTCGTGTCTTTAGCTATCAGTGGGCTGGTAACTGGACTTCAGCAAATCAAACGGAATAGATGAAATTGTTCACATTCCCTAAATGTCTGTTTTCATTTTCCTTATTTTTATTCACGGATCTCACATAGGCAAAAAATGAAATGCAAAAAGCAATGCAAAATTCAGCAAAGACACTTCTAGCCCATAAGCTTTCCTTAGGGCATATGAACTATATGATTTATAAATAGCTCATGTAGACACAAGATAAAAATAACTCAGGAAAAAATAAAACAGGGAGAAAAAAAAAAAAGTGCCCACCAAACTCCTGTTAGATGACGTTATGATTTGAGCACATTCCATCCCTAGAAACTCCCAACTCTTATGTCCAGAATTGTTTTCAAACTTCCCTTTTTGTGAGATAGGGGCTCAATAACTTTCTCCTTCTCCCAGCTCCCTTTTACCTGCATAAAATTTTTAATTTTCTGACTACTGTTATCTTCAGTTGACATCCCTCCTCCGATAACTTACTTGGGGTGCATTCATGGGTTGTTGTCCCAGCCCTGGAGGGTGGCTTTCCTCTGTGTATATATTTCAATCTCTGATTTGAGAGCCCTTCGCCATCCCCACACATCCCATAGTGATGGAGGGGACAACCCGCCCTGGCAGCTCCCCCATCCCGGCACGGGGCAAGGCTCAGCCAGGTTACACGTTGGCATTTAAAATTGTCCTTGGTCCTAAAAAACCTGAACTGTGGAAGCTTGAGGAAGATGGTTTCCATCGAGCAAGGCCATATGAAGACTTCTCTGTTTTCACCAAAACATTAATGTCAGACTGAGACCCTGGAAGAAGAGTATAAAACTCTCCCTGTTAATGTTTTATACTGTCCTCATTCCCATTGATCTGTCAGAAGTCACTGTTATTCACCATTTACATATAAAACCTTATTTCTAATTTGAAATAATGTAACTTTCAAGTCCATTTATTTTGTATGATTTATTAAGAAAGTACATCAGTATCACCAAACTAATTATCATAGGCAAATGACTTGTCATAAAATTAATGTACCTAGTGAAAAAGTTAATAGTTATTATTTAAATTCTTGATTCCTCTTCTTTGCATGTAATTAATTCCAGATATGTGAATGACTACGATTAATATGGAAAAGTGAAAATGAAATGAATTTGTTTCAGACTTTTTCCTCCACAACAACCCTTTATCCTGCAACCTTTATTCCAAGAGAAAGGACTGCAGGAGATCCAATTTTTGTAATTAAATATTTCTTTTTCTTGTTTAGCTCGACATTTAGAAACCTAATCTAAAACCCCACCAAAAATTTGCATCTTTTAATAACTAATAAATTTCCTTGGAAAGAAGTCCTCCAAAGAAAGAATTTTATTGGGGGGGATATTTAAAATATTGCAGTGAGTAAGTATGTTGAAAATTTTGGGTTCTATTTGTTCTCTGACAAGTTATTTTTGTAACCATAGTTAAAGAAAATTATTGTTCTTGCCACGTTCATAAAATAAACTAGATAAATAGCTAACAATATATTTTTCCACCTAAGTTATTATCATTTTTGCTTTACTCTGCATTTCCTCTTAGCCCATCTTTCTCTCCTTTATAGCCCAGATTCATTATTCCTCTTTCATCAACTTTAAGTCTCCATCTCCTTTTTTCCTGATCATTTACCAGCTCCATTTTTGGAGCCACTTGATTCAGGCTTTTCCTTGTGAAGCGAGATAACGGAACAAAGCTTTGTGACCTGCAGTGTCCCATCAGAGCAGCTTTGGCCATTTTTTTTACAGACCCCTTATAAACTGATATTATGGCACCTTGACCTCAAGAATCATTCCCACAAGGCTGAATGTAACTTATTCCCAACACGCATGATACTTAATTTTCTATCAAATCGTGCATGTGAATAATCCTCCACAGCAAGTACTTTAGAGAAAATTGCCACATCCTTGCATACAATGTGTAAACAGAAAAAAAAAAACACCCTGTTCTCCTTAAAAGGACTTCTTTGTTACAAATGATTTACTCAGCTGCACAGTGCAGAAGCCGGACTGTCAGTAGGATGATAAACTAGTTTCTACCAGGTAAAGACATGAACCATGATGGTATATTTGGACCCTCAATGTACATAAAATATTAATACTCTGGCAGTTCTGAATGCGTAGGTGGTACTTCTGAAGAATTGTCCAAACACAGGTCAAATACCAGATACCTTCCTAAATAAATCTCACTGGGGGAATCCGACTCCATCCATTAACTCATATACAACAAACCTGGAAATATGCTTCAGCATCTGGGCACAAAATTCTCAGCAAAGACAGTAATAAACTATGTCTTGTTTATATAGATGACTGGATCGTCCTGAGTTACTGTCCTCTACACATTACAATATTTACAGCATTATCGTTATCTGTATCCTGTAACTAGGAAATAAATCACTTTAAAATATTGTTCCATTAAAAAAAAAAACCCCACCACCCAACAGCCTAGCACAACATTACTGCAAGGTTGTGCTCAGGAATTGAAGTGCACAAAAGCCAGGGTGTTTACTCAAGTGGACAGGGTGAAATATGTGATCTATAGTGTTAGACCTACTCATGAAATAAATGTATTATCGCTAAAATGGATTGGTGGCCAGTTATGTCATCTGGTGAATTTGAGTTTGATGTGAATAATCATTGGCATAAGCTGAATTCTGACATTCCCAAGCATTGGGAACAAGGCCTTTGAGCTGTCAGCTTATCATACCCTGCAGATACTACAAGAGATTTTTTTCAAGAAGAGTCAAAGTTTTCAAAGTCTCAGCATCGGGGACCAAAGACACAGCATAGGGAGTGTCCTGATATGCTCCGTACTAATCTCAAATGCATTATAATGCCAGAGAGGTGGCTATAGAAGGGTTTTATTCTCTATAATCATTTATCTTTGTAAGTGACTCATAAATTGGCACTCAACAGAATCAGTAACATTTTCTTCTGGTTTTGTCAAGCAAGGAATTCTGGTTCCAGCACATAATGACAACAAATGAACAAAGCTGTTAATGGTTTCCATGTGTTAGAGATGAAGACATTGATTATTAAAATGAATGACTAAGAGAGGTAGAATGGCTTAATTAGCTATCATGCTGCTTTGCTTTGAAAACCCGTGTTGTCTTTGATTAAACTCAGGAGTTCTGTCAGTAAGAATCACTTCCACTAGCAAATAAAAAGCAAGCAAGAGGGAAAAGTGGCTGTTATCTCTGCCCAGTTATGGTGCTGTTGGGGTGGGCTGCAGTGATACACAATAGCTGGTGTAGTCTTCACCAGCAACATCTGCTGTGTCTTTTGACCAGCTTGAATGTTCACACAGCTGATTCCAGTGGGCTCTGTGGGCTCTTCCTCCGTGTAAGTATGGTTCAAAGTTTAAGGGCTAGGAGCTTTTCCTACAATCTTCCTTTGGCTGGGGAAAGCCAGGTGGAATCAACAGTGCTGAAGTTAATGGTACAGTTAATAGCAGGCTATCCCAAAGGATGCAGTCAGAATCTTTCCAGCATTAACAGTTCATCATAGCTGGAAAAAGAAACATGTTTTTTTGTGCAGATGGAGAATTTGCTTAACTGTAGGTATGTAAGATGCCTAATTAGCATGCTGCTAGCAATGCTGTGGTTTGCTGTTTGTTTTCTGTTCTTGGATGGGTAAATGTGTTATAGGAAAGCTGATAATAATCAGGCACTACCAAGGTACAACGTGGAGAGTGATGGGATTGTTCTTGTCAATAATCATCCTGATATGCCTTTTATCCAGGTTTCTGGCTTTACCTGGAACCCGGGGATTTCTTCTCTCAGTTACCCAGAAGGTGGGCAGGACTCCTCTCCTTGTTTGCATAGCTACATGAGTGGAGCAGGTAAGGAGGAATTCCTCTCTAAGTCTGAAATTATAGACATGAAGGTCTTGTAAACCCTTGTTTGTATTCATTTGCTTGGTGTAATATGTTGTGAAGGTTACATCTCACCTGTATTTCTTGCTAGCATCACTACAAGTAAATCTCCAATAATAATCCAGAGCTGATTTCAGGTTGTGCATGGTGATACCTATACATATGTGTACATACATGGCAGTTAAGTATCTAAACTTCAGTCCTCCTTGCTGGAGATGTAGTTGATGGACGCAGTGGAGCTTGGGGAGCTACTTCAGCTCTGGTTAGTGCAAGTTCCTGTCTGCTGGAGAGCTCTCAACCTCCTGCTGATGGACTTTGCTCAATTCAGCTGCTCCTAAGCAGGTACCTGGTGCTGGTTGGCATGTGGTGGGGTAGTGGAGACCTCCACAGCAGTGGTATGTACGAGACAAGGCCTGTGTGAGAACTGTAGCTCTCTGGGGTAGCAGTCAGAAGGCAGACAAGATGCTCAGAAATATCTGAGAAGGCACTGAGTGGTCTTATCTGCATTCCCCACATATCCAGATTACTTTGGGCTAGAAGATGTGCCTGCTTGAAGTCAACAGAAGGACACACGCTGAGGAGGCAGGACTTGGGCAACTATTATATTGGTTAAAATAGATTAATGAAGAATAGGTCTGAAAAACTCCTGTGTGGATGGCAGCTGATTCTGTGTGGTGTATTTGAACTCATAACGAATATGTGTATCTGCTGTAAGGCTATTGGTGTATTATTTTGCTGCAGATTGAACTCTGAGGTTGTCTTTGCTGTCTGAAAGGACCTGACATTTTTATTTTGCAGGCTGAGTTCCTTTTTCCCCTTGCATTTGTGCTTCTTCACTTTCTATTAGATTATTCCATATAATTGAGATGAAAAAAAGTGGTGACATGGAATAATAAGGTGTTCACCATAAAGAAATTGTATCGATTCAGATGGGTTCTCCTGTCCCAAGTTCTTGTGAAGTGGTGTCTACGGCTCTTCCTATTATAATATTTAGCTTTCAACCATTACATCTGTGTAATGCACTGGATATTCTTCTGAATACCTCTTTTTTTTTAAACTTTTTCAGCATTTTTTTGACCACTGAACTCAATCACAACAATGAATGTAATATCTACCTTAAAGGCCTCTTTATCTGAACAAGGTTGTGTAGAAGGAGGGGGCCCTATAGAGAGTCTGGGCTCTGAATTCATTGTTCCACTTCTTGGGTTAAGTGCTTGAAGCTCCTTGTGCTTCCTTACCTAATACTAGACTAGAAGATGAAAAAAACCTACTGAAAATAGTGTGTTTAAAAATAAATATAGCGCATAGCATTTTCTGGGTTTGGTGTAACAATTGAGAATCTAATCTGCATAATATATCAATTAGTTTTCTCAAACTACCAAATGTCTGTTATTTCAGAGGCTTTTAGCTGTAAACATTATGTTCAAATACAGATGGTGTTATTCAGGTTTTTTTTGCACAATTTGATCAGATGAAATACACTGCATTTTGGGTTTAGCATCAGTATTTGAAGGCTGTTAGTAGGAACTAATGAATATAGATGGTATTGCTGGATGTGCATAACGTGTTCCTACAGCACGGAGCGAGGAGCTCAGGTGTCACTTCAGAATTCATTGGCTATCAAAGGAAGCTGGCTGTCTCCTTCACTTTAGCCTGTGTGAAGAAATATTATGGTTCATCATTAAAAAATAATAAGGCTTTGAAAGTGACCATAAATGAGGCTACCTTTACAAGGAACTCATGACTAACCAAGCAGAAAGACAAAGTCAAATCGTTTACTAATGGCAAACCTGCTTCTGCTTCCTCTGGAAGTCAAAGGCTGTTGTCAGAGAAAGTGGGGCTGGGCCAATCAATTAACAATGTGCCGTCAGTAATGATGAAGAATTAATGTTGAAATGGAGAAGTCGGCATATAAGGGGCTGAATCACTGTGGGCTAAGTGAGTAATGAGACTTTTAGATTGAAAATGTACTTCTGATACTCTGTACAGGTATTTTTGGGATGGCAGCAGCTGGATGCACCATCGATAGGTCTTGGGCACTGCCTTTGGGATGTGCAGAAGGTGGGTCCTGTAGATAAAGGATCTGTGCAGCTCCAGCTCAGACTGGTACAGGTGAGGCTCATGTCACATATAAAAGTTCTGATGGGGGTTCAGATGGAGTAGATGGAGATAATGCTTATCTAAAGTTGCATTTACAAAAAAATCAACCCCTAAACTTCTCACCGTGGCTCCCAACCCATGCCAGAGGGGTTAGGGTCCTGTATGGCTTGTGGAGCTGTTGCTATGATGGCTCTGGGGTATGGCTTCTTTAGAGATATTCCCTGCTGATGACTTTTCCCACTGGAAAATCTCTGCCTTACAGACCCTCAAGGTGAAATTAGTTGTGTTGTTCTTGCTGACTGTACAGGCATTAGGTTTGGGAATTAGATGAGTAGGGTTCTTTACCTTTGTTTTGCTTTCATTAGTTTCTAAAAATCCTCTTTCCTCCTGTACTGTGGCTTGAAAAACATGTTTTATCCAGTGCTGTACCTGGTATCAGATGGTCTTTCTTCATCAAAAGGCAATCAAAGCTGGGAAGAGGCATTTCATGTTTGGAAAAAAACCCCCTGTGATCTATGTACACAAACAACATTGCAAGACGTTGTACCAGCCTATTCAGGCTTTGACTTCCCCCTCAGGCTCCCTCAGCTTTTCCAAAAACACACACTTCAGATCATAGCTTCGTGTTCCAGTTCCTTGCTTTTCTCATTGTGTTCTCCAGGCTCTAAAACTTTACCTTGTTTTCTCTGTACTTTCCTTCACGTCTCTCTTGCACACATGGGAGCGTTGTGTGTGAGTTAAAGGACCTGGACCGGTGATGAAATTGATGTTTAAGCTCCATAATTTCTGAAAATATTAGTGCACCTTCCTTGTGTGTGGTTAGATATACAATGAATTAAAAAGCCAAGTTCTATGTATTTCTTGAGAAATCCTAGCATAGCATCCTTTCTCCCTATGGCATTGAATCTGTGTATTTTTGTCCAACCAAATGCATTTGCACTTTAAGTGGATATTTCTGTAGAAGCTTGGTTCTTTTTGCTGGTCCATCACACGCACTCCCCGTGTCTATTCACTGTGAGCGTCCTCGGAAGCTTTTTGTTGACGCGGTTGTGGTTACAAGATGACTACAGATTTTAAAAAAAGATTTTGGAGCAACGTATCAAGTCAGAAAAAAAGACATTGGAAAAAAGACACAGGATAAAATACCTTGAAAACAGGAATATTTCCCTACACTCTATACCTGCATGTGGTGCAAAGCAGCCCCAAGGTTGGGGAATGAGGGAAGTCGAGGTTCAAATATATTTTCTCTGCACTGAACCCAGATCTCCTACTTCACAGGGCATCCTGTGAATAAAAACCTGATATTCAGGCATGGGTCGTCCAGCTGGCGTTGCTCATCTTGGCATGATTTAACAGCCCAAAGAGAGGAGTTAACACCCTGGCAGTCAGGGCTCCCTCACCCTACAGCTGGAGATCTGCTGGGCCTGGACCTGGAGGAACTCAACAGCCAAGTTACTGATCACAAAATGGGTGGGTTGGTGCAGGAAAGCTTGGAGGGGGTAAGACACTGTCAGGCTTAACTGTGACCGTATTCTGGATATTCAGTTATTTTCTATCATTGCTGCTAATTAGTGAACCTGACCACAGCTATTCATGTGTAAAATAGCTGTTGATACTTTTTTATTTACTTTCCCTCTTCCCTTTTGTAAGGAGCTGCAGAAGAACACAGTGATTACACATACTAAATATGGAGCAGCATATGCCATATGCTGGGATTTAGCTTCTTGAATAAATCTCAGTTAAATATAACCAAACTAACTATTCTTTTATTCTGAAATTGGTAGCAAATTGAATGTGACTGATGTACAGTCCTCCATGCTAACAGGAATAAAGAGCTCTTTAGCAACATGCTTATAATTGCTTCTATTATTAGCAAGGTGCTTTAATCCAGTGATAATGAAGGTAATGATTTTCTTGGTTGCAGTGTAATTCTTCTCAGTATCTCTCCCCGTGTCTCACGGCAGAACACATACTTGGAAGGAGTTCAACACCGCAGATAGTTTCTGCTGCAGAGAAACCACTTCTGTCCTTTCCAAAGGCAGAAGCAGGGGCTGCTGGAGCAGTGACACGGTCACAGTTTTACTTCCAGTTACTCAGCATCCATCTGTCTAGGCCTGTATCTGCTGTTGTTCCCTCTATGCTGGAATAATGAAGTTAAAAACCCAAAAAGCATAAACAACAAAGACAAACATGGCTGGGAGAAAAGCCCTGGCAAGAGTTTAAGGCTGTGTCACTGTACACACAGTGTGTGTAACTCCTTCATAAACCAACCAAATGCTACTTTGCTGGTGGCTGAGGTTTCCTGATCAATTCTGCTTGTGCTTTTACCCCAGTTAAATTGGCTGTGGCTTCTATATCTAATACTTAAACAATAATAGCAATATACTCCTGTTTTAGCCATACTTAAAGCATTTTAGGGTGATCGAAAGGCTGTTAGTGAGATGGTGAGAAACAAACACCAGGTTGTGACTTACGATTTTGTACTCTGCCAAAATTCCCTTGAGATTTTTAGAAGTGCACATCTGGAAAACCACTTCTGGGGTGCAGTGGTGGAGCAGGGCAGCAGAGTGACTGTGTCTGTTTAAAGTTTCCAGTCTTCATCCACAGCCTCTCTGGCTGCGCAGTTACTAATGAAACCCAGCAAATGCTATAGTCTGTGTGATCAGGACTTGATAAGAAATGGAATTATTTTTTTTTCTGTGGAAAGAAATAACTCAAGAACAGAGTCTGGCTGAGTTCCTGCCCTTTTGTTCTGAAGTGGAATGAGGAAATATCAAATGTGATACTCTGCTCAAAGAAAAATGCTAGTATGCAGGAAAGCTAAAGAACCTGGGGAAGGATAAGGCAGGGAAGGACATGCTTATACCAGTACTTCATACTCCTCAAACACTAAATAAAATATGAATGGCTATATAAGCAAAACATGGGCCTTGAGATGCTCAGCGTTTGCATTTAAAAGAACAAGCATGTGTTTTGCTGAAGATAATAAAGGAGGTACGTGGCAGAGGAGATGGCTGCACCACTCTCCAAGTCCTGGGATAGTGGCTGAGCAGCTAAACCAACTTTCCCATCAGCGCAAGGCAGACAATGTTGGGTTCACACGATGCTGGGGATGTTATCAGTGTATGTTTCTGGTGCCATTGAAGGCAAATATAATTTGCTCATTAGTATAAGTATGGTTATGGCAGAATAGATTAGTGGATAATGCATTTGTTTAAAATACAGGAAGCACTTAGAACATTTTTCTGGTGAAAATGATACCATTTTCAGGCTCGAAGTGAAATGCAAATGAGTGAGATGTTTTACTTCCAAAGAGGGTGCGACAGCCTAAGAATCATTTGGGTTTTATTTGAATTAGAAGTTCCAATAAATCTAAAGCTGAAAGGGGAAAAATAACTGATATTGCCACCTAGCTTAGAGCAGAGGCATGAAATACTTTTGATGTAGGACATCTGAGTCCAGTACCTTACCAGAAGGTGATTAGATTCCCTGTGACAGCCAAGGCAGTGTAAGGTAATAAGTCAATGCTTTGGTCTAAGACCCTTCAAAGCTTTCTAATTCTGGCCTGGACTGATTCTTGGTTTTGAGCTGATTTCTGTTAAAAGTTGCATGACAGTTGGTCACTTCTTTGCTTTGTTCATTTTAACTTCTTTAGATATATTCACTATGAACATAGTCGTGTACTCACACCCATACATATAGTAAGCATACCAAACTAATCCTGTTTCCAAACCTCCCTCCTTCTGCTAGCTCTTAACATACCCTTAGACTGTCTTCTGTGTCAGAAAGTGCTGTGGAGATGAGAGAGGTATGAAGAAAGGCATTTATTGGAAGCAATGTGGCTATTCATCTGTGAAGTCTATAGCAACAAAACAATAAAACTCGAACTCTGAATCTAAGGGAGGCAATGGCATGGAACCAAGGGTGTTTTTGCTAAAGCTTCCCAGTGTTTTGTTAGGTGACATGTCAGACTCATTATATTTGATTCATTGGTTTCAGTGCCTAGAGCCGAGCACCAGCTTTAGCAACCAATTGTAAAAGAAAAATAGACAGTTCAGGAGCTGGGATAAGCATTAGTGATTCTTGCTGCTTTAAATTTGGTCTTATGATGAATGTTATTAGCAGAAATGTCCAGAATACCTAACACCTGAGCACACCTCTTAAGGATTTGGACTACATTAGCTGCACTATTTAAGAGTCCATTGCATGCCAAGCGTAGATCCACTCTTCCTTTTGGATAAGGACAGGCCACGCCCAGTGTTGCATCGTGTAACCATATGGTAAAACCTGCTGGTTCATTGCCTTGGAAGAGTGAAGATCAGTCCAGTTGCGTTTACTCAATCTGTCCCTTTGCTGTTCTTGTGTAGCTAGAGCCTGCGTTTTCAGGCAGAATTATTGCACGCACCCTCTGGTGACGCAGAAAGACCGTTGGCTGACTTCTGCCAGTGCTTTACCCCAGCAGCTCCCCCTCAGGAATCCCTTAGGGAAGTCGCTTACTCTTGTCATGTATCTCCTCCCACAGATGGGAAGGACGATGCTGACTTCCCAGGGAGACCCAGAGATACTTCACTGACGACCCATGCTAAATATCAAGGAACTCGGGTGGTCTGTGGGTCACTCCCTTTAACCTTACACCTCGCTTCTCACTCCTGTTAGGGGGGCATGTGACTTGTTACTGCTTCAACTGGTGATTGCAAGTATTTGACCAATTCACTTCCCTCAGAAATATTTTAAATATGCATTTTAAGTGAAGAGGGGGAACGTGCAATATAACTTTGCATAGGTTTGCCAGCAATTGGGTACAAGCTGCTCAAAAAAAAATGTTCCCCCTCTTACTGTTTTCAGCCACAGTAGACTGTGCTTTCTAGGAAGTTCAGAGTATCTTCAAACGAAGATTTCTAAGAAAACAAGGACTTTGAAGGGTCACACTAAGGCTAGGCTGCCACATACAAGCTTTTCTGCCACACTGTCTAACAACAACTCCAGGAGACAATTCCTTCTCTTTTAATGTAAATAAGTTCCCTGGGCCTATTTCTACCCTCCTCTCCACAACCTTCATTCCCGTGGAAGGAATATATCCTGAATGTCTCATCTGAGGGGTGTGGAGATGCAGTTTTTTAAAGCTACTCCAAATAATTTGCCCTAAACCGGGGTTGTCACATGATGTTATTGTGGTAGCCCCGATGAAACTTTTTAGTACTCTGATGACAATATTGGTCTGAGATAGCTGCTTGTGCTTTCTGGTTAGTTAATCATCTAGAATGTGTCTGGTCAGGTCTAAGATATATTTGTTTCTATGTTTGGGGATGTTCATGTGCATTTATGACTTTATGGAAATATTTATTAGTAAATATGTTACAAATGTGGCTAAAGCGGCTGCTTTAGCTCCTTAGAAAACCAGTCCCTGAGGTCCCAGGTCAGAGGAGTGATGTGCATCTCAGAGGAATGGATCCAAATGCCAACTTCCTAGGTTGATTCTCACAACATCAGTCCAGGTGCAGGTCCACCACTGTTTGAACCACTTCAAACAAAGCTAGAAGGGTTAATTAGTGTCTTAAGTGGTTGCCCTCCCGGCAGAGATGATCAGATTCTGCATCCATTTTTAAGAGATGTATTGATTTCTCTGGGCATTCCAACTAGATCTCTACATGAAGTTGAGCACTTTATATCTCTCCCACGTCAATCAACTTTGAATTTCATTCTAAAACAGAACTTGAGAGCCCATAATTAGATTGTTATTAGGATTAATTTTCAAGTACTCCATGATTTCTCTTCTCGTGATTAAAATTGAAAAAAACCCCTCTCCTCTGGCTCCCCAATCACACAGAAGGAAAAATGGTTGGAAGAGATAGAAAGGAGAGATGGGCAGATGTTATATTTAGATTGAAGAAAGGAGATTTCTCATTCCAGACAGGTAGTGGGTTATTAATTCCCTCAAGTGGTTCTGCATATGTCATAAACCATGAGAGCAGCTGAGCTCAAGAGGTTCACAAATGTCAGCTGAACCCCAAGAATTACTGCTGTTTCTGGGTATCTTCCATATTGGTTGTTAAATCTTGTATATTATCCCTCCCCAAGAAGGAAAGCCAGCAACGCGATGTTAAAAATACCCGAATGCATTTTTCAACATTAAACATAAAATATGTTGAGATATCCATGAAACACACACGATATATCTTCTTGTAGCAAAAATATATGCAGGGAGAAAGCTGGCACTTAAACTCAACGTTTCTGTAAGTCCTTATGCTAATGTTGTCACTTCTAGTGGTGCCAGCAGCCTCTGAAGTTATATGGGCTCAACTTTGTCAAGTACTTCTGCTTTAAGGTTTTGCTCAGCTGATGCTTACAGATGTGTCTCTCTGATGTCCTCAGGTTGGAAATAAAAATGAGGAAAAGTGGCTCTTCTGTGTCTAAGGAATAAGCTATATGCTCTGGGTTTCATTTTGAGCTCATGGGGAAATGTTCAGTAGAGCAAGTCACGCAGACTTTCAGTGTGGAAGTCGCCAAGTGATCTCTGATATGCTGAAGATACTCAGAAATCTATCTATTCCCTGAAGTCTCTCCCTGATTTCAGTCATCCTATAAACCCTTCTAGTTACACTCCCTGACCCACCCATACATGCTCCAGCTGCAGGGCTCTGCTGATTCTCTAAAGTGGAAAGTTCCACAGTTGGACTTAAAATGTCTCTGCAGTTGTGTTTCCACCTTTTGAGATGGGACAAATAAAGAAAAACTGCTTGATACATTGCATCTCAGGAGCAGGGATAGGCTGTGTTTTATATCCTAACTGCTGTAATTCTTCTTATGGTTGTAAACATAAGGCATCTATCAAAAGTAGGAATGAAAGTCTTGGGTAGATTTGGTCCTTAAATCCTGCTTATGTTCTTAAATGGTAGCCAAAATGCATAGTCTCAGTGGCCAGAAGAGTTTTCATTGGTTTTTTAATTAAATACAGCTCCTAATTAGTAGAAAACGCTTTCTTTGCAGAATACAAAAACTTTGTAACAAATTAATTTTCAAGGTCTTTGAGATACTGATTAATTTGTCTGCATAGTAAATAGGTCAAGCTCAAGTCTGGGCAACTTCCTTCCATTCAAGGGAATTCTTGAACTCAGTAGTGACAGGTTAATTTTGTCAGGAGCAACGATGTGGTGGTTTGTTAGTGCTCTGTTAAGCCAGCCAAACCATATTTTTGTGCATAACAGAGGAGTCTCCTCAGTGTCAGAAAATATACTTATAAAAATCATATTGTTGCTGTATATTTCTCAAACTACCGAAGAGAAAGTTCTAGTAGAAAATGAAGCATTAGTGTAAATAATTGGAGCTTTGGATTCAGGGCCAATATGAATCAATTCATCAGGTATAGCTGGCTTTCCTTATTCCCACTTCATTTGAATATCCAATTATGTTCATATTCTTTTTGATAAAGAGGGTTGGTAATGAACCCTATATTATTTATCCTTACACCTCACGATTTCCTTTGCACGTGCCGAACTGTGTTGTCACGTAGACTGGATTGGAGTTGGGGGAAGATAAGTAATGGGGTAGAACAATAGACTAAAAATGGACGAGAATATGGTTTTTTTTCCCCAAGAAAACCTCTCCTTACAAGCTTAACTCCATGCCTTACTCCGTTGCTTTCCTAGGTGTACTCATGTTATTGTAATGTAATAAATTAAAGGCAATTTATTTTATTGGTATTAATTATTCAGTAGCTGAATACTGAGCAGATGGCACATTGGCTGTTGCTGTGCAATATTTGTGGAATAGGGACTAGAGCCTTACAAGAAAAGAGACAAAAAAAAGGAGGCTATTGAGAAGACTCACGTAGAAAGAATCATACCCTCGTTAATTATAATTTTTAATGGCATACCAAAGCAGGTCACAGCATGTCATATACAATGAGGAACGCTTCATCAGAAAGACATCTGGGGGCATAGGTAGAGCAAAAAAATCACAGAAATGACCAAGGGGAAAAATACTACCCACAGCAGCATAGCTGTGATGGCTCGGGTTGGGTTAAAAATAGGACAGCTACGATCTTTAACGGTTGTGCTTGATCTTTTGGGCTGCACAAATTAAGGTCAGGGTTGGCTGTGCAGAGTGCTTAGGATTTCCATCTCGAGAGCTGGTGCTTGGAGTCTGGCTAGCAGCGTTCAGCTGCCAAACCAATGTATTTGTTCACTGTGATACTATGGGATGACTTTTTTCCTTCTCCTTTAATTTGGTTTGTCTATAGAAGGGTATTCTCTCTTCTGTATGCCTCTAGTAAGATTGTTTGTTCTGTGTGATTTTTTTTTTTTTTAATGGAAGAATAGATTTCAGTAAAAGTACATCATGAGGGACTTGCTTTCTCAGTTTTTAATCAGAGAATGAAAGTCCTGATATTCCTATAAGTAAATATTTCACTGTTCTTTGTTATAATATTTAATGGTCTGAATTTTCAAACACCTGTTATTAATAGAAAATAAGTGTTATCCCTCATAATTGCAGGCTCCTGATTTTTTTTTTAAATGATACCAGCTTGAACTTCTTCCTGAAATTTAGGAAACTTAATTTATACAGCACTGGGATGTCAGCAAGCTCTGTCCAGGGAGGAGGTTCCTCAAGGAACCTTTCCCAGTTCAACCTTGGCCTCTAACTGCCAGTGCCTGCAGCGAGTGCTTTCCTCTGTGGGGATCCTGATTACAGTGCTTACAAAGGGGGAAAAAAAAAATTTCAAAATTCCCCTCTCAGTGGAAAAAGCTTCTTGGTTTCCATTCTGTGTTCTTGACTGTGCATTTTTGAAGTGGTTCGCTATAGAGTAGGTCTCTGCATCGCACCGAGTACTCTTCCCTTTTGGCTGCAAACGTACACTCCAGTGAAGAAATTCTTCTATGCCATTTATAATTTCACAGCTTCAGCCTGCTGCTATGCACTCTGCAGCAAGTAAACAATGCTATTTTGATAAAGAAAATAATTAGCTACCATTGCTAATTATGCTAATCCTCTTCTGGTGTTGTCACATTATAATAAAGGGTTTTGACAGATCTGTGCTTTGCATTTGGTTTGTGCGAAGCTATTATAACTTACCTTTCTGCACTAAAGACAAAGTTCTTAAATATAAGGAGGAGTATACAAAAACACTGCATTATTGAGAAGAGTTTGGGTTTTTTGTGGCTATATAGCCTTATTCTGCTGCATCGCTGTGGTGCTAGATGGAAATACAGAATCAAAACCCATCTCCAACATAATAAAAACTTCGAGACTGATGTGTTGCAACCAGAGAACGCAGACACGGACAGAGAGGTGTACAGAACATTTCCTCCACCTCTTTTTTCTTATTTGCCTTTCTGAACAGGGTCGCCATTACAAGACACTGCTGCAATATCCACGTAGGAGCCAGGCACGTACATCACAAATGCTGGTGCTGCAGGTCTGTCTAACAAATTGCCAGCAATCTATACGCTCAGTTGTAAATATCAATACTATAGGCAGGCTTGAACCTTTATGTTTTAGCTGCTATCCCTATTAGTGCACAGGGAAGCACCCTGCTAATTATTTTATTTATTGTATTGTATCTCATTTTATTTTTATTAATTTTTTGTGGAGACTTTGCAGGCAGTTAGAGATATCCTGGGTGTCACAGGATAAACAGGAATACATTGTCCACCTTACTGCATTTTTTTCTTATTTCACAAAGGTCTTCTAAAGCTCATATTCTTTGCTTTTTAGGTTTTTTATTTGGTTTACAGAAGACTGAAAAATTAACCCTTTGTCTATGGCTTTTAAAATGGCTTAGTTGAAATAACCCAGGAAGAGAAATATGTTCATATCTGAGATAGAAATAGATCAGCACTTTGGAGAGTCCAAACTCCAAGATGTTCTTTTCTCTCCTGGCTCTAACAAGAATTGATATGATGTTCCTGGAATAGTGGAAGGACTAATTGATATGACAACATATGAGACTATAGACACAAAGAAAGATTGGCCCAAAGGAATCCAGTGGTGTCTACTCATCTGAACTGGAAGATTCACGGTTTCATTGAATCACAGAAGGGTTTTGGGTTGGAAGGGACCTTTGAAGATCATCTAGTCCGACCCCCCTGCCATGGGCACGGGCATCTTTCACTAGGTCAGGTTGCTCAAGAATATCTAAAAACTTTCTGTGTTAGCACTGTTTGAGAGTCCGCTTTCTATTTTGAGTTTCATGAGTTAAGTCAAGTCAGAACCAACTGAATTTGGCATGGTGCTCATCCTCCACAGCACAAAATGCTACTGTTTTCTATGCTCACTTTGACATCAGAACTATTACTATTAGTAATGGATTTTATGTAGGTTTCAAGCAGTGAGGGCATTTTTGTACTCACTTGCCTTCTAAATGACCATACGAAGAACCTTGCTCTTTGGCTCTATTCTCGGATGTAAATCTCTACATCATACTTGGAGATATTACCTGTGTCTTTTATACACTCAAGTTAGAAAAGTAATACAGTAAATGAGATGCATCTTATTCTAACGGATGCTTCATTTTGGGGCAGATGGGAATGAACAGTAAAGCATCATGATCAATTATAGTCACAGAGCTGAATAATTAAGACAATTTGAAGACATGTCTACCTAATTTATAAGAGTAAACTTACTACTGAAATTCTTTTTCTCCCTATGTGGATTGATTTGTCTAGGTAGAGAGCTCCATTTGCCAACATAATGGACATGGGCTCTGCTGGAGTGATGAAGCAGAATATGAGATTCTGTTCACATTTAGTTGATGGCAATAAGCTTTAGCGGTTGTTTTTCTCTAAGCATCTGTGAATTGGACTATATTCACGCAGAAGAGACAGTCTGTCATTTTCTTATACCAACTCCGTGCTAAGACTTACTCCTTTTTTTTTTATAATTTGTGCATTATACTTTCCCTACGGCATTTCTTGCTCCCACTGAGTCTGTGTTGTACATGCTGGATGTTTACAGCTCAGAGAGCATCACCATGCAAAAATAATCGTCTTTTTAAGACAACTGTGGTTTATAGGATGCTGGAAGAAACATCAAAGTATGAATATAGCTAATAAATAATCATTTAGCTCTTGTACTTTTTAACCATAGAGCTCAATGTACTTTCCAGCAGAGAGTGATTGTCTTTATTCCCGCTATACAGACAGAGACAACACCTGGACAAAAAGTTATTTGAGTGTCATCTGGCAGCTGAGAACAGAATCTGGGGCTATCTATTGGCCTACAGGAACTAGCTATGAGATGGACTCTGCGTATGTGTTCTTCCAGTTGGAAAACCAGTTACAATTGAAATTATGGACTCTGGGAAGAAATGCGTATTCAGATTGGTTTCTCTGATTGCACGTGATCTGAGCTAGCTACACGCATACCTAGCAAGAAGCACCCAGCAGCTCTGAGGAAAAGCCTGGATTAAGAGGGAAATGCCTGGGGTGGAATGAAGCACCATAGTGCTGTGGTTGGCAGCAGTGCAGCTGTGCCTTAGAGCTGGTGGGAGCAGAGGGCTGGGGGAGTTATTTTGAAGCCATGTGAACTAAGATGACATAAATCTGAGCCTTCATTTTGGCAACAACAACATGTCAGGCTCCCACCCTTGCAGAGCCACCACTGGGACTTTTCTCTGCTCAGCCCAATCTGCTACATTTGCAGAATGAAAAATGTTTGATTTGAAAACGAGCACTCACATACCACTAGGAGTTCACTTCAAATCTCAGCCTCCTCACTGCTGGGAGAAAAGAACCAACTGGCAGGCCTTTCTGCAAATATCACAAAATCTTCTTCCACATTTGCTTTGCAGATGTGTGCATCCCCTGTTAACTTCAGAGCTGGGTGTAACATAGACATAAGGGTCTGATTATCTGGGAATAACAAGGGGAATTGTAAGATAGTTACTTTGGAAATGCTGTTAATTACTAAGAGTGACAATCGCCCTTTCTAAAATGTTTCCAATTTATTTAATGCAATCCACAGATGTAGAGGAAATGCACTGATTCCTAATTGCTTAAATTCAGAGACAAGTTTTAAGTAATTTAGATGTAGAAACAAAAGCTACACAATTTTCCATTTGTTAGAAGGGATAAAAGTGCTTCTAAATAATTACTTAGCTCTGTAACTGCTGTTTTTCCTCAGAGAAATAGAGGTACTTATGTTTTCAAAAATAGATACCCTTTTCCAAATAGTTATGGTAAACTGAAATTTTTTTTTTTAGAAAAAGATATCTTTAAATCAGAACATTTGCATGTTTGGAGGAAGGTTAATGAACCATCTGACAGAAAGCTAGTGACAATTAGACTGCTGAAATCCCTTCCTCTTACTGGAGGTGGCTTAATAGGAGTAGCAGTGCCTTGGGAAAGCACTTGGCACTGGGATTTTGCCATTTCTGGGCATCTGCTGCTGAGGGATGCCGTGTACTTTCTCAGAAGCTCCACTGAAGCTCCCTATGAGTCCAAACTTCAAGTTGGACTTCAGCTCACTTTGGGAGATACTCATCGTGTAGCTCATAACCACTCATGGCATTGCGATAACAACTCATAACGTTGCTACTCTGGGATACAAGAGCAGTTGAGAAGAGCTGTCAGTGCATTTCAGGGCGTGAATGGACCCGAGCTGTGCTATATCAGCATATATAGCTGGGCTATATTCCACCCTGCTACTCAAAAGGCTGGTGGGGTTTTTAAGATCTCATTTGTGTTTGGTTTTTTAAGATATCTCTGCCAAAGTGATGCTCATCTCCCAATACATTTTCTTTTATGACTGAATTTCAACCCTTGAATAATATCGACAAAGCAGCAGTGTAAAATAGTTCTCCAAAACTGAACAGATTTTTGTAAATAGTCGTAAGAGTCTAGTGGGAATCTGAGCAGGGTTCACCTTGGCTTCTAGATGTGGAAAGTTAAAATGCTGGCTGAGATGACTTGGGCTGGATTGCCTGGTTGACTACGACGAGTGACTCCTGAAATACTGGTGTGTTTTGAGGAATATAACCCAACTTGGACAATGTCTGAGTGCTCAGCAGATCTGCAGTCACACAGTGGGAGTAGACAGGAGGGCCTGAGCAGAGGCAGTGGGGCTCAGCCAGTGATTCAAAGGACTTGCCAGAGACCACGCTCATGGCCTGCCCTGCAATCCTTTCTCTGGGGTGCTTGACTGATGCAATTAGTCTGTGTGGACTCTGGGTTATGAACCTTAACGTGGCCAAGTAGTGACCTTCTGGATGGTTTTCTGTAGTCATCCAGAATCCTTGTCTCCTACAGCACCTCCTGAGAGAGGACTTGGAGGAACACTGGTGAACAGTTTTGGAAGAACACTGACTCATCTGTCTTCCATGTTGATCCCTGTCCTGTCCAGCTGCGGAAGCAGCACTTGAGTTCTTGCCATCTGGATCCTACCCACTTGCCAAAGAATGTCCTGCATCTTGTTTCGAGTCCCACGAGTACTCTAGCAGACCTATGCAGAGCTCATGGTTTATTTTCAAGTATACTTACCCTGTGTGGCAGGAAAAGGACAGACAGAACATGTGTGTTATTTAAATGGTCTGATCCTTTGAATTATATTGTATAAAGAGAAGAGAGAACATTATTCTGCCTCTCCTGATTGCATCTTGGTTTCTCAGGTGTATTGCATTGTCCCTAAATGGTATTTATTATTTGGGAAGAATTAAATTTTGAGTTATAATGATTCATCTGCTTTGCAATTCTAGTGTTTTAACTAGATGGAGAGAGAGAAATGACAGAAACACTCAGCAGTCTGAGTTCAAAACGCAAGGTGACTCAGAACCTAAGCTTAGAACTGGTCTAGACATACCCTAGATTAAAAACCAGGATCAGCAAACCCCTGAGCTTTAAAGAGTAAGTTCAAGCTCATATTCCTAAGGCTATACCTGCACTGCATAGAATCAAGGCAAGAAATATAATGGGGGCATAAATTCTCTTTGAATGGAGGCCCTTCCTCTAACCTGAGTTTCTTTGGGGACTATTTGTGGATTAAAATACTTTTTTCAAGCCTTCAGAAAATGAAGCAGTTACCTATGTTTAGCATTTTTATATGGACAAATGCAATCCACCTCACATGGGTGAGTTACCAAAATTTTCAGAAATCCCTGGCGAGGAGGGGTTTGGGGTTTGGCTGCCTCCCTGATTAAGCTTTGCAATTTCAGTTGAAGGTGACTTTACTGTTTTTTCCAAAATGTGAAGTAAAAGTTCCTTCCTGTTTGCTAGTTTTCATGGTAAACAGAGAAAAATGGAGAACCTTCTTATTACAGGTAATTTTTGAAAATATGGGTACTGACTTGTATTTGTACCAGTTTCTCTGTAATAGAGGAGTGTAATCAATAGTTTTTTCACCATGTTTTGAAAAGATAATTTTAGGTCATTTAAAGAGCCTTGATTTTCAGCTAAGGATAAATGCAAATTGATTGTTGGAGATATTGAAGGGAATAAACTAAAACTGGAGACTTTTAGTGTATCTTTTTACAAGACTAGAATAAAAATAGAAGTCCTAGTAGAACATATCTATGAGCACAACATTTTTAAAGTGTCAGTTCCAAAACATTACCCACATTATTTTCAGAGGGATTCCTCCTTCCCATCAGCAGAGGAACATTATCATTACAATGCAGATAGCCATTTAGTTCAAGGAACGTAGTTTAAATTAATAATATGAATTTGAGTTCACTTTTTGGAGAGGTCAAAGATTTGTCAACATTTTTTCGGGGGAAAAATAGACAAGAGGTTGTTCCAGGTAAGCAAGTCGTCAGTTAGTCTATGTGTTATGCTAGTAAGGACTATATCTTTGACATCTTAATGAATTTTGGACCACCCTGACTTTATTGCTTCAGAAACAACACTATTTTACTCTGACCTCAATTAGATTCTGCTGTCTTCATTCTTTCCTTGGTCTGCTGCTTCTCCATGGGTCTGCCTCCTTTCCCTGCAGACCAAGGAGATGTTTATGCCACAAACCTAAACTGCCAGTCCAAATTTCTGTAGGGGATCCACTTTTAATAGCCTCGGACAACTAACAAAGCCTGGAGGAGCCATCTCACCCCAACCTGCACAACTGGATTATAGAGCTAATTTGTCAGAAGTCCATGTTATGTCTACACCAGCAAACTAAAAGTGCTTGAAACCGCTCTGTGGTCTTTGGCCAAGCGGTGTGGAACAGCGTGCAGCCATGCTGTGAAACTCTCTGGCCTGCAAAATGAGACAGCTTCATGCAAGCTGTGCATCGGGAATGGTCCTTGGTCCTTGGCTGGTGCAAACTCCCTGATTATGTCTGGAAATTTTTTGGAAAAGTGGTAGTTGGCCTGGGATGGAGCTGAGCCAGGGACTGTGCCAACGGCTAACCATATGGGCAATTAAGTTCCCATGCCTGGAGACACTTAATTTCCTGGAATAGACACAGACACAGGGAGTTCAACAGTTCCAGATTCCAGTAACCCTCTGTTAGCATGCACCGTAGAGAGAAGATCTGGGAAATATTGATTATCCAGAAGTGCAGATGCTTGTTTGTACAGGTCTTTTTTTAGCAGAGACACTGTGATAATAGAAATCAAATTTTATTTTATTGTATGAGTTCTTATGGGTTCCTGCTTGGTGTGTGTATATATGAAGCTACTAAGAAAGATGGTAACATGAGTTGTGTGTAGAATACGGCACACTTCTCTACTTAATTCACTTTCTAGTAAAATATCATTTTTTTTTCCTGGATGGCTTATGGGCTGAGCTAGAATCAGGGTGTCCCAGTCTAGATGAGACTGCCCAATTTGCTTAAAATGGTCCATCATCCATTGCTTGCTGGTAGTGGTGGAGCATTCCTATGACTTTTGTCTATTTCTGAAATGGAAGAAGATCAGGTTTTTACCCAAATGTGCTTCCTGGGGAATCATTGCATTTTCCCTTGTGGGATAAACATATGAGGTGCAGTTCATGGCCAGTTTCTCTTCTGTAGCTCATGCTCTAGTAACGAGTACATGCTACGTTATGACTTGTTCTTCTGTGATTCTTACTCAAGTCACTGGAAAACTGCAAGCAATGCAACTTCTGGTGGATGTTGCTTAGTAAAGTCTACATCAGAGGCCTGAAAGCTCTAGAAATTTTCCAGGCGTAAACACCTCCATAAATAGCATAAATCTAGACTGGAGTCTGGCAACTGTGATTTTGCCCCTCCAAGATGGTTAAGAAAAGCAATAATTAAATGATTCACAAGTTCTTGGTATCTACAAGCCTTAGGATGAAAGGCTAGGAAGCCCTGAGCAACCTGCTGTGGTTGACCCTGCTTTGAACTGGGGATCCAAGGAGGTTGAACCAGATGATTTCCACAGGTCTCTTCCAACCTCAGCAATTCTGTGATTCTGTTTTTACCTGTAGTATTTAATGTTTTCTTTGTACAGAAGGGTTCAACCACAGTAAGAAGTTTTCTCGGGTAACATATGTTTAGGCAAAAATGTCAAAAGACTGGGATGGTTTTGGATTTTCCTTTAATGAGAACAAAAAGGTATTTTAAAGCGGGGACTGCGTTCACTGCTTGTCACTGCTGAGCCTCTCGATGGGGGAGTGGAGGGTAGAAGATGTCTATGTGCAGATGGAAATTTAGAAAAGCTGCTGAATTTGATATGTATCCACCTACCTTATGCAGAAAAAATTAATATACTTATTGGAAGTAACCAGAAGGTACTACGTTTTAGTTTTGTGTACATATGGCTTTGGACTAGCCATAACTCTCTCTTGCAACAGAATTACATACATTTAGACATGGAGTGCCTGGAAAATATTGTAAAAACCTTCTTCAGTGAGAATTTATACATGTTAGTGAGCCTTTGTAATTGTTATGTCCATCTGCTGTTATCTATACTGAATTGCAAGGGAATGCCCACAGAATTATAAGCAGTCTGTGACTCTCTTTATCGTTGCTCTCCTTTTTACACTGTTTTGAGCTCCAGATAATTAGGGGGAAGGTGTAAATAGTGAGGGAACAGAACTTTTTATTTCTGATCCTGACTTGCCAAAGCCCTAAACTTGGCTTTCTAGACTGTATTACAATCACAACCTACATTGCATGCTGTTAACAGGTTAGCTTTGCTGGAGAGACAGCATAAAAAATGGACATTTCTCTGCAGTCTTGGCACGCTGATTATTAAGAAATTTTAGTATTGTCAGGTTAAGTGCCAACAGTAATGTTTTAAAAGCAAGACACTGTACTGCAGAATAATGGGATAACATGCTGAATAACTTTTTAAGATTTCAGATGGATCTCACTTAATCTGACTCTGGGCATATTAGGTGTTTGTTTTATCACACGGCTCATCTCCTGGTCAGTGTGTGAGGAGGGTGAGTCATCTACAGATGTCCACCCCACTTGCCCTCTGGCAGTACCAATTTCTTCCCACTGATTGTAAAAGAAGCATAACTTACACTTAGTTCTGACTTCTAGCCTGATGTTCAATCAGTGTTGACCTCTTTTTTTTTCTTTTCCTTTTTCCACTAGAGACATAAAAATATACAATTCTGTAAGGAGGAAGAAAAATTATTTTCAGTGAGAAGTAATTAAATGTTTGCTTTTTGCTTTTATGCTTTTTTAAGGGCAGAAATGAGGTGTTCAGATTCATCACTGATTTTTAAATTCCCTTTTTATTTGTGTATGGGATAGTGACCATTTAAATTCTTAAAGATGGCTTGGAAATCCTGCCAGCCCCTGAGAACTAAACGTATAGGTAGGGATGCTTCCAGCTAAAGGGAGGAAAAAATGCCACAATCCTTCAATACAATTGCAACTGGTCTGCAGAAAATCTACATGGAACTTCTTTGTAAATAAAGGCAAACCATCCAGACGTGCCTGCTAAGAAAACTCCTGGGTTCTTAGTTGGGTGTAAATATGCTTTGCACAGATTTTTTTCTCCTTTTGTACCAAACGGGCATTTTCAGCCCTTGGAGGCAGCAGTAGTCCAGGTAATGCCCATAACCAAGTAACTGGGATCTTGGAATCGCATGCCCCAGCTCAGGAAGCTTATTTTGAGTTTTATTCCACTTTCTTCAAGGGTTGTGGTTGGTTTTGGGGATTTTTTTTTTGGTTGGTTTGTTTATTAGAAATTCCCCTTTAAGAAATTAAATCAGGTTTTAAGCAGGAGTGACCTAACGGCCTTTTAAGCTTCTAACATCTCTGGTTGTGTCACTCCCATGCAGCTATTGCAGTTGAAATCTCCACAGATGAAAAATAGTGACTAGGAACAGGTTGTGCTGACCTATTTAAAAGCAAATGGTTTCATTACCCCATCGCTATTTTACAGGGGCTCTCAGGAATGTCTACCTTTGTTCTGGGTTTTTAACATTACTCAAAGAGCTTTAAAATCATGTTGCGCTATAAATCTCTACCAACTAAATCTTTATTAACCTATAATGACCATTCAAAAAGGAGAATATTTGAGAAATTTTTGTAGTTGAAGAGCTCCAGGAAACTCTTTTGACCCATTTCCTGGTTTTCAATATGGTACTTGGCTGTAATTCCAGATTACCCAAAAAACCCAACCACCCCTCAATGTGGGGGGGGGAAAAACCCCCACAACCCAGACTGAAAAGCCCAGTTAGTGCCTTATTTATTAGAACTGTTTTTTTTTAATTTAACTTCGTCTTACTTGTCTTATTTAATTTCATTCAGTGAAATCTATTTTCTTGATGAGGAGCAGAAACAGTATTAAAACTTTGGTTTTGAAAGATATAGTCCAGACTAATATGCCCCTTAAAGCTGCCCATCATACATGAACCTGTCAGTGGCAACGTATCCTCAGCTCTGATGCTGCCCAACACGGAGTCTGGGTACCACCAATCTGGTTTGTACCTCATTAATCTCTTCAGCAAAGTTAATTCCTTTGCCTTGTTGAGACCTGCACATGTAAGGAATGGATCAAGAATTTGGGTCCGCTTTCACTATTTTAAATATCTTTAAATTTTTTTTTTTGTGAATAAATTGTGGCCACTTGAAAATTTATTTCTAACACAAGTTAGAAGTATTATCTATTTTTAATGAAAATTATTTCTAACCCAAGTGGAAGCTGTGAATACGAGGGAAGCCTTCCTTTTGTGATGTGTGGCTTTAACGGGGCGGGGGTGGGCCTAAGAAAAATTATTTGCTGTAAAACCTGCTCATGGATTTTGCCCCTCTGCAAAGCATTTAAGAAGAATCCATACCAGTCTTCAGTTGAGTGTGTGTTACAGACCTTCTAACGCTGCATTTTCTGCCTGGGGAGGTTTGCAGAGCTATTCATTAGTTATGTTTTATGAGGTGTCGCCACTTCAGTTTTTTTCTTTCTCTCTGAATAAATAAGGAAAACATTTTTAAACAAGAAGATAAATGATGGATAGCGATTGATGAATAGTAATGAAAATTCTTTGAACACCTAGGCTCGCTTGGGAATTAGTGCTGATGTGTTCCAGTGGAGAGCAGCCATTTTCAAAGATCTCTGCAAAACAACTTCCATTCATATGCACATATTCACAAAATAGCAAAAAAAAGAACAGAATATGATTTAAAAGAATAGCCAAGAGAAATATGAAACAGGGGGCCTGAATCTCATGTTTTTCAGTATACATTTCAGTTGGCTCTAATGTTTAAGTCTCTTAAACACGTGTTCGCAATTCTGCTCCACCTTCAAAACCTTTCGAGACCTGTCAACAACGTGGTTCCTGCTGCTTCTCCTGGGAAGCCAAGGAAGTGCCCGAGGAAATGTTTTGGTATCAGACAATTCCTTACGGACCCACCTTCCCAGAGCTGATGGAAAGAGCTGCAGAAAAGAAGCCCGTGTCATACATGACAACACTATTGGGCCTGTAGAATTCAGCAGCTGCCCTATGTATTTTTAAGCGCTGTTTATGCCTTTTCCTTAACCATTTGCACATAAATTGCAACATTTCTGATTTGTATGCCACTCTTCTACCATTTTCTAAAGCTCTCAATGAACCAGGTCACTGAGCAAGATATGTAAGGGGAAAAAAATACTTGTATTCTTTTATGGCTCAACCCAGTCAGAAATTTTGTTCATTTTGTACCTTTTTAAAGTCAGAAATTCGGAGTATTTAATTTGAAGGAGAAATAGATGATGGCATGAGGGGTCCGATGGAGTTCCAATTACAAAAATATACCAAGTCTCATCGTGCATACACAGTTTCAGTTCATGCTTCCCTGCACAGTAGCTAGCAGCCACACTACAAAACTCATTTCCCTGCTTTTCTCTTTGGAAAAGATAAAATGTCGTATTTGAGTTGTGTTTTATAATTCCCCATTTCTGTCTACTGTCCTGTTTCTTTTCTCCTTTGTGTGTGCTGCTGATAGAAAGACCCAAGTTTGATGGCAAAATCCAGTCTCCTAAGGTACCTTTGATAATCCTGATCTGGAAATCCAGTCCAGTTGAACTTCAAAAGGCAACGGCCCAGTCTACTGATCTTGAGTCTCCTCTTAATGTAAACTCAAGCCTGAGTCGTACAGTTTTAGAGGTGCTGCCAAAAAGAGAAGGGTTCCTTTTATCCTTCCTGTAGTTCTTGATTTTTAGTTTGCTAAGATTAAATCCAGAAAGGATTTAGTCTGGATTTAGAAAAGACAGGGTAAGGAAAACTGACTTTTGACCCTTGGGAGACCTGCTCTTGTCAGTCACGTTACTAGTCACTTCATTTTACTCTTCTAAACACCAAGATACTTCTTTTCTGTATCTTTCAAGAAGCTTCCACCTCTTATTTTGTGGGTTTTTTTTTCCATTTAGTAATGATTCTTGATTTTTTTTTTTTGGTCTGTTACTTTTGCTTTCATTTTAACTCTTTTGACCTCTTGATCTCTGTAAAGAGCTTCATCACTGCTTCTACCTCCTTTCATCAATGATCCAAATTAAGTTTCCCTCTCTGGATTCCAGTCCATGTTAAATAACATTTTCAATATTGTTGGCTTTTTTTTTACATGAATGATTAGCCAAAATCCAAAAAAATCAAACGAAGATATCCAACTTCTTTGATTTCTGTTTATTTAAATGTGTGAAGACCTACTCTGCTGAGAACATTGCAAGCAAGTTAACCAGCCTCAACTTCTGAGGTGGAGGTGTTGGGCAAGAGATCTTGACTTTCTTTCCAAATTTTTGTATATTTCCTAGTCATTCACATAAAAACGTACCTCCTGAATATTTTTGTTTTATCCAGGCTTTTAAGAAAAACAAAAATAATTGCTGGCCAAATTATTTTATGCATTGAGAAGTGTCTGAAGGCTTGTCTGCTCTTCAAATGTAATTAATGCACTAGCAGCCCCTGTGTCCCTTTGTCTCCCTGTGAACCAGCTTTTCACGTCGTGTTGCTGCAGAGAAGGTTGTGTTATTCCAACAAAGGGTCAAGTGCCAAAGTGTGCTTACAGATCACCCCTTGCCAATTCTACAAATCTCGACAATCAGCAGTTTGCATTTGCTTTTTTTTATTTTTTGGTAGTTAGTATTTGAATCCTTATTTTTATAGATTTAGTGACAAAAGAAATTAATAATTCTGATGTATTTTTTTATCTTCCAGCAAGACAATACAAGAACTGTTTTTCTTTTGCACAGCCAGCTATGTTTTATGAACGACTTGACTATTGCTCCTTACATGTCTGCAGGAGTTCCGTGTATAACTGTGGTGGTTTTCATAGGCTTGGAAAGCTCTTACTGTCCAAGGTCACATGTTGCATTGATCACTCATGGCTTGTTGTTCTATAATCTGGTGCATTTTACAATCCCAACTTACTTCTGCCTTGGCTGGAATCTGGCCAGTGCAGGCAACACTAATGGTGCTGATACAGGAGTCTGATAATAGCATGATGCTGGCTTTATACTGGTACCTAACTGTGAAAACCAGTAGGCTGAAACGTCTACTGAAAAATCAGTGGTTTATCAGTCCTCTGTCTCGTCCCCAGTTGCAGGGCAGATCGTCATCAGCAAAATCCTGTACTCAGCAACATCCATTCACATGGGTCTGCAAAAGCTCGCTGGCTGCTGTTCCTTGACAGTTCTGCTTTTGAGTGATGAAAAACCATTGCCCAATTCATGAACTCTAAAACCCCCTGCATTTATATGATGTATATTTATTGTGACTGTTGCAGTCACACTTGATATTAATAAATTCCAAGGCAAATGATCCTTAGGATCATTGATCTCTCTTTTTTCTTTTTTTTTTTTTGTTGAGCACCACATTTGCATGAGGTACAATACATGATGAAGCCTTTGTGTTCTAAGGCTGTGGCAGTGGCTTGTTTTCCTGATTATTGTTCAGATAAGAGCATGGACATGAATAATTGTCTTTCATCATTCACTTGCTGTCATAAAAATGTACCTGGGTCAGGGGAGATTAGTATCTAAAGATGTATGGCCTTCAAAATAATACCGATGGGGATATGGGTTAGCTAAGTGGTTCTCACTAGTGTTGGTGTGAGCTGTGAGAACCCTCGGCTGTTTTCTGTATTTGTGGGAAATGGAGAAACACAGAAGTAAATGAATGAGTTTTCCATCGGTAAAGAGGTAAGAAGAGATTTTGGCTAACCTCAAATGAGTGCAGAAAGCATCTTCTTGAACAGTTTGCCTTAGTAAGCTGAACCATGTGGCTTTTGGTCCTGATCTGATGCCCATCAAAATCAAGGGGGGCCATTCAGATCTTCATAATAGGACAAAATACTCAGATCCTCTCTCAGGCTATAGAAGTGTATGTGCATGAATTTGACTTAACTAATGCAGAAAGATACAAAACCAATCAGATGTCCTACCCATCCCCCTTGTGAGCAGTTTTCACTCCTGAGCGCTGCAGCAGCTCCTGTTGGCATGCTGGGTCTCTGTGCCCACTAGGAAGTTGTTAGCTCATTACACAGCACTGAAATTTAATTAAGGCCAGAATTAAGTGTGTAAAGATATTTTACTTTTTTGTACAGCAAAAGTCAAATAAATTAACACAACAATAAGCGAGCAGAATGGCCTTAAACAATTCATATAATTGTATAAACTATTTTATAGCATTTTTTTCTGAGTGTAATATTAAGATGCAGATTCTGTGTGTTGCAAAGGAACTTGATAGCGTGTGAAATTAAAACTACAGGCAGTTAAATTATTGATAGAAAATCAAATAATACATTTTTTGTAGTTGTAAACCACTTCATTTAGATGTCTTTTTTTTTCTAGAAGAAATTCATTATGAGAAGCCTGAATACATTTAGTGGAAACAACTGAGACAACTTAGATTTCCCATCTAAGGAAAATAGATCCTGCATATCTGTAAAATAATCTGAGAAAACCCCACTGGTATTTTTCATCAAAAGTACAACTGGATGGAAAAAAAAGTGAGTGGACTATCACCCTGTGACATCTGTGTTCAGTGTTGTAGCTCCCTTTCATTGGATGCTGCACGGGCTCTAAATCCAGGTGGCTCCTCCACTTATTGCAAGTGAAAGAATGAAATCTTGTCCAGCCGTTGACAGGCAAAACATTTCTTCCTGGATCTTTGGGAGGTCAAGAGCTGATGCTGTTTATAGCACAATTTCCAATATAATAAAGTTTTCAGCCCCCAGATAACTGACATTCTATGTAGGCAAAGTAGAGCAAGCCTGGAAGAAATGGGGAACTTCTGTCTTGTTTTAGAGAGTGGTCTACTGCAGGATTTGCAAAAATAACCCACAACCGTGTCAAAAAGGTTGAGATGGAATTTCAATCTTTGTCTTTTAAAAGACTTCGTAGCAGTGGTGGTGTAATACCAATAACAAGTAGGCAAAGAAAGACATTTCGAAGGGATTTAGTTATAATTTCTCTGATGTATGAATAAGATTGAACACGTATAAAATCAAGGAGTTCTGAAAATAACCCTATTAGCTCTCATCGAAACTAAAACAAGAAGCTGAGATTTTTTCTTTTTTCCCCCCGGAATTCCCTGCCCTTCCCAGATACAAATCCCCTCTTTCCTCCTTCAGTACAAAGTCGGAATCCTGATGTGCAAGGTGCTGCACGCACGCGCCGTGCGGGAACCGGGGTGGGCTGGCACGGCTGGCTGCGCCGCGAGTACAACAGCGATACTCGCTCGTGCAAACCAGCTGCACGGTTGTGTACATATGGTCTGGGAAATGTAGCTTCAAAAGTTTTAGAAGACAGAATACTAAATATGCTGGGGGCTTAACAAGAAAAGCTAAATAATTAGTGTAGCTCACGCGCTGATGTAAATTTACATGAGGGAGATGGAGATAAGTCTGCGAGCTACTCTCCCATTCCTCGGAAGCAGCCTAACACTGATACATTTTAAAAGGTTTGGCTGAATTCCTGCATCCTTGTGCCAGCATAGCTTCTTCCAATAAAACCAGAAATTTCATGTTTTTTTTAAAAGGTCAGTGAGCCTTCCGAACGCTGTTATGTCCCGTAGTCGCATCTAAATACATGTGTTATTTCTAAATGATTCCTTATTTTTAATTATGATTTAGTTATGACTTTCCCTGGTGCAGAAGAATATTGAGCAAACTTAAGATAGTGCTTGGTGCAATATATCACAGAAAAGATGTGCTCTGATGGTGTGTATTTCCAAGTACTGTCACTCCAGTGATGCATTTTAGTGTAAGAATATAAGAATCGAGTTGAAAAATGGAGGTTATATATTATGTATTTGCGCAGGATCCTGATGAAATTCTAGGTGGAATCATTAGTTAAACTCAGCATCTGTCACATTCGCAGGAGGCGTGAGCTGCTTCTGTGGATGCTCCTGCAGCTATTTCTGAAAGTCAAGGAGGTTGCAAAGGGGATTGTTTTTCTTGGCCATGCTCAGCTCTAAGGGTCAGAGAGCCTTGTGTTCTCAGATAGTTTACAAATGTCATTTTAAAAACAGTTCTAGGCAAATCTGTATAACCTTTAGAACACATGAATTGTCACCATGTCAAATGAGAAGTCTATATAACCACTAAATAAGAGTATCAACATCCCACAGTAAACACACTAAAGAGATCCAAAGCCTTCTTAAAAATCAGCACAAAACAATCCAGTAAGTCTTCCACTGGGATACCTGCACATTGCCACTTTAAAATATCCCCGATGTGTCAGAAATAAGGTAGTTCTGTCAATCTGTGTTGAAGCTGGAAGCCAAAACCATGCTGCAAGTATCCCAATGTTTTTACTTGTGCCCAGTATTTTGGAAACAAATAGAATTTTTTAGGGGAGTCTTTCTGAGTCTGTGTTTAAAAGCTACAACAGTCTTATCACAACAGGAGCGTGCGGAGTAGGAAAACTTGTATCAGTAATAGCGTGGCCAGCAGGGACAGGGAAGGGATCTTACCCCTGGACTTGGCACTGGTGAGGCTGCCCCTTGATGAGTGGGTTCAGTTTTGGGCCCCTCACTCCAAAAAGGCCATTGAATGACTCGAGCGTGTCCAGAGAAGGGCAACGGAGCTGGTGCAGGATCTGGAGCACAGGTGTGATGGGGAGCGGCTGAGGGAACTGGGGGGGTTTAGTGTGGAGAAGAGGAGGCTGAGGGGAGACCTCATGGCCCTCTGCAACTCCCTGAAAGGAGGGTGCAGAGAGGGGGGATGAGTCTCTTGAGCCAAGGAACAAGCACCAGGCCAAGAGGGAATGGCCTCAAGCTGCACCAGGGCAGGGTCAGACTGGCTCTTAGGAAGTATTTCTTTGCAGAAGGGGTTGTTGGGCGTTGGAATGGGCTGCCCAGGGCAGGGGGGGAGTCCCCATCCCTGGAGGGGTTGAAGAGTCGGGTTGACCCAGTGCTGAGGGATGTGGTGGAGTTGAGAACGGTCAGTGTGAGGTTAATGGTTGGACTGGAGGATCTTCAAGGTCTTTTCCAACCCAGATGATTCTGTGAACTAGCTAGATAATTAGTTAGGTCTTAGATTCAAGGACTTGAGAGAGGGGGGAAAAAAAAGGAAAACCCCTTGCTTCAGCAAGCTGGTTTTGGAAAACTCATGTTTCTGGAAAGGGGAACATCATCAGCTACGAAACCACCAAAAGCCCAAGGTGACGGGTGTATCTAACCAGTCCTGAAAACTGAGCCCTGCGTGTGGTTTCTTAGTTTGGAAACTGTGCCCATGTAAAGCTCAGCCCTCCTTTTCTCCCATTAAATTTATCTTGTCAGAACCTGAAGCTTGAATGGTGGTATAAGACGTTGTGTTACTAGGATGACAAATGAGGAGGTACTGATTTAAGAAATATATGTACTGATTCTGCATCATGGTATATCTCATATAGGATTTGGTATTAGCCTCTTGCTGTTATTATTCTTTAAACACTTTCTAGAGGTGAGATAATAACTTTTCTTTTATGTATGCCTGAGGAATCTGAAGCGCTGAGATAGTGATAGCCAGTATAACTTAATTTCAAAAGTAATTAATGAGGCTGCATTTTAATGAGCCTTTTTATACAGTGTTGTGAACTGGGCTGTTTCATGATGCTGTTGTTCTGAGACTGCTGGAGGGGAAAAAAAGCAAGCAGAACCTGGGAAAATTAATTTTAAAATAGCAGCAGCCCAAATAAGAAACAATCTATACATCACTTTGCATTTATTTTATCCTCACAGGTATTTTTGAAGCAAAAAGACAATTCCTTCAAAGTTCTAGTACAGAAAGGATTCACACGGTTGTAAATTCCTGCCATAGTCTTGTAAGTCATCAGCCTCCTTTCATTCTTTTGTGCTTTAGTATTCTGTTTCTCACTTTCTTGCAGGAATGCAAAACAGGGTCTATAATAAGTAAGCAAGGTTTTATTTATTTATTTTTTTTGGTGGGATAATTTGGTTTCTACATCATATCATTTCAGAATATTAATGGCCTTTTGTACCTCTCAGATAATATCAGAATAGGGAAGAATGCGTGGGAGAATATTTTATGCGTCCTAAGGTTGAAATTTAATGAATACCGCTATGAGCTTTGTCTGTTTAATGACTTACAAGTAGGTGTAAAAATAGCATAAATATATATGCAATATTTTTATCACAGTGAAAATCCAGGCATTTTATTCCTAACATAGATGATGGTATTGGCCAAAATGTAGAAAAATCTAGATTTTGTCCCCTAAATGAGTATGGGTTTTAAGAGATCTTATGGAAATCCTTTTCCGACTTTTCGTGACTTGTAACTGATAAAACTTAATGCAGAAGGCACTCATGTTCTGGTTTGTGTTTGGATGAAGTCAGAGTCTCTTGGTAAAGACTAACCTTTTGTTATCCAGACTGGTCAACATGTCATGACAGCACCGACTCATCGTTTGTGAGACTGAAAATGTGGAAGAACAGACAACTCAAGCAGCTGAGACAGCGTTGAACCTTACTCACAGCTCAAACGCTAGAACTGAACCACTTCTGTCACTGAAGAATTATGTATTTCCAACTTAAAACTTCCAGGTTTGGGAAGAAATCAAAACTCATAGATTTGATCACAGGAGTCCTGTGGAGTTTGAGGAGCCATAGCAACAATCTGGATCCCTGTTTATAATTTAATTTAACTTCTAATGACCGTAGACGCGTGTTCATTTGTAAAGCTTCAATCATTTGACCAGGGTCCTGAGATGTAAGCTCACCTAATTCTGAAATGGCTGAACGGCTTTCTCTTTATTGTAGTAACTAATTGATGGTATTTTGTTACATGGAGAAGGTTTAATTAAGTGGAATCTAACAGCTGTTGATTTAACAGGGAGAAAGAGTAGCTGTACTTTCTCCTCCTCTTCCTCCTCCTCCCTAGAGGGGATGCCCACTGCAATACATGCTCTTGTAGTCGTAATTTTACATATCACTGGACAGGCAAAATCTCCAGCAGCTCAGTGCATTCTAGCAAAAAGCTTTGTACAGTTAACACTTAGTTTAAAACTATATCGATTAGAGCTTCGCAGTACTGTTAATTTTGCGGTTTGCTGTCTATGCTGTGATTTCCAGAGACAGAGCTAAATGGTGTGCTGTCAAATTTGCCATTTTAGCAACATGTTATTGTGTTTTAATGGCTGGAAAGGTGTCTAAACAGAGTCCTGAATAGAAAACACAGCTTTGCAAGAGAAGATATTTCAATGAAATGGCTTGAAAAGCAGCTTTTGCGGAGTAATCCAAAATGTTTTACAAATCAGACCACGCAGAAGAGCCACTTATTATCAGTTACAGTTTGCTGAAGCACTGGCACTGTCTAAGGAGTAACCTCTAACCTTGCAACTCCCACTTGCACATCTCTCCTGCAAATCTGACATTTGAGAGCTGGGCACCTTTCACTTCTGCAAATGCAGCCTTTGTGCATGTTTTGGACCTTTTTCTTCTAACTGTGTGTTTCTTACAGCTCTCAGAGACTATGGAGGATTAACTCAGAAAGACCTTTCAGTCAAAATGAGTTTCTGAAGGAAACTGCTCCATGTAATAGCCTCCAGCAGCCTGTGAGAAAGGAACAAACAATCACCACCACAACAAATTGTATTTATTTAGCACCCATCACAACAAAGCTATCCCTGGGCACTCGACAAAACTTTCTTGTTTATAGTACAGAGAAGCTGAGGGATCTGAATATGAATTTATGTAAATCGCCATCTACGTTTTGAAACAGCTGTTTGCAACAACTGTTCTGTTAAATTGGTCCCTCTTTTGAATTTTTTGGGTTTAAAAGAGGAAGCAGATCAGAGTTCTCTTTACCAGCTTTCCAACATGTTTGGAGTTTGGCGATATAAAGAGAATGATTTTGAAGGATCTAGCCTTGGGAAAGTATAACACAAGCTATTCTTCCTCCCTTGCTTTTAGCTATAATTCTTAAAAATATGAGCATCATATTGCTCACAAAGTGCATGTTTTTTCCATCTGTGAGCCAGCCAGCCAAAATCTGTCAACATGATATTTGGAAACGCTCAGAAAAGCAACAATGACATTAAAAGCAGTTGAAGCAAGGAGTAAGGGAAAGAGTGGGTGTAGCTGGATGGCAAACATCCTTTCCTGCTAAAGCACAGAGGGGTTGTTATTGTGTGAATGAGAACGGGTAGGGGCTGTTTGTGAGGAGTCTGTTGTGATTAAGCCATGTGTGTATTGTCATGAACAAAAGGCATTAACCTGCCTCTTTTACATCCCTACTGCAGCCATGCATTTCCCTTGAGCAATCTTTCTCCTTACTGTGCAAAAATCTTACATCATCCTCGCTCCGGACTTTGAACTGATGATGGACTTTGGGCTCCTTCTGGTCAGAGGAACCAGGAGTCCTCTGTTTCCTTCTCTGCTACGTGCCCTTCAGTTACACGATGGGACCGTTTGGTCCACTGCTTCTCATCTGGACCTACCCTTCCTCCTCCAGCCTGTTTTGATGCAGGAGAAGCTTGCTGGTGCTGCATTACTTCATCTTCACACAATCACAGAATCATCTTGGTTGGAAAAGCCCTTGAAGCTCCTCCAGTCCAACCATGAACCTCACACTGACCGTTCTCAACTCCACCAGATCCCTCAGCGTTGGGTCAACCCGACTCTTCAACCCCTCCAGGGATGGGGACTCCCCCCCTGCCCTGGGCAGCCCATTCCAACGCCCAACAACCCCTTCTGCAAAGAAATCCTTCCTAAGAGCCAGTCTGACCCTGCCCTGGTGCAGCTTGAGGCCATTCCCTCTTGGCCTGGTGCTTGTTCCTTGGCTCAAGAGACTCATCCCCCCTCTCTGCACCCTCCTTTCAGGGAGTTGCAGAGGGCCATGAGGTGTCCCCTCAGCCTCCTCTTCTCCACACTAAACCCCCCCAGTTCCCTCAGCCGCTCCCCATCAGACCTGTGCTCCAGACCCTGCACCAGCTCCGTTGCCCTTCTCTGGACACGCTCGAGTCATTCAATGGCCTTTTTGGAGTGAGGGGCCCAAAACTGAACACAGTCATCGAGGTCTTATCAGACCTGGAAGCACGAGTCATTGGAGAATCCTCCTTCTCGATTACGTGCACGTATCTGTGCTCTACACAGCGCATTTCTGCTTGTCTACTCAATTTAGGGCTGTTTCATGAAGGCAGGGGAGGCAGACTTTGCAGCAGGGTGCTTCTGAAATGTCTCTGGTGCCTTTTCATTTCCTGAGTGAAACGATTTGTCAGCGTTGTCATTAAGCATGAAATATAATTGGTGAGTTCATCACAACCTGAATCTTGTGATAGAGAGGAGCCACTCTGGTAAGGTCCTTCAGGGTAAGATGGGGAGGAGGAGGGACGCGTGTCCCTGAGGCAACGTCAGGGAAGGGTGACAGAGAGCTCTGCCATCACAGGAAGACGGTGTTTCAAGTGAGATGGATTTATAACGCTTTTGTTATACATATTTAATAGATTCCTCGTGCCTAAGGAATTGAGACAAACGAAGACATGCAGACGTGTGCTTACGGATGTGGATATCAGCTTAGATTTTCTTCTATAGGCGTGCAGTTTGACTGTTATGGCAGCACACGACGTGCAATACATCAGGTAAAGGGAAGAATAGCGAAAAGACATTTCACAAGCAATTTTTCCTTCGTTCTGTAGTTTAGTCTAACCTTATCTATCAGGAGTGGTTTCTGGTGAGGGCTGCACGTTGTTCTGCAATGCCTGTGAAGCTCGAAGGACTGCACAGATAGATTTTTTTTTTTCACAGACCAGGCTCAGACACGTGTATATCAATAAGCAAATAGGAGTCAATTAGCGCACTTCAAAGATGAAAATGGATAAATGTTTGAATACCCCAGTAAAGTTGCTACTCCTGTGAGTATCAACAGTAGATAAATAGAGCAACTTCTACTTACTTGGTTCAAGTGCCTTCTATGCTGGAAAAATAAGGAAAAAATCAAGGGCTTAAAAAAAAAATCACCAGAATACCGTTCTTTTTGTCATTCATATAAATGGCAAGGAATGCCATTCTGCATATGGGGACAAATTACAAGGTTATTGAATCGAAGTATAATATTATTTGTAAACAGTGCCATTCTGAGCTCTGGAGAATTATAGGGAGGAATTTTTTTCAATATTCAATGGCTTAAAAATATGTGATTACTAGCTCAGGCTACTGGACAGGATAAATAAGAGAATAGCCTTTCTGCTAAATGACAGTGATGTTAAGATACTACGTGCTCAGCATTGATTAGCTTCTAATATCAACCACATTTAAAGCGCTGGAGAGGAAATACAAATAAAATTGCGTTTTTCTTCTGTTTTGGAAAGATTTTAGCTTTGTGTTGTTACAACAGATGGCTATTTTAATTCACCAGAGACCGCTCAGACATGTAAAAATTGTTTACGCTTTGATTTGCTATAATGCACTTGCTATTAATATTACAACAGTATCTCAGAGTATTGGTCATGGATCAGGACTAAAAGATCCAAGCACTCTAAACATCCAAACAAATGTTTACAATCTAAATATAGGAGTTAGCAGATGGATAGATGCAGTTAGCAAATCATAGAAAAGCACGAGACAACACAAACACTAATGATCTCAATACACCAGTAGCAGAACTGCCACCATATTTTTAGTCTAGTGTTTCGAAAAAGTGAGTTTTCTTTTAATTTAAATATTTGTTTTTCAGCCTAACTGTAAATCTTTTGTATTCTGAACTCGATTTGTCTTTCTGGTGCTGCAGCAAGAGGGGTAAACAGATGCACGCATCTGTGCGGGTAGTGTTATTCTATAAAAAGCTTCATAAACAAAGCAGACTGAATACTACATCGGCTTATTCTGTAATGGTGACTGCGCCAAAAATTGATAAATTTTGTTGTTATGCAGTCATAAATCTCAACGAATCAGGCCCAGAAACATTCCGAGCACAGTGCTGTGTGTTCCCTCTTTCTCTCACCTCTTCTAGTGTCCTCAGGTAGCAATGGGAAACCCAAGAGAGCTTTGGCTAAACCATCTCTTCCACTTTTCATGAGGCTTGAGGTCTTCCCCTTATTCTTTTTTTAAATCCTGTTGTCTGGCAAACTCCCCTGAAGCAACAGTTTAGTGAGGACTTTACCAAACCATCCCTGAAGCCCTTTTGGGCTGGAGAAATAGTGTGCAGGCACTGCAGTGAGGGCTGAGGTCCCTGACCCTTCTACCTATCAAGAAAACAAGAGTAAAATGTCTTTGTTAATAAGAGAAATGGGGTTGACAGTGTTAACATTGGGTGACTAAAGGGTAAAATCCTGCTCTTGTGCTGTGTCCAAGGTGGGAAGCATCAGGTGAAGGACTTTGGGGCTGGGAGTCCTTCTGCCCAGGGTGAAAGTTTTCCCTCCCAAATCCTGACGGAGACGTGGGAGAAGGGCACAGTCCAGTGGAAATGCCAACGGCAGTCAGCTAATATCTAATCATCCTCTTTTCCCCCCTTTTTTTCCCCTTCTGGGTGGTTCTTTCTGATTTTAGATTTTCATTGTGATTATTGACCTGTTTATATATAGCCATAATTCCTCTGTGGTGGGACTTACTATTTTGGGTTTAATAAGCTTTTTATTAAAATTTCATAAGAGGGATTTTCTGTATGTCTGTCTGGCCCAGATTCAGAGTCAATTTTAGTGTCCTTCCCCTTTGCTAATTTCATATTCTGAATTTAAAGTAGCCATGCGTGTCACTTCTTGGATTTATTCAGTTAACCTCTAGCTTAATAAATCTTTATTATTACTCTTGTTGTCCTGTTTTTCAGTATTAAATGGGTTTATATGTCCCCCTGAGATTTTCTGAGAAAAGCTGTATATCTTTATAACGTCATGTTGCATATTAAGTCTGTAAAAATCCGAGTCCTTTAATTTCCAGTTTTTACCAAATGCTGTTATTTACTTAACTAAACCACTCTAGTGTTTTATGATGGTGAATCCTCTTGAACTTTTTATTTACGCATAGGAATAAACACAATCCTCTTTCTGTAATGATAGTAGTGACTTTGTAGCTTAATTTTTGTGGTTTTTTCTTTCCCTTCTAGAACAGACCTAGGTAGGATGGAAAAACCACCAACCAAACATTACCCGTAGGAACTTTGTGCCACCCAGCATTATTTAACATAAACAATATCCCCTGTAATAAGGTTCTATAGATCTGCTCAGAAAAATTGCTCCTTAGCAAGCAGGGGGTTGTGTTTAATGCTATGGGCTGGATTCTCGGTGGACGTACACGGGGTAGTCACTGATGTTGCTGGACGTAGACTGGAGGACAGCGGCTAGGGATTTATTCTATAGACCTGAAGGTTTGAAGAAGCATTCTTGAGCATCCCATTGTATTATTTCCTACTAACCTGTCTATTTTTTCAGCTTCCAAAACGTACACAACCTCATCGGGAAGTGCTTCGTGTTTTCGCTTCCCTAAAGCTGCTCTGTAAGTGCTGCCCTGTAAAGCCAAGGGAGGACAGTGGCTGGAGGCAATTAGCTGTGGTTCGTCACCTCGCCAAAGAGATCAAATCCTGCTTTCTGGCAAGCTGACTCACTCTTTGTTATGAGACTGCATCTGAGAAGTAGTAGTCTTCCAGGGTACAAAGGGGGAGGATATAAATAGAGCGTTTAAGGTAAAAATCGAAACTGCCTGGCTACAGCTACAATTTTCTGTTCTTTTAAGAAATAGAAAAAAGCCTGAAAACATATTGTATTCTGCCTCAGATTGTTCCCTTTTTTAGAAGTCTGGCTTTAGCCATATTTTACTTTCAACAGTTCATTTTATGAAGATGTCTGTGCTGTTCTCTGGATCTTAGTTATTTTTCCCAACTGATTCTTAGACCTCCCTTTCTCCCCACCTATCTACCAGCTGACATTTAGATGCACACAGATTTTATTCATATGTTTCCTTATCACTCATTAATCAGCAGTTTAGACTGAACAGCTTGTTTCTCTTGCGCTGAGCCCTCCTGTAAGTGCCATTAGCAATGATTCATATCTTCAGTGGAGGAACTATTTCCATAGGAATAAACAAGAATTTTGCCACAGCTGGGATCACAGAGATGGTCTTTCAGTTTCTAAACTTATGGCAGAGGTATTTATTTAAATATCATGAATGATTTAGCTTTCTCTGTTTGTGGCACTGTATTTCTTGAAAAGCCTGTTTCTCCTAGTACAGAATTACATTTTCCTCTCTCATTTTACCCTAAGCAATTATTCATAATATGCACATTACCATTGCTTTCTTGGTTCTTCTTTTGCTTTTATGAAACTCTCCCTAAGGAATTTTGCTGTAACATAAAACTTCTTACTTTTTTTTTTTTAAATTAACAAAGTATTATTTAAACGTGGCTTGCAGTGAGACACTTGATGTAGAGATCAATGTAGTAGATTTTAAAGGCTGCCATTGAATTTTAATTCAATGATATAATAAATCCATCATCGCATACACAAAGAGTTGCAATATAAGTGCAGTAGAATTTGATTAATCTGGTCAGATGAATCTCAGAGGCTTTCAAACTTTGTGAATTCTCTTGACTTAATTCAGTAAAACTGCTGAAGTGCTTGGGGCTGAGTAAGTTTGTACCAAATGAGATCTTACCCTTTTTTATTTTCCAAAAAACCTATTGTTTTAAATGAAACTGGGTATGAATTTTTTTTCTGTAGCAAAGGACAGAACCATGCTCTGTAAGTCTGTTATTACTTATTACATGTCTGTGGCATCACTGGTGTGTTCAGTGCCCTTAACAGCTTTCAATCTAAGGCCCTAAGACAGGAGATCACCAAACCATCAGGGAACTTTCCCCATGGATTTGATTGCAAGTTCAGAAAAGAAATAGAGATCACGATAGCAGGAGAAACGCAAGATATGAAAGGATTGTAAAAGCAGGAGGCGGCTCAAGGGATCCATCAAGGTAAAATGGAAATGGGGCATGGAAGAACCTTTTGCACCCACAGATGCAATTTGCAGGCTAGCCAACAAGCTCGTTACAAAAGTGACTAGTAATTTCAGGCTGCATTCTCTTCTCGGCCCTGAATGACTGAAAGTCAAGAGAAAAATTCCACACAGCCTTTGAAAAACAAGTCTCAGGTAAGCTATTTCAAGCCAAAAGCACTAACATCTCGTGGCAAATTCGTGTTTCCTGTTTAGCTTTTCATTATCCTTTACCCCTTTTCTCATCTCTCTTTTTCCACTTTGTTTTATTCCTCATTTTCTACTCCAATATCTTTGCTCAGCGTTCAGCCTTTCCCTAGCAGAATGGGCACCTAGCTGATTGCAGTGGGGACTTAATTCTTCAAACTCTTTTGTGCTTCTAAGAATTTGAAATTAGGCCTCAAACATTTTTTTTCCTACACTTGCTGGTATGTATCACTGCTAGTAGATATTTGATGTTACCCTGATGCACAGTAGTCACCGTTAAAAAATCATTTACACTGGCATCTAAAACTTCTCAGCACTTCTTCGATCAAGAGGAAGAAATAATTGCAGCATCTTGCATTCTATGGTGGTGTAACTCGTGGTGGATGTTGACGTTTTAATGGCAGGCATCATAATTTCAGACAGAACAAAAACGAATATAGGAAAGGTCTGTGGCTCTCAGTTAATGAGGTCATGAATTTTCTTTCTCCAGAACGTTTGGGTAGTAATTTCACTAAAGAAAAATAAAGGAGCTTTGGACTTTGACTAATACCTAACAACAAGAGGGGAAAAAACCCAGAATTCATTAGTGGGAAGCACTAATTACTACTTATTAATAATTTGTGCCTCCCCAAACAAATATATAATGTTTCCTGCCTGAAGATCTTGTACACTCAAAGTCTGATCTAATTTATACTTTCAGTTTAAAGCTAGCCACAAGGAAGGAAAGAGTAGACATGATGTGAAAACAATAGTTACACAAAGTAACCCAGATGGTGCTGCAGTCAGTTTGTATACATTCCCTGGGCCATAATGTAATCAAATAACCCCTCTTTTCAGTAAAAAAAAAAAGATAAAACCCTTCCCACTTTAATCAGTTCAAGCTGTGTTTAAAAAAAAAAACCCCACCACATTATTTTTTTGAGGGATCTGAAATATAAAAATTTGGTTGTTGGTTTTTTTTTTTCCATGGATGGTCTAACTGTAAGAGAGATAACACCAGAATGAAGGAAATGGAGACTGGGAGAGGGACCAGACAGACAGTGGGCTGTTTCTCTTTGGAGACCATTAAAATTCTCCTGGATGACACCCTGAGCAATCAGAACTAATTGGCCTTGCTTTGAATATGACTCTGATTCTAATCTTAGAATAACTTCGGTTGGAAGAGACCCCGGATGTCATCTGGTCCAACACCCGGCTCAGAGCAGAGCCAGCTTCAAAATTAATCATATTGCTCTGGAGTTTGTCCAGCTGAGTTTTCAACGTTTCCGAGGATGGAAATCCCATCCTCACAAACAGATAGTGATTAACAGAAACTCCATCCAAGGGGGCCCTATGAGGTATCTGCTTCCACCCGGTAGACAGAAATCATGCCTACGGGCACACAAAGGCAATCAGTCATCACCAGCTACTCTTTGTTTCCTTCAAAGGCTCCCATCACACGCTGTACCCTCTTGCAACCAGCATTACATAAGTTCACTTATTATTTGCCAAGAAATAGCAACAACCGAGGTACTTAGCTAATTAGACATTTCTGTCTTTTGCTTTTGACATTTACATCAACTTGAAATTTTGCAGACTAGATTACTGAAAGAATTTTAAATGAATACTGTAGTGATTAAGCATTGAAGATGAATACTAATGCATTTCAAACTGGGTTAGTGCTGTAATGAATTTAACATATCTAGTTTTAAAGTGGACTAATTAACAATTAAGATTCTCAAGTGAAACTTATTTATATCTATGTAAAAAAAAAATAATATATATATACCCCACCCCTCTGCCTCCCCAGTTTTGGACAGGCAAAGTGCTCAGCCGTGTCCTTGACAGGGTGTAGCTTCTGCAGTTTTCCACCTTCCCTACGGTCAGACATTTTCTCCTTCTCAAGTATCCACTGGGATGTCCAGATCCTTCCACACTCCCTTTTCCCAGTAGATGGGTATCCTAAATCATGGATAGTAAGAACATTTAACCAGTTTCTTGCAGTGTGTGGATTCTGGCCACATGCAGAAAATCACCTGGGTACCAGATGAATATTCATCCCCCAAATTTGGATCCTCCTGGCTGTCACGTAACCACGTAAACACCTATGGTCACCTTCCCTGGGTCCTTTAGAGGCAAGCTTACAGTGTTCCTTTGCATTTTCAGGATAATGATAACTTTTCTTTTTCTTCCCCCCGCCACCTCCTTCAGTTCAAATAGAGCAGAAAGGGATAAGAGTGTTATTCCCTTTGGACTACAACATCTCTGACAGGTGAAAATTGCTGTCTCCCAAAGGGGATTAGCACAGCATTAACTTCCTTGTCAAATATAAATGTCAGGTTAATTTTGTCCCCACCTTGATATTCAGAAAATACAAGCTTTTATTCTAAGATGACTAAAAAAGTTCCCGTGTGCGTATTTTAATTACAGTGGAAATGGATTTATCTATCTGTAGATCCTGGAGTGCATGCGTGTGTATGAGAGACTTTCAAATAAATATCTTCTATTCATCATTTTTGTTTACAGGCTTTAAGGCTTGAAAGGACCACGGGGATCAGTTCCTAGACTAACTGCTTGGAAAACATAGGCCAAAAAAACTTCACCAAATAATTTTCTCATCAAGCCTGTAAGTAGATAGAATGATCCAAACGTTGCAGCATTTTGTTAGCACACGAAGTACAGCTGCCTGGAAGCTAACGATAAGGGACGAGGTAACATATCTCTATTGTCCAAGCGAAGGAAAATACTAATGGATAAGAAACCAGCATAAATGCTGAGTTAAAAGTAAGCAGAGTAAACACGTTGTAAAGGTTTTTTTCAGTACGAAGAGGTTAACATATGATTTGTGACATGGGTAAAGAAATTTAGCTCAAATAAAAAACATTGTTTTCTAAACCCATCGTTGCTGCCTATGGTAGGAAAGAGCTGAAAGTGTGTATATCACAAAAAAACCCCAACTTAGTTCCACTTGGGCTCTAGTTCTCTGATTCACCCTCATCCCCTTTAACTTACATGAGATCTCTACGACTTGTCTTTGACTCACCTACCAAGAATTAGGTTGCAATTTGATTTTGACTTGTAAATTTATAATTAAATTAGATATCTACTGGTGTAGCTCCAAAAAGGTCTTTAGAAAGGTTGAAAATAGTAACAGCAAGAAATCTCAGGAAGTTTTATACCTCAGTAGTGGATTAGTCTACTGAATTATTTACTCTCAAAGAAGACTGTTGTTCAGCAGAATTTGCTGAGGGACATTCATTTCAATTAATCATTTATAATCAAAACAGTTTGTCTTCAAGGGGAAGGAATCGATATTGTCAATATTGTTAGCCACCACTGTTTGGTGTTCAGGCTTGATGCTTTCTGGTATGGTCTAGCCAGAATGTGCTCAGCAATTCCTGGGAGCAACCTCAGCATCATATAGGATTGGACCCACCTTCCCCCTGACAGCACAGATTGCTTCTTGATAAATGGGGTCAGAAGCAAAATAATCTGAAAGGGTTTTGAAAATTGAATGTATTTTTTCCCCTCGTTTCCTGAATAGTCGTAAAAAACTGCTCCTTAAGGTTGGCAAGGATGATGCTCACAAGGATAAATTCCCCAGGTCGGACTTCAGAGGGTGTAAATCAGTTGTGAAGGAGCTGCACACTGGTGTGAGGCTCTTGTACGCACTTAGCCAAACACACAAGAGATTGATATTATTTGTTAGAGTCAACCAAACCCAAAAGAGACACAATGAAAACTAGAACACGGGCAACAAATTTCCTATGACCTGGACAGGCCCCAGCTCTACTCATGTTTTTCTTCTTGGTGTTATCATCCTCTCTGGCACCCCAGGATGTCAGTGCGGGGCTCAGCGATCGTTTAGGGTAGAGTCTTTTGGACTGACAAGGTTTGGGCACGTGTTGAGGGGTATTCAAGGGCATGTCAACACACAGCAGTGTGAGAGCTGCTGCTTCTCTTGAGCTGGTGGCAGGATGGAGCAGGGCTGGTGGCTCCCTCAGGTGGGTGGAGGTCAGGATCAGGCCCGGGGGGAAGCAGCGACAAACCCAGCCTGTGGTCATCAGGAAGAGCCATGAGTTCCTCAGTGAGTGACAGGTCATGAAATGCATGAATGACAGTATCCAGGGGAGAAATGCTGCAGAGATACACGCTCAGGGCATTGGAGAGGATGTGAAACAGCAGAATAGAGGCTTGAGCTTCCTGGGAAAGGAAAGCACAGCCCTGCACAGCTGTAATGCCCCATCCTCCACCACACTCTTTATTTACATGAATACCACCAAAGTCTGAAAACATTTACTAGTGCGAGTCCACATCATATTATATTTTCTCAAAATTCACTTACGAATGGCTTTTGTATAATTTAGTTTTCTGTAACTGATTTTTGTTATAATTTTTTATACTGAAATATTTTTTCCAAATCGTAGCTTTTAATGTTTTGATTATTTATGTGCATGCATATAAACCCCTTACAAATACTATATATGTATAATATATATAAAAAAATCTCTATATAATGTTTATAATCTAAAACATTAATGGTGGTAAACAACATTTATTTTACTACCTTAATAGACAGTTATTTTGGGAACGAAAAACAAAGTTTTCAAAATACCAGGAGAAAAAGGTAAATGGGGAGAAAATGTGATCTTGGATAAACTCTGAATATTTTCTCCTGTATCCTGTGTTTCGTTCCAAGTAAAGCAAAGAGCTTGTGAGCCTTCTGCAGATGGAGGGGCTGCTGCTGGCTGGCGTACGTGCAGCTGGGGATGTGCAACAAGCAGGTGCAGCGTTTGTAGTTGTTAATAAGCGGAGAAGTGCCAGAAGTTCTGCATATGCACTCGTTGGCTTTGTAAAGCAGTGCTCGGAGGGCAGGAGGGGAAGGGGAAGGGGAAGAACTCCCCAAGAGCCTGCTGGCAGTGCCTTGGTTTTACTAGATCACGCAGGGGGAACGGGTTGGACATGGTCATCAACGGAGGGTTGGTGGTTCAGGTTCAGGAGGCAACTTGCGGCATTTACAGTTGGTTAATCATTTCTGTTTCACAGAAGTTGTCCTGGTTTTGGCTGAGATGGAGTGAATTTTCCTTCTTAGCAGCTCGAACAGTGCTGTGTTTCGGGTTCAGTGTGGGATCTGGGATGAGCAGAATGCTGATAACACGCTGATGTTTACGGCTGTTGTGGAGATATCAAGGTCTCTCCAACTCCCCCCGTCCTGCCCGTGCACGGGTGCACAAGAAGCTGGGAGGGGGCACGGCCAGAGCCCCGGACCCAAATTAACCCGTGAAATATTCCCTATTGTGTAAGGTCATGCTCAGGGTAGAGAGGAGGGGCGGCCGGGAAGGGGGGGTTCTCTCTCGCTTCCGGGATTGCGATGGCGGGATCTTGGTGTTTGGGGATCGCTGGCCGGGAGCGGGCTGGGTGTCAGTCAGCGGGTGGTGAGCGATCGCGTTGTGCGTTACCCATTTGTACTTCCTATCACTGTCAGTGTTTTGTTTTATTACAGTTACTAAACTTGTTTTTTATCTCAACCTACAAGTCTCCCTTTACCTGTCCAACTTACAGCACCCCCAGCATCCCCCGGGTAGGGGGAGGGTGAGCGAGCAGCCGTGTGCCAGATTCAAACCACGACAGAGGTCAAGAAGAGAGCAGGGTCCTAGGATAAATTTTGACTTCTTTATAAAAATTCCTCCAAAATCTTTACAAAGAATTGAACGTTTCTCTTGGGGAGAATAGAAATGAAAATGTCTAGTCATCGGTTGATGTGAAAGGCGGAATTTTCCACAGTCATTCTAAAGTTGGTTGATGCCGATTTGGGTTGGATTTATATAACATTCACCTTCTGTCCTTCATGGACTTTATCTCTCAGTGTCCCCTTCAGGTGTCTTCTGCAGCTGGATTTCCATGTCCGGTCTCTTGGCAGCAGAGCCTTTTCTGTGCTCGACCCCCTCTAGCACATCAGGATTGATCTGCAGCTCACACATTTGCTCAGAGACAGGCTGAGACCCAGTGGGAATATCACGCTCCTGAGCTCTCCCGAGGGACCAGAGCAAGGCAGGAGGCCGTGCCATAATGTTCAAAGTGAAAAAATGATGATTATTCAGGACTGTAATAGCATTTTTATCAGTTGAGAACACTTAAAGAAAATGTCTAGAGGTTTCCAAATTTACAGTTTTGGGGTTTCAGCCTAAAACAACAATAACAAGGCAGTGTTTGAGTTTCTTGAAAAAAATATAGATTCCCTATCAAAAGGAAAGGCTTTTCCTGACAAATTAATTTAGTTACTAAATCAGTCCAGTTTCAAGAAAGTGATTCTACCAATCCAAGCAATTGCTTTAATTATAGAAACACACAGCTTACTATGAGAATCGTGCTTTCCTCCCTTATCTAGCAACATCTGTCTTTGGGGATGGTCAAGAGATTTGTCAGTTACTTTTTCCATTAAATTAATTCTATATGTCAATTAATGTATTTTAGCTTTGTTCTATCTTTTTTGTATCTAAGAACAGGAGCTATATCAAGTTAGAAAGTAAATAAAGCAGAGAATGCTTCCTCTTGCACTCTGCAGATCTACATTATTTGTCGAAGTTAAATATATCTGGGACATTCAAAATGGATTAATTGTGTCTCACAAGGTAACCAGAATAGCTTTTCCCCCCAAATGAGGTCACATTCTAATAAAATAATTTACAGTTTTTAGTCATACGTTGTAATAAGTCATTTGAAATCAACTGTAGGCCACTCAACTTGTCAGATCCTTGTAAATGAAGATAAATGATGAGAAGAAAAACTGAAAAAATGTCCTGACTGTTATCTGAAACATTATTAAAATATTACAGAATTACTTAATGGAGGTACATCAATTAATGAAATCAATCTGGTTATCCAACTGCTCCAATAAGCAAAATAGAATGAATCTATCTGGAGCTCTGACTGACCAGTATGTGCATAGTTGTCTAAGGTGGAAGGAATGAAGAAACATGAGGATAGGCTATGAAGAACATCCTCAGAAGGTTGGGAATGTCCCACCAAAGTGCCACTTGACCTAAGCCCCAAAGCTTGGGTCATTGTCTTGGGAAGGGGAGTGGACACCGTGTGGGACTCCACTCCTTCCAGCATGGCTCCAGCTCCTGGGGAAGGTGCTCGGGTGGCTCAGGACACCAGACGTGTTTGCACTGCTAGGGAAAGAGAGCACTTTGTATCTATTTAATTTTAGTTCTCCTAGCACCTTTTGGCTCAAGATAGTTTTATCTTTCGGTTTGCTTTAGCAACACAAGTTAAAAACAATCATTTTCATGATATTGCTTGTTTTTTGAATCCCTGACTAAAGAATGCATCACAGTTTAACGTTTGTCAGAGCGCATAAATAGTCTTAAATGGTGACTGCAGGTGTGGACTTTTAGAATAATAATCAGTTCATTATGCATTGTTACCAAAGCTGGTACTAGTACCATTATTAATACCATTATCCTTTTTCAATCATTGTGTGCAGCCCAATATTATTGCCTGTCACTCAGGCCGGTAACCTGGCACCATCTTTGTGATCTGCAGCTCCTCACATCCAGGATGTGTCGAAACCCTGCCAATTCTTTCTGCATAACAGCTCGCAGATCCTTGTTCAAGCGATCTTCATCCTGTATCTTGATTACTGAAGCACCCTGCCTTTATTCAGACCCATTCTGAACAATGTTGCAGAGAATATTTTTCCTCTCCATCATCTGAACTGTGTCATAACTCTTGTTTTATCCCTCTGGAGCACAGGGGAGGGGGACTACACGTGTATTTCCATGTCCATTGGTGGCCAGCCCAAACTTATCAATCACTGAGGATATAAATATCAAAGGAGGAGGAAATGATTTAAACTGGAAGCTAATTCTGGCATAAAATCAAATGGATGTAAATTAGTTATGAAAGACTGGAAATGAGATGGTTTCTAACTACACGAGGTGTAAAGTTCTGGAACAAGCTTTCAAACACATTAGTGGGGAAAAAATATTTTGTGCTGGAGGTTATTATGTTTATCAAGGCAATTCTGTGAGAGCTTTCCTAGCGCCAGAAAATTAAGCTTGTGATCTGCATCATTTGGCAGCAGATTCGCTGGCATCTTTATTTAAAGATCCAGTTGTTGTTTGTTTGTACATCATTTCAGTTCTATTAATCATATGCTGCAGGGTTTGGTCTGGTCTCCTGCAGAAGCTGGATGGGATGTTTTTCCGTATTCGTACTTTCTTTGACCTGTGTAATGGGGAGAATGAAGAGGGAAGGGAGTTGTCTGTGAGTTTTAGTGGAGAGTGGTCATAGCTAGAGAGAGAAGGTACGTCAGGGTGCACCACAGCTCCTCATGGTATTAATATCCCTGGTATTAGTACAGTTGGGGTGATTTACTTCCTTGCTTAAGGGTGATACCGATTGCTTGATTTGAGACCAGGAAGGGACAGTTTGGAGATCATAGCGTAGGTTTTTCTGTCATCCGCTGAAGCATGGGGTGCATGATCCGTACTCAAGTCTCATTCTGAGTGTTTTATTTCATAAGTTTCCTGCTATGCAAGGAAATAATTTCCATTGATTTACCAATCATTTCCATTAATCTTTCTTCCTGTGGCAAGTTGCAACTGTGCCTGTTTGTGGAGTTTGGTTTTTTGTTTGTTTTGGGTTTTGTTGTTGTTTTCGTTTTCTTCCATGGTTCATTTGTTATATATTATTGAGAAAAATATTAGGGAAAAAGTTTTCACAGTGAGGGTTGTCAAACAGTGGAATAGGGGCCCAGAGAGGTTATGAAATCTCCATCCTTGGACATATTCAAAACTGTTTTTCCTAAGCAACGTGATTTAACTTTCAAGTTGGCCCTGCTTGGAGCAGAGAATCCAATACCAGATGATCCTCAGAGGTCTTTCCAACCTAAAACACTCTGTGACTCTGTAGAACTGCAGAATATGTAAACAGTGGTGGATGGGAATGTGTGACACGGACATCTGTTTAATACCCATGAACTACTTGACTTTTGCTGGTAGCTGTGAAGTCCAGAACTTGCAAACCCAGTGTTCCCTTCATCCTATATTCCTGTACGCCTCTCATTCATCGATGAGATCTCACTTTCTCTGTGTCATGGCCACCACCCTACAGAGTATCCTTTCTGTTCGTTAAATGCATGAGTAAAACTTTTCAGATGAGAGCTTTAAAAGGAGAGCAACAAGTATCAGATGGTAAATAACATGCTTAGAATATGCATTTGACCTAAGATTCTCAACAAGAAGAAAATTGTTCATGAATAACAAATAAGGGTATACTATTCATCAAAGAGATAGAGTTCCACACTTCTGTTTAGTAAAATATTTGGACATCAAATTTAAACTGTAATGCCTCGGGGTATATTTTTTTTTGAAACTTTTTATCAGTTTTACCCCTTAACAGACAATATTTTATAGGTCTTGACCAGGCACTGGGGCTTGTCAGTGGATTTCTGCACGATGAAAAGTGGTGCATGTGATCAAAAACAGAATACATTTTTCTGTTTCATTCTGTACATTCAAATTCAGGTTTTCCCCTAAGGCTCCTGGATGCATTTCTTGGTTGCTATGACTGAAGTGAGGTAATTAAGTTGCACTCTTATAACTGAACAAGATTGATGCTGACAATGTAATGTGGGTTTGATTTCAACTTCATTCCAGCTTTACCATTTTAGACAAAGATTTTCAAGAGATCGAAAAATTAGGATCCTAAAACCCTCCAGAATTTCATCAGAATTTATATCTGTAATATTTTGAAAATCTCAGCTTAAAACATTTTTTTATAAACCTGCCTTAAAACAGAGCCTATGAAGTTCTTTAAATAATTAAAGAGCAAAAATGTTCCTAGTTTCAGAACCATGGATTTAATTTGGATTTATAAAAGAGGGGACTTGGCAAAATTGCTTTTCCAACTTTCTGCCTCTGTCTTTAGCACATGAGAATATTGTGCTTCTTAATGATGCATGTTATCTGTTTTACTGTCCTAGACTTTAATTCTGGGGCAGTGTTCGTATTTTCAACCTATTCAGCAGAAAAATCGTCTTACTGTAGAATCTTCTCAACCAAGTTGCCTGAAGGTCACTTTGAATAATAATAAAGCAGCTTTCTCCTCTTCTTGATAAGGTCTTTGCTGAAACAACCACAGTCCCAGTTGTCCCTTCCTCGAAAAAACAACCCTAGGGAAGATTCATTGAGACAACATTGGTGTGAGCAGTTTTTATTGTCATTCTGATGAGAGAACACTGGACTTCTAAGAAAAAGGTCATAATGTCTTATTAATAGTTATTATAAATTAAACTACACTAGTGAAACTTGGAGACATTCATATTTGGACCCTACTTCTGAAGGCTTTGAAAGAAACACAGGCAAAGGAGCTCAAACATAACTTTGCTATAGCTGGAAGTCGCTCTTGAAATATTCTTTAGGGTCCAAAAGTAAGGGTGTCAATAAAAGAGTATTAAGAATATCTGCCTTAAATTTGTTTGTTTCTTCTTAAATGCATCAGGTTGGCAAAGTGCATTTCTTCCCCTCTAGGTTCTTACATGATGGACACCAACCAGAACCTTCTCTGACTCCCACCAGGAACCGTACGGTGTGTCTTCATAAAATATTTTCAGGGAAACAAGATACACTTCTCTATTCCTTCGCTCACCAAAGCCAAAGCTCAGTCTATATTCAGAAAGTGTGATGAACAGGTACCTAGTCAGGTGGAAGAGCTTCCTCCAGCCAGCTTGGAATTCCTGACTTGTACACGTACAGCTATTTATATGAAAATTTTTTCCTTGCTGTCAACAGCCATAAATATGAATGAGGTCAGTTAGACCAGGACACTCTAAATAACACTGAATTCCCTTACTGGTGGCAGCAGTGTCTTGCTGATTCACAGATCTCTTTATGGTTCTTCACTTTGGGTGTCCTATTTGTGCTAAATTAGATGAGTTCAGGGGCACTTGAGAATATCAAGTGGAAACAGGTTCTTGCAGGATCTGGGGGAGGTGTGAAGGATACAGATCTGTTAAGGTGCAAAGCATATAAGCATCATTTATTTTTGAATGTGTCTGGTAGGAAAAAGCTGCAATATCACCGTTAGGAAACGACGTCTGATTCTTCTGATCTCACACCTGTATGGAACATGGTAGTAGAAAACCATATCCAGCAAGGACGCTGCAGGACGCAGCAGTATGGGACAAGCTCAAACATTAGTATATGAGGTGACAGAAAATCTCGTATATAACGAAATTTTTCTTAATGTATAGCAAAAAATGTTTGGGAGAAAGATTGAAATATTTTTCAACATTCTTATTTAGTAAACAATTAGAGGCAGATTAACCAACTACTGTCTTGCAGTGTTGTTCCTTGCCACTGAATGAAGGATCCAAGATGAAATTGCCCGTATGGGTTCCACACGTGCATTTTCCATTGTGTCTGTGCTCAGGAACGGCAGAGAGGAAACACAGATGACAGACCATCCTTTCACAATCAGGTAATGGACATGAGTAATGTATACACATCAAAAACCTGTCTTGTATATGCCTGAGATACCATGGAGATAAGTTTAGGGAGGCAGAACTTCTGGGGTCTCAGTTCAGCAAGCACTGTGAAGAGCTTCTTAGCCAAATCACCATTTCTGGAAATTCTGTAGGGACAGAATTTGTTGTGAATCTTTAAGCCTTCCCCAAATTTCTGTATTTAGATTAAGTATTTTATTATTTTTCTATCATTATTTTGCTTTTTTAAAGAAAAGTGTGCAGATGGAAGTGGATGCAAGCTGAAAATCAAGGACTTTAATCGAGAAGACAGTCTCTAACTCAACAGAATTTTTTCGTGCACGGCTAATTACACGCACAGTTATGCACATAGCAATCAATATTTAAGAACTTCATTGCCAGGACAATCAGACCACTGGAAGGTTTTGCCGTGTAAACATGGAGAGGTGAAGCAGATTGGCTAAATTTGTGAAATTTATGCACATAAATTAAGGATATGTAGGAAAAGGGATCCCTTTCATGAGGCCAACTCGTGTCGTATGTTATTCAAACACAAACCATACACGCACACTATGCACAGACACTCTATGAATGTAATATGCCTGAACCATATACAGCAAACATCAGTTATGGGTATGAGCCTCAGGCTTTACTGCCAAGATCTGCCCTCAAGCCTCCCAAATCCCTTAGAGACAGTCCAGGAAAGCGATGCATTTTGTACAGAAAAGGGAGATTGAGTTAGAGACCACCTAAGCAAGTTGTATGGAGTCCATTGGACCAGCTGGGATGCACTTGAAGGTGCCAAAGGAGTTGGCTGATATGGCTGTTAAGGTCTGTCTATCATTTTTGAAACCACATTGTGGCTGGGAGACATTTCTGCCTGGAAAAGAGCAAAAATCAAACCCATCTTCAAGAAGGGCAGACAAGAAGAGGACCTGGGGAGACACAGGTCTTGCCAGCTTATCCTCAGTCCCTGGGGAGGCTGTGGAGAAAATCCTCCTGGGTGCTTTTCAAGACATCTGAAGGACAGGAAGAGGGTTGGGAAGAGGTTTTTTTCTCACCAAGCTGACTGCTTTTTGTGATGAGCTGACTGCCCCTGCGGATAAGGGAAGAGCAGCTTATTATGTGTAGCTTGACGTCAGCAAAGTGTTCAGCACAGCTTGCCACCGTAGCCTTCTAGCCAAGTTGTTGAGATATGGACAGAAATATTTATGGACAGTGGATTAACTGGATTAAGTCATCAATCCTTAGTTGATTTCCCTTAGCTTTACTCTGAGTTCCTTTGTGACTTCATTTATATTAGCAAATACCAGCTGTCACCAACCTCTGTTGGGATGCAAATCCTGGGTGCTAAGGCAAAGTTTTGCTTTTTAAATTGACCAAACATTAACTTTTCTCTTTCTGTATCAATGATGGTTTCACAGCAGAATGTGCGTAGAGATTCATATTTCATTCTTACTTTGTCCAAGTCAATTTAGAGTCTCTAGACCTGACTGGCATGCCAAGCAATCCTGCTGCCCCTCCACAGCAATCCCTGGCAAAAGAATTCCCCAAAGTGAGGCTACTGCCTTTTTTCTTGACCTATATTCGTTCAGTCCTCCTCAATATGTCACCCAAGAAGGTCATGGCTTGTATTGTCATAGGACATATTGTATATATTCAAAAGAAGGCTGGGGTCATAGAAAAACAGCAGAGATTACAGAGTCTTTCATGGCTCCTGAATAAAAATTAAGCAGTGGAGTTGCAGGTTAGTACCTCTGCAGTCATGGGACTGTAGCAGAATGCAGAACCGCTGGTTTTAAATATTACTACTGGAATGGAACCAAATCAGATGTTTGACTTTCAACAAGAAAAAAAAAAAAATAGCCTAGTTTAACATCTCTTCAATATTTAATTTATGTTCCTACCACCTTTTCCTGTATGGCTTGCTAGTTTCAGTCCTTACATTTTTATTTAAAATATCTTTATTTGTTTTATTGTTGTTTTTTTGTTTTTCTGGGACAAATTCTCTTCATCTTGTATCACCGTGACTTCAGAGTAAGTCAGGAAGACTCATTCTAGACTTACGCTAATTTAAAACTAACTGTTAGCCTAAGGGAGATACCAGATTCAGACGAGTGCCACTGCATGCTTTCCCCTACTCCAGTCAGCTGTAGAAATTATGTGATCTCCATTTCTCAGTGGTGAATACAGCTGGTTTTAGATATAAAGCTGACTTGTACAGTAACCACACATGGAGGCTGGAAGCACATGAGTGGGCTCAGCAACTCTTCGTCTGACAGTAGTTGCCCAAAGCCGTCACCGTGGAGGTGGCCAGGGAGGACACGTCCCTGTGGATAACGTGAATGGAGATGCTGTTACATCCATCTGCATGTAGTTTATTCCCTGTAACACGTAAGTTAACTTTGATCTCAGGATATTTATAGAATGTTTTTCACTTGCATGCTGTGCTAATATCTTTTTTCATTCTTGGCTGCTCTTGGGTTTTGTGGCCGATTCAGCTGTTGTAAGTGTTCTCATCTTTTCAGTCTATAAGAGACTCTCAGTCTTCACCTTTTTCTGTGATTTTAGTCTGCATTTTACTGTGCAGATTCTCAAATCGCTTTCTCTCTATTATAGTGCCTAAACAATATAATATAAACTAATAAATATACTCGGAGATGTTTAAGGCTTTTTCAGGTAAGCCATGACAGTTAGTTTAGTTACATTAAGAAGGAAAAGAAAAATATAAAATATACTGTGAAAACACAGCACAATTACTTTTATTTTTTTCTTACAGTTCTACCCACCACCACTACCAGAGCTCTGATACACATGTCTGGTAGTTACAGCATCCCAGGTAACTCCAGTTCATAGAGAGAAGAGGATGGAGAGGGAAGACAAACAAGCGCAGGAGGGAAATTAAATCATTCATCACAGTGTCTTGAAACTAATCCAAGAAGTGAGGAGGCACACAAGTGGTTGAAGGGCATGTCTTCCTGTTAACCAGGCTCCGACTCATCAAAAATTCCTACAGGTTAAAAAAAAAATAATTAATTAGCTATATTAAAATAAGATGTGGATGCATTGATTCACTGTAGTGGGTACTTGGGCATCCACTCACAGGAATTCTGCTGAAGCCTGCAGAGGAACTAATCCACCTTCCAGCTCAACATCTGTTTTTAGAGGAGGGCAATAAGTAATACATGAGATACCTCTGAAGATAAACTAACAAATCAGTACAGACAGCAAAATGTTCTTTGAGATGAAGATAATATTCAGTAGCCTCAAGGCAAGGAATGTATTTCAGCGCTGAGAGAAATAAAGACTACTTACAGAAAGCAATTCATGCAACTACAAAGGCCATAAAGAGAATTGTGGCAGCAAGGAAGAATGTGTACTTCAAAGGTGAGCACCAAAATATACAAACTGAATTCAGGGACATAATTAGATGAAAGACAGGAGCTGCCAATGTGATAAGTGTCTTTAAATACAGCAAGCAATGAACTGTTATTCTGGAAAAATATGAAAAAAACCATCTGAAGCAAGTAGATGAACATGTCAGAGTGTTCCCTCACTTGAGGTGAATGGAGTAAAACAGCTGAGCTGACAGAGAGGAGCACTGGGCTGAAGGGACTAGTAAGTTTGCCATTGACAAATTTACTCTCAACCTTCCTCATCAATAATTAACCAGTTGTCGGATAATTACAGTGTTCATACCAGGCTGGTTTCACACAACACGGATGGGACAACACTTGGGTGCAATCGACTGCCAAAGGACCTGTCTGTATCGCTTCGGTAAGTGTTTGTAGTATGAACAGTGCCAATGAGCATGGGATTTTACTCAAGGAGAAGATCAGGACGTTTAGAAATCAATATACTCAAGTGGCATATGTCAAAAACATACTGATAAAATGCAGTGTTGAATTCCTAGAATTAGTCACTTATTTTTATAGACTCATTTTGGTGATTGAGGGGAACCTGAAACAAACCAATCAAAACTGGTTTCACTCTTTCTGCCTCTGAAAGATCTTTCCAAGGGTGAGATGAGCACACGGGTATCCCGCCCCGGCAGTCAGGCACTGACCGTGTCCAGAGCAGTTTATTGGGATTTACCAAGGGAAAGGTCTCGCCATGATGCTGCAATGGAATAGAAACCTTGGTAACAGGGAAATGTCAAAAAAAATATTGAGGTTTCTCCACATGCAAACTTATTTGATCTAGAAAAGTTTAGATATTTTTATTGTGATATTATCCTAACTGACCCTTCCATCCCTAAGTATTAAACTTAAATGTATTTATATAGCTGTTACTCAAGAAAGAGTATTTCATCTGAAACTCTTTAGCAGTAGAGAGAGCAATTCTTTGCTGTGCTCTATCTTTGTGCTTAATCAACTCCTTTCAACACAGAATCTTATTAGCAAATCCCTTGAGGAGCAATTCTTGTTTGTGTCGGAAAGCAGAATAAAGTTCTTGTACATTCAGTGATAATGGGTTGGTTACATGCCACGTTTTATGAAAGGCATTATCTCTAATATGTGTAATTTCAAAAAGACTGGAATATACATTTATTTTGATAGTGAAAAATGAGTTTTAGAAAGTGGCAAAGATTTGTGATTACTCTGTTGGTTGGACCCTATTCCAAATTCTCTGAGCTAAGGAGAAGAAAAAAAATAAAATCTGTGTAGTTTGATGAAGAAATGAAAAGGTCATAACCTGATGAATACCTGAATGAGCTAAAATGAACCTAGCTGAACCAAACCAGCTCAAAATTCATGTAGTTTAGACAAGAAGCCATATAGAATGGACAATATTTTGGTTTTGATCTTTGTTAAAATACAAGATTCAGAGACTAAATAGGATAAAATGTGGTTTTGTTATACCTATGTAGTTCCTGACTAATATTTGATCTGTTCTTAAAGCTTCTTTTAGTGCTGGATAATCTACCATTTCTCTAGGAAATCTCTCAGAGTGCTTAACAGGTACGTATGCATCATCTCATGCTCTATCCATTTTGCAGACCTCTGAAAATTTGGAGGAAAATGAATTGTCTCACTCTCAGTCAAGAAGCAACCACACAATTTTCTCAGCGCCTCCCATCACTCAACCAGAATTGATGGGGGCACAATCTACTAACTGTGGGTGAAGGGGAAATCCATGGAATTTGCATTTCACCCCTTAGTACAAAGGGAAAAACCTAGTACACAAACTACTTTGCCGCCCTACCCTACCCCACGTTTATCAGAGAGCTATGAATTACTGTTCTGCTTTGGGCTTTTTATTATAGTAATGCAATTACTTTTGTCAAGAAATATACCACTTAACCTGATTCTTAAAAAGAATGGTTAAGGATTCTTAATAATGAATAAAATGACATTTCTTTAAAAAATGTCACCAACTTTATTATACTGAAGTTGGCATTCACAATCACTTAAGTACCTACAGAATGAGAATTTCTTTAGCTGTTACTGGAATCTGCAGAGAGGCAGGACATGAGCTGATTGGATGACAAATGCTAAAAGTCTGGTGAAAGACTAAGCAGGGTCTTTGCAAAAGCTGAGGTTTTATCCATCCAATTAGAGTGAGATAGCAGAAGCTAAGTCCACCTAATGAAAGCTTTGGGTTCTTGTGTATTTAGGAACTCGGTTGCCAACGATTTATGCTAAATTCAGGAGCCTAAACCCCCTTGTGTTCCTGACTACAGTGTGTGTCTAAACCAAGGTCTGTATTCCTTGCACACATGCAGGTAAAATTCTTGTTGGTATTGACTAAAATTTTGTAGATGAATATAAAGTTTGATGGGCATATAGCAGATAAACATTAGCTACAGGGGGTGCTCTGTCACATCTTGCATTGATTTTTTTTTTTTTTTTTTTCTTCCACCTGATCTCTTCAGGCAATCCACCCGTGAATGAAAATTTGAGAGTTGAAAAACATGTTCAGCTGTCAGCTTTGAGTTTGGCTCAGTGTACATGTTGCTCCAACTCTCAATTATTCCCTAATCTACCAGACCTATGAAGCAGGTAGATATGACCTTTGAAAATAATCCTTTTAGAGAGGCTTGTGAAGATGGAATATGGACTTGAGTAGCTTGACCTGATTTAATCAGCAAATCCCAATTCATTGAAACGAAATCATTTTGCAGAAAATACAACAGTTTTGATGGAACTTTCATTAATTCACAGGCAGGAGCCTGTGGGAACTGACTGTTTGTAGACCAGCTCACCTGACTGCTTGGAGGTAATCCACTCTCTTACTCCAAGGCATCCCTACCCATGGCTTGCAGGCAAATTCTTCCTCCTAGTTGCAACCAAGGCTCCCAGATCCCTCCCTGCATTGAATGGGTCTTTGCCGTGGAGGTAAGAACTCCAATTACAGCCAGAAAAACTACTCACTTGTGCAAACTTTCTGCAGCGTTGAGGTCTAGCTCCACCTCACCTAGCTTCCACCATGTCGGTGAAGATCAGAGCTAGGACTGCGGCCGTCTTCATCTGTATGCAGGAATTTGTTAGGGGCAGGCACTTTCAAGGAGCGATCCAAGCCATCTAAGGTCTGAATCTGATTATTTTAACACTTTCTATGTAGACTCTCATCCTAAATTCTTGTAATAAATGACTTGTAACTTGTGTGACCTTTCATACCAATATATTACCAGTGACAATATTAATGATACTTTACAGGCAAGGAAAGATTTACCATATCAGGCTGTCTGTAGAATTAAGTGCAATGTGCTTCAGTCCAAGTAAATGGCAAGACTGGACCCAAATTATACCCACATACATATATAATATATGAGAAATCCTGAATTCATTTGGATACCTTCAAGGAAGCTGAACCCTACAGTGATTAAATTGCAATAAACCAGCAATTACTGTGCATGCCACTCCTTGGAGAGGGGGAAAAAGTCTTGGCTGTAAGACCCATTTAAAAGCAAAATAGATCAGTCGCTAAGTAGTTGCCAAGATGTGAGCCTGAAATCAAACCCTTTTAAATGCTAAGTACGAGAAATAAAGCATTGTAATTATTTACACAATACTTCTTGTGTTGGGCTTGCCCTTGCCACTTCGTTACTGAAAATGGGGATGGAATGAAAATCTGTGTCCTGACTGGAATGCTTTGTAGCAGCATGAAGTCCTTGAAAACTGGGCTGTCACTGCGTACCCCGCAGGTGAATCGTTGGCTGGGGAGCTCCACAAAGCTTGTAACGGTTGTGTCTACCAGGCAGGCATCTTAAACCCAGTGGTGTGACTCTCCCTGACTTTTCCATGCGTGTTTAATGAGCTGCCCGGGCTGCGATTTCCTCCCTCTCCCCTTCTTCTCTCCAAGAGGATATCAAGGTTGTGAAAGAGCAGAACATGAATAGTCAGCTAATCAAATCAGCGAACGCTGAAAAGGTCAAAGCCGTTGACTTTCACAAGCTGTCACGAAAGGGAACCGCGGCGTTTGAGCACTGTGCAGAGAATTCAACCCAAATTTGAAAGGGAAATACAAATTGCCTCTCTACCCTGGGTGCTGAACTAGCAGGAGCAGCAAGAGAGAGCCTCACCGATCACACCTTCACCGCTCTTTATTCCATCTTTCGAAAGCCCAGGGCCTGGATCCCCTGTTGCTGACAGATTGCTGCAACCCAGCAGACTTCCAGTAACTTACTGGGGCGATCGTTGCTGGCACCAGCCAAGGCACAGCCTGCTGTTCTGCCTCCAGACCCCAGTCCCATTACCCAGCTACTCACTGAAATAATTCAGGGAGTGCCATCTGGAATTTACTTATTGATGCCGTTTAGTTTCCCCAACACAGACATAACTCTCAGAAACTACTTTGTGAGGAGCTGGGGAGTGAGTAAGTGCCACAGCAGACAGAAGATGAGAGTGAGGGCTTGTGTATTTTTAGCTAACACATTATTCCTGGCATTCCTTTGGAGTAGATGCAGTTGTTAGAGCCTCTGTTCATCTGTCCAGCTTCCCTGTTTAAATACACTCTGCCACTTCTCATCTGCTCCTATTGGGTCTGGTGGTTAGTCACTTAATCACTTGATTATCAAGGAATAAATGGGAAAAAGAAACAGACTGACAAAAATCAACTTCTCCAGTAGCTGGAGATCAAAGGCTGGAAAAGTTGACGTATCTTGAAATCCCCTGGCAAGAGTGTTAAATGAAAGCCACCAGGAAGCCATCACTGGGTACTTGCTGTTTTAATAAAAGACTAGATGATTGACTTCTCGGTCTAAATGATGCAATATCTTACACTGGAAGGTTCTACCACCACGCAGCTAATTGCACCTAACGCAAGTTAGCCTAAACTAAGCTGGAATGAAATAATTTAGTCTGAGCAGCTTCGGAATTAGGTTGCTCATCACATTGTGTGTCTTGTTAGAAAGCAAGGGAAAGCTTTATTTCTACTGGGCAAAATGAGTGAGCTCCTCTTTGTCTGAACAGTTACTGGATAATGACTAATAGATGTGTGTTTCTCTTAATAAATCTCCCTTAATAACCAGTTGTTGTGGTTTAACCCCAAACAGCAACTGAGCACCACGCAGCCGCTCGCTCACTCCCAGTGGCATGGGGAGGAGAATCAAAAGAAAAATGAAAACTCGTAGGTTGAGATAAGAACAGTTTAATAAATAAAACATAATAATAGTAATGAAAAGGAATATATCATCCCTTCCCTCCAGCGTGTCAGCCACACCACACAGCTCGGTATCGGTGGGAAATTTTCTGAGGAGGCCTCGATCCCACTGTCCATGTCCCCAACAAAGGTGTTCAACAGCACCAGTCCCAACCTTGATCCCTCAGGAACGTCACTCGTCACCGCTCTCCACTTGGACATCGAGCTGTTGACCACAACTCTTGGAGACACACCCGTTTGAGACATACCAGCCTCCTCGCAGCCAGCCCAGCTCAACAATGTTTCCTCACGAGTCGACCTGCGTGCTGCTGGGGAAAAAGAGAGAAGCACTGGCCGTGGTGCAGAACGGATAAATTCTGCAACGTTAAAACCTGTTGCCCTGTAGCTGTGAGCTGGAAAATTCTCAACATTTTAACATGCACAATGCTCAATTATTAAAAAAATCTTGAGCTTTTTCTCTCAGCAAAGATAACCATATTAAAACACATTTCATACCGTGAGATACTCCGGTCCTCAGGCTAGTTTCATTTATACTGCTGTAAAGCGGTAGTGATGCTGTTGAAATCAGTGTATCAGCTTCAGGCCTAAGTAGTGAGGCAGAGGAAAAGTAATGCATTATTCTAAGATAAACAGCAAATTAGGAGTAAGCAATATCCTTGGCAACCCTCTAAATTCTGAGTCTTGGTTTAGATTCATCACACTTCTAGCAGGATCCCTTCCGATGTCATCCAAGTTCATTATTGTCTCTGTCCAGACGATAAAATCGTGTAAATCTGAGTGTAAAATGCTTTGCTTTCCCATTTATAGTTTTTTTTTCCCCTGATTATTATTTTGTGCATCCAGGGAGAAAACAGCTGCTTTTCCTTTGCTTTCTATGCTTAAAGGGATGCAGTTAAACAGAGAACGGAATAAATATATAAATATTTGATGAATTTTATCAGACAAACAATTCCCTTCAAGGGCATAAAAGATTTCCTCCTGTAGATGGCACGATCTCCTCCACACCTTCAGGAGGTGTGGAAGAAGGGATGACAAACTTGCTAAACCCTCCTCACCCCTGATAAGTTAGTGCTTGCAAACACGGGAGCTCCTCAGGGGAAACTGGTGGTGGGAGCTGTAGGCACCTGAGTTTACTTTAAATAAATGGGCTGGGGCAGAGCTGCTGTGGTTGGGCACTCAGGCTATTTATCTTGGAGAAAACACCACCACGGGTAGTTTTTGAGCCTGGAAGAACTTTCTAGGGCTCCTCTGCTGCAAGCTAGAGCTCAGGGGTGGTGGTAATCCCAAATCCCTGAGGTTTCCCACTGGGTCCCCCCAAATCCAGCTGCGCTGCTCCAGTCCCTGCTGTAGACCAGGAGCGTGTTCCCGAGGAGGGCTGGCAGCAGGTTGGAGACTCCATGCTTGCTTTCCAACAAAAGATGTGTGTGTGCCTTCTGTAAGAACACATGAATTTTGTTAAATTGGTACCTTTGAAGAGAGAAAACACTCTGCTGAAAGGCTGTGGGCTTCTGGAGCAGGCTATTGCTCTTCTTGATCACTCCCACAGCCTTCTCCTTGTGCTGCTATAATATGTACTTTGCTGCAGGTGATAAAGCTCTCCAGTTAAAAAAGAAGAAAATAAAAAAATTGTGTAGCATATTCTGTTCTGTAAGGCAGAAGATGTGTAATATGTGAGTGTGAGAAAATAGCAGGGTTTGCTCTTTAATTTGCATATGCTAAAACGATGGAAGATTTTTGTTGGTTTTTGTGGTTTTTTTTTTTTTTTTTAATTACTATATTTCAGCCTTATTAAAAAAACTAGTTGTAAATAAAGCCTGCATGCCATTTTCCCCAAGCTGGTGTGATCACAAAATGTCTGTCCCAGGCTACCCTGTCTTCCACTTTTTTGAAGTGGGAGTTGTGATCCGACAGCATGTGAATAATGCTGAGGAATGGAGTGGCTCATCACAGCCCGTTAGCTCGCACTAAAATTTTTCTCCATCAACAGCTTTTTGACTAAGCTGTGGCTTGAATTTAAAACAGTCCAGTGACTGTGCTGTTTGCTTTGCTGAGATGGTTTTATTAGTGCTGCAGGATAAGGGGTAGGATCTTTACAGGAGTTTTTGCCATCGATTCAGTGTGAGCAGAGTTGGTGGAGGGAAAAGCACTTCTGAAATCCCTCGTCTGCTATTCAGGCTCTGAAGGTTCAGGTGCATCACTCACAGGCAGCAAGCTCAGATTACTAAAGCTTTTGGTTTCTATCTTTTCTGAGATGTAAGTTCCATCAAAATGGACAATGTTTCATCGTAATGAAGGATGCTTGCAAAGAGTCTCGGACCTCTGCGTTTTGGCATCATTTATTTCAAAAAAGAAAAACGAACACTGATATCCTTCTGACTGCTAAAAAAACCAAAACCCAAGTAACACTGAACCAGAAAATTCCCCACCAAAACACAAGGAAAACAACAATGCAGTCATTCCACCAATGTGACCTGGAAGTAGAATTTTTTACACACACACACAAAAGAATCTACTGATTGATTTGGCTAATTAGCAAAAATATCTTGTCTACTCATCTTGTGCTGTAGCAGTTCTGAGCAGCTCCATCTTTCCTGGGCCTTTTCTTACCCTGAAGAGCCCTCGGAGGCCAAATGCCATCGCTCAGCCCCTCATCTGGGGTGTCTCCTGGAGCACCAGCCCAGCTCTTGACATCAGTCTCCATTATCCTTTTGCCTCTATGATAATGATCAATGGTTGGACTGGATGATCTTCAAGGTCTTTTCCAACCTAGACGATTCTGTGATAAGATGACTGGTGGAACTGGAAAGCAATCTAGCCAGTAGCAGGACATAGTTGAGGTTTTTTTTTTTCTCAGGAGAAGGCTTGATCACTGATGGTCCCACAAACCCTCCCTTTTTCCACGGCTTTATTATCCCAGCAGGCTGGGCAGATGTGTTCCTTCCTGTGAAATCCTTCCAGCACAAAGCATTTTGTGACATGAAAAGCAAAAACGCTTGAACCAAAGTATTATAGTCATGTTTGCAATATTTTCTTGTTACAAAAACCTTCTCTGGAACATTATTGGGAAGGAAGGGACATGGCTCTAGACATAACGGAGGGGATGAAGGGTTTCTACTGCAAGATGAGTGGAGCCGTGCCTTTCTCTTTGAGCTCAGCCCAGGGGTGAGGCTCTTCTCAAGACCCTTCTTTGCAAAGGGGGTTGAAGATGATTCCTGCCTCCGTTTAATAATAATAATTTTAAAAAAGCTTTAAACTAGGTGTGTAAATTGCCCAAGTTAGTATTCTAGTGCCTCACTCTGCGCTAGGGTACCAGTATCGCAGGCTTAAGTACCCACAGTAGTAGAAAATGATGTGTATAAAAGCCATGCATCTAACTGTAGTAATTCCTACTCCATGGTAGCCAGAGAGATGAGATTTGTGGAGAAAGCTTACAAAGTCAAAATGATATTGCTATGCTAATTAATTTTAATTGAGCCCAAATAAATCTCTCCCTTCTTTTTCCAACAAAAAGAGATTTTATGTTTCTCTTCCCTCAAGATCTCCTCCAGAACCTCAATGGAAATATTCCTTTGTGTGCAGAGGATTTATGAAAGGAGGAAGGTTCCTCGAAGTGTCATGCAGAGGAAAATTTCTTCACCCTTTCCTGGGCACCATCCTGTTCTCCTGAGAGCTGCAATAATTCAAATGCTAAAGTGTCAGCTTGCATTTCTGAAGCAACATGCCTTTTCCTCCTGCTAAATTAGCATTTTCTCCCATTACTGCATCCCTCAAGAAGAACATTTATAATTGGCTCTTCCAGGTCTGCTCATCCAACAGCAATAGAGAAAGTTGTACAACAGCTGGTGCTGGATGATTATTCATGTGTCTGGAAAGGTGACTGTCACACAGGCATCCTCGCCAGCATTTTTAAAGAACTCCTTTCTGTTCTGCAGAGGTTTGAACTCAGACAGGACGCTCTGTCATGGAGGAGAACGAGCATGCACATTTTTCCCATTCAGAAAATCGCACCAGTGCCTAATGCCACCACGCAGGGAGAGGCCTGGTCTCTTTTTATTTCTGCTTTGCATAATGTAATCAATTGGGTCAAACTAGAGCTTTTTGAAGTCAGTGGGGTTATTACTTCTGTGTTTTTAATGGGATCACAATTAAATAAACTCCAGCTCAAACTTTCCAGGATCCCCTTTTTAATTTTGCCCTGTTACACTTGTATAGAATTACAAAAATGATCAGATGCTGGAGAATTAAGGAAAAATAACTGTTTATCTTTTAGGTGTGGACCTGTGTAAAGTGTTGTCTTGATAAGGACTGTCAAAGCAGAGCCATCTCAGTAACCTGCAGATTTATGTCCTTCCACCACTTAGTACTCTGTAACTCTTTCTTGCTAATTAACCTACGTAAGAGGCTACAGGATACAGTTTCACAAACACTTATTTAGGTAATAAAACTGGTTTAAGGAGATGAAGACCACCTGCTCTCTGTTGTTCCCTCTTTTGCAGTGCTCAGTAGCAACATTATCATCAGATAAATAAGACCGGGGAACTATCAACACAAGATCAGTTTGACGTAAGAAAAGTGGTTATTGGTATTCCAGAGCCGATTAGTAGTCCAGGTCAGCCCATGACTGCACAAATATTTGAGCTCCCAAATGGTTAGCCCTCTGCTAGTCAGTACCCTCTTCTGATAACTCTCTTTCACTTGGTTGCTCATTCAGCCACCAGATTTCCCAAGCAGCGCTGTCCTGGCCGTAGCCATGTCCAGAGAGCTCCTGCAGAGCTGGGACTGCACCCAGCGTCTGGCAGTAAGGGAGAGCAACGGGTTTCCCTGTAGAGATCATAGAATCACAGACTGGTTTGGGTTGGAAAAGACCTTAAAGATCATCCAGTCCAACACCCTGCCCCGGACAGGGACACCTTCCACTAGCCCAGGTTGCCCAAAGCCCCGTCCAACCTGGCCTTGAACCCTTCCAGGGAGGGGGCAGCCACAGCTTCTCTGGGCAACCTGTGCCAGGGCCTCACCACCCTCACAGGGAACAATTTCTTCCTTACATCTCATCTAAATCTCCCCTCTGTCAGTTTAAAACCGTTCCCCCTCGTTCTATCCCTACCCTCTGATCAAGAATCCCTCCCCCCTTTCCTGTAGCCCCTTTCAGTCCTGGGAGGCCGCTCTAAGGTCTCCCCGGAGCCTTCTCTTCTCCAGCTGAACCCCCCCAACTCTCTCAGCCTGTCCTCACAGGGGGGTGCTCCAGCCCCCCGAGCATCTTCGTGGCCTCCTCTGGCCCTTCTCGAGCAGGTCCGTGTCCTTCTGCTGTTGGGGGTCCCAGAGCTGAACACAGTACTCATGATGGACGTGAAAATGCCACTACATCTTCAGGTAATTTTAAAAGTGTTATTCAGTGAAGAGGAACATCAAAGCTTTATAATACAGCCATGATTTGGGTTAGCAAATGATCATCTTTGTTTAGGAGGGATGATATGCAGAAATAAGCACTTTATCTGTTGTATTTCAGGATGCAATCAGTCTGGTTCACAGAGATCCTTATTGCAACCTGGGACTGCCACAGACCACTGCAGTCCAAATAATAATCACCAGTAGTAGGGGCCTGGGGAATCAGTCTGTTCATGGAAAAACAAGCTCCTCTGAGATTGAAGATGGAGAAAAAGCAATGCACCGTTTAGCTGGAAAAAGCAAAGCACAGTTTATTGGAAGAACTGTAAAACAGGGGTGTTTTGATTTAGGAGGAAAGCATTAAGGTACGTGTAGGCAAGAGCCCAGAGCGAGGACCAGCTGAGCTCTATGCTCCAAGTCCAGACAAAGACACTTAGCATTGCATGAAAATCCATGTGTGGTGCCTCTGCACCTCTCACCCTCCTCTCTGCAGAGACAGGACTGCACCCCCAGTCGCTGGGTTCCTGACCATCTGGTACTGGTCAGAATATTGGGGACCTCTAATGTCAGATAGTCCTTATTCTCAGGGGGTGGGAGGAATGGCAGCCTCACTCCCCAGGGGTATAGGGCATAAGAGGTGTCTTTGATCTATTGTTGTGTCTGTGCAGGATACAGAAAGAAAGGGGGGGAAAAAGCAATTTGATACACATGCCCAGGCTTTGAAAAAAACCCCACCAAACACCATTGCGTTTTGGATTTATTCAAATAAACCAAAACATCTGAAATAAATGTAAGGTTCCAAAATTCACTTTGCATGATTAATGCTTTGGAATATTTACATTTAACTTTCCAAGAAATGAGAATCTTTAGTTTCCTGTTAGATAGCTGTTGCTCGATAAAAGATTCAGAAATTGGATGTTACAGGTCATGGAATTGTATTTATATACCCATTTCATGCTTCAGAAAATCGTCTTCTTAAAATGTAATACTTGATTACAGAAAAATGCTGCCTATCAAAATAAATAAATAAAATGGCTGCTGTTCCTTCTCCTGTCAGAGGGAGGACGTGGTGGCTGAGGTGAGCTATGAGAAGTATCATCAAAATGCCAGCTGCTCTAATGAAGTTGTTATGCTTACCCTTTTTAAAAACAAGTAGCAAGTTCTGTTTATCAGAAAATGAGTTCCCTGGTGTATAATAAAGCAGGCGCCCAGGAATGGCTGTGAACCAGCGAGAGGATTTCAAAGTGTGTCTTTGCTGGATGGGATGATGCTAATGGGTGATTTTGAGTTTGCTCTCGCTTCCACAGCTGCAATAAACTTTTACGGCGGTTCCTCTCGGGATGGTGCTACGGATCATGCAGTGCTTGTGAAACCGCTGTGCCAAAGGGATGGTGAGAAACTCTCGTTAAAGAAAATAGCCTGGGCTCAGCTCTTCTCCCCCCACGGTCCTTCCTTGCCTCTTTCTTTGGGAAAATCCCCCGAAGAGGTCCCTGCCTGGCCATGGTGAGGCGGTGGGGTCTCGTCCACCCAGCAGACATGAAGAATTACAGTTCAGAAGATACATCATGTGTTACGTTATTTTAGAAGATAACATTACATATTGCTAATTTAACCTGAGCTAGAAAAAAGCTTTCTTAGTTGTTTGTTTGTTTTTGTTTGTTCGTTTGTTTTTTTTTTTTTTTAACTAAACATCTACTAATTACAGTCATCTAGCTTGGTAGTCAGCTTTCTTAGGGCTTGAGGTACAGAGATGATTATAGATTAGTGTAATATTTCTGCACTTAATCAGGCTTTATATGGATTCTTTCCCAATTTTGTGATTTCATAATCCTGAAACTTCATTTTAAGCAAAAAATATCAGGCTATATGGCTATTTCTAGATGAAAAGACATTTAGGGCCAAAGTATGCTTCTTTAAAGAAAAAAGTATTTTCTTTCCTTTAGGAATTATCTTTGCCTTAGTAGACACCTTTGGAAATGATACAGAGGGTGGTAAAATTGGTAAATTTTAGGTTGATTTTGTATTTTAACACAAATATTTAATCATTTACTCCTCAGCGTACGGATGAGGAAGAAGGATGTGTGAAGGATATGGCTCATCTGCTTTTAAGGAGAGGATGAACCCAGAAAGGTGCTTCTTCACCATACACAATTACTAGTGCAATTAGTGTCTCACCTTTCAGCCCAGTTCTGGAGGCGCAATAAACTCAGAAAGTAAGATTTTTGTCTTTTTTTTTTTTTTTTTTTTCCCCTCTGGCAGAAGTTTGAAATTATTCTTCAGAGGGATCCCAGCACTATTTAGCATTGGTAAATTAAGTTTTCCTGGCCGGCGTGTCCCTGCGCTCTGCTGTGTTGGGATTTTGCTTGGCCAGGAGGTGCCAGTGCTGCCTTTTACCAAAGGCAATCTTGCTCCGTTGTCAAGTCCCTGTGTTTGGAGCATAATTCTGAACGTGGCCATGGAGGATGATGCTACTTTTTGTAGCAAAACAGGTAGAAATAGTGGAGGCTACCACCCAAAGCCCTTGTAAAGTCTTGCACGGAGGTGAACTGCTCAATTTCCAGGTATTTCTCTCCTGAACAAAATGCCTGGTGCTACAAGCACAACAAAAATGACCAGGAGGCAAAAGCTACCAACGGCTATGTGTAGGCAATTATTTATAAAGTTCCAGTAGCAATGTGAGACCTCAGCTTTTACATCAAAAAGGGGATGTGATTTCAGGCTGCCCATACTGTCAGCTTATTCAGCTTTTGATTTGCAGAACTTGCATGATGGCTGAATTTTTAATATGAGAAGTTTCTTTTAATGTTCTTTTCTCTTCTGAAAATGTTAAAGGCTCCAAAGAAAAATGGTGCCATGCAGTGTTGGAACAGGAAAAATAAATGACTTCCATATCAACTTGGATTATATATACAATCATATTTTTCTATCTCGTCATGTAACTTCATCATCATCTCATTTTTCCTAAAAATGGTGATCTACCACCTCCATGTAATTAATTTCCCTCTCTCATACTGATGAATTGAAAATTGGTTAAAATAAAAAAAAAAAAAAGGAAAAACAGAAAGGGATATACCAAGAGCATTCAGAATATGAAACTAAGTGCTGTAATGCTTTGCAAGAATCTCTCCTGTAAGGTTAGGATCTTGAACTTATGAGAATATCTCTCCATTTATGTAACAGGAACGGTTTGGTTAATTTTCCTTCCCTGAACCTTTTTCCCAGTGTAGGTTAAGGCTGTAACCTAAATTTGATGGGGAGAGTTATTTAAGTTATGGCAGCAAAGCCCTTCCAATCCATAATGGATGTTTCTGTGCATATGGCTCAAGTTCCCACCTGCTGTGCAAATTGCTGTAGTGAGAGAAAGCACCCAGAAAGTGGAAGGAGGTCAGGGATTAAAGATATTTTTCTGAAAATAGAATTAGTGCCATTACAGAGCTTAGAGCACGTGAACAACAACAAAAAATAATCTTAGTTTTAAATTGCGGGTCAATATTTCGGAGCTGCAGCAGCGTCCCGTGGCTGCTGTGGCAATGGACGTGGTTTGAAACCTCGAGGAACTGCAAAATTTGAAGTCTCCAGGAAAGAGACTTAGTTTTGTTTAAGGATCTTTGTCTAACACTTATATTTGAGGGGCAAAGATGTGATGAGTAAAAGAGGAAAGGACACCTCTTGTCTCTTACTGTGCCGGTCCTCGTGACTCAGCAGGACACTGTGATGGCTGGAGATGAAGTCCTCAGCTGCAGTCTTTGGCTTCTCTTCCCCACCTGACAGTGGTCACTTATACCAAATTCTAGGCAGAAAACAGAAATCCCAACTAAATCCATTTTATCTCTGTTTTGTGTGGACTAGTCCCCTGGTAGTTTCATTCTCTGAGACTTTTCAAAGCACTTGGCAGAGGCACTTAACCATTGGCTTAGCATGGGTTAACAGTTTAGGTCACTGAATTATATATCTGTCCTTGGTTTTTCTTTGGTCTGCTCAAGAACTGTTGAAGACCACAAGCATCTCCCTTCCAAACTATTAGAAAAAGTTATTACAGGAGATGGGGTTGTTTGCTATGCTTGAGCCGTGTGGATATCGACTATATTGGTGGGAACTGCTTGAATAATCAAAGTTTTTACTAAGTCACTCTTTTAAGGGTTTGCCCTGCTTTGCCTTAATTCCTTTTCAGTGCTAAAATAAAACAAAGGAGAAAACTGGTTTAAAAAATATAAGGAAAACTTTGTGGGGGAATTTTGAAGGGGAAGAAAAAGGGAAGGGAGAAGGTAAGGAACAAGCCCCTCCATCCCTGAAGTGACAAAGTTTGGGTGTTTTTATGAACTGAAAGCATTTTTTTTTAGGATATTTTTCCCCAGAAAGCTTCAGTTGGGAAAATGACAATATCTGGACAGGATTAATTCAGTGAAGATGTCTAATATTAAATTTATTAATGAACACAGGGTTCTCAATTCAGCTATATCTGCATAGACATCAAAGAAAGCTTTGGGGTTTCCTGTGTTGAAAGATTTATCTGCTGTTCTTTTCTGCCTTGCTGTATTAAAATTAACTGTAACTAATTTCTTTTTTGTTATCCCAGTCTTTGTCAGACTCCAATCTCTTAAAAGGAAAAAAAAAAAAGCGATTACCAGCATCATTATTGCTGCTACATGAGATGTCTATTTTTAAGCTAGTTCTATGAAGGCTTTATAATTAAGTTTTATCAAGAAATGCAAACAAATATGTAAGTTGTTATTAAAGTTAAACTTCCCTTCCAGGAGATTTTTTTTTTTTTTAATCTTCAATCTTTTTTCTTTGGTAGTTCTACAGGAAAAAGAAAACAAAAGTTAATACCCTGAAAAGACTATGGTCATTCATTTAAAAACAAAGAATGACAAACATTACTGCAGTGAAAGAGGTAATAGTCTTGTGTCCCAGCCTGGACAATAATTCTATCCCTTATCTTTAACAAATAATGTAAGAATAATACATTTGCCAGTATAAATAGTTCCAAAGAGGGAAAATTATGAGTACACGAGGACATAGAAATAGGACCGTGTTGGTGAGGGATGGGGTGAAATGAAGTAGGAAGCACCACAGAAATCCCAGGGGTTGGCACTCAAGTCAAATCTGCACATTTCTGGTCTGAGGTTGAACCCAGTTTTAGGTGTCCCTGAGTATTTCTGGGCTCCATCACATCCGTGGAGATGCTTCATAGCTGAAGTGAGAGTGCTGGGAGGAGGACAGACACTGATGATGCTCTCTGTAACGAGATAAGAGCAGTCAAGTCGTGGAAATCCTTCCCAGTATGCAACGTCTGCCTCTATAATGGGAGCTCTGGCTCTCACCGAACAGTGCTGGGCAGAATACACCGAGTACTCTTATACCTGACTTTGCATCTCGTGCACGTTTGCAAAGACAGTCTGGTCTGCAAAGATCGTGGACATGGGACCTGTGGGTGGATTTGGAGGGGAAACAGGTTGTACTTCTTAAGAGAAAGGAATGAGATGGCCAGTTATAGAAGAGTTAATTTTCTAACACAAGATGGGAGCTGAGGTGGGGTTGTTCAAAGCCTTGAGGCTGAAGAAGTTTAGAGGTGATAATAGGAGAGTTTAGAGGGAGAAAGTTGAAATACGGAGATAATGGAAGACTCCCAAGATGCCCTGCATTTGTTCTGCATGTGAGCGGGTTATCAGGTGTTACGGTGCAGAAATGTAGAATTGCTCAACCTTTACAGTCCACCTGAAAATTGCCTTTAATATCTCTTTCTGTATAATAGAGGAATTTTTCCTTTTTTTTTTTTTTTTTTTTTTTTTTTTTCAGTTGCAGTATCCTTGCAGAAAGGATCACTAATCCTTAGGGTCACTTTCTTAGCATTTTTTTAATGGCTGCAAGTTCGTTATGATAAATGCAAAAAATCTGAGCAAAAGATAATAGTGGAATTTAGCAAAAACTAGAGGTGAAATTTATGCTCACACGGACAACAAGAAAATATCTCACACATGCACCGTTGAAACCCTTTTTAGGTGATACCATACACCTTTTGCACTGAAAGACAAGGGCATTGTACAGAGTCAGGTTAATGGGGCCCTGAGCTGCTCCTGTAACACAACCAGGAGATAACCATGTTGTTGAAGTTCTGTGCAAACCCTCCTCTGCAATGAATTTCCCCTTAGATGCATTTGCAGGAGCAGCACGAACAAGAGCTATATTGATCAAGAGTCTGAAGCAAAGCCAGAGCTGTAGCTCTACAACTGTTACTCCTAGATTAAAACCCTGGCAAGAGTTCAACGTGCTGATGGGGGTAAAGCACGTCCCAGGAAAAGAGACTGAATATGGGACTGACATCTCCATCTCCTTGCTGCCAATCCTGGCCTGGAAGCAGAGTCCTGCAGGAAAGGCAGGACAGGGTGACTCTTGGGAGAGGCATCTGAGTGTTGTAACCTTTAATGTCACGCTTTAGTCATACCCTCTTGTCACCCCCGATAGCGAAGGGAAGCTGTGTGATCTACAGCATGCTGCTACAAGCAAGATGGCACATAAATAAATTGTCTATCTGATAATACAGTCCACCGCTGGGGATAAGTGGAAGGGTGATGTGTCTGTAACAAGGAACATCCCATCAAAAGCAGCTAGATTTCTCACAAGCTGTGCCTATCAATAAGTCACTTTTTCTACAGTTTTGAAAAATATCAGGCTGTAGTAAAGAAGATGGAAAAGGAGTGAATGTCATGGAAAACCTGCAGGGTGACATTGCCAAGTGCTCCTAGTGAGCAATGTTTGTCAGGATGACTGAGAGCCTTCACAAATAACAAAGACTCCAAGGGGTGAAGTGGGCTTTTAGCAGCTTCCTAGGGAGAAAATCACTTTCAAAGAGAAGAAAAGAAGCTACTTTGGGCAGTAGCAGAAGATGGTCTTGTGTTTAAACTTTCTAATTCTGTATTGTAGAAGATTAGGAAGAAATGATTAAGATTTTTTTCACTGTTAATTAGCAACAAAAAGATGAAAAGGAGAAATATCTTGATGGTTCCATTACTTTCTTCACAGACCTCATCAGACCCAGGGCATTGGACTTTTTTTGGAGGGACTATAGGGAGCATGATTTTCAAGGATTCAAATAGGAGGTTAGGAGTGTTGGAGCACTGATTTCCCCTGGCTTTGGCAAGTCCCTTTGACCCCAGCCCAGAAATGCAGAATATGTGGACTATTTACTAACTGGACATTGGACATTGGGATCCAACCCTCCTACCCTCAGTTTTACACTGGGGATGTCTTTGGACGCCTGCAGAGCATCTGAACTTCTCTACTGGTTTGACAGGTAATTTAGGCGCTTACATTAGTAGAACATTTACATGAAGCACCTTAATTTATACTTATGAATGATTAGGCAGGGAAAAGGTAGGGACTTTTCTTGGAAGGAAATCTTTCTGTTCTTCTGTACTTCCTATCTTTGTTTTGCAGCAGCCTACAGAAGTGACATTAACTCCAATTTAAGTACTCGGTTAATGACAAACCCTGTACTTTGGCTGTCTTGCATCTCAGACACTGTTTTTTCATCCTAATATGCTTTCAGTGACCTTTGACTAGTACAAGTGGCCAGAGGACGGGTTCATTGCTGAGAGTCACACTTCTGTAAGAGCAAATGAACACCGTTTGCCTCTGTGAGAAAGTGTGGGCAGCATATTGAAGAGACAAATGAAAATGTTTATGACACTGGAAGAAGCACAAGAATGTTGTAAGAAAAAGGAGAGCTTCTCCTGAGAGTGTAAAGGTGGTAGGATTCAGAAGTCACCATAATAGCCTTAAATTTTGACTTGAGTTAAGCAAAGCCTGATTTGCTTTTTGTGCATGAGCGCTTGTCACCGAGAGGTAGATGTGCATGATTTTACTGCTTTTGTGTGCTGAGTGTACTCTGAAAAGCCATCAGCATTTTTCAAAATAAGGGCATTGCACAGGTGGCGATCCCCTTGAAAAAACATACTGCCCTGAGTGGCTGCATGTAGATTATCACACACTGTTCCCACCAGAGCTCTGGGGCTTACTGATTTCCTCTGAATAATTAGTTTCCCAAGATATCCTGCTTGAATTCTTGCATAGGAATCAATTTCCCACAGAGCAGTGTAAGTTGTGTTTTATTCGGGAATGGTCTAATCTTCCGCATCATTGACTATTCTTTGTTTTACCCATCACCTTGATCTATTGATATTTCTAGTTCCTACCCAAAAGTGGCAAAAGTAGCAACATCATTACTTGGAAAATTAATTAACCGCTTATTCTTATTGCATTCGTAAGACTAGGAGCTTGGAGGAGTAATGGAATAATTCTCCACCACATTAAAAAAAGACATAGGAAAAAGATGGTGCTGTCATGAATTGTTTATAGTTTTGATAATCCAAGTATGTGTTGTACCATATACCAATTTTTCATTTTCTTTCTTCATTACTGGTCAATAAGAGGCATTTAAGAGCCATAACACTCCATAGCCAACACTGAAGTCAATAGGATCAGTGAATGATCTTATAATTTCCTCTTCTGATTTCTGAATTTATGATGTAAAAGCAAATCTTCAGCGAAGAATGTCAATAAAAATGACGTTTTTCTTCCCAAATATGACCTATGGCTATTCCTTACCTTTCAGAGCTGTAGACATCTAAACATGCAGCTGGGTAAGACCACTTGGCTACTGTGTGTAATTGTAGAGCTGCCCTTCTTGGGGAAGTCCGTTATAGTAAATTCATAGGATAGAAACAAAAATGATGAATGGATGAGGTAGTTATTTATGATTCAAGCGTACAAGAAGATAAATATCTGCGTAGCACCTTGATTAAATGGTGTCTAAAGAGTGTAGGTGCAGGATGATATATTTCTAAAAGGAGGAGTTGCATGAAAATGAATAGGTGATATTGCCTCCTGTGCAGCATTTGTAAAGACAATAAATAGGTCCAGTTCTGGGCTCTGTGTTATAAGGGAAGTGATGAAGAAGTGAAAGGAGTACAGAGACAAACCCCTGGAATTATCTGAGGCCAAAAATTGTGCCCTATGTGAAAAACTCTCCATTTTACCAGAAGCGATCGTAAAGTATGAGAATTCTATTCAGCAAAAAGTGTAAAATCTCTAAAATGCACAGCTAGATAAATTCTAGTCAGAAATGAGGTGCCAGTTTTTAACTGTGAAATTGAGTAACCATTGAACCAAACTTCCACCAATTCCAACGGCATGATCGTCTCTTCAGCTCAAGCCTAGGTACTTGCCTTGACATTTTATCTTAGTGTTGACTTGGTGAAGGGTGAACTAGATGAAATTACAGAGCCTGGGTGATTCAGAAAGCCCAGATGAACTGATCCGAGTCTTATTGTGAAGTAGTTGGTTTGCGATTTGTACTATTTGTTATGGTCCAAGAGGTGCTGGAGTAGTAGGGTGAAATGTTAGGTTTCCAGGCTCTCTCTGGAAGTGGTGAGGACACAAGGTCTTCCAAAGGGCACGTTACTCCATCCCAGGACAGAATAAGTGGTTGGCATTGCTGCCTGGGACTTGTCACTCTACAGTGATTACGGAAGAAGATGTGAAGACAGTTAACTTTAAAAGGCTAAGAATAAATTAAAGCTTTGACTAAACAAAAAAATATTTTGTAGCATTGTCTCTCCAGAATAAGCCACGGATAATTTGTCTTTCTAAATAGTGAAAAAAGGGCTGACCAAAGAACTGTGGTTTATACCATATAAAATACATACTTTGAATAACCAGTCACAGTGTCATTCTTCTGGTATATAAGATCAGATATAGAGATAAAGAAGTTAAAATGTGATTGGTATGATGAAGAGGATGAAGGACATGACTTATGGAAGTGGGGGGAAGAATAAAAAAAGGGACTCCTCAGTTTGGAGAGGAGCAAGATTGGTGTATGAGCAGTTAAAGAACTACTTTACACAGAGGATCCCCCTGGCAGGAGAAGCAGAACAGTGCCTGCTTCCTCGATCCAGGCTGCTCAGCCTTGAGATAGGTACAAAGGCCCTTCCAGGGTTCATATATTAATGTGAAAGATCATGAAAGATGTGAATGCTTCTATAGAGTTCAGGTGCATCTATTAGCTGTTGAAAAAGTGTATTTGGGGTGGTATTCTGGAGTTGTTAAGGTATCTAGTTTCTTTCAGAGACTTGGAGCCAAGGCCAGTAAAGGAGCCCTTCCATTTCTCCATTTTGAGAGGGTGACCAGAACCCGATGTGTTCTGAGAGAAGCTGTGAGTAGCAGCAATGGGGACATTACGTGTCAAAATATCATTTCCTCCTGGGCTGCAATCTGAAAGGGCAGAAACCTCCATCTTTTGTGTAGCCGTTTTCTTATTGCAAAGACAAGCTCTTTTTTCCATCTAGTGTCACCCATCACTGTGAAACCAACAAAGCTCCAACATTATTATCTATTTCTCGTAAGACAATGCCTACAGAATAAGAAAATTAATTTCTGAATTTGTTCTTTTCTTTTTTTTTTTTTTTTTTTTATTATCATTGCCTTCTATGAATACCTGCTGGGTTTGACTTAAAAACACTTTTCCTGAGCCTTCAGGTTTTCACAGAATCAGAGAATCATCTCAGTTGGAAAAGAGCTTGAAGCTCCTCCAGTCCAACCATGAACCTCACACTGACCGTTCTCAACTCCACCAGATCCCTCAGCGCTGGGTCAACCCGACTCTTCAACACCTCCAGGTGTTTTCTACAGTGCTGTAAAAATAATGTGCAAAATTTGCACCTTCTGCTAAACTCTCCCTTAGTCCCAGCTGTACTCAGTGCTGCAGGGCACTGAATACATCAGTTCACCTCCCAGGACTGTCCCTGCCCCAGTCCTGCAGCTCTGCTGCTGCCGTACACATCTCGGACTCACGTAAGGAAAGGTGGAGATGATGTTTTTCCAGCCCAATCTGGAAAAAACAAGGAAGGAGGTATCAGAAACACTCCGACAGCCTTCGCTTTGTCTGCACTCCTGTCAATGTTTTGGTGGCATTTTAAAATAAAGAAAATGTCAGCTTGCTCTTCATATCTCCTTGTCATATCTGTCGTCAACAGAGATGTTTAAGTCAGGTTCTAGTTGTTAGGTCTCTGGGATTGTCTTCCCATCTCTGGTTCAAAATAGCCTGAAATTTATGTCTTCTGGACACTTTGCAGAAGACAATTTTTGATAGATTTTTGCAGGTAAGTAGGAGGAATGGAAAAGATTTGAGTCGGAGGTTGTTTGGCAGTGTGCACTTGTGTTTCACTGGTTCCAGCATATGTTGTGATACAAAATTCTGGTCCCAATAAAGATTATAGCAATTTTGTCATTGAATTCTAAGGAGGACTGGTTTTAAATCAATTTTAAATCAAAATTTAAACAGCTACATTTATTTTTCTCAACACACTGTGTGAGTAATTCCACTTTATTCTCTTTAGTTTAAGTTCAGCTAGCCGAGCGGTGTGTTGATTACATGTGGGAGTATTAACTTCACTGGGAGGAAGAATTATGAACAACAAAAACTTCTTGAGCTGTAGAGATATTTAAGCTGGAGGGCAATTTAGAGAAACACGCAGCGACGACATTAGTCGTGAGCAAATCTAGTGTGGAAATTAGGAGAAGATTGCTAGCTGTCCATGGGGTAAACTTTGGAAATGGCTTTCTGGAAGCAGAATAAAGGCAGGAAACACAAGCTGGACTTTGATGTTTTATTAATGTTGTTTTATGATGTGGATCCTCATGACAGTGCGGAGCCAGGCTCTACTGCCTGACAGTCCCTTGGAGCCAGGCAGCTGGACAGAGGTTTGCTTCATTCAGGAGCAGTTTGGCATTTGGCATGGAGCAGGGTGAGCCGTTGCCTGAGAGGGTGACACGATCCAGCTGGTTTCTGAAGGTCCCTGAAAGACACAGTGAAAATCTCCATATGGCCTATTCAGGCTGGATGACAAGGATGGTTCCTTCTGGTTTGTGTTATTCGACTGACCTTGTCTCCTAGGTAAACATTTCTTTTCTCCTTTCCCTGAGCTAATATTTTCCCCTTCCTAAACTGCCATTCTTGTTTCTAGAGACTTGTCTTCCTGTGCGATGTTAGTGACAGTGAAAGGATCTGATCTCATTGGAGGATTTTGTGGTAACTCAGAAGGCAATTAATAAATTGTGATTAAATGATAGCTGTAAATTGAGTTACAAAATACATATAATTTCAGCTCTGTCTTGTTACACTTGCTGGACCATCCTCAGTTAAATGATTTAGAATAAGAGTTGGGTCCCTATTAGTTTAAGTCCAGTATTTACAAACACTAGTCTCTGTTATGACATAAATTCTTAAGAAAACATTTTTGTCACGTTTTCCTCATTTGTATCTACTACAAAAAAACCCCACCAAGCAAACTTGGAACAAAATGACAGGAATGTGTTTATTGTCAGGAGGAACGTAATTCAACAGAGGCTTTTGCAAAAGATGCTGGCACAAACTTTAGCGGTGAATAGGATGGTCCTGATCATGAGATTGATAATGAAAAAACCGTGGCGGCTTGAAACTTCATTTAGTGAACAATGTGCTCTCAGATGACAGCAAGCTAGCTCACAGGTCGGGGGATTGAAAATGAGTGTGAAAGCTTTGAAAGAAAACCTTGAATTCTTCTGACTTGGGTTTGTTGGAGTTGTTACAGCCTATTTCCTACACAATAGCCCAATGGCCTGTTTACGCCATCTGCCAAGGTGCTGGGAGGTGAAGAGGAAAACGGAAACTTTGGTTTCCTTTCTGTCTTCTGAAACAAAACTTGCACTTGTCAGACAACAGCCAACGTTATTGAACAAGGGCTCGACAGCTATGGGAGAAAGCAGATTGCTTCTTCATTACCCTGCTTTACACACGTTTGCTTGTCGTGGGGAAACTTAAAGCATTTTCAATCCAGGCCAAATACTCTAATTCACCTTTCTTGTTGCATAACTTTGACTATTAACCACCTTTTATTAATTTGGGAAACTCACACACTAGTTATTTAATGCCCCTTTTCTGACTCCAGAGCCATCTAGACCCTTGAGACACGTGTCCCTTGCCAGGAAAGCAGCTCTTGCAGCAGGAAATTGTCCTCTTCGAGATGGGACACTGGAGTTTACACCTGAATTTGGGGTAAAATAAGCTGAGGACCAAGACATACTTATTCTCACTCCCAAAGGAATAAAAATATAAAATAAAAAAGCACTAAAATATAGTACAGCCCATCCATTGATGAGAGTGTGCCCTGGTTTCATAATAGCTGTTCTGCTGGCAGAGGAGGGGAAGATACTGCTTGGCCATATCCAACCTGTCAAAACCAATGAGGGTTGTCTTTGTCCCTTTTAATCACAGATTCCAATACACTTTTCACTTAAGAAACTAATAGACAGATAACACATTTATATGGGCATATTTTATGGCTGGAGAGAAGCACACATTAATTTTTTTTTAAAAGCAAAGCAGTATAAAGTCTACCAAAAAAACCCACGTGAAGTTCTGCTGAAAAACTCTCCAATTCTGATCAAATGAAGCTTGCACGGCTGTTCAGCTGGGTGCTTGGGAATTAACTTTGTCTCTGTTCTTTGAATTATTCCACGCAGCTATGATGCCTCATAACAGATAGACCATCGAGGGGACCAACTGGTTTTGATATTTTTTCCCCCAAAAAGTCTATGATAAAACAGAGTACAGTGCTTGGGTCATGCGTAGTGGGGAGATTCATATGCAGAGAGATGAAGGTGGTGACGCTATGTGTGATGACAGCTCTTCACCGAAGGCTCTTGAATGTTCTAGGTAGAGTTATGTGTACCTGGGTTGGGTTTTTTTTCTTTCTTTCTTCTTTTCTTTTTAGAGAGTCTTTATTCACATTTGCACAGAGCTGAGCACTATTCTCACTCCAGGCCCTCTTGAAGAAAGCACAATAAGTAGAACTGCTGTAAGGTGGATGCCTTCTGTGCAGCTCCATTGGGCTCAAGCTGTGCAGCTACACTGCACGTGGCTTAGAAAAAAGGATGTAAAATAGTGTACCTGATTGGGAATTTTCCCAGGGCATCGCCAGCATAATCACAAAATAAGACCATGTAAATGCTGATGAGCGTGAAATAGCTGGGACTGTTCTCCTGCTCAAGTATCCTAAAATATCGAAATCAGGTTTAGAGACATGAGGAATTGTGGCCTGAAGAATACTTTGCAGAAAGTTGTAACTGCCAGACAAAAGGTGCTTAGAAGGAAATTGCCTGTCTCAGCCCGTGCTTGATGGCAACAACTTAGTGACAGGGAAGGGATGTTACATACGAGGCTGCTCCATAGGAACGACATATTGTTTTTGGAAGAAGAACAGCAGAATGTGTTATTCTGAAATCTCACCTTGTTAGAATGGAGTTCTTTTTAGAGATGATTTATAGGGGAAAAAAACCCAACCAATTTTATTGCAAGAGGTGAGTTAGGAAAAAGTAATAAAATTTGTGTGGTAAATGTCACATTTCTTACAGCCAACATGAACTTTTAGCAAACAGACGGATTATTGACACGATATAGAGCTTGAGTGATTGATATTCTCTTTCCATCACAGATGCATTTTCTGTCTAAAATTAAATTTTGATTCACCTGCAATTGATTTGATTTTTAAACCAGCTTAGGAAAAATAAACTTTTACTTTGTAAATGGAAGACAAAAGAAAAAAAATCACAGTCCAGTTGGCTTAGGCTTATCTGCTGCTGCCGCCTTGGTAACAATATAACCAGTGCCAAGATGTTTTTAGCCATTTCTTACTGTCTGTTCCCAAATCTTTGTGCTCAGGTGCGGTACTATTGACTGCCAATAATGAGGATAAAATCACCCACTGGCTTCTGTGGGTCTCTGGAAGCCAGTGGGAGGTCAGTATTTTTGGATGAGGCCAGAGAGTGAAGGATGGAGCAACTGTGAGTCCGTGCAGTAAGGAAGGGCAAACTGGGTTGTCTTAGCCAGCCCCTCGAGGCAAGAAATGCTTCCTCTCTGGTGGATACTTAAGAAACTGCATCTGGAGGGATGTCTCTTCCCATCAAAAGAAAGGCATTGACATCCAGGAGTGAGCCCAGTGGAGGCCATCAAGATGGTTGTGGGGCTGGAGAACGTGACCTAAGAGAAGAGGCTGAGATGACTATGTTCTCTCAGCTTGGAGGACAGAAAGCTTGGGGAGATGTTACGGCTGTCTATAACCACCCGATCAGAGGACACAGCGACGACGGAGCCGAATTCCTCTCAGAGGTGAGTGGCTATAGGGAGAGATGCAATGGACACAAGCTGGCACATGGTGAATTCTAATTAGATGTTTGGAATAAATGTTTTACCATGAGGGTGGCCAAATGCTGGAAAGGATGGTCCAGGGACACCCTGGAATCTCCACCTTTGGAGGTGTTTAAGACTGGATGGGGCAGCCCTGAGCAGGACTGCATGACCTCCAGGTGTTCTTTCCAGCCCAAAGTGCTCTATGATTCTGTTTTAGAAACCCTCATGATGAAAGTTCTCCTCTACTGGAAGATGAAGTAAAGGAAGATGTTTGGAACTTCATTCTTCAGAAGGAAGATGAGTTTTATTTGACCTCAAGGCTGGAAATTATCCATATTCTTGGATTTAAAAAGAAATAATATCAGCTGGAGAGTGAAGCTGTCAGGTATTAAGCACAGTGGGGTATGGAAAGGAGCTTTCATTTTGGAAATAAAATGTTTCTACATTTGCCATCTTGAAATTCTAGTTGGAAGGATTGTAGATAAACTTTGTTTGATAGGCAGACTTGGACTTGGTCTGAAATTTGGACAGGAACCTTGCTGAAAAACAAAAAAGACATTTCTTATGAAGAGAAAATTTGGACTTTCAGTCAGTTAACCCAGCATCTGACAACTGGTTCAGAATTTTGTGTTATTGTGATGGGAGAAGACACAGCCTGTGACCCCAAACCATTGCACTCGATGTGAACTGGGCTGCTTACAGGCAGCATGGCAGCCGTCCAAAAAATGAATCGTTACTCACAACATCTGCTTAACTGTTCATGCCACAGTTCTCTTTTTAATTCAGAATCGGTGAACCAGTCCACCGCCTTTTATACTCCGACTAGTCTGATGCTGCAGAACAACGGCTGCACCGCCGCTGCTTTCTACCACTTCTGGCTTCATTGATGTTAAATATAACAAAACAGATTGGCATATAATTCATCATTGCCTTGGCCAGCGTACACCTGACTGGATGCTGCTTTGACTGATGCTCAAGCTTCCATCTACAAGGAAGCCCGCTAGCAGTACATCCTTCATCACAGACAAGTTGCTGAGCAACAAAAAAAAAGGCTTTAAATAATAGTTGCTGTGTTTAAAAACAGTGGTTTAGAGTTCAATGAAGAGCAAAACTTCGTGTTGTTGTGGGCTCTGGCAGCGCCTTAGCTTTCAAAGGCCCTGCCAGATGAAAGAACGGCCTCAAGGCAGATCTCCATACAAAATGAAAGTCAGGATAAATCTGATAAAGGACTCGGGCAGCATTTTAGGCGTACGCTATCCTAAACAATGCTAAAAAATTTACTTCCACTCCCTGTAAGTGATCAAACACCAGCACTGCCTTACCTTTTTCTCTTCTGAAGTTTTCTTCCTGTTTCTGTGCGTTCCCAAAGCTGCAAACACGTTCAGCTTGCACCTACACACTGAAAAATAACTGGGCTTTGTCCTACGTCCCCAAGGGGGGTGCAGTATGTTCAGCTTCTCAGATTCTTCCCAGGAAGAGCCAAAAGGTTGTAACCCCCACTAAAAGGATGTAGACCTTCTTTTCATAAAGACTTAGACTACCACCACAGGAGGTGTGGGAAGACAGACGTTCAAATCCCAATTCACCTTTTTTTACACATAGCCATAAGCCACTCCTGGGAGGAGTTCAGAACATCAAAGCTATTGAGGAAGGTGTGTGGTGGGTGGGAGTGTCTTTGAGACCCTTCTCTCATGCTGAAGCAAAGCATTACATAGCAGGAGGCCACTCCAGCAAGGGGTAATGAAGGAACTACAACTTGTTGCCTAAAAGTTAAAACACCTCAAAAAAGGATCCCTGGCATCTGGCCTCTTCCTTCAGGCTTATGTTTGCCAAGAGTCAGTCCCTGGAGAGAGGTGTAGACTCACCTCAGCCAAATCTGAGCTGCAAACCAGGTGTATTTTCCTTTGTGCTCTCTGCCAGGCTCAGGACTCTTTAATTTTTTCCTGTATAAGGCGCTGGCTTTTGAGATGAGATAAAGGCGATGGGCCCCTGGAGCAGCCTAGTCCTGGTTAATATTTCTGTTTGGGGGCTCCCAGCTTTCCTTGCATATTGTGTAAGAAGCTTAGTTGCCTACCACAGGATTTGGTTTCTACTCGAGGGGCCAAGCGTTTCCAAATTATTAAAAAGATCTTTTATTGTTTCTGGCCCTAATGGTTTTGCAGCTGAAGGTCTGTGGGGATACAAGGTGAAGGAATGTTCTCTGCAGTAAACCTCTCGCTTCCCTTCACATCCCGCTGCGCACACATATAGTAAACAACTGTGACAACAAGGACAGTTAACAGGGGAAGTTATCCTTGCAGGGCATTTAATATTGCATGAAAACTCTCACTTCTCCACTGTATTTTGCAGTAGGGGATATTATGGACTGTTATGCATTAACTTGTATTACTCTGATTATTATTCTTGACTATTATGCCTAGTTTAAGTTTAAGATTTAGCTGAGAAGCCTTAATATTATTTAGGCAGATTACACAATTTCATCTTTACAAAAAAAAAAAAAAAACCAACCAAATGCAGAGCAAAAATCCCAGAACTGAGACTAAATTCATAGAATTGCAAAGAAGCAGCTAAAAATCCATTTTTTTGGTGTTTGTACTCATGTATGACTTTGGGACAAAAGAAGACTTCCTTAAAAAGTAAGGAGACTTTTTAAAAAAGCTTACGCAGTACTAAATTTTCAATATTTAACCTTGACATTAACTAGAATTCCAGTGGCCATGAATCCACATATTCTTCAAGTCAAGGAATCAATGCTCTTTTACACTATCTAAGGAGAGAAGCCAATATGCTTAACGGGAATTAACTCAAGTGTTAAAACAATTTCCTTGCTCATGACTGAACGCAGTGACGGTGGAGTCGGAATTTTTGATTCTGTGCAGACTTCAGACTCTCTCCCAGATCAGACAAGCACCATTGCCAGGTGGGCAGCAAGTCTGTAAAAATGAACGCAGCAAGTCTGTAACCTACGTCTAACTCCATGTTCTTTCCTGCAGCTACGTCCTCCTGGCAGGCCTGGAGAAAGTGGTAGAGGTAGAATTTGCCTTCACACAGGAAGAAATGTAAGGGAATGAGGGTTTTATGGGAGCAGGGTTTTATCGTGCACATGTAACACTTGATCCAAAGCCAGATAAATGCAAAGAAAAGCCACTGAACTTTGAATTACAACCCTGTGAAGGCAGTTCTTATGAAGAACTACATTTTTCCTGATTTCTTAATGAAATTAAGTGTACACAACAGTGTGGTTTGGTAGACCCTCTGCCTGCCCAACACTCTTGATGCCCTAACCAGTGTCAACCAAACATGCCAGAAAGATGGAAGCTTCAAAAAGAAGTTTTGTGAAAACTCATGTTTTAGCAGAAAAGAGTTAGTACTTCTGCTTAAGAAAAAAGTGCGTTGGTTGAGAAACTCTCTCCCCCCTGGTCTGCAAACCAGGCAAGGGAGCACCGCCCAGGTATGGCTCAATGCCAGCCCAGGGGGACTGATCCTTCCCCCCAGGGCTGAGGGTACCTGGAGTCAACAGAACCCATCGCAGGAACCTTCAGCTTGAGTTTCCAGTTGGGTGAGGAACAAGATACGGATTAAAACCAGTGCTGCACCTCCGTGAACGCCGCAGCTGAGCACCTTGGCTTACTAGTCTATTCTGAAATGTAAAAGAAAAACATCTCTGTGTCATTTACAGAGAGTTTAAGCATAAATTGGTAAAGAAGCAAATGAAAAATTAATGACATTTCTTGCAGAAGGTGTAAACATTATGAGCTAAAAAACTTTTACTAAACTGACTAGAACTTATCCAGTATAATTACCAGATTAACGTCACAAGTGATTCAATAATTTAAGGAATTTGCAGCAAAATCAGGTTGCCAGTTAACTGGGTAATCACATTCTTAAAGACACAGATCAACCGATGAGATTGCTACAGGAAATGTGTGACTAGCTCCTAACAGCTGACCGTAGTAAACTCAGAAATTAGTAGTTTTATCAGCGACCTCGTAATCAATATATAAACTCTTCTGGGTTCCTGTGGTTAGCAGGTATAGGGCTGGCTTCCTTCCCAGGTGAAGCAGTGCTTTCAGGACACCTGGGTTTGATTTCTGATCCTATCGCTGGTTTGCCAAGAGTTATCGGCTAAGTAATTCCACCTCTCTGACCCTCATTTTTCCATGTGAAAACTGGAATAACAATAATACAACACTGATCTCTGTTATTAAGCGTTTGGATCCCAACATAAAAAAAAATTATAAAAAGTTCTATCATTACCCCATAAATAACATAAACTACTTTAGCTAATTAACAGAAAAACATTGTTGTCTAAGACGTGCTACAATTGACACATACGGGTGTGGAATACACCCGTGGTCCCTACGATCACTACTGTAAATTTGGTGCTAATAATCCCAGACAGAGAGCTGCAGTTTTATACTGAGTTTATACTTTATAAGTTTATACTTTATACTGAGTTTATAAGTTTATACTTTATAAGTTTCGCTGGAGGATGCTCCTTTTCAGCAAGTTGTGTGCTGCAGGTTTGGGGTTATGAATGGAAGAAACGAGCAGGTATGAATTTAGTAAAGGTTAAAACAAAAAAAATCTCAAAAAACACACCGTTCTCACAAAACACAGACAAAAAAATTCTCAAAAAGCACATGATGTGCTTTTGCAATACTTCTTGCTACCCATACTTGGTGTTCTGTCCTTGGCAAATTTTCCGACACTTGCTGGAAGCTCAATATTGGTCTTTCGGAAACTGTCTCCCTCTGTTTGATTTAAATAGAGCCGCACCTCATTGTTCATCACCGTTGCAAATTCACTTGTTCAAGTTCACAAGATAGCTGCCATTTGTCAGGCGCTTTGCTCTTCATCATGATCCTGATTGTGCCCATTAGGCTTATGATAGAAAGAAAAAAACTTAAATTACCTAAATTACAGGACCCAGGGCCAGGAAATTATTAAGCAAGCTGTTCTGTTGATTAATGGGAAACAAAAGGGTACTTGTCACAATCGGATAGGTCAGCTGATGGGCAGAAAAGATATGGGGATGGTTCAGCAATCTGTGTTATCAAAGACTCGATATACACTTTATCAGGGTTAATTGGACAGTCTGCAGGTAAATGAGAGATGTCCTTTGTGAGATTCTTACTACACTGAAACTAAAAAAAAAAGCCTTTTTAGTATTTCTTAACATAGTTTCTATGTACAACAGTGATCACAAGAGATGTTTGGAAGCTACTATAGTAGGTTTAAAATCCTGAAGTGTTTCCGGTGTAGGTGTGGGCTGCCAAGCTAAGAGAAATGGTCTACGCTGAAGCAATTCAAGGCAGGTTTGTAATTTCCCAGCATCTGCAAATTTGTCTCTCCAAAACCAATGTCAGCTGATATGACTTGCTTATATTCACCTTTCTAACAGCTACATATATTGCACCAGCCATGCATGTTTTCTTATTTATTTAATGCCACATCTAGTTTTGAAAACATCATCAATGTTTGTTGAAGAGAATTATGCTTTTATTTTTCACACTAAGTGTGCTTCTGTGGATTTTCCACATCTGCAGAGAAGTAGTGGAAGACAGGTGAAGGTGAGAAGAGCAAAAGTAAGTTAGAGCATCACCTTCTTTGAGCTCTGGATTTCCCATTTTTCTATTTTTTTCCACCAGAGTGGAGAAATTGGAGGTGGAATTTTCAAATCTATTAACTGTAGCCCTGCTTCTTCCAGTGAAATGAAATACTTTCGAGGCAGTAAAAACAAACTGCCAAACATGGCCAGTTAAAAGAAGAATTAAATTGACCATTAAGACTTCAATTAGAGTTTTTACAACAGCATACACTTTCAGTAGCGTAACTTGGGCTGCACCCTTAGTTGGAGGAAAGCTGCTGTAGATTAATGCTGAGCAAGGCACTCTCTACATTACCACCTCCCGGAGGAAAAAGAAATTAAAATCTCCACAAATTTTGCTAAGCTGGAAGCCAAGACAGTAAGGGAAAATGATGAAAAAGTTCACAGTTTAGGCAGCAAAATCTAATTAACTGAAAAACTCATCTATCAAGTACTCATGCAGCTTCAAGATGATTCAAGGGCACTACTGCTGTTGAGTGTCAACGGGAACACTTGTGACAAAAAAAATAGATCCAAGAGGTGGCAATACCAAGTGTCTCTCCCAGGGTAAGAGGATTTAGGCTGGTGTTCTGCTAAGGAAGTACGTATGCCACAAGTTCTCTGTAGGGATAAAACAGATGAGCTTGTGAAAAGCCTCCAGTAAGGAAATCTCCGGTTCTGAAGAATATGTAGCTATCATAGCTTTGATCAGAGCAATCAGGGCAGACGTTTGCTTCTTGAATGCTCTTGAACAAAATGGTGGTTTGGTCCTTTTGATTTTATTTTTCGGAGGGGCTGCAGCAGTACCTCAGGCTTTGAGATAACTTGAGAGGAAAAGACAACTTTGTAGCTAATGAAAAAGAAAGTTCTTTATCTTAGAAAAGCTCAATTTCTTTCACTTGGAAATGATGCACATTCAGAGATCCAACATACCCTACAGCACCCAAGGCTCTGAATTTCCACCCCACAATAATGCTGTGAAAGGCAAGAGATCTTGGTGATGAGAGAGTGTACCAAACCTCTACACAGACCAGAATCCTACCAGCTTTAGAAAACAGCAATGTAATCTCAACCTTCCTCTGACTGGAGAATGGGGGATCAATGTCAGAGGAGGCAGAATTCTGCAGGAAGAGGAGACTCCTTGCCATCGTAAGGAAAATGAGCCCAGATTTTGAACTTAAGGCTGGAGAATGTACTGTAGAGAGGGCATTGCAGAGCCTGTAAGAGCTGGAAGTGCTTTGTAAGTACATGGAGTAAGTACATACTAAGTACATGGAGTTTTAGGAAAGATTGGGAAATAAGGGCTCTGTCAGGCAATTAGGATTCTTGTCACACTCCCATCAGCATGAGGTTCTGCTAAAAAAGCTGTTGGAAAAGTCCTTGGTTTGGAACAAATCTTGGATAAATCCTGGTTTCTTGTAGCGTCTAAGAGTAAAGAATAGATTCTTAGTATAGAATACTTTACCCAGGAGTGTAATCCCCATTAAACAGAAGATAACTAACCACAGCTGAAACATGACATTGTGAATAAAACTTCTCACCTCATATGGCTGATCTATATTCTCATTTTTTTCCTTACTCCAGAGGACTTGGTTTAGGCATTAACAAAGCACTCTGTCATGCTATTTATCTTTGCTAGGTATATTTCTTATTGATCTGCATATTAGTTCTACGTCTACCTTGACCTAAGAGGCCACAGAAGACACTTCTGAAAAAGTAGGTATATAATGATTTATTACTTGTTAAAAATACTGGTTGTTTTAAATGTTATACAATAATTTACTTATTTTATCATGCTGAACTCTTGGAATTTCACACGAAATGAGCAATCAAGCTGTTGTGACTAAGGAGAAGAAAATGAATATTCCTACAAGAATGACCCCACGAAAGCACTTCTGATTCCTACTTGGTCACGCCCTCCCCACTCTCTGCTTGATATTGGGAAGCATAAAAAGATAAGGATATAACGGGGTTTAATTTCTGCACATAACTTTCATATTTCTATACCTTGATGCTATAGGCTTTTCCGTTATTGAATTTCTCATCAATAAGAACAGAAGCTGAGGACAGTGTTGATGTCGATGTACCAGTACCCTGGGGCCACTGTGAGATTCATTAGTTTCCTGTAAAACAACCTGCAAATCTTTGGAATCAAAGGTGGGGTTGTTAAATCAAAGCTTTATTGCCAGGTATCTACTGGGATGGGGATGGTTTGCTGTGAGTTCTATCAACAATTTGAGCACATCTTCTACCAACAATTTGAGCACATCTTCTGGGAGTCGTTCTGAAATGGCCGATTTAATTCTCAAATATCCAGCACAATCTAGACCAGCACATGAGAGTATCTGAGCAATTTCTGGCTCTGCTTTTTGGAGATTAAGTTTGCTCATATATTCAGGTCTTCCGCGGCAAGTCTCGGTCGTCTTGTGGCACTGGTGCTAAAGGGTGATTCTGGGCAGCAGCACAAGCACTGAACAGAACAATTTCTGTAACTGCAGTGGTGGTGGTGCTCAATACACTGAAGAATAACAGTAACACAGTAGTCTGAAAAGGTGACTTACTGAAGATGGAATAATACGAGATTTTTGGCTCAAACACACACACAACTCTTTCACTTGAGCTGCTGTTTGTTCTACCTCCTGGTGAGAAAATATCACCAAAAGGTAATAATTCCCTGGAAAGAAGGCAGGTAGAGAGTCAATAGAATTGAAATAAAATCTATACTGTTGTATCTGCACATACTAATGCTGCTGACTTTGATCAGATGACGAGTAAAATTGAAAAATAGATGCTTAATAAAAGATACGTTTTTTAGATTACCCTTTGCAAATACAGAAATTCTCCTGGACTGAAGAGGTGGGTATATTTACATAGATAGGTCTTCCCTAAGGAAATAATGATACAGGAAAAGCTTATTGAGTAATTAAGAAAAAACAAATCAGAATTTAAATCCTCTAAGTCAGTCAAGTTCACTGCTGAGGTTAAAAAAAGAAGGAATAGGAATCTAAGTGCTTCTCATCAGTGAGAAGTGCTTGAGAAAAATATGTGAAGAGGTGGTAAAGAGATCATGTTGGGTTGGAATGGAGTAAACAAATAAGTGTCACAAGTAAGAATGATGACTTAACTTCTGGGACTTCTGGGACTTTTAAATGTCACAAAGAGGTGATTTAAGCATTACAACTCACTGAACAAAATTCTGGTCTTTGGTAGGAAGGTGGCACAGCATCAAACAGCAGGTAACTCTTACATAAAATTAAAAGGTCTTTTTTAAAAATTATTTTATTTGAAGGTCTGCACCCATTACTGAATGTGCCTATATGCTTCCTGACTGGTGACATCAGTCCCTTGCTGCTCTGAAGTTAAATAGGTGTCAGCTAATGAGTTATCGATCAGTTGATTGAAAGTGAGGGGTTGAATAGACTGATATCATGGAAGGATAATCCTCTAACTGCCAAATTCACATTGATAATCTATGAGTGATGACTAAGTTAGACATTCAAAAAATCCTACTAGGTTGCCTAATCTGCCTGCCAATATTTCCTGTAAGTAGGGCTGGTCAAGAAAAAGGATAAAAACCACTGTTCGTTAAATTGAAATATTCCATATGGATACACATATTTGGAGGGGGAAAAAAAAAAAAAAGAAAGAAGTTTGTTTTGAAAATATGCAAAACCAAAATGGTTTTATTAGACTTTATCATTCTGTTTTTCATTCTGACTTTTGTTACTAAACTGACCTTGTAAAAATGAATGTGTTGATTTTGCAGAGGAATCTAATTTTCATTCTTTGGTTGCCAGTGCTCTGTATCCTGATATTTTGCAATTTACATGATGACAATCCTATTTCAATTTTGGAAAAAAATCAAATGTAGAAATACAGGACATTTCTGCGGAAACCGAAGTACTATTTTCTACTCAGCTCCATTTAAAAACACTTTGACTAATCTCTTTTTAAACACCCTTTAAGTGTGCAAGACTAGGCTTTTAACCATCGAAAATTCCTCTCCAGCCTTGAGCAAGAAGCTCGTGTCTGTTAGAAGCTACCAATTTAGACATTTCTTATTGAATAGTTTATGTGATTCTCTATTCATTTTGCTGTTTAGTATGTAGCTCGTAAGCTGATCTGTAATTCATATAGAAAGCCTGAGTACCTAGTTCTATGTTTTTGATTCTTTTCTGTGTCTAGCTGTCTAAAGACTGGGTGAAAAATGCAGTGTTGCAAATCTAGAGGTTCTTGTAGAGCGAGGTGTAAGTTTTTGTGTCCTACATGCAGTTGATGAGTTACTAAGCATTGGGATGGGGGGATTATTTCTAAAACTTCCATTTCCTAGAGTCTTGTCTGCGCTGTGGACACCAGGCAGAGCTGGAAACGGGTCTTACTGTTTCCTTCAAGACTTGAAAATTTTTGGGATGATTTAGGCTTGGACTGATTTGGGAGGGAGGAAGGTGGAGAATCGCAAAAGTAGGGTATGTCCTGATATGAACTAGCTGGCTAGACTCCTCTTCCAGTGAAGAAGAATAGGCACTTCTAGCACAGGATTTCTACTGCCATTGCAGAACACCAGAAAACCAATGCAGATACCAACATGGTAGACAATTAAAATTAATATTCAGGAGGGCTGAGTATAAACAACATAATTCATTAAATCTCCTTTGTTTTGGTTGAAAAGCACAGTGGAAAAAATACACAAATAAATCCTCAACGTTGTATTAGTATTGGATAATGAGTAAAGGAGGGTGCAGGAAGGAAAATAAATCAATATATTTACAGCTTGATATAGGATATGTTGCGTTTCACTCTGTGAAGCTGGATGAAGAGCATGGTGGGGAAAGCAGCAGTAGCAGAAGGATGCACCGGGGCTTTGAGACTTGCAGATTTGATTGTCATGTCCAATTATTCTCTTGCCCAAAGCAGAGCGTTATCCCACAACACAGTTACCAGCCCTTGTCCCAGCACCAAGGGAACTTACACTTCACTTGATTTTCTGGGGCTTTGTTGTTTTCCCTTACTGGAAACAACCTGACTTTTGATTTATGATATTACTCCAGAGGGACCTTTATGCCCACTCACCCTATTAGACACAGCCCCTTTTGTTTGCTGTTTTTCTGACAGCAAGTCAGACGCCATCCCTTTTAAAACAATTCCCCGGTGGTTGCAGCTATCAGTTGTAAAAAACGATCTGGAGAGAAAGTCCTTCTGCTCTGGATCAGAGCCCAGAGAAGCACATCAGTGCAGAGAGGTTCTGGAAGAGGGATTTGAGAGGAGCGGCAAACACGGGGAACCCTCCACCCCAACCCTCTCATGAGATGGACATCAATAAGTTTTCAATGCTGTAGTTGCCTATGACAACTGGCTCCGGCCTCAGCGATGCAGAAAGTCTCTTCCCCTGTTTTTTGTTACACTAACTGCAGCAGTCTCTGCAAACCCAAGTCAGCCGCTGTGTGTCTCCATGTATTTGATTTGTTTCCTTTGCCCAGCAAATGTCTTTTTGTAGTGGTTAGTCCAGGAACCTGTGGTGCAGGTAAAAATTGATAGTATTCCTTGATTCAACTGAAGAGGCTAGAGATTGCCATTATATATAATGCAAGCTTTTTAACATCATGGGACTCCAGCAACAGAAAAGGGACTGAATTTTTCCCTCAACAAATAAAACATGTTCTATCCATTCCCTTCTGCAAAATTATGTATACTCCATTTCAGATAACAGACAATTTACATGAATCTGCTTTGCCTAATTCATGCATGTAACGTGCCGGCTCTGTCTAGGAGTGGAGCAGGGTTTAAAAATCTTTGAGGAAGAAGAAACCCAATGTGTTTGTTCAGCTGCTTGGAACAAAATATGAGCTGCTCTAGGCTGATGAAAATGTTGTTTTTAAGCTTTTTAAAAGGATTTATCTACAATGTCCAATTAAAGTATACAGTCATAAAATGGCAGTTTAAGGGAACTGATGCCTAATTCTCATGCACATTTAATTTTCATTTTGTTTGAACGGGCGACTGATAGAAAACAGTTCTGTGAACTTGTTTCAAACCAGAATTACCTCTAGGTATTTTTTTAATCAAGCTTTGAAATATAAGCCCCTTACATAATGACTATGTGCACAGATTTTTAAGAAGAGTGGAGAGTTTGGGAAAGGAGGAAGAATGGTCTCAAATTAGCCTACTGAACAACTAAGTCAAAAGATAAAAAATAAATAAGTTAAAAATCAGTTCATTTGAGCTTGCCTGCAGGCAGCTTTCTCTGGCGTGTGTTATTCCCAGAGCCAATTCAGAAAGAAACATGAGCTGCTCTTGAACAGTTTCTCTGATATAGGATATGAGATAAACATGCATTTGCCTGGGACTATCAGCATGAATTTTCTTTTTTTTTTCCCTTAGAAAAATTTTTTTACTCTAGCAAGCCTACAACCCCCCTTTTACTCACAAAGCAGCCCCTTGTTGTCTGTGAACTCACCCCCGTTGATTATGAAACGTTGCTGAGTTCCAGCAGTACCTGATTCAGGACCAGGGAGACAGCGTGTCAAGCAAGTACTGTGGGGCAAGATTGACCAGTGGAGAAGAGATATAAGAAATATAAATAACTGAAATGATTCTCAGCCAATATAAATATTTTTTTAGTCTGTATAGACAATGCCACTAGGCTATATTGAACAAAAGCTTTGGCTTGACCCATCTAACTTCCACTGCAGCCAATGAAGTGACCTTCATGGGGTTACTTAGTCACTGCTGGTTCTGACTTATGGCCAGGAGAGAAAAATATCTGTCTCAGTTAACTGAACGGGCAAAATTGTAGAACAATTAGACTTCTAGCTCTGTTATATGCCTATTTAGCTCGCTAGAGGAAATAAATCTAGATTTAGGTTTCACTGTGATGCACAGTTGAAGAATTATTTTTGTTCATGCTAAGTGATGAAGCCACATGTCTACTGTTACTCAGAATAAGACGTTTTTGTTAGGGACAAGAGCATAAATAAAGCAATTTTTTTTCTGCACTTAGGATACCCTGTTTAAACAAACGGAAGGTGTTTCGTTATTAAATCCAGTTAGGAAAGATCAAAAAGCTTTTTCTACCTTGTTTATTAAGCCAAGTGGGAAATAATAATCTTTGAGCATTCATTTTTGAGTCAGAGCTTGGAAGTGTACTTACTGTTGTTTGTATTGTTTTTATCAGGTTAACAACCTGCCTGCATTTGCCTAGCTGAAGCTTTGAGTACTATCAATATTGAAGCCTACAAAGGCTTGTTGTGCCAAGGGTATCTCAGAATGGCTGACAAATATTTCATCAAGAAAGAGTGTTTCTTTATGCTGTACACACTTCATTTACAAGAAGGGTAGTTGTTTATACCTGTGGCGGGTGGGTTAATTTGTATATCTGAGGCTAGATTTAATATTAGTGTTACAAGAAGAGTCTGCAGTAGCTGTTTGAAATCAATGGCACTAGGCTAGATTTACATCTATGCAATTTAGCTCAAAACCTGTGTCTAAATCCCGACTGTTCTTTCATTGTCCGGAGTCAGTCTGGTAGTAGATGAGGAATAGTCCTGGTGCACAGGAACTGGGCTCTGTCTAGGTAGAACCAATGCCCCGGAGGACAGCTCGTGCTCTCCCACTGCGAGTAGCAACCAGCCTGTGGGACTGGAGCAACGTGACGCTGAACCAAAACCCCTTGGAAATGCATCGGGGTGTCAGGTCCTCAGCACCGGTCCTTGTGCTCTGCGGCTCTTCTCCAACTGGACAGCACAACTGGCCAGTGTAGATGCATCCACAGGTGATTTCTAAGAGTTTGACAAGAAAGATTGCCCATGATAAGAGGACTAGCCAATGTCTTGGGAGATTTGGTTGTCTAGCCATTGGTTGTTTAAGAAAAAGTATCCACCCAAATTTAAGACATTCTGGAAGTGCGTTGTGGTTTGACTGTATCTTATCTTTGTGCGTTTAAGACAACTAAAAGGTTCTGAAAGAAGAGACTGCAATCCAAAGTTATGCACCTTCAGGTAGGCTACAAAGTCTTTCCATTGTCTTCCTTTTTCCTTCCAATTTTACTTCTTTTCTATTTCTCTCTCTCTCGTCAAAAATTTACGATGGTCAAAAGCTGCAGTAACAAAAGCCACATAGATAAATACATTGCTATGAGGTTCTCTAAGCTAATTGAATTTAAATCTAAGTCAAATATTTTAAAGGAAATTCAAGCATGTTTTTTTCTGGTTCTTCAGTACTGAAAGCATACACTGATTTATCTAATCTGTTTATTCAAGTGTAACCTTGGACCCAAACATGAAAAAATCCAAGCACTTTTTAAAGGTGGATTGAGAAAATAACATTCACCTTGCTGAAGGCCTAGGTCTGGCTAGTAAACAACTCCATTAAATATTTGAAACTTTGGTAAAAAAAGTCATCATTACATAGGAAGATCATCTTTCCATATCATTAACTTTTTCTGTCTTTTTTTTTTTTTTTTTGTAAAAGAGGGACAAAAATATAATGCATTAGCTGGTTCAGAGCACAAAACATTTTATAAAAGAATACATAAAACCCCATGAACTGTATATGTCACCATCCCAGGAAATAAAACAAACTTTATAGCCACAGAAAAAATAATGTCATTTCCAAGTAGGTAACCACTTGGAAAAAACATTGAGGAGCTGTGTCCTCACAGTCATGGAGAAAATTTCACTATTTAACAGAGGACTCGCTGCTTGGAATATTAGATGTCATGTTTTGACCAAATCCTGGAGGGTGCAAGTGATACATATATCACGTCAAGATCAGGATGGGAACTCTTCATGACGGGGCGTTTCATGGTGAGAGCAGGAGCCGGAATTGGGGAGCCCAGAAGACCAGCTCTAACCTGATTTGCATTACCTTGAGGGAGTCGTTTTAACTTCCCGATGCCTCTGTGCCATCTGTAAAAAGGCAGGATGATTATAATACCTGGTATTTTACTCAAGTATTAACTATGCAGAAGAGTACAATTAAGGACAGGAGTGCCCTACTCAAGGTTAAGCTTCACTGTCTTGAGAGCACACTAGAAGAGGAACCATTTCTGCTACTATAACACGGTAGAGCCAGGACTACAAGTGTAGCCTCTGAGGCCCAGCTTACACTAAGCTTTTCCTTGTTACAAGAAAGCTTCTTTACTCTACAGCACACCTGGAGCCGCGGCAGCACGGATGGCAAAACTGTGCTTGCTACCAGTGTCATAATCTTCTCCAACTGAAATGGCAAATGCTGCAATGTAAGTGTAAACCAGGGAATAGCTGTGCTACGCACCAGAAAGGCAACACCTGCAGTCTGAGTTCTCTCAAGCATATGTATTTTAGATAAAAGTGCACAGAAATAAAATATTTTCACTCTTTTTCCCAAATTCCTCTCAGGCTCAAGCAGACACAAAGCAGAGCCCAGCAAGACTGTTCTTCTTCTAAGGATGGCAGGTGATACAGTGCTAAAAGCCTTTCTAAGTGTTTTTGTAGTCATCTCCTGCTTCTTCCTCATCTCCAAGGCCATGACCCTGTCATGGAAGGAAATTAGATTTGTTTGACATGATTTGTTCCTAAAAACCCCCAGTGATGGCTGTTTCCTTGTTTTTCTCCTAAGTGTTTGGCAAAATGCTATAACCCTGATCGTGCCCGCAGCATCTTATCAAACAGCCAGGGTTTCTGAGGTCAGAAAGCATCAAAAAAGCCCTGGACAACCCAGAGGATTCTTGACCCAATACATGTGATTAATACCCAGCTTTTCCCAGATGATGTAAAGAGTCACAAGCAGCTGCTGTCATTCCTGACTAGAAAATGCAACGGCTTATTTTAAAAAATGAACTTTTCCTTCCTCTTCATTCAAATGGCAGCATGGCCAGTACTGATGGAATTAACTTGGGTACGACAGCTCTTCCCTACGGTTGCTCCAGACCCACACCTGACATTCCTGTGTAAAATCTGTGCAGAATCTGTCAAAAGATTAAATACAAATTCATCTCACTGAACCTAATATCTAGTACTTGGCACATTCTGGATTCCAGCTGGAATTCGGACTTGAACAGCTCTAGTGGCAATGATGGATGATTTCCTCTTGTTAGTAAACATTTTCATTATTTTAGACCTCCCTGCAGCCCTTCACATTGTCAGCCGTGAGATATTACCTCCCACTTGAGAGAGTGCCAGAAAAGCTGTAGGAATAGCTGCTGTTCCTCCACAAGGGACACCCTCAAATAACAAGGATAGAAAAATACATCTTCAGCATTACATCTCACATCTCTGAAGCCCGTGAAGGTCATTTTCTCTCTGAACAGGGGTTCAACACTTATCTGCATGAAGAGAGCTTGGATCAAAAGAGCCGATTAAAAGTGAAACTCTTTAATGAGGCAAACACTCAGAACGGATGATGTTTTGATGTTGTGTAGCTTGGGTGAAGGTACAGACTGACAGCTGGTCAGTTCAGTCCAAAAACCATCCTTTGCTTTCTATCTGGTTACAAGCTCTCATCTAAAAATCTGAAATGACTTCTGTCCCCTCCATTCGCCAAGGAAATACCACCTCATGTCTTACATACCTTTTTCACCTCTTCCCTGAACTTCAGCAATGGGATGTTCAAGCTATGAGTCATTCAGAAACTTGCTTCCATGCAAGACATCAGTAAATAAAATATGTCAGCCTGCCCTCCGCTGGGTACTTCAACACATACCTGGAGTGAACTGAATCAAGTGCAAGATCTCAGTTTTTATCTTCAACTTCCATAATGGTCTGGGTCCAAGGTACTAAAATATCTACTGAAGTTCCTGCATGAAGGCTGAGAATGATTATTGATTTCTCAGATCAGTACAGCTTTCTGCAACAAGGGTAAAGGTCCTCTCTGCAGGAGACCTTCCTTTCTGAGGGCTGATGCTCAGGATGATACTCAGCAGGAATGAATGACCACAGCAAACCTTCACTGATTGGTGCTCCAAGCATAAAGTGCACTTCTTCGACCTGCCTGTCGTAATACCAATATCAGCTAGAGCTTACAGTTTAGAATCAAACCTCACCAGCACTTCATATTCCATTAAATAAAGTTTCTTACCCTTTATTCCCTCTTGAGAAGATGAGGCAATGACATAGGCATCAGCGGCAAGAGATGATCAGGTGCTCCCATGAGGATGAAAGTGTATAATTGCTACTTCCTTGAAAGAAAATTCATTTTAAAAGTGTATTGAAAATTGGACTCAGCGTTTGACTGCAGCTGGCTTTTACATCACTCAGCTGCCTCTTTGCAAAACCATCCCCTCATCTACCAAATGTCAGATATTGCAGCAGATGGTGAGACCAAAAGTTGGGCCATGGAATTGCTCATGAAACCTTTTACTGCTTGTTTCCACCAATGGGTCTTCAGTGAACCCCACAGGAGATAAGGACATTGCCAGGTCATGAAACTTCAAGAGATTCTTACTCAAAATGACCCTCACTTCGAAAGCGTGTGCTCGTGAGGATCCACAATGGAAGGGAAATATATTGTAAAATAAAAGTTTCACAAGTTTCAAGAAAAATAAAATATTTGACAATATAATAAATTGCCACAGTTTAGTTACCATGGTATACTGGAACCTTTATCTAGTCATTATAATTTCAGTGCAATAGCTCTTGCCTTATCAAAATGTTTCAGTGAATCAGGTGTTCTGGCTGCTTCTGATACGGGATAAGAGCCCTGGCCTCTTGGTCAATACATTTGTTTCAGCTAATCATTTCCAAGTTGCCAAAGGGATAAATATTTAAAACAATCATGCATTCAAAACAATCGCAATTTAAAGGCTTAAACCACATCATCGGTTTTCCGGCAACACAAATTTGAAGTTTCTGAGCAAATATTATAGAGCCAAGCTGAGAAGCAAGACGAAGCCTCTACATTTGTTCCAGATTGCCTCTGATCTGTTATTGGAATGGAAAAGAGAGAGGAGATTCAGGGATCCACATCCAGTGACAGATTTGGCCTCCAAAGTACCGTGCCAAAGTCTGTGAAGAACACAAAAATCTAACGCTGCTCAGCCAGATCCCTCCACAGGGGACCCCGTAGGGTTCAACAGCTCAGGACAGAGGTCCTTCAAGATTGGGCAGTAGCTGTGTTTGGGGTGGGGAATGCTGGATTGATTTGCTATTAGCTGTATGGACCTGCATTGAGCCAAAGGGGGCCGTGAGTTCCCAGCTGCTATGTGAAGTTGAGATGTGGGGAGGGATGAGATGTCCGTAGCAGCTTCATATGACACGTTTCCAAGGAAAAAAGGAAGCCAAGAGTCCTGAATTTGCCCAGGGTGCTGAGCAGTGAAGAAATACAACTGTATCTCTGGGTATTTTGACACTGGGAAGTGTTGCAGCAACCTGCCTGGAGCATCTACTGGAAGGGACCAAGACTTCCAGAGGCCACCCAGTACCAGAGCTCTGGGCACAGCGTGGTGGGCGTACATCTGCTGCTGCATCTGCAGTGCCACAGTCTGTCCTCGCAGTGTCACAGGGGGCATGGAGTGGGCAGTGTGGGGCTGAAGTAAATTAGTGATATAGAGGTGACAGCAGGTGGCAGCTTCTTACATGCTACAGGCCTTCACGGGTCAATCTCACAATTTCCTCAGCAACTTTTTTAAAGACTATTGCCATCTTCCAGATGGGTAAGATGAGGCATAGACAGCGAGAGTGAGGATAAGTGGCTTGCCCAAGGTCACAGATGAAGTGACTGACAGAGCTGCAAACAGTACCCAGGAGTCCTAATTACCAGCTCTCTTTTCCAACGACTAAATAGCAATCAAGAATGATTATGCAGCAAAGGCTCTTGCACAAGGGAACTGTCTTACCAGAGGGTTAATTCCACTGTCGCTTCTTACTGTGAGCTGACACATGGTGGTGCAATGAGAACATTAGCCTTTCACCCTTCAGGATGTTGTTTGATGAGGTGCTAGTCTGGAAAACAAAAGCAAGAAGGAGAGAGGAAGCCGCCAGCAGCTGTAATCGGCACCTCAAGAGGAAAGAGTCAGGCGCAGGGCGACCGCTTTTGGTGGGCACAGCCTGGTAGGGCTGGGGGATGAGGTTCCTGGACTGTCTGCTCCACAGCACTGCATAGGGTCTTCTCTAGCTTAAGGGATGGGACCCTTTACTAAACTTTTATTTCTGGAATCCCCTCGCTCAATCATATTTTTAGCAAAAGGCCTCAAGGGCAGGTTACTCCACTGCAGTCAGATCTTCTCTGACACAAGTGTCAAAATGAGGATGCAGCATCACATTTGGCTCTGCTCTGATTCTGCGTGACGATTCCTTTGCTCTCATTTTCCTAAATACAAACAGTTGAGTGATTTCCTCTGCACATGCCTTGAACATCTGCATTTAAATGTGAGGTCTGTGTGCTGGCCTCTCAGCACTGCCCCCCCTCATTTCGATATTTTTTGCAACAGCCATTAGAAAAGTATATTAGCTGATTCCCAATTCTCATTTTTAGACAGGATTTCTAGAATTATAAGCTATTTCTTACGCTATAATTCCAACTCTCAATTCAACAGATAGTATTAGTTAGTGAATTATTTCAAGCCATACGAGCAATACAATCAATACTCGTGAAGTAATGGGTTGGGTAACCATGCCAACACAACTTTCATGCAAGACTGGAGGGCAGGTTAGTTTTTAAAACATTGAAAGGAAAGGTAATTAAGTCTGATCCTGACAAGACATACAGACAAATGAGAAAGCACTGCAAGTCATGTGGAAATCTTCCCAATGAAGAAATAAAGCTAATGCTGCAAATAAAATTAATTCAATGGATAATGCTGTAAAAAATGTTCCCTTGCTCAAGCAGCCATTAGGAAAGTTTTCTTCATCTTCTTGCATATTTGGGTGAACATTGATCTTCCTTTTGTTGCCTGGACATCTAGATTTTCTAAGGATTTTTTTTCCTACCAAATGGATTTTATTTGTGGATATGCAACCAAAGCCTCTGTCAGAACATGAATAGCCAGGTCAAAGACTGGGTGATGTGCCTGATTTTAAAATCTCTTGGAAAGAAGGTGTTCCAAAGCCTGATCTAGGGTGTAGAAGACCTATAATTTCTTAACAGAACTTCTCTATTTTGTCCTTAGAGACTTTTGGTGATGGTGATTCCCCTAGCAATCTATTCCTGAGCTAAACTCTACTGTTGTAAAGATTTCTACCTTTGTCTATGATGTGGACCCTAAAGTCCCTTTGCTATAATTGATGGTGATACTGCAGAGGCTGGCTGGCAGTAAGGAAAGGATCTGTTGGAAGGAGATGTTCAGATGAATAAGGGTAAGTTCCTACATGGGGCAGGAGAAGCAGGCAGTAGCTTCACATCAAGGTGGAGCATGTGGGAGAAGGTACAAAGGTAGGGGTGGAAGAAGAACACAGAATGCCAACAGAAAGGCCTTGTGGTACTCAGACACCAGACTGTGATGGAATAACAAAATACTAACAATTAGTGATGCTTTCTGCTCTACTCCACAATGCTGCATCTTCCTGTGCTTCTCCCCAGACTTTTCAAGACATTCCTCCTGTGCGTTGCTCTGTGCTGACCCTCTGACCTGCTCCAGACTCTCTGAAGACGTCGGTGTCATTTCCCCCTCCAGACTCTGGTTTGCCATTCTGCTTGTGGGGAAATCCGTGTGTTGACTTTATCTGCATCTAGTTAATAGATATTAGAGCATAGTGAAATAGAGACCATCTGCTTTTGAATGTCTTGGCAACACCTAGCGTAATATCAGAACTGCAATAAAGCCGTGAGAGACGATCTGCAAATAGCAATGTAGCTCTTGAATATGAAGATAAAAGTGTCTGGGGAACAGAGAGGTGCAGGCAGACCACAAGCGATGGGAAAGGCCAGTGTGAGCTGATAAATAGTTGGAGACTGGGTCTCATTTCTTGCCCAAGGCCTGGACCAGCTGCACCATGAGCTCTGGCAACGTAGGATCAAACCTGGCTTCTGTGGACAAGCATCAGGACTCTGACCTTTCTTTCCAAAGTCCCCTCCTCATGCTTTGGACGAAAGAAGAACTCCAGTGGTTGATACCTGCAGAAGTGTCCTCAACCTCTCCATGGATGGTCATGCCAGGGATTACTACATAGGCATTAAAAGCAATGCCAGCCAAGGAGTGACAGACATATAGGGATGAAAAGGAGGGATGTTGTCTTGGTGGAAAAAACATTAAACACCTAATTTTCAGTTACATTTATAAATTATGTTGTGCAATGCTTTTGGCCCCATATTCACACTATGAACATGATAATAACAGCTGGCAAACCCGTTGTGCCTCGCTTCTGCATTGCAGCTTTTAATTTTATTTAAGAATAACATCAGCTGGAAGCTGGCAGAGTGAGCGAGAGTTATCATGTTATGTCTAGTAGGTCCATAAAACCACAACCTGGATTTGATAGCTGGAGCTGTGAGTGTTGGCTAATGAACTCGTGTTTTTTACAAGGGCCATATGGGCGTAGTTAAAAATACAGTTCCGTGTTAAGGAGGCAGAGAGGTAAAATATTAAATAGAGTACAGACCCAAGAAGGGGATCCGTCTTCCACAAGTTATAGTTCAAACAAATTGCAATGAAAATCAGCCAATTTTTCCCCAAATAAAGACATTATAGTCAAGTTTGAAGGCTTCTTACCTACGTTATAGTATCTTTTCTCGTCTATGAAACCTGTGCTTCATTTCACAGTAAATATCCTGTGAATATCAAAGATATACCACTTGGGGATGTACCAATTAAAAAGCACTCTCTTTTTTCTGCCGACTAAGCACCAGCTAATACATTGCACTAGTTTGCACAGCTCTGGCAGCTAATTGTTTCTAATGCTGGGGATGTTCTGCCACTGGCCTGGGACGTACCACGGGCCACGCGGGGCACTGCGCATGCATTAGAGATGGGCTTTTTGTGTAATACCAGTGCCTGATCCTGCCTTTAGTTGTATAAGAGCAAACACCTGGACTTACTTAAAACCTCAGTGATAGTTTTGACAGACCAGATTTTTGTTCCTTTTTTATTTTGTAATCACATCACAGATCTCCTGAGGAAGGACAATTTAGCTGCATATACCACATTGCAGGATTGGGGCCTGACACCCCTCTGCTCAACTTCCAGTGTTTCTTGTTCTTTCTATGTTATCTTTACCCTTCTCTATGGCCTTCTTTATCAATTATAATTAATTCACTGAACTCATTTTCCTGGGATTTATTTTCTTCCCTCTGGGTTTCAGGAGGCTGTTGTCCTCCAAGCCCTTTGTTCTACACGCCTCACGTGCCTTCTTCTAATTTATATCATTTCTCATGCTTGGTGTTGTAATTGCCTGGTCATGTACACTATCTTCTCTGAGCAAGCTCACAGGAAAATTTAAATAGGTATTTTTAAAATCTAATTTAATTTACTAAATGAACACAGATACACATAACACTGCTCTTCTAACTCTTAGTTGTTCCAAGAACAGTTTTGATTTTGTCTTTCTCTTGGCTGGTAGCCTTTCCACCTACTCACATGTACCAATCACCTCTCAGATGGTTTAACTGATTAAGATACAGAGTTGAGTTCAGAGCTATTGTTCTTCGCTTTGAAGCTTACTGCTCCAATTTCAGACCATCATGCTTCTCTGTTCCTTATAAATACATCGGTTGGTCTAATGGAGAGATATTATCCCTCCTCGCTACCTGGCATCATTCACCTCCTTAGACCATGACAGCTGTAAGAGCATTGCTGCTACCAGCCACAGCGAATGCGGTTCAGGTCTAAGCCGAGGCTGCAGCTGGCAAAGGTATATCCATCCATTCTTTTATTTATTGATTCAGATTAGGACTCAGGCAGTTTGGTATTTGCTTTCGTCTGTGGTCAGTGCAAGGGAAGCCGTGGAAGGTGGGAGAACCCACATAAAGGCAGTATCTGTATCACTGAGAAGCTTTGTCCTGAAATGTGAGAGTTTGTGTCCGTTCCAAAAAGCCACCTGGCCTTGAATAAATATAGACTGAAATTAAACTTTTTATTTTTTTACTTTTGTAAGCAATGAAATCTTCAAACAGCTTTCCCATAAAAGTAACAGAAAGGAGAAAGCTCAGCTTCTTTCAAGATGAAGCTTGAGTAACACATGAAAGATGATCTGATTCAGTTTCCTGAAATAAGAAGAAGCTGAGGGGTGAGATTACTATTACAGCTTTGCAATTCTCTGTTCTCATCTACCTATATGACTTTCTAGTTTAACAGTTTAGCTGGATTAGTGCATGAAAAGAGGGGAGGTTTTTGAATTGCTCATAGATGTATACTCAAACGGCACTTAGAGTTGTCATTTCCACTTGTTAAAGCATAATAAAGTTCCCAGGTGGTTGGGGAAAGTGGGACAAGAAACTGGTGTAGAGCTGTGCCAGCTGGCTGTTTCAATGGGGGTTCTATTTTGTTAGCACCACTTACGAGAGCTGATTTTCATCTCCTCTCCCCTTTTTTCTAGTCAGTGTTAAGGCAGCTGCTGCATGGGGCTATCGCTGGATCGATAGTTTATGGTTCCTCTCTCCCTGTCTCCCAAAGCTCAGCGGGATCCTGATGGTATTTATTTTCATTTTGATTTGTTTTTTAATCACATTTCCTTTGCCGGTGTTCGCTGCAATTAATCACCAGGATTTTGCTGCTGTGGTGCCCCTATTGAGTTTTGAAGTCCTTCGTGTTGCTGCTCTCCCCCGTGAGATACTTAACGGAGGCTTTAAATGTCTCTTGCTGACCTCTGGCTTGAGCATCTTTGTTTTCCATACCTTTGGCTCACTTACTGGGTCAAATGATGCTTCTTGCGAGATTTATTGCCATCAAAATGCAAAAAGTACAAAGGACACTGAAGGATAAATCTCTAACTAAATTTGGTGGGAGGCAAGCCAGCTTGTACACTGGGGATTGCTTTCTATTCTGAGGCAGTGAAAGCTAATAGTTCTGGACTGTTAATATTAATGGTTACGTCTTTATCTGCTTCCCTGATTGACTTTCTTCCTGCGTTTTAGCACTGGAAATTAGTCTGTATTAAACTTACTTTCAGGAACAATAGAAAATGGAAGAGGCTAAAAGAAATCATATCGTCCATGGTTTTTTTATCATATTTTATAGTCCCCGATTTATTACTTCCCATTTATAACCAAACCCCCTATTTCTTCGCAAAACAATTCATATTAGCAACACTGGCTGTAGGCTGCCTTGTCTTTTAAAGTCTGAGTTGATATTTCAAGATGAAAGAAGGGAGGGAAAGAAGGTGAGAAGAAGAAGTTGTGTAGCCACAGAAACAGGCTGTGTGGGAAAGGCTGGGAAAGAGGTTTTCATTGCTGCAGCCAGGGTTTCAGGAGGGATTTGAGGTTTTCCCTCCCAGTCCACAAAAAACGATCGTCAATAGATCAAAAAAAAAAGAGGTGGTGGGATTTTTCCATATGTTTTGGTCTTTCTACCTCCTATTCAAATTGGAGTCACTGGTGACATCCTGACCTATCCAGCCAGGACACTCTGCCCACACAACAAGTCCTGGGCAGGGTAAAGGTTTCTTCTTGAGTAGGTGAATTTAACCCTAATTAGCTGTTTGGGTTTTGGTTTTATTTTTTTCTTTTGTAAATAATGGATGAGAGAGGTGGGATTAAAATAAGTCCTATTTCCTCTTGCAGGAAATGCAAGGATATACTTTTCACGCTGCTAGGAGAAATCATTGCTCATTACCTGCTCTCTGAGCAGAACTGGCTGTCACTATATTGAAAACAGTGAGCAGACTTGGGAAAGCTTCAGTATAAAGTGAATTCAAAGCTGTCAGAGGAGACACAGTTAAACAGAGCAAAGACTAGAAAGAAGTGCACCAGGACACGTGCCTGGGGACCCAGGCTCTGTTCACGGGTCCAGAGATGACCCAGCAGGTCATCCCATCGACATGTTTTACTGTTGTTTTTTTTTTCCTGTCGTTGCACTGTTGGTCTAGGTTGGAATCCGAGTACAGATGCTCTCTTATTAAGTGCTTCTTTATGTGTCCATCCCACAGGACCCATTGTGGCATCAGAGACTTCTAGGTGCTACTGTAAATGCTAATGCTGGGAGATAATAGAAAAATAAGCCACCATGTAGTGCAAGAGTGGAATGATTTCTGACACGGTTAACACGTGTCTGCTGAGAATCAGCTGAAGTAGGCTCTTAAGCAAGTTGTCTGAAAACATTCACTTTGCAGGAATTCACAGCCAGAGTCCCATGAAATATTCAAGCCAAAGTTACTAGTTAATTAAATCGCTGACGTTTTTTTTTTTTTTTTTCCACAAGGCAGCAATAAATAGATTCCTTTTTATGAAACTGAAATATCCAAGTAATAATGTCATTGAAAATAAATGTTGTAACTGGTAATGACCTCCTACTGCAAGATAAGTTTCAAGTCATTTATGGAAAATAAACACAGAGAGGAGGCAGGGAAATGGGTTACTAAGCTTTGGAAGTAACCTTCATCTGGTTCTAAACTCCAGTCCAGGAATGTTATTGCCAATCTACCAAATGAACAAGTAAGGAAAATACAGAAGAATAAATGTAAAATGGGAAAAGGAAAAAGGAGGCACTAACAGGGACGATATAGTACGTTGAAGATGTGGTCTGAAATCTCTCAACTCATTCAAGAGAATAATGTTGACTTCTACAGATGTTTTCTTATAAGAAAACTTTATTCCGATAGGCTCAGGAGAATCTGCACTGGGACAAATAGGCAGTGATGCCCAAGCATATTTATTTTTTCATAAAATCTAACGTGCGGACCATGCCATCATTATCTCCTAGCCTCGCATGAACTGTGTAACTGGGGCTGCCCTCCTTGTCCTGTCAGTTGGCACCACTCTATATTTGAGGAAATAAAGAGAACAGCTTGTCATGAAAGTGCCCATTACCGTGCCGCTGTCTGGCTGTGCTCGCCTGCTCGCGCAGTCCTGGCAGCCTTTCCAAAACCATTCCTGTGGCGAGACAGTTGCAAAGGCTGAAGCCCTTTGGACTGTTACTGCCAGCAAAAATTGCTCTGGGAGTTGCAAAGAGGAAAGCTGAGCCAGTACCGCCTGGTGCTTATGAACACCATAGAGGAGACTTATTTTATATTGTCTCATGATCTTTGCGACTACAAAGACAAGGAAGTAGATAAAGCTGCTCCTCGGTCATCCTGTGTAACCCCTTGAAGTCAACTTGAAGGGCTTAAGTTTTGTTTTGTCTTTTTTTTTCACTTGGGAACTGCAAGTCCTGCAGACCTTCCACAACTTACTCAACTTACTACAACCTCAAGAAAGAAGCGTGTCAAACTGCTGTGAGATCCTGTTTTAACTGATATTTTCAATCCTAAGGTATCACCCCTCCAGTGCTAATATATACTGAAGAACCATGCCAAAGATTAATCATGATGGACGATTCTTAAAAAGCTTTCAAATTTGGTTTATTAATATTTACAAAGCTGGCCAGAAAACACTCCTATAATTTGTCTTAATCACCTCTTTGGGCTAGAAGCAAAATTTGTTCAATCTAAGTCCCTTCAGAGACCTGACCTACAGTTCCACCCTGGTTTAACATCAAAGCAAATAAGAGCTGTAAAACAGCAGGAACAAAAAAATAAATTCCATGGGAAAGGAATGAACAATTAATTTATTTAACAATAAATATTTTTTATGAGTTCTTAACAGTAGAAACACAACCCTTCTCTCTCCTGCTGATTTTTTTTTTCTTCTTTTTTTCCATTTGCAACAACAGCAAGTAAAGGCATGAGGTTTATAAACCTCTCCACTGGCTTTCACGCTTCCTTAACTGAAGCTACCACCTGGTAGAACAAACTACTGATGGAAGAAGTGGGTTGCACATCTCTGGAAGTCCATGAGCTGCAAACCCGGGCAGCCGGGTCTGTGTTTCGAGGAGGTGCCAGCACACCCCTGCTCACCCACAAAGCTCTGCTCCTGAGACAGGACCCCACTGACCACGTAGAACACCGATTGTTCTAGTTCTGATGGTCAAAGATTTCACACCAAGATTTGAATTTCTACCAAAAGGTAGAATTCAACCACATACCATCAAGTATGAAGGTATTTGGATGAAATTACATTGTCTCTGCTAGGAAGGTCAAACCCAATATTCCAGCATGCATGAACCTAAGAAGAGCTAAACTAGCCCAGTGCCTCATTTTGCTCTGGCTTTAAAATATATGTTCTATATATGACATGATTTCATGCAAATTTGAAATATTTCACATAATTCTTTCTCACCACCAGCCCCTTGTTCCATCCCTAAACACAGCTGCTGTGGATTTTCATGATGAATTATGGGGTCGTTGCGAAGATGCTGGTTTTACCCCCCAAATGACGTAGTTAAATGTCAAACCTTGGCCTTGCAGACCTGCAGTGCACCTAGCAGATCCCGAGACCCCAAGGAAGAGGAGCCGAAGCAGAACCTCCTTCTTGCCAACGTGTTTGTTCTGGCTAGAACTGCCAGCAAAGGTAGTTCCTAGTGCCAAAAATGTAACTGTATTCCCTTGGAAGCTGCATGTTTCATACACATAGCCCTCAGGAATGAATGGTTTTGAAGCCTTGCCATTGGGGTTTTTTTTGCTTCTGGGGTGAACAACCAGTTTTAATGGCTCTTAGGCATTTACGCAACTGGCTGTGGGTTTCAATCCTCATCTTCAGTCCTGAAACTCGAGTTTAATTCACTAGAAGCTCATTCCTGTCAGCATAGCCTTGCTGAATTCAGGTTATCTGCCTGTGCCAGGAATACTCTGGTAACTGTTTTCCAAAGGTATAATTGTTTCTCTCTACCCTTGGTAAAACAGGATATTGATATTAGTTTGTGGATGATGATGATGGTGCACCATCAGCACCCTGATTGTCTCCACCAGGAGTGGTGGATCGCATGCAGGTTCTGTGGAACACCCCAGAACCAAGCAAGGAAGTGGAAGACACAGTTATGAGGAAGCTTTAACTAAAGCCATCACTGATCAGTCTTGAATATAACTCTTGGAAGTGTTTTATGCAAATCTGGGTCCTGTCATCTTTAAAATAAGGCTTCTGCTTCTTGCCCAAATTGTTTGGTCAGAGGACCAGGACAGCAGGTGAGGCTCTTGCACCGTTGAGCTCTGCAGCGCATTTCTGATGGGACAGCTGGGCAAAGCTCTGCAAGCAGAAAGCAGAGCCAGCCACAGCTCCTTCCATCCTCATCTCTCTTTGCTTTTGCAAGCTGGCAGTAGCTGCAGGCTGGAACAATATAAATGAAGGCTGTTAGGATTATGAGAAAAAGAAACAGACACCTAAAGCTGTTATTATCATTATTATTAACCTTTTTAATAGAACAGACAGCTACTTTCTGTGTTTTTTAAAGCACATCTTCAGTTTCTGGTCAAACTGTTTCTTTTTTGTCCAGATCAGATGCCTGCTCATGGAACCTTTGCTGTGCGTGCTGCACTCTGCTACCTGGAGAGCTGGAAATCATCTGGCTACCATGTACCGTACAGGAATGCACGGCTCTGTGTTTTCCAGAGAACTGGAAACTGAAAGTTACCACCAGAATACCTCATTTGAGATGCACATTTAATGGAATAATCATTTTTTAGTAATTCCTGTGAATGACATGGATAGTTTTTTCTGCCTGACACTGACCAAGCCACTCACTGGCTCCCCCTCATCTTTGCAGGGGAATGAAGATGCTCGTACGGGACTTCCAACCTCAAGCCCATCCTTTTCCCTGCTGTTGCCTCCCCAGGCCCTTTCCCTGCTGCTTTTACATCCCCAGAGGTGCTCTCTGCAGCACTAAACAGCTTTGTGGGTGCTTTGACACCCAAGTGCTGGGGCTGAAGGCAGGGGCTAAGGCAGGGTGCAGGATGCTCCACCAATGCTCAACTTCCAGGGGTGGAGACCCCGGTAGTGCTGAAGCTATTGACTGGATGAGCAATGGAAATGTGAGCACAGCACCAGGGAAAAGGGATAGACATTAAGAAGCATGTAGATTACAAATAAAATTGTATTATTACTCTCACTGAGACTTCCTCTGTGCAAAAATACTCTAGCTATACTAGTTTTCCTTTTTTTATAAGAATTAGAACTAAACTAACAACAATCCTTGAGTTAGAGTGTTAATATTGCAAATTATACTGACAGGAAATTATTTTCTTTATTTACAGTGCTTCCTTTTTGCCTATAAACAAGACTTCAGGTGTAACATTGTGCTAGAGCAGTGGTAGTGCTATCAGAGTGCATTCAGAGCAGGAGGACATTAGTGTGCTCAAATGCTCAAACACTAGTGACAAATTCCATGCAACTGCATTAGCAATAATAATTAAAAAAATAACGCATACAATACAGATGACTCTGGTAACTACGTATTTGGAAAAAGAATTCAGCATTTGGAACTTAGTTATGTCCAAATCCATGGTAATATATTTAGTTAACATCTCTTCCTTCTCCTCCTCGGAGAGGTTTGCTGAAAGCAACGTTTGCTGCCACCACTCTTCACTCTGCTTCTGTATCATCTCCTCACCCCACTTTTATTTGTCTTCTCTAGTTAAATTATTATTTAAAATTGTGCAAAACAGTGCAACATGCTCTTTTCTCTTAGCAGACCGTTGGTCAGTACTGTAATAACTATAATTCCATAACTGAGAGTGCTCTGAAGAAATTGCTTGATTATTTGGAGTGCTATGCAACCACAGTTTCTGTCAGCACTAATAAAAGCTAAAGATTCACTTCTACTCAGTTTCTTAAATATCTTTGTATCGCAAAGAGATGGGTTGTCCAGGGAGAATTGTGGTGGCAGATACCCTAGCTTGCTTTGGAGCTTACCATGGAGCATAATAAATATATAAAAATCTATATATAAGCATTGCATCACTTTTTCCACCCAAATTATTCCCTCATACATTAGATTTAGTGGCCAATTAAGCATTAACTGTTAGAGAAGGAAGGTTGAAGTTGTCTCTCTTTTGCAATAAGCAGCTACTTGTGCTGTTCCCTTCTGCCAGGTCTTTCTGTAGCTCTGCCTTCATCCTACATTATACCAATTTCATTTTTCACCCCTGTGATACTTCCAGGCTTTTTTTTCTCTCCAAATTAGAATTTCAGCAACTTTTACTTGACCTTCACAAAAGCTAAACTTTTTTTGGACGCTGTGTGTCTTTGTCTGTGTTTCTCTGGCTCCGTTGCAGCTCAGTGTTGGTTGCCCTCCTCCCCTTGCTGTCTCAGCCTCTTTCTCTTGGCTAATTTAAAATATTCATTTTCTGCTGCTTGAGGGCCAGGTTCTCACACAGCTTTGATCCTAGGAGGTGACTTATGCATATATTTAATTTTACACGCTTTAGAAGCCTGTTCACTTCAAAGTTAAACACATCAACAGGCTGTTCGCTGGATCAAGGTCTAAGACAAGTTTACTTTGTCTTATTCTGTTTGGTCATTTCCACAACTGCTGCTGTTCCTCACTTACCTCTGGAAAGCATTCATAAAAGATTTTTGAACTACTGTGTCTCCTAACCAAAGTTAATGGGAAAGCTGGTCCTAACTTCAGTAGAAGCAGGGTCAAGACTTTTCACCCAAGACTTGAAACAGGAATGTCTGTTTTGGATCAATTTTATTTCCTCGTTGAACTGTGTACTTAAGCCATTAGCCAGCTAGAGTGGGAATTCATCAGGAGATGGTGTTTAGCTCACTTAAAAATTACCATTTCATTGTGTCTTTTTAGTCTAAAGTTTCTCCTTTCTTTGCTTCTACAAAACACCTGCACCCAGATCATTATTTTGGGGCTTCTCAAGCTATGAATGTTTTTTTCCTTTTTCCCAGTTCTCACCATGCACTTCCCATCAAACATGCAGTTCCTAAACTTAGGGAACATTTCAAAATGATGATTTGTTGTTAGGAGCACAGAGCTGGTTGTTAAAATTTAGAGCAAGAGAATGTGAGTTATTTCAGCTGTGGACTTCATGGGGGACCTTGACAATGAGCTGCCCCTCTCAGCTTTCTGCCATCTTCATCCCTTTGCAGTTCCAAAGTTTCTCACTGCAAAAAAACCCCACATTTTGCTGCTATTTCTGTTGGAAGGGCCTCAAAAGCTGCAGTCACATCACCTCTATGACACATGACCTTGGAGGAGATGGGCGACACATGGGATGCCCTGAGTGGGGACCTTTGTGGTGGGATGTGTGGTGGGTGTGGTGCTTCTAAACAGAGGGGCCACCTGTCAGACAGACACAAGGGCATGAAAACCTGGCTTTACACTGCCCGCAGGGAAAAGCTACAGGCTGAGTGTCTTGACCCTGGAACACAGACAAAGAAGACAGTCTCAAATCTTAAGCTTTGCAGGTGAAAAAAAAATCCAAGACAAAGTGCTGTGGTACCAGACAAGGAATAAAAGCAAGAAGCGTGGAGCTTCTCATATGCCTGACCTAAGGGGTTCTTTCTGCCCATCTTTCCCCCTGTTTTCCCAGAAAAATTAACCAAAAAAACCCGCTTAGAGAAGGTATGTTCGGTGACACCCCACCTCTACTATTTCTCTACTCACAGAAAAAAGTTTCACCCTGAAAAAACATTTGCTTGACACTTAACTGCTCCAAAATTCTGCAGTCACCTTAATGGTTTTCTTTAAAGGTAGGTCTGTTTGCTGTGGAAGATCACAGACGGCTCCGTTGGTGCAGGCTGCGTCCCTCGAGCATCTCTGGACAATCTGTCCATGCTCAGCCCTCAGCAAGAGCCCTCCGGCACCGGCAGTTTTCCACATCACCGGGACATACCTGGGGCTGGCCACAGCACCTTCTGCACTCCAGTTTCTCCAGGGAAAGAACCCGCAAGGGAATAGATGGAAAAGTCGGCGATTGTGTCCTTTGTAACCCAAACCATGTGCCTGCCCCATGCCTGAAATTCTGTTAAGCCCCCCGAAACAAATTGTGTTTGAAAAAGTTGATACTGGAGGAGAGAGGCTGTGTGAGTGACAGCGAGAGCTGCTACCAAGCTGCAGACGAGAGGAAGGGGATTGACAGCATGTGAAATAAGGAGAAACAAGAAGATCACTGAGGACTCAGATACAGCTTTGCAATGTAGGCTAAGAGATGCATCTACTATCCCAGAAGCAGAGCTGAGAGCTAATCACTTATTTTTTTTCCAGTTCAGCCACTGAAAGTATTGAAAAATATTTTAGGTTTGGCTCAGCATTCATGCAGATCTCACCAGAACAAAAAAAAAAGGAAATAAATTCTTTCACCTGCATCAAGTGTTAATAAGTCTGGAAAACCATCTCTTTTATATTTGAGGCAGTCCTTAAAATACCAAGAGAAATAAAGGACTCGATGCATCCGCCTGCAGGTGTTGGAGGTTCATCCCTCGTGCGCTCACGCATCTACAGAGGAGAAATTGTGGGAACCCCTCAGCTTCTGCACTGGGACATCCCTGGGGTCACAGTGTGACTGAATCAGGATTGACACGGGCGATGAGGCGACCCTGTGGGAGGGCTGGGCACCCACATCAGGGCAATGTTAGTCTTGTTTTCCCATGATATGAAAAAAACAGGCTCGAAACTATGGCTGGGTCCCCACTGCTGTAGAGTATTCAGCAGGTGAATGTGGTTGGGGTTTTGAAGACAAGACTGGGTCTGCCTTGGCCTCTGGTCAAGAACAACTGATGTTTTACATCTTTCAAACCTGTTATTAAAGGTCTAAAAAGGAAGAAAAACAGTTAAAACATTTGAAAAATAAAGAACTAACAAAGGCATTCATATTAACAATATCTTTTTTTTTTTTTTTTTTTGTCTTTAAATGCTGAGGATTTAAGAAAAAAAAAAAAAATCCTGTTTGACAATCTCTTGGATGGCACTACAGATGGGAAATAGAAAAGTTTCCTGAAACAAGCTGGAGTGCTTGTTACTGCAGTTGTTTTCAAAGTCCTGGCCTGCTTCCCTGCATACCAACCAAGACTAATGAATGCAAAAAAGGGGAAGAGAATAAACAGCAACATTAAAAAAATGTTCTCTATTTGTGGACCAGACCCTTCAGGCACCTTCACCACTGGAGAACAAAGCCACAGGCCATGCTTCTCAGCCATCCCAAGCCCTGCAAACTTGCAGCAGCTTTGGGGTCCTTTGTGCCTGGCTGCCTTGTTTGGTTGCAGGCTTGCAGCAACTTTACGAAGGTCCTTTGTTTTACAAAAATGACCTTGGCTGGCCAAGCCAGATCCTCATTGCATGGAAAGCAAGAAGGGAGAGGTACAAAGAAAAGAAATAAAACCAGGAGGGAAAGCTCACAGCAGCAAGGATATGTTTTGTATTACAGGAGTTATATGGGACTTAGACAAAGACAGAGAAAGAAGAGAAAGGTCACATTGCCCCCAGTCTCTGGTTTGGTGCCATTAAAAACCAAGTAAAATCCAGATGACAAAGGCTCATTGAGGTTGTTGTCTCAGGATGTGGTTTGGCTTTCATTTCAAGGTGGTGTTGACTCCAAGGGTTGCCCTGCCCTGCCCTCCTATCTCTTCATCTCCATGATCTCCAAACCTACGTCAGTACTTCTTATCTCCTGCTGACCAGTTTCTGATTCATTGATTTTGGCTCACTGGTTTTGGGTGCTGCAATCACTCCTATTTAGAAGACCTCAATGGACTTACTGGACAGAGGGTCCTGTTGGTAACCTATTTGCTTGCAACAATCATTCTTTCTGCCTTTAGCTTTTGCTGTTCCCACCATACAAGCTCTTCTAGGCGAGGCTGAGCAGGGTGTCTGTAATCCCTGCAGCTCCGAGTGTCCCCCATGCAAGAGCAGTGAGGGAAGCCCATCCCCTTCATGTCACTAATGCATGGGCTGTGGTACCACAACAAGCCTTCCCTGAACATCATGATGCCTATGGAGGGGGTCAAGCAGACAGAGGGGACGCTACCCAGATTTATGCTTTTGTGGGATTGCCAAATAAGTCGGGAAGATTTCCCTGCCAGATTGCAACTTCTGTTCTTCCCCATAAATCAACTTGCCTACAGGAAAGATGTCTGCAAACAAAATTGTCTCTGATGAGTTTATTCCCGAACGTGTTTTGGTCGTGCATCCTTCCCCTTCAGCAGCACTTCCTACTCCTCATGAACAACGTTTTTATGCAGTTCGGTTTGCAGGGCTTGAGGGGCACAAAAATAAGGAGAACTTTTGCTTAGGCAATCTGTGCCTGAGCGGTGTGTTGGGATGAAGTGGAGCCAGGCAGCAGTGGAAACAAAAGGACCTTCCACCACCTGAGTCCCCTCCAGCCCTAAGAGGGACACCTTTACACAAGCAAAACGACTCTTTGCACAGTGACTATAACGGGTACCGAAAACCAAGCCCAGCACGGAACTCCTGTGCTAGCTGGAAGGGTACATCCTGGGGCAAAAACTAACCCTGCGGGGTAGGTATTGAATTTTATTTGGATATATTGTGATGCACAGAGGCAGGCTCATTCTGCACTTCAATAATTATTTTCGTTTGTGCCTGAACATAAATGTTTGGGCTGGGAAACAAATGCACCAAGCCGCTGACCCGTGTGTCAGGAGGGAGAGGCTGTCCAGTGCTACTCCCCTGGGGGAACACAGCAGGTCCCTTTCCTCGCTGACTCCCGTCACTTCCAATTTCCACCCAACAGAAGCTTTATTAATAGGAAATTTTCTGAGCATGTGTACCATGTTATTTTCCACTCAGCTTCTCAGAAAAGAATGAAGTTGCTTAAATCCTTTAAGATTCAGTTACTACACTCAGGTGCCTTTGAAAATCCCACTTTTATTTAACAGTATTGTGAGTTTTCTAATTTTCTCAGTCTGACTCACACGTTAGCACACGTGAATCCCCGGCAGAGAGGGGGGCTCTCTGTTTATTTAGCAACCATTAGCTTTTGCCTGAAGACAAGAAGCTGTTTTACAGGGCTTATGAAATTGCTACATGCTTTGTCACGCTTGAATTTATGAAAAGTTATGAAAACAAAACCCAAAAGACCACAAACAGTCCCATCCTTTGTTTGTGACCAAAGCTGAGCAGTGCCCCGAGTGACTTAGTCTTCAAACATGTTCCTGGACATTTGGGCTACCTGAAGTGGGGCGGCAGCTCCGAGTCCTGCTCCCCTGGTGCAATGCAAAAGCATTTGATGTGCACCAAAGCGCTGATGTTTTCGTTGGAGCTGTACCTAAAACCAGCTCTGTTTTCTGTTGCCTGTGGCTTGTAGGTGGCCACGGTTTGTAGTGAGCTTCAAAACCTGGCTGCTCTCCCGGTGGGAGGGAGCAAATGCACTTTTATCCCTCACATGCCTTTAGTCTCGCTACTTCAAAACGCATCAGCACCCCCATCCAGGTAATAAAATTGCTGCATGAACCGCTGCGTAAGTCACTGATCAGTGCAATATAGAAAGTCAAACTACACGTATAAAATAATCCCTTCAGTCCTTAAAGCTGTGTGAAATCCCTCCTTGGCTAGACAGTCCTTTCTAGAACTGTGAAAGATTTTCTGGCTACTTTGCTTTAAATGGAGATGTTTTCAGAAAAGATTCCCTAAGGTTGATGGGGAAAAAAATAAGTTAGTAAAGACAGAGAATCAAAGACCCAGCAGATAATACTGCAAAGACCTGTTATCCATATGGCTCTGAGTTGCAGTCAATTTTCTTCTTTAATAGGATTATTTCTTTGTCAGATATTTATATTCCCCTGCATGGAAAGTTTATAGAACATGCAGCATTGATATATTAGTGCCAAGCAGATTTATTCATTTAGCTGCTCAAATACTCATTGTAGCCCTGCTGGGAAGGGAAGATTTTTCTCAACTTAATAGTCTTTTTCCTTATCAGATATTCATTTAAATGGTTTGCCTATAAATACAGGACATGTTGAGACATGTACGCTATAAATATTTCAGAAGATTTATGCTTGCATTAGGCATTCCTTTAGCTGGACATTAAGGTATTGCAGCTACTACAGCCAATTTAAAACAAAAACAATAACTCTCGTTATTGATGATAAAAAATTCACGTGGTTTCAGAGCAGCAAAGCACAGCCCCTCTCCCATCTGTCAAAGGAGGGTTGTTTGTGCCTCAGCACGTGCCCACCGTTCTGTTGTAGACCATTTTGCCCTGTGAGACTTGAAGATAGGAAAGGTGTGGACACGTTCTCAGCTGATGGCAGATGTTTGCCTTGTGTCGTGCCCGTCGTGCAGTTCTTGCAACCAAAACACGAGGAGACTCGGCGAGGTCACGCCATAAAAGTGCAGGTTATCATCAAGTTTTAGCTCCCGGGCTGCAGGGCCTGGCATGTACATGAAGGGAAACTCTTGTCCTCTCTGTGATCAGCGACTGGCTGCTTCATTTTCTTGTTGGTTGATGTTTTCATCAGAGCTGCTCTGCTTACGACAGAAAGAACCATTCGAGGAGCCACAGCTCCTCTCAATCACTAAGAGAAGCAAAATGGTGTGAAGACCTCAGGCTGTGGGTCTGAAAGTTGACCTGCAAAGCTGGCAGAGCCCAGAGCTACAGGAGACGCCTCCACCTTCTTGTCTGAAGGACTGCAGGCCGCAGCGGGACCGAGAGGCAAAATGTCGGTGTGAAAATGTTGAGCCACCTCGTGACAGGGCTGGCTTGATTTTGAGGGCTCTCCAGGTACAGCCTCATCTTTGGTTTTGCTGGAACAATTGGCAGCTGCAAAAGACGTGTCCGCTGAATGACTCCGGGCTTAATCTCTAGGCACTGGCCCCTGAATGTGTCTAACTTCATCCCTCCTCTTGACAGAGCTCTGGTAACTACTGACAGTTCAAACAAGGTCTGCCTGGAACAGAGATAGCTGTTCCCTTCTTCCTTTCCTCCGTCCTTCTCCCCAGAAATGATTGCCTTCGCAAACACATGGTAGAGTGGGCTTCTCATCAAATTTAGACAATAAAATTATTGACTGGTATTACCATTATTATTTGTCTGCAGAACCTCGGGGGCGGGTATGGAGTTAGGTTAGATTATGAGTTTAGGTTAGGTTATGGAGTTAGGTTAGGTGTATGGAGTTGGGTGCATTCCCCCCATCAGCAGAGACACAGGTTCCTTCAGAGGGCAATTAAAATGGGATTTTTTTCCCCCTTGAAGATGCCTACCTATATATTTACTAGAACCTGCATGACCTATTACATGAGGTGTGATAAATTTAATTCTCCGTTATCAGAATGAATAAAACAGAAAAAGAAATACAACAGAATAGACTAGACTAGACTAGACTAGACTAGACTAGACTAGACTAGAATAACTAGAGCAAGACCACAAAACAATATAATAGAATAGACTGCCCGGTATTTAAGAGCTCTGAAAATCCTCACATGTCACTCAGCACTTTTTCAATCTACATGTTTTTTAAGATTGGCCATGGAACGTACAGCTGCTTCCTAACACTGCAGAAACTGAACCGATAGAGCAGGACCAAACATAACAAAAGACCAAAGGAAACCATTTCAAGAAGAGCTCAAGGTTAAATCTTCACTGGGGGAAGTTGACTGATAGGAACTTGAAAATGCAAGGTGACAAGTGGCACGTTTTTGAGTAAATCAAAATCATTACCAACACCTTGCTTTAATTTTAAAGCAGTGACATGTCTGATCATTTTGAATGTGGGTTTCAAAGTGGGTGTGACCACCCATTTCTTTGGTTCAAGTTGTGCAGGTAAACGTTAGTCAGTCCTCTCAGGGGCACAGCAAAAAGGCTTTTCATCCTGACAGCCTACAGGTGTTTCATAATTTTTTTTTAACTTCCTCATTTCACAGACACTAACCCCACATACTAGACTGGGGAAGAGGTATGAAGGCTCGGTTTGGTTGCTTAGACCAGCAAATACTGACCAGTACTCATTCTCAGTCCTGCCCCTGTGTCTACAGGACCAAGCAAATCAGTGTCCAAGAGGTGCCCAGTGGTACCCCAGTGCCAAGCTGATCACTAAACCTGGGCCTAAAGTAGTACATAGAAACTGAGTTGTGTTTCCAGCATTATGGCTGAATTTAGGCATTTTATTTTACACTGTTGCTGCCCTTGGTACTTCCACTGTGACTAAAAGGAGTCACTCAGTCTTCAGGGAGCCATTCTGTTACCTTTAATTAGGAATACATTCACTTAACTCCCCCTAAGCTCTTCCCCATGATAATAGGGTAATGGTGTAAAATTGTACCTGACTTCCACTAAGCCTGAGTGTGCCTGCACCTGATCCCAGGCTCCGGGAAGCTATTTAGCATGGGTTTAGCTGGACAGCTTTAGTCTTGGATCTGGTGATTTAGAGAGGTATCGACAGATGCATCCCCCCACCCCTCCAGGGGTGAATTTTCTAGGCTGAAAAACAAAATAAAAAGACATGCGCATCCCACCGTGGGCTAAACTCTCTCCATCTGTCCTGCCAACACACTCTCCTCAGAGCCAACCAGTCTTAACTGGAGGCTGTTTTGTTTGGAGGGTGCTGGGAGACTCCACCTTCTCATGAGCTTTTTGTTCTAAAAGCATAGGGATCAATTCTAATTCCTTGGGGTTTTTTTTTGGCTTCATCTTCCAGCCACCCTCCCAGTATATTCTGGTTGCACACCTTGATTTGTGTAGCCTTTATGTTGATTATGCTGAATATTAGCCCGGTCTTTGAGAATTGATTTTTTTTTTTTTCCCCCCAACTGTCAGAAAGTTTCCAATTAGATGCAATTAATTAAATCTAACTTTTAAAAGATTTTAATTATTTTTTAAACTACATTTGATTAAATTAAACTAAAATTTAATTGGGTGCAGGGAATGTCATCTAAACTATAATAATATTTGTTCTGATGGCAAAGCGGTTTAGTGTCTGAGGAAATGGGAGCAGCCGACAGGAACAACAATAACAGCCCTAGGAGCAGGGATCGAATCCTTGATTCTCCTGTGTGCAAATTATTTAATTTAGACTCTGGACCCTTCTGTGGAACACTTTTCTTTTTAACTACTGTTTCTGGAGCACCAGGAGACTGCCTGTGCTGCCAGGTAGCTAATTCGAGCGGTCTCATGTGCCTGTGGGGTTCCACTGGTGTCTGTTTTAGATGGTAAGAGAGAAGAAAGAGTTGTTTCTAGAACCAATAAATCCATTTTTCCAACTGTATCTCGTGGTTCTCAAGTACAAAGGAAAACAATTCTTACAATGCAAAAATAGTTCTCTTCACAACAAGCTTTATTTTCTTTTCAGTACTGAGGTTATGTCTCTTGCCCTCTTTTTTTAATGAATATGGCAAATATGCGGAGTTTTGAATAATGAAATTGTGAAAAAAATTGTAGATTAAATGTGTAATGATTCAACAAGACCCTATTATCTCAATCCAATTTCATTAGCAGCAATATAAAATTGTTTCTACTTACTCAGGCTTTCTTTTTTAATGAAACTTGGTGATCTGGAAAGTTAAATGCTTGTGTTTACAAACACTGATCAAAGGCATCTAATTTTGTAGATCATCTCATGACCCAATCCTGCAATCTGTTGACTTCTCGGGCTTCAGTTGAGCATGTGCTTCACTTGGAGCACCTGAGCCACGGGAAGAACTGTCCCACCAGGTCCTGGGTGCCCACCTTGATCTCACCCTTACCTGGAGGGGACATGCTCTCGGTGGCTTTGCAGTGACACTGGAGCAGGGGACAACTGCGGTGGTGACAGGGGACAACTGCAGTGGAACAGGTGTCCAGGAACAGGGATAACAACCCTAGGAGCTGGGAAGGGCAGTGGCAGAAGCCTCCTGGTTGGTGGCCAAGAGTTGGTGGCTGCAGCACATCACACCATGCTCAGAGTGTCTTATTGTACCTAACACCGATGGACACAGCCATGTCCAGGCAGGAGGGAAGGCAAACACTTATTGTTTACTTGGGAAAATCCCAGCTCCGTGCAAGCTCTGGAAAGAGATCTGGAGTTTGAGGCGGGAGGGCCACCATTGCTGTTGCATCATCTGTAAGTTCGCAGATGACACCAAGTTAAGCGGGAGGGTCCATCTGCATGAGGATAGGGAGGCTCTACAGAGAGACTTGGATAGATTGGATCGGTGGGCCAACGTCAACGGGATGAGCTTCAACAAGGCCAAGTGCCAGGTCCTGCACTTGGGCCACAACAACCCCCTGCATGGCTACAGGCTTGGGGAGGTGTGGCTGGAGCTGTCTGGAAGAGAAGGATCTGGGGGTTCTAATTGACAAGCAGCTGAACACGAGCCAGCAGTGTGCCCAGGTGGCCAAGAAAGCCAATGGCATCCTGGCTTGGATTAGAAATAGTGTGACCAGCAGAAGCAGGGAGATGATAGTCCCCCTGTGCTCTGCACTGGTGAGGCCACACCTGGAGTGTTGTGTCCAGTTTTGGGCACCTCAATACGAGAGAGATCTCGAGGGGCTGGAGCGAGTGCAGAGGAGGGCAACGAGGCTGGGGAAGGGCCTGGAGAATAAATCCTGTGAGGAGAGACTGAAGGAGCTGGGGCTGTTCAGTGTGAGGAGGAGAAGGCTGAGGGGAGACCTCATCACTCTCTACAGCTCCCTGAAAGGACATTGTAGAGAGGTTGGTGCTGGTCTCTTCTCACAGGGGATTAGTGACAGAACAAGAGGGAATGGCTTTAAACTGCAACAGGGGAGGTTCAGACTGGACATGAGGAAAAAAACTTTTCGGAGAAGGAGTGGTCAGAGAGTGGAATAGGCTGCCCAGGGAGGGGGTGGAGTCTCCATCCCTGGATGTGTTTAAGGGTCGTTTGGATGAGCTGTTGGGGGATGTGGTGTAGGGGAGAACTTTGTAGAGTTGGGCTGAGGGTTGGACTCGATGATCCCGAGGGTCTTTTCCAACCTGAATGATTCTGTGATTCTGTGATCATCTCTCCATCCCTGGGCCCGGGGCAGGGTGTCACCATGGCCCTGGGGACACCATCTTCTGGGAAGGGGCTCCCGCTGCATCCACCATCGCACCCTCCCAAGGGTCCCCTCTGTTTTTAAGTAAATCAAAACCTCGAGCCGGCACTGAAAGATGTGCTTAGGCTACACCGATTATTATGCTTCCAGCTCATGCTGCTCCTTCTTGGTTACTAAAATATTCACGTCTGGCGCTGGGTGCTGGGAGGCCAGGTAGCACATTGTCATAATAAAGTGATACTGAATTTTACATGCCTTTTTTTTTTTTTTTTTTTTTTTTTTTGCATGGTCCAAACATTATAAATTAAATTGGTATTGCCCAAATAAAGAACCAGCGTTTCATTCCAGATTTGAGAAAGGGTGTAATTTGTTAAATCAGATAAACCATCCCTTCTTTCAAATTATGCCCAGACACTTAAAATTAACATATACATTAACCCGCACTGTCATTACATTCGAGAAATGACTTTCTCTTTCTTACAAACATTTTCATGATTTTATAGTTGTTCCCACACTGCTTCAGAAGTTTTTCATGGAAAAGGAGGTGATGAGAGGGATAAAGGTGGCTGGAGGTAGCCGTGGGGTGATGGGCAGAGCCTGGGGGGGGCTATGGGGGCAACTCAGAGCCTTGCACACCCCATGGGGAGCCTGTAGAGCTATCCACAGCCCAAGGAAGCCCAAAACAAGGCGTGAAGTCCATGTTCAACAGCAACAGTAAATGTCTGCAAAAGCACCTCAGAACTGTTGTCTTTTATTTCTCTGACTGGTTTTGTCTGGAACTCCATGTGTATGAATCCCCATTTCTCAGCAAGAAGCAGTTTTATTGGGAAGTTCCTCTGAGTCAAAAGTGAGAAGCAAAGCAACCAGGGATTTAATGCAACCCTGAGAACAGCACTCAGGGTCTCCACCTTCCCATGCCACCGTGTGTCTGCTGATGTGTTCGGGCCTTAAAGTAGATATTTGCCATGTGTTTCGCTGGAATACTGTGTTCAGTTTTGGTCCCTGTTCTACAAAAAAGATGTGGCCAGACTGGAGAGGGTCCAGAGAAGGGCCACAAAGGTGATCAAGGGACACACAGCCATGTGAGGAAAGGCTGAGAGAACTGGGTTTGTTCAGCCCTGAGAAGGCTGAGGGAAGAGCTTATCACCATGTTCTGGTATTTAAAGGGTGGCTACAAATAAGATGGAGACTCCCTTTGTTCAAGGAGTCACGTGGAAAAGATGAGGGGAAATGGGTACAAGTTACTCCTGGGGAGATTCTAATTGGACAGTAGAGGAAAATTTTTCACAATGAGGACAATCAGCCACTGGAACAATCTCCCCAGGGAATCGGTGGATTCCCCAACATCGGACACTTTTAAGCTTCAGCTGGACAGGTGGCTGGGCCAGTTTGGCTAGACCAGGCTTTTGCCAAGAAAGGTTGAACCAGGTGATCCTTGAGGTCCTTTCCCACCTGTGACTCAATGATTTGCACCGCGCACATTAGCAAATCCTGTCACTCATGGCACTGCCCAAGGCCACGTGACACTGTCCCACTCCTGACCCCATCAACATCCTCCAAGCAATCATTTACAGACAATGCATCAACACTACTCGATCTGCTTGCTCTGACTGCACTTTTTGCTCAGTTTTTTGGTGAGAAAGGCACTTGCATTAATTCCCACATCACGAGAAATGTGCAATTAACTGCTGCACTGTCCTACGGCCTCAAACAAGAGGGAGCACAACAGCTGGTGGGCTCCCAGAGATGATATTCTTGCCTGCTGAAAGCATGGGCATGCAGAGCTCAAGAAATGGATAAATATCGCAAGTACAGCAAAAATATTGTTCCCACCTGGCCCACAGTAGGTTTACAGCTCGTGAGAGAAAAGCTCCAATATCTCATTGTGTTCTGAGGGACCTGAACAAATCAACCAGGTCAGCTGGATTTCCATGGAAGGGAGAGTGCAGAAGTTGTCCAAGAGTAAGGAAACTCAATCTGCTGCTCTGTTTGGAGCTTCACCCCCCGCCAGGGCACAACATCTCCTGTCCAGGTGGTGGTTGGGGTCTCGGGATGAAGCCCAGTATCTGCAGGTGTTGGTTGAACAGCAGAACGTGCCACCAAACCAAGGGTACCATGATACGCTGGGAAGGTTGTTTGCTTTTCACTTGGGTGCTGCAGATGGACTGTCTTGCCTGGGGCGGCAGCGACAGCAGACGTAGCAGAGCATATTTGCTTAAGACTGCTAGCAAATGGAATTGCAATTCCAATGGAGCCAAAACCTGGTTTCATCCCAAACCAGGGTGAAAAATGAAAAATGCATAGATGGCTTTAAAAGGAAATATTGTGAAGGTATTTGATTTACTCACATTATATTTCAGCAAAGTCAGAACGTTTTCTTCTGACTTTTACATCTGGACTTTTGCATTATGATATCAGCCAGAACATATGCAGCTTTAAAGCATGGTACATGAAAAAAAGTCAAAATATTTATGGCACAGTCAAATACTTTGCCACATTGAAACAAGACTGTAATAAAACATTGCGATAATTTCCTGAGCATATTCCGTAAAATACAACATGTTTCAGTGAAATACTTGGATAGACTCAAATCAACAGTTTCTGATGTTTGAAAGGGAAAAAAAAAACCAAAAACACAACAAACTAAACAAGAAAAAAGACCCCATTTTTGTAATGCACTTTGTAAACAGCATTGTGGCTCGGGACCTCAGCAGAAAGGCAGCCGGAGCCTGGCGCGACCGTGAAGCTCTGCCTTCTCGGCGTGGGGAAATGAATTGCTTTTAAAATAGAGTAACTTCCTTAGAGAGGTGTAGTTATGCACCACAGCCCTGCCTGTACCTAAAGAGGCCTTTTGTAAGGCAGTGCAGAAGATCACAGAATCCTCTAGGTTGGAAAAGACCTTGAAGATCATCTAGTCCAACCATGAACCTGACACTGACTGTTCAAAATGTCTAAGTCCATTTCTTTTCTTTCTTTGTGAGATGAGACACTGCAGATCCCAGCCTCAGGAACGCCTCCCAGACAATCCTGCTCCTTATGTGTATGGGTTGACATATCACTTAGGGATATGGTGTAGTAGGGATCTGTCAGTGCTAGGTTAACAGTTGGACTAGATGATCTTCAAGGTCCCTTCCAACCTAGATGATTCTGTGATTCTATGGAGGCCTGCCCTCAAAGCCACCCCCAAGGAACAGAATTATATTTATTAAAAAGATTTTGCTACTCCAGCGCGCTTGAACTGGCAAAGCCAGGAGAAACCTACGGAGACATATCTCTCTTCGGTCCCAGCCCAAAATGCAGCTCAGCCACCCCCAGCTATGACCCCCAGGTGCCTGGGTTGGAAGTTGCTTATATATTCAAGGAAGGACATTGTCTGCTCCTGCAAATACCTCAGCTCCTGGCATGTCAGCCTGCTTGAAATCAGCTGGAAATAAAAGCAGAGGAAATGCTCCATGCTCAGGCATTACTCCAGTGATGGTACTGGGTTGGAGCCCAACCTTTTCCTATTTTACTGCAGTCTCTCTGGCGTGCTCCTGTGCAACTGCCGTAATAAAAAAAAAATCACTGCAAGGTGCTTTTGCACACAGCGGATTTGCTTCCTTGCATTTCCCAGGTTTGCTTCTTTTATGGGCTGGGCTAAGGGGAAGTTTTTACACACACACAAAATGTAGAAGTGCTCTCCCGAGCTGCTTCCCATGCTGCTGCTTGTCCAAGGAGCGATTTTTGCCCACAGGCTCTGCGCCTCCTTTCAAACCACCAGCTCTTTTTACTATGTTTGACTTCATTTTGTAGCCACGCACACCAGCATCCTCCTGTGGAGTGATCATGAGATCATAGCTGGAGAAATTGTAAGGGGAAAGCCATCGGTGAGTTGCCGAGCCTCTGAGGAGATTGTTTGCAAATTACTTAATAAAGAAAACACACTGTCAGCCTGCTCAAATTTATTATTATTTTTTTGGCCTGTGGCTAACTGCCTTGCTCACAGCCGGCAAGCGGCACCCGACTCCTCCATGGTGCATCTGTCGCGAGCAGATTGCTAAAGCAACGGAGTCACCAGCCCCCAAACGCAGGGCTCAAACCCCGCCACGCGCGGCTGAGGGTCATTCACGCTTGGAAAACAATGTCTCAGCCACGGCCGCTCATTCATTTATTATGATGGTTTCATATTTACAGGCTGGCTGCAGCCTCTTCTTCTAGACACCGGAAAAAGCAAGGTGACGGACACGCAAAACTTCCCCCAAAAAATCCACACTGTGACCACAAATAATGAGGGCAAAGGTCTTCAGCCCAAAACACACTGATCCGGCAGTCAGTTTGACTTAAAGTAAAACAACATTTTCTTCTAAACCATCCACTGATTCATTTCCTACGCTACCATTATTTTGTTACATGAAAAGCTCAAATAGAGTTAATTTATTGGCCCCAAGAGAGGTCAACGTCTTTTTGTGCATGAAACAAAATATTCCCACCTGACCAATAAAATCCTGAACCGTGATAAATTTATTAGAATGCCACCATTTTAAATTCAAACTGAAGCCTTAACGTGTGCAGTTCATCACGGGTTGGTTTACCCTACAGTCATATTTCTCTGTGCTTAAATGTGGTGTAATAGAAAGGGTTTCCATTAATCCCCAGACAACTCCAACTAGAGTTTTTTAAGGACTCCAGCACAAAACGACAAGCAGTGGTTTAGGGCAGCTCCCACCCCCCCCCCCAATTTTTTGTCCTGGATCTTCCTTTGGGACAACAACCCACGTTTGCTTTCAGCAGAATGCAGCAGCCCTGCCTTCAGCCCAAGAAACCAAACTGCAGGCAGCTCATGCCCTTCTTCTTTGGAGGAAAGTCCCGCTGTTGTGTCAACTTGAGGTCTTTTATTAAAGTATTTGAGGGGGCTTTCCCTTTGTACAGAGGAGAACCCAACATTTGCAAAGTGCCATGAAGGCAAAAGCCCCCATAGCCTGCATCTGGGGTCCTTGGAAAGTTTTCTGAGCTTTCAGTTTGACTTTGACTTTTATTTTGCATGATCTTCTAAAGTGCAGTAGTTCTTGAAAGAAAAATGAAATTAATGTCGCCCTTTCCCTTGAAATATTTGGAAATATTAAAAGGCTAACCTCATAAGAATGCCCCTTCCCACCACCCGCTCCCACGCTTGGCCCCGTCACCATCCTCGTTAGCATCAAAACTGATATTTGGAAGAAAAGCTCAAGTTGCTCGTGTGAAATGCTTACATAGGCAATATGTCCCTGGCCGTTTTCTGCCGCAGTGCTGAACTGAGCACAGCCCTGGGACACGCGGCAAGAGTCCCCACCGAGCACCAAGGTCCCCATGCTCAGTTCCTGCCGGGATGGGGCTGTGCTCGGAGCACGTGGGACAAGCAGCCCACAGTCTTGCTCAGCCCCTGCCTCTGTCACTCTCAACATTGCAGATGTCCAAAATTGTCAGGTTTTGACTTGCTTCAAAAGCAGGATTAAACCCCTTATCTAACTACAGAGAGAGCTTTTTATTTCTCAGTCTTCAAACACAAAAATCCTCCCACTTGCTTGATTGTTTGATTTGGTACCTGCCACCGCCTGGCGTTTAGAAATAAAAGGAGTTTTGATATTGAAAAGAGTTGTGCCAAGAACATAAAAAGGGCTTCGGCATCCATAAAGTGACATTAATTTTTAGGGATAAACATGAAAGCTCTGGCCCCATAAACCACACTGCTTTCTTTGGACAAGACCTTGAAAGAGCAAACAGCAAGAGAAGAAAAGCAATTCCTTTCAGAGAGTCATAGTTTGTTATGCAGCCCTAAAAGTTGAGAATAATAGGGAAAAAAAGAAGACACGCCCTTCCTCAAATGTTCACTTTACCCAGGATCCTCCACATTAGATGAGAAAGAAAATCTTCATGTGAAAGAACAAATATGGGCACATCAGGGAGTTGGCCGTGATGGTGAACATGAAGAGTGATTCTGCTGGGAAGCTGAGACACCAACTGAGGAGGACACAACACCAGGCATGGGGGCTGCAGCGGTGGGCACCAGGTCCTCAGAACTCACACGGCTCAAAAAGTTGCTCTAATTGTGTTTTATTCAGAATATGGACTTGGCCCTGTCTCCTCTGATCAGATGAGAAGCCCTCCATTCCCAGCACCCATATGGGAGAGATGGGAGGGTTTTGGGCATAACATACATAAAATGTGCCCTTCCCACCTAGTCCACAATGTAAATTGTTTGCAGTGCAGCCTCAGGAGACCTAGAAAGCATTTTGGGTCAGTCAGCTGCACCCATCGCCAGGGTGGCTTTGCAATGAAAACACCCACGACTTCAGTAGCAAAACACGAGGGAACTCTGGTAAAGGAGAAACAATTGCAACAACAGAAATGGGAGATAAGAGGAAAGAAAGTTGTACATTGTTATGAGAGACCGAAATGGCTGCCTTAGTTACCCATCAGGGTCTGGAGAAGATTTGCTGTCCTTGGGCTGTGGAGTCAATCACAGAATCAGAGAATCCCAGAATCATCTCGGTTGGAAAAGACCTTGAAGCTCCTCCAGCCCAACCATGAACCTCACACTGACCGTTCCCAACTCCACCAGATCCCTCAGCGCTGGGTCAACCCGACTCTTCAACCCCTCCAGGGATGGGGACTCCCCCCCTGCCCTGGGCAGCCCATTCCAACGCCCAACAACCCCTTCTGCAAAGAAATCCTTCCTAAGAGCCAGTCTGACCCTGCCCTGGCGCAGCTTGAGGCCATTCCCTCTTGTCCTGGTGCTTGTTTTTCTTCTTCTTCCCTTCCAAAGCCTTCCCCAAACGGACACTGCTCCTGCAGCATCCATAGCATACCCTGATATTCACCTTAAATTGACCCCCAAATTGCAAAGTGCATTTACGTGGGGCTTGGGAGGGGAGAAATGCAGCAGGGATGGAGCCAGCAGATGCTGCAGGGCTGGGGGGGGATGTGCCGGGGTGGGATGCAGGGACCGATACCCAACGCTTGTCGTACAATGCACCAGACAAAGAGAGAGAATTTGTATCAAAACTTTATTTATTAAACAAAAAAATGCACCATTGGAATAACATTTCTATAAAAAATGAATATGAGACTGTTCTACAGTGCATTACAAAACCCCCTTTTTCTTCATGTAGTAGTATACAAGATTGTGTGTAGAAACAGTCATTTATTTTTAAACTGTAAGCAAGTTTCCTTTGTCATAGAACAAGATTTACACTTAAATATTGCAGTCACTATTCTAATTTGGTTAACAATGCTAGAGTCTGACAATTTAAAGAAACTGTTTATAGGCTCAAAATGCCATCTTTAGGCCTTTTGTAACAACAAGTTTGTTTTTTTTTTTTTTTAAACTAAGGCTAGTTAAAGCTGTAGTATAACCCATTTCTATCAGATAAACATATCACTAGTATGCTAAGAATTTTTGAATTACCTTGCAAAGCCCTTTAAATGGCATTCACCAGTGCCAGGACATTGAATTAGCAGGCTGGAGCCGGCGCTTCACAGCAGCCGTGGGGTGTGTGTGACAGTGGCGGTGACCGGTGACTCGGTGGCACGGTCCCGCTGCCCAAACTCCTCCCCCCGAATCCTCACGCTTGGGGTGCGTAACGCAGGGCTGGAGCCCAGCACAAGGGGACATGGGCACACTGCAGCTTTAACAGCCTGCTCTAGGTTTCCAGCCAGGTATCCCTTGTATCATAAATTATCCAAAAGAAAACACTCTAAATAATAAATTAAATATTACTTATAAAAAGTACACCCTCCCCCCCCGACCGCCCCATCCCAAACGTGGTGGCAATTCGCAAACGTAGGAATTGCCGGGTCTATTTTACAAGAATAAAAACAGCATTGTTCCTTCTCCTACCGCCGTTGCTTCCTCGCCCTTGGACGTCCATGTACAGCATACAGTGAAGCACGCTGGCTCGTGCCGCCTCGCGACAGCGGGGGCTGCATCGTGTTCTCCAGCCAAGCCAGATCAGAATGAGGATGCGTTCAATGCCTTTCGCTGAGAACGTTAAAAAAAAGGTCATGGAGCCTCCGAGAACCCAGTTCGACACCAGACGGGACACGGAGCAGCTAACGGGGATGCAGGGAAACAAAGCCGACAGGAAAAACAATCTCTGATCACCTATGAAGCCATGATTTTTTTTTTTTAAAAAAACCCTTCTTCCATCCAGCTTCCAGGTATCCAGCTCAGAAATGAGGCCGAGGGTGTTGCAGATTCGGTGCCTTCTGCTTCCCTCTGGTGCTGCCCGCGGACCGCTTCCCTCACCTGCATCTACTTCGGGATTTAACGAGCAACTTGGACTCTCCCCCTGCAAAAATGTTGGCGCCTGGTTTTACAGCTAAAGGTGGTTCGTGCCTGGTCACGGCAGCATGTGCCATCACCTGAGTATGCATTTGCAGCACTCAGCGTCCCAAAAAAGGACCCTCGGTGAGCTACAGCAGGAATTATACCATCAGCTCTGACTGCAGAAGAAAACATCTGATGCTTCCCAAGGGCTGGAAGGACCCAGAGGTGGCCTCACTGTTAACTCACTCCCATCCTTCCACGTGTGAACAAGCCCTGCCATCGTTTTGCCTGGTGTTTTCTGGGTTGCACCGTGTGTTTTGGCAGAAGATGTCAGAGCCGGTGATCGTGCACTGCAAACATGCCCAGAAGCTCTGGAGAAATGTTTTCAAAAATCATCTAGTCTTTAAAAATGTCAAGGAGGGAATCAAGCTAGACATGCAGCGGTCCTACCTAAGCCAGTTTTTAAAGGAGCTGGTGCTGGGAAGGGGTTGGTGACAAAATGCTCCTGTAAAAAACTAAAGGCAAAGCTGCTAAAAGAAGAGGCTCAAGGATTGCCGACGCAAAGAGCAGCCAGTTTGCAGCAGAATCTTACCACAGCATCTCACACACCACATCCCAAGCTGCACAGGAGCTTCATAGTTAAGATTTCCTTCGCTACCAGTACAAATTTGCCAGAGCATACTGGGACATGCATTGATGCTGGTGGTGGGCTGGGTGCCGTGGGAAGAGCAAGGACCAACCTTTGAAGCATTTGCAGACCTGTTGGGAGACTCTGGGGTGGGCAATTCTGCTTGGAGCTACATGACTATCTCCGTGTTGCTCCAATTTCTGGCTGCCTGTTAGTTGGAAATTACCAGTTCCTAAATTTGAGGGTGCAGAGCCAGACCAGTATAGGGGATATGATGGTCCTCACTCCCTGAGAAGTGACACCACAAACCCTACAGCAAAATTTTGGCAGTATTGATGTCCAGCCCCAACTCGTGACATAATCCAGAGCATATGTAAGAACAACAAAAATCATAAGCAAGGTCATATGCAAGAACTTCAAAAAATTCCCCTTCCAAAAATTAAATAGCTTCTCAAAGTGACAAAACCTTTTCCACAAGAGTGGACATCTAAGCAGCCTACAAAGACGCTGAGCTAGGGAGTGCTCAGCCTTTAGAATCATCAATATTGCTCCATTTAGGTGTTGGAGCAAAGAAAAAAAAAGAGGAAAAAAAAAGGAAAGAAATTGAAAATATCACTTTTTGGTCGCTTCCCCCCCCCACCTGTTTATGGCAGCCCTGTTGTATTGATTAGCTAATGATCTTCCAAGGTAACATCAAGCTTCACAAGCCTGTCATGCATTGACAGATTTCTCATTACATTTTTTCTGGGAGTGTCCATGGCTGAGATAGTCACAGGCTATAAATATTCTGGCAGTTGAGGAATTTGTCAAAATCCAAAGAAATTCTCAGCCAAGCTCACTGCAAATAAATAGAGCACCAGCAAGATAGAATATGGAAGTTTTGTGCTAAAACATCTGAGTTTTACAAGTTATGTAGTTCACACATAAGGTGAAATTTTAAAAGAAATGCCAGCTTGCTAATTAGTTAGATATTGTACTAAAATCGTCCTCAAATGAAGGTTGGGAATGTCTCCAAGGCTACAGCGACACCCAAATTGAGTGACACGTGGCTCAGGGGAGGTGAAGGGTACAGCCCTTTTATGGCTGTAGGTCTGAAGGAAAATTTAAAAAGAATAACCTGGCCCTAGACTCAGTATTTATATGGAATAATTTAATGCTGAACTTCAACCGAAGCAGAAATTTCTTGCTAATTTATTTAGAAAGGGGGTGGGAAGTGGCTGTGTCTTGCTTGGGCTGAGCCAATGGTTGTTCCTTCCCGTGGACAGAGTTACACGAGGACTTGTTTTGGTGTTGACCTTGGCCTTGGTCTGCGAGCGGTATCGATCGAAAGGGGCTGAGCCTGGAAACAGATACGCTTCAAACGGCAGAAGAAAGGCCTCGCTCACGGGAGCGCCAGATCAATCTTTCGGGGGCTTAGTGTTCAAGTCGAAGAGAGATGCCTGAACCAAACGAAGAGGCTGATCAATACCAAAGCGGTTGGACGCTACAACGCTTGTGTCCGAACCAAACAAAATCCAACTTGCAAACCCTCTTCGTGACTCCTCTTAGTTTAGGCAATTTGGGATTGTTATACATATGGTCCTGGATTAGTTTTCTGTGATTAAAAAGGTGAAGTGCTGCTCTTTAAACTCTTGGGGGCAGTTTCTGCTCCCAGCTGCAAATCCAGGGTAAGAGATATTTCATAAATGATAAGTGAGAGACAGATTTGACCTTATGTTCCTATTTCAACAATGTCAATCTCTGCAAATATGGACGGGGAGCTATTCAAAAGCTGCATTAAGCCTTCATTTTTTGAGTTAAAATGGAGGTAGTTGATTTTATACGGTCTAACAGCTGAGCTGGGTTTTCATCAGGAAAGATTTGTTCATTTTATTTTTAGTAGAGGTTTTTGGTTACAAATCTTTCAGAACTGGAAAGCTCAGCCTCCCATGCAAACAAGATTTCCTCACTCTTGAGAAATATTTCATTAAAATCTTAGTAAATTGAATAACAAGGCATTTTTAAAGGAGCATTTTCACAAACACGCTAGAGATCCCAATGAAGCACTTGAATTCCTCCTTGACATCTGATTTCCTTTCCAGCACAGGGCCGTAGAAAATAATCTGAATTATTACTTCTGTTGCAGTGCCATTTTACTCAAAATATTTTATTCGGAGATTCACATATAATTACCCACCTAATAAAAGGAGCTATTAGGTTGTAAAGATCCTATCCTTTCCATGCTCTTTTAAAATTATGACCCACTCAAGCTTGAAATCAAAGGCAGAGCTGAATGGAATAATTCATCTGAAACTCTCTTATTGGGTTTTGCAGCCTCCTAACTGATAAATATGCAAATTAGTTCCCTTTTGGTGATTCAGCTGCATAAACAGGGATTAACGCTGAATGCAGCTGAAAATTTAGCAATAAAATGTATGCACACAAAATTTAGTCAATTCAACCCGTTATCGTTGTCAATAAACACTGTAATGCGCAACTAAAGCACTAGGACAAGGAGAGGGAATCCCTAAAGATGGTGCCCGGTGCCCGGCTGCTCTCCACTCTTTGCTTGCTCTTCTCATGGAGTACTGCCAACCTCAACCAGGAAGTACTACGCTTGCAGAAAAACCCTCCTCATTAATTTATCCGTTATTTACCAGCCTCTACGGTTCCTCCCCCAGGCTCGTGTCCTGCCCGCGGGAAGCACCCGCCGTCAGCCACCTCTTTGCCCTCCTCATCCTCTGCCCATCGTCATCCCGGGTGGACGGGTCCTCGGATCGGGGCCATCCCAGGGGATGCGGGGTGGATGGGAAAGGCTCGGGGAAACTTCAGCTCCGTTCTTCTCTCTGTTCCAGCTCGTGGCGGCCCCAGAAGTGCTTCCCAGTGTCACCACGGGGCGGTCCGGCGCAAAGGCCACCCATATGCAGACGTGTTTTATGACAAGCTTAAGCACGTAATGACTGCGTGCCAGAGAAGATTGCATATTATGTCCTCTTTTTGCAAGTGTACACTGGCTGGCTGGCAGCAGGCCACCAATGCAGACTTTTTTTCTTCTTCTTTTCTTTTTTTTTTTTTTTTTTTACATTCCTGGTTCTCTGTTTGCCATACATAAAACATTAACTACGGGAGGATTTACAAACGCTTGCTTAAAATGGCTGAATTTTACAGCAACTCCCTAATCCCCACCACTCGTGCGAGATGAGTGACGGAGACGACAAAAGAAATTTGTAATTTGTCTTTTCATTTTGTTGTGCTGTTGGGAAAACTTCCAAATTTTTGGTGTGGTGGTGTGATTATTTGCTATGGGTGTTTTTGTAGTCAGTAATTACGTATTTAAAAAAAAAACCAAAACAAACGAGTGACCTACAACACTGTCTCATTAATGGCATGGTCTATGTTTAAAAACATACTTGCATGAGGTAAGACTAGATCTATACAAAGAGCTACAAACCTCTACGGAGTAAAACATGAGTTAGTCATGACAACTTGAGCTCTACGAAGACTAGTAGATCAAAATGAGCAATCTGGTGGCATCAGCTACGACTCCACAGCAATGACATCATTCGCTTTGCCACGCTTTCATCACTTTAGATGCCAGATCTACAGTTTGGTAACATTTCCATTATTATTCTTTCATTTTTCTTCTTTCTATCACTCCTTTTAGGACTTTGCAGGAATCTTCCTTGCACTGAATGAGTGGTACCGGGAACAAGATGACTTTATGGGGTGGTGTACGTGGGTGGTATGTGTGAAATCCTGGTATGCTGCAATGCTCCGGGATAATTATCGCTTCATCAAGAGCTGTTAGAAGGCTGAGCCTGTGATAGCATTGAGTTGCTTCATTAGCCCCTCCAAACTGGCCATCTGTTCACTCAGATCATCCTGCTCATAAACCTGCGAGTGAACAAACACACACAGATAAGTGGGCAGCAGGATGGGAACCAAAACCCCTTGCACAGAGCCCAGGATGTGGCTCGTGGCAGGGACCTCCCAGGAGGCCACCCCACCGGCACATCTTCCCCACGCGATCCTCGGGGACCTGAAATGCCCAAGGATGGGCTGAGGCTTACAGGTTGGATAGCAAAGCCTCTCTGGGCTTAACACGGGAGCTGAAAACCAGGGGTGACCATGCTAAAACAATGCTAAATGTTAACAATCCCTCCAAAAAAATGAAACCTCTCCAAAAAATGAACCCCTTTCAAAAAATGAAAACTTTTTTAGTACCCAACAGAGACATCAAACGCTCATCCAAACGTGTCCTCTTAGGGCAGGCTGCAACAGCTCGTCCAGCAATTAGCTGAACTTCTAAGCCCTTGCTGGTGGGTGGGAATTCCTACCCGATGGCCTTTAGTGGGAGCAGAGGACTGGGAATAGTTTTCAGAAACGCTTAACTGGGCTGGAGGAAAGTAGACCTTTGGGGTATGGTCAACTGAGAATCTGCAGCAAAACCTAAAATTACCAGCTTGGCATCTGTTCTTGGGAACCACTGACCTCCAAAATTACCAAGGAAAGAGTAAGAGGAGTGACTCTTCTTCCAGATGCTGAGAGGGAGCTCAAACATTAGTTATTTATGTGGGTTTTACCCAGTAAAAGATCTGACAGTGTTGTATGAGCCCTGCAGGCCATGAGGCGTGATGGAGCCGGCAGCTTAAAAGAGCACCCGCAGAGTCAAGCTTAAAAAAAACCCCTAATCCCCAAATTTTAGCTTTTCTCCCCAAATTTTGATGACCTGATGAGCTTGTTGCTTGCACTGTCATTGCCTGTAACTGCCCTCACACTTCTGTAGCTTGAGCAGTGTCTCTCCCCTGGGCTAAATCATGTTGCTGTGATGAAATAAGGTGTTGAGAGCTGAAACTGCACTTTTTGTTACCAGACATCCTGTGCTAAATTACTCCTTACACCCACAATTTTACCACAGAGGGCATTTTCCTTCCCATTCCCATTCCAGTAGGATGTTCCATGTCTCCTACATTGTCCGGCGTCCTCCTTTCCCAGCAAAACATGAGAATCCTTCTGCGACTATATGCAGAAGTAGATTTTTATGCCGTTGAAAACGACAAGCAGGAATCAAACACTGTTGTCCTGCATTAATCAGGCAGGCCCAAACCCTCCATACCTACGTCTAAAGCAAATCTTTTGTCTTTCCCTTTAGCCAGGATGAAAATGTAAAAGGATTCACTAACAAAATGTTGGACAAATCACTGCTATAGTGCCTCGCAAAAAATTCTCCTGTGCAAGTAGATGAAAAGAGGTGATATACAACATGTATTTAATACATTTCTTTTTTTCCTTAGTCCTTTTCTTTTTCACTGTTTCATCTCCTGGGTCACGTGAGACCTTTCTCTAACGGAGCCTTAATAGGAGCGGAAAGATTATTCTAATTTCACCATCTTTTCGGTTTCACTTATCTACTTCTTCAATGCTATTTTTCTCACCATTATCTGGTATTACTACATACTCATTTTTCCTGCCAAAATTATTTTCTTCCCTTATCGCACTTCTCACCCCCTCCTTCTCTTCTCCCAATATCTCAGGGCGCTCAGGAGAGGCTGTGCGAGTTGTCCCACGGATAATATTAACACAGATTTTAAGTACTCGCTTCTCCCCCGTATCGCACACGCCAAAGTCCATAAAGCCAACAGCAAAGTTTTACCAGCTGCCAGAACTTTTTAGTAGCTTTCTAATAGCGATCAGCTGCAGCGTAATACCTTAGGTAAGGAGGGACAGATCGTTATCTAAAAATTAACGTGCAGATTGGGGATTAGAGACTGTAAGTCGATGGTGATGAGCCCCGCAAGAAGGTTGGCTCTGAAAGATGGTTCTTACGTTGGCGGAGTCCTCCGTCTGCTTGTGGCCTTCTTCTGCGACCTCCGGGGCCGTGGGCACCGAGACGGGCAGCAGAGGTGACCTGGCTTTTCCTGCCAAGCCAAGAGATGCTGTTTTAACCTGAGCCTTGGGGAGGTTAGGCCCTGGAAGAAGAAACAAAAGTCACATTGAGAAGCTGTAGGTAAGGAAAAGGGGATTGGAGTGAAATTTGGAGCTTATAGGCAAAACGCAGCTGGTTTTACCATTACTGCTTGTGTTTTCAGTTGTAAACATACAGTCCCCTTCCCACTATTTCTTCCTGGAGGAGCACCAGAGCCAACACAAACACTTTCTAAAAACTCTTCAATTCTATTTCACGGGCTCTGCTCCCCCAAGAGGACTCGTAGTCACAGCGGGTTTGCAAACTTCTGTTGACATTACTTTTTGATGAAGAATGCTCTTCTGCAGAAACAAAAGTTTTCACAAGGAAATTTACATTTTCTTGGGGAAAAACACCTACAAACCTGGCACTCCGGGAAGATAATGAAAACCTGGTCTCCGTGGCCCCTGCCTGGCAGGGAACTGTCAGCTTGATGTTGTGTTTGAGGGAGAAAGTGAGACTGAAGAGAAGCGAGCAGTGGCCAGGCTGGGGGAGTGGCAGTTATTTCCATGGTTCTCACCTATTTTTGTTCCTAACTCCCTCAAGCTGATAGCAGCCCTCCAGATGGGTCACTGCACAAGCTAAACTAAAAATTGTATTTCAACTTTCTCCAAAAAAAAAAAAAAAAGTTCTTTCTGGCTTTTTATCCCAGTTTGGAAGGAGGACAAAACAAAAATCAAAATAGATTTCTTTTTTTTTGGCAGAAAGGGATTCCCCTTTTTAAGCAGCTCTGCTGAAACTCCTGCTGCTGCTCCGAGCCGCAGTGCAGCTGCTTGGCAAAAGAGTGTCAGCCTCAGTACTGTGTGAAGTTCTGCCCTTTAAAGATGCACCTACTGAGATGTCTCAGTTCTCTTCTAGAGGAAATTAAAAACTCTTTGCCTCTTTTAATGATTTAAAACATCAAACAATAAAACTTTTGTCCTGAATGATCTGCCTCCACTCAACACAAGGCTCTCTGCAAGACACTGCTGGAAACACAAGGGCTGTCAGTTGAAATAGAGGCACACAAGACATTGATTTTAAGTACACGGGGATAGTTTTCAAATCAAAGTCACCATACAAAGCCAAACTGAAATCATGTCTCTGTGCATCGTAAATTCAAGGCCAAAAATGGGGACGGCAATTTCAAGCTTTCTTGCTGCCAGAGTAATCCTGCTTAACCATCCCTACGACCTGCGTAAGGCCAAACTCATTCCAGTGAGTGCCTTTGGCATTTCTTTCAGCTCCCTCGGTCGCCAAAACTTCTTCTTCCCACTTTCTTGCTATCAACATCACACCACTTTGATGTCTACTGGTGCCCTAAGGCAAGTTTCGTGTTCATATCTTTAAATATGGAATCTCCAGGCTGACACTTGCTTGACAGGCTGCATCACGTACCAGGGATGGTCAGGTTGCCCCAGCCATCCCCAGCAGGTAACAGCAGATCCCCTCTGGCACCGGGGCTCACTTTGGAGTCTTGCAGGACACCTTTCCTTCTCCCATGGGACACGGGCACAATTTTTATTCTGCTCATTTGACTCCCATTGAAATCAAGAAGACAAATAATAAATAAAGAGCTTTTTTCTATATATTTTCTCCACTACCACCTTCAGCAAGCCCTCTGCCTTTTTTCTGTTATGGACATGTGTACCATAATGATGATAATAACAACAGCCATTGCTTTAGTAGCTGATAGTGCTTATTAGAGATATTAAAAGGCATCAGCCTCAGTAAGTCAAGTAGGCTATTAGCCATTGCATCAGAATTGGACACAGAAAGAGAAAAAAAAAAAGTCTTGAGACACTCCAGCCATAAAATGTGTGTTGAGGAAAGGGTGTCCCAAGGACGAGCCATGGGACAAGTTTCTACGAGGACGCCCGTGGCTCTGGAGCTGAGACACAGGGACCAGGAGCATGGGAGATGTCTCCATCCACATGGGACGCACACGGGCTCCCTCCAAAATCCACGTCTCAGATCAGAAACCCACCCAGTTTCCAGGCAAACCCAAACCATCTCTTCATGAATCTGAAATTGAACCACCCATTTTGTTTTCTTCACCACTGGATTCCCACCTGATTACCTCTCTTTTCTTAGACACCATTACCATATCATGAAATCAATGCTCCTGGAGAGTAACTCCAGCGTAGGAAGGTGGGGAGCTGCTGCAGCCAGAGCAGCCGTGGCTCTCGCTCCCCAAATCCCACCAAACCAGTGTAGTCATGACAGCTCTCTGTATCCTTACAGCTCCAGCCAGTAGCCAGGAGACAAGAACTGCAGATCAACTTTCCTGTATTTCAAGGAACTGTGTTTACATTTTTAATTAGTTTAAGGCAGAGAAAACACAATGGAGCAGAAGAGAGGACAAAATCCCTCCCGAAACCAAGCTGCCAACAGCGTGTTCATTAAAAGTAAGTTCTAGGAAAGAGCTGCAAGAGGGGGGCAGAGAGGTAGAGACTCACCAACACCCCCTCTGTAAGGCTGAGAATCGCAGATAACACCTGCTTAGTTGAAGCTGTGAATGTGTGAAAGCTCAATACAAGCTAAAAGAGATCACCACAAAGATACCCTCGCTCTTCCAGCTCCAGTTTAATAGCTAAAAGTCTTCTTTAATAACTGGGCCTTCAGACTTCCCTGTATCTCAGCCTAAGAGTAGAAGATACAGCTATCCCCAAAGATTCAATCTTCTAAACGCTGCACATTCAAATCAGGTTGTAAAAAAAGGAAATGTTTTTCCCTTCCATTTCTTAATAAAAAACCACTTTTTTCCAAAGAAGTGTGGGGAGGAATATTCACACACTGACACTCAAAACATGCACCCAGCACTGAGAAATGCAAGAGCCCGAATCTAAAAAATAAAGTGAAGAAGGTAGCACCACGGGCAAATTAACTCTAAGCTGCCTGGTGCACAGACTGTAGTTTCTCAACATTTTTGTTCCCTGGTGCTTTGAAAACACCTGCAGCACTCAACAAAGAAGCCAACTGCAGTTATGGCCCCTGCAGCTGGCAGCTGGGGTGGTATTTCGACTCAAGTAGTGCTCGCGTGCCCTTCAAAAGAGATTGATCCGATTCCTGTTACAGGGAATCTGGATTGCGTCCTGGGATATCACCATGACGTGAAGAATAACTAATAAGATACAGCCACCACAAAAAAAAAAAAAAAATGCATCCATGCTGTTTATTGGTTAGATAATGGACCCAAAGTGGCTTTTTTTATACAAGTGACTTCGCATTGTGACTTGTTTGATTTTCATGGGCTGGTGGAGAAGTAAATATTTGATGTGGTGGCGAGAAGCTCATGTGAAATGCAGAGTGTGTTGCTATTGTAATCCTCTAAATCCCGTGGTAAAAATCATGTTTCTCATATGTAACTCATTAATTGTAGTAATTGGACTTAAAGACCTACTTTTCTGCACAAAGACAGATGTTCCCTCCTGGATATTGTTAATGAGAAGCCATAATGATGATTAGTAAGTTCAGTTTGTGCATCTTTTTGCCCTTTAGCTCGCAAAAGCAACAGGCAAATTGTAATGCTCACAACTAAAATGAAGCCGAGAACATTTTCCTTACGCGTAGCTGCGTATTTCAAAGTTCTTCAGCAGAGGTTTTACAGCAGCGACCGTTTTCCAAGGTAACACCTGTAACACGGAATTAGTACAATAGTTGAGCCCTCTTCCCCCAAAGGATGTTAAAAAGACCAAGCAGGCCTCTCTCAAAGAGAATTCTGGACGCAGAAGGTTGACATGCTAAGTAAACTAATTTATGCAAATGAGTAGCTAATTAAATTAAAATCGCTTTGGTTTCTAATGTTCTCCAACTCAGCGGGAGTCCCGCAAGCAAAAAAGAGGAAACCTTGGATCTGAGGCCACAAGAGGCAGAAGGTGACAATACTGATCAGGTGTAACTCTGAGCAGCCCCAGCATGGATTTACTGTTTAAAAGTTTCATTTTCTCAGTAGGGTTATTAAACACTTCACCGGCTCATTAGTTAGATGATATATGGCTACCAGGTGCAAATCCCAGCTACTGCCGCCTCGCCGAGGCCCACGCTGAACTCGCTGCAGTACCACCCCTGGTATTTCAGGAGCACTGAGCATCAGCAGAATCCTGTGTCAAGCCAAAAAGAAGCAGTTTTCTAACTCTATACCCATTTGTGCCATATGTTATCACAATGGACACCAAGTAAGACTGATATAGCATCCATCCTCTTGAGAGCAATGCTTTGGGAGAGCTACTTGGCATTATTTGATTTCAAGATATGTTAAATGGGACGTGAGATGACGGACCCTGCCAGGTGAGAACAACTTATTTCGGTGAGAGGGCTCAGGGTTCCTGCTGTTGGCATTGCAGGGCTTCCAAAGGCCAGATGAGGCCAGATGTTCTCCAGGGAGGACAGTGAGCTGCAAACTCAGTGTCAAAAAATGCTATGCTCACACTCAACGGATCTGGGGTCTGTATCCAACCTGAAGACCAAAAGCTCTCGTGCGGTTCACGTGTCACAAGCATTCTGGGTAATGATGCAAAACAGCAACATGGAAAAAAAGAGTTAAAGTGGAGAAAATGAATGCAAAAATTGAAAGGAACTAGTTTAAGGAGAGACAAGAAATCATGCTCAGTGGAGACTACTGGAGTAGAAGGCGGCTACCAGTGAAATTCCTCAAGATCTGGATCTAGGACCAATTCTTAATATTTTGATACATACAATAGGTATATGATTATGAAATCTATTACCAGCAAGAGCTTGGAAATACAGCTGGGGCTGAAGTAACACAAAGAGAACTGCAGGGACCTTTCTGCCTTTCTGCTGCTCATGCAAACTTTCAGTCTTTCACAGCAAGGAGGCTAGGCCGTGTATCACACCCCTTCAGCTGAATTTCACATCGCTTCGGCTGTTTAAAAGCGAGGGACGAGTCTCTGCGGTTCTTTCATCTCCCTCTATCATCTATGGAAAGAAGCGTCTTCCAAAGTCAGCAGAGAGGTTGGATGAATTGTCTTTCACAGAATCACAGAATCATCTTGGTTGGAAAGGACCTTGAAGATCATCCAGTCCAACCGTTAACCTGGCATTGACAGTTGCCAACTACATCATATCCCTAAGTGCTATGTCAACCCGTCTCTTGAACACCTCCAAGGATGGGGACTCCACCACCTCCCTGGGCAGCCCATTCCAACACCTAACAACCCCTTCTGTAAAGAAATACTTCCTAATATCTAGTCTAAACCTTCCCTGGCGCAACTTGAGGCCATTACCTCTTGTCCTATCGCTTATTACTGGTTAAAGAGACTCATTCCCAGCTCTCTGATCTCTCTCTGCTTTGGCTGCACAGTGAGCTTATGTGACTGGGACAGAGCAGAAACCTATTCATCAGAAGTCTAAAATTAACTAGGAATGAGTCATATCTCTGAGAAGAAGGAACAGGAAGTTTTACCATAAATTCTCCTGGGTCTAACAGCAGGAAATGAGGGAAGAGAAAAGCCTGCACGCTTCTGATTTCAAGCCTACAAGTGGGTATGTGCCTCAGAGAAGACAATTACGAACTTTGGATGTATGAGGGAAGCAATTTTTGGCAGGAGCAAGGCAAATAGCAATGGTGTTTTAGAAAGCGTTGGGAAGATCCTATCTGGAAAGCCTGAGGAGTTGCACAAAGGAAAAAATGAGCTGTACAAAGTGTTGAGAGGGACTTCCCCCAGTGACAAAGAGGAGGACTCTGTATGATAATCTGTATATATAGAAGAGAAAATGTGATAGAATCTGCTTTGCCTGTGAATCCTGCACTTGTCAGAAAGATTGTGGCTATTTGTTTTCACTAGGTGGTAATGCCAGACTCAAAGGCAAGGCGAGTCTTTCCATTCACCTCAGCGAGATGTGGATCAAGCTCACAATGCCAACAAGATCACTAACAGCTGGGCTCAGGAAGGACATATCTAGGCTAAAAGAGCAGATAGCGACCGCAGTTATAGGAAGGAAATCTAGCATTTTAGAAATGCTTATCTTCCTAATACTCTGCTCTCGGTCAACACGTACAACCATCATCAAACACGATGTGTGACAGCAGGCAGGACACTGGAGAAGCTCTGAAAAGAGGATTTTGCAGTAAGATGCATTGTGTTGTATATGGGCTACTGGTTCCAGTTTTAAACATGCAGCCATTTTAGTCTATTGATTCCAGAGTTGGACAAAATGTTTTGTTCAATATTTGATTAATCTAAAGCTAATTTTTGTGTTGTCGGTTTAGGATTTTCAAGAAAGCAAAAAAATATTTTGGATCAGGCAAACTATTTACAGAATTACAGAATCCTTCAGGTTGGAAAAGACCCTTGGGATCATCGAGTCCAACCCTCAGCCCGACTCTACAAAGTTCTCCCCTACACCACATCCCCCAACAGCTCATCCAAACGACCCTTAAACACACCCAGGGATGGGGACTCCACCCCCTCCCTGGGCAGCCTATTCCACTCTCTGACCACTCTTTCTGGGAAAGATTTTTTCCTCATGTCCAGTCTGAACCTCCCCTGTTGCAGTTTAAAGCCGTTCCCTCTTGTTCTGTCACAAATTACCTGTGAAAATAGGCATGTCTCATAAAACCGATTTGGAAACTTAAATAGAAAATTTCCGAACAGGGGATACAGATATATTTTTCTATCCAATAGCCCAACAGACAGGGCATACATCAAAGACGTGAAGGGGATCTGCAGTTGAAGATCATCTGAAGAGGCAGATGAAAATTGATCTATCTACTGGGGTGCAAACAAGCCTTTGTTTTCATAAGAACTGAGAGGATTCTTGGAGGATGAAGTGTACCGAGATGAATCCTGTATAATGAGCCCATAAAAGTCAAAATAAGCTGGAGAAATTAGAAGGTAATGTCAGACTTGTAACTAAATGAGGCTAATCTTTTCTGGCCCTGCATCTCACACTTTTTCCACAGCTTTTTCTAACCAACAATAGACAAAAACTTTCTGTGTCATTAACTAGAGCTGCTTCTAGCAATGAAGATCTGTGGGCACGGAGGAATCTGCCAGGATGCTCCCACAGAGAGATGTCACAGCTCGCAAAACTGAAAGCGATCAGTCTGGAAAATTAAAATTCTTCAAGAATTTTGTCTGTCCCAGATGCTTCTGACAGTAAGGAGATTGGCAGGCTGAATTTCAAGGGTGGGGAAGGAAGGCTGAATAGCAACGCAAAGCCAGATGTTTTCCTTGTTAAGTGAGGTATATTGTAGTATGAAGACGTAATTCTCTCACAAAAGCACAACAGAAAATCACAAAAGGATCAAATGCCACTTACAGGTTATGTGATATTTCCACCAGTAAAACCAGCATCAATTTAAGTGACTTAAAAGTTGAAACATGAAGTAGAAGTGAGCTCACTTGTAGCTCCATGGCAGGATGTTCCTGTTCAAGACGGTGCTTCTCAGGGGAACAGAATATGTAACCGTATGAAAAATATTATTTGAAGACTCAGCTGTTTTAAATTACAGGTGGGAAAAAATATTTTCCATCAAGAAATTGAGTTTCTAAAAATGATTTCTGAGGTGATAATCAGTGGAGGCTTGGCTCATTCTGCGAGGGAAATTGTTTTAGAAAGAGGCAAAGTTTAATTTAGAAATATTTGATAGTAGGAGAAATAAAGTAAAAAGGAAAAATAAAACACAAAAGAGAAAGAGGTCATTTAATCACTCTCCTGAATATGGTACCAAGCAAGTACTGGCACTGCCTATTGGGGAGGATTTTGAAATAGCACTGATGAACTTCACACATTTTTACGTGCTACAACTTCAAAATAAGTATAGAAACAGGGAGTTTGGAAAGGACACTTGCAGACAAAAACACAGACTGCTCAAATATGTGGAAATATCAGAGAGATTTAGTCTCTGTCTTCTCAGCTGCTCTTCATGTTTTTAATCTATTTGCTGGAAATACTATGTGGAATAAATAAGTGTTGGGGCAAAAGTGACTCGTTGGCTGCAACTGCTCAGTGATAACACACACAGTCCCAAATTAATATGGAAAAATTGTACATGCAGTGGAAAAAGTTTTATTTCTCTGCTTATAAACCACAGGAAGATAGAATGGCCCATCATTAAATCTTTCTATGGATTTACAGTATAATTATCCAGATAAATATTTTTTTAATGCTTTGACTGCTGCCTTGTATTGAAAGAGATCATTTATATCAAAGGGGAATCAGTTCATGTATCCAGACAAGCACCTAAATCCACACTTCACTTTACACCTTCCAGTAGTCCCGTTGATTTTAATGAGAAAACTCAGGTGCCTCAAGTTATCTGCATGCTAATTAAACTTCACTGGACTGGGGATGGATTTCTCTAATAGACAGGACTGACCCTTTCATGACACTTCTGTGTCACTGTATCGCCCGACTGAATGGAGAAAGCTTATTTTCATAAAAAGAAACGTTGAAGAAAAAAACACTTCAAAATTAAGGGAGGAGACAGGTAAAGGCTTATGAAATAAAAGAATAATTTTCCTTTGAATCTGGGAGTTACTAGTGCAGAAAACTAGGATTTCAGAATAAAAGCTTCAAGAATGAATCAGTCCCATATTTTCAGTGAATTTATAGACTTTGCTTACTGTAGACTATGATAAAGAGAAGTCCATAATCTCATTTACACTCATCATTAAAATCAGAAAAAAACAAACCACCCTACGCCAGATTTTTATGGTGTAGATTTTTATACCCTATTAACAAAAGAGTTCTCAGTTGCCTTTAAATTCAATGACTGAATTCAAATTAGAAGCAACAGTTTTAGGTTTTCATTTGTATTTTATATTGGCACTGGGATTTTTTTATTGTGAACAGTAAACTTCCCCCCCCCCCAAAAAAAAAAAAAAAAAAAAAAAAGAAGGGACCAGAATTTGGTTGTATAGCTAATTAATTAGTGAACTGATTTTTCAGAATAAATGCACTCACACCACTCACAAATTAACCCCCCACGTTGCATGAGAAGGGAATAAACACTCTATAAAATGGATAGCAATTAAATCCCTAACTCTGGCACCAGAGAGTTCTAAGTTCATGTCTCCAAAATTTGCCTAATTTGCACCCAAAAGTTTTATTCTTGGAATTTCCATTTCTAAACACTCCACCTGAGATCTGCACTTCAAACCCTTGTGTAACAGGGATTTTACCAACACTCCTTTGAGGAGCAGTCTACGATCAGCACGCCTGAAAATTCTTTCTATATTCTTTCTATATTCATTCTTCAGGATCACTGTAATTTCAGCATCTACTGAGGCCTCAAACTGTTGTTATTTGAGATAATTATGGCCCAGGAGTCACTGCTTAATACCAATATACCCTTTTTTCCTCTTGATTTCATCCCTTATTTATTTGACTGTTAACTCATGGTTTTAACACTGGCTTTGCAAACCTTCAGTCTTATCTTGTTTTTCTGGTTCTTTTCTTACAATAGCTATAGGGGAAAAAAAAAAAAAGCCACACAAAAAACACCTCACAGAGCTCATTTTCTTATCAGGCTTTCTTATCCCCTTTGGTAATGAAAACAGTGTGGGGGTCAGCCTGGATATGGGAGGATTTGTATTAATGTCCAGGCAATATCCAGCTTGCTGCTTTTTACACAGGGATGTTGACTGCCAGATTTCTTCACCTCACTCTCTGCTTTTACTCCCCAAACCTTGAAAATACAAGATTTTTTTCCAAAAAAGAGGTAAAGAAATCAATCCGGAGCAGTTCATCTGCAGTGCAACCCTTCCCCTGCGCTCCCAGCCCAGCCACTTTGGGGCATGACAGCTTGGCAGGAGGAAGGAAAATCAAGCTCAATTTTGCTGTATAATAAAGCGTTTTTTAGCTCTGGGGTGTCACTTGGTGGAATACCAAGAAGACGACAATTTGGGGTTTTTTTGAGGAGCAGCGACAGAAAAAATGCAGCGTTTTTACAGCCTCACAAAAGATACAGGAGCCTGAAAAGGCTGAAGTTTTAGAATGTGTCACAATATAAAAACCACCACTTCACAGGCGGTGTTTTCTATCACCTCACACTTGCTTCTGCAGAAGAAAAATGACCTCCTAATTCAGGTTCATTTAAAGTGCAGCTGATCATCAAGACCTAAAAGGAATTTTCATTTGTGAGGGTAAAAAAAAAGATCTTTCCTGTCCATTTGTGGAATTTATGTCAGATCTATAATGCAATAACCTCAATACTCCATCAAACATTTTCTATTTAACCTGAAAGGGGACTAAGTCAAATCACTTATATGCCTATGTGTATGATTTGCAAAGAGGAGCCTCAGTGGGGATTGGAAATACCATGGAGTGATTTTCACGCCTTCAGAATAAGTATTAGGAACCTCGAGTGCTCGATCACAAAGCAGTGATGAAAAGGTGAGATCTCCTATAAAATATCAACGGGAAGGGCTTAATGTGAAGAGTCCAGATTTACTGGGCTCAGGCAAAAAAACGAAAGGGAAAAAAAGAAGAAAAATGGCAGATTTAGCTCTGGATTAGGCTGATGTCATGACCCAAAACCAGGAGCACAGCCTTTTAAATATTTATTCATATCCTCATGGCACAATCCCCCACAACTGAATAATGGTCTCTGTATGTCTTTTTTATGAACCATATGATAGAGTTTAACAGCTAATTATAATGCCACTACAGAGATATACTGAATAGATAAAATATTAGAGGAGATACCTCCTTTTAGCATCAGGTCAATCAAAGCCAAGAAAAAGCCCTGTGCTCATCTATTCTCTGGGCAAGAGCCAAAAATTAATTTTGAAACTAATACTGCATGAGGGCCAGTGTTAGACACCAACTCCAGGACTACCATCTAAATATACAAATATACAAATACATCTGGAGCTTCAGCATGAGGTTGGTGGTGGAGCTGGTTGAGGACCAGAGGACAGCGCTGCAGGGCATTTCCATAGGGGCTAGTCTTTAAAAGGAGATATAATGGCATCCTGGCTTGTACCAGCACTAGCATGGCCAGCAGGGATAGGGAAGAGATCTTACCCCTGGACTCGGCACTGGTGAGGCCGCCCCTCGATGAGTGGGTTCAGTTTTGGGCCCCTCACTCCAAAAAGGCCATTGAATGACTCGAGCGTGTCCAGAGAAGGGCAACGGAGCTGGTGCAGGGTCTGGAGCACAGGTGTGATGGGGAGCGGCTGAGGGAACTGGGGGGGTTTAGTGTGGAGAAGAGGAGACTGAGGGGAGACCTCATGGCCCTCTCCAACTCCCTGAAAGGAGGGTGCAGAGAGGGGGGATGAGTCTCTTGAGTCAAGGAACAAGCGCCAGGCCAAGAGGGAATGGCCTCAAGCTGCGCCAGGGCAGGGTCAGACTGGCTCTTAGGAAGGATTTCTTTGCAAAAGGGGTTGTTGGGCATTGGAATGGGCTGCCCAGGGCAGGGGGGGAGTCCCCATCCCTGGAGGGGTTGAAGAGTCGTGTTGACCCAGCGCTGAGGGATCTGGTGGAGTTGAGAACAGTCGGTGTGAGGTTCATGGTTGGACTGGAGGATCTTCAAGGGCTTTTCCAACCTAGACGATTCTGTGATTCTGTGATAAAACTCATAGGGCTGAAGGGAGGGGAGTCTGCAAACCAGAAATGAAGAGATTCCAAGGGAAATCGCCAGTGAACTTCAGGTTTCTGCTTTTTAAAGTCTTTGCTGGAAACCTCTGGATCAATCTCTACAGTTCTCTGCTGCTTTCTCCCCTTCTGAGTTCTGCAGGATTGGTCCGTTAGTTATGTATGGTGTGAAGGGGTGAGACACCTGATTGGCGTGGATTTAAAAAATAGGACAGCAAAGCAAATAGTATTTAATTGGTTTAAATTGGTTTTAATTGGTTAAGTGACGATGAGTCCATTACTTATTGCCCTATTACTCTACAGCTACCTGAAAGGAGGGTTCAGAGAGCTGGCGATGAGACTCTTTAAGCAAGTAACAAGTGATAGGACAAGAGGTAATGGCCTCAAATTGCGCCAGGGAAGGTTTAGACTGGATATTAGGAAGTATTTCTTTCCAGAAGGGGTTGTTGGGCATTGGAATGGGCTGCCCAGGGAGGTGGTGGAGTCCCCATCCCTGGAGGTGTTTAAGAGTAAGGTTGACTTAGCGCTTGGGGATATGGTGTAGTTAGGAACTGTCAGTGTTAGGTCAATGGTTGGACTGGATGATCTTCAAGGTCTTTTCCAACCTAGATGATTCTGTGATTCTGTGAAATACTGGTGAAATGAAACGCTCTTCCTTGACATCTCTTTTTCAACGTTTTCTCTCTCCACCCCCATTTTAAGTGAAAAGAAGCAAGATCTGGCTTCCAGAGGAGAGGGATTCAGGAGTGGGTACTGAAAGAGCAACCTCGTTTTGAGGGATCATGTGCAGGACCAGGATCAGTTCTGCACAGCCCACTGCCCGGAGGCACAAAGAGAAGTTCACATTTACAAAGGAAACCTTTCTACGAGAAATTGGTAAAGGAGACAACATCAGTCTGGCTAATGACTCTTGAGGACAAGTACATTGAGAAATGCAAGAGAAACTATACGTAGAGACAAATAAATAGCCCCCAACACCACAAAATAGCCAGAGGCAGATCAGCAATGAAGTTATACACAATTCTAAAAAGTAAAAATCATGGTTTCAGTATAACAGTGAATATAATATTTTGAATGCCATACATAACCCAGCAACATGCTTTCGTCTGTGTGACAGTCTGGAAAAACAGATTTTTTCATTGCTTTAGCATTTGTTTTATTTATTCCCATTGCTTTATGGTAGATTATCGCCATAAACTTTCAGTTCTTAATTTTACCTAATAACAGAGTTCTACACATCATTTGTAGGAAACATTGCATCTGCTTACGTGAGATTACTTACTCTAAAAAAAGGCAATTTTATTTTTCAGGAGGACGGGATTCTTTATGAAGATAAGTAACATGCCCCGACTTCATCTCTCTTTACCGCGCCTCCCAATTATAACGGTTAAAATGCAAATTCTGATTGACTTGGAGAACAAATAGTCCTTTTGAGGTAACCAGGCTTACTCACTGCAGTAAGACAAGTAGAATTGGATCTTCATAAAGTAAAATGCAGTCCTACATAAAGATGAATGGACTCTGTTATATATAAAAAATAATTCAGCAGCACTATTTGGCAAAAGCAGTTCTCCAATAAATAAGGATTTATCTACTTCTGTCTGCTGTCAGAAACTGGATTACTTGCTGATGGATAGCAGGTGCTTCCAGTAAAAATGCAGAGATGTTTTGGTAGCTTGTTTGTTGCAAACATCGACCTAACATATGCTGTATGGTAAGAAAGCTACGCTCGGAAAGCAGTATTAGAATGGAAAAGAGTAAAGCTGAAATCTCAAAGGTTGTCTGAGCCAAACTGGAGATTATCCAAGCTAAAGGAGTAGAGCAAACAGTTAAAATGAGATACCAGTCTGCAACCACCCCCTTTTTTTTTTTTTTAATTCTCTTTAATAGCACTAGTATTTAGGGTTACCAAGGCAAATAGTGTTACTCAAATTACACCACCTCACGTGAAGAACAATTCTAGCGCCGGGCCCACTTTATGAACAGAGCAGATATCAGATATATCACACAAATGTTCTCATTTGATCCAAGGGTGGATTTTTAAACCAGCTCTCTAGAAATGGTGCTGCTCTGGAAACAAACCCAGAAATGAGCCGGAAAGGCAGCGTTCCCTCTTGCTCTGCCGTGCCCCCCACCCGTGACCGAATGTTTCGCTACAGCCATCCGCAGCCGTTTAACCTTGAAACCAGCCCACAGCTTCATTCAACAGTAGCACTGTTCTAAAGCCTTTTTTTTTTTAGAAAAAAAATATAATAATTTTCTTTCTCTTGCTTGCACGCTCGCTATTTAATTTTTAAGTAGTTTGCACACTGGAGTGGATTGCAGTCAGTCCTTTTCCAGCATACATAAATAGTCCTTTCATTATCAAAAAGCCAAGCCTTGAAAGAAGAGTCAAGCATTTGGCACTGGTTCAAGTTACTGTAGCATAACAGGAGACTGGAAACAAGACCAAGTGATTAATTTGGCATCTCATTTAATTCATTTTTATCACTTACTTGTTAACTCTGATTTTAAGCTATTGCCTTCTCCTGAATTTTTATTCCAGATTGTCAGAATGAAATACTGGATTATTATCATAAAAGTGTATATACCCAGTTTCCATTCTGTGTGCACTTACAGATATTTCTTCAAGGTATGGGACAGCCTTGTGCTCTCTATTTTCTCACGAATTGCAAGTCAGTGCTTCGGATGGGTTTTACTGGAGACGGTTCCCCCGTCACTCTTACCTGTTTGAGACAGAAGTGGTGTATAAGGGACTTTCGGTTCTATTGCACTCATGGGCGGAGGTAGCAAGGGGTTGGCAAAGCTGCGGAGAGGGTGAGTAGGGCGGACGCAGGCGGTGGGGATGGTTCTGCTCGGGGCATCCTCGGTGTTGGAGTGCTCAGGCTGCGTTTGTGGCAGCAAGGACGGCTGCTGTGGTGCTGGTCCTTCGTTAACAGCTGCAGGAGAACAGTCCAAAAAAAAAAAAGGAAACCAACAGACTATTATTGATGTATTTTTTATGTTCCATTTCCTACTTTTATGGTCATTTTCAACAGAAGGGACAGCGTTAGACTCCACCCTCCAAGAAGGTGCAGGAAATGTGTGAACAGTTCCATCACAAGTTATTGGCAGATGAATTAAAAAGCAGATGTTGCTCAGAGTGGCCGTGTGCCATTTGAAGCTCAAAACATCTTCCTTTAAAAAAAAAACAACCAAACCAACAAACCCCAAGCATGATATTTTTATCTCCTTCTCTCTATCTTTCCTCTCTATGTGCTTTTAAATATTAAAAATCAATAAATACATTAATACATCATACGGAGATTGAAACAAGGTATGACTATGGAAACTCGTTATGTTCAGCATGACGGTACTCTTCCAGTCATAGTGGAGAAAAGCTGGAGACAAAGAAAGAAATTAATTTCCCCATAACCAATCACCAATATTGTTTTTCCTTGAGACAGCTGTAACATTTAGTGTGCCAAAGCAGTAGGCTGCTGCTTTATTAGCCTATATACAAAGTCAATTCTTCAGAGATTTAAATGTTCCATGGCAACCTTCTAATATAAAAGACAGCTTCCCTACGTTTGGCTGTGTTTCTTAAAAGAAGTTTTCAGTATCAACCTCTGTCATGGACTTTCCATGCTAGAAAACAGAAGCAAAGAGCTGAAGTATTAATGAAAACAAAGGCTGAGACAAACAGAAAAACCCTTTATTTCCACAGCCCTCTAGAAACTCATGTTGTACGCAAGCTATAAATTAAAGCATGATTTATGGTTGTATAGGAGTTCTCAGGATGTATACGGTCTCCAGTTTTGTCTAACATCACCGTGAATGCAGAAAAAGGTGATTTGTGAACTGAGTTCTCTTAAAACAGATTACATGCAAAATTTTCTGCTGGCGTAGTCTAAAATCAGAGTATCTTCTACGGAGCGTGTACAGTGAAGATGTTGCGTAGGAGGAGGGATGGAAGAAGACAGCAAGAGAGCTGGGGATGAGTGTCTTTAACCAAGTAGTAAGCGATAGGACAAGAGGTAATGGCCTCAAATTGCGCCAGGGAAGGTTTAGACTAGATATTAGGAAGTATTTCTTTACAGAACGGGTTGTTGGGCGTTGGAATGGGCTGCCCAGGGCAGGGGGGGAGTCCCCATCCCTGGAGGGGTTGAAGAGTCGGGTTGACCCAGCGCTGAGGGATCTGGTGGAGTTGGGAACTGTCAATGTTAGGTTAATGGTTGGACTGGATGATCTTCAAGGTCTTCTCCAACCTAGACGATTCTGTGATGCACGCTCGCACATCCCAATGGCGTTGCCCAGATTTACGGTGCTGCTCTTCACCTAACACTGACTCTTGAAGAGAAACTCACTGCTGCTGTTTACACCGGGAAACGCTACTGTACCACATTATTCAGGCTTTAAGAAGTTTAAGAAAATAAACAAAGAGAGAAAAAAGAACTGCAAAGAAACCAGATTATTTTGTTCTTGTAAGGGAGCTGTATTTGGAATAAACTAAAATCTCTTCCTGACCACTATGCTTACCACAACAAGCCGAACTAATTAAGAATTAATTACAAGGAGGACTCAGAAGTGTAAGTCCGCTGCGGTGCTTTATGAATGGCAGCAAGAAGTTCATTTCCCCACGCCACCGGAAAGAGCCCGCCACTGCTGTTTTGTTCCTACCGCAGGAGAAGAATAAGTGAATTGAACTGGCAACACCATCTTTTATCTTCTTTTCCAAATCCTGCATCGCGAGCGCTGTTGAGCTTCCTCAGAGCTCAGGTCCGTGGCCTCTCCCCGCTCCTGCCCCGTCGCTCCAAGGAGCAGCCCTGGAGCAAGTTCTCCTCTTGGGGAGAGTGCCCGCAAAGCCTGACATTATTTGCAAGCAGAACAGTGGAAGGAAGGAAACTGGTTAGTGAAGAGCCTGATCACAACAGGAACTTACTTAATTTGAGCACGTTAGTGTTGTCCAGTGTCTCCACGGTATCTATGCCAGCCAAGATGGCTCACAGCACAACACTTAATCAAGCAGGAAACAGAAATCTAGGAAAAGCTCAACCTTTTACTGAAGAAAACAACCTTTCTGACACATAGATATCAGACTTAGTTATTATACTGGGACCCAAAACGCTCCAGAGGATCTGGTTTCTTTCAAAGCCTGCTGCAACAACCAGAACTCATTGTGCAAATAACATGCAATTACACAGCCAAGTCAAATCTCAAGGCATTTTATAATAATTAATGTCAAAGTATATAAGTAATTACAACCTACTAAGTGGCAAAACAATTTTGAAAAATGGAAATGAGGATTTCTCCTCATTTCCACAGCCCCATTGCTTGTTCCTATGGCAATACCGCAGACATCCCTGGCAAAATTGCACACTGCGGATAGGAAACCAACTACAGGATCAGACCAAGGTCATAATCATCTACGGTTTGTAAAGTTTGCTCTTCTGTGGCTCATTTTCCTTGTTTTCACCTTCAAGGCTCTTTGCGTTATCATGCCATTGCCCTAGCTCTGCTTTTCCATTTCCTTCCTTGCCCAGCAGACCCCTCTCTTTTCTTCTCCAAGGACTAAAATTCTCCTTAAGGAGGCCAGAGATACTGAGGTTATTTGTAACAGGGTAGAGCAGGAATGATAATTTATAGCTTTTCCCACTCTTACTCACTGCCTACACATTCAATAAAGTGTCACAGCGTGTTGCTGCTCTAGGCTACCATAGGCATTGGACTCTTCTCTCCCTTCACCCTGTCCTAGTCAAGGAAGATGTACAATAGTATGTGAGTCTCACAGAGGTATGCAACTGAGGTTACAATGGAGCAAACCCTTGGTGGGGTCTGGCTTAAAGTAAAAATAAAGCCTTTTGTCTATGCTCTCAGCCTCAAAACATCTTTCAACATGTTGGTCAAAGTCTGAACTTCCTATGGAGCCCAACACTTTTCATTGTGGCCTTAAGGACAGTTCTTTTGAGAGGCTCTTGACCTCTTTGGAGAAATAAGGAAACCAGACACTTACTGCTCCTCGCCATCAAATACCTTCTTGGTATTTTCTGCAGCAGGGCTCTCAGATAACAAAGCTTTATCAGCTTTATCAGCTAGCATCAGCATAATGGTCTTTGCATTAAAAGTCTATTAAATTACTGCTTTACTGTATGGGTATGTTTTATCTTAAAGATTTAGTTGTAAAACCGGAGACCTACATAGCCATTATTCCATAAAAGAGTTCGGGTTATCCTCTAGCTATTACTAAAGAGAAAGGTGTGATGACTCTATTAAAATTAGAAGCTAGAGTTGAGATTTAAATACTGAAGGTAGGTAGTCTAATGAAGGTGCTCCATGCTTGAGAAGACTTTTTTTCTAAAATAAGATGTGCATGCTTGCAAACATAATGAGAACCATCAATTTGCAATTCACGCAAGTCCCTGCAGGAGGAGAGGATGGATTGTTTATTTGAAGGATGGATGAAGATGAGCATATCACTACTGCTGCCTCCATCACCTACATCAATCCCCTGCCTAGCAGCCAGATATTTGCCTTCATACGCCTCAAGAGAAGTGCCCAAGAATTCTGATTATTTCCACCGATCCAATTATCACCTTATTTTTTTTTACAGAAAGTAGACTCCCAACTGACCTTTAAGATGAAGCAGATAATACCAAGCTGCATTCCAGTTGTGATCTTTTGCTCTTGAATTTAGGAAAATATTTTGCTATACATGAAGATCTGTTCTAAAGCCCAGTAAAACCAATTAGGGTCTCATTGCTTTGGAGAAACCTTGGATAAAGCCCTCCTTGCATTCATTTCACATGAGAGGAACACTGAGAATAAGCTTGCTTTGAATTCCAGTGGCCATGGACACCGAGCAGAAGAATAAATATCGTGTACAGAGTCCTTTGGTCTTCCCTTTGTTTTTGCATAGTTGTTGGTTGGTACAATGCTGTTAAGCAGTTTAATGAATTTAGGTCTCTGAACATATTTTTACATTGTGTATCTTCTACCTAAGAAGTAACACTGGAAATGTTCCCACTTGGGTTTGTAGCTATTGGCTCTGCCACAGTCTGAGGTACTGAAAAAGTCAATGCGGATTGAAAACAAAAGGTCATAACAATTCAAAGTACGTGGTGGTGGATGGGGACTTAAAATGACTGAACTTTATTCCTTATCTACTAATGACTTTATAGTTTGGAACTTATACAGGTTGTAAATATCATGTGACCAAGACTATATACCCATATGATGCTGACAAGGCCTCTATTCCTGTTGGGATCTTTGGATGATATTATAGCACAACCACTAATAATTTTTTAGCATTTTATTGTCAGGTTACTACTCTCACACAATTTTACGTACATCCCAAAGAATATTTTTGAGGAATACTTTTAAAAAATTACTAATCTAAAGCTGAATCATGGGAAAGTGGCAGAACCATTTTTAAACCATATGGGGTTAAATCCAAAGAATTACGTACTGAAAAAAAAAAAACCAAATTGCTTTGCTGATGATTCCATTTCTAGAGGAGAACAGAGGAAGTGAAGGGCTAAGCAGGACCCTACACACAACTCCAGTACAGCTCTCATCCCACTTCTGTGAGATTCTGTGAGATGTTGCAACCCCTGCTGAACCCAAACCGGACTGTTGAATAAAAATTAGAATTTACACGAAGTCTAGAAGGCAGCTTCTATGGTAGAAGGGATTTAAGGTTCCCAGCTGGATGAGCTCACTGCAGAGCCAGCTCCAAGATGTGCTCAGGAAATATTTCCTTTAGTGCCTCTCACTTTAACAGATTAGTGTACATAAAGTTATCTCCATTCCATAATACTTTTCTATGATAATCTCAAGCTATCAATATAATTGTTGTTTGATTGTTCTGGTTTACACAATTTTCAATCTTTCTTTTTAATACCAGAAAATAATATCTCTTTATTTTTAAAAATACATACTTTCTAAACATGGCCAAGTTTTCATCGTGTGGAGTGTTGGGGCAATACACCGATGCCTCTAAAAACGGTGCTGTTAGACCAGCCGTAGTGTTTAGGGTGAGCCTGATGAAAAGTGCTCTGCCTCCTGTAAAAGTGTGATCAGGATGGGACCACAACCTAGATCTGTTCATGCTGACCTGTGTGTGGATGGGGATGGGGCAGGATGGGGCTGGGGCCACCTCAGTACCTTCCAAGTGGGAGATGGTTTCCTCCAGCTCTCGTCTTTCCCTACTGGAGTCTCTGATAGCTCAGCATCTCCAATAGTTGTGGTAGAGGAAAAAACAAGAGCATCTTCTCTCTTCATAGAAATACAGACTGGTTTGGGTTGGAAGGGACCTTAAAGATCACCCAGTGCCAGCCCCCTGCCCTGGGCAGGGACACCTTCCACTAGCCCAGGTTGCCCAAAGCCCCGTCCAACCTGGCCTTGAACCCTTCCAGGGAGGGGGCAGCCACAGCTTCTCTGGGCAACCTGTGCCAGGGCCTCCCCACCCTCACAGGGAAGAATTTCTTCCTTAGGTCTCATCTAAATCTCCCCTCTTTCCGTTTAAAGCCATTGCCCCTTGTGTTATCCCTACATGCCCTTCCTTCTCTAACACATGGCAAACTAGGCACGTCACCATCTTCTCCTAGCTGCCTTGATAAAATTCTAAGCAGCGGGTGCGACAGAGCTCTGGAGAAGCCTGGAGGAGAAGGCAAGCCACGGGAAGGATTGCTGACCAGACAACAGGCATTTTATTATAGCTCAGAGAAGTTTTTTGTCTGGAAAAAAATTATATTTAACCATCGGATTTTATGGCTGGTAGTCAAACAGGCAAGATGGTTTATTATTCAAGCTCTAGCTGGGGCCTGACTCTCCTTCCCATTTTTTTCCATTTCCTCTTCAGCAGAACATTTGTCCTAAAGACAAGTTGCAGCACTCCAATTTTTGGGTCAATGAAAAAGGCCTTCAGAACCAGAAGAAAGTGTTCAAGCACTGCCTGTATGACAGGATGCCAAGCAACACCCTCGCTAATGGCACGGTGTATGATTTATTCAGGGATTGCTACATCTTGATCAATAGGGTGCTCGGTCATGCAGTACCGCAGGTAGGCTCTGTCTCAGAGGAATTATTGCTGGGTATTTTTTTTTTTCAGACACAGCTGCAATTGGTCAAGTATCAAGTGAATTTTTCATCACTGAGGGGTAAAACACACACAAAAAAGCTTTACGTATTGTCTCTGCAGTCTCTTTAACCGCGAGTTGCTCTCAACCGCATGATCATGGAAACAGCCCCCAAAACAAACAAACAAACTCAAAGCGTTAAGAGTAATTTCGTTGATCTATCCCCATTCTCTGCTGCAGCGGGGTGGTCGGTGAGGCAGTGGGGGGTGAGCCACGAATGAAGCAGCTGCTTTTCGGTCGGATGCGCTGGAGATTGACCGCTCTTCCAGATGGGCTGACATCGCCAGCGCTGGCATCAACAGCACCGGTGCTGAGAAAAGCTTCAGGCATCATATTAGAAATATACTTTTATATCCCTTCATCCCTCCTCGGACTGAAAAGTAATGAACACTGCCATTATATAAACCCAGTGAACTGCTTGGCTGGTTCTGACAGTGTCAAGTGCCACTAGAAAACAAACACTATTTCCACGTCCTTGTCTGTGCCTTCGCTTCGTTGCCGTGGTGGTGAAAATGTAAGGCACAGCGAACGAAGAGAATATTTCATTTGGAGGCATTTTCTATGATCTGGGAGCTTTGGGAGTCAACAGCCTTCACCAGAGAGCACAAGGTTGCAACAGGTTGTCATTGCATGTTGTAGCGGGCTTAGATAATTTTCAAAATACCATGCAGCCTTGATTACCCAGACCTCAATAATCTGAAATAGCCGTTAGGCAAACAAGGCTACATCCACTGCTTTTGAATTATTTAATGGGAAATTTCCCAAATTATCTGAAATCTTCACTGCTTGAGCTTTTTCAAGGCCCATCAGGTCTTCTGAATAATTAAAGCTGGTTCGTACTCAAGCTTCTTGCAGAAAACTTTTGTGTATTAGCAATCTTCTGTGCAAGTCTCAAGCGTGCCACACTTGAAAGGCTTGGGCAAACCCGTACCTTTCTATACAGACCTACCCCCAGAACTGCCTTTGGATCCAACAGGATTTCAAAGACATTCCTCTGTTTGAAAATCTCATCTCCAGACTACTACAGGTGTAAAGTGAGTGGCTGCTTCAGGCAGAAGCTGAATGCACCAGGGATGTGTGATTTTGGGGGGGGGTCCCAGCCACTGCTCTGTACAGTATTTACCAGCTGAGCTCTCTGCACCCTCGAGGCATCAGCAGAACTCGGGAAACCTCCCCCACTTTGACAGTTGGACTTTGGATCTGAGGACTGAAGATGCTCAGGTCCTTTATCAGCAGGTCAGGATGATGACGACTGAGCAAAAAATTCAATCTTGTTTTTTTGCTTCTATCTCCGTGATGAGGCACACGACAGATAATTTTATTTTTTATTCCCCAACATCTAACGTATGGCAGGCAAGAAACTGAATCTACTTTGTTTCCGTGCGTTGCATCTGTGGTGGGTTTGGTATTAATTTAAGCAGCAGATCAAAACCTGATTATGCAAGCGAGGCCCTCCGGAGAAAATTGCCATCTAGCTTTGAAAAGAACTCAGCAACCACACTGAAGAGAGGGGAAATGGCATTAGGGGGATGACTAGAACACCTGAACCCACCTTTTACCTACAATCCCACCACTGGATTTCAATCACCGGTCCCCGAGGACCTGTCTGAACTGACTGAAAGCAACAATCAAATAGGAGGAAAAATCAGTCATTTCAAGATGAGCTCCCCGTGGACCAGCAGCACAGACTCTCCGCGATGTGAGAAAAATAGGTGTACCAGATTGACATTAATCTGTCAATAATTCAGACTTGATATGCAGTAGAGTTAAGGGAGAATGATAGGAAAATATGAGCCCTCCAACTATAATTAATATGCCAGAGCACGCTCGTTAGGCTCAAACAAAGAACAGATGGCTGCCGGTGCGGCTGAGGCTTACAAGGAAGTCGTGAAGGTGAGGCTGGGGGCTCGCGCTGCGTGCGTGTGCTTCCCCCCGATCGTGGTGAGGTGAGGAATAGTTATGGGAGCACACAAAACACCAATCTATTACTGCAGAGGAGCAAATGGGAATTAGAGAGCTCGCTCCAGAGAACAGACGAGGGGTGCGAGACGGGATAATGCTATTCACATGTGTAAAAGGATCTCGGAGAGGAACAAAAATCTCTTTTTCTACGTTCTCTATGCCCGCTACAATCGAATCAAGAAACAATTGGCTTAAATTTTAGCAAGTTAGATATTGAAGAAAATGTTTCTAGCAGCGAGGGCAGCTAAGCCTGGGAAGACACTGTGTGGAGAGGTCGTGTAAGTGCTATCACGGATGATTTTCGTGAGTGATGATACTAGATTCTGCCTGAAGAAGAGCCCTTGAAGCCTGCATTTTTCTGGGAAGATCCTTATGAATAAAGCAAAGGAAATTAAAGTACAGTGAAATGCCTGACTAGACCTGCAGAAAAGACAGGATTGGATTAGAGATGCGGTGACTTTTAACTTTTAAGGCGTTCAGTACAGATTGGAAATTGCAACTGGAGCTGCTGTTGGAGAAGAGGCAGCCCACAGCCAGTTGCTGTTACCAGACCAAACTTCCCCTGGCGCCCAAAAACCATGGCAGCATCGTTTTTGTTGGGTAGAATTTATACGTCCCAGTGCCAGAAAGCAACTAATTTCCAAGCACTTTAACAGCAAAGAGGAGAAGAAAAGCATGTACTGACTTCTTCCTGCTCCAAAGGTCCTGTCCACGGAGAGGGTCGGGAACGGCACCGGCCGAAGGGTGAACTGCGGGTGTGGGTATCCGCAGGTCGGGGACGGCAGGATCCCGGGGTACTGGGCACTTTCTAGTGTTGGCACTGGAATGGCACTGACCACAGCTGAAAGGAAAGAAGAAGAGAGAGACTAAATGAGTGGTTTTGGAAAATTAAAAAAAAAAAAAAAAAAGCCCTTAGAGGGTCAATAGGGAACCAGAAACGACGACATTTCCTCAGCAAAGTACCCGAACGCTCGGTGTAAATCATGCTTCTGCCCGCAGAATCCACATCTGTATACAGAAATATGCCTCTTCGGATAATTGCAGGTGCACTCTGCAATTACTTATCTGTAAAATTAAACAGCTTTTTGTCTGTGTTCCAGCTACTCAGCCACATTTTGAGCGGTGCCTTATATCCCCTGACAAATAAATGAGAAGGAATGGCTCGGGCAATATAAGGGCTTGTTTCAGTTGTCTAAGCCCAGGTCCCTGGTGCCATTTCTGATGCCTTAGGAGAGCCTGATGCCCTCAGGTGCTGTGCTGGGGGCATGTGGGCTCTTAAAACTCTTCCATCACCTCTGCCAGCTTCACCCCAACGTCCCTGACACCCTCGGATGTCCTCAACGTCACAGGACCCCCGTGTTTACCCATCAGCTGAGGCTGGCTGGGTGTCATTCCTCGCTCAGGAATGCCCAAGCCTGTAAGGAACGGGGGTGAGATGTGCCAGCAAAGCACTAGTCTGAAGTTGAAGTTGAGTTCTTAAGTTGAATTTAAGCTTTGATTTGAAAACCAGGATCACAGCGTGATGAATTCGGGCTTTCCTGTGAGTTATTGCCTTTATTTTCAACAATCAGTGCTTAAAGAGTGGGTGGTAATAACGCTATACAAATCATAAATGTCTTTGTAGCTTTCAGGAAAAATTTAGAAACTCTCATTAAAGTTTTGCCCAGCTAAACAATAAGCATTGAGGATAAGGTTTGGCTTACCGAGCACCTTTCACACATGAATTATAAACAACGTTGTAAACTTTAAGACAGTCATTACGACTACTTCTAGCTCCTACTACATCCATTACACAGTGGTGAAATGGGCTACCTGCCCAAGGTCACACAAGAAGTCACGGCAGTGCCGAGGGTATTTTCAAGCGTGTGGCTTTCCGCGAGCCAACGCTGCGCTTCCAGAGGTAACGGGCAAGTGTGGAGGTGAAGAAAACTCATGAAGAAATGCTAACCTGGGTGATTTGAGCTTCAGAGTTGTCTGGGTTCAATTCACCCACTCTTAGAAGAGAATTTCTACTTTTCAGGCATTTCATTTTGTCTGTGTAAGACATTTTTATTGACAATATTTATAACATTGCTGTTACAGTGAAAAATATCACTCTTTATTGAATCCTGTTAAAAAACAACTTGTTTTTCAAAGTCCATTTCTCCATTTCTTTTTTTGGGTGTAGATACCGAGCGCTCTCATTTTTAAAATAAGACAGGATTACTATTCATTGCAGTACTCTATTGTAGAGAAGCCAGAGAAAAGGTAACATCAAACATTTTCAGCAAATCTTTGCAATTTCAAGCAGATATGACAACAAATCTGGTCTGTCATAGCCTGTCAGCAATTGAATTTGCACTTAATATTGATATACTAAGACACTGAACGCAGAAATTCCCTGACCAAATCATGGAGCTCCCTAAACACTGGTCTACATTTAAAATGTACTGTATCATGGAAAAAAAAAAAAAAAAGCAGCACCCAAGAACAGCTTACAGAAATGACAAAGTAGGACAGTTTGAATTGTATTCAAGCACTCCAGAGGCTGCCAAAGCAACTGAGTCGATATGTTCATATTTCCCTGAAAAAAAGAAAGAATTGTGATTTTCTGCCATTTTAGGGAGGGGGATAAAGAGAAAAAATCTCCCCACAAAACGTAGCAGAAATCGGATTTATTCTGTGAGCATTTTATTTTTGTCTTCCATAAGTAAAGATTACAAAACAGAAAACAGGGGAAATACACCTACAATACTTGAATGTGATACCCTGCAAAGACTTTCTCAATCATTTCTCTCTATAAATACTCCTCTCCATACAACAGCCTTGGTGTTTGTGACTGCCTGTATTCCAGTAGCATTAGAGCCATCAAAGATATCACTAAAATCTTATCAAATTTCTCTGGTTTATGCTCCTTCCACTTCAGTAAGCAAAGGCGCATTATGGAGTATATTTGTTCTCAAAGACTGCAAATACTGATTGTTGAGAAGAGCGTGAATCCTTCCAGATTTGGTATTTTACAATTAATTGTATGTGTTTTTCACTTCAGAATTACAATGTTCCTTCTTCAATCTATTTAATCGCTCACTGCTGATGATTTCTTTCAGTATCAGGCAAACGGAGAGAAATTAATTAAAGTATCTAATCTGACAAAGCCTCAATTTTATCTTCCAGGGGAAAAAAAACATAGTCAACATAACTCAGCCTGCACAAATAAGGCTTCTATAAAGCTGAGTTTAATTATTTGCAAACAATCATAATATGCTGTCGTTGTAGATTAGATTGATACTGTTGAAAATACAAATAGAAAAGAGGACATCATTCCTCAAAGTGCAGCATATGGCCGAAAAAAATGGATAGGTTTAAGAGCGCTTTTATCTATAAGGTGTAGAACAATGTTGACTTGACTTTTACTTAACTAACGCTGCTACTGACCCATCCTAATTACAATTGATTTGGGTCTGATTTTGCTTACACCGCTACAAGTCTATTCATTTTCTCGGACTGTTGCTCTCCTTTGACCCAGGCCAAGCTAGGAGGAATCCCACTGAAAAAAAGGGCAAATTGCCCAATTGTGAGATTACTGTGGTTACAAGATGGGAATATTTCCCAGGACACGGCCAGCTGGTGTAAGAGCTTCCTCTGCCCCAACCCAGAGTCCTTTCTTCCAGGTCAAAAAGAGGGTGGAGACTGAAATGTGGTGCTATGTCCAGCCTAACATGTGAAGAACTGGAATTCAGTCTCTCCCCGGGCACCCTTGCAAGGGCTGGGTGCTGAGGCTGAGCAGCATGACCTGAATTGCACCCATAATGAACACAAATTAAGGGAACCAATACTGCTCCTCCTAAGTAATTTACTGAACAAAGGCATGGTAGGTTATTCCCTCTCCTCTCCTTCATTCTGTTCCTTCTATTTTTTTTTTTTTTTTAATATATCATTTGTGACGTGCCCTTCCACAAACCTACAAATAGGCACTTATATTTAACCCATCAGAGCTAGACAGAAATTTTGTGATGAAATGGATTTCTGTCAGTATATGCTCAATTTTCTTACCTCAGACTATTTACACAGCTATACCAATTCCTACAGATTTTTGATCAGATCTATTCTATGAGGTCAAAGGTAGAACTTCTAGCTAAAAGCTGAGAGCCACCAAAAGACTGATCAGAGGAAAGGTGGAGACCCAAAGCCTCATCCTCCACTGGGAACTTGATCAGTGCCAAACCCTCTCTCTGGTGCCTGCAGGCTCTCAATTATCCCTTTCTTTTGCTCAGATGTGAAACAAGGTCACTTCAGAAATTCTGAGAAGTTCTGCAGGATGGGAGAACCTATCTAATGCTCTCCAGCCTTTCTGTGTACTTTGTTGCTTTGAAAAAGATGCACTTCATCTATGAAATTTGTTCAATGATAAATGCACTGTGGTCACTAAAATGTAACACCTATTAAAAATATCTTTTCTCCTCATTTACGTGGCTTTATAAGAGAGCTGCACCATATTAAAAAAACATAGGTTTTTAATGTGTGTGGCCAACTACAATAGACAAAAGAAAATATAGCATAAAACTGCAATAATGTCCAGCTGATTGCAATTATTAATAATAGTAATAACATCACAATTTACATCTGTGTATTGCAAAGCCTTGTGCTCTGGCAGCTTGAACCCTTACCCCTGTTTTTAAAGTTTTATAGCAGGGAGAGAGAGGAAATTATCCATCACTATCCACCTGGTAAAAATAGAAACGATGGCTCTTAGGCTTAGCCTGGGCTGAGTCTCGCAGAAGTATGATTACTGAACTCTCTCCGTAGTTTTTCCACTGATGCGTTGTGAAGCCCTGGCAAGTTTCCAGGCCTTATTTTTTTTTTTTTTTTTAGACAACGAAAACATTGCTGATGTTATTTAACTTCATGAGGCATAACTAGATCATATTTGAAAGATCGTGTAAGATCTTCAGCTGAGTGAGTATGGCTTGGGGGGTGCAGAAAGGGGCTGGGAGAAGGTCCCAGTACTCACGAGGGTTGTTTGGTTGTGAATCCATGGGGATCATGAGCTTGGCACGGGTGGCTCTGCGGGCAGCAAGTGAGCGCTCTAATGTGGACATGCTGCTTCCAACATCTTCTGTCTCAGGACCTAGAGAAAAACAACGCAGTGGCTTAGTTGAAGATGCTGTAAATGATTCATAGAATCACAGAATGGTTGGGGTTGGAAGGGACCTTAAAGATCACCCAGTGCCATCCCCCTGCCCCGGGCAGACACACCTTCCACTAGCCCAGGTTGCCCAAAGCCCCGTCCAACCTGGCCTTGAGCCCTTCCAGGGAGGGGGCAGCCACAGCTTCTCTGGGCAACCTGTGCCAGGGCCTCACCACCCTCACAGGGAAGAATTTCTTCCTTACATCTCATCTAAATCTCCCCTCTTTCTGTTTAAACCCATTCCCCCTCATCCTATCCCTACACCCCCCAATCAAGAGTCGCTCCCCCCTTTCCTGTAGCCCCTTTCAGTCCTGGGAGGCCGCTCTAAGGTCTCCCCAGAGCCTTCTCTTCTCCAGCTGAACCCCCCCAACTCTCTCAGCCTGTCCTCACAGGGGAGCTGCTCCAGCCCCCTGATCTCTTCACCTTATATCTCGCAAAAAGATCAATAGGCTTTTTAGGATTCAGTTATTTTAACCGATCATTAAATGTCACCCCTGCAAAGAGCTGCACAGACTTTTGGCTGCCTTTTCTGAATAAAATTATTGTTTGCATTTTTCTGTAAGAGAATTAAGATATCATGTCCCCTTTTTCTTTGTCTCTGAAATTATCCTGAAAACACCACTCACTTCATAAAAATATGACATTTTCCTTGTAACTACCCTGTTATAAACTTATTTTAAGAATCAAGCATCAAGACCAGAAAAATGCTGCATAAGTGCAGGTATCTACAAATCCTGGCAGCCAAAAACTGGCCTTTGAAATACATCTGAAGGGTGAAAACGACCGTCCTTGTCAGATGCCACCAAGTTCTAAGTCTTGATTGTCCAGACTACAGACCCAGTAATTCACAGTGGCTCCTCCAGCCTGTGCATCTTGTTTTTTTTTCTACAGAAACCATGGCAAGTTAAAGATTTGCCTGGATCTTCCCCTTATTTGGTCCACACCTTGCACATCTGCCTCGATCAGAGAGCTGAGATACGCTGCCTAATGTCCAGTCCAATTTAAAACTGTCCCAGCAGCTACATATATTAGACTCTCTGTTTAGGTATTGAAATATGGATGCTTGAATTTAGTCACGTTAGTATAGAATATTTGAAGTATTTAAAGATTCTAGAGGTTACACTGGTCAGAAGAAAAGTGTGCTTGGAAGTGGATGTTTGGTGGCATGAATTGCAATGGAAAAAAATCTGTATTTCTCTCTTCATACCTTGTCTCACATGAACCTTATATTTATGTTAGTTTTGCTATTTTAATAAACCATGGATGAAATCAGTTTGATACTGTCATACAGGTAAGCTTAAGACCCACTCAGACTATTCATCTCTGATGTATCCAAGTAAACGCATATTCCTTAAAAAAAAAAAAGATTTGCATGAAAAGACTATTTTTTTTTTTTTCCCCCAAATCACTCTTCTCTGAATTGCAGGACTGAAATGCCAAGTCTTCTATCGATGGCCATTCAAAGAGCTAATTGCTAGTGAAAAGCCATGGGCAGTATTACTGAACTGTGGATTACAGAATGGAGAGAACATAAAGGCATTTATTTACGGTCCAAGATGTTTACACATAAAACATCCAGCCCAGCCTTTGTCATTAACTTGCTCATATGCTGTGATGACTTCCTACCACGCACTCGATTGCAAGCCTACTGCAATCAATGGAGCTCTCACATTGATCTTTCTAGGCCCTGGATCAGCTCTGCTGATCACCAGCAATATCTGTTTAGGCAGAGGGAATCTTCTGGTAGTGTTTTCCCAATGTCTGATATAACGAGGACCTTTGCGTTAAAACCAACAGAAATCATTGTCGTAATTTTCTTCTACATAGTAAACTCTCAGCCCAAACCACAATGTCAGAAAAAGAAAATTAGATTCATTTAGAAATTTGAAAACTGCTCCTTTTAAACTTTTCTTCCCCTGCAAAAACAGGAGCTACAGAACAGGGATAAAACCAGCAGTGGCATCTGAAAAAGTCACCTTCATTACTTACAGCCCCAACCGATATTCTGGAGTTATTTCACTCTGTCACCCACAAGCAATGTGTTCCTGATGAACTCAAGACAAATTCATCCCCCTCTGTACACGCCACCTGCCTCTCCCAAGACTTTCTATCATTATGGTGGAAAAAATGTTATCAGCTCAAGTGAAACCTGTGATGTGCTGTGTGCACTAAGGTTAAAAAAAGGAGGAGGAAACTTCACCGAAACCATATTTTTCTTACAGAATGTCTACCTTCATATCTGTAAGTTTTCTCAGTCTCCCTGGCCCAAATTCTGCTCCTGGTGATGCTGCTGACCTTCTTCCTAATCATGTTTTCCCTCGGCTCCATTTTTTATTTCTTTTTTTCCCCACTTACTTCTCCATGCCTCCTCTCTTTCCTCTCCTTTTCTCTTCGCATGGTATGCAAATTCGATAACATTTGACTTCCAGTTGAATTCCTGAACTTCAAAAATTAGAATGGTGTAAAAATCAAAACTGATGGGGTTTCCCCTACTTTGAAACCACTGCAAAAATCATCTAGGAACATCTCTCCCAGCACCCATAGCAGAGCTACAAATTCTTCCAGTTTCCTCCTGGATCTTGCCAGGTTTTGCCCTCTGTCAGAGACTCCACATGCTGGACTGAAGTCACTAACCACCAATATTGAATTAATTTAAGTAAAATTTACATGTTGGTGATGGAGAAAAAAAAAATGAGTATATGGAATGGGGTTGGACTAGATGACCTTTAAAGGTCCCTTCCAACCCAAACCATTCTATGATGCTGATTTCCCCACATCTAGAAGTGAAACCCAGCCAATTTCTGTCTCCTGCCCTCAGAGCCCCTCACCAGGTTGCGGGGTGCTCTTGCTCCCCAGCTGCGTTTCCGACTGGCTGTGGCTGACGGGGGTGATGTCCTGGCAGCTCTGCATCGGTGAGTCCCTTCCTGCAGGGTCCGAGCCCGTTGGCTTCTCGATGTTCTTCATCTCCATCTCCTCGTGATGTATCCACAAATCGGGGGGTCTCAGGTCCTTCTGGCTGCCCTTCCTTTTACCAGCGCTGTGGGTTGCACGTTTCCTGCAGCAAAGAAAGATCAAAAGTGACACGTAAGAATGTTTTTCCCCTTCACGAGACTAAAAGAGTGATGTCTCCTCATTGGAGTCTTTCTAAGGAACCCCTCTGGTTGTGTCCTTCAAAGACACCAATTATCTTGGTGTGGTCCTATGTTTCTTGGAGTTTTCTCCAGGGGATGGGCCTAGGGCTCGGCAAGGTGGGTCTTTTTTTTGCACCAACTGGTGTAGAAACTGGGGAAAACCACTCTTCCTGGAACAGAAGGGAAGTGTCCAGTTTCATCTCAGGAAGAGCAGCACTCGTGGAGGGTCTGCATCTAAAAACAGCGACTGAAAACTGCTGAGCGCGCTTCTACTGAGTTATGCGCATCTTAAACCTTCCATAACTGTGTGCAGCATATGTCGTATTTATTTAAATATACACTAAAGTAGTTTTTTTATTACAGAAAAGCTCAGAAATCCAGAGTAACATTTCCCAGAGCAACATTAAGTCTCCTCTCTTTATGTACAGGTATTACATGTTGGTGGGCCACCTTCCCTGGGGATGACACCGTGCCATGAGGGGATGGCCCTGCTCTGCTGCTCTCAGACTTTCACCTCCCCTTGACTACACAGGCTATTTATAACAAAATACACGTTTTTCTATTCTAAAGAAAAAATACGCTCCTTAAATATGGAGTAAAATGTCTAATTTACAGCTGTAGAGAAAGTCTTTCCAGAAATCTATCAATTTAAATTACTCTGAAAGAACAGTTTTCTGGCTTATTGTTAGTGTTTTTGCTCAATAATCCAAAAGAATTCTTACCCCTGGTTTTTAACTTTGTACATCTCAATGTACTTTGTGAAAGGAAAGTAATAATACTGTCTGCCAAGGAAAGGTAGAAATACTTGTGTATACAAAAAGCTGCTGGCAAATATTTTCAAATTCACGTGCACTTTCAGGTAACAAAAAAAGTAAACCTTGATTTCCAGGGGCACTGAGTGCCCTCAGCTACTTGTTACACCCGTCATATGCTCACCCCAAAAGACAGCTCTGCATCTCCTGAAGGGAAGGCTTTTTCCCAAATCCACGGAAAGCAATGCAAAACCTCTCCTAGTGTCCTGAGGACTTGTGCTTTACACATAATTTCACAGAATCACAGAATCATCTCGGTTGGAAAAGCCCTTGAAGATCATCCAGTCCAACCATGAACCTCACACTGACCGTTACCAACTCCACCAGATCCCTCAGCACTGGGTCAACCCGACTCTTCAACCCCTCCAGGGATGGGGACTCCCCCCCTGCCCTGGGCAGCCCATTCCAACGCCCAACAACCCCTTCTGCAAAGAAATCCTTCCTAAGAGCCAGTCTGACCCTGCCCTGGCGCAGCTTGAGGCCATTCCCTCTTGGCCTGGCGCTTGTTCCTTGGCTCAAGAGACTCATCCCCCCTCTCTGCACCCTCCTTTCAGGGAGCTGTAGAGGGCCATGAGGTCTCCCCTCAGCCTCCTCTTCTCCACACTAAACCCCCCCAGTTCCCTCAGCCGCTCCCCATCACACCTGTGCTCCAGACCCTGCACCAGCTCCGTTGCCCTTCTCTGGACACGCTCGAGTCATTCAATGGCCTTTTTGGAGTGAGGGGCCCAAAACTGAACCCAGACATCGAGGGGCGGCCTCACCAGTGCCGAGTCCAGGGGTAAGATCCCTTCCCTGTATTTGTGTAGGTGTGCTCACATAACTGCCCTTCCTATCACACGCCGCACGCAGGATTGTGGAAGGTGGCATGGGATTATTTTACCAAAAAAAAAGCTTGAGGAAATTTTAAACTTTAAGAAATTCCAATTGGTTGAATCAATTTCTGGTCTTTGCTAAATTTTCTCAGCCTGATCTAGAAAGCAGGAGATGCGTGTTACAACTACGTGCACCACCAAACATTTTGCTTTCGAGAGAAGGAACAAACACACCCAATAACTTAAAATGTCACCGAGGGAACAGCCCTGCCTCATCCCCAGAAGCTGATGGCAATGAGAGTTTAATTTAGCAGAACTATCGCAGTCCTCAAACTGCGAAAAACCCTTAAAGGCAGAAATTGTTTTAGGTCCTTTGAGTGGTTGGTACCCCAAAAGCTCTAAAGATTAATTTTCAAATGTGATCTGGAAAATTAGCAGTGGAGGCGAGGCTGGGGTTGTTCAGAGATTTTGGTTTACAGCCCACAAGAAATAAGCGTGTTGGCTTCTGGTCATAATTATTTCCTATGTTTAGTCTGTTACTTGCTAATTGCCAAAACTTAATAATTTAAAATGATAGTATTTCAAAGAACAGGAAAAAAAAACAACCATGGAATAAAGTCAGTTCTTTAATGCCTTCTTGCACAGACCCAGTACCATCCTGATTAGCACCTACAAGAATAATTATGAGCACTTTCATTCAGACCTTAAGGTATAACCCACCTGAAGTTAAAAATTCTTTCTGTCTCATTCAAAAAAAAAGACCATAATTTTGGTTCTAAACAAGGAATTACTTTCTTCACTTTGGGATACAGCAGCTTTTTTGTCACTTTCAATTGAAAATAATTCACTTCTCCAGGCTTGAGCTAGGCAAGAGAAATTTCAGCCCCAAAGTAATTTTATACACAACTCAAAACAGGGGGTTATAACGAATGTGTCATTCCAACCATAACTACAAACCCGCTACAGGAATGATATCATTTAAAAATATATGCAATGATCTAGCCCAGTTTGCATTGTTTTTTCTCACAAATTATTGATGTTCTGACAGCCCGTGAGTAGCAAATTGAATCAGAGCCAGGAATGCATACGAAAAGGTCATCAATAACAAATGAAAATAAATCCTCCCCTGGAATGTGTTGTTTAGAAAATACAGAAGTTGAGGCTCGGCCTCTAAAAACGCATCCACCCTCAATTTCAGAGGGAGGCAAGCTCTTTGCTGCACCAGACAAGCACATGACATCTATAGAAGACAAGTCATAAACGCTTCACCATCGGCTTCAAACCTCCGCTGCAGCGATGGAAAGCGATGCTTCGGAAGTTCGTGTGGAGATTTACAGTGGGATTCAAATTTAGTCCATTACCCGTTTTATAACTGGAGCAGGGATGGGGAAGACAAGGAGTTTGGAATTGAAAAACTGATCTCAGATGGCAGCGTTTTGTTGTTCAATTATTTTACAACATCCAACGCATCCAGCTTGCATACCATAATGATTATTTTTTTTTTTTCTAAGGATGGATATAAAACCAGAGTCCAGCTCTGCCCTTAAAATATATATTATGGTCATGCAATCTTGAAAAATGATAGAACTTACGCTGTACTTTCAAAATATATAAACTCTCTGGAGACAAAACTCTTTCTTGTTGTCTATAGTTTCCAGCACAACGCTCCCTGGGTCTTCAGCCATTATACAACACACCCATATAACTCCCAACAATATACACATGCTACACAGGATAATTTTTCAAATACTCCAGAGTGAGATTACTCTTCATTGCCTTCATTTTACAGTTACATTACCCCAGAGAAAACACTTAAGGTCGGTTTATTTTAGCCTAGTTTAGTTTTTTAACAACAGTTGAAGATGTCTCTATCTGAAGATCTCAGAAATAAACTGTTCTGGGCAAAACAAGTTTTTGCTTATAAAAAAACCAGGGGTAACCATCCAGTCCTGGCCTGATTGGATGGTCTTTACTGATGGAGCAGGGATGTTTTGGAGGCAGGACGCAGAAACAACGGTCCCATAAGCCGTAACCACGTCCTGCACGAACCCTGAGCCTCCTGCACTGCTGTTTGAAAAGCACTTTGAAGATACTCAACAATAAATGTGAACTTTACTTCACCTTAATTATCCTTCCGATACCTGAGTTAATATTTTATATTTTCCACTCTTTACTCTTAACCTGGCAAAAATGTGCACTTTGCCTTTTGGGCTGTATTAAAGGAAATTTAACTGGTATAGAGATCCTGTACAAAAAAAAAAATAATCAACCACCCAACCACCCAAAACCCAAAAGATTCTTTCTCTTGAAAATCTCCCCCAGTGTTTACAGATGAAAAATTATTTCATTTTGGCCTCTCTACTTCCTGCCAGCCATTCTGAAAAGCTGAAACTAGTACCTGTCTCTCCTATCATCTGGCTTCAAGGGCCTCTCCCCCGTGGTATGATCCAGCCCCACGCCACAGTGCGGGAGATGGGGCAGTGGCCACAGCTAATGAGCCACCCCAGCTAATGAGCCACCCCAGCACAGAGGACATGCCAAAACCCAGGAGCATCTCCAGGGAACTCAGCAGTGAAATATGGAGGCTCTTTAGTAGCTGCCAACTCATTCCCCGCTAGTTTGAGTTTGATTACGCTTTGGATAATGCCTCCCCAAGCCTTCCCAAATGTATAGACACATCCCTATTAAGTAAATTAGTCTTAGTTTATTTTTTGCAGCCTCTTGTTATGCCACTCCCCCACTCAACATACTCATTGCTTGGGCACTTGTTCAAGACACTTCATTTTTTAATGGCTTAAATATGCACTATTTACCTACCAGGCTCAGACTAGATGTCCACCTTCACCTTTTCTCCTGTGGTGGCCATAACCTCATGTTACTGGTCCATAGGCTAAATCTTCTGTAATTTTTGTTATACCTTGAAGCCTGGAAAAAATTCCTGGAAGAGCGAGTCCTGCAGTTCGGGTGTATCCTACACAAAGTGCTATTTTCCCTTATTTTAAGATTCAACGGGGATTCATCTTCTCTAAACTTAAGCTCTGAACTGACCTGCCTGGACCAGGACCTGAAGGATGGAGCTGATGGGTGGCCCCATCGTCCATCCTCCCTGGCATCACATCAGCAGATGCTGCCAGCGCAGGGCAGCGAGCACCTCGTGCTGCGGAAGATGTAATTACGGTGAGGGCATGAATCTCAATTACTGCAGGAGCCATACACTCCTCTTATGCCCAACTGGGTGAGTTATTGCACCTGAATCTTTACTCACATTTTTGTCCCCTATTTTTTACTGGTGTCAAGTTGTCACAGGGTTTGTATGGCTGATATTTCATTCTTCCCTAGATGGCAGAGACAGAAAATACCTACTAAGCCACCTAGGTCAGTATCAGGTTGTTCTGTGTAATATGCTTTATTGTGCTTTGTTCAGCCAAGTTTTAATTAACTTAAGAAATATGACTTTCATCCACTGAAGGCTTACAGGAGATTATTCCATCACCTGCGAGTTTTTGTTCTGGGGAAGGACACATGCATTATCCAACGAGACTTGGCCTTTGCCCTTACTGCAGTCCTTTTGTTCAGTAGTTCATCAGTGATTTTAAACTACGAACCAGCTGCCAATAAAAGCCTGAATCTAAACTCTTTATGGCACAGTGTGCATCTCTCCAGGCAGGTCAGAAACAAAGTCATTTCCACCAACAACCTCTGTTTTGAGGAAATTCAGGATTTTTCCCCTTGTGCTAAATTTAAGATCCATTGTTTAATTTTTATCACCCTATTTTTTCCCCACTTTCAGTGCAGAAACTGTCTGGGGCAACTTGGGTGCCATAGTATAGACATTTAAAACCTAAAAAGCAAATCCAGATCTACCAGCTTCACATTTTTTAATCAACGGACAGCAATAAGCACCTTCAAATGGCAAGTCTTCCGATGTCTTAGAATAAGATGAATGATTCTTTGAACGTTCCTGTTCCTCCCCAAGGGCTACAGAGGAGGTCAAGGTTGATTAACTCAAACTTGAATAGTTTATTTTTGACACCCAATTCTGGATAGATGAATCTCTGTTTCTTTCTTTCTCTTGTAATTCCCTTTTCGCTGTTAGAAACTCAAGAGAGCTTTAGCCTTGATTCACCAAACTCTACTCAACACCAAACTCAGATCAAAAGAACTTCCATGGCCTTCAGGTGATGGCCTGATTTTCTCACTATGAAGCAGATTTTCAAATCAGTTCATCATTCAACTACCCCAGCACTCGGCCCTTACTTTTTTTTCCTAAATGAGAGCATTCTCATTTAAAAAATCTACCTTCAAATATCCATCTTTAGCCAAAGCACTTGGCCTGGTGACTGTAGAACACTACAAGCTGCCATCTGCCCATGCTTCACCAGCCCCAAGCTGATTTCAGCAAATGTGGGAGCTCTTTGGTTCCCTGACCATCCCTTCGGTCATGGTGCCACTCTTTTCTAAGCATCAGTGTAGACTAATGTAATAATGTCTGGCCCGTGCAAATATTTATCATTCTGGTGAGCAAACTATGATTAAACTTCACCTTCTTATGTCCAGTCTCTCATAATAGTGTAATAATACAATGAATTAATCATAAAAAAATAGTATAATACTTTTCAGTGCATTAAATGCATCAAACCCAGCTCTGTTTCAAACTCATTGACTCCACATCTAATTTCTCACAAAAACTGAAAAAAGCTTTGTGCTTTACACTGCTGCCCTTCTATAGCCTTTCAGAGGAGTCCTAAAGATTTTTTCCCCATAATTTTCTATAGACTGTTTTCTTTTTTTTTTTCAAGTATATGAGAATTATCTGAAGAAACAGTTCTGGATGCTTTCTACGGGAAGACTTTTGGAGACAGACTGTCTGGAGAGGATGACGTCCTCCCAAAGGTAAGCAAGTGAGCAGGACTCTCCGTGTTTCTCAGCTGTGCGGGTGCAGGGCTGCAGAGTCAGAAAGTCTGACAGCATCACCAGGCACAGACAAATACTTTTTTTTTTTTCCCTTTAAATCAATGGAATTGATTCTTTCCTGTGTCTGAATGATACTTGGCAATATAAACAACAGAGAGCTGTGCATGGCAGAGTTATTTTTCAAGCCTCGCCATGTCAGGGGTACTTATTCTCCATGGTTTACTCTGCAGCCTGGAGGACAGGGGATATTCTCCACTCACCAGCAATGAGTGACACCTCCAAAATCAAAAGATCGAGCCCCAAAATGCAGCTCAGTCCCAGAACTCACGTCTCCACAGTATGAATCACAGAATCACAGAATCATTCAGGTTGGAAAAGACCCTTGGGATCATCAAGTCCAACCCTCAGCCCTACTCTACAAAGTTCTCCCCTACACCACATCCCCCAACAGCTCATCCAAACGACCCTTAAACACATCCAGGGATGGGGACTCCACCCCCTCCCTGGGCAGCCTATTCCAATGTTATCGCCCAGATCTATTTTGAAGCTGAGCCTTTTCCTTTCATCCCGTGATTCGAGAACCTACTTCCTCTGCTGCGCTGAGGAGCGCCTGGTGCAGATGACGGCCACCACCGCCACCACCACCACGGTGATGACGCCGACGGTGACGACGATGATGACGAGAAGGTTGCTGTTCTTCTGGGGCGTGACGCTGCCGTGGGGAGGGTGCATCTGCCCAATGGGGGGCTCTGGAAGAAGACAAGACAACGAGGGGATGGTTAGTGCTGGGTTTGCTCCTCTCCTTCTTTAGGAGACACCCATAAAATAAAACACATAAAGCCTGTCAGGTGGAATGAATTCCTCTGAAAAAGCAGATGGAGGGTGCAGAAGGGTGCCATAAAGAGCTGAAATTTATGTCTCGCTGCATTTCAGTGGTATAGCAAACAGGAAAATATTTAAGCAGTAACGACTTTGCATCTTCTGGGTGTTAATAACCTGATGTTGGGAGTCAATAACTCTCAGCTCATTTTTGCTTTTATCAGCTGAAAATGGAAACACGGGGACTATGGATTTTTTCTTTATAGCCCATAGAGTCTTTCTCGGTATTTACAGGCAAATACACATCTTGTGTATCAGCCAACCTGGATGCCCGATTCATTTGTCAGGACTGCATTCACCCCACAGTCAGTCTCACATCACAATAATATTTTGTTTATTGCTGTGCTGACCAGATCCCCGTGCAACACTTGAGCAGGTTAAGGGCTCAATCTCCTGAAGCGATGAGCTGCTTCGTTTCAATGCAGCAGCAAGACCGGGACTGAAAATAACATCATTTCTGGTGTCAAGTCCCAGTCAACCTGACTTCAAGTACTGGTCCCTTGCTTTCAGCAATATTTTCCCCATTGCACTGGGAATAGCACGGTTTATATTTTTCTAATCTTGTTGGATAACACCTCTATTTGCATGGCGTTGGGCCGTACATTATGGACACCTGCACAAAAGAGCGACTAATCCTTTTGCTCTGTCTGCTAAGGCAATCTTACAAGCATCCTATAAGATTACAAACTCACAAACCCCAAAATATCTTTCCACTTGAGCTTGCAGAAAAACTAAATATTTGGTGCAAGGGGATACAAAAGGAAGAGCTGTGCTATAGCACGTCGGAGATTTCACAAGAAACGTTACGCAAGAGTTTTCATATGGCATCATCCCCCCAACCTCCCACGGACAAACAAAACAATACTTGACTGGGATTTCATTTTGCCTTTAGTACAACTGAATGTGAAAGGCAAAAAAAAAGGACAAATCTTTCCAAATAACTGTTTTAGTTGGTGATGTAATTTAATTGTAATATTCTGCCTTGATTTTCTGACCTAGTATCCTTTCTTTATTTAACTAATTATACTATTCAAATAATTTGCCCTTTTCTCATAGCTTTTTTAGGCAACTGAAGAAGACAAGAGGCTGGCAGTGCCATCCTTTCAGCATTACACGGTCCAGTACAGAAATCCCAAAGATTTGGAGGTTTGATTTCTTTTTCATTTCCATGCTGAGTAAAAGGCATTGAAGGAATATACCATATAAAATACAGCGACTAGCAAGAAAAACAAAATTTTTTCTCTCCCTACCCTTTATTGCAGGCCCTGGAAGCTCTCTTTACTTCTCAAAAGTCAGTTTTCCTATATTTGTGATGAATTACTACGAAGAGCAGGACAAAAGCGTTAAACAGCGATGTGTTGGCTGTAGCAAAGTAAGACAAAAAGGTAACAAAATTTTGCATTCCCTCCTTGTCTTGGCTGAGGAAAATAATCAGTGCGAGTTAATCAGCTATGTGCCTTGTAATTATTTTGTACTTTCAAACCTCTCTTGATACTACGTTTGAGGGAATCTTGTCTATTGTTTCATTCAACAACGTGAGATGACAATGCTTCATTAGGTAACGGAGATGGGGTCAGGAATAAGAAGTTATTGATAGCTTATCTACACCCCAGCTGGCACTGATTAGGTTCCGTTATTTTCGGAAAATCCACGGGGTTTCCTCTCATTTCTTCCTATTTTAGGGCAGGATGAATTAATTAAAAAAAAATGGTATCTTCTGCAGAAAGCTTAAATTGAAATAGAATAACATCAAACGTGTTTTACAATTCTTTTTAAGCTGTTATTTTTTTAGAGGCATTCCTATGGCCTGAGATATATCTAAAGAATCTCTTGCGATGGGATGGTCATACCCAGTGACGTACCTTTGGGAGTATTGAATCAGCTGGAAATCTGATGGGTGATTTGGGGATCAGTTTTAAGAAAGCCAAGGCAGAAAACATGGTGACCTGACCCTACTTTTTGTCAACATTTCTGTTTGTTTTGCAGCAGATATTTTGCACAACGGAGAGGATTTTCAATGGCCGATAGAACTCTTCCGTACAAACCAACAATTGTGCAACCCATGGGCACATTGAGTGGTCTCCAAACCATGAGAGAGAGGAAAGAGAGAGCAATAAAGAGACAAAAAGTAGGGGGTTATCACTAAAACTGCAATTAATTGTTGGACGGAGCCTGTATTTACCGTTCAGACTGCTCCTGTCAATGAGGTTGGTGTCCACTGGCCAGTAAGAGCCATCCCCATGACGACCTGTTGGCAGAAATATGCATCAGATATGGCGTGACAGGTAAACCAGCAAAGTCAAGTTTGTTGCTCGAGACGGCGCCTGTCTGACAATGTTTAAACCATTAAACAGTGCAGGAAAAGTCATCCCGTATGTGCTGGGGAAAATCTGCCATCAAAGGAGGTTTTTGAAAGCAAGTTGAATTTCAGCCCTTTGAGCAGCTTGCCTTGTTCTGTTGGGTTTTTTTTTTCCCCACCTCCAGATGTGCTCGTTAGAGTGACAAACTAAGGTGTGATGGCAGCATCCGTCTGTGCCCCCTCCACGGGTGACGGGAATAATTCAGACAGCTGCTTTTGTACACAAGCGGCTGGAACGGTGGCAGAGGGACGGGGTGCTGCAGAGAAAATCATGGGCACGTTCTCCACCTGCCAGGTGGCTTTCCACCACTATTAAGCAAGCTTTCTTTAATTTAGTTTCCTGCCTGTGGAAACACTGTTGTGGAAATACTCCACAACTGCTTGGTTTTTAGAAAAATATTGCTTCTTTCCTAACCCTGATGTAAAAAAAAAAAAAAAAGGAAAGAAAACCAGAAAGGATATAATTATTATTCCAAAACCATTTTGGCTGTTGAGGCACATTTGTACTCCAAATTAATATAATAAAATTTGAGGTGTTCATGTCTTCCCCTGCTTTATTTTCTCCTATTTATCAGCTGTGGGCTAAACAGCCATGATGGTATGTCCACATTTCTGCCAAGACCAGCGTATCTGCTTCCTCATGTCTGACAGAGGAGAGTTGCAAAGGTTGCTAAAGGCCTACCAAGCTCTTCGTCATCTCTACTGGTATGGGATTGGGCAGTCAAAGTCCACGGCAGAAGAGGTTTGGGGTAAAAGCTGCTCTTCTGGCCGAGACCAAGCTTATGCCAACAGCCTGTTCTTGGTATGGGTGTACTGCACCATAGCAAAGCCCAAAATGTGGTCATTTCATTCCTCTAAAGCTAATTCTTTTTTCATTTATGTCAAATGAACCTTCCCAGGGGGCACAAGCTCAGCTGATGCCAGTAGTGCTCTGCTGGGACAGTGGTTCAGGGAGAAGACATTTTTTGCCAAGACAGACATCAACACCAACTCTGTAAGACACTGTCTTTTTGGCTCTACCATCCCTTAGGTCAGACAAATAGTACCTGAGGGTGGGGTTTGGTTGGTGAAGGAGTTACGTAAAAATTCTGAAAATTTAGCGCAGGGCAGGGAATTATCAGGGATTATTTCAGGTGACTTCTACATCAAACAACAACTATGTCTTGGCAGATTAACAAAAACCCCCAGTTTCTCACTCTCCTGCAGTTATTTGTTGCTGCTGTGCACTGTTAAACAACTGCCACATTCCTCTCCAGAGGTACTTGTATCTCTGTGGATTGTGAAGAAATTCACGTGCATAACTTTGTCTACCAATTTGGAAAGTATTTTGTGATGAATGGCCCTAAATAAATGGAAGATGATTATCATCAGAAGAGACTTCAATGTAATCATCTTTTCAATCAGCGTAATTGCACAGCTATGACAACTTGATCCCAAGAAAGCAAGGTTGCAAAATGTTTAGCTGTAAAAGCAGACAAAATAGAGATAAATGTAAGGTATATAGTAATTCTGTTTACCAAGATGACACTCTAAAGCAGCCCTATTCATAGTATTACACCGCAGCGTGCGAGTATGTTGTGACCCTGGGGTTATACTGTGCTTAGGAAACCAGCTATCTCCATGGGAGATTGCTAAATGTTACTATTTTTTTTATGTTTAGCCCACACTGAAACATCTTAGCGGGAGCCTAACACATCGGAAAATTTAGTCAGGATGTTGGAGACTTCAAAAAAAACCAACCCTGCATGCCTGACTCTGAAGCTGAGTATTTCTTTAATTAACATAAGTGCACTTTTCAAGGCATTATACATGACATTTTCATTGTACAAGTATTTGTGTAAACAGCTGCCCATTTCATTTCTGGCTCTAGTACGGTGACTGGCACCTGGAGATGCCATTTATTTGGGATGGCTGCAACACGGAGGCAACCAGGGAAAGGTTCGGGCTACGCCATCCATCTCGGGGGGTTCTTGGCCTGGAAATGTTTCTGAAACACTTTAAGTTTTAAAACCATCCCAAGGCAGCAGAGTCTTCCAGTTTTACCCACCGAGGGCAACTCTTTCAAAAGGCCCAACTGCTAATCAGAGGCAATTTCACTGATAAGAGACAGGAAGGCAAATAACTCTTAACAAACAGTATTTCAACAAGACTTTGTCAGGGATCACCAAGACCGAATTTATGGTAATTCAGCTCTGTTCTGCTATTAAGACATCCAAATATTATTCAATATTTGGAAAAACACAGAAATCTAAGCACTTAGGAGATGGGAGGTAGATCTCTGATGCGTTCTACGGTTTCTATGTTAAAGGGTAGGTAGGGCTTAAACCCCTAAGGATTACCCATGCTCTGTTCCAAGCCAACACACCCCCACGAATCATTTCTATCTCTAGCTTTCACTCAGCAACAGCTTAGCTTGTATTTCCCTTTAAAAAACCTCAAACGATGTGCGAGAACGTTGCTGCTTCAAGGTCATTGCTTCACTTGGTTTTAAGGTGTCAGGTTTTGACTACCTTTAAAATAAATTTAATTTTAAAAGTTAAGCTAACCTGTGTGCTTCCACTCAATCTTCGTCTTCGATATCTTTACTGCACTCTGTTCGCACTGGACTCGCTATTGCTGTCACTCTCCACCTCCTTCCCAAATCCACCGGTGGGTTTTTTGTCTTACAGAAGCCAAGTACAAAACTGTGCCACCGAGTTTAGCTGGAAACCCTCAGTGTCAGCCAGAAAGTCAAGTACAAGGCGGGCATAACTCAACAGCTACGTCCAGATCTCATTTGGGGTTTTTTTGGGGGGCCAGACAATGGACTCTCTCTTCAACTTCCACCAGTTTCCAGTGAAGCTGGGGTTTTTTTTGGTATTATTCCATCTTTTGCAACAAACCATTATGAAATCTTGACTCAGCAGCTGTTTCTTTGAGAACTGCCTTTCTAAATGGAGGTTAAACACTCTTTAACCTTGATTTTCCTACTTTTTTAATGAGTTGGATTAAAGGCATCTGTATCAGAGGTACCAAAACCTGCATCCATACGAACCTACATATGATTTCTCACCTCTCACTTCTCTGTTTAACTTCTATTTTCCCCCAGATCTGTCCTTCAAATGTTTTAGCAACTCAAGCCTTTATCTGAAAAAACATATCCTTTTCCCACAACTGTATCTCAGGTGCCATTATATAAAATAAACATTTCAGCTTGGTCTTGTCAAGGCAAAAAAAAATCAAGTTGTCAGTGACAACAGTTCTTCATCCTCTCAGGTCTCCAGCACCTGGAAATTGGCCAAAAATTCTGTTGTCGTTTTGCTGTAAATCTCTTTCCTTTTTGTAAACTTCAGATATCCCTGCACGGCCCGGGCAGATTTGTAGACGTTGAGGGAACGCTCTCTCCTTGTAAAATGCTCACTGCAAGCCAACTACCTGAGCTGGAGGGGGAATGATGCTGCTGTTACATCGTCTGGCTCCTCTGAACCAGACACGGCCCCGCACTACCACTGTTGCTGTATTTTGCCCCAAACAGTCCAAAATACGGAGAAAATAAGTCGAGCAATATTGTCATATGAGACAGCGCAGACTGTAAGTGATATTTCCTGCCCCGTGAGTGTCCCCAGGGAGGTTCAAGCATGCAAACTAAATCACTGGGAGGTTCCAGCACACAAACTAAGTCATTGGCTCTCACAGCCAACGCAACTGTCAGGTGTATGGTGCCATCGGAAAAGCTGCTGTTGTTTCCACTCCTTAAATTAGTTACGGTGCTGAACACTTGGAAGCCTGCTCCAGAATAGAGTGGAAGATAGCAAGTTGCCTTCGGGGGGTCAGCTCCAGCTCGCTGCTGAGCTGCAGCCCTCCTAGAAACCTGGTGGAATAAGGATGCTCCAACACAGCAGAGTAGGAGCAGAGGAAGGAGAATGGCTGAAAAGAAAGGGGCAATGGGAGCTTCTGCCCAGAGCAGACACACAGACATCTGAGAGAAATGAAAGCATCCCCCTAGAACCTTGTTCAAATTCATCTGGGAAGGTAGAAATACAAGTCAGAAGAGAGAAAGGTTGAATAAAACACGTTACACAGTTCAGTATCGCTCCAGAGGCTGCTCTTCAGCCTGAGATGGGCAATGCTGTGCAGCCTCATCGCGTACTCGCACACCCAGGTGGGAGGACAGCGGTGGGTCACACGTTGACTTCAAAGAACACCGAGGTGAGGATCCATCTCCCTGTGCATGGCCATGCACAATTTTCCTCTTTGGTCAGCAATGAGAGGAGGAAACCTCACAACCATGACCGAACCTGCTCATCTGGGATGGGAAAAGCTGCTTTTTGAAGGTACCCACCTCTGTCCGACACCGAGATGTACAATATTAGCTCTCATCGCTGAGGTTCTGCATCCATCAGCATTTAAACAAGTCAGAGCATGAGGACTTGTGTCTTCTTCCCAACTATGGTCAGCACCTGATAACGAAGCAGACGCCCGCGTTGGCCTGGTGACAGCTGAAGAGCTCAGCGAAGGCAGAGGTGTTTGCAAATTTGCTTAGGAGAAAGTATAAACTGGCAGACTTCTTGGAAAGATGCTGGGGCTTGGGGCAGAAATACAAGATTAGGTGAACAGATACCCTAATACCTGTTGCCTTTCTAGTCCTTCTGTTTCAAGTACATCCAGAGACAGCTGTCTCAACCATGGCTCAGCGTAGAAGGAAACACAACCAATATGCAGGAATAACCCTTCTTTAAATTTCAAGCATGCCTTGCCTTCTGAGATGCTTTCCATTTTTTGGACCTTAGGAAAGAGTTCCTACACCTGCTTGGTAAACACAGCCAGATGACAGAGTTTGAAAGTTGTTTTTTTTTTTCCCCCAGAAGGAGTTATTCTGATAAATGGGCTACTTCTTATTTCTTTTCTCTAGCAAAGAGCGTTACAGACCACTGCATTATTTGTTTAGGAGGCAGGTCTTTGAAAAAGATCTGAACTGCTCATCCTTTCACTGCTGCTACGCTCAGAGTTTGCAAAATAGCTTCAGAACTGAAAGCCTGGAGCCATCAAAAGCTTTAGCAGAAAAAAAAAAGAGACAAACTTGATGCCTTCTGCAGTCACAGTATGAGACGATGCGACTGTTTTGGGCCTGATATCAGGCTGGAGATGTACTGGCAGCTGCTTTCATGCAGGAAGGCATATGCAGAAAAATGAGCACAGGAAGGTTTCAAATGGGCAAAGAGCAACACGCCTGCAATAATCCAACACGGAAAATATTGAACTGCAGAAAGTCAAATTCCAGGCGTGACCAGACTGTGCTTCAAACCTTCTTACCCCGAAAGCTGAAGCAAGTGGTGCGCTGTTAACTCACGAGATGCAGAGAGCTGCGGTGCAAAATAGTAGGTGCGCCTCAAGTACCCAGTGTTCATCCCCTGTTCAGGAGAGGCAAAGTCCCCCAAGTGTCACGTGGAAACCCTTCCACGTGTCTCCAGACTGGATGCAAAACTATGCAGACCACCGTTTTCCTCAGGATTTGGAAAGAAAAGCTGTGGATGTCTGTCATGGATGGTCTTCTCCATGGGCCTTTTGTTGTCCTGGGTATGGTCACTGGTCTTGCTCCAGGCATGGGAACAGGAGACTTCCCACTGGCCTCACCATGGCAGTAAACATTAAATCTCAACTTGTAAATATCCAGTTTGCAGTTTGAGAAGAGTAACGTCATATATATATATAAAAAAATCATACCTGTATTCCATATGTAACAGTATTCCATAGCAATATATGAATTTATCTAGGTAGATTTATATGACCCATTTCACGGGAGGTATGTTTTCAGAAAACAATTGAACAAGCAAAATGTGTTGAAATTCCCTAAGATAAGGAGAAGCATTTGTTCAAAATTGCGTACGCTTCCTTTTATCAAAGTTTACAGGGGATGTTATAAAACATTTGTAGTCCAAGGGCAGAAATTGGCTTTTTTGCTCTCGCAGAGATCTAATTCCGATGGCAACACAAAACTGTTGACAAATATCGACAAAATACGGACTAAAGAATTTAATATTGTTTTATCATATGGAAACAGGGGTAAGACAAAACACAAGGAATTAATCTCTTCTTTGCCCAGTTTGCCTCTATATTAAAATCATAAATAGGGTTTTTTAGACTCCATGAAGCCTCTACAACAGCTCATCTGAAAGCATCTGGCCTTGTCCCACACACATAAAGTTTGTGACAAAAATTCTCTCTTGAGCATCTGAAAATGTAATTTTAGTCTTACTTTTAAATTACCATTTTTACTACCTTTGCATATGTCCTGCTCTACCGGTTGCACACATGCAAAATAAAAATCTGCGGAGAAGCTGACACATTTACGGGCTTGGCACCCACATCAGATTTAAGGGCTCTCTTGGGAAGTGTGTGATTTGATTCTCTAGATGCCGATGCTCCTCTCTTTGCCCTTTGGATAACGGTGTTTGCACCTTGGGAGCATTATTTGCATTTCATCACGAGGATTTCTCATTCTCTGTCAGACAGCTGCGGACCAAAGATTCCACAGGACGGGACACGACGGGCTCAACGCTGTTGTGGGCAAAACTCATGGGCAAAATGAAGTAGCGGAGGTGGGGTATCTCTTGCCTCCTTCCTCTTCCCGGTGGTAGCCCCTTCTTGCAGCGGCTGGTATCTTCTCTCTCAGCGAGTTGCAGCAACAGGGAGCATATTTGCCCTGACCAAGAAACCTCTGAAATTCTCCCTAAACTCTACTCTCCTCCTTCCTAAACTCTACTCTCCGCCTTACCTCCTTTTTTGCACCTAAGGATGGCAGCAGATGTACCGTCCCTTCTTAGCAGATCCCACACCTGGGGTCATCAAAGCTCCATCTCCTCATGCCCTGAAACCTCGGTGTCTCTGCCCAAACCCCTCGCATGTCGCACACCCTCCACCAGTGTTTTGCTGCCACGGAAGTTAATTTTGCTTCCTGAACTCGGGAGCCACGAGCCGTCCATTAGAGACAGATGACCTACCAGAGTTAATTCATGTCACTCAATAAGAATTGCATTCGTGGCAGAGATGGCCCTCAGGGCCTTGTCCAAAGCACAGAGTAATTTAAAAGGCTCCCACTGACTTCAGTCGGCATTGGTTCAGGCTGATTAAAGAATTAGATTTGATGACTTCTAAGGCAAATGAGCTTTTAGAAACTTTGTTTGTCTTAATGCTTGTGTTTAGAGTACAGTTACAGTGAGACCTGGCACCAGCCACTTATTTTTAATAGAGATGCCTAAAGATCAAGTAAATGCAAGCGAAAACCTCAGATATTGTCTTATTGGAATCCATCACTGAGATCATGTAAAAATGGAAACTGAATTCAAGATATCAACAAGACTATGGAAGATACAACAAAAGGCTGAGAATTTCTCCTTATATACTACAGTCCTAAAAAATGAAAATGCAGTGTATTTCAACTACCCAGGCAAAAAACAGTATTTACGTACTGGTGACTGGCTGTGTTTAACTCATGCCGTGCATACCTGCTGTCTGCTAAAGACACGCTAACCTCATTTCAGTTTTGTAAGTTATTTGACTCAAATCAAATGAAAAAAAGCCCTCACCATACCTGAAGCAAACGGGAATTTACAGGCTACAGCTGTAAGCCCGACACAGTCACCACCCTGGGGACCTGCTTTAGCCAGACATCACGCTGCAAGGACTTACAGGAGACTGGTTGAAATCTTCCCTGTTTTAAACTCTATATGGATTATCATTCACTAAATAGGTTGCAAACACTGTTCAGGCTCTTCAAGGATAATTAATTATTCTGGTGACGGTTCTTCTGTAGCAAGGAAAACCCTAGCGAGGGGCACAGCCCAGGAGAACACGATGCACAAAAGGAAAACGACCCAGACCTCTTTTTTTCTGTGGTACTTTGAGGAATATGTATTCACCTACCATATACAGAGCAGCTGCACTTAACCTGTCATGCTTATTTATATCTCCTCGTTAACGAACTACAGCACAAGGTGGGATAGGCAGGTCTTTGCAGAGGATCTGGTTCTTTATACCTTGTGATGGGCCTAAGCTCCCCACTCAATGGAACTTAAATGAATGTGAAGACCTAAAAATGCTTTTCTACATTTCCTTTTTTTTTTTTTTCTTCTCCCATAAAGCGTTGCAAAAATTGTATGTAGAGCAGCCAACAAAATTTTCTGCGGCGTTACATGAAAAGAAGCAAGTAGAATCTGCTTTCACAGACAACCTGCTTCATGGGCAGAAGATGTGGAACAAATATTGAGAAAGAAGGGACCAGGTCTATAGGAGGGGTTGTCCTCCAGCGGGTTATGCCTCAGGGAGGGCTTTGCCACTGGAAAACCACAAGCAGCAAAGAAGGCAGATGCTCCACGTGCTGTGCCATGAGATCCATTAAACAGCAACACGCTCAGTGAAGAACTAAAACACAAACTACTTTCCATCTAGCTTTACTTTTTTCCTTATTTTTCAAAAATCCTGAACTTGACACTTTTTCATTCCTGCTTACCAGGGGATACCTTGTGCTGAAACCTCTCCTAGGTTTCCCAAACCTGCCTGAAAACATCTTAAATGCAAATTTAAAAAAAAAAAAATATACTGACTATTTACTTTCAGGATTCTTTGTAACCTAACCCCTTTACCCTTTAAGAGTAGTTTTTGACTATTCAAACCTGACATTTTCAATTTGAGTGTGCTGTGGTGCAAAAAAAATCGTACTGAGCAAACTAGCTTTTAATTTTATGATTTGTATACTTCTACTTCTTTCAGCAAATCACAGGCTGAAATCAGAGGGTGAATTTCCAAAATTGGCTGAGAGCAGGTCTCTCCAACATGCTACCTTGCTGTGAGACTGTACGTGGTACCTGGTACAATCCTAGGGAAGAAATACGCTCTGGGTTACCTCCAGGGATGCTCCAGGCTGGAGTAAAACCTATGAAAAGGCCTAGAGTTGACTTTGATCTTCTAAATAACACTTCCTTGTCTTCCCTGGGAATTATCTATTGCAAGTTAACTCCCTAAATTGGGGTATGACGGTACCTGTTAAGTCAAGCTGAGGATTTGAGGTTTACACCTCAATTTGCCTTTTAAACTAGTGGTAAGTCAGAGCTCAAATCCAAATAAACCTTGCAAGCTCAGGCCTGAATTTTCCAAACGTCACCGTGACTGTTTCCTCGGGCAGATGTCACATAAATGAACAATGCTCTCGCCGCAATTGAAAGAAATACTTAGGAATAAATAGGTCTAAAGTCAAAAAAGGAAAAAAAAATATCCTAGCAACAGACTTCACGAGTATTCGAAAGAAGATAGGAGCGGAGGAACTGTGACTAATCAGACATATATTCATATTTGGAAAATGTAATGATAATGCCTTGAAAAGTTGACTAAACTTTGCTATTATTAAACAGAAGCTGCTGGTTTGAGAGAAAAGACGATTTATGACTTCTCGCTGTGAGGCTTTTGAACTTTAATCTATAACCCACGAAAGGGTGCAAGAGGAGCCTGGAAATTATGCTGAGCTTAATTATACTTAATGTGAATTATTCAGAAGTGCAGCAGAGAGACTAAAAATTTATTTCATACAAAGAAGCTTGACATATTAATTGGTCCTTCAGAAAAGAGACAAAACAATTTCCTCTCCTGAAAATTTACATCTTCCCCATCAAAGCAGCAGCCTCAGCCGAGCAGAACTTCATTAACAAGATTAATTATCCCGCCAGCGTCTGCCTCATCAGGTGTGCAGCCCAGGTGAAAAGCACGGCCCCCTCCCCGAGGCTCCGGCAGAAAAGGCGACAGATTGAGGGCACCGTACCTTGGTCATTAGCCATTTTGTCAGGGTGCTCGACTGCAAGAAAGAGACAATGTCATTAGAGGCTGACAGCTCCGCGCAGGCAAGCCGACGCATCCTGGAGAACTGCGAGGACAAACACAGAATCATAGAAACACAGAACATCTCCGGGTGGAAGGGACCCAGAATGATCATGGAGGCCAGCTCCTTGCTCCTCGCAGACCTACCTAAAACTCAACCATACGGCTAAGACCAGACGCTCCCTGAATTCTGAACGCAGGTTGAACCATTCCTTAGAGCAGATATTTCCACCAAGTTCTTCCAAGTGTGATACCTTTACCGCAGCATTTTTTCATTCTCTTGTTCTTTTTCAATATAATCGGGGAAGTTTAATTAAGCCAGAAAGGAAAGAGACACACTACTTTAAATAATTACAGTCAAATCACCTACAAGTTGAAAGCTCAGTCTGACTTATATTATCATTGTTTCACATTTTTACAAAGGGTTTAAAACTATTTACATCTTTTTGCATAATAACCATAAAAGAGTGATCTGAAGTGCACCAGATAAGACTTCAAAATTCAATAGATATATTAAAAGCCTTCCTGCACAGTTACAACTTCTGACTATTTATGATATGGCTGAGGGAATTAAACTTTCCTCGGATTCATAACCATCATAGAGCATTAACCAGTCCTCTGCTTAATAAATTATGCAAGAATCTTAAGTACAGGAAATTGGGGGAAAAAGAAGTGATTTGGCACATGAATCTGGAAGTCAAATAACCACTGCCTCTGGGCGCAGAGCGTGCTGCTCCCCTCGCTGCTAAAATCCCTACAAAACCTCCCCTAGATCATGGCATCATGCTAGGAACAGAGGTACTGAACTAGCAGAAATTTCCATTTACATCGATGAGTTCCAAGCCTGTGGCAGAGGGGGAATAGCTCCTTTGATGACCCCCAAACCCTCAGCTCATTTCCCCCCCCCCCCCCTTTCAGAGTTTTTCACACAGATGCAAAGAAGAGGTGTATATGGAGCACATTGCCTCCAACTTTCTAGAAATCTGTCAGCCTGTGCCTCCCCACCGAGCCCTACCTTGGCCGTCGCCTTTCCCTTAGGACAAATATATTCATGAAAACGTGAAAACTTGCTCGTGACTGCAGTTACCTCCATCGATTAGATGCTGCCCTGGCACCGCTCGGCGTTGGCTGCCTTCTCCGGGCAACGGAGCCGCGCAACGTTGAAGCCCGGGTGGGCAATGTCGGGCAAGGTCATGGAGAAGGGTTCACGTTTGGTGCCGGTTATGGACCGGGATGTGTTTTTGAACCACAACGATGAGGCAGCATTAGAGGGCACTGCAGGGCTAGAAATGCTGCCCCACACCATCCTTGCCAAAAGGAGGGGTCAAGGGGGGACTGGGGGACTGTGATTTCAGGGCTCTTTTAGAAAAGGCACAGCGGCAACTTTTAATCTGGGGTCCTATCGAAAGCCCGTGAATAGTTTTCCTTGCTGATCTTAACACGATGGGAATATCTGAGAGTGCTATGAAGCAGCCCATGACGTCTTCCTCCCTCTCTCCTTTTCCACTCTTCCCTTTAAAACCACATCTGATCCGGGATTTTATTCATTATGTCTGTAGGTGCATTAACAGGCAACTTTTTCCAGTTTATACATATTGATGTAATGTTTTGTGTGATTCTGATAAGCAGAATACTACTCTTTCATTTTCTTTAATTAAAGGAGCTCAGCACTCAGGGAAGGGCTTTGTAAATGCTGGCTAAAATCCAAAATAAGTATGGCTGAGCAGAAGGAAGCATAAGCATATTTAGTAGGTGCAGTCGTGAGATTTGCTCCTTTCTGTAACAGCTGAAAAAAACAAATCACCGACCAATTATTTCAAAGACTGAGGAAATCCCCCTTCTTGTCTCTCTGTCATCGGTTCATTCATTCCCTCTTTAGCTGTCACATCTCATTGGGCAACTGCAAATTTCAGACTATTTATTTACTTCTGCAACTTCCCGAATTTCTGAAAAGGATTCATTTATATGCCATAAAAGTCATATAACATTGAGACTTGGACTTTCACTTCAGGGGCAATCTGTGATAATACACTGTGAAAGGCTGCAAAATGCACATACTATTTGGGCACTCTCTGCTTCTCTTCCAGAAACACATATACATGTGTATGTATATATAATATTACTGAAGTAGTCAGTAAGGAGTAAGAAAAATCCTAGTAACAACCTCAAATTTTGGTGTAAATTATATACCAAAAATAAAAAGCGGGATGATCGATCCCATTTTATCCTTCTACTCCACGTCCTTAAGAATGTGTGTATCAGATTCTTCACGCTTTAAGTGATAAATTTAACCAGTCAGAGCATAAAAAAAGCAGATCCTCAACTGATGGAAACTGTCGCAGATTGATTGAAGTTCACAGTGTAACGACAATTTACATAAGCTAAGGATTTCCCCATTTGCCTGTTTATTATCATCAGTGGAGCTGAGGTGGAAGAATATAAACTCACTGCTCCGTGGTAGTGTTATTTACTACTAAACATATCTCTTTCTCACAGATCACTACATTTTCATTAGGAAAGGAAAGTCACTACAAATACTCACATTGCAATTACAACACAAGTAATGGCTCGGTTTCCTTGGAGTAGCTTTATGTGCTATAATATATGAAACGAGACAGTGGGTGACTTAGTGGATCTTTGATGCTTGTTTCGTTCCTCGTGATTTAAAACTCCCTCTGATCAGGACATAGATTTGCCATCCGAGCGCGCATTACCATATGGCACATACGCATCTTCTGTTAATAATCATTAAGGGCAGGAAACCAACATTTTTGCATAATTCAGAACGCGCTCAAGACTTCAGAAAGTCTTTTCACCTCAAGTGCGGGGATAGATTTGTCAAAAAAACAGTTGAATAGTATTGAACATGACATATTTAGGGTGGATATCATTAAGTATTCATGGCAGGGTATTAGACATACTCCTCGTAGGCTATTACAAGATGTAACAAATGTATAAATTCATCTTTTTGGTATCTGTTGATGCTGTCTGATCTACAATTCATTTCCCAAATGAGTTTTATGGTACTTTGTGTAAACATTACAAAGTAGCTGATATCAAGTGCATTCATCTTTTGGTTTGGTTAGATATCTGGGTCTCTATATCTTTTCATATCTCATTAGTCTGCCGTTATTATATTTTGATGCCTTGACTCATTTTAAACTCAGCCTAATAGACTACTTCTGCTTGGCACAAATTGTGAGCATGAAATTAAGTTGGCACCATCCGCTTGATAGAGATGAAGCACCCGCAAAGTGCTATCTCTTCACATTTCATGGCGGTGGAGAATGAATAATCAGGATCTTACCAATAATTCATTCAAAGTGAAACATGACTTGGACAAGTAAGTCCTGCAAACCTGGGCAGGCGGTGATAAGCTCAGAACAAATTGATACAATTTTTCATCTTTTTTTCCTTGTGAATTCACAAAAAACTGTTGTATGAGGCTTTTCACTCCCCGCTTGAACGGTCGATAGCGTGCTTTAGGGACACCGGTATCGGGGAAGGAAAAAGGACAAGCTCTCCGCCAGCGCCGCTGAGGACGCGGGCTCATTCATCGAAAGCTTTCCTTAATGGCTGAAAATGGAGTTTCCCCTCTTGCCCTCAGAGGCAGCCAAAAAATCTCCTATTTGCATGAAGGTTTGCTAAAAGACGAACTCAAATACGAGCTCTCGCCAAACAAACAAACAAATCCCCCAACGGGAACGATGGTGTGTCACCCCTTCCCTGCAGTCGTTGCGCTTGGCTTTCGTGCAGCTCCCGTTAAATGAAGTCACTTATAACTGATTAAAAAGAGGCTTGAGCGTGAACGCTAATTCCAAGCCTCTCAGGCGCAGGTTTGAGGCTGAATTTCCCTCTAGTCGTGACTTCTCAGGCCCAGCCTGCATCCAGTTTCAATTACCTTCTGCCAAGATGTTATTTTTATATACAAATCCCTGGATTTTCTCTAGAGAAGACAGCGATAACGTGCTCTCTCATATGCCATGCTTCTTCCCTGGAATAGGTTCGCTGTTTATGTCATTTGAGTTTTTCATTAATTACACGTCTCTTTTAAAAGTAATTTCATATCTTTGTGCAAATGAATGAGTGACAGTTAAAATATAAGGAGCAGAGGTGCAGCAAGCACCCTGCTTCCCACTCACGGTCGTATTGCTTATAACTTCATAACTAATAATTTCTGGGTAGATTGTGTCAGGGCTTCACACAGACAGGCAGCAGGGAAGAGAGAAGAGGAATATCTCTCCACATTAATTTGGAATTGAGTCTGATACAAGGGCAATCCTTCGCTCACGTAAACACATCGGTGCTGAAATACCAGCCAAAAAATAATGGGTGCCCCTGTTTTGCCTGCTCCTTCTCCCTTGGTCACTGAGGGAGAGGGATCAGGTATTAATGAGTCTGTTAATAAGAGGTACTGAAAAATACCTGGAACAACTTTCCCCACGCAAAGTCAAGTTGCATCTCAGCCTGCTGAGGTTTTTAATTGTAATTTTGCATGCCTACTCTGTTGATAGGAGTGAGTCACTACAGGTTCCTATAGTCACCAGAGGATCCAAAATGAAAAGGGACCTCCCTAGAGAAATCCAGTCAGATCCAATTAGCCTTATTATTGATAGCAGAAAGTTAGGTGGTGTCAGAGCGCTTTCCCCCAGCTGATTGAATTTTAAAATATGGTTACTGCCTCATTATGTGCTTTACTTCTGTCAACTACTCTACGTAGCATTTTGCTTTTATCTCTCAATAATAGTTTCAAGTAGTAGGATCTCTTCTGGCTGACACGGAATTAATTGCAAAGCTCCCACAGAGGCATAAGAAAATTCTATGTATCATCAGTATCCAGAGCACACAAATCCAAACCTTTCAGCGTCCGGAAGAAAATAGGATCGGAGAGGGGCCCCACTCCCTTGGCGTTGCGAGCTTGGATTCTGAAGTAGTAGACGGTGTCCAGGTTGAGGTCCATGATCTGGTGGGTGAGCCGGTCACCGCTGATGGACTCCATAACCCAGTCATCAATGGGAGCGTTCTTGTCCAAAGTATAGAAGAGGATGTAAGCTGAATAAACACAGTCTCTCAGTTAGTACTTCAACCAAATTTTAACGTGCTTCTGTTACGAAATACAGGTAAAATTCTGGTGTCTTAAAAATTAGGATTTTCTTTTTAAAAGCAGGGACGGCGGGTCTCCAATCAAAATCGTGTTGAGGAATGTTATGACAAACATTTTTGTCTATTTTCAGGACGAACCCACAATTACAGTCTTCACTGTAAGAAATACAGATTTAGCAAATATAAAAATAGGTAGCAGGCATTAAAAGGCTGCTACAAGTGTGTTTCTCAAATTCAGGTGTGCGCCATTCAGTCTGATAGCTGCCATAAACCATACGATATAAGTCCTTAGTGTTTCAGGGCTGAAATAAAACTAAATGGTATTAATGACACACATCTGGCTGCTTATGGGAAGCCATGCAATATTGCTTGGCATCTACAGGGGAAAGTATTTTGGGGAAAAGAATGAAGAATTAAAAATTTTGGTAACGCAGAGTACTACGGTAACTACTTACCACTGAATAAAACTTAAAAGTTTTAGAACTTAGAGACTAGAGGTACCTGTGTTAGAAAGCGATAACTGTAGGAAGTATTTTGCCAGCAAATGAAATTTTGGGAAGATGGAAAAAAGTCTGTGAGCAAGGCTGAGAGGTATAGCACACCCTGCAACAGGACTCTCTGCCTAACCTTGAAAATATCTAATTTTTTCCCTGAAAACCTGACTCTAAGTCTGGTCTTCAGTGTTGTGCTGTAGGAGGGAGCTACTGGCACAGGGAGAGCCCGAGTGGGTCTTCTGGGTTTCATCTTTGTGCCTGGATCCAAAATTACTCCAAAGCTGGTGTAAGGCTTATTATTGCTCTTTCTCTATTCTTTTCTGCAATAAAGATGCTTTTCAAAACTCATTCTGCGTGAATGCTCACACTGGTCATAGACAGGCAGTGTTAGGATGGAAGCGATACATTTTTGTGGGCATTTTTTTTTTTTTCTTGTTTTATCGTACAGAATTTTATTTAGAGGCTTGTAGTTTGGTGTTATTAAAACAGTTTCTCTGACCTTGACATTTGAATTAATATATATAAAGTAATGAAAATATATATAGTTTCTCAAATGAACAGAAATACACCCGCTCAAGCATTTGTAGGGATGAAGATTCGGTTGTTAGGGACATTTCTACTCCCCACAATCCTCTGCTTGATACCTCTAAGAAACATTTGACCACATATGCAGTAAAAAAATCCCTATGAGAGTATTTCTTCAACCAAGTGCTACGAGAAAGAAGTTTGTGCATGGATGGCAGGGGACCTAGTCTGCTCTCAGGTCTGAATGCTGCTGTCGATGGAAAAACTCCATAAAAGTTGCTACCACGGAGTCATTTCGTGTCTTGGAAGTCAGGAAAGCTTTTATTTTATTTTCTCTTTTAGTCGCTGGGGCATCAGGACCATTAGCACTCATTTCAGTGTGCTGTCCATCAGAATGATCGTTTCTTCTCTCTAATGGCTAAATTAGGTTAGTGTAAACAGAGCCATTTCATCAAAACATCCTCCTTTCGGCCACGGTCACGGATTGTAAAGTCCTGATGATAATGTAGAGGGAAATTATACACAGTTACGCAAGTCTAGCCTAGGAATCGTTATTGCTGGGTGATGTCCACACGGAAATATATCCTTATTTTATTGGTAACATAAAGCGGGATACTTGCCTGGTGTAACTCACACCAGCTCATCCGATGCCAGTGAAGCCCTGCTGAGTTACAACTGCTAAAATCCGACCTGGTGCTCTTCAGTGCTAACGGCTCACGTGGGACGTCATTCTGAAGCGTTCTTCCTCTTATATTGATATTTTGCAGTGCTTCAGCAGCGTGGTGCTGGGATTACCAGCAGTAATAGTGACGTACGCACACTTTCTCCCACCCAAAAATATGTTGTAGAACTGGTCTAACCCAACTGTTTGTAGCAATGTGACCGTAATGAGCACGTTTTTGAAGATAAGGAATACTTCTCCTAATAATTATATGCCTCTGAGATGTCTGTTAGCAGCCTAAGATGATAATTTAAATGCAAAATCTCAGATAGAACTCTACTACATTTTTCAAACTAAATTAACATTGAAGGTTTGTAACAGAATTCTTAACTAGGCACTGAGGTTATATACAGTATTTTGGAAAAAAAAAAAATCTGGTATTGTGAAGCATTCATTAAGATCAGTTCTTGTCAGTCAATATTAGGGGTTTGCCCTGATCATCGCCTTAAATTGTTATTGTAAAATTAACCATCTACCAATAAATTCTCCCATGATGTGCTCCACTGAGCAACGTATCATTATGTATATTATGTATTGCATTATTGCCAAACAAAGTACTTATTATAGTCATTTCTAATTATCACTGAGCAGCACGTACCGCAAAACATTCACTTCAAGTGCGGCATTTTTTAAGTTATATTACTGCTCTTAGCATTTAAAAGTAAAGGATTTACACCCCCTGTAAGAGTTCTAGCTCTTGCAGGATTCCTAACATTGCCTTGAATCCTAGACCAAGTTGGCTGGTGAAAGTAAGCGAAAGTAAAGTAACGTTAGATCAAATAGCACCCAAGAAAAAAAAAAAAAACCAAAACAAGAGATAGAGGGTGAAAGCAGCAAATGTTCAGTAAATAAATGGAGAATGCAGGATAATGTCAATGTTTACCAGTAATTTTTCCATTGGCTTCCAACGGCGGCTGCCAGCTGACAATGACGGCCCGGGGCTTCCCTTCCCGTGTAATGACCGTCAAATCCTTGGGAGCAGAGGTTGGAGCTGAAAATAATGAAAATAATGGAAAACAGAAGTTATCCACCTTCTTTTAAATTCCTTATACTCCGTAGCAGGCATGAACTACTCTGTAGGCGTTCACCGCTTTCTTACACCCCTTCGAACGCGAGCGTCCTTAGCTGTATTTCAAACACGTAACAGATGATTTGTCTAGAAGTGATATTTTAACAGTGAAATTGTAGAACACACTGTGTGTGGATACGTTAGGATTTGGTAGACAGTTCTTATCCTCCTACTGTACAGCTGAACAACCGCCGAGGCATCCAAGAACATCCAATATATTCCGGGCGCCCTATACATTTCATAACAGCAATAATACTGGGGCTTCTCTATTAGGAACGTTTGTAGGCATGTACCAGTATAAAAGAAATATAATTGTGTATATTCATTAAATATATGCTCAGCTTGGGATGTATTATGATAGAAAATTCTCAGCTTTTCTACTCCCACTGCCTTAAGGATGGAAGGTTGGATCTCAGCCTGCTTTGCGCCCTGCTTTACTAATGCTGGCCACGAGGCCTTGCACAGTGTCTCAGCTATTTTTAAATCGTACCATAAGACTCCAGAGGAGGAGGGAAAACCAGGCAATTATTAAAAAATAGTTAAGAGAGAGGAGTAATACATTGGCGCTGAGCTCATTGTTCATTTACTTCGTTTTGGTACAGGCTGTAGATGACTTGGAGCGTATCGATAGCATAACAGCATGGAGAACAGAGCGTACGGGCATCCCATCATCCGTGTCCTACCCATATGGCCACTAAATAACTTTCTTGAAGGTTCAAAGAAGTGCTCCAAAGTCTCACTTTACGAGGTAAAGCTTTAAAAATCTGTTGGATCGTGCTGAGCTAAACCAGCCCGATCTAAAGCACAGACACAAATCTTCAGGGTGAGGAACATTCAACATGATCTTAAACAACATGAAGAAAGGGAAGAGCCAGCTGCCATACAGGTTCTGCTCACAAGGAATTGATCCCTTTGTGTGGGGATTCGGAAGGAGTCCCTGCACCTTTGAAATAACACCGAGCAGATGGTCTCATGGTATTCGCATCAGTTGAACTTTTCAAAAGCGGGATCCAGAAAGCAACCACGAAATCTGCACACAGACAACAAAAGTTTCCGTTACCGTTGTTACATTCCTAAGTAGGTGACCACTCGCCAGCTCATGCTCTTTGTGGTAGATTTATGGTGGATTATTTCTTTGCTACATTTGCAGGAACAACACGTTCAGTCTGATATGTCCAGAGCCAGCACCACCAGGACTCACAGTGTTTCACTTCAGTCTTCTTTAGTCTTTAGTTCACATTAGCTGCTCCTGCCGGAAGCATCTTTCTTAGCCTAGAGTAGGCAAGCCACCACACAAGCTCCCAGATCTTTGAGAAGTCTCTTAATCTTCAGCAATGCCCAGCACGACGTGAGCCCCCACGTTGACATTGTTATTGTCATTATTGCTTATTCTTATTATTTCTCAAGAGTCTTGTGTGGCATTTAGAAGGTACTCAGCTTGTAGCCAACTTGGGACACTGGCCCATCAGTTTAAAAAACAGTCTACTAGAACAAACATCTTGGGCTGCCTTGCTGTTTCAGGGAACTGCAAGTGATAACCCTTTTTGTAAACGAATCACACTTGATTTTAAAAGTAGCATTTCCCCTCTCTTTACTTTGGCTGAGCCTATCTTGTAATTATTCTCCAACTTCACATAAACGACTGTATTTCCACCAAAGTGCGCCCACCTCTCTGTCTGCAAACAGCATCTTTATCTTCAACGCTATTTTCTGTTCTCTGATATTAACCCTTTTGCCATGTTTTCATGACCTAACCCTTTCCCTTCTGAGACTTTCTATCTTTTGTGAGGTTAAACTAGTAAGGCTGGTAAGCCCCCTCATGTAACATAGGCTTTCCACGCTGGTGACTGTCACATGAGTCCCGCTGAGCGGCTGAAGTTGAGCTCCGCTTTCAGCAGATTGTGAACAGAAGATACTATGTGAAAAAGCAAAGCTTTAGATGTTTCCCTTAGCGCTCATTAACACCCCTCATATCAGCAAGACTTGTGTAGGCAGATCTGGGGATGGAACTTGGCTCTGAAAGTTGCTTTTGAATTATGGGCATAACAACTCTCCCTAGCCATGGTAGTAATCTCCAGTGAATTCTGTATCGATGCTGATATGTACGTTCTTTAATATCATTACGGGAAATTCAACATGCGGAATGGGTACAAAATAGGCAATAAAGATCAGCAGTGCACGATGCCCTTAATTAACAGAGCTGCTCCATCAAGCTCAGATAATTGCATTGCAATCACATGGGAAAATCTAAGGACACATATATTCCCTCTTATTTTCCCTTTGTTAATTAACTGGCATGTACTGTGGTTTTCATTTAAAAAACCACAACAAATCAATATTTACCAGCAGACTACATGTGGTATCTGCTGGTAGAAACCAATTTGGAATGGCACCTAGAGTGTTTTCAAGGCCACCAGTCACCCTTGGGAAAATATAGCGCCTGCACTACATTGGTGTCCAAATGTACATATTGCTGGCGACAACAGACGAAGAAGAAAAATATCTTAAGCAAAACCACAGACGGTCTTATCTACGGACAAGGGACTGTAGCAAGAAATATAGGCAGTCGTAAAGAAGGGGGAAAATCTAGTGGTTCTGCAGTATACAGCCTCATGCAGTTCAGTGGAGCTATTTAAAAGGAAATCTCCTTGGGAGTTTCAAGAGAGGGACTCAATACTTTATTCTAAAAGAAATACAGATTTAGTGGAAGACCCTGCCCTTGTTTAAAGACAGCCTAGGGATCAGGATTCGTGCTGCCATTAACGCCTACCTGATAACTAGAAGTAAAGCCTGGGCGTACTATTTCCCTACTGTGGTTAACTGAAGGCACACAAAAGAGAACTAAACAATTACATTTTAGAGAGGACGTTCTTATCTATAGAGATCGCTACGTCTCCATCGCTTCTCAAATGTTTTTATCCCACTGAACTAGGGTTGTATCTGGTGTCTGTTATCAAAACTGCATTTAGTCTCCTTCAGAATCTGAAGTATCTTTCAGGTCATAGCTTCCTGCTTGGAAAAGACCGCTCAAATTCTTGAGAAGAGCAGCTAAATTAAGTCTTCAGAGTGTATCTCAGAACTCTAGAATCACAGACTGGTTTGGGTTGGAAGGGATCTTAAAGGTCATCTAGTTCCAACCCCCCTCCCACGGGCAGGGACACCTTCCACTAGCCCAGGTTGATCCAAGCCCTGGCCAACCTGGCCTTGAACCCTTCCAGGGAGGGGGCAGCCACAACAATTTATTATAAGCATATTGTTAATATTAATGGCTGCTTGCTGGAAATGAAATACAGGTGTATAAGAACACTGAGCATAGAAGAGCTGCCTTACCAAACTGTCAGCAGGGAATTTATATAAGTCAACATTTCACACAGGGTAGATAATTGTGTCTTTACAATAAATAATGCACAAGCTGAAAAGACTGCTCACTTGACTATTACTTTTTTTCCCTGTCTCTAATTTTGCACGCACGGTTTCAGTCGCTGTAACTGTGACTGTAGGTCTTGGCTTGGACTGAGGCATTGGTCACTAGCACAGTGCACAGCAAACAGCTAAAATACGTCCACAGAATATTATGAAGAGACCTGTGAGTCAAGCCCTTGAGTTAAGAAGGACGTGCATTAGTTAGAAGCATCACTGAGTCCTTTTTACTAAGTGGATAAGATGGGAAGTCATGAACTTGAGACAAAACCACATGGAACTTTGTAAGCCAAAATTTTAGAGAAGCAAAATCGTTATCTACTAATGAGAGAATAATTGTTCTCACCTGATCTTGGGTTTCTTTGAAAAGTGAAAACTATTTTAAATCAGCATTAAAAGTCACAGATATTATATTATGGGGCAAAGGATTACACACACGTACTATCATCACCTAACTTCTTGCAGCGACACCAGAGCTCAGTAGAATGGCTGCTTCGCTTTGCTACCCGTGAAAAAAAGTGAAGAAATAGTTAATTTTGTACATAAACTGACGGTTTATGCAGTTAGGATGAGCCTGAACAAGGCTTTTGATGACAAAAACCCAAAGAAAGCCTTTCCAGCAGCTCTTGCCGTACCTGCTTCGTAGGTGGTGGCGTGCGCGGTCATGCTCCAGGTGCTGGACCGCCGACCTTTGGTGACCATGACGGAGAACTCGTACATGGTGTTGGGCTTCAGACCGATCACGGTGTGACTCAGAGCGGTCGTATCTGCTGACTGCAAAGAGACCGAGGGGAGGATGTCTTTAAAGCCACTCTTTGCTGGTAGCCAAGCAAAACACAGTCACAATAGATTCCTTTTTCAAGCAAAATAGCTCTACTGCTACTGAGCACCTTAACAGGAGTATTTTTAGTACCGTAGGCAGTTAGATAAATTATTGTGATGCTTTCTCTTTCTCTTTTCCCAGACAAAGCAATTTGCCATGCATTTTTTTTTTTTCAAATGTAAATTGGAAGCTAACCCTATGGCCTTCATCAATGCCCATAGAAGGACAAAAAAAAAAATAGAAACATTTCCATAATTTAAACACTCATTTCCAGCCTCTTTGATGGGTTCCTTCAAATAAAAAAGTTTTTAATATCTACTGATTTTTAGTGGAGTCTCAGAAAGCTTTTCTACCCCTAGAATGGTCCTGACTAAGACTTCCCAGTTCCTGGGGTTAACATGTATTTATGATAGAGATTGAAATATGAGCCAGAACACCTGCATAAAGATGCATTTTTGTGTCCATAAAACACACTTTTGCTTGGTTAAATACAATATGTTATAACATATTATCGATCTGCCTCACTGTGATATGTTTAAACAACTAAACATATTGATATTGATGTGAATATTAAATTGTTCATTTATTTTTAGCTGATTTAGCTTTTTACCCTGGCCTGCAGTAAGGAACAATTCGAGCTAAACGGCGCTTGTATCAACGGAGACAAGTGAGAAGAAAATTATCGGACAAATTGGTGACAAGTGAATAAAATCAATTCCCACGCTTTTCAAACTACAGAGCCTGGTGTGCAATCCTCCGGCGTCAACAACTTACAGGCCAGTGCGTAAACCTGGTGCACACGTTTATGTGTTTATACACCTACGGACTAAAGTTTACTGAGTAAAGACGACGGGTATGACTTTGCATCAGAAGACTCCCCTGAGGTTCACATTTGGGAAGTGGTTCACCCAAGACATCTTGCTGGCATCCATCAGTAACGCCACTGTGACGCTAACGGTCGGATGATTCAAAAATAAATCAACCTTTACTAAAAATGGGACATCAGGTTTCCAGCATGTCGCAGAATAAAGCAGTAATATTCAAGGGGGAGTGGGAGAAATTTACTTCGCAGAGACATTAATGAATGGGCTACGTATGCCTACATGGCACGCTGCTTTATCACAAGTGCTCTGACAGATGTTTTGCATGCTACTTAATAGGAAGACTTAAGGCAATACCACATTTTATCATTTTCATACTCAATTAAAACTCCTAGTTCTTGGAAATTAGCACTTTCGCAACTTCTCTGTACTAGGGGTTTACTCCAGCAGAGACTCCCCCTCTATAAAAAATCTTCTTGAAGCAAAGACATCACTTATAACCTATGTGTTCATAAACTACCTGGCCACTTGCCAGAGAGGGCAAAATCTACCTGCTAGAGTTTATACAAATTATTCTTTGACTGAAGGCTGGATTTCAATATAGGGAATAATAATTTTCTCCCTCAGAAAACATTTTGGAAGAAATAAAATTATTTACAGCATAAAATACTCCTCAGCATGACTGAGAGTAACTAAATCTGATAAATATCACTATGGAAGTCCTCGGATATTAGACATGATCAGGAAAAATTCACATGGAAAAACCAATAGGCTTTGAACCTATTCCTGGACAAAATAGTTTTTAGCAGAACATAAAGACATGGGGTTCTTTTTTGTAAAAAGAAAGTAATTTGTCTCCAGCCGAGTGGTTTTCTCTGACTGTTTTTCTCAGTGCTAAATATTAGCATTTTAAAAGTTGAAACACCCTTGAGGTCAGTATCGCATTGGGATGAAGGGGGTGTAACTGCAGCAAGTACCTTTAGTAACATCATGCCATGCCTGTTTGGGACAGTTTGTACAAAGTCAAGTTGGCAGGGCAAAGTTAAATTTATAAACTCCCAACGTCAACGGGAAAGGCTAAACCCTTCATTATATTAGATATGATACACTGTTTTGAAGCAATGGGAGACTTTAATGGGAAAATCTCAAAAGACTTGGAAATTCAACGCCATTGCACAGGCAAGCGCTTTGGGAACTTATTTGTGAGCCTGATCCAACACTTTCTGTAGAAAAAGGAAGTTTTCCCCACTGTTTTCAAAGAGTAACATAATAGGGTTTATCTTGCTTCCTTGAAAAAATATGGTTATTTCAAGAAAACAGACCCTCTTGAAAGCATTTTGGATTGTTTCTGCTTCTGGGTGATTGAACTGGAATAAATGAATCAGACCAGCTCCTCACATTACCCACAGACTGGCCAAACTAGAGATGGTGGCAAAAAAAAGGAATTTCACTCTTGCTCCTTTCCTTTTCAGTCTCCCGCTCCTCCATGGCTCCCGGAGCTCTGCGTGGTGGCTCTCGGAGAGACGTCCACCAGCAGAAAGCCAGTGAGCTCAACATCTCCGAGCAGGACGTGCTTCTCCCGCACGGCGCATTAATAAGGCTATTTTGGATGATTTTTGCTTGTCACCCACCGTTTTCCACCACATGCAGCTCAGTACATGCATTGGAAAACTAGAGAAAATATTATGATTGATTGCGAGAGGAGAAATAAACGCTGTGTTTTCTGGAGCTTTGCTCTCATCAGTAAGGCTGCAGACTGGGACTTCCCTCTCCTATACTCATTCTGTTGGGCGTAGAAATCCATCTCTAAACAGGAGTCAGATCAAGGCAGGGCATTCAAACGTTACAACGCATCGTTTTGACACCCTTAATTACCTAAGAGCTTGGTACAACTGCATGAGCATAAAAAAATTGTGTCTAATTTTGCAGATCATCATGTCAGCATCTGAGGTTGCCAGAAGTACGGCAGTAGATGTAAAAACAAGGTATGGCCTTTTATACCTTGTAAAGTTGTGTTATTATTTAAAAGCTTTACAGTGGGTCAGCACCTGCAGCAAAAAGGCAGCTGACCTGAGTCTCCTCTCAGCTGGTGTGAACATAAATCAGGAGTAACGCAACTGAAACGGATAGTTTGCAGCGGCACGTGGACTCAGCCGAGAGCCAGCGGGCCAAATTCTGATGGACTTGTGTCAGGGGGAGAGCTGAAAAATCCCACTCAGCAAAGGGACCGAAGGCAAGAGCTTCTCCACCGTCATTCCCACCTCTTCCAAAAATTACCTGGGAAAGATCTCGAGATTAAGAGTCTGTAGGATATGCGTACCCCAACCCTGAAAGAGGTGGAGAGACATTGTCTGGGGTTTAGAAAGGCCAGCTTGTATTTAGACACATCACTCAGGCTCTAATCAGAGGAGCCTCAGTGGTGGATAGAGCACGGCCTGCTCCACAGTCCTTGTAAAAATGACTTGTACGAGGCTGCTTTTGTTAGGACAGAGAACAGTAAAAAAATGAGGCATCCACTCGCAGTATAAAAATACATCCATAGCAAACAATTCACTATGGATCAATATGATCCTTTAGGCAAGCGAAAACAACTATTATGGTAGGGCACGGGAGGAAGGACATGCTCGTCATGGGGAAGGTGGATGTTATATGAGATGCAATATATAAGCTGACAATAGTGGGGAAAGAGAGCTTATTGTTCAAAAACAAGCAAACAAAAAAGCCTAAAGGCTGTGCTTGTTCCTTCCCATTCCCCGTCCCACCGTATCTCTTTGCTGTACCGCACGGGTTTTGGTACTGCTTTCGTTAGGGCTTGAAAAAGAAGTTCTCAGACAGAAAGTAGAATGCTGCTGTCATATCCATTCAAGTTGAGTTTTCTCATAAACTAACCTTCAGTTTTTGCTATTTGGGAATACGTAATATGGATGGGTGGAATTGCCATACAGCGTGGGTGGGTTTGCAATTGGTATTTCTTCCTATTCACGCTACCCTACCGTGCTACCAAATCTGTGACTCACTTATATCTGATCGGTAACGATTAAAGATCAAAACTGTCAACAGTTGGCACGTGGAATTAAAATATGGCATTGTCATCCAACTAAACACACAGGTTTCTAAGAAGCAGTAGTTACCGAGGCAAGTTTCCTTTTGATTGAAATGGGAATTTTGGTTGAGGGAAGTTGATAAAAGCCAATTCGGAGTCTTTGCAAATGAAATATGAACAGATGGAATAGCTCATAAATTCATAACGTGTTAAAATTTCACCTTGTACTTAGCACTTGTTGAATAGCTCGTTCTCCATCGGACCGTGTAGAAGCGAACCTCCGTAGTCTTTTGGTTCTTTGGGACAGAGTTGTCTGCCCAGATGACCCTCACTGCATCATGCGTAAGTGCAACAGCCTGGACACCTACTGGTGGGAGCATGGGGGTGGAGATATCTGGGACTGAGGTAGGGAAATCATCAAGCAAAGGATAAAAATCAACTTCTAATGGATCAATGGGGTCTGGGTCCATACATCACCAAATGAGCATTCCAAAATAAAGGAGTAGGTAAGTTAAACAGAAAAACAAAACAAAACAAACCAAAACACAAACAGCCACCAAGGGGCACACAGCACAATGGGTTAAATGCATGGCATTAATGAGGAGGAGGAACATGAGGAGAACAGAAAGAAAGGCATTAATGCAAAATGAGAACGCATCGGCAACATTTCAGTTACATCACTACAACAAAACTAACCAGCACTAAGCGCGACTTTTCACGACTTGTTTAAGTACTTCCAGGTATGCTGTGTTTTCTTCACGCGAGATGAAGTCAATGCACAGTGCCTCTCCTTAAAATGACTTACATTTTCTTAAAAAATTGAAGCACTTCAACGATACATTATTGGAAACACCTACAAAATGGAGAGTGTGTCATCCTCCAACCTGATTTATAGACACGACATACTCTCACGTGTAGGAGCTACCTATGCTTTTCTCTCTTGGCAGCCTCTTTGAGGCCCTTTTGTTGTTTTAGGCTCTTGAAAGGAGCTGCTTAAACATTTATTAGGCAAAACAGAATATAACAATTTCACCGTTGAAGTGAAGATCTTGCAATTGTAGGTTTAATACTGTCAGCGTGTTAAATGTGCATATCCAGGCATGGAGATGTGGATTATCTTCAAGTGGGCTTCTTCCTCCAGGAACAAGTTCCTCTCCCGTGTGTCTGTGATCGGGTGGTCTTTGGGGAGCAAGACGCTGAGCACCATGCACACGCCAGAGGAAAATTCTGGAAAATTCTGGAATTTCTCTCCTGACCAGCATTCAGTTTGGCACCGATGACATTCACCCTCTCTTGGCTTCTCTGGGGGTGCTGGGTGATGGCACCCACGTGGGAACCAGAGACCGTTCACACTCGGTTTAAATACCTCTGCCCTTGTTGAAGTACCCAGTCAACTTCTGGCCTATCTTTTAAAGCTCTACTTACTGACTCGTTATTTACCAGTTGTGATTTTTCTAAGCACAATTTCAAAATGCAGTGGGTAAAGTGCAGCAAAAGCACACCAAGAGCTGCTGTTTGGTTTTTTTTTTTTTCCCCTAAAAGAATGTGCTAATTAATTAATCAAAGCATAAATGACTCTAATATTTCATCACTGACAGTTGCTACAGTTTGTCTGCTCCATGTGCAATTCCAGCTCCTGACTTTCTTTGATCACTCCCGTTTTATGGTTTTGTAATTCTCATTCAGAACCTCGGGAAGTCGCAGCCTTCCGAAGGAAAAACAGAGGAGACAAGGATGTTCAAAATGGATGATAAGCCATTAGGTTCAACCTGCTTCTTGTGTCGCTTCTTTCATCAAAAGGTGCTTTCTAAGAAGCTTGAATATGAGTGTTGAAGGAAATGAAACAACCTGGTTGTTTTTTTAGTGACCCAAAACTCAAGCACACAATCCACACGGGGAGGAACAGGCAGCTGAATCTCTTTTTCGCCCCAACCTGGTGAATAAAACTTCTGCAAATTGAAAGTCAACAGTTTCTTTTCCTGAAGTTTTCCAAAAGAATTGGCTGTAAACTTTGGAAGGTGAGCAATATGTGTTTCTGCTGGGTTTTTTTACAAATTTATGATGGATGTTGACGTGACTGGAGATGAGTTGATATTTTAGCAAACACTGCACTTCCTTTCTCTTTTTCTTTCCCATACTGAAAACTGAAGTCCTGCTGTAGAGGAGATTATGAAGAGAGGCTGGGTTTAGCAAAATAAATGGTCAGAGTTGATCAATCAAGAAAATTCAGTTTCTGAAACACGTCCCCACTGACCTGAGGAAGAGGGAAATGTCTATAATCCACCGGTGGCTGAAAGTAGGTGCCTAAATACTGCACCATTTCCCACCAAAGTTTCAGTTGCTATTATTTATGTGTGGACATCTGTCATTTGGAAATTGTAATCTCTTGCCAGAAAATAGTTTCTTGCTCTCTTTGGAGTTGTTTTGCATGTTCTATAACTTTAGTTTCCACACCATATGCACACCAAAGTATGTCTACGTATATGCTAAATGTGTACACAAAGACACAGTTTTCTTTGGTGTCCAGGGTGCGTCAGCTCATCCGTTGCTTGGGGAACACAGCTCCTGTGCTTTCCTGCTTTGCTAAAAGCTTTTTTTTTGAGATGTTCCTCCAGGAACGATCCAGGCCACAGGCTCCTTTCAGCGGCTGCATCCCATGGGTGGGAGGTGGTGGGAAGCTCCGGGTACGGACGTCTCTCAGCAAGAAGAGAGAAGCTCCGAGGTGGACTCGCAGATGATCATTGGGTCAGAGCCCAAGCCTGAATTACCTTTTTTTATACCTGGATATAGTTTCGTTTATGAGAGGTTATATTACAGACATAAAATCAAATCCCACAGGCCAGCCGGGTGATTTTTAAATAGAATCAACAGGGAACAAAAAACTTGAAAATAAAAGTATATATGGATCCTGAGGCAAACTCACTGAAAAAGATTTTACAAGACACACACTCAGCAAGAATGACCTCTGTAGACTCCAGACAAGAAGAAAGATTAATAATTTTGAGCCAGAAGTTCCCTGACACTTAGTATACCTAATGTAGCTTGTTACGGTTGCCCTTGATTGTGTAATTAATCTCTTTTTTTTTTTTTCTCCTTCCGACTTTCCAAGATTTCTTATGGGAATACTTCACAAAACCATATGGATAAAAGCTGTTTTTCCTTGTAGAGCCACAGAAGTGCCATTTGGTTGGTTTATCCCTCGTGGTCCACCCAGGCCAGCGTCAGTGATCGGGTTTGCTCTCAGTGACGCAGCTCCCCTTCCAGGCAGCTCTCAATACCATGGGTGAAACGCGAGTGAAAACTTCACCAAATGATGGTGTCGCTCCAGAGGAAAAACATTTTTCTTTTTGTCTTTTTTCTCCATTCTGCTCTTTTAACCCCTCAGCAGTCCCACCCACACACCAGTGATTGCAGAAAAACCACGAGGCAGTCTGGACGGCAGTGCTACACAAGAATAATTCTGAGCTTATAACTTTGCCAGCATCCCAACAACGCATCGGTGAAAAATAGCTGCCTAAAAGCACCCTGCTCCATTACCACTGGGTAATCCCTTTTGTGAGCCTTATCCTGCCAGGAAAATCTCATCAGTACGTTCCTTCACCTTTCACAACCCCTCTACACGCTTTTGTAGAAGGGCATGATGACAGTGTGTTTTTAACTAATTCATTTTAATTTAAACTGCTTTAAAAATGAAGGAAACAAAAATAATGTCATCCGGGCTTAATTCAGCTAAGCTATTCATCACTATTCTGCCCTGATCTTTAAATATTTAAATTGTTTGGGAGTCATGCTTCTCCCAAGCCAACCCGCACCGAAGAGCAAGCACTTGTGAACATCCCATTGAATTTATACAGCCAATTTCTGGAAAAGCGTAAATAAATCATTCTATCTGTGTAGTTACAATAAAGCGGAAAATGAAGCTGATTTATTCTAGCAGGGACCTGGAGGTTGAAGAGCTCTTTTCTTCCATTGCCTTGACCAAACCGTTTTGCCTAGCGTGCACCTTTGTAAGGCGAATGTTCACTGATGGGAAGCAGGTTACGAGCTGGGATTTGCAACTCACCTGTCATCGACCTGGTGGTCGCGCTTTCGTACAGAGGCACCCCCTCGCCCGCGTTGTTAAAGGCCTTTAAGGAAATCACGTAATGGGAACTTGGCTCTGCAGGAGGAAACAAAGAAGGCAAAACAAAGCACAGACTGTTAAAGTCAGATCTGGGATGCAGAACGGACAAGCGCTTTCCTGAAATATAAAGAAAAAAGAAAATAGTTAAGCAAGTAAGCGATGAGCACAATGTCTGCCCATCATTTTTGTTTCTCTTCCAAAGGCTTTATTTATCTCAATCTCCTGGTCCTACCTCCATCAAGTTCTCCTTTAAATCACCTGCAGCTTTGCCTGCAAAAGAAAGCTGGAACCAACTTTATGCATCACCCAAGCAGAGGGAGCCTCGGATGCGGTGCGACGTGCGGTGCTACCCGGAGGCGAGGGATGCCGTGGGGGGCCGGTTCCCGGGAGGGGAGGATGCGTTGCCATCCCGGGGATGAGATGGTTGAGGGTCACCAGCAACGTGTTGCCTTGGGATCCTGAGATTCCTACCAGTGAACCGACGGCGTCCAGCTCTCCCAGCGCTGCTGGGGGGCAACTGGTGCTCCTGGACCCAGCCCAGAGCAGTTCATGCCACCCTGTGACCTGCTTTCTGGATGCTGAGCAAAAAGCCTCCCTCCCTAATTTCTTGATGTCAGAATTATCTCGGTAACCGCCATTTTACCACTTTTTACCTCGCTGAGAACACCTCACGCTATGATGTAAATACGAAGGAGGTGGCAGACCACAAATAACACATGGGAATTAACTTCGGGGTGCACGGATGTGCTGCCCTGGTTTGTGTATTCTAGTTTACCACAGGGTTACTCTAAATATATCCCTAAATGAAAACAAAGTGAAATGACCCTGTCAAGTTCCATGTTGTTTTTTTGCGACTGTTTTCCGAGAAAAACAAGACAATGCATTTTCCTGATTTTTCCATGTGAATTGCTTCATCCCCCACCTCCCCTTATTATTTTTTTTTCAGCTGTTAATTCTATTTGTACAGAAAAAAATTGCAGCTGAATACACTGGGTGCTCATACACCTGCTAAAGATGGGAACTGCCTCCTCAAAGATCTTTACCAAAAAATAACAAACGTTTCTATGTGAGGAGACATTTATTAATGAGACATTGCAAAAGACCGGCTGCAGAATTACATATTTCATCTACATTAACACCAAATCAGCTCAGCATGATTAATACTATTACAGTGAATCTGAAATGAGTAAATAATCTTTAAGTACTTATTGCATATTGTTACTAATATCTTTTCCACACACATATTTCGTACTTAACTTTATGTCCAGAAGAAGCAGTGACACATTTGTTTAATATTCAGGTGACTTCTGTGCTTCTATTGCAAAAGAACTAAACTTTAAAAATTGCCAAATGAATGACTGGTGCATTAATAACTCCCTGCACTAAGTATCGTACGGTTATTAATTCAGTTGGTACTCACCGTAATATCATTAGTTACAAGGAAATTATTTTGTGTTCACAGAGATATAGTATATATTTTCATATGATTTCCACTCTATATTAGCATACTACTTTTAATTTCTAATTTAACTAAGTGTTGTAACTCTCCAGATTCCACACAAAGATTTATTTATTGAGACACGAAGTCATTATTTAGCTGAGAGTTGAATAATGTCACATTCAGTATTTTCTGCAGAAGACAAAGAAATTCAGATGCAGAGTCTAGTCCGACTCCACCTCTTCTTTTTACCCATGCCCCAGCTGTTGTGCCTTTTTAAGAGTTTTGAAAGATGCCTGGCAGAGTGCTGCAAGGGGTTAATACAGACCATTCACTAGCGCAGACTTTAGGAAACACTGGGAAGAATAACAAAAATTGAAGTTTTAGGACTTTGAGAAGTACCAGGTATTTGTTATTCCCAGCTCAGTGGCTATATTGAAGTGGACATATAGAGACAAACAGTGCATTAATCTCATTTCTTTCTGTAAATTAGTCACGTGGTTTGATTTTAAGGGCTGTCCTATAGTGATTGAAGAGTCAAGCACCTCTGTCGAATAATTCATCCCATGCTGAGACAGGTATTTAAGAAAGATAAGATGAATCAGCCTCTAAGGTTCAGTACGTATCTCCACTGATTATGTCCAGAGCACAGATGTCCGGACTTCACTTGGCTTAATTTTAAATAACGAGACATTAATGAGAAAAAAATGTCACCCCGAACACTGATTTTTGAAATGTGAAACATTACTTGAGAAACCTGATTCTAGAAATTACTGTCAAACCCCCCCAAACCCCATAGAGCTGTCACGTCTAATCAAAATAAATTGTGAATTCCCAATGATGAATAAGCAAAATGAGTGATTTATTATTAATTTGATCATGAAAAATATACTCACAGAAATTGATAAAGTAGGTAGAAAAATGTGATAAGCTCATGGAAAATTTAAAAATGGAGACTCTATAGCGCATACTTCATTACAACTGCCCATATAGCACAATATATAGTCCATCAAATTTTATAAATTGAACAGACTGACATATGATTTATGTTTATAACTAGGCTGAGTAAAGTTACATTTGCAAAAATGAGCTAAGATTGCGATGAGGACGCGATCTGTAGCTTTCTGTTAAAAACATGAAAAATTCAGGTGGTTAATTTGAGCTGCTGCTAACTGGAGCAATAAATAATTGCTTGAGTCTCCTCTTAGATAAGAGGGAGGAAGGTAATTTGCCATGGTACAGTGTTTGAACACAGTATCAGAGTTCAGTTTAGTCCAACACAATGAAAAAGTGAAAAAATATTAATATTGCCATGTGGCAGGCAGTTGCTTTTTGAACTGCATTGTATATTAATAATACTTACAGGGTCGTTCTGGTGCTCTTTTTGGTAAAATGCCATCGACGAGTGGGGAGTTCAAATGAGGAAAGCTGTTTAGTGTAAACCTACTAATATGTGCAGCAGCTAATGGAACAGAAGGGTCGTTAGTGCTCCTGGCAGAAACAACGCAAAGAAAGAGAGAAACAGGGGCTTTAGAGATGACAATTGCAGTGTAGTTGCAAGAATTCAGAGGTAAATTCTAATTTTTTTCTCTACCAACTCCCATTCATCACTCTGTAACAATGAAGTTACCATTTGGATTTGGTATTCTGGAGCAGGAAAGAATTATATGCTTTTTTTTTTTTTTTTTTTTTTTTTTCACCCTGGCAAAAGAAATCTCTTCTTGTCTTTGAAGAAGCTGAGCAAAGAATTCAGTTTTAATTAGAGCATCAACCAAGAATCCCCATGTCAGTGTTGGTGTGGAACACGCTCTGGAAATAAAGTTGTGCTCTGCAGTTCAACTTAAAACAACAACAACAACAACAAAAAGACAAGAAGCTCAAACTAAGCATGGACAAAATCAATTCCTTCTACTGACAGATGATGGTACTGAAAAGAAAATAATCAACAAATACCAACTCATTCAAGATACCACAGTTATTTTCTTCTTTAAGAGGGTAAAATTGTGACATCTCTACAGCCATTACACAGGGTCTTTTGACAAATGTGGCGTTTTCATGTATAATTTAATTTTCTCTTTAAACTATGAATGTAAAATAAACACTTGACAACTGGATGTGAACTCCAATCCAAGGAAAGCTCCTTGCCTTAAACTACAGTGTTGGAAAGAGGGTAGTGCACTCACAGATTTTCCAGATCAGCACCTTTCTCTCCTGAATAAAAATTCATTCGCAAGTCCTCTTCTCGCTTCCCATTTTAACAATTACCTGACATGAGGGACCTGCAGATCGGTACCCTGGGAGAGCTGAAGCAAAGATGGGGTCTGCTGATCACCATAAAAACGTTGCTCAATCCCATCGTACTACTCAGAGCCTCTGTCTCACGCTTAAAAACATCTGAATTTCTTCTAATGCAATGCAACCAATAAAATAGCAATTAAGTTCTATGCTCAATAATCTCCCAACATCTTTGTCGATGCCTTTCCTGATCCTAACCAAAGCATCTTTTGTGCCCCCCTTTTTTTTTTTTTTTTCCCCCCCATTACTAAGCTGTTTTTAACTGTAGGCTACAGAAGTATACCCTTGGGATGGCAGAGACAGTAGTGAGGTATCCATCATGAGGAGCTACGGCCTCCCTGTAGATGAAGTGGAAACAAAGACATCTTGTCAAAGCAGATGGGGTCTGGCAATATCCTGCAGTAAAAAGACAGGGTGGTAATTGCAGCTGGAGAAATTCCTTTTAGTTATTAGGAAAAAAATAAATATGAGGATTGTCAAGCACCAAGGCAGAGGCTGGTGGAACACCCACCCTTGAAGGTGCTCAGAAGTCAGCCGGAGATGATGCTGGTGCGACCCAGAGCTACCTTCAAAGCTGGCCCTGCTTGAACCAAGACCTGGACCATATGACTTGAAGGATCCCTTCCAACCTAAGTCATTCTGCGATAATTAATACCTGCTCACGCAAACATGGTGAGAGCAGGAACTTGACTTTGATGCCGAGCTGAGGAGGAGGTTCTAAGCCAGCTGGTGACGTAGGACCCTTCTGTCTTCTCTGTTACTCTCACAATTTGCTACACCAAAAGCACAGTGCCTCCCCTTTATTAGCAATGGAAGGGGTGGAAACACAAATGCTAGATTTTGGTGTAAGCAGAGTAACTCCTGTAAGAAATGCCCTCCAAAGAGAAAAGGTCTTCAAGAAAACGATGTCTATGGTGTGTGCTGCCATTGTCACCGATGCTGAAAGACCCTCTAAAGGGCAGAGAAACCATCATTCACAATTATCTCAAAAAAGCAACCAGAGAACGGCCTCGTTTACTCCTGTCTGCATGTGTGAAAACTTTACACTGTTGTACCAGTATCAGTTCCTAGACCTAGTAACATTACTTTATTGCCAGGAAAAGGTAATCTATCTATAGGCCAAATGTCAAATTGAAGTATAAAATCTGCAGATGAAGGTTATTGAATTCTGAGAAATCAAGAAAGAAAAGCACTTCCAATATCACGGTCAGTTGTAGTGTACTGGACTTGAAAAGGAGGGTTGCAGCCAGGGCTGTGGTTTTCCAGACTGTCAGGGCTGGGCAACGTTCCCAGAAAGATGGAAGCCACCCTATGTGCATTAAGAAGCCCCAAAACCAGTTTACAATCAAGTTTTCATCTCGTGGCGCCACACCAAAGAAGCCCAAAGCAGGTGGAGTTGCTGCTGGAGATCCTGCTGTGTGACACAGCTCAAGAGGGAATCTGAGGGGTTTTGCTGCTGATTCACAGGAATCTCTTCACGAGGGAGGGTGCCTGGAGAAAACATTCTGCATTTAGCAGACTACTAAATAAATTTGTGCTTTGAGAGCTTCATGTTAGAGCATCAGCTGATGTTAGAGCATCAGCAATGTCTTGCCTGAGGGTCGGAAGGCCAGGGGGGGATTTGGCCTCCTCTGTGTAGAAACTACCCTCAAGGAACAGACTGTACCCCGGCACCCAAAAAGTAAGGTGCCTGGGCTTTGATTTTACAAATATCCACGAGCACCTAATGGCTAGCAGATTAAATTCCATTAAAAGAAACAGTAAGTGATGTATTCCACCTCTTGGACAACATACACTTGCCCTGGAGAGCAAAGCTTAGAAGCAGATTTTAGCACAATCTAGGGAAATTATATCCACATTTAAAAAAAAAAAAAATCTTTTAATCATATTAGTAAATTTAACCATAAATATTCCACTAGCATAGGCTATCATGGTGAAATTCTCCAAACAAGTTTCTCCTATGCTGTCAGCTGGAGAAAAACAGTTTTATTTTATTCCTTCTAGGCACTTTGTACACCAGCAATAGCTGCATTTCAGTGGTGGATGAGGGGATGATTTCTGTGATGTCATTTCATCGAATGCATCAGGCAATTTGGAAACGAGTCACTATCAGAAAGGCTACAATGGGTGATAGAGAGCTTTCCATAAAATAAGAGACCTACCAGCGAATTATCTTTGCTCTAACACAACAGAATTAGCATATATTGACATCTTCCGGTAAACTAACAATCCATAATAACAAAGAGCTTCATTCAGTTAAGTTAAATTCACCAAAAGCTGTAAAATCCAAGAATGCATCTTCTAAGGTTACAAAGGACGGGCCTAGTATCATCTTTGTGAATGAAGAGCACAAAATGTAAGTTTTTAAAATTTGGCACATTTTTTTTTCCATGTCAAAAGGTTTTATCCAAAGTTTTAACAAAGACAGCAAACAAACATGGTTTTGGAGCATCAGGAGTATGAGAATCTCCTGAAAATCAGTTGCTCCTGTTTAGGATCCAAAAAAGCAACGCACATGGTTGATCGAGGCATCAAAATCTGAAAATTTTGGCTCGGGAAAAATCCCTCCTGTTAAAGCTCTCTTTAAACAAAAACATCTGTTTTGAGAGCAAATCTAGAGAAGAGCAGAAACTTGAATTTACATCTGCAGTATGTCACAAACTTCTCAAGAAATGATGGACAAGTCACTGGGGTTTTTTGTGTCTTCAGCCCTAAGGTATTAACTTTTTTTTTTTTTTTTTTCCTATTTCCTTTATTTTTTTGTCTATAAGCTCTTTCAAGTAGAGTCTTACAATATGTTTCTACGTTAAGCAGACAATGAAACCCCAATCTCATCTCAAACCTCCGGGCACTCCTGTAGCACAAATAATAAAGGTATGTTAATACATAGACACACTTAAAATATTTCCTATATTTAATTGAAAATTGTCCCTCAGGAGCACAGCTCTGCCCAGCTGCTTCACAGAGATGTGAGGGACGAGGGACAGAGTGGGGTCCTACACATCTACATTTCAAATAAATACAACCTAACCTGTAATTTTTAATCCAGTCTCACCGTTGAATCCGTTACAACTGGTGAGGGCATGTCCCAACTCTTCAGATGAGAAACTAGGACTCCAAAAAATTCGGTTAGGTAGCAACACCGGGGGCTTTGCCTTACTCCGTTGCCGTGTGAGCTCCAGCACCATCCTTCAGCAACTGGACCTCCTTGTCTTCTCACAGTTTATGTCCTCGGCAAGAACATCTCTCAGCGAATCATCCCGAGAAGTCAACTCAGACCTACCCTGGAGCCACAGTGCCTTTGGGTGATGGGACCGTGAAGCGGTGAAGGTCACGGCATCAACACATGGTGCTGCATCTGGGTGACAACGATGTGCCTCACTATTCTGGGGGTGCCTGTATATTTATAGGTACTCAGGCTGATTCTGGAAACATTTAACTTCTAAAACACTAGGGTTTAACGGAGCAAAGAGAATTTATAATGAGAAACTGTTAAGTGCTTTTATTTTAATGTAGTTCAGGAGACGAACAGCAAATCCATATTTACAGTTGTTTTTAAGATGTCATCTCATCATATATTATGCCTGCTTGCTGATTTCTCTTGTGAGCTATGTCCTGTGTGCATTAATACAGAGTGTGCAGGGCTTTTTTTTTTAAGCAAAGACTGCAATTTAAACATGCTTAGAAATAGGTCTTGTCTCCTGTGGAGATGTGAACCTTTACAACTCCCGTGGTGCATTGCAAGCTCAGTGCACTCCATGTCGGTAGGGATGCAAAACAACAAAAAAAAATCCCTATGTGTATCACATACATTTGTTATTGATGTTACAAATGCAGCCAAACTCAGGAAAAGTAAAGTAGTGTAGCAGAAGATGAAGTGTAAGACATATGGACAAATGAATAAAAAATGAACAGCCGTGACTCGAGATGCTTCCCGACATCAGAGGAAACGCCATTAATGCACCGGGAGGGTTAACTCGTGTGTGGGGGCAAGGGTTCTTCAGGCACTCATGCACAAAAAATAACATTGAAAGTTGCACCATGAGGAGAGGTTGTGTTTCTCTCTGCAAAAAAATAAGTCTTTCATCCAAGGAAACGTGCATTTATAAGGCTGGGTCACTTAGTTGTTTTGATCTCCTCGGCGTCCGCGACTGAGAGATCAGTGACACCCCAGAAGGCAAAGCATAGTGTTGTATCCATCCCTTTTCCCTGAAAACTAAGCTTTGCAACAAAGCTTCCTTTTGTTTTTTTTTTTTTTTTTTTTGAGTTGATGAATGTATATAAAGAAAAAAATATTCTTGGCTATCTGTATTATTTATATTATAATTTGGGATTAAGAGTTATTCTTAGGCATTCTGTTCTTCACTAACAAAGAAGGGAAACATTCAGCTTTTCTGTTCCATCTGTTGTCAACAGATCCTAAACATTTTGTCAAGGAAGCCTGTTTAGCTATTTTTTACAGCTGGAGAACTGACGTGTAAACAAACTAAAATGCCTTACAGAAAGTCAGCCGGAGTGAAGTGTATGAGTGGATTCTTCCGCGTAGGTATACGGGCAGGCTAAAATTCACTTTAACACGAGGACACTCTTAAAATCCACACAATATCTGATTTGGGGGAGTTATGCAAGATCTGTTCGTGATGTAAATAATGTGTGGATCACAAACTGACCCTTCGTTTGAGAGCAATTTGTCCATACTCTGTAAGAAAGCAAAGTCAGGGAGAAATGAAAGCAAATTGCTGCGTGAAGTATTTGCAGAAATGGCAGCATTCTTTAAATGACAGTCAGTTTTCAAAGGCAAGAAAGAAAATGAACAGTCCCTGGAGTCTCGAAGTGCCTTTACTTGTTAGTGTTGTGCTTTAATGTGATCTATGAGGGAAACAGTGAGATGCATAAAATTTAACATATTTTTGTTTGATTTTCACTGCTCCATTTTGTATTAAATATGCAAAGGGAAGAAAACAACCCAAAACTACATTAAAAAGCTTTTTGTTCCCTTTCATGTCTTTGTTATAATCCACAACTGTCATCTGTAAAGATTAGAGAAAATGAAGAACCTTCTTTCTCTCCTGATCCGCAGTTAAGATGAAGGTGAATTTGATGGAACCCTTTGTATTCCTACTGGTATGTTTGTTAAAATATAAATTCAGATCTAAAAGCTTTATCTTTGTTTCTTGTCACTTGTAATTGTCGATTTCTTTCAAAATTTTATTCCTTGAATAACGCAGGGATCTGTAAAAGTTTAGCTTCTGTGCCACCCGGAACGCTGGTGCAGCTCCTGAATGGTCACACTTGCATCAAGGCACGCAAAGACGAGACCACCCCGGCTGCCAGTCTCTCACCGTGCCGTATAGAGCCTCTCACACCGGTCCGTATAGACCAGGAGAGACCGTGCAGCCCCCTCCAGCAGTATAAAACACCTTACCGGTGTGAGTTGTTAACTCGTTCTTATTATTCATGTGGTAGCTCTAATTCTCCAAACTACTAATTAAGCAGAAATGGCTCACATCCATTAGATTTTCTCTTCGGAGCTTAAAATTTTCAGATGTGTGTAGCTCCAGGCTTTCTGGGAGGAGAGGGAGTAACTTTGAAAAGTCTTTGCTAGGTTTTGCTGCATATTATGCACTTTGCTTTCATTGCTGGGCCAGCATGATCAAAGGTTGAAGTTAAAAAGAGACATGAAAATAATATTTCAAGATGTGCACTCCAGCTTCCCAATCAAACTCTTTCAAGAGGGTGCATACGAATTCGTGCACGCTCGGGGAGATGAATGCAGTTTTTTCTTAGGTCGCATAAAGGCAACTGTACTTAAAAACTCTTTCTAAAATTACGCCTTGTTCTTCTGTTCTCACATACGTAAGTGGGGAGAGGAAGGGAGGTGCTCTGAAGAAGAACGTCCACGTTTCTGTAAGACTCTGGAATTTGGTACAGCTTTCCCATCATATTTAGTTTTTTAATGCTTTGAATATCTGTACAATAATCATTTTTATACACATTTTCTCATGGAAAGACTTAGGGCACTCTACAAATGGAAGTATTATTATGGATGTCAGAGGAATGGCCTTTTCTGACCAGCTTAAAACCGAGTCTCAACTTTTCACATCTGCATCTCTCTGCTTCCTCTCACATGGTGCAAACACCCTGTCATCAGCTGCAGAATTACTCTGTTGTTGCTCTTCAAATGCTTTTTTAAGGCAGCTTTGCTCTTGGGATGGCACTTACATAAAGCAAAGGCAGAGGCCACCCCGTCAGCGTTGGGAGGCTAACGGTCATCCTCTGGGTCTCCTCACGCCCAGCCTACCACCCTTCTCGTGTCAGCCTCTTACCTATTTCCCTTATTCCAGTAACTTATTAAAATATCCCAGAATGAGTTATCAAAATATCCCAGAATGACATAACAACGTCGTTAACGTATCGGAATACGCTCGGATAAAGTTAACGGTTAACGGTTGGACTAGATGATCTCCAAGGTCCCTTCCAACCTAGATCATTCTGTGATTCTGTGAAAGTTACTGTGTTCCACTTCTCCAATACACGAATTTAAACCACAGCTTTATGATCTACTGGAAGTTTTACGCAAATTATTACAGCTAGTGTGGTGGTTCAGATATTTGGGGGTTTACATTTGCACAATTGGTAAATGGAAATCTCCTTGGCATACTTCTTCCCCTTTCTTTTAAACATTTATTTCATGAGTAAGCTTTAATCCAAAGCTCCACAGACACGAGCCCAGTCAGTTCATTACTATGCTTAATGCCTTCTGAGTTGGATCAGTTCAGAAATCGTTACTTCCTAGGCGTAAAAGATCAGAATTAGCATCTGTGAATTTTCCAATATTGTTAAAACCACCATTTATCAGCCAATAACCTTGCCATTTATAACCACAAGCAAAGAATTTAAACATAGTTTTTTTTTAAAAAAAAAAAAAAAGGAAATGAAGTGGCTCACTACAAGTGGGTCTCCTTGTTAGAATTATTAATTTGAGAGTCAGTCAAGCACTGATTTCTCTGTCACAGAAAAGGCTGAATGAGAGCAGGGGATGCTTGCTCCTGAAATTTATGAGACTGACATCAAGTATCTTTCATACACTGCGGAGAGAAAATACAACAAATCCTTCACTGACAAAACTTAAGTCTCTGGATATTCTTATACTCTTCTGTACCTGTGGAGAGTGTCTCCAAGGCAATATGACCACTCAGTCATGAGAAAATCACTCTATTTAATTCAGTCTAGAGTACAAGTGTTACCTCTATATAGTTGTATTCAAGATGATCATCACACAGAATAAAGTTCTCAATCACTATTATGAAAGACTGAGTACTTTTCTTCATGTTTTTGAAGTGATTTATTCAGTAGCTGAAGTGTACTACTCAGACAAGTGCTGTAACAGCTCGGGTACAGGCTGATTCAGGCATTAAAATTTTTGCTTGAAGGAAGTAATTAATTAAATACCTGAAAAGTGATGTAAAGCTGCCAGATGACTTGTGCATATTGGTGTTACACTTGTATGATCAGGGGGGAAGGAATTAAAAAGCAGGCCACTCTGTGAACGTGTAGGTCTCCATCCTTCCCTATGGGTGATCTACTTAAGGAGATCGCCCATCGCTTCCAAGCCTCATAATTTCAAGCAGTTTTAATAGTATTTTTTTTAAAAGGATTACAAAGGTGAAGTGTCTAGTAGGATTTCTAAAGAGACTTGGATACCTGATTCCGCTCCAAAACCAGCAAGTACTAAACAGAAAGCACTTTTAGTCCATCATTAGCAGCAGATTGAAGGTGCAAAGATCTTTGGACTTTCATCATCAGCTCTAAACCACCGAATCCTGATGTGTAACTGCACACCGTGGCTAAGTTACCGTTACAAACACCCACCGTGGTCAACAGGGAGGAAAGGTCAGATGATGGAGCTGTTGGATGGCCTGAACGACCCTTGCTGTTGTCTTTTCCTCCTTGATGGACTACAGAAGTAACAAGGGCTGATGGGGTTCAAACTCAGGTGACTCAGTTAAACATCTGAAGTTGGGTAAAATAAAGAGTCTAGAGAGCAGGTCAGAGAGTTTATCATGAGTTCAGTCTTATCACAAAGGTTTCACCACCAAACACTGACCGCAAGCGAAGCTACCATCTTCTCTACAACCTGGCCACAGAGAAGATAAGCGGTCCCAAGCTTAGAGCTAAAAGCTACATGTTTTGTTTCTGACTCTGCCTCAACTCCAGTTTATGATAGTAGGAAGCAAACTAGGATTAGATTTTGGAATTGTAGAATTTTGCATAAAAATACAAATGACAACAAATCACTGTATTTCCAGCCATTTCTACCAACGGTACCCAACCATCCGTATTCTTAGGGCCTGCATGCAGGTGGCCAACGACGACCCGTGACCGCACAAGTTAGGGAAGGAGGAACAAAATCCCCACAAATATCAGCAGGAGGTCCTGCAGCCTTACATATCCAACAAGCAGGAATTACCACAGCAACCCTATCGCACATCTACGGCAGGAACCGTCAGACAAAGGGAGATCACGAAGGCAGGAATTTCCAGGGCAACCGATGCTGGGAAGGGAATAAAGCCAATGAACCAGCCTGGGGGCTGTTAGCTCCAACTTTCAATACCTACGTGCATCCCTCTTCTCCATGTCTCAACTGTAAGGTCTTTGGAAAGACGTCCGGGAGGTGCTTTTGTGCAGGTCTGAAGACGGAGAGAAGAAAATTGCTTCCAGGAAGAAGACCAGGCACACGTTAGGGTGTTTTGCATCCCTGTTGAACCCGGAACGGCACTAGTTTTAACAGAGTTTTTCACCATCATTTCTCTCAGGACTACAGCACAAGCTTGTAGAGGTAAAATAATGGCACACGTGGACCTGGATTATTGGGTTTGGGCATCGGTGTGCAAAAACAGCCACTGTACATGAGAGTCAGGCAGGATTTCTGAAAGGCAGCTGATGTCAAACAAATCTGATTGCTCTCTAATGAAAGTATCTACCGCTCCAGAATCTAAATCATACACAGGCTTGCAGTGTGCTTCAAAATAGCCTACAAAGGAACAATAAAAAGTAGAACTGCAGTGAACCTCGGGAAGCTGCAAAAACTCAATTTTTCAGCTAGATACATCACAGACAGGATTGAGGCGAAGTGGGGTGACCTCTCCACAGGCTCTGTCTAACGAGACAAAGGAGAGCTGGGGAGCCAAGAGGAAGCAATCGCTGAAAGCCACGAGGATCAAAAGGGAAGAGATCTTTGGAGGCGAGAGAAAAACTCACTGAAGTTCATCATTTATTTAGGTATCAGACTTCACTGTCGCTTTTCCATATTACGTTTAAGATAATGTATACCCCTCGTGCACAGGTGTCATAGGAAATTTTACAACAGGTAGGATGAGTCCACATAATATCTATTTTTTCCCCTTATTCCTGCCAGCAGCACATTCTGATTCATAACCTTATTGAAAACAGTATTTTTATTAGGAAAAGAATTCTGTCTCATCATTTTGTGTAATTTTCTTGTAATGGTTTCTAATATAGTGGGTGAATAATGTAGGAAGTATTGGCAACTGTTCTAATTTTTTAAAAGCTTTCTCTGCGCCCTTGGTCACATCCCTCTGGGGTTCATTTTCTGTGGATATTTAAATGATGGAATTTAATAAGTGCAATTATTCATGGAATTGATTTTCAAAGTTGTACACGTGAATGCTCAGAGAAGTCGAATTTAAAATGTGCACGTCAGGATTTCTGACCAAAGTGCTTGTATCCTTATCCAGTTAGAGACCAAATGCAGGCGGCTTATCTGGACAATGACAATTAAGTTACACCGCTCACTTTTTGAATATTTGCAATCAAAGCAAAAAATGTGCAATTAAAAGATACTTTCCATTTGAAAAATTAAGAACTTTCAGGAAACCTCGTTCTGTTGGAGGATGTGCAGCAAAAAAATGCCAACCCTGATTTCAGTGACTGAATTATTTGCAATTAAATATTTAATATGCTCAAAACAGTTTCTTGAAATTTTCTAGATGCCTGAGTGCTACTTCTGTAATTAAAGTATATTAGTGAAACATCCTCCCTGACTTGCTGGACCTCACATGCACTTCTGCCTGCTGGCAGAGCCAAGAATATAGGAGGACCCTTTTAATCCACAGAAACAGTTCTAATAGCTGAAGCACACCATCAGCTTTCCACAAATACCAAGTGTAGTTACCCTGTGAGAAGGCTTTTGTAGCTGCAAGTTGTTCCTAGCATATCTTCCACCCGATGGTAGTGGCTATCAGAGGTCCTATGAGCAAATATATCCACTGGTCATTTAATACAGGAAGGAAAACAAACACTAAAGCTTCACCAAATCCAAGTTATTTCTCCACTTTTAGTGAGAGCTGACCATTTGGAACTTTATAAAATTGAGCTGTGTAGGCATCTCCTCCTTAGCTCTTGCCAAAGCCAAAGCACAGTGGCCTAGATAGTCCCTGTCCATATAATTTTCTTTTCTACTACTTCTGGGTTAACAGTGGTGAAGGACTCAACTGAAAACTCATTAAAGATACGAAAAAACTTAAAATAGGCTTGGGAGAAACTGAATCCCTTTTGGAATTAAAAAAAATACTTTGCATTTAGTCCCGCCCATTCGTTATTAGACACAAACATTCCCCAGTAATAGCTTTTATCTTTATATTCCACAAAATTTCTTCAATAGTCCACTCGGATATCTTTCCATTTTGCATAATAACTTTGCACTTGCCCAAAACGTTATCAAATCTGCCTTTTTCTGCAGAACCCACCGAATATTTGGGAGCGTTTAGGCTTTTTGCAAATACCTCCATCATGACGTACACATCTGGACAGAGAGAAGCTGTTTGATAAAGCACCAGTAGAAACAGTTTATTCGACTCTCCAGGTTTCCCCAAGGCAACAGCAAAAAGGTTGGACAATGCGGTTTCATAGCGCTGTAAAACACCAATTCCAAAGAAAAATGTCCCCAGATATCACAGTTTTGGTTGGTTCTATAGAATTGAGATAACTAGTCTAGCTGTGCACCCCCAATGCACCAAGTTAATGAATCTCCCTGTAGTATCTGATCGTTCCCAGGTTGTCAAGCAGAACTTACCATTTTTACGTGGAATAAAAGTGCTAAAGAAGAAATGATGAGGAAACCATTAAACTTTTTGACTTCCTTTAAACTTTGAACTGTTTTCCCAGTGCTAGGAGAACGGTCCGTCACCACTGGAAGGATCCAGGTCCCTGCATACCATGCTGAGAATTTAGATGAACTGTCACAGAGGCTGTGCCATGAATAATGAATAACCACCACTCTCTCGGCACCATTTTGACAGACACGAAATTGGAGTTTTGCGATTGCCATTAAATTCAAACATGGGAGGCCAGCCCAGGGAATAAGATTTTTAGGTCCAGTTTTCTGCACAAGTGGGAGTCAGTATTAGAAGCGCATGATTTAATAAGATCTACTGAATAAAATGAGCATTTGAGCAACGAAATTTGACATATTTGAGAGCGTCCAGAGTTTTGAAGGCAAGACCAAACATAAAATGGAATGCAGAAACAGCTTAAGCAAGCAGCGTATAAACGAAGCACCGGCGAAAGCCTAAAAATAAACCCGCAAAAATAGCATAATCTCAGAGGAACCTCTTTTTGTGAAATGAAATGAATGAAAACAATTACTTACCCAAATTTTCAATGGAATAATAACGCTGTTTACTGTCCACTCGCACGGTCTCAGCATACGGACTGCCTACGCCGTAGCCGATGATGTACCCGCGGACGACAATGTTTGGGTTCAGTGGCGGAGTCCAACTCATGACGATACTTGTTGTCAAGGGCCTGACATGAAGAGAGCTTGGCTGGTCAGGAACCTGAGATTCTGGGATTCAAAGAAAAAAAAAAAAAAAAGATAAAAGTATAAATTAATGTTCTACTCAAGGTTTGAGTTTAGATTAAAAATATGTGCACAAAAAAACCCAACCAGGTGCCCCAGAGTTACATGCAGAGCTTACATGCAATTTCATTTCTGAGCTACATCCTTCCCTTCCAAGCGCACCGATAAGCCTCATCCTGGTTTTAAATCAAATATCTCCTAGTGCTTTCCACCTTTAGCATAAGGCTACAGGAGAGCTTTAAAATGATGCAGGAAAATGAAAGATGACCCGCAAAGGAATTTCCAGGAGGACAACTTTTCTCTTCCCTGGTCTATTTGCAAGTTCAGCAGGATCCTGACAGCTGATTGCATGAGTTGTGTGCACTCACAGATTATTTAGCAAAAAGGTTTCCTTTGTTAGTGATATACTTGTACATTCTGACAATAATCTGTCTCTTTCCCATGAAAACAAGACGTGAATTTCACTCTTGGACATACATCTCTTGCTTTGAAGCTGCTTTAAATAACACACCAATGTTTCAAAAATGAAATAATAGAATGAGAGATTTTCTGTACAGGTATTCCCAGGTAAAATTCATTAAGTAGTAATTAATCACTTGGAGTCTGTTTGCCTTCTACAAGCCTAATTTTACTGTAAAGGTTAGAGGAGTAAATGCCTTTTGTTTGAGTTTACCAGGTAACTACCATATCACAAGTCTCTTCAGAGGAGCTGCACAGTAGCTTGTCTTTTTGAGAGCAGAAAGAGACAAGTTACTATTTTTCCCCAATAAAAAGGCTTGCAATATAATAGACGAAAGCCTATACGGAAGGCAACAAGGACAGGGTAGAAAAACCAATAATAATATAAAATGATGTAAACTCCAACAAAAGACACTTCACAGTTGTGAAGCATTCCCACTGTAAACCTTGGAAAAGGTGATAAAAAGCAGAATTAACTCTTTTCAGTAACCAGCGTGACACGTGTCCTCAGCATTTTACGTGCTTTCCGATGAATTCTTATGACCACATTAGAGCACTCTGAAAACCGGTTGCACCTTCAGGGAAGGCTGATCAGTACGTTACCAGTCTGAACCACCCAGCAACTTTAGAAGTCCTTTGCATTCAACTCCTTAAAATTGCAAAGCACGAGGTCTTGTTTAAAGGTTGAAGAAAATTCACCGAAAAGTCGCTACTCACAAAAAGAAGAAACAGATTGCACCAGTAGTGCCACTGTAAGTCAGGTTAACTTGGCATTTACCCCCAACTCCACTCCCAAACTCTGTTTTAATGCAGAAGCAAAAGTTACTGGAGCAGCTGTTCCTCAACAGTGCTGTTTGAAAAACAAACGACAGAAGCATTTCTCACAAGCCCCAGCGATAAAATAACAATTTAATGCCTTGAAATGAGAAGCTGGATAACGTAGCAAGACTGCAATTCCTCGAACTTCCTAAAGTAGCAATTCTCAGGCAGCAAAGGAGATCAGAGCATTCAAAGAACCGATTGCCTTCAAATGATAATTTTTACATCTGACACAACACAGGGATTTCAATTGCACCACAGATACCTCTAGGCAGCCGTTTAGGTGAAAACTACTTTATTCAAACATTTCATATTCTTTATTTCAAACAATTCAAATATGCGACTCATGCATTTCAGAGCTAAATCATGACTTGTTGTTTCAAAAAGCAAAAGGCAGTTTAACTTCTTGTACCCTTCTTGTGAATTAAGTGTTGAAAATGAAGCTGGGGTGAATGATATTTTTGAATTATTGTTTGAACATTAAAGTTGCATAAACACAGAGTTGGTTTTTGAAATTTTCTTTTTTTTTTTTTTTTTTTTTTGGTTTTAGCTTTCTGTATAAAGCAATTTTAATTACATTTTGATCAGCTTTACTTTCAAACATTTTCTGGAAAAAACATTTTTCTTATTCTGAAACAGCTCCAGATTTTATAATTTGTGTTATGTGGTTCACAACCCAAAGTACAAAGTTAAATGTCAGAATCAACTATTTTTTTCCCCTCAAACAAAATCTTTTTTGCTTCTCTTTACAACGAAGCACATTTTCCACAGTAAGGGCTTCTGCCAAACATAACACAGAGCCAAACATCTAAACCCATCAGTTCTTCAGGCAACTGGACCATCCAGCCTTTGCATGGCTCTGCTGATTCTCAGCGTCCCAGCACTCAGATATCCAGGAGTAAAATTCTTATTGACACATATATCTCATATTTCTGCTTTTTTTTTTTTTTGTCAGGCCATTTCCTTGCATGTCTTCTAGATCAACACATTTACTTTTGTATCTCCTGGGCTTGAACATGATGTCAGCAGTACATCTGAGAAGCAACCTTGAGATCCCGTTCTCCTACATGAAGTGTCAACTGAGTTCTTCATCCTAAACCCCAGATGAACCAAATTTACAATCCTGCTTCTGACTGCACCAAGAGTTTATCGCTTTCCTCTCGGGTGTTGAAATTTTTGGGTAGTTGTAAGCAGACACACGAGCTGTGGATGTCAGCCAAGCTCCCAAGACAGCATCTGGCAGGCAGGAGGAGAGTTCCTCAGGAGATGTCCCCATGAAATCAGATTTCTGGGTGCTGCATTTCTTGCTCTCTTCCCTTACGGGCAATTAGGCTCCCAGGAAATGGAAGCTGAAGTTCTGTGTCACTGCCTGGTGTGACATCTCCTCCTGGGATGTCACATTTGCTCACACGTGCCTCCGAGTCCTTCGCTGGGTTTCTACGTGATGGCTTGAGTACCCACGTCTTCCATCCAGGAACTACTGCACTTAGCGCTACTTAAAGGTCCCTAATTCCACTGTCAAGCTTGAAAAATGCTTTACATTTCGGTCACTTTAGCAATTTTCTTAGAGGTTCAAAGATGTATGGTTTACGAAGTCAGGGTACTTTTTATTCATCCTATTTTGTTCACATATTTCCCCAATCACTTTTCAGTATAAATTACAATATGATAGCAGTCTAGCTTGTCATGCTCTTAAAGCACTAATTTAGAGCTGAAGCTAAACTATATCGCTATCTAATATGTATAACAGCTTCCATCTGTTCAATGCAGTAATCAGAAACCAAGCATCCTAAACCCATTTTCCTGGAGGATACCTTTGCTAAGTTGATCAGAGATTCTCTTGCATCTTCACTCAAGCTATTTAAAACAGACCCTTTGGGGAAAACACTGCTTTCCATTTCTTTTTTTTTTTTTTTCTTTTTAAAGCACAAAATTTGAGGCTGAAAATAAATATTTAAAACCTTCCCAGCTGTCAGTAAAGGCATGCGAGCTTTCTAGGGAACCTTGAAGAAGCAGCTATGTTTGGATTTCTAATCGCTTTAAAAAAAAAGTCACTAATTAAAATGAATTTCCATTGGGAGTCGATGCCGTTCTCCGGGATACTGTTTGTCTTCGTGTTGCTGATGCCAACCAGGCTTCCAGTGAAAGCAGGAGAAACCGCATTAGCCATGGGAGCAGAGGGAACTGCAGTTACCAGCCTTGCTCCAGCCCACCCCTGGTTAGTCAACACTTGCAGGACTTTGCATAACTACAGTAATAAGATTTCTCCCCAGGTTTTCTCAGAGCATTTCTATCTCGCGTGCCACAGAGCGCATTCCCCGCATCAGGCTGCTCCAGCTTCGCGAGGAGAACCCATCACTTCTGCAAATGCAAATGCATGGAAATACAATACATGAACAAAACGGCTTGGCTTGAATTTATTTGCACGCACCCACTTCCATCGCGCGTCTCCTGTGATGACTCGATTCATGCCTATGCGTGTATTTGGGCCTAAAGACTTCAAAGGAACGTAGCGTCTACTAAATACAAATCAAACTGAATGTGCTCAGATGTGTTACTTTCTTTTTGCACACTGTGGTGCGTTCAGAATTTCTTTTTCCCTCTTGCCAGCGAGAAGTCAGCCGCTTACACCTTAACAACATCACTTCTAGCTGAAGCATAATTAGAAAGATATCATCACGCACGGCGGCGTGGCGTGATCCGTTGGTATGGTTACACCACGTCTAGAAGCATTACCTCTTCTTTAAAACCCTGATGAGACACCCCAGGTTCCCCCATTTTGCGTGCCGAGCACTGCGGTCACTCCCAGTCCACCGGAAAATTGCATTTGGACATAGGAAAAGGCAGAAATTCTTCAATTTCCAAGGGTTGATTTTTGAGCTCGTAAGGAAATCCGGCCAGTCAAAAGAAAGGCAACATCAAGTACTACAGTGTATTTAATCTGATTATTTATTTATTCTTTCATCCAGTTGGCTTTTGATCCTTTTTAGGTGACTTATTTTGTTTTAGCAATTTTCATCAGTTTCCTTGTATTTTCTATTCATCTCCTTTCTGCTGCGTATTTGCTTCTTACGGATTGTCTGTAGTTTTACTGTGACTTCCATCTGTCAGATTCTTTGTTCCATTCGATTTGCACTCTGTTTAATTTTTTTAGGTAGACTTTTTCATTACTCTCCTTTCATTCCTGTACTACTTCAAATATTCCAGTCATTTTATCTAACCCTTTCATTTCAGTGTTTTTCTCCCCTTTTGTGTCAGCATCTGCACTGATTTATATAGCCCACATTTTTCAGGTATCCGCATCCCATCATCTTTCACTAATTATTCAGCTTTGTTGCCAACCTGCATTTCTAACATCCGCAAATAAAGGCTGGGAAACCGGATTTGACCTATTTGAATATTTGCTTAGTGAATTGTTAGGATTGTTGGCATCGTTTTCATCGTTTCTTTGATTGATTATGTTTATCATTTATGAAGTTACAGATTCGCTTTGCCGTATTATTGCAAACAGCCCTGATGCCCAGGAGCTAAATTCTGGCACAAAATTATTTTAACAATGGGTTCTGACTCCTTGGTCCTGGGTGACAACAGAGAAACACGACCCAAAGCATGTGGGACCCAGGAATATACGAAAACATCTGCTGGTGGGTGTTTAGACCCCGGGTGTGTCACCCTAATCTCAGCCTGGGTGACAACTGCTGTGACACCCCTCAGCTAGAAGCCTTTAGGAGCCAACTGCTTTTAAAAAAAGATGCATTTACCATCGAGATCGTTCTCGGGTGTTTCTGCTGTGTACCAGTCCGAGGGGGGCCCTGTCCCGTTCACTGTCATGGCAGCCACCTGGAAACTGTATTGGCTTCCCTTCTCAAGTCCTGTTAAAAAAAAAAAAAAAAAAAAAAGCAAATAAAATTTGTACAGAAAGAAGATGAAGAAACAAATTAATGACAATACCAGAATTTGCAACAGACTTGGTGTAAAATGAAATCTCTAGTAATAGCCCGTTGGATTTGCCATATGTAAGGAAATAGATAGAAATGCAAATATATAAAAATATATATGCAAATATATAGAAAGGGGTTCCCCCAGCACACCACAGCCCACGCAGTGTCTCAGAATCACAGAATCATTCAGGTTGGAAAAGACCCTCGGGATCATCGAGTCCAACCCTCAGCCCGACTCTACAAAGTTCTCCCTTACCCCACATCCCCCAACAGCTCATCCAAATGACCCTTAAACACACCCAGGGATGGGGACTCCACCCCCTCCCTGGGCAGCCTATTCCACTCTCTGACCACTCTTTCTGGGAAACATTTTTTCCTCATGTCCAGTCTGAACCTCCCCTGTTGCAGTTTAAAGCCGTTCCCTCTTGTTCTGTCACTAATCACCTGTGAGAAGAGACCAGCACCAACCTCTCTACAATGTCCTTTCAGGGAGCTGTAGAGAGTGATGAGGTCTCCCCTCAGCCTTCTCCTCCTCACACTAAACAGTCCCAGCTCCTTCAATGGCTCCTCACAGGATTTATTCTCCAGGCCCTTCCCCAGCCTCGTTGCCCTCCTCTGCACTCGCTCCAGCCCCTCGAGATCTCTCTCGTATTGAGGTGCCCAAAACTGGACACAACACTCCAGGTGTGGCCTCACCAGTGCAGAGCACAGGGGGACTATCACCTCCCTGCTTCTGCTGGTCACACTATTTCTAATCCAAGCCAGGATGTCTCGCTGCCCGGTTTGCACGAGCGATGCCTGGGCAGGGCTGTAGCACAACGGTGCTGGGGGGAGGTCGTTATTCACGTGGGAAAAGACATTTTTGACCAAAAGAAGAGGCTTCAAAAACTGAATGAGGGCTGCACCGGCCCAGGATTAGTTTAGGTCGTAATTTCCATCGGTTGTGCTCGTACATATAAAATTAATGGAAGTCCAATTAGTAGAAAAATGAAGAATTGTTTTACATAACTAAGCCATTAATTGCACACTTAACAAAACCAGCTCACTGCTTTTAACACGCAGGGAACTGCAGGAACACTCTCCTTATGCATAAAATTTGCAGGCTAGGAACTGGATTAGCAACTGAAGAGCGTTTTGCTTTCTGGTGCTCCTGATTAACTTCAGAGCACTCAGTTCAGACAAAAACCGTAAAGTCTTACCAATATTATGAAATAAGCACGAATTCGGAAATAGACATTTTCCTCTGTGGCTAAAGCCATCAGAAAACAATTACTGCCGCGTTCCTGAATGTGCCACAAGACTTCCAAGTCCCTGAGGTGGGGATACAGGTTTATCTTTTTGCTCAGTCTATACTGACCACAAAGCACAGGGAAAAATGTTTCATTTAATTGCAAACATTCTCTGGAGAACAAGGCTCATAATTAAAAAGAGCAGTTAACATTTAGCTGACATGGAAGCCTACTCTAAAATTGATAGTGGCTATTTAAAAACCTGCACTGTAACTCTGAACTCCTTTGCTATTGCAGATGTTCTTATTATCCCATAAAGCACCTGCCTACCAAATAGGATTGCAGCAAAGATGCGAAGTGCCGAGACGTTAATATTTAAAATGTCCATTTAGAAGAGCCACATGGCTCGGTCTCCAGCAATCACAATATATGCATGCAGAAAGTAATAACAAGACCTGCATATTTTTCTTAATTGCTTTGTAAAACACGTATTCCCAAGCTTTGTGAAACAAAGCCCTTCACTTCGGGCTGTACGGAGGCACCAGGACTCCCGCAGCTCTTCAAGCCCGGAATAATTCATGTGAAAGAAAAGAGTTTGCTCAAGACGTGGGGATGTACAGCCATAGAGATTAATCTGCTCTGCTCCCAGGTGGCACACAGCGGCTTTCACTTCCCACAGCCTTTCCCCCTCGCCGAGGGTGCGATCCACAGGGATGGGATCGGCAGGGATGGTGGGAGCGGAGCTCCGGAGGTCCGTGCCTTCGCTCTGGGACTTAACGGCATCGTTACGTTTTCTTGTCTAAGCCATCAGAGCAGCAGCAACTCAAACATCTGAGAAGTTTTCATCGTTATTTCTACTTCGTCTGCCAGCAAATAGATCCTTTCCAACTCGTTCAACAAGCTTAACACGCTCTCTTTCCCCCAAGAAAGAAGTGGTTGTGCAGCCGTTAGTTATGTTGCCTTCACAAGGGGTTCCATGGGGAATTTGGTCAAGAGCAAGGTTAGATGACCAAGTTGAGATTTCATTATTTAAGGTCTTCCTCATAGAAACGTTCTACTTTTGCTTTTATTTATTTTTGAAACAAAATACTGCTTTTTCTTCCAAACCAGAAAATGATACGGTTTATTCTGAAATATGCAATTCAGAATTCTAATTCTCACAGATTACACTTTACATGTGAAAGTAAACATAATGCAGGTCTTCTGAGGTGAAATCATGGCTATACTGGATTCAGGGGCAAAAACTTTGACAAAGTCTAATTTTTGCCCTTGACACTTTGCTACTTTCTCGGTTATGGCTTGGGCATAATACAAGAACCCCGGTGAAATTCATTTTCACCCCCCAGAATTCGCTGTTACCCTTACGATACTCATCTGGCTACTTTCTTTCATCACAATTATAGTTTTGCTATGATCTACTGTTGCACTTTTTATTCTGTGAGGAGATATTTTCCATCGAAATTCTTGGCAAAGAAACCAGCGAAATCGATACTTTTGCACCCATGAGAAAAATATGAGATGTTGATTGAATGCTCTAAAAAAAAAAACCAGCTGAGGCTTAAGATATTGGACACAAGAAATTCAGCTTCAAATTCATTAATGATAAAATCCAGGAGACAAACATATGATAAAAGCATTAAGGAAAAAATTGGTTTAGAAAAAGCACCATAAAGACTGTCTTTGTACAACACAATAAATGCTACCTGCCAGCAAAGAAATCAATGTTCCCTTGAAGTGAAAGTATATTTTATTCCCAAAGCATTTAATTCATCAAAACCTTGCAAGGCTGTACCATGTGAACACTGACCTGTGAACAAGTACCAGAGGTTGTTTGGCTCCAGTGTTTCAATCTCACCCCTGCGGGTAGTCTTTCTATGTCGGATTTTATAGCCCGTAATAAATCCATTTTGAGTACCTGGTGGTGGAGGCAACCAGCTAACTTTGATGCTCTGTAAAAGAAGAGATATTATTGCTGATTTTTTTTTTTTTTTTCCCGGCAAGGAAATGACAGAAATAAAGCACATAAAATGAATTAAAAAAAAAAAAAGGAAAAAGAAAAAGGCTATGTTTTCTAGTAGCAACATGTATTCAACTAAGTTATCGTTTTGAGAAGAAAACCAAATCAAATCTAAAAAGTTTCACACTGGCATAAAGAAAACTGTACATTCTCTAGCTATTTAAACAATGGATTTAGATAGCAAATTTTCTCCATTTTCAGGAATTTTTAACTTCAGCAGGCCACTAGAATACCTAAGATACCAGAAATGTCAGCTCTGGGGTTGAGTAGACACTACAACTCATTCTTGCTTTGCAGCCCAAAGTGCCAAAGTCGCCTCTTTTTGACCGTAAGATACAAGTATCAACCTGAGCAGTTCTAACCATTTTGTGCCATTTTAACTCCACAGACGTTCACAGAGATGTTACTGCACCCTCGTTATATCAATGTAAGTGAAACCTCTTGGGAATAAAGTTACTGCCGATCCGAAGACGTAAGATAATTTTTGCTGAGTTATTTGACAGAGTCAGCAGCAACGGAATTAACCAAGACCAATCGCTTCTTTTTGTCTAAATATTGGTGTCTAGCTTCAATTGTACGAGGGATCTTATCTCAGTCTAACAGCCCAAACTGAAACCGTCCCTTCCTGACGGCTCCTGAGACAGCCCTACATGTCCAGACACCCGTCTCTGCCACCTCTCTCCTTGGAGAAAGGTCTGATGGAATTTTGTCGCTGTGATACAGACACCAGCCCATCGATTTGGCCCTTCCTGTCCCCTTGTCTTGCAACTTTTCGTCCTTCCCATGCTTAGCGGAGGTTTGTGCGGCACTGCAGGGCTCATTTTCTTTTCAACCCCATTCATTTCCCAATAAACCCCAACACTCAGCGGTGCTTTTACCGCCGCAGTCACAGAATCATCTGGGTTGGAAAAGCCCTTGAAGCTCCTCCAGTCCAACCATGAACCTCACACTGACCGTTCTCAACTCCACCACATCCCTCAGCGCTGGGTCAACACGACTCTTCAACCCCTCCAGGGATGGGGACTCCCCCCCTGCCCTGGGCAGCCCATTCCAACGCCCAACAACCCCTTCTGCAAAGAAATCCTTCCTAAGAGCCAGTCTGACCCTGCCCTGGCGCAGCTTGAGGCCATTCCCTCTTGTCCTGGCGCTGGTTCCTTGGCTCAAGAGACTCATCCCCCCTCTCTGCACCCTCCTTTCAGGGAGTTGGAGAGGGCCATGAGGTCTCCCCTCAGCCTCCTCTTCTCCACACTAAACCCCCCCAGTTCCCTCAGCCGCTCCCCATCAGACCTGTGCTCCAGACCCTGCACCAGCTCCGTTGCCCTTCTCTGGACACGCTCGAGTCATTCAATGGCCTTTTTGGAGTGAGGGGCCCAAAACTGAACCCACTCATCGAGGGGCGGCCTCACCAGTGCCGAGTCCAGGGGTAAGATCCCTTCCCTGTCCCTGCTGGCCATGCTATTTTTGATGCAAGTCCACTGTGCTTCCAGACTTTGAACAGCAAGACCTCCTTCCTGAGCAGCAGCAGCCAGTTGGTCGCACAGCTGCGGGGACGTGTGTTTTCCCTGCATCGCTTTAATCACACGGAATTTCATTTACTCTGTTATCTCCCAGGCACTCAGCATTGTAAGGGTTTTTAGCAATCAGCTTTTGCGTTTGCTACACTAAATTGCTAACCTGTGTTTCCTCGCTCTCCATCCCGTGCACTAGCCACTGTGGATGCATCGCTGGGCGACTCCGCTGCCGGTGCTCCTCGGCCGAGAGAAGCCAACACCTCTCTCCATCTTTTGTTCTAAATCGCATCGGTTGCTTATCACAAAGGGATCTTTTTCCTTACACTGCAGCAGCTGCTTTTCTTCAGGAGCCTTTTGTGAGGGATCTTATCAAAAAGCTGGAGGAAACCCAAGCCAACGATATCAACTGGATCTCCTCGCCCATGTGCTCAAGGATTCCTTCAAAGGACTTTAATAGGCGTGTGAAGCAGGACTTTCCTCCACAAAAGCTGTATTGATCCCTCCTCATCATATCATGTTCATCCATATGTCTATTCATTGTGTTCTTTATTATAGCTTCTATCAGTTTGTCCAGAAAAAAACACCAGATTTATTGGGCTGGACTGATAAGAGAGCTGATATTGTACATCAACAGTTCTCTGCTAAAACAATCTGGGTACCAGCTGTTCCTTGCAAGTCTCCAATCCCTCGAATGTATTTACTCAGCACGATATAAGGTATTCAGGGCATTAAGGGTTTCTTGTGGAACAAGACCTCACAATTGTACAGTTGCATCTATATGATTTTTTACAGCACTGCATTACAAATTTTTAGACAAAGAGGAAAGTCAACCACATCACAGTGGATAGTTTTTGACCAAATACATTTTATTACCATTATTGAGTTGCTTAGTCCCTGCATAAATACGTTACAGCACATATCAAATTAATTATTGCAATAGAAAAATCAATTTTGCACATATACTGCCCAGTGATTTATTGTTACAATCAATTATACATTTCAAAATCAATACTTCAGGTTTTCATTGCTGAGTGAAATAATGCAGAGTTGTTTTGCATTAGGGCAGAACAAACTCCATTTTTCAAAAACAGAGTGATTGTTTTAAAAACAGATTTGGTCACTTTGCATATTGAAATTGCCTACATATAAAATGTTTATGGGAGAATGCAAACACCCAGAGAGTGGCTTTAAAACACATTTCCCAGGTAGAGAAGAAAGCAGAGAATTTGGATATTTTCTCAGAGGGGGGGAAGAAAGAACAACTCCATCTTTCTCCTGTCCTTTCCAAGAGCAACAAAGCTCTTCTGAAATCCCAGCTGCCACCATACGGGGAAAAAAAAAAAAAATATATGGAGAAGAAACAATAAAGAAGTGGAGGGACAGGAATGCTTTCAGGGACCTGTTGCACAGCTCATGCAGGTAGATGGTTACAGGAATGATTTGTGCATTGAAAAATCCCACCACATGGGGCGAAACACATTGGTCTCTCGGTTTGGAAAGTGCAGCAACATCAACTTTTCCCCAAAGGTGCCACTTACAGGATATTTAGAACTGAACCAGCTGATAGAAACCACAAGTGCATTTTGAAAAACATCCCATCATTTGGAAGACCTTCCAATGACCCAGACTTTTGAGTGGATCTTTGGGTGGTCCACCATCATTTCCAAACCACAGGCTCCATTTTGTCAATTTATTTAAAACAGAAAAGATTGCTGAGCTGAGTGTGAGCTAACACAGCTGGGAGGCCCCAAGACAATCTGTTGCCCTCTAGGAGAGGTGTTGGTTATGGGTGTGGAGAGGAACGGGTCTTCAGGCCGATGTCCACCCAAAGAAAAAGAGTTTCTTGCAAATGGAACAATACTCAAGCAACAGATCTGCCACTGGGGTGGTTTAACCCCTCGATGGGGCCACTCAGCAAACATTTCACAGATCTATAGATGGTACAATCATTTTGGAAATGGAGCAGGAGTGGCTCCAGTCTCACTCAAGCCATTTCATTGTAAGGCTGCAGAGGAGGCTGGGGTGCTCCATGCAAGACCGTGACCAGGCAGCATTGATCCTATCTTTCTGTGCAGAAAAAGCTCTGAAGGCTCCCAAAGGAAGGACACACCAGCATAAGGGTCGCTATGTCCAAGCACGTTCTCCAAGCACGTCCAAGAATGTGCCCAAACACTGCAGAGGACAAAACCTGTTGCACACAGGCCTAGTACTACATGCGTACAATTACTCGTGAGATTTAGACACGCGTAGTTTTTAGGGATATAAGGAACTATTACAGCCATGCTATTTCTAGCCTGAACTTGACACTAATTCGATTTAAAAAAGACAACAAGAGTTCCAGCAGAAGCATCCAAGCACTTGGAGCTGCGACACCTGCAAGCACTGAGCCGTTTTTACCAGACCCCAAATATCTCCTCCTCTGCCTTGAAGTCAACAGTGACTTCACATCTCCCTGCACAGCAGGTCTCACAGAAGCAATGGGTTTGATCTAACACTCAAGGTAGAATAAATAAGATCTTCCTTATGATTAGAGGAAAAAGCAGGTTCTTTACAGATCCACCTAAAGCTGTCACTGTAACGGTAACAGTTCACTTTCACCTCAACCTGGTCTCCATGGACACTGCAACGATGCTTTTTATCAATAGTACTTAACATGTGACCCTTTGCTCCAGGAAAATCAATGACTAAGGTTCTGACGGGCTTCTTGTCCTTTCTTCTGCTTAAGAGAGAGCAGTAATGACTAGTGCTCTAATCCTTCACACTTTATCCGCGAGGTAACCAACAAAAAGAAAATATTTCCTTTCTGTTATACCAGGTCTGGTGAAGTTCCCGCTGACTGAAAAAGGGGAAACATAACCCCCATTTTTAAAAAGGGAAATAAAGAAGACCCGGGGAACTACAGGCCAGTCACTCTCACCTCTGTGCCTGGCAAGATCTTGGAGTGGATCCTCCTGGAAACTCTGCTGGGGCACATGGAAAATAAGGAGGTGATTGGTGACAGCCAACATGGCTTCACTAAGGGCAAATCATGACTGACAAATTTGGTGGCCTTCTATGATGGGATTACAGCGTTGGTGGACAAGGGAAGAACAACTGATGTCACCTACCTGGTCTTGTGCAAAGCTTTTGACACTGTCCCACCTAACATCCTTGTCTCTAAATTGGAAAGATCTTGATTTGATGGATGGACCCCTCGGGGGATAAGGAATTGACTGGACGGTCGCACTCCAAGAGTTGTGGTCAATGGCTCGATGTGCAAGGGGAAAGCGGTGACAAGTGGTGTCCTCAGGGGTCGGGGTTGGAACCAGCACTATTGAATGTCTTTGCTGGGGTCATGGACAGCGGGATCGAGGCCCCCTCAGCAAGTTCCCGCCGACACCGAGCTGTGTGGTGTGGCCGACACGCTGGATGGAATGTCCTGGACATTGCAAAATGGCCCTTTACAGATTGCAAACGATATGGCGTGATCTCTCCTAGTTCAACTGTATTTGATAAACCTTTTCAGGGAGAACAGACATTGGCCCAACAGTTCTAATTAAACCTGAGCTGAACCTTTAAACATCCTTCCTGTAGTTTCCAGAACCATAGGATATTTTCATTTTTCCATTTTCATGATTATTTAGCAGAATAAGAAAAAGCTGAGATACTATCTCTACATTGATTAGAAATGTGGAGCATCAGAAATCTCATGAATCTTATCAAATCAAAGTTTCTGGATGTGCAAAGACCATGTGTCAGTTTATTTTAGTCAATAGTCCTCTGGACATAAATATTTATTAACAGATATTTGCAAACATTTGTTCAGTTATGGTAACAGAGGACTAGTACTTGCGTTATGAAATCTCTCTGTTGCACTTTGTCTCTACACATATGCTTTTCTTCCGATTTTTTCTTTACTAAATCCATTCTGTAGATATTATTTTCCAATGGAAATCAAATTTTCTACAATCAAACAGCCAGATACACAAATCAAGTCTTTGATACAACAGAGCCTTGAAGTGATATGCTGGAGGAAGACTCCAAAAACTCACTAAGATTTAAAGTAGAGGCAATCATGTGCCTTAAAGGTGTGGGCTATTCTGCCTGAAAAGCGGAGCCAAACTAAACCAAAGTGGGAATAACACCTGTGGAAAAACAGCCAGGACACACTCTGAGCTGTCAAAGAGGGATGGGATGGGATGGGAGGGGAGGGGAGGGGATGGGGCTCACAGACCTCCTAGGACCTTTTAAAGGGTATGACAGGTGCTACCCAGGATCAAAGTCCATTAGAGATTTCACATTTTTGGAAGAAATTTTGTGGGTTAAAATTTCTCATCTACCAGCTGATGGTGAACTATATACTGGATGGTTGAGTTAATGTAAGTTAACTCAGGTTAAAAGGCAAAGCCTGAACAATTGCAAGGGAAGGGAAGGGAAATAAATCGAGAATAAGAGAGTCTGTTGCAAATTTATGTAGATTAAACATCTGGACCACACCTCGTTTGGAAAAAGCTGGAAAAAGTTCAAAAAACAAATAACTTGATGATTGCATGCCACAGCAAAATGGGCTATTGCTCTCCAATACGGCCAGCAGCAAGAAACGGCACATTTCTCGTTCCAAATATGACCCATCCGTGAGCCGGGATTTGAAACTCATATCCTGAGTCAGCATATTTGGGAGTCAGGTGAGAGCCTCGGGCAATGATCTCACAGAAACACTGAACACTCCTTCTATATGGAAAGTAGGAATAACCTTTAGGTACTTTCATAAAGCGTTCTGAGATTTTGCAGAGCTATTTTAAATCTTACGTACTCCTACTGCCTTTGCTTAGCTTTTATTAGCAATAGCAACAGGCACTGAAGATACCCAAGGTGTGTCAAATGTTGCAGTGACACACATTAAATATTCTTAAGAGCAGCACTTAAAACAAACAAACAAACAAAAATACCCCACAGCCCTTCCAAAGTATTAGTGGTTTCAATAGACTCAGAGGGCAAGTTCCCCTCCTAAAGCTGCGAGCTGGAATAGGACTATAGGCTTGAAGAGATTTAATTTAAATACTAGCATAAATAAGCCGGACTTGGCAGAAGTAAGGCTTACAGCCAAAACCACAATACACTGCCTGAGACGCAGTTGCAAATAATTACAAGCCCCCAGGATACTGAACAGAAAGTTTCACAACCAGTTTGACTCATCTTTCATCCTGAAAAGAACCTTTGGGAGCTGGGTACGTACGTCAGACTGGTCACCACCGAACGCAGAGATGCATCCCACAGAAAGGCTCCTAATGACCTGCGAAGAGCATTCAGAAGTTGTCCTGGGCCTCTGAGAACGAGCCTTCCTCTGCTTGCCAAAATTCATGGAAATGTCTAACTGTGGCTTTTTTAACCGCTATTAATCTTGGCCTCAATAATCTCCTCCGGGTGAAACGCGCAGAGGCGTTCAGGCTCCGTTTCTTCTAATAATTAAATCAAAACTACCTGAACAGCTCACAGAAAACATGCATTATCTCCCAAATCAGGTCTGTTTTGAAAAACAGGCAGGACTCAAGAAGGGACTCTAAAAAAGACAGTATTTAAAAAATGTGTCTAATCCTCAGGTGTACTTTAAAGCAGACTAGTGCTTGAGAAAAAGTGGAGATCAACGTGTCACTTGTGCAATACGATGTGCTAAGCCTGGCATAACTACAAAATAATAGATTTTACCATGAAATTAAGCACCCTGAGGTAAAGTAAAGGGTGCTTAATGTACTGGCTTTTTGCTACGTGTCAGTTCTGAAAGAGAAGACAAATTCCCAGGAAACACTTGCTCTCTACTATGCATGTGGCACAGAAGTTCGGTACCGTAATCACAGAATCACAGAATTGTCTAGGTTGGAAAAGACCTTGAAGATCACCCAGTCCAACCATTGACCTAACACTGACAGTTCCCAACTACAGCATATCCCTAAGCGCTAAGTCAACTTTACTCTTAAACACCTCCAGGGATGGGGACTCCACCACCTCCCTGGGCAGCCCATTTCCCTACAGTCATGTAGGGAAAGTCAAAACGATTCAAAAATGAGACCTAGGGAGCCTACAGAGATCCAGGATTGTGGTTTTTGGGTTTTTTTTATGAAAGGAGGGTGTCTTATTTTGAAAGGCTCTTAGACAACATTTTCAATGCTCTGGGAGAACAAACTAACGGCATCTTTATCATCATCAGTTTAACACGCACTTGGGCGCAACGTGGTTCAGGCTGCCGGCTGTGGACGTGTTCGTTTAGACCCGTGTGGGACACAGAAGTGCCTTGCAAAAATACAGGAGGGCAAGGAAAGAAAAAGGAGAGCATTTCTTCTCACAGTATGTGCTGTCAATGCTCAAAGTCCTGCTAGAAACCTCTGGAAGCATCGCTGGTCAAAGACAACAGGAGTTTTCATGTGCTGATTTGCAAGTTAATTGCAAAATTAACGGTTGGACTAGATGATCTTCAAGGTCCCTTCCAACCTAGATGATTCTGTGATTCCGTGAAGTTGAGGAGCAGAAGGGAGGAGGTTTGGACTCGTTTTTTTTCCAACCATTTCTGCTCTTTTATGACCCTTCCTGAATTACTTTCCAGCAACGTGATTCCTGGGCTTGGATCCAACGCCTCTGGGCACAGCCCTGGACTCCACCCGGGCTTGGAAATGTGGCTGCTGTAATATGCAGCTTTATTTGCTGGGCTTGCAGTAAGACTACAGCTGTACTCGCCAGAAAGTCTGTTTTCTCCAGCATCCAAACCTGTTACGGTACATGCACGAGTGATGAAGGAAGGTGCTTAATGCAAAAGCTCTATTTCCCCCGCTGCCCTCGGACCCACTCCCCTCCACTCCCACCGCCCCGCGGGCAAGGGGCTCTCCTTCTACAACCAACGTGTAAGCTGCAAATTAATTTACAAATACATGTTGAGGCTGTTGGCAGTTGCCTTGGATACGAGCAATTTTAAAGTCCCCAACCATGGTGTGTTTCATAAAACCACTTCTTTTCACCCCAAGAGGAGATAAGAAGAAGAAAAAACATTGGGAGGATTGTTAAGGTATGAAGACCTTTTCAGCCAGTATTATCTCCTTGGGGTATTTCTCTTCTGAACTACATCTCCAAACAGCTCTTATATTAAAACTGCATGATCAAATACTTAAACCATTTGATCGCCACAGTCTTAAAACCAAAAAAAAAAAAAAAAAAAAGTGATAGCAATGGGGAAAAAAACTTAAGGATAAAAATGCCTCTGGGTGTCTTCATTAACTTGAAAAGAAGAAAGGATGAAACATAACCAAATACAAGGCTTAGAAGAGTCAGGAACCTCCGACAAATACTTGGTTATGGTGGCAAAGGAACAAAACAAACAGAAAATGGTGAGGTTGGAAAACAAATAATGGAAAAAGCAGTGATTCTCTCTCTCTCTGCAAATGTAGCAACTTCTAAGACACAACTGCTTCCAAAATTTTGTTCTATATATTTAAAAAAGACTTGGGAATTAATCACGTACAGTGCAACTGAGTGCTTTTTAGCTGGGTGATGCATGGACCTTTCAAAATAGTATGCTCAGACCAACACTTAAAACCATTTTCATGTTTCAAAATTGGTGAGATTCCCCTGAGCTAAGTTTAGACACTTAAAATTAACACGTCAGGCTCTTCGTATAGTTGATGGTGAGAAAAAGGCATGTCCAAAGAAATTCACCTCTGGTGCCCGCCCCTGCAATTGCCCATTTTCCCCCGACTCCACGGGTCAGCTGGGCCAGCCACAGATATTTGACTTTTAGAAGTCAAAGTTAGGGCAGGTGAATCTTGCTATCAGTTTCCCGTTCTATTAAGCAGAAAAGAGTCATTTCTTACTGGGGTTTTTTGGCACTTCTAGATATTTTAGGGCATTTTTAAACATTTCATTATACAATTACAGAATCACAGAATCATCTAGGTTGGAAAGGACCTTGAAGATCATCTAGTCCAACCCTTAACCTAGCACTGACAGATCCCAACTACACCATATCCCTAAGTGCTAGGTCGACCCTACTCAATTAAGACAAACTTGGATTAATTTTCTAAGTATATTTGAAAAGAAAACCTTTTGAAGTAACTAAGAGATACTGTTACCATGAAATGCTCCTTATTTTTAAAGAACATCATATTCAGGAAAATTTTCAGAGCTTTGACTTCTCAAAGCTGGGCTAGAAAGTTTTCATTAAGAAAAAAACTCCTTGTAATAGGAAAGCCCATCTACAATATATTTCCGTAGTTGAAGTCTATTTTTTTTTTATTTTGTTCCTTTTCCATTTTATTCATCTATTTTCATTTTAACTCATTTTTGTGTCAAAGACACAATTGCTCACAATGAACATTTGCTCTGAGCCGTTCCGCCCTCCACTGAGGATGCTCTTGTTTTGAGTGACCGGGGCTCATGGAGTCAAGAATCCTGGAATAACGACCAGAAAATGGACACAGATGCTGTCGGCATCGATGTGCCGGCCCCGCTCACCGGCTGCTGCCTTGCCTTGGCCACCAGCAACGTTGCCTGTACGGCATTTGCCAACGTCAGATGTATCAAGGCAGCAGAATCACCCACAGAGAGCTGCCTGTCAATGTGCAAACAAACTCCTCAAAGTCACTCAACAGCTGGCAAAACCACTTCTGATCCACAGGAGAAGTTTTATTCATATCAGGCGGGCAAGGAAAGGTTGAATTTCACCTTCTTGCTTCGCAACACCTGCTAAATGCTGCAAACTTGTAAAGGGCTTCAGTCAACCATAAGAAAACGAACTGGAACTTTACAGGTCCAGGGATTAAAGCAACTATCAATACTTCAATCAAGTTTTCAATTACAAACGCATTTAATTGATTAGCACTTAGCAGCACCTGTAGTTGGCTATCACTTTAATTACTGATTATACTGATACTGATTACTCAAATGATATCTGCCTGAGAGCCTCGTGATTAAGAGTTTATAAAGCAAAGGGCACAATAATTTCAAAATAATGAGGCTATTAAGATTCAGATTAGAATCAAAATCTCAAGAATATTTAAAAAAAAATAATTCTAGTTTAAATAATGTTAACGCATGAGCCTTTCTTATGCTGTGCTGGGACCAGAAGCTGCCCCAGAGATCCCTCAAAGGCCTCCAACTCCCTCTTTCTCTGGAGGAAGGTGTTAGTTGCCCATCAGCACAAACGGCTGAACGTCATCATCCGCAAGCAACGAAACGAGGAAATCAAAAAAATGTAAGGAAATAATGCACCCCTAAACCTGTTTATTGAATATTTCTGCTCCTGCAGCAGTAAAGGAGGTTCCTCCTGTTATACCACATGCCAGAGCGCGGTGCGTTTTGCTGCATTTGCTTCTCACGATAACCTGTTAACCCAGAGAACATCTCTTTGGGCCTCTTACGTAAAAAGCATCAAGGTAGCTCGCCAGCAGAAACGCTCAGATTTAAAGGCCTAATTTGGTAGTAGAAAAGATGCTATTTTGGGTATAGAGGTTACTCAGTGAGCTTCTGAAGAGAAAGGAACCATCTGGTGCTATTCAGCGGGTATCGTGCGCTGGAACGGCTCCCTGAGCCCAATCGTGGGCATTGAGGGCTGGGAAAGGATTTGGACAGGATCGTGAGCTAAAAAGAGGTAAAGTATACATAAAGCTTTTGTTGAATTGCTCCAAGATGGAAGACAATGATGAATAATCCCATTAAAAAGGCCACAGGACAAAAGGTATTGAAACATCTGCGGAAGGGAAAAACTGCCAGAAGTTGCCAGGGTTGGCAATTTTTATGCCCAAAGAGGAATATTCTGGATTGCACATTTTACAGTCAGGGTCCAAACTGATTTATTCCTAACTAGGGTTGCTTTAAGACTTCCCAAGTGGCTTGAACACAGCGTACACACACAGGTCATGCTGCTGCAGCCTCATGACTGTCTGAGAGCTACAGTTTGGAGCTACTGCCGCATGCCTGGACGTCCAAGTGAACCTACAACGTCTGTGCGGAGGAAGAGGAGATGTGAGATTTGGGGAAATCCTCCTTATAGAAAGCAAACCAACCAACCCGCCATCCACCAAACTTTGCTCACTTTCATGGCCATCATCTTCCTTCTCATACCACAGTGTTTCTAGGAAACATAAGAGATCTTCTCAGTGTTCTGGATCCCTGAGTAGGGTCTGCCAAGCCCCGGCCATGCCCTGACGTGCCATAAGCCCTGAGCAACTCCACTTCAGCATCACCTACCTGGCTCCCACCTACTGCCAGCTGACCTTGGCTAGGATTTAAGGGCAAAAATCTCCCGTGCTCCGCATGCCCTGGCCCTCCGGCAAATCAGAAACAATACCCTGTGTCGGTACAAACGTCCCTCTAGAGATAGAGCACGTGCCCATCAGTGCCAGAACCAGTTCTCCTTCCCCGTTAGAGCTTTTTGGGTGCACTGGCCCCATTCTTTAGGGAGCAAGTGACGATGCTGCCTGGGGGCTCGCTGGGTGCTGGAGGAGACCTCTCCCTCACCCTCCCGTGCTTTGCCGGTGAGCACCACGCGTGCTTTCCGCGGTCACTTCCAAAACCAGGCAAGCAAAGCTGTGGAGCCATCTGTGAGAGACAGAGCTTACAAGGCTGGGGGGCAGTTCTGGTGTTTTGCAATCTAAACCAGCTACTGCCTTCAGCTTGATAAATCCTCCTCAGTCCCTCCAAGTTACTCATTCTCCATGACCAGCTCCTTGGCTTAATTAAATCATAAACAGTTTCACATTTTCCATTTCTTGAGAAACAAGATGAAAAGCAGAAGAATGAAAGATGCTGAAATGGAAAGATCTGAAAGGATGAGCTTGTTTTGCTGGTACCGAGGCACGGGGAGAGCTCTGCTCCTTGTTTCAAACGTGCTGCAGGATTACAAACACCTCCTCCTTCTTGGTAACTTGCTCCGTGCCACTCACCAACACTCTCCTTGAAAAACATTACTACTTCCAATTCATTTTCAGAATTACGGTTGTACTATGGGGGAACAGGTCAGGGAAGACAGGATTCAAGTAGTATGCTGCTTCTACTTAATATTACTCAAAACCAATATTCACTTTATTTTAAAGTTTGAGTATGCTACTTCTATGCAATTTTAGTCAAAACCAATATCCATTTTATTTTAAAACTTGAGATCTGGAATGTGAGATGATGCCTTTCCCTGACGCCGACGCTGCAGGGGATTTTTAACCTCCCAGTGCAGAATTTCAAGTGCATTTATAGTGGTTTCTCTGCTTGGGAGACAGAGGGAAGAGCCAGTGCACCCAGCAGCCCTCCCAACACACACAAGCCCTCAGAAGATGCAGGGACAGTTAACCAGGCTGTGGATTTTAAATTCACAGAATCACAGAACCATTTAGGTTGGAAAGGACCTTGAAGATCATCTAGTCCAACCTTTAACCTAGCACTGGCAGTTTCCAACTACACCATACCCCTCAGCGCTATGTCGACCCTACTCTTAAAATACCTCCAGTGATGGGGACTCCACCACCTCCCTGGGCAGCCCTTTCCAACGCCCAACAACCCGTTCTGTAAAGAAATACTTCCTAGTATCCAGTCTAAACCTTCCCTGGCGCAACTTGAGGCCATTACCTCTTGTCCTATCACTCATTACTTGGTTAAAGAGGCTCATCCCCAGCTCTCTGCATTAAATTAAAACACTTCTGCCTCTGTAAATTTTCGGGTTAGGCTAGGACCTGTCCCATCCTGCTTCCCAGAATGGCAGAGTGGTATCCAGGGGGAAGGGAAGCCCCCTCTCAAGAAATGCAGATACCAGATATGGGGAGGGACATCACTACACATCTAACGTTGAGTTATTTCTGTTTCTTTTCTTTCTGTAACAAAAAGCATACCCTGTGAAATACCTTCTTCAGTTTTGCTGACAAAACTAACTTTATTAAATTTCTTTGACAACATCCCTGAATTGCATCCATTTTCTGTGCCCTATTGAAAATCGGCACTTTGAAGTACTTCTAAGCTTTGTCACAACCATTTATACACAGGAGCGTGTTACTTTTCCTTTTGATTAGACAAATAGATCTCCTATCACTAAGTTTGGGGCTGAATGCTAATAAAATGCAGTTTTGTAAAACTGTGTTTTAATGATCACGTAGCGGTGAAGTTTATGACTATGAGAAGACCTGAAATATGAATGTACACTGACCTTGTCTCCAATTAAGTCCCTGGGAGAAGTTTAAATGAAACAAGAAGGGAAGGTTGTGGCCCTGTTCTTAAGTTAGTTATCGAACAAGTGGCTGGGTCCTGATGATTGTGAAACTTAATTGAAAACAAAAATGGAGCGTGAAGACCCACAGGTAGACTTTCAAATTCAAATAAATACTCATCAAAACTCATTTGTGATTCTCTACTCTCACCTCTTGCGTGCCACGACTACATTCTGCCGTCAGACTGTGTACACATACTCCTGTGGCATCTACAAAACAACTTTATTTCCTTGTTTATTCAGTATAATGCATCCAGAACTTGTGTTTTACAGGATGGCGACTCCTCCGGTGTCCCAGGCAGGTACTGGTGGAAGGCTCAAATGCAGCCTCAAAACAAGGGGCTTCTCACACATACGACTCGTTTATCTAAACAGACACAGAGCATCATGGCTCACATTTCCAAGGAAAAATTAAGATTTGGCATGTCATGAGAAATGAAGGCGCTTTGCCGTTTTCCCTGAGGTAAATCAGAATACTTAATCCGTCCCAGAAACCAAGGACAAGCCCACTCCAGGGCCCCATTCCTCAGCCTACGTTTATTATCTTAGCATTTTAAAAACCTGTCCACTGCTTAATTCCTCCCCGTTTCATACCCCAGGGCTGATCTTACTCGTTAATTCTGATTGAATATTATCTGCACTTCTGCTTTCGGCTTTCCAAGTCTCTAAAACACTGGCTGAAATACAAGGGTAGTCCAGGTATTGTGCATTGCCTTAACTCTAGCTCCAGTCAGCTGTGAAAATACATAAATTTCAGTAATTATGCTTGGTTTTACCTCTACTTTTTTTTTGTTAAATTATGTTTTTCTTTAAAATTTGAAGCGCAGGAGGTCCCTGTAATTATCATGGGACCCAGATGCCAAATTCATCTGGGAAAGGTAAATGACTGGAAGTCACCAGATGACTAAACACATTATATTGATTTTGAGGATTAATCACAAGGGTCATTCAGGATAGACCTTTAAATTTTGCACCCATTGGCATCTGTTTAATTAAAGACTTTTCATTCCCTATGGACATTCAGTAACATTAAGCAGGGCTCCAGAGAACGTCAACTCAGACATACAAAAGCACTGTTGATTTTCTAGTTCCTCAAATAGGCTTTAGGAACCTGCAGCTAGACATTTTGAATCAGCATCAGAGCTGACGTTGGGACACTTTGGTACAATTTTTCTCCCCCCAAAAATCAGCCTGAATTTGTAGAACTCAATGGGATTTGCCTAATTCTCTTCACACCCAGAAACAATACCAGTCAATGATAAGCTTAAGGCAAATCTCTGAGGCTTAGAAGTTTTGTCCTGAAGACCTCCTGTTAGATGTATTTATAATTGGTACCTCAGTTGATATACACACCTGCAGAAGGATATTCTTCTACAGTGAAGGACACTGGATCTAGTCCAGCCTAAAGTGGTGTTTACCACTAGAGCTGAAAAGTTCATCTTTGTTATAAATCTGCTGCTGGATATTCAAGGTTGGGTGTATCCCAATTAATTTATGTACATAGCCAAAGCATCCCAGTACCTGGTCGGAGAAGGACATATCTTCTATCCGAACCACCCTTCAGGAGCTGCCTGCAGATTAGCACTAAAACAAGCAGCACTTAGGGTGCTGCATTTCAGATGACCACATAAAGTGCCTAAGTTTTGGGTGGAATGCTCAGAGTCAGGCACTCCACAAATCTGGATCGCAGCTGAGCCATGCTGGAAGAGAAGTTACTATCAAAATGACAATGGAAAGCAACAGAAACATAACTGAAGTACACAATGGTGTAGGTTGGAAGGAACCTCTGGGGATCACCTACTCCAACCCCCAAGTGTTTAATTAACACTTGGTCAGAGATGACCCATCATGGTCAACACTTCCAAAGGCAACCTGCACCACTGATGTTTCCCCCGTGTTTGGTGGGGACCTGGCTGACTTGGTGTCCCACCACGGATGGCTAGGGTATGCTTCCTAAAATGAGAGACCACACAGCCCACAACGTGCTTTAGAGAGTGTCAGTGCTCATTAGCAGCCTCGTTACCTTCAATTAAGAGCATAAACACAATTATTTAGTTCAGTTTTTCTGGGGGCATCGCAGCCCTCCCATCCAGCAGCTCCTGTCCTTAGGCTCAGCGCTGTGCGTGTCGGACATCGCTGCACCCTCTAGCCCTCCCAATAGGACAGACCGAGCCTTTTAGCCATTATTTTAGCCATTATTTCAGCCATTATTTCCTTGGAAGCAGAGCCCAGATTCATAGCTTCACAGGCCAGATAGGATCTCTGCGACCGTCCCCTCCACCGTGTAAGAGAGTCTGTAAGACTCCTCTGGATTAATTCTTGTCTGAATGGCATAAAGGAGAAATCTGGTTTTGCCTGACCTTGGGAAAGGGGACAGTTCTGTTCAGTTAAACACACAAAAATGGCTTATTTTGGAAGTTTTATGGTATTTTCAAGGAAGAGATAGACTTGCACAACGTCACCAGAATGAGTGACTGGCCAAACTTTGATTACAGTCCTGCTGCCCAGTGCCACTACATTAAAAAAGTTATTTTCCTTTCAGAAGATTTAATGTCGTAATGTTACCAATAAAGGAAGGCACAATAGACTTGTCAAGAAAAATGAGAAATAATCCCAGCTACATCCCTGAACAAAGCCCTCCGAAGTACAGCGTGCAGTGACCTAAATAGCCTAGCACCCGGTTGTTATTCTTTGACTGCGTAGCAAATACAGCAACCTTTAAAAATAGATTTTAGAAAATAACCTGTTACATTAACAGCGGGGTGGATTCCCACCTCATGATCACAATTAACCACCCCTGTCGTGAAGATAAAAAGAAATGTCTCAGAATAGCAGAGGCAGCATTTCTGGCAGTTTTGACCCTTAAGGCTATATCCCTTTCAAAGAAAAAGTTGCAGTGTAAGAATTATAGACAGTGATGTGTTTGAGTTCCGCCTGCTCTCATTATCATGAGCACAATATTTAAGACCTCGAGGGAGAAGAACTGTCAAAATCCTAAAAAAATTCAAAGTTTTCAGAAGTCACCGAGTAACTTTATGGTGCTGTGCACAACGTACTTGTTCAATAAGTAAATTAAGTAGCTGGTTTCAAAGCAAGTATGTTTTATTACATCAGACTGCCGTAACGTCCTCTCTTCACAGAAGAAGCTGCTCCATACCTTTACTCGTGCCATTTAAGAGCTGGGATTTGTCTAAATGGAGTGAAAGATCAAGCAGATTCCAGCAAAATATCTATAAATACAGAGAAATGCTGCGAGTGATATTCAGCTGCTTTCATCTCTACTCAGCAAAGCGTTGCTCCATCATATATCATCCCACACAATTTTCCTCTTAGGACAGACACAGGACCAGTGCCTACATATTTTAACCTCTGATAATTTTATTAAAAGGCAAAACAAAGAAGCAGATATTGCAGTCATGATAAATAAAGATCGCATTTGATGTTCTTTTCTTTACCATATCATTTTATTTGCAAGCGGCACACGATTACTTGGGTACCATCCAGTAGATAAAGAGGAGAATCTTCACTTTGCAGTACCCTGTCATGTTGCTAATTTGTCTTAACTTTACAGGAAGAAGAAAGCAACCATTAAAAAATTAGAAACCTTTGTCGCACGCTGCTTGTGGAAAAATAATTTCAGACGTTTTCCAGTTTAAGTAAATTACACCAGATGTCAACTCTTAGAAATTCCAAGCTGTCGTCACTATGTTATAAATAAGTATTTTGGGCTTGTTTTTATCTGATGGCAAAAACAAGCTATACAGCGAAGATAATCAGTCAAAATAAAATATTATTCCAAAAATCCTGCAAATTTCACTCAAGAGCACAGCTCAGTCTCGCCGTGCAGGTGAAGCCATTCATACCCTACAGATGAACCAACTGAGATGCAACAAGAGCAGTCGAGCTTAATATAGGACTTTACAAACACAAATTTCAACAGACTTAGTAGCCTCATCAACCGGCAAAACCATCTCAAGTGCAGAGAGGCCCAAACTGTAAAATCTGTAGCTGTATTTCATCTCCTGGGTGTTCATAAATGCCTGGGCCAGGAGCAAACCTTAACTTCACGCACGTGAAGGCACAGCGTAACGCCGAGTATGCACTGGAATGATAAAGCTTTGCCAAAGGTTGGCAATTCTGGTTAAATGGCTTTATCTCGTATTCATAGCTACTGGACAGCACAGAGAGCAAATATTACTAAATCCAACTATATATTACACCAGCAAGCATTTATTTCCTGATGAAAAAAGAGTTGTGAAAATAGCAGGTATTGAATATAATTAATACACATGCACCCGGAAAAACACTGCTGAAAACTAAAGCAAGTAAATACCAAGGCCCTAATAAAATCTACCAAGGAGTAATCTTTGTGCAGAGTGAACACTTTTCCTGATATGGCATGAATTTTTATTTTAAAATACTCATGTGACTTCATCCAAAACCCACATGCCTTATCTTGGTGCCTCTGGCATGCCCAAAATGCCAACGCTTATTGTGGAAACAAAAAATTGGATTTACATGAGGATGTGCACTACATGCCCTGCTCCCCAAAAAATGTTATTTCTCTCAGTGAATGCTCTGTGAACTCTTATTTCAATAAATAATTTAAGACAAAAGGAGCAAGGTGAAGAGTATTGCTGCGTGTAAATGAAATCCTTATTGAGGAGAAAATATAAAAAGGCAGCAGAGAAAGAACACAGGAGACTAAGCATTCGCAGAAAAGATCAGAAGTAAATATATTAGAGTGTACACAGAAATATAGGAAACAGTTTAATAAATCAATACAAAGGATGTGAGCAGATTTGGAGATATTTAGTTAGCCAAACAGCATTTAATACACAGTTCAGAAGGGACTTACTCAATCGAAGCGCTTCAACAGTTGCTGCAGATGATGATGGAGTCTCCTTCCTCCGGGTGAGGTAGGAGATTCCCAGCATCATTTGCTTTCACTACTCAAACAATAACATCGTATTGATCTCTGTATTTACCACATTTTATGATTCCTGCAGACTACTACAGCTTCAAAAAAGTGATTCTATAAAAAAAAAAAAAAAATCAGGTTTTACATACCACATTTGTCTTCACCATCTAAAGAAAAACGATGGTTAAGAAACACTACACAGCACTCTGCTTCGCATCTCCTGAACCAAAGTTCCCTAAAGCCAAGATTTTTTCCTCTTTTAGTTTCAACGGATGCTGGATTGGGCCCACAAACAGTATAATTAGGCACGCAATCAGCATGGTTTATTCTTCTATCAAATCCTGTATTACGCATAAAGCAATCGTTAGCATCTCAAAGATCACTTGGAAGGCAAGTGATAAATCTGTTCCTTACGAGTTTTCGTAGATAATCTACTCAGTGAAGACTACTCAGAGGAATGCTCTCAAATAATTCAGATACTGTCACAACAACTTCAGCCCCAATGAATGGAAAAAAAAAAAATTTCTCTCCTATTCCCACCTAGTTTAAAAAAAACCCCAAAACACCCCACCAAAATAATCTGAAGAGCACTGAAGAATACTACCAGAGCATAAATCCAGATTTTCATCACACACCTTTTGAATTCTCTGTGAAAGATAACATTAAGCTCATGAAAAGAGTTAATTCTGCATTAACAGGGCGCTCTGGGAGTTAAGGCTACTTCAGCAATTCTGAAGCAAAGCTAATTCTGGCATGAATCATTCCATAAATATCATGTAATTTAAGCCCAGAAACAGGCTGTTTTATAATTGTTTTATTCTCTAGTGACTGTTCTGTGGATTTTAAAGATGGGAGCACATATCCTTTTGGCTTTAGCAGAGCTACGGGATCCAAACTTGGGTTTTCAGGAGCCAATTTTGGTCTTAGGTTTTTGTTTCCAACTCCCCCCTCCCACCCCTCACACACCAACCCCATTAGGCAAGGCTATTTTTGGAACATACAAAAATGTTTTATGGCTTCCCTTTTCATTGGTTCTGCAACATAAATTAACAAGAAACATTACTCCCACTGCTATATACACATTATCAACAAGGAATAAGAAAAACACCAACAGAAAAGCAAAAAAAAAAAAACCCTTCAGTTATATATAATTAAGCCAAAAAGTCGTAAAAGTCATTAAATGGAAAAAGAAAGAAACCTCAGGTCCTGATTTTCATTTAGACTGAGAAATCTTCCAAGCATTCTGGCTGTGCAAAAAGACCTCAAGGAGGCAAGAGTAAATTTACAACTCTTTGCAGGTACCTTCATCCTCCCAGAATGACATAAGCAGCAGTTGCATAAATAGAAATCGGATAATAAATCTACCGGAAACTGTTTTATTTTATTTTCCAAATTTTTGACAGTCTTATAGGACCCTCCAGCAAGCCAGGTGGAGTCAACGCTGTGAGGGAAGGCTCCATGATAGAGGAGGTGCTGGGATGCCTTCGCTCCCACCCTGTGGGTGCCGGGTGCGGGACCCCCACACTGCTGGGCACCCCGCAGCAGGGACAGGGACCCTCTCCCACCCTTGTGCCAACAGCGAGGGGCTTTTTTTTATTAGCACTTTGTAAGGTTTAGAACTTTACGAGACACCCGCGCTGGTTTTGGGGGCCGCAAGAAGGGAATTCGGTGTATTCAGATTTACAGACCCACTGAAAAAAACAACCAACCCAAAAACCATATTCTGTGTTTGTCAAGATGGCCAAAAACATCAACAAATCTGCCCTGGGGATCTTGACTGTGCTCAAGATCCAGGCCAAATTTTGGAAGAATTCAGTAAAAGTGGGATGCCTTTCCTTCATTTCATTAAATGTCATTCCTCTGCTGAACCAAACGAAGCACGATGACCCCAGAAGCTCCCACCGCTGGCTGCACGGGGCAAGGGGACAACCCAGGGCCCTGGTCTGCACCCCACGTGGGCACCCACACGAGCAGATCAGAGAGAAGGGGGTTGCTGGAGGGATGGAGCTGTGAAAGAATGAGAAGATGGGTCTCATCTCGCTTTGACTGGTCATCACAGACAGTGAAACTCCAACGCTTGAGTCAAAACATGTGAAGGGAAGGTTAAGGTGGTATCAACAGTCACACTAGCACCGAATACTTTCTCCATCTGGGAGATAATTATCACAGAATCCCAGAATCATCTGGGTTGGAAAAGACCTTGAAGATCATCCAGTCCAACCATGAACTTCACGCTGACCGTTCTCAACTCCACCATATCTTAACATTGCAACCACAGAGACAAAGCCATAAATCTTTTAGGTGCCTAAAATGGAATTTCAGACAAACTAAGTGAAAATGTCAGTGGACTCCGAGGTTGGGCTTGGGAACCCCAGCACCAGTCACATCCCATCACCTCCTCGCCAACGTCCAGCTGAACCCCAAAGTTCCACAGCAACCTCTCCTCTGCTCACGTCCCAGTCCCCTGGGCTGTGGGTACTGGTGTACGAGGAGGCATCGCTGCACCCCAGGAACTGGCCGAGGGGGATGGATCCCAGCTCCATCTCGTGTGAGTCCAACGAAATGTTCTGGTTCTTCTTCACTGACTGTTTTCATCCCATTTCTGGAGCTCGCTCTGCTTCCTACTGGATCTGACCTCAAAATATCAATAAAAGAAGCAGTAATATTTTTTTCTGTCCAACTTCCCATCCTGGCTGAAGCCTGTCCTGCAGATGACATTTCTGCTGAGACCAACTCTTCATTAATGGAGTCTATTCTTTTATATTTTGTCTCAAAAAAAAAAAAAATGCATTTCTAGTGGAAATTACTTGAAGAACAGTCCATAAAGGGTAATTGCCCTTTTTTTTTTTTTTTTTCCAAAGGTGATCCACACAGCCAGCTCATTCATCCTCATTTCACTGGGATCCTAAGACCAGAGAAATATTTGGCTTTCTTTTCGCTGCTACACGATGTCAGCTAATGCTGCTCTTCGCAGTCCTGCGAATGTCATTTTAAAGTCTCGGCGATAACGCAGGAAAAACGGCGCATCTTAAATTAAAGTGACTGCCCAGGTTTCCTTGGCAGCGACGCTTCTTTCTGCTATTCAGGTGACAGAAGCAATGCCCAGACATGAACGTTGCTGCATTTTACAGCAAACAAAGAGGAAGTTTTGTAAGGGAAAATCCTGAAGGACAGATGAAGAGGATGAATGTGATCAAGTTTGATAAGAAGGAAAAAAAATAAACAGCTGATCCCCATAACTGGAGGCACGTAGGGTATTATTATGCCCACGATTATATTTCTATTTATACAGAAGAGATGTAAGCTGATTTTTTTTTTTATTAAAAAATCAAAGAAATGCTGCTAGTGAAACATTAAATCTACACAGATAAGATCTCGCAGAATAAGGAAAGGCAAAAATTAAGTTTCTGAGAGTAATCACAAAGCCTTTCTACTCTGCATCGCAAAGGCTTCTTTCCCGGCTAATTTATTTATGCCTCCAATGCCTCTTTTAAAGCATACATTATATGCAGTTTAACCAAGCTAACACTTTATTGAAGTCTTAAACACACTTCTCTTCCCCCTCTGTGACGCTGACTGCACATGTTTAACAATGCAATCGGCAGGTTTTGGCACCTAACGTTTTTACTTTTAATAAGAAAGTTTTGTGTTGGTTTTGTTCTTGTTTTAAGGACTGCTTTAGCATGTGTGTATAATGAGATAGTGACAAATACGGGGAAAATTTAAATAATTACTAGTATTTACCCTGGCTCCTTTAAAAACTTTATGTTCTGTAACATATGGGGAAACAGATACCTCATCCTTATGATCCAACTGGCTGCTAGAAGGGATGTGATGGGGAAGAAGGAAAAGATCTCAGTGTTTACAGCTGCAGAGCAACCATACCCAACTATGCCATAATTACTGAATGTGGCTCGATCTCTCTCCAAATCATCCTTGAACAGAAGGAGGAAACTGAAAGAAATCAGGGACAAGCCCTATTCTTCCTGAGACGTGCAGGGACTTGATAAAAAAATTTTAAAAATTAAAATATTTGGAGTGGAGTGTTGTCCAAACTACATGTGGACGGGCCTCCAGACTACATGACATCTTTGACAGGACAGCAAAACTAACAGTCCCTAACATCATGGGATAATAGATTTTTTCCCCACACCTGCAATTTGATTTCTCTTCCTGGCACTCTGGAGCTTCTTCAGAAGACACCAGGGCCAGTTGCACTACCCTGTAAAATCTAAAAGCTAAGCGTTTTCACTGGTTAACTCTTTCAACAAATTCCATTATATTACTTTTTCTAGAGATGAGCTTTCTCCATCCCTTACAACCCTCCATACCCAGCATTTAGTCTCTTAAATATTAGGCTGAATGAAAAACTAAACGGTTTTAGAAATTTCACCCCATGCAGAAAATGAGAGTCCCAAGGAAGAATTTGAGACTATCCCACAAGCTCTCAAACAAAACCAGCTTCCTACTAATAAAAAAAAATAATAAATTCAGGTGTCAATAAATAAGTGCATAAAATTCAGTCGGTGGCAGTGTGGTGTTGACTGTTCTCTGTACCATTTTATATTGTGTCTAAGTGAAGTTAAGGCCTGACCGTGGTGAACATAGAGCCGGGGCCACAGGTGCTGCCCCAGAGGGCTTTCTGTCTCAACAGACAGCACAAACATCTTGGGGCCAGAAGGCCCCAGGAGACACGAAGTGCAATATTAGAGGGGAGCAGGGTGCTCCGGCAGCCTCACAGCTCCCAACTTTAGTATCACGCTCTGCCCCACATAGACAAGTCCCACCATGGCTCGCTCCATCCATCCATCCATCCATCCATCCATCCATCCATCCATCCATCCATCTCTCATCTGTAGTATAAACCTCATTTTCCTTTTCAAAATGAACTCTGGGAATCTGGCCCATATGTTCCAAAACTTAAACGAGTAGGAAATAAAGTTTCATTTTTCATTTTCCCCCAATAATCATCTTGAAGACAGCTACAGACAGTTCTTAATATAAATCTTGTTCCTGGGTAAATTCACCTTAGAGACCTTTCAGGTACTTATTTTAGTTGCTTGTGTTCGAGAAGAAATCAGTTTTTATGATACAGCAGGATCTCTCAGCCGTGTCAAAACAACGAGCCTGCTGTAGCACTTCTCACAGGGGAACCTGAGCTCCAGCTACTTAATTTTCGTAACTTCGAAACAATTATTTCTGTGGCTGAAACACAGAGTTTTCTCCAAATGAAACAAATCTCCTCAAGGTTCAAGTACCTCTATCAGAGGCGCCTTTAGAGCATCGTCTGCTGAAATATTGCCAAGTAACTATGGAAATATCTCAATTTGCATGTCATTGGAGTTGACAAGCCAAGAGACATACGACTATGTCACCTCCATATGTGTTTTCAGGGGTTCCCTCCCCATAACTGGAGGATTTGGTCTAAGCCAGAAGTCAAGGTTAAAATCAGATTTTGGAGACTAGAAATTCAAATGATGATACTTATTTTAGACCAGATGGGTAGTATCTCGAGATGGGTCACAGAATCACAGAATCATCTAGGTTGGAAAAGACCTTGAAGATCCCCTAGTCCAACCAGTCATGTAGCACAAACAGCGACAGCACATGCCAGTGACCTTTGCAGCCCATCTCCTCATCGCAGCAGCGGTGGGTTGTCCTGCTTTGAGTGGAGAGCAGAGAAGCTCTTCAATGCCTCATCCGAGGACACGCCGTCAGCGTCGATACAGAGAAAGCCGCGGGTCCCCCCTCAGAATGCCGTGCAAGCGCATCCGCTGCAGGATCATTAATCACGGCTTCTGCACTCAGCTCCACGTTCGAGCCGTTGGCTCACAGACCCCACCGGCATCATCAGAAAACCACGGTGGGTTTTGTTGTGTCTAAAACCTTGGGCAGAACCTCTGACGAGTGCTCCAGAGGACACTTAGGAGGAGGTTTGGCTTCGACAACTTGGCCTCAATTCCGGGTCCCTGGGAGGCACAGCTGCCCCTCTGATCCACCTCCTCTGGCACCAAAATCGTAGTTTCTTTCACCAGAATTCTGCACAGGTCCCATTGTGTTTCCTCTTCCCTGCTCCCTTCCACCAACCTGTTGAACCCGAGCTGGACTTTCCTGCCCGTGTCACTCAGACAGCGCAACACGCTCCGCGAGATCATGAGTAAAATCACCTCCCCGGCCAACTTGCTGGAGACTCTATGTAAAGTTCTAGCACTGGTGATGCAATTTACTGAGCTATGCAACAGAAGAAAGCGTATAATATTGTGTATTATTCAAGATATGGAAAGGCTGGGAAATAGTAAATTCGACAGAGGACGGAGAATGACTATGGCAGGAATTATTAGTGAACTAAAATGTGTGCTTATTTGCAAATATCTTAATAGCAGCCATGCAGAAAGGTATTCTGAACTACCAGAAATCTCTCTGACTCTAATTTTGGGGCAAAGGCTGTTATTTTATTGTTTTGGCACGTCATCTAGCACAGCGAGGTCTTGAGCCTGTATTAGTACATGCCTAGAGTGCATATATACCACATTAATACCGGTAATAATAACAGCAACTATAGTAATTGCGTGCAGTAATGTAACTTTTTTTTTTTTTTTCCTTGCCCATTTAATGAAAATCTGTCCCTCAGGGAACTCAGCACACGAGTACTGGGGGGAAGAGAAGAGCATAAAGTGTATACAAACTATAAATGTCAATGGCAAGGCATTGCTCGCAACGGTACCCAGGGGCATAACTGGAAGCAGCAGAATAACATTAAGAAAGGGAAAATTTAGGGTGTTTCAGGAAAGACAAATAGCAATATCCAGTGAAACGTCTGACAGTGACACTTGAACAAGCCCCCTGCAAACGTGGTGGGAAAACACCAGCACTTAAATGCTTTACCAGTACATGGGGCAGGTGGGGGAAGAGAGGGAGAGGAGAGGAAAATAATAAACTCGAACCCATAAAACCGACTGCTGGGACTAGCCGTGCATTAGCAGCAGTACCAGAGGATACAACAACTCCTTCCAACTCTCATTTCAGTCATTTTGCAGGGGAAACCTTGACCCAGAAATTATCTGCTGATTCACTACGACCAAGAAAACAACCCTACTGCATGCAGGCAGTTAACCCCAGATACAAGTTCCCTTACCCTCTGTTACAGCCAGGTTCAGATGAGCATATAACTTCATCCCCAAAATGACAAATAAAAATCTCCCCGCCAAGCTTATTCCTAATTTTTTTTTGTATTACTGCAGATTACTATTTTCTTCTTTTAAAGGGCAATATAAATGGAAAAAAATATCGTTAATACTAGCAATTAAAATGCTACACTGAAAATACATGAGGACAATAAACCAATAAGGCCATATTTTTACTGACACTGCCCAATCTTTCGCCATCGTTTGAGTATGAGAAATGTTCCTATTTCGTTAACTGTCCTGGGCATGCATTGCACTGCAAGATGCGGTCGTTTCATTTCTGGCCTTCTGCTCCGTGCTGAAAAACTAATAAAATTATTGAACTTATAGGCAGAGCCACACGACAATTAGTTTATTACCAAGGGGGCGGCAGAGGGGATTGCGATTCCTTCACCCCAGCCCAAGACAGTGGCTATCACCGTCTCTCTTAAATTAATAACAGCAGCTGAGTCAGGTCACCACTGACCCCAGCTACGAGCTGGGAACACGCACCATTCGTTACAGTTACACGTGCAGCCAAGGGTGAATGAGAGAATATTTTTACTCGGTGTTTTCTACTGTACCAGCAGAACAAAGCTATAACTTTTAATCACGGGCACAAAACCTGACAGAGGAACTGGGCTGGAATAGAGACATAAAACATGCAAAATGCAGCTTATGCCAGTGGACAGAAGAACCTGTATAGTATCTCGCCGTAATTACAGCTCTCTCCTTAAATGCAAAATCAATATGGAGTTAATGGTGTTGCGATACTACTCGCGGAGGAGAGGGCAGGCAGAGCCGCAGCTGTGCCTGGAGAAGTGCTGGAGGTACCTCCCTGTGCCACCGAGGAGCCCCGGCCACCCCATCCTCCCGTTTTGCCCACCCAAGACAAAGCCAAGGCAGGCAGGACACAAAGTGGGCAACCGAGGCCATCGCTTGAGTCGCCCCTGCTGCAGGACCAGCCCTCTTCTGGGTATAGAAGATTGTCTTGCACTAATCTACGATTTTTCCATCTTTGCACCAATTTCTGCCTCACTTCTTGCTTTTTTACTTTAACTTATCAGATATCTGGAAGTCTTCGTACAGACCCTACTGACCTCTCTCATTAAAGATAAGACATGTAATCATCACAGGCTGATTGTGTCTGACTGAAGGTACAAATACACCTAGAAGACAAACAATATTTAAACTACCAAGCCCAATATTACCCAGAAAATTCTATAGGAATATCCCAAAATTAGTCTGGATGGCAGCATCAGCAAATAGAAGAGCTAGGAAGGAACTCAGCTCACCTCGCAACACGCTGCATTTAGGCATCTCTTCATTCTTTGTGTGTGATATATCAAAATTGTGCCAAATATTAAGCACTCCTAAACTTGTTTAGCTTATAAATTAAAGAAAAACAACGCATAAACCAGCAAAGAACACGTCTCTGCAAACACAGATCTATTTTTCACTGGTGGTAAAACCACCCAGTAAGATGGTTATGCATGTGGAACCATGTGCTGTGGCTACACTGCAACCCCCCGCCCAGGCTCAGAGCTCAGCTGAAAATGTGATGGAAAGCGCTCAAATTTAATTGTAAAAAAAGGAGCATAGTTAAAACAGGGTATTTATAAGCGCCAGAGTTCTAATTTCAATTTCATCACAGCCTGTCAGCTTGTATGTTGCTATAAGCTAAGAGCCAGTTATTTAATGCAACGCTCGTTACTGCGTCAATATTTCAACCATCTTTATAACATCTTTAGAAACGCTCTCCCGAGGAGCTCAGGCAGAGAGCTGGAGCTATGGGAGAAGTCAACGCAACCAGCAAATTGGAAGTTCTCCTGTTTTTTCTTTTTTATTCAAGTATTGCATTTTTTAGTTTTATTTTGTATCCGTCGTTTCTATTGCCGAGCGCTGAGAAAGCATTGGGGTGCGCAGAAGGCCGCCTGCAACCTTGGAGTAGCAATCTGTCTCCTAGGACTGGACCTTTTTTTATTCCCTTAATTAAGTTTCTAGAAAACAACGGCAATTTTAACGGGCTTTTTGCAACATGACTTCCAGGGCTCTTTCCTTTAAGATGGAAGGAACATCTGAAAAAGCAAAACTAACAACTAAAGGGGACAACTCCCACTTGTAGCTCATTTCTCTGAGGAAATCAGAGCACCCAGGCAGTTCGCACCAGCCTGGATGCTGCAGCCCAACGAAGTTTCCTCCTGGTTGCCTAATGATTCGTTGCACGTCTTGCCCTGCCTTTCAGTCCCTGCTTCCTTGTCTGCGATTAACTTGAATCCGTGAACTTTCTGAACCCAACGTGAGCCTTCTGAACCCAACGTGAGCCTTCTGAACCCAGCGTGAGCTTTCTGAACCCAACATGAGCTTTCTGAACCCAACATGAGCTTTCTGAACCCAACATAATTTTGCTCGTTCTGCAACTCAAGCAGATACAACCACTACTCTACAGTCACGTAACTAGGTACGAGATGCCTGCCAAAACCCACAGCTTCCCGGATCATTCTCTTTTCCGAGATGTGCCAAATATTTTGGATAAAGGGGACACTAACAACTTCCATTAGATGTTATGAAGTACACAGCCATCTTCTATCATTTAGCGACACTGATAAATTCACCTGCAACCAGTGAAAAGGCAGCGAGAGCCCCGCCTGCAGCAGTGGGTGCTTCTGGTGGTACTTGGATTTCAACGGCGGAGATTTGCTGTGTACATCCACTATCTTTAGGGAAAACAAGTAGTAAGAGACACATTTCAACTGTCTTACCCATTCAGAGTTGTCGACATTAATGACACACCACATCTCTGCATCCACCCGTCCCTCCCCAACTGCTTTTATCACTAAAATAATTTTGTCTGCTTCTACGAGCACCCCAAGACTTTGAGAAATGGAAACTCAGAGCAACGAATAGGCCTGTCCATCCCTGGAAAGGTGCGTGTGACATGTTCAATGTCCCGCTTAACCTGCGTTCAACAGCCTGGTGCCTTCTGTTCAACAGTTTGTTGTCTGGGGCATCTCAAGAGTGTTCAGCGTTCACCAGAGATGAGGACTGACAGCATTCAAGGCATTTCAAAAATAAGTTTCTCTTATATTACCATACCATTTGCTTTTAATTGCTGATGATACGGGCAAAAAAACCCCCTGTTTGGCATTATCTCATGACCGTGTACCATATGTACTTTTTAGCAAATAAATTACACATAAGGAACGAGGGACAAAAGAGAACACGGAGGGTAAACGGTATCAAACGCTCTTAAGGGCCTCTACCATGATATTCCCATCCTGAAGGACATTCACCGCTATGGATCAGCTTTTAGGTATTTTTAAATTTTGCATGCATGCTTCTTTACAGTAATAAAAAAAATAATTACGGAAAATGTCAAAAATCATATAAATCTGTACGCTCTACTGTCAAACTGCAGACGAGAAATTTTCTTTTATAAATGGCACCAGGCCAATATATTTGAGGATGATAAAAGAACATATTGCCAGTGTGTATCTCTGCATAAAAGGCAATTAAAATATGATGTTAAGAAATGCTAAAGAAAATGAGGGAAGCACAGGCACTTGCTGTCTCTTTTTTTTTTATATATATACTAAATAATACAATAAAAAGTATCCAATTTAAAAAGTCTGCCAATGCTGCAGAAATCTTATGACTCATTACAAGCCATCAGAAATCAAAGGAAGATAGACACCCAAATTATCTCCCATCTTGAACCACGAGTGCTCAGACTGAGCCCCAGAATGAATTACTTCTGTGTTTATTCGATCATACAGCAGGATCCTGACTCGGTAAACTTTTATGACAAGCCATTCCCAATTTTCTGATGGCTCATTTTATTGTGTTTCAGTGGAACAAAAGATCCTTGTCCTAACGAGTGAAGAAATAGCTGCTCACAATAAACACTCAGGCGGCAGGACGCGGCCAGTTCTTTGAAAGGACGCATCATTTAGGCTGAGCTTGTTCCATATGTTTCATCCTCTGATACAAATGGGAAAAAAAGTAGGAATTTGTAAGTGCTATCACACAAGAGATAGTGCCAGGGATACGTATTTGTGCTGAGCCACCCTCTCCCTGCCGCATGCCGGCTCTTCGCAGATCCTCCCGCCTAACCCTTGCAAACTGGGAACATTTGCCCCAAGATCTCAAGAGGTTCAGGGAGAATGGAGATATGCAAAATTCAGTTTTGAATGGAACTTCCCCCAGCTGAAAAACAATTATCTGCTTCTATTTCTGCACCATTTTTATTCCTTATCTCAAATAGTTTTTAACTGGAAGTCAATCAAACCATCCCAACTTCCACAGTTTGGATACAAAAATCATAAAATATTGAGCTCAGTCAAAAGAAATTAATGAACATTTCTTCAAAGGTATTCTCCCCTGAATAACAGCAGCTAACCAACCCTGCACTGGGCAAATTGCTTGCTGGCATGATTAAATCACAGTTCCTCAGAAGCAACATGCCTGTCAGTCTTCATTGAACTTGGCTGTATTAATAGAGTTTTACTTTTTAAACATAATTAGCAATAAATTCAATAAGAAGCTTAGATAACATCTTTCAAAATAAATAGGAAATGAGAAAACGCTGGCAGGAATAATGCAGCGTTGCTTTCCCAAACCCTGCTGGGTGCTCCCCGTGCGCCGGGGTGGCGTTGCAGAGCATCCGCAGAGCCAAACACCACGAGTTACAGATCTGGGGGTGAAGTGCAGGAGGAGATCGCGACCATCCAACAGCCTGCGTTAGGTTTTTCTTTTGTAAAAAAAATAATAATTATGATGATGTTTATAATTCCAAGGAAGAGCCTTCTAAAAAGTCCTTTCTTTTACCCCTTTCAGGCCCAGCAGTGCATGAGCTCTGGTTGTCTTGCGGGTGTATAAATCCAGGCTGTCACCAGTCGCTCCAAGCTGCTGGAGACAGCCTTCCCCCCTCAGCCCTTGCAAACACAAACCTATAAATAAAACCTATAACTGCCCTCTTGCTTGGAGGCATCCTGGTTTAAACCAACAGCTGGCTACCTTTAAGCATGCAAAAGTAAGGGATTTCCATTAAAGTACCCTTCACCAAAGTGATATTTCTGGAAGACACCTTTCTAGAAACAATAGTCTTTCCATCAGCAAGACCGACATCCTTCAACAGCAAAAATGTTACAATTCCTAAAACTTCCCAAATTTTTAAGTCCGCGTGAGCATCGTTCTACCTTGGTGGCCACCAAAGAGCACTTCCAAACAGTGAAATAATGCTGAAACCAGCAGCACTGTGATCTACGGCGGGTGAGCGGTGCTTGCTGAAGCCAAGGAAGCTCTCCCCATGTCCTGGGAGGACTTTGGAGAAAACCTTCAGGAAGGAAATACCAAACTTCTTCATCAGCTTCTAAGCAGTCTTGGGGTTACAGGTCCCCAAGAAGCTGACTGAATCAACTTGTAGAGAGTTGGGGATGAGTCTCTTTAACCAAGGAACAAGCAATAGGACAAGAGATAATGGCCTCAAGTTGCGCTAGGGAAGGGTCAGACTGGCTCTTAGGAAGGATTTCTTTGCAGAAGGGGTTGTTGGGTGTTGGAATGGGCTGCCCAGGGCAGGGGGGGAGTCCCCATCACTGGAGGGGTTGAAGAGTCGGGTTGACCCAGCGCTGAGGGATCTGGTGGAGTTGAGAACGGTCAGTGTGAGGTTCATGGTTGGACTGGAGGAGCTTCAAGGGCTTTTCCAACTGAGATGATTCTGTGATTCTGTGAACTTAATTCTCTCGTGCCTGAAAGAAAATATTCCCCCGGCAAAAGAGATTTGTTTCCTACAATTAATCCTGATTCTCAATTAATTCTAAAAACTTCCTAAGCTCAAAAGATGAGTAGGGTGAAAGCTGCCTGGCACCATCAGCTGCTGTGATGGGTCCCTCCATGCCCGTGAGGTATTCCTAGCTGCTGCCTTAGCACAGCGCAGAGCGGCATGGGGTGGAACACAAAGTATCCCTTTACTATCCCTGTACTGCCTCCAGCAAACCCATCTCAAAAAATAAACGGGAACAAAAGACGTAGCATGCCTATTCATTTTCAGACAGCGTTAATCTTTACCTGGGAAGTACAGATAGCCCCGACCAATAACTTAGAAAATAACATTTTTCTAATATATTTTTCAGCACAGCAGCTGCTCTGGCAAACTCCTTTTTTTTTGCTGTGCTCTCACTCCAGTTTGGGTTCTGTTCCTCGTTATGGCAAATAACAAACAGGAAATGTTATGTTGGTACTTCAGCCCAATGATGTTTTGACTCTTTTTTACAACACTTTTTTACAACACTGAAAGCATATTTAGGCTCGGCATTCAACTGTGGCACACAGTGGCTCTGACAAGGTTTTTAAACAGCTGGAAACTTCTGAGAACTTCTAGTGAGATGCTGAATATAATTAACACGTAAGAGGAGCTGCAGAACATCCGTGCTGAAAATAAACTTATGAATATGCATGAGACTTACTGAAGTTTGTTCCAGGATATTGGAGGGGAGCAGTAATGTTCAAATGGAAGGTAAAGAAACAGACAGCAAGCAGAAAAATGGGACTTTTTAGATTAAAAGAAATCTGTTTGAGGATGGAATAATTGGAGGAGCAGTGACTCCCTTAGACAAGGCAGCGAAACCTCTGCAACAGCGAATTTTGAAGTGGGTGAAACCTGTAGGACTGAATTACCTTCATTACCGGTGAAGATAACTGCCTCAGGCTGAACTGCTCCAGAAAATTACAATTAAAAATTTCAACTGCTTCTAAGACCCAAGCATGGAAAATGTTACTTTGTTCTAGTTAAAAATATACATATATTCTGGTATGAGGGTTTTTTCTCCCCACCCACCTGTGAGCAGCACCTAGAAACACTGCAGGAGGTTGTGTTTATACTGGGGATGCGCCTTTGCTGTTCTCACTCAACTTCATCCACGCTGGATGGAAAGCCATCCAACATTTTTGCCAACCTAGAAATCTTCAAAAACAACCCAACCCATTTATAAGTCTGGTGGCAATTACAACCACATATATATATATATATATATATATATTTTTTTTCCCCCATGAGATTTCAGCCACACTGAATGTGTTCATGTCTGATCTCTGCTCTGGACCACCGTGAGAAAGGACTCCAGGCACTCACCACGGAGCAGGTTGGATGCGGACTGTACCACAGTCAACTTCTGCTCTAAGCAACGTGGTTATTATTAACTGAAATGGCAGAGATCTGCAGAACGGGGCTGAAAACTTCCATTCTGTTTACAGAATTTTGTCAAATTTTGTCATGCGATACCCACATGGAGTTATTTTTCCCCCCAATTAATTTTCTCAACAAGCAAGGAAACCTTTGTAAAAACCATACTGAAATGTCATCATCCTGTGAAGTCGAGATGCAGCAGCTAGGAAATGCTGAGCAGTCTTTCCCATGCCCGACTCATTGCACAGAATCCAATTTCTTTAACTAAAAGATACTCATTAGTTTGCTTTCACTCTGCTCGCTCAACTTACTTTTCAGTCCTGGTCAGGACATAGAGTTACTAAGTTCCTCTTGGGATTTCTATAGTATAAGTACTTTGCAAACACTAATGAATTTAACCTATATATTCATTTATGAGTTTATTATTACAGCACTCCTGTGGAAAGGATGACATTATCCCCTTCTTCCATTTGTCTGGGAAAGATTAAGTTCCGCTACTTTAGGGTGCTTTATGATGCTTACTATGCAATTCTTCTAACAATTTTGCTCCAGTTTTAGCTGTACTGGAGTCCCTTATTTACTCAACCCCCCACTTCTACTGACTTTGCAATTGTGTCTGCTCAGTACTTCAAAAATGAGAGCTCCCAGCCCAAGCTGGTCACCAGAAAATGAAGAAGGCACATCTGAAAGACTGACCAGCCCAGTACAAAACCAAGGGCAGGAATAAAACCAGCTCGTAACCACAGGGTCAAACTCTGCAACGGTCCCTGCTGTTCACGTGCAGGGAAACTCTAAGTGATCAACCACCTCCACTCAAGTTGACTTGCCTTGCAACATGGGGAGGCAACTAGTAACCCACCCTTATATTAATATATCTCAAAGAGAGGGGGCAGCAAGTCTAAGCCATAGCTTCAGGGATGGAGGATTTGACTTTTTAAGGTATTATCACATCGTTCTGGCTCCATTTATTTATGCATGTTTGTGCATGACTGAGCAAAGGATGATATTTGATGGCCACTGGCAAAGATGAGTACGGAGGTTTCCGAACCCCGATGGCACGTTCTGCACCAAGCATGGGGCAGGTGTCCATGGGGAAACCTGTGAAGGGGCATAGGCTGAACCTCTGTGCCCTAAGACGTGTGCAGAGGGAATCAATTAAGGTTTCTCCGTGGAGTCATGTCCCACACTTTGATTATTCAAACTCACGTTGACTTCCCCTGCAGCAGAGCTGTATGTACATCTAATTTTATATAGGTTGCTATACAGACAGCGTATACAGTGCCTTGAAGGGGTGTTCAGTAGCGCAGACAGCTCAGGTTAGGGAAGTAAATCAAAACGTTTTTCATGCTCTCCCTTAAAATTAGCCCTCTGAGAGCGGCAGCGCAACAGCAGCCATCAGCCGCTGCCTCGTTAGGCCTCAATTGGTGTCTGCAGAAGCAGATAGCATCGTCTTCCTAAAAGGTTTCAATGTTGAGGCAGCATTTTTCCAAAGCTAATTGTTACCCATGCATGAAACCATGCTCACATCCCATGAGGGAACTGGGGGGGGATTAATTAGTTCATATTTGTTAAGCGCTTTGAAGATGAAAACCACTTTATGAAAGTTAATTGTTACTACTCGGTTATTTTTCCCCACCAAGCCAGTGTGTTCTTCTGGCAGAACTCTCTCTCCTTTGCACTTCAACCACCACGCTGCTGCAATATATACGTAGATACGTCCAAAGAGGAAACTTGCTTTATACTGTGAAAAATCTCAACTGTTGTTCACATTTTTGCAGATAGTCATCCGCCAGAAAGTCATACTGTAGCCTCCAGAAACTGCTTTGACAGCATCTCTACCCTCGCTTCCCATAGAGGATCACCATTCTGGTTTTTCTCTTTTATATTCCAGTCATCCCTTCAGAAATAAAGTGGCAAACTGTGCCAATTTGTTTCACCGCCTTTGCTATCTGCTTAGAGAAACCGTGCGCGCGCCCGTGACGGCGGCAGGCAGCTGAAACGGTACCCGCAGCACGGGGCTGGAAAACTGCCTTCGTTCCAGATTTACCACAGTTATCAGCCCAATGTCGCACGGCCCGTCAGCACGCTGCTTGGCCCAATTTTCTTCAGGCCGGTCTCCTGGTTGTGGCACGTTGCATCGTGAAAGGCAAGCGCAGTCCTTGCCCTTCAAAGAATCACAAAATCACAGAATGGTTTGGCTTGGGAGGGACCTTAAAGTCCATCCAGTACTACCCCCCTGCCCCGGGCAGGGACACCTTCCACTAGCCCAGGTTGCCCAAAGCCCCGTCCAACCTGGCCTTGAACCCTTCCAGGGATGGGGCATCTACCACCTCTCTTGGCAACCTGTTCCAGTGCCTCACCACCATCATCATAAACAATTTCTTCCTTATACCTATCTAAATTTACCCTCTTTTAGCTTAAAACCATTACCCCTCATCCTACCACTACTAAAATGTCTGTCCCCATCTTTCTTCTAAGCCCCCTTTAAGTATTGAAAGGTCGTAGTAAGACCCAGTGCGTCTCCTGAGGTCCCGAACGCTGCCAAAAATGACCCACCCAATCATAAACTCTCCTGCCCTGGCCATACAGCATTCCTTCACAGGCTAAAAAGCAGGCTAAATAGGTAAAAAAAAGAAAATATTACTTATTCATTATATTTATTAAAGCTTTAAAACCAGCGTTGCTGTCAAGGCAGAAATCTCGCGGACTGCAAGATTTCTTGCATTCTAATTGCATTGCAAATGAAGATTTCCTTTTTTCCCCTCATCGCTTCTCTTTCTCCACTAAACCCCGCACTCGCAGCTCAAAGAGCATCTCCTCACCCCGACCCACCTGCCCTCACCACCGCAGAAGAGGGAACAGGGTCTCTGCAGGGACCAGCCCGACCCCGAGCTGTCCCTCGGCAGCGACGTCCCACCTTCTGCGCATCTCCTCGAAGGGAGGTGCCGAGCTTCAGATGGGAAACCTGGCCCTTTGATGGGAGTTCATCAAAGGTCAGCTGCTAGATTACATAATCAAATTGAAATAATTCAACGGTCCTTCCTACAAATAACAATTTTAGAAGATGATAGTAATTTCTCCCCCAAATCAGTCACGTTGAATAAGAAACTGAATTTTTTTTTTTTTTTAAATAAGGTCATTCAAGGCTGCCGATTTTACTCACTGGACTTTAGCCAAAGTAATCTACATAAATATATGTGATTATAAAAAAATTACATTAGTTTGCATGTTATGTGTTCCCCCTTCTAAAAAAAAACAGAGGGCCAAATATAAAAGTGGCATGTGAAGGGAGGGCAAGTTAGCCCTGGCTGGCTGCTAAAAGGAAATGTGCAGAAGAGGGATTTAAGGACATGGGGATGAAAGGGAAGCCTTGCACTCTAAGCCAGCTTAAGAAGATCTAGATTACATCTGAAATATGATCAGTAAGTTCTTGCTATGTTTGTTTGTTCGTAGCAATTGACTGAACTAGCGTATGACTGAGCAGAGAATAATATCCGCGGTGCTTGGAAAGCATCAGGCTCTCAAGCTCTGCTGATGTTCAACTCTAAAAAGCTGCGTGGAGACTGCCTTCGGGGTGGTGGTGGCTGTGGGGTGAGATGCTGAGGACAAACAGGAGCACTCAGGGACCCTCTGACGTGGAAATAATAATAAAAACGACAACGGACAGAGACGTCTGCAAATTGTTATTGCCGTTGGCTGGTTGGGGATGGGAAGACTGTGGAGCTGAGGGGGCGACTTCGGTCCTGCTCGTAAAAATGTCATTCCCCCATTCTAGTGTCTGGAAAAGGAAAACCTTTCCAAGAAAGGGGAGACTGCTTCAGCAACCACAAGCTGCTTTTTTATGCTTAGACAACAGAAGAAAGGAAAAGGAATTATTTTAAAGAGTGAAGTTAACACTCATAAATTACAGAGCATCGAACTCTGGGGTGGATGCCCTCCTTCAGAAATAAATTTGCCTTCGTTTGCTGCTGTTTCAAGGAGGCTCACGCTTCACTGAAACCACAACTTTACATCCGACTGAGCATCACTATGGGGTTTTAATGCCCTCTAATTTATGCCCATTAACCTTACAGCTTTCCTTAATGTCTCTTTGTTCCCTAAGTGGGCAATACCCTTGATTCATTTAAAAAAGGAGCCCATCAAGTTGCAACACTGACAAGCAGGACCAGCCCCAGGTCAGTGAGCATGTTGCTGGCCCCAGGTACCTCGTGGGGCTACCAGGGCTCTGGGATTAGGCTGATTTGCTCCTAATTTTATATCTCAAAGTCTCCAGCACAGCCCACTGGACCTTCAAATCCACACCCCCACAGTGCCCTTTGTTTGCTCTCAGCAAGTTGGAGCAGCACTGGATGCTAAAAGCAAGTCTGACCCCCGTCGTGGCTGTGTTCTGGTATGTTGTTTCCATTTGGCCTTGCCTGGGTTAGGATGTTTGCTCTTATTTGTCTCTTCCACTGTAATAGTAGCGTTACTGTCTTTTACAACCCTGTTGTTCTTTTTTTGCTTTTAATAGCAAGATGTTCCCTAGTCAAAACAATTACAGAAAAGGCATTAGAGCACAAAGGACTAAATAACAAAGAAAACCAAAGAAAGCAATGTGGAATAAAATCTGGCAGCATTGCAAAATTAAAACAGAGAAAACCAGAATTAGAGATGAGTGAATTATTTACAGTGAGTAGAATCACAGAATCCTCTTGGTTGGAAAAGCCCTTGAAGATCCTCCAGTGCAACCATGAACCTCACACTGACCGTTCTCAACTCCACCAGATCCCTCAGCGCTGGGTCAACACGACTCTTCAACCCCTCCAGGGATGGGGACTCCCCCACTGCCCTGGGCAGCCCATTCCAACGCCCAACAACCCCTTCTGCAAAGAAATCCTTCCTAAGAGCCAGTCTGACCCTGCCCTGGCGCAGCTTGAGGCCATTCCCTCTTGTCCTGGTGCTTGTTCCTTGGTTAAAGAGACTCATCCCCCCTCTCTGCACCCTCCTTTCAGGGAGTTGGAAAGGGCCATGAGGTCTCCCCTCAGCCTCCTCTTCTCCAGACTAAACCCCCCCAGTTCCCTCAGCCGCTCCCCATCACACCTGTGCTCCAGACCCTGCACCAGCTCCGTTGCCCTTCTCTGGACACGCTCAAGTCATTCAATGGCCTTTTTGGAGTGAGGGGCCCAAAACTGAACCCAGTCATCGAGGGACGCCCTCATCATCTTCATGTCTGCTTGCAAACAAGGAAAAGTTTGTTGTTTCCTCCAACTCATTCAAGAAATGTGAACAAAACACAATTCCTCGTGATGCCCTTAAATGCAATACATAGGCTGATGGACTTTCTCTCTGTAATTCACCAGCATTATATCCGCTTCTTACAGAGCAAGCGTGGAAGCATTTCGATGATGACAACTTGGATGACTACATTTAGAGTCTGATTTGTACCAGATAACGTCTGTGCTCAAATGCTGCGGCCGTGAATTGGCGTGAAAGCACGATGCGCACCGTATGGCTGTACCGGACAGAGCAAACCACTCCCGAGATCACGGTGAATAATAGAAATAACGTCGTGCTCCGAGACAGAACGAGTACTTTGAAAGACCGATGCAATTCTGGAATGTGCTTAAATCCCCAATTCAAGGCGAAATTGTAAGGGGGGGTCACAAAGCTAACACCGACAAAAATATTTTGAAGATGCTTACATAAGTTCTAAATGCAAGAGGACTTTATCAAGCTCCAAATTTTGGAAAGAGAAAGTAGGGTACTGCCATAGACAGATGGAACCAACCCATTGAATTAAACCTTTTCTCCTAAACCAGCTGGGATTAAAACACAAACCTACCAGCATCACTTCATTTATATACAAACAGATAAATAGGTAGGTAGATAAATAGATATAAATATATAAATTTTGCTGGGAAGAGAGACAACTCTGCTAAGTTCAGTCGCTTTGTCTGATATTAAAAACAATGTTGTGCTTATCGGGACTAACGTTATGCTGGTAATTTTCATGAAACATATTTATAAATGAATAAGCTGTTTACCACAACACATTAAATTAAGGAGAAATATATTTAGGAACAGATTCGCACTGCTTTGGTTGTTATGATTATAAATTATTTTGTCAGTCTAACTGCCTAATTGCAAAAGGATAAGGATCTCTTAAGGGAGTAAATGTAAATATTAGAACAACTGAATGATGTGCAGCATCCAAACGCGTCTCCTGGCAGGGACGGAGGTATTTGTGCCAACCTCCTTATGGGTTTTGAGGAACTTCTGACCACATAAAGACCTTCTTGAAGTCAAGGTCATGAAGACTGGGAGGATCTGAATCCTTCTACGTCTGTGTGAAGCAGAGAGCAGAGCCGGAGCTGACAAAAGCACGCTCTTGGAAGAGCGCGAGATAGACAGATCACCATGGGACACACTGAAAGGTGGCTGGGGCACTGGAAAAAAACTCTTTCTTGTCTCAGCATTTCTCTAAGGCATCATTTTTTCTGCTCCTTCTTTCCAGTCCAAGCAGTAACCGGCTGAGTGAACTTGGAGCTTTTCACAATGACAAGGAATGGGAGAGCCCTGCTCAAGGCTGGAGTTCCGCTGACCGTGTAAATATTAGATTTTAAAGAAAAAACATCATTTGGTTGCTCAGAGGAAATATTGTAGGTCAAAAATATTTTTTCTGCGTAGAAACACAAAGTAGACAGCTTTCCCAGTTCAATAAGCATTAAACACCCTCTCTCTTTTCACTTTGGATGGAACCCATGATGGCCAAGCACATGGTCATGGTACTTCAGTGCCCGCGGGTGAAAATGACTGTTTGGCATCATCCTAAACCAAAGATAAATTTTTAACGTCTCATTCGTATTAGAAGTCTCATAATCCACATACGCTGCTGTACACATCCCAAGCGAAAACCCAAATCTCCTCTGACTGAAACCATTGCCCTGTGTACGTCATGTGCCAAAGGGAGAGTTTTCAACCAGAAAAGCTGCGCTAACATTAGGTACAACTGCACGGAGCACTGGAAATATGTCTTCAGTCCCTTACCGTGCCGTGCAAAATTTAAAAAAAAAAAATCAAATTAATTTAGAAAAATCATGGAATTTTTTTTTTAATACCCTGGAACTTATTTTTTACTCACAATCTAGAAGTGATGACTATTCTTTGGCGTTTATTTGTTTGTTGGTTTTTCTTTTTTCTAATATTTAGTGCCTTCTTGATACCATGACACTTAGCTACATCTAATCCATAGATATAAAATTAAAATATAAAAACATAAAATACAATATAAAGATAGTGTGCTCTTTTAGTATACGTGGACTGTTTCAAAACAGTCTCCACTCAGATTACAGGAAAAAATTCAAAAGTCGCACTTGAGAAGTGCAAAGAATTACCAAAATCATACTGGAATACTCAAAATGCTGGTTCAGCATCACCCAGCTGCCTCCGGCTGCCCGTGGTACAGCCCACCACTGCGGCCAGGGACAAGCACCTAGAGCCATCCTAGATGAAAATTTTAGCTTTTTTCTTTTTTTTTTTTTTTTTTCCCCTGATATCAAGTTCTAGGTTGAGCAGTTACAATCATTTCCCAGTGGGCTGAATATTTTTGCTACCATGAAAATCCCGTCGCGATCAGTGAAGTTTGACTCGGAAGCTTCCCGTGTTGCTCACATTGGAAGGGATATTGGTACTTTAACCTGGTAGATTTGTTGATTTCCAAAGACACGCAAAAATCACGTTGTCTTGAGCGCGGAAAATAAAATCCCAGCGTTTAACCCAGCATCTCCTTCCTGTTGGCTTTGGGTCAGAGGCACCAGGGAGAGGGGCAGAGCAGCACGCGCTATCTGCTCCCCTGCCCACTCCTCCTGACCTTGTCTTTCTCCTTCCCTGGTCTTTTTATTGTTTCTCTCAGAGACACCCAGGAACATATAAGCTCTACTAATCAGTGTCATAGCTCATTAATTTGCTTTATTGGTCTCTGGGTAAACGTCTCGTGCTACACTGTTCAGAAGCTACCGAGTCTTTATCATTAAGAAATAACTACCCAGAGCTCCTACTCTGTGTGTTGCCTGGGTGCATGAAGTGGCTTAATAGTATCTCTAAATTTATCTTAAATGGAAAGGTGGCCAGAACATTCATCACCTTGAACAAGGTTTAATCAAATCCCATAACATAATGAATCTGTCCAGTTTTGACACCATAACCTTTGAGACTTTATATGTACTCAGCAGCGAGGTGTCGGACGTGGACGATACGCTTAAAGCGTAACAAAAAATTATGGTGCTATTCAAGATAATATGCAAGATAAACAGCTTTTTGCACTTGTGTGATGCACTTCGAAGCGCACAATGATGCTGCTTTCTTCATTACAACACATCTTCCAGCAGGACTAATTCAAGGGATATTCTCTAAGTGAATGACCTACAGGTTTGCTCTCAGAAATGTATATAATTAAAAGTGAGAATCAGAAGGTATTGATCTCCAAGTTTCAGCAAATTTTCTCCTTTTAAAGGTTAAGCTCAATGCTTGTTACTATCCTCTCCTATACGTAATAGATTTAAAGGTTAAAGAGCTCTTTCTCTGTGGTCTTCTCCATAAGTAATATATTTAAAGGTTATGTACACTGTTTCTAGAGGACACATCTCTAAATAGCGGTGACAGTCATTTTGATTTTACTTTTCGGTTCTTCTAAACTACTTATTTGATATCGATTCCTTTATGAGGAATCCAATCTCAATTTCCAGCTCACAGCTCATCTTTTCCTACAGCCACGACATTTATGTATCTCTGAGAGCTTCAGCTTCCACGCTGCTTCAGAAACATTAGCTACTCAAATAAATTACTACCTTTTTCACACGTTGCAAATACCACGTTAAAATCCAGCTTAACTAGCCTGCTTTTCCCTCATCTTTGCTATGAAATGCAGACAGAAATATCACGGGGCAGCCTTGTACGCAGGGTTAGCCTGAGGAAGCACTTAAACTTATTACTCAGCTGTCGTTACTGCTGAGCTCTCGCGGTTTTTTCGTACTTACTGATTCACCCTCCCTGCTGAAAGGTGATTTTTGGTGAATGGTACTTGGTTTGTTTGATAGTATAACTCACTAGCTATATTACCTCAGTTTTGCCCCAAATAAACCGCACCGCCAGAAGAACTGTTATATTACATGTAAGTGTCTCATCACTTAGTAAATTTGTTAGTATTTCACGCTTTGAAAAAGGGGTTTGGGTCTCAGTCTTTCTGTCTGTGAAATGGGACAACTGCTACATTTCGCGTCCAGAGCAGGCTCTGCCCCCAGCCCATCTGGAGCTGCGGAACTCAGCACCCGTCACGACCGGAGCTGCAGGACGGATCGGTGCTTCGTGAACCCTCACCCATGGGGCCTGGGGGAGAGCACGGAGGAGTTCCCATCGGCCTGATGGGAGACAGCTCCTCTACCCCAGGCCAGATCATTGCTGCTTTCTCAGGCAGTTTTAAACTTCATGGCAAGAAAAAGGGATAATTATAGAATAGAGTGGAATAAGAATTAGAGTGGAATAAGAATTAGAATAGACTAAGAATTAGAATAGACTAAGAATTAGAGTAAAATTAGAATTAGAGTAAAATTAGAATTAGAGTAAAATTAGAATTAGAGTAAAATTAGAATTAGATCAAAATTAGATTAAAATTAGAATTAGAATACAATTAGAACTAGAATTAAAATAGAAATAAAATTAGAGTAGGAATAGAATTAGAGTAGAAATAGAATATTTTCAGCTGGAAGGGACCTACAATGATCATCAAGTCCAACTCCTGACCCCTCCAGGGCTGCCCAAAAGTTAAAGCCTGTTGTTAAGGGCGTTGCCCAAACGCCTCTTAAGCACTGACAGGCCCCGGGGCAGTGGCCACCTCTCCAGGAAGCCTGTTCCAGGGTTTGACCACCCTCTCAGTAAAGAAATGCTTCCTACAGTCAAGTCTGAGCATTATAAATAATGCTCATTCGGGGGAAAAATACTTCTCACGCCAACCAAATATTTCACAAGTGATAAAAGACACTAAACAGAATATATTGCCCCTATTTTAAGCAGTCTGTCCAGCCTTAAAAGGAACATTCTCTCTTGATATTGCTTTATCATAAAGGGCCCAATCCATCCTCATCCTCCAGTGAGCCAGTGGCACTACACGGGGATGATGTACAGCTCAGCAACAATTCCTCTGAAGGTTTTGGATGCATTTATAGCACATTTTAATGTACATTTAGTAGCAGAGCAATTTTAAGCAGCTGAGCTAAATGCAAGCTGACAGAATGGTTGATCTCGTTGGCTGCGCTGGAGTGTATCGCTCACCGTCAGTGCAAAGCAGCCTCCAGACCCAGCTGCCAAGCAATGAAAAAGAAAATATTTTTTGCAGTGGCAACATCTGGCTCCTGTGTGCCTCACGTCTGTCACGGAGCATCCCAGGGCCCATCTCCTCGTGTCTGCATCCTTCCCAACAGCAGAAATCAATCCGGGGTGGGGTGGGGGACATCAAAATCAGAGGGGAAGGAAGAGAAACTTCATCACGTTTTATTTTGACAGCCTAAAAATCATGAAGGCTTTGTTCCACAGACTGTCAAAGAGCTGATAGCTTGGTGATGACTTTAATTTGGAGACCGCTAAATGTTTTCCAGCTGAGTGGCAGACCTATGTGTAGATGATGTAAAACTCCTGTTTCCTTCAGGTCCCACCAGCAGATCCTCAAACTGGCCACAAACTGGCAAATATGGGTTAATGTAAAATGTCCCGTTGGTGAGCGCCTACGAGAGCAGGCAGCCAGATGCCTACAAGTGCCTAAACGCTTCGGATAAAATAATTTAGAAAAAGGACAGATAAACAACATTAAAAAAAAAAAAAAAATCAACGCGATTTAAAAAAGTATAGCTAGCTCCAAAGTACCTGTGTACCCTAAGATATTCTGCAGCACTCATCACCTTAGGCACTGTTCTCCATTAAAAAAACGTTAAGATGTTTGGACATAATTAAAACTGGAGTTAGCTGACACGCCGCTGACCACAATCTGCCCTTATCTGGGCTGATCCCAAAGTCAAGCTCAGCCTTACGCCAGCCAGCTGCGATTAAACCTCCAGGCTTGATTAGCTGCTCTGCCACTGGCAGCCAGCCTTGCTTTAACCCCCCCACACACACCTCAAAGTCACAGCCTCATGTTTAACTCAGTCAACTCGCCAACATTTTTGGTCCGACGGCAGGAACACCTCGCAGCCCTGAGCGGGTTGAAGTTGCCATGAATATGGAGCTTCTCCAGATGGCACATATCTGTGTGTTTAATTAGTGTGAAATTAAGTGATTCGTTAGGGGTGGAGGTCCTGCTACCCACTAACCTACCTCTTTTGCCAGTAAAATACGCTCTCCATCGCCGCAGAGTTTTTGCTTGGAATAATTGACCACACGAGGCAACAAGAAGGGGAGAGTTTTGCTCAGCGAATGTTAAACAATATAATTATTCCCACTGGAAAGAGCTACGGATCGTCCTCAGCAAAGTGTTGCAAAGGTGGAATTTCAAGTCCACGATCCACAGCTATTGCTAGCTTAAGCCACCCTTCTCCTTCGTTAAAATTGATACACCCCCCCGTATTTTATTAATGTGAACTAATAATTAAGATAACTCTTCCTGTAGTTTATTTATAGGTCTTTTTAAAACCTCATAAACAGCACAAATTTTGATTTGCGGGATGATTCCGCAAACCTTATGGGGCAATAACGAGCGAGAAGTTTTTTTTTTTAGGTATAGATACAAAACACACACACACACAAAAGAAATGACAAAAAAGCCCAGATTCATGACATATCTTTTAACTTTCCCCAGGAGAACATCACCGATCACGTTCTCAGAGCCCTAACTACTCTATGAAAAATCTCACCCCAGAAGCAATCCCTATTCATCTAAGTGGAACGACATCCCGGGATTAAATCGCTACTAAATATGACTAAAGGAAATCTGCTTCTACAGTTAGCTCCAATTATTTCTTCACTTCGCTCCCTATTTGAAAATGGAAAGAAGAAATAAAGTTACATGCAGTTTTAATTGGATAAAACGATAGCTATTTATGCACTTCAGATTTGCTAATTAACAACTATTTTATATATAAGATAATATATATTGATAAATATTAGTATATATTAATATACACAGTATACACATATGAATATACTACACATATTCATATATATATTAATATATATTAATAACTATTAGTAAAATCCTGTAATATAAAAAAATTACAGAAAGTAAAACCACCCCAAAATTTAAACAAGAAAGAAAAGAAGCAAACAAATACATAAATAGCCACAACCAGTTGCCTTCACGCTGCCTCTTGAAAAGGGTGGAAGAAACAAGCTCAAAGGAAGAAGAAAACCTCAAAGAAAAGACAAAAGGAGCAAACTCTCAGCTTTCCAGCTCGCAGCCCCCAGCTAAAGCAACAGCTGGGCTGTCGCAGAAATTGTACGTCAGCTCAAAAGAGTTCAGCTCTCCCCCAAAATACCTGGTTTTGTTGTGTTCCCGCCGCTACAGCAAAGTGCAGACCTTGCTCCACAGCTTAAAGTTTAAAATTAATCTTCTCTTTTAAAAAGACAAAACTCCCGATAATTAGCTTAGTTTAGAATTGCACGTCTTATACTTTTTTTGTTTTCTAGAAGCCTGCTATAACAATATTTCCCCTTTTTCAACCACCTCTGCTGATGAAAATTTGGCAATTGCCACGTTGTTTCTGCCAGAAGGAGAAGCTGTTGATGCAGATATTCCTTGGACAAAACTCTAGTCGCCTCTTAAGCCTCGTACACATCCTTTTCCTTTAGCAAAGCGGGGTATTTGCAAACAAAAGAAGTCAGAAATACATCTCTTCTTTCTTATTAGATCCCTATCTCTAATTAAAAGTCCGTGCAGGCACCCTATGCACTTTGCCAGCTTCTGATATTGGATTCGCCCTTACTTGTCTCAGCCACTTCTCTGTTGCATTTTACAGTGAAATCTCTTTTCGGCAGGGAACTGTATTTCTGTCACAGTCCTCACCATTATCAATTCCGATCTGACCGAGGTCCCCAGTCACAGAACACCATCAATATTAAGCAATAATCATGATAATAGTAATTCATATCAAGCATCTTCCATTTGCTTGGCCATCTCCGTTATGTTATTAAATTAATAGATCTGCCACCGCCAAAGAAAAATAGCATAAAGAGAGAAATCTTATTAAACTAGAGATAAAATTTTAAACAATTCTGGGAACTGCCAAGGCCAGCCTTTGGGCTCTTCCGTGCACCACTCAAATCCAGTTAGCAAACTATGAGCGTTATTTAGTTATTTGTTTTGATGTAATCAGCTTGTGAATTATAAGTGTTTAATCAAATTAATTCTGCCTGCTGCCAAGAGAGAAGAAAAGCAAGAACATGATAAAAAACAGGCTGCAGAAATACAATATTCTGGGTTATTGCAGCCTTTTACAAAAGCAGGAGACTGCATACAGCTCTCTACAACATCAACGGTTTAGTTGTGCCGCAACCACAAACGCCGCAGGAGTTGCACCGCGGAAGATTGGGCAAAGGGTGTTTGGGGCGTGGTCTTTGAAGCTGATTGTTCTACTTGCAAAAACCTTTTTATTCCTTAAGATTCAGGAAGTTTAGTTCATTTCTGTATTTCTTTCCAGATGATCTAGGTGTAAATATTTAAATTCTATTCAAGCTTTATCAAGCTTTGCTGGAATACTGTTCTTTCCTATGGCCACATTACCTGTAGGGTACAGCCCAAAAGAGTCCCGACAGGTTCCACGTATCTTTTTCTCTTCGATAAAGATCCCTGTTCATACATACAACCTTAAAATACCTTTTTACACAGTTATTACGCCACACACGGCACCAGCTTGAGAGCTTAGAAACCGACACCCCGCATGGCAAGGGGGGTGCTTGGGAAGGTCTCTCCCATCTGCGTGGGAGATGCGTTTTGGAGTGGAGGTCAAGGCAGACTTGGCTGCTCACGGCCACCCTCGCCACAATCTACGGGGGATGGAGAAGTCCTCTCACCACCACTGGCACCGTTTGCCACTACTTGGTCACAAAGAGAAGGACTGAGACCTGTTTCTTTTGCCTATCGTGGAACAGCAGCCCTGAACGATACGGTTCAAACACTCAGATTAACATTTAAATCTGTCTCCATACAGCACTTACATCTGCAAATTAATCAAGACTTCCATTGGGAACGTAGTGACGACCTCTAAAATGGTGGGTAGGGTCAAGATTTAGGCCCTTCTCTTCCCCATCTGCACAAACCATCTCCATCTGTAAGCACCAATACTGCAATAACACATCTTAGGGTAGGAGCATCCACACACCATCCCATGCAGCACCGTACCCTGCAGCTTGTTTTCTATTTTTGTTCTAAGTACTTTAAATGGAAATGATCACCACAAAAGGTCACAAAATGTGATCAATTGCTCTGTGGCATTTTACCTTGAGAACAAGCAAGAAAAAGTAAACACAAAGGTATGGAACAAGATGAGCCAAGACATCGATGCCCTTTGGGCACTATGTGTAAAGGGAATTTAAAAGTAACTGGAGCTGGGTGCATTAAAAAAAAAAAAAAAAAAAAAAAATCAGAATATACATTTGATGTCGTGAAAATAAGCAGGAGAAGAGAAAGATCAAACTGACAGGTACTGAGTGTTCCCAGCAAAACAGAGATTATATAAAATCTCCCTCAACTGCAGTATATCCTTGTCTGTGAGCTTGGGGCTCCCACTCCTTGGTAGCTGGGCAAACAGAAATCTCCAAAGATCACGTCCAAGGGGACATCCTGACAAGACACGAGGGGTGGGGTTTTCGTTCCTGCCTTTCACGCTCTGAAGTGGGAGCTTTTCCATGTCCAAATAGGCCTCTCATTGAAATCAGCTACAGAATAAAAGCTCAGGTAGTTCCCATAAATAGAAGGAATAAATAAAAAGGGAATAATCTCAAACATTTTTCAAAATACATCCAGAAATAGCACTCAACAAGGAGAAAACATAATTAACACCTATTATGTACAATATCATATTATAGAACAATATCAACCCCCTTCATCAGTGATATGGAAATATTAGACTTTTTTACAGAGGAAAGTATTGGATTTAAGAGAAAAAAATGCACCTTTCAGAAGACAAATATATTTGTTGGAACAAGCAAGCTGACAACAGACCTACCTGCGCGTGGTGCGTATAACCTCCCAATAAAATAATTCTGTCCCACACCACCTCTTCCCCAGGCGCAGCTCTACTGCTCGTTATTCCCTGAGATTGTTCCGTTTAATCAACGCGCAGTTACGTTTATTGCAGATGTTAATCTGCAATCAGGGAACAGGTTCTGCTTGTTCACCTAAGTTGAAGTGCTGTAAAAACGGAAAAATCACTGCTTCCCTCAAACATTTTTTGGGTGTTTCGGTTCTTATTTAAACACAATCTCCTGGACAAGCAAAGGGAACCTTCTGCAAGGGGTAGATTGGGTCCCTTTGCGTGTGAAAAAGCTACACAAAGTAGGAATAGCTACGTAAAATAAGAATAGCTACACAAAGTAGGAACAGCTACACAAATACCCGGCACTGGCGGCCGTGAGGTGCTGAGCACGTGGCAGACTTACCCTGGAGTTAACCACTTCCAAGGAGACGTTCTGAGGCATCGCACTGGGCACTGAAAAGGGAAAAAAAGCACAAAGAAATGGGAAATATTGCCATTAGTGTCTAAGACAGAATAGCTTACATCGACTATTTGTCTTGTCGGAAAGAAAAGAGCGCAGCTTTTACACCTAGTTTATAATCTGATCACAACCGTGCAGCTAAACCAGGTGGCACTTCAGAAGTCCCCTAGGGAGAGGAAAAACAAATGCATCTGTTCATTTCTTCCCATTTTTGATAGACCTATTAGTAAGCCCTTTAAGCAGCCAGTCAGCAGGCTCCCTGCAGTGAGACCGACGACTTGAATTCAGTTATTTGTTATAAACTTGGTCAGGAATAAACAAGAACATGCCACAATGTCTCTGTATTACTTTTTCTGTATTAAAGTGCATTTCAGAATATATATTATACACAGGCAGAGCAGGGTATTCCTCTCTCGGTGATACCAGTGACCCTCTTCTAGAAAGATGCTTAAGGAGAAAAGAGACAAAACCCTTTGTCTTTAGATATTATTTTTTAAAAAGTGTTTCACATTAAGGCTCTGCTTGTCATACATAACATAATCCATACCTGGTTTTATACAGCTAAACATTCTTATATTTATTCTGAGAAATCTACTATAATCCTTAAATGGGTTAAACATCTTACAACGATGCCTCATGCCGCATTCGTGAGAGGGTCCAGCGCCCATAGCTTGAAATCAAACAAATGGTTCTATCACAGGGGATTTTTTCCATCTTAAAAGTTTCTTTAATCTTTAATTTTCTCTACTTATAGTCATAGAAAAAACCCGTTCGGTGCAGATTTATTATCCCACCCGTGCTGCCAGCTCCCTGCCCGTGAAGGATTGGGCTCACACCACCGAGACACGGTGTGGATCCCCGTGAACACTCAGCGCCCTCACGGTTGGACAGGCCATTACCAACTATTTACTGACCGATTTCTGCCCATTTTCCACTCCATATCTGTATATTTATTTCCAATACACTTGTCCAACAACGGTTCAAATGTATATTCTTCCAGCTGATGGCAAATATTAATTCAACCCCTGAGGAGCCAAAGCTTTAAAAACAAGTTCGTGGTTGGTGATGCAGCAACTGCCTGATGAGAACCTGAAGCTTTGTTTTCCTTTCAGAAAAATGTTGCCTGTCTGCTAACCTGGGCTACTGAAGAGTTGAAAAGCAGAGGTGTAGTTTATGTTTAGAGGAAGGTGGCCCTGAATTTGGGAAAATAAGAGCGAAAAAGGATCACAGTGAATACCCAATTTAAGAAGAGTTTGAAATGCGATGTATTAGGGACAATGAGAGAAAATGGGTTTTCAGCGTACACGTATGAATATATCAAGTCAAAGAAGAGTTAACCCATTTTTATATTATATTAACACCACCACTAGGACAAAAATCATTCTTGTTGCAGTCGTCCACACATTTGAACTGATTCAGCAAAGACCTACAAGAATGAGCCGAGACCTGAAGCATCTTAAGAGATCAAATAAATTAATTTTCTTTAAACAAGCGTGGTGTTAAGAAGTGTGTGGATTATTATCTATTGTTGTCTGAAGGGGCAAGGCTGCAGAGAATAATTTAATAGGCAAAGAGCTACGAGCTGGAATCCATCTCCACTGGAAATCAGGCATACTTTTCCCTTCAACTGCTCAAATCTTCACTGAAAATTGCTGTCTAGGAGCGTGGGACATCCATCGCCAAGCAAAACGTGTACATAAATATTTCTGTAAATCACTTTTTCCGGCCAAAACTTCCACCAGAAGGAAGTGGTGAAATTCTATGTGCTGTATAGAGGTGGACGTAACGGGGGCTGTGTCTATATTGTCCCTGCGATTATCTCTATGTATTATTTTTATATATATTCTATATATAGTCCCTCTAAGGTGCCAGCTGTGGCAGATGCAAACGATCAGTACAGCCTGGCTCAACGTCAGCGCTCTGGAAGCATCAAGCTGCATCTAGAGCGAGGAGTCACCTCTGACCTGAACATCTACGAATCTCTACAGAATGTTATAGGAACTAATATGACAAGATACACCCCCATGCAGTCATTAAGGGCAAGGATGGCAGCAAGTCGTATAAACGCTGGTTTTCCTGGGTTATTTTAAGCAGTGCTGGTCAGACAGCTCCTCCGCTGGACTCTGTCTAGTCACGTCTACGTTCAATAAACAATTCCCCAAGTGCAGCACTTTGTAGCATCCTCAGTGCTTGCTGCTATTTAAGGATTTAAGTCAGTCAAAGCGAAGTCATTTGTCAGTGCTAATAAGAAAATAATGTTTTAAACACAGGCTACAAAAGAGCAAAAGTAACAACAGTTAACCAGGAGGGACCTGCTGGCAGCAAAGTCCCACATTAACACCATTGTCCTTCATGAAGGCGGATCATAAAAAAGAAAAAATAAAAAGGGAAGAAAAGTTGGATTTGAAGCACAATTATCTGAAAACTCAGATTGCTTGGTGATAGCTGTACAGCAAAGCGAGCAGCAAGGAATACAGAAACTCTTCCTCAGGTTGGGGATCCCAAATTGCAGAGATTCGCTGTTGGAAATGGGCCAGGGAAGCGACAGCCTGAGTAGCTGGGAGCTCCTGAAGCTCCCCAGAGTAGCAGCTTTAGAAACGAGTTGGTTTCTCCAGCGTAGGGACTCCTCTTTATTTGTTTCTGTACTGTCCATGACAGTGTCAAGTTGATCCAAGGCATTGCTGCTGCAACAGTACCGGTACGTGACACATTTCATCTCCCTTAATGCAGAGATGTCGCCACTCACACTCCCCTTGTTTTGAAAAATATCAGAGAGAGAACTGTCTTGGTATTGCAAAGAATAAGAAAAGGGAGATATTTTTGGACATCTCTGAAGGAGCCGGATCTCGCGAGCACCGCTATCTCCCGGAAAAGCCTGTTCTCCCTGGAGAATATTTGCCCTTGTTCATGAGCAAGGCAGGACTGCTCAGAGCCCCGGTTTCTCCAAGGCAATTCCTCTTCTCCCACCCTTCTCTCATGGGCAGTGAAGGCTCCTCACAACGTTTAGTCATCACCACCTTAAACCCCTCCTTCTCATTACTGACTTATTTTATTGCTACTACATATTATTCCCCTACCAAACAAACTTCTCTTCATCCTTTTTGGTTTTTTTCACTATTTGCTTGTCTTTCCATTATTTTGATTATTCCTCTTCAGTGGATGCTTGTCATATTTCCCAATTTTGTTGCATGCATGAACATAACCGATGCCCTCCTCTTTTATTCCAGAACTTCAATCAAAACAAGAAGTAAATCTAGACCTGACCCAGCATCGAACTCAATCATTTCCACAGCGATACTGGGCGTCTTTATTCCTTGCTCACTGTTCAGCCAAGGAGATGTTTTGCATTACCAAATCAGAGACCCTGATTTAATATCTCGGGTTGCATAACAATCAGAGAACTACTCTGGCAAACCCAGTGCCTGTGAGATTACAATTACTTCCTCCGGTTTTATATCTTGATCAAATAAAGAAATTGGATGCACCTGGTAAAATTTGTTTTTTGTTTATTATTCACAGCTTAATTACACCATTAGAAATTAGAGCAGAACTCATTTTACCTAGCGTTAGCCTCGCAATAAGCAATGAACAGAGACAGATGAATCCAGGCGTAACTTGGCCCCTTTGTCTTGGCACGGGGTGACTCAGCGCTGGAAGAAGACTCAAATAATCTGGAGGAGCCCTGCTGCCTGCCTTGAGCCAGGTGTCTAAAGGTAGGTGAGATGAGCCTCACTGCTGGAAGTGAGGAAGAAAGAATGGAAAGAAGAATGATGGGAAAAAGGTTCATATGGCAAGGCACTCAGAATTGTTGGTATTTTTTTTCTTTTCATAGAATCACAGACTGGTTTGGGCTGGAAGGGACCTTAAAGATCGTCCTGTCCCACCCCCCTGTCATGTGCAGGGACATCTTCCACTAGCCCAGGTTGCCCAAAGCCCCGTCCAACCTGGCCTTGAACCCTTCCAGGGAGGGGGCAGCCACAGCTTCTCTGAGCAACTTGTGCCAGGGCCTCACCACCCTCACAGGGAAGAATTTCTTCCTTACATCTCATCTAAATCTGCCCTCTGTCAGTTTAAAATTGTTCCCCCTCATCTTATCCCTACCCCCCTGATCAAGAGTCCCTCCCCCCTTTCAGTCCTGGGAGGCCGCTCTAAGGTCTCCCCAGAGCCTTCTCTTCTCCAGCTGAACCCCCCCAACTCTCTCAGCCTGTCCTCACAGGGGAGCTGCTCCAGCCCCCCGAGCATCTTCGTGGCCTCCTCTGGCCCCGCTGGAGCAGGTCCGTGTCCTTCTGCTGTTGGTGCCCCCAGAGCTGGACCCTCACCAGAGCGGAGCAGAGGGGGACAATCCCCCCATCGCCCTGCTGCCCACACTGCTCTGGGTGCAGCCCAGCACACGGGTGGCTTTCTGGGCTGCCAGCGCACGTTGCTGGCTCACAGGCAGTTTTCCACCCCCCAATCACCCAAGTCCTTCTCCTTGGGGCTGCTCTCAGTTTCTAACTGTTGAAATTAAAAGAGTATCTTTTCAGTTGCCCATCAGATGAACCCATGTCCTTTGTGCTTTTGCTGGTTGTTTGTTATTCTTTAATTGTAGAGCAGAATAGTCCAGAAGGAACGAGATGGCTGAGGAAGCCCCCCTGAGTATTTCACTGCAGCGCAGAGAGCACCCGCATCTCTGGGATGCTCTTTTGGGAGAGACAGAGGCACCAAGCAGGGAGAGTGAGCCAGGAGGTAAAAGGACCAGATCCAGGTCTCCAGCTCAATAAAGTCTGGAACAAATACATCAGCTAACCAAGTCTTGCTGGTGCTGGCACTAACTTCAGCCACAAAACCTTCCCACGGATGTTCCGTTAGAGCCTGCGCCTTCCCCCAAAAAGGTTTCGGGGCTGATGCTCACATCAAAAAATGTTTTGCATCGGGAAATTCCCGAGTGATTCTTGCAGGGGAAAGAGGAGAAGGAGGAAAACGGCCCAGTACTTCTTCCAGATAAAGACGGATTGGATAATTTGGGGGGAAGTCACCATAGCAAGAGGTTCGGCTACTGGGGTGCTACAAGAAGCCCGCGGCTCCTCACCCTGTTCACGGCTCTCGTGCGAACACAGGAACGGCTACCGACATCGGAAAAACTTCATAGACTGTCTCCTCTGTCAATCTGAACTTCAATCTTCGATTTTTACTTAAAAAACAAGCATTCATACTATAATTATGGATATAAATTACACTTAAATCAACTACTCAGGAAGCATGAAATTCTACTGTCTGCCAATTGCTGGGATTAAATGCATTTTGTTAAATTCATGAGCGCGATAGCTCAAAGCATTTCTGAAATGGCACGCAGCTTGGCCAAATATTATCTGAGCTGTATTTTAAACTGAAAATTAAGCATTAAAGATACAGCATGTTCCCTGATCTGCCGAATGCTGTCTGGGGGCTGTAGCTCCTGCAGCTGGAGATGCCACAGTAAATCCCTTTGATTGGGGAGCGTTTCTCAGGCTACAGATTACATCCCAGAGTTTCGTGGACAATTTCTGCCTACAGACCTGCAGGAACTAATAGTACAGGCTTTTTTTTTTTTTTTTTTTAAATGCAACTACATACACCTTATTGTATGGTACACAGCAAAGGATCGGCGTGGAAAAAATAACCTGCTCAAGCACGAACATTTTCAAGAGGAAAGAAGACTTAAAAATGATCCTGTCAGTTTTCACAAGAGGAAAGGAAAGGCAGATCAATCTTCAGGACTTTTCTCCCATTTTTGACGTTGACTTCTGTTTCAAACCAGCTTTTGGAAAAGCAGCACGGGAGTCGCTGCCCTTTGAGAGTGTCCCAGTTCCTTGCCTGGGGGCTGCCCTCCAGATTTGGCTACCGATGTGAAAATAAACGGCCAGAGACTACATGGACTGAGATGCAAAGACAACACAAGTAAAGACCAAAGGGAGCCGGTTGTGACGAGTCAAATGCTCTTTGTTATGGTTTTGTCCGGTGGCAAAAGCACCGGGCAGAAGCAGCGAAAGGTGGCCAGTCCCTGTCCCTTCGGCAGGGGTAGTTCCTGACTGATGAGGCTGCTAAATCTAAATTTAAGCTGGAGGATGGGTTGCAATCTAAAAATCATAGTGGGGCAGCCTGCTCCCCGCCATGGGGAGAGTGGCGGCAGGAACAAAACCAGCCCCAAACCAGATGTGTATACGGGCAACTACAGGCTTTCTCCTTCCTTTATCTCTCACCTATAAACCAGGAGAGATTAAATGTCTTTGTCCCTCCTCTACGTAGGCTGTTAGCTCGCCCATGCAGGAGTTATTTCTTGCTGTTTTATTGCATGGCCTTCTAGCAGAAGGGACCTTAACCCTGGGAAAGGTCTCTGCGTGGTACCATAAAAGAAGAAATTGCAGAAAGTTTTGGTGCTGCAGACTTGCTCTCTCCATTCCTTCCTTTGCTTCTCGGGACAGATAGGACCGCTATCAGCTTTGCCAGGCTTGGCCAAAGCCCAGCTCTCTCTGTGGCCCTTTGACTGCTCTTTTTCATACGAGAGACCAAAGTGGTTTCAGGCAGACTCAGAGTAAGGAGGATGGAAAGATATCCTAAAGGGATTCTCTTCTTTTACACCTGCTCCAAAAAAACAGAGGAAGGCCAGAAAGGTTGCAGCCAACTGACTTCTTTGCAGAACAGACTTTTGCTTAAATAAAGAGAAAAATAAATACTGTCTTCTTCCAGATTCCAGGAACAAGGACACCTAGGCACACTCCTGTTTTCTGGAGCAGTCTCATGCAAACCTTCTCGTTAGCAATGCTTTTTCTTCATAGACAGGTGAAGCGTTTGAAACACTTGCAGAGGATAATTTTCAGACTCATGAATAACAATCTTTCCCTTTCTCACTTATGGTGACATTTAAAACCAAAGTGGAGTACAGGGCCGCAGTTCTACACTTCACAGTGTGAATTAAATCTACATACATTATGCAAAATATTCATTTTCACTTGTTTTCCTTTTGTTTTTATAATTATAAGTGTGAAGTAATTTATTCTACCAAGATCCAGCCTGTATTACAAGGGAAAACTGAATTTGCTGGGTAGACATAAGTAGCACTAGAAAAAATATTGCAGAGGTGTCAAACGTACAATAACGGTGCCAAGCGAGCCGGGGGTCTCGCGGATGAATCCCACTGAAGGTACAGCCCAGAATAAGACAGATTAAAACAGGGCTGGGGTTCACCAGCTCCCTTGCTTGGGGTTCCCCACAGCCCCGGCCTCCTCCACGTCACTCTTCAAGAGGTTTATTTTAGAGGCTCCCAATAGCTCTCTTCCAGTGTCCTTCATCGAGGTGCCTATTTATTACTAAATTAAACTTAGAATCACAGACTGGTTTAGGTTGGAAGGGACCTTAAAGATCACCCAGTGCCACCCCCCTGCCCCGGGCAGGGACACCTTCCACTAGCCCAGGTTGCCCAAAGCCCCGTCCAACCTGGCCTTGAACCCTTCCAGGGAGGGGGCAGCCACAGCTTCTCTGGGCAACCTGTGCCAGAGCCTCACCACCCTCACAGGGAACAATTTCTTCCTTGCATCTCATCTAAATCTGCCCTCTGTCAGTTTAAAACCATTACCCCTCATCCTATCCCTACCCCCCTGATCAAGAGTCCCTCCCCCCTTTCCTGTAGCCCCTTTCAGTCCTGGGAGGCCGCTCTAAGGTCTCCCCGGAGCCTTCTCTTCTCCAGCTGAACCCCCCCAACTCTCTCAGCCTGTCCTCACAGGGGAGCTGCTCCAGCCCCCCCCAGCATCTTTGTGGCCTCCTCTGGCCCCGCTGGAGCAGGTCCGTGTCCTTCTGCTGTTGGTGCCCCCAGAGTTGGACCCAGCACTGCAGGGGGGGTCTCACCAGAGCGGAGTAGAGGGGGAGAATCCCCCCCCTCGCCCTGCTGCCCACACTGCTCTGGGTGCAGCCCAGCACACGGGTGGCTTTCTGGGCTGCCAGCGCACGTTGCTGGCTCACAGGCAGTTTTCCACCCCCCAACCCGCCCAAGTCCTTCTCCTTGGGGCTGCTCTCCAGCCACTCCTTGCCCAGCCTGGATTTGTGCTTGGGATCGCCCCGACCCATGGGCAGGACCTTGCCCTTGGCCTTGTTGAACTCCATGAGGTTTGCCCGTCCCCCCTCTCCAGCCTGTCCATGTCCCTCAGGATGGATCCTCAGCATGTCACTGCCCCACACAGCTCGGTGTCAGCGGGAACTTGCTGAATGTGCCTCGATCCCACTGTCCATGGCCCCAACAAAGACGTTCAACAGCTCCGGTCCCAACCCCGACCCCTGAGGACACCTCTCAGCCTTTTTAAAATGAAAGCACTGCTCCCTTTCAGACTGTGCTCCTCCACCTTCCCAGAGGTCAAGAAGACCTGGGGGGGACCTGCAGATCACAAGGTAATTTAGGGTGGCACCAACCCCACCGGGAGCGGGCGGATGTGACACAGGAGCATCTCTGCCATGGCAGATGTCACCAACCCACTCGTGACCTCGGAGACACCGCAAAAGTGCTTTAGGCTGTAGATACATTAAACAAATACAAGAGCTTCTCCAGTCCATGATACCTCCCTCCTCCCCCTGCTAATTTTCTCCACGATTTATAAAGCTTCTACTAATGCTGCCCAGAAATTGATATTTTTAGTTGATCAGATTGTAGCATTCAACTGGGTTTCCAGACAGAAAATTGCCATTCTCAACCTCATACAAATTTTCAGCTGTTTTGGATGGAATAATAAGGGAGAGTTATCAACTTTGTAATATAATTAGATAAATATTTGTACATATAAAGGGATAAATCTCAGTCACCCTCGTTCTCCATTTTTTTTTCCTCTAGCATCAATCTACAGCAGGGAAAGGAACAACTGTGAAATTTTTATGTGACCGAGGTGTGTGCCAGGCACTGTTTCCAAACGTGCTCATTAGCACAGGTTATCTGCTACACTTCTGAGGGCAGAACAGCCCAGCAAGTTTAACACACTTATAGCTGAAGCCCACGGTAACCTATTTCTTGCCTACTCCCTGATTTTATACTCCCATGTAAAAGTAAACATTTTTTTTTCCCATGAAAATGACCTTTAATTAACAATGCAAACTCAGGCCAGGGCAAACTCCCACACGTTGCTTTATTAGCATGAATGAAAAAGCAGTTGTCTGCATTTTTATCAGAAGGAAAATTAACTGCTTATAAATCTCATTTTTTAAGGCTTAGTTGACACCTCTTATGTCATCTTTAAGCAATATGTTGGTACCAAAAAAGCCCCTCTGGTTGTGGGACTCAGTCACTAGCAGGCACATCCCTGAAGCCTGTCCCTGCTCTGGCTTCTGCTTTATGAACCCTCGTCAGCCCTACTGAAAGATTTTTTCCTTCGTTTTTTTATGCTTTTACACTTCTGTAGCCCAAATGACTCCAATGAAGTTATTCCTGTTTTAGCCAGGTGTGGGGATCAGGCTCAGTGATTTCAAGAGGACTCAGGAGCGTGGAAGTTTTGTGATATCAGACACAACTAAGTGCTTCTGAATGCAAAATAAAATTCAATTTATTTCCCGGAGCTTGCGAGCCACAGGAGCACGGCATGAGCTCGGGGAAGGATGCCGGTGCAGCCGCTGTGCCGAGAAGAGATTGAAGCCCTGGCGCATTTGCTACCCCTGCGTCTAAAGCACAAGGAAAACCCAGGTAGTTGGCTCTTCAAATGAAGCTGTAATGAAATAGTGTCTGTTGAAAAGATGAAAGGATACACCTGTGCCCAAGTTAAAGAGAAAATAAAGAGAGAATAGGCTATCCTTATCACTAGACACAGGGATAATGAACCAAACCAATTATCCTTAGAGATGAACACCAACTCAGAGGGTTCCACTGCAGGCAGGTACTGAATCTCTGATTTCTGTCCTGCACATTCAATAATTCCCTCGCTTCGTTGCCACCTCTTCCAAAATATGGTGGGAGAAGACAAAAAAAATCTGATGATGGCGACTGACAGACTCAACCTGCCCACCCCCAGGGCCCCTCCGTTCCTACTCACCATCCGACAGCGTGGTGACTGTCACGTCCTCGGTGGAGACGCCGGGGCCGTAGCGGTTGTAGGCGAGGAAGCGCAGGGTGTACTCGGTGAACTTCTTCAGCCCCTCCAAGCGGTAGGAAAGCCCATCCACCTCCACGTTCTAGCACACAGGGACGATAAACCAAGGGGAAACGTGACCACCGGCGCCACGGCCACACTGAGGGATGAGTGGATTAGCGGTGAGCTTTTCACTCTTTGAGAAGTAGAGTTAAATCCTTATTTAAGTTCATATAAAATACCATTTGTAACAGAGGGGCTTGTTATAGCTCAGTTCTCGGGGCTCGTCGGCAGCCCTGACCACGACTTTGGGATAGAGGGGATTTCAGTGCCTCAGAGGTTGGTTTAGTTTCTCAGGGCGCAAGAGAAAAGGGGGGTTTACTGGTGAAGCCAGTTGCTGCCACTTCATAGGTACATGATAGGGAAAGGAAAAAATAAAGGCAGAGCCAAAGGGGAATTTTGGAGAAAAGAAGGAAGTAAAATAAAGCAAGAAGAGTAAAAATGGGGATAGTAAAAAAGTTCCTGTAAGCCTACTGAAGCACCTGCCACAAGACTGCTGATACCTGTGATTATCACATGCTATCAGGTCAGAAAAAAGACATCTCCGCTTTCCTCCCTGCCCTATTCTTTGCTAAAAAACTGTCCACTCCACCCGCAGAGCTCGTCTCCACTGCTACTGCCACACTCCTATCAAATACTGGTTATTAAACGGCCCGTGGGAAGCAGTTTGCAACCCGTAGAAAGCTGCTTGTTTGCCACTCGAAAGCGTGCGCTCACGGCAGACCTAGGAGCGCAATTACGTGCACAGCAGCAACGCCAATTTTTGCTACGAGCACCCATCAGTCTGGAGAGGAACTGCACCGCTTCTAGCTTGGATTCATATTATTTCACCCTCCCACTTGAACGAGGTTACAAGGAGCAACTAAAAAGATAGATGTTCTACAAAGATCACGTCTAACAATCTGCCATTAAAGTGTTGATGGTTTTGCACGATATAGAGGGGGAGTCTAAAGGGTCTTTAAGTGCTCTTTGGCGTTATTCTGAACTTTCAGCGTAAAGCTGAGGAATGCTTAATATAGGACAGGCTGCTGCCTTCACTTTCTACCTCCTGGACCCATTTTGCTCTGGTGTAAATTTATTTTGCTTCAGTTGCTCTTTTATTGTTGGTCTGTGCAACATTTACAGAATCACAGAATCATCTCGGTTGGAAAAGCCCTTGAAGCTCCTCCAGTCCAACCATGAACCTCACACTGACCATTCTCAACTCCACCAGATCCCTCAGCGCTGGGTCAACCCGACTCTTCAACCCCTCCAGGGATGGGGACTCCCCCCCTGCCCTGGGCAGCCCATTCCAACGCCCAACAACCCCTTCTGCAAAGAAATACTTCCTAAGAGCCAGTCTGACCCTGCCCTGGCGCAGCTTGAGGCCATTCCCTCTTGGCCTGGCGCTGGTTCCTTGGCTCAAGAGACTCATGCCCCCTCTCTGCACCCTCCTTTCAGGGAGTTGGAGAGGGCCATGAGGTCTCCCGTCAGCCTCCTCTTCTCCAGACTAAACCCCCCCAGTTCCCTCAGCCACTCCCCATCACACCTGTGCTCCAGACCCTGCACCAGCTCCGTTGCCCTTCTCTGGACACGCTCGAGTCATTCAATGGCCTTTTTGGAGTGAGGGGCCCAAAACTGAACCCAGTCAACTAGGTGCAGCCTCACCGGTGCTGAGACCAGGGGTAAGATCCCTTCCCTGTCCCAACATTTACGTAACCTGGAGGATTAATCTGTAAAATCCCTCACTCTGAGCCTTTACGGTGCTCTAAAGACCTGCACATGCCCCCACCAAAGAGCTCCTTGTCACAGGGAGAGCAGAGCCGCTCCAGTCACCGCTCACCTGCTCTCTCCCAGTCACCGTCTCTGTACAGAAGAGCCTGTAGCCTTGAACGGGGCCGTTCGCGTAGGCAGGAGGATCCCAGGAGAGGAGAATCGAGGTAGGTGAGGTAGACACAGCCCGCAGGTTTTCCACTGGCCCGGGGACTTGCACTGCACAGAAAGAAAAGGACGGCGTAAAAATCCCGTTCCCGCATCGCCCACGTCCCCGACACATGGCACGACGCAAGCCAGCATACCCCCCCGAGGGATGCACTAAACGCCTCAGAAAGTCCAGACAAAATACAAAAGGGCTGATAAACCCGTGAAAAACACATTGTAGAAAGACTATTTAGTGAAGGTTTAGCGCCATGAATACATGAAATACTAAAATGGATTGTTCCATCTAGGCTACATTTGCGCCTTCGGCTCAGAGGATGGACTTCATCTTAAAATGGAATTTCTGGGAAATAATTAGCACAAATATCTAATGCACGCCATAGATGCATTTACCTTGAGGTAGCAGGAAATCGGAGGCATGCAAATCTGATCATCCAAGACCAGTTCATGCAGAAGACTGCCATTAGAGGAGCAATTAGTAAAACCTGCAGGCAGACACCAACATGCCACCTGACATGGGCAAAGTCACCTCACGAACACCCTGTAACTGCCAGCTTAAAGCTGCCTTCCAGTGAGGCACCGCTTAGTTGTGCGTGTTTCTGTCCCAGCTCTGTACATACCAGCTTAATGCTATTAAATTATAAACTGATTTGGTGCACCGCAGCAGGCTTTGGTTTCTTTTCACAAGCAATTAGCCTCTGTTAGCTTCTACTTACACTATTTGCACTTATTGTGCACTTGTACCCGTTATTGCTATCTATTTAAACTCCTTTATGCATTACTCACTCTATTTTAGCTCTCTGAGGGATTGCAGATGATGGCTGAGAGCATTAAGGACACGCTCTCATGAAGGAGGGAGCCCACAAAGGCTGGGCTCTAGGCTGGTATCCCTCTGTTTAGCAGTGGCACGAGACTGCTTCTGCGAAGCCACCGAAATCTGGGAGCACGGAGCAAGGCGATGGATTTCATACAATCACAGACTGGTTGGGGTTGGAAGGAATCATAAAGATCATCTAGATCCAACCCCTGTGCACCAGGCAGGGACACCTTCCACTAGCCCAGGTTGCCCAAAGCCCCATCCAACCTGGCCTTGAACCCTTCCAGGGAGGGGGCAGCCACAGCTTCTCTGGGCAACCTGTGCCAGGGCCTCCTCACCCTCACAGGGAAGAATTTCTTCCTCATATCTAATCTAAATCTCCCCTCTGTCAGTTTAAAACCGTTATCCCTGATCAAGAGTCCTTCCCCCGCTTTCCTGTAGCCCCTTTCAGTCCTGGGAGGCCACTCTAAGATCTCCCCGGAGCCTTCTCTTCTCCCAATTAACACCCCCAACTCTCCCATCCTGTCCTCATGATTCAGTCAAAGACATCACACAGCTCCTCACATCAAGCCCCGGGTGACTGGGCTGGTCTCAGAGCTGACCTGCTTTGAGCAGGGGCCGGCCCAGAGACCTCTCATCATCTGCGAGCCCTGATTTGCACTTAAAAGTTAGGCCTCGCTCATATAAGCTCCAATATTTATATGTAGCCCCAGTTCTGCTCTGAAATAATATTCCTGTGTTTGCGCGGTGCCCAGCACTTATAGAAATTGCAGGGCTGTAACAAGCTCATCTTATAAATCAAATAAAGACAACAAAAGTGTTAAAATACCCCATCCTTGAAACTGTTATCTGGTTTGATTATTTCTGAAAGTAGAGCGGTTTGCAATAGGTCTAGCTTTAAGTAGAGATCATTTGAAATGCAAAATTTAGATTGCCTTGACACCAGATCACACTGGTGGGTGAAGAAGCACAGAACTCCTCCTCAAATGACAACGCAAAACAATCCCTTTTAATTGTTAAGGAAGCCATACTAAGCCACCTTTTGTTATAGCGACTGTATCTTCAAGTGCTCCAATTTCACCCTGAATGCAAATTATCACACATCAGCTCCATCACGCTTTTGGATGTCAGCTTAAATCACTTATTAAAACAAGAGAGCTAAAAAAGCTTCATAAACTCCTATCGCTACCGGCAGTACCAGAAAAATCACTCCCCGCACGTCTCCGCTGGACCTGACCCCAGCGACGACTGATGTTGGGAGATGAGGCTATGTGGAGTTTATCTCTACCTTCATCTCAAACTCAAGCAAAATTGGCAGAAAAAAACCCCCGAATGATAATTGTGGCAAAAACGTAAAGGTCAAGCAGAAGGTTATTTCTGAAAATCTTCAACACCAAATAGCACCTTTTTATTTTCAATAGGGAGTGTGCTGTGGCATAAAACAAACTCACCAGCTATTGTGCAGCTGGCAGATAACAGAATTACAGCTCTGAGAACAGGCTTTCTGCAAAGTTACATCCCCATTACGAGGCAGTTTCACACTAAGAGCTCTCTTTTGTAAATCTGGACGTGTGCGGTGCGCGGCGATAGCCGAGGAACGCCTGACCCCGCGCTCCCTGGATCCGTCCCTCTCCCAAAGAACGGGGATGGCAGAGCCGGGCGTTGGAGAAAGGCTCCCAGGATGTCACCGACAAAACACTGATAGCCTTTCATCACAATTAATTTCAGGTTTAGATGCAGCGTAGATGCATTTAAAATATTTTTATTTCCTTCGCCCAGCTTTCCTTTTCACGCTATTTCAATATTTCTGACAGGCACTCTAATGTGCCTAAGGTCTCTGTATTTGCAGCACACACAAAGCATTTAATAATCTCTCCTGATCCCTTCTGTCAAATAATAATCTTGTGAAAATTGGCATTAAGTTTTAAATCTTTCCCTAAATTCTTCTTTTTCTAAATAGCAGAGCAGCCTGCAAACTGCTTTACATTCCATTAAAACAAGACATTAAATCATGTTTCTTCTAAAGTCAGTCTTTCACAACTAACAGCATCCTTTCTCTAAGAAAAAAGGATAAAGGAAAGAGGGCAGGCAGATGACTGATGCATTTTCCTTTACCATGTGCTCCAGATAATGCTTCAAATTATTAAAAAAATCGCCGTTCCTCTGAGAATGTCCTTCCGTTCCCACAAAAGATTAGTTCGGTGCCTCAGACTGTTTCATAAATACAAGATACAACAACTGCTTGCAAAGAGTTTGATGCTGCTCTCACAACTGCCAGTTTGGGGGTTATTTGGTGGAATTACTCCCATTCAGTGGCAGTAAAAGCAATCAGGTCCAAAGCCAGAAATGGTCGAATGCTTTGCTTTTTTTCTTCTGATGCTGATTTTAGAAATACACATTAACTGCCTTTCTGTTGTTGCTAACGGTAGCTGCCAGCGTGGCTGATCTTGCATTACCGGGAAAAATAGCTGTATCCACGCCGTGCTGTAAGAATGTGCCTCGCACTGCCCCAAAACCCCACACTCCCAGGGCTGAAGGATGATACTCACCATCAGCACCTGACATACACCTTGATTTTAGGTATATATTCTTGCAGAATTAAGTACCTGAGTTCCTAACTTATTCCCTGCAGAGCAGTACTGTCGCGTTTCCAATCTGAGCTGGGCCCAAAGAGGCCTGTCACAGAACTTCAGAGAATCATCTCGGTTGGAAAAGCCCTTGAAGATCATCCAGTCCAACCATGAACCTCACACTGACCGTTCTCAACTCCACCAGATCCCTCAGCGCTGGGTCAAGCTGACTCTTGAACACCTCCAGGGATGGGGACTCCCCCCCTGCCTTGGGCAGCCCATTCCAACACCTAACAACCTGTTCTGTAAAGAAATACTTCCTAATATCTAGTCTAAACCTTCCCTGGTGCAACTTGAGGCCATTACCTCTTGTCCTATCGCTTGTTACTTGGTTAAAGAGGCTCATCCCCAGCTCTCTGCAACCTCCTTTCAGGTAGTTGTAGAGGGCGATGAGGTCTCCCCTCAGCCTCCTCTTCTCCAGACTAAACAACCCCAGTTCCCTCAGAACTGTTCTCCACGTAAAAGGGTATGTTTTGCTTTTAATCTTCCAGCAGCTCTCAAATTTTATGGAACGTAGGCTATTTTTGGAGCTAACCTCCTGCCATCAGTCCATATAAACCCAGAGAGGTCACCTATGGCAGTTGGCCACAGATGAAGTGCCTCCAGAGACCATCCATAACGGTCAGTGTGAGGTTAATGGTTGGACTGGATGATTTTCAAGGTCTTTTCCAACCCAGATGATTCTGTGATTCTGTAACTCATTCCCTACCTCCATCTTACAGAGCAGAGGTACAAATCCACGTCCTGTCCCAGCTGCTGATGCACCACCCACATGAGACAAGCCGGCAGCCTCCGGCAGGAGAAACAACCCTCAGATTCATACCCCCAGAGCACAAGTTGAGTCAATGCAGCTTGATTTTGGGGTCAGCAGACCAAGAGGAGCTCAGCAGGAGAGATTCACAGCCTGAAGCGGGCAATAGCTGCTGAGAAGACCTGGTTGCTTGTAGGGTACGAGGGCTTTAAGACCTCTAGTAACCCTGCAAGTTTGATTTGGTGTAGGAGAAGGAAGAGCAGGCATCTCTGCATTTCCTTATCGAGACTATTGACCCCGCTCGCGTTCACCTGCATTAAACCAGATGTCCATGTAGCCAACTTTTTGTCAAAACCTGCAGGAACACAATTTCTACTCTCATGAGCCTTCACTGTTCTTGCACAGAGATTTCCTCTTTGCTACCGTTCAGTTAAACTTCTGATAATAATAGTTAATAAGATACAAGAAAGATACAAGTACCTAAAATAGGAATGTAGGCAACTACATCAGAAATTGCTTGGCAACTGCCTAAACATGTGAAATCTCTCTCTCAAATCTGACATTTTCATAAGTTCCTGAAGCTCTGCCTTCTGCACCTCAGGCCACCCCGCCTGTGCCAGTGGGAACTTGGCTTGTAGCGAAGCCCCACTGGAGACCAGGAGGAGGAGTGCCTGAACTTGAGCACAGCTGTGGCACGTAACGAGTTAGTTAACCCAAGACCATTGCCTTAAGTTCTATCACAAGACACTGACTTTCTTTCAAGGGTCCTGCTGGGCTTCAGCCTTGAGCTCTAAGGCGTAGCGACGCACAATTCTGCACGGCAGCCTTGAGACAAGAAAGCAGAGCCCTAAACACCACCTGGAAGTTGAATGCCCAGACATGAGGTGAAAGGATCACGGTCTTACTTCGTTTCTCTCTCCTTCTGCTCCCAGAGATCTTGACTTTTGCTGCCTGTAGCCCAAACCAACCTCCTGCCTAACGGCCACAATGCTCATGCCCCGAGAGCATGACATTCAAGGCATTCATACTCTGAATCTTTTCAGGTAGAAGAGAGGATTAAACCTTTGCATTAAACCTTCCCAGGAGAGAGCACGTACCGTCGAGCACATACCACCACCATGCCTTCATAAAGAAAGCAAAACCACTTATCCCAACTCAATTTTTTTTAAAAGAAATATGCCTGTTAATTCTGAGTTAGGCCTCCTTGGTCTCCAGCTCTGTGTCAGGGTAGCCATCTCCATCAGGAAAGCTTCTTTTTTAAAACATTTTTCCTAGTGATTCATTCTTCTCTATAATGAGATGCAATGATTAAAATGTTCTTGTTATTACATTTCACTTCTCATTTAAACAGCTGGTTCTGTGCCGATCTGCACTGAAAACATTTCAAACATAAAACATTTATGAAGCCACTTGCAGTTATTGATAATAGAGTGCATGCTTTGATTGCGCCTTTGATTTTTTTTTCCCCCCTTCTTTCTCTGTAGTTAACAGCTTTAACGCTATTTCATTAAAATCTGGTTCCATGTTGCACGGAAAGATGCAACTTCAGAGAGCCTGCAGGCAGTGTAATTATTAACACAGCAAAACCTGTTTCCCCGTGCTGGACACGCTCTGAAGACGTGACAGTTGTTTGGCAGGACTGCCCCGGATGCCTCCAGTGCTAGCCACGAGAGCTGGCGTCGGAGTTGGCTTTTGGAAGGAGCTGTCATTTCTATTTTCACAGACTCTTCTGGTTTTCATGAGTTTGCCCTTGAACTCTTCACGTGGTGCCCAGCTGCACGCCACAGATGGATGCGTGAAACTAATATTCTTCGATTTGATAAGGAACGTGGGGCCAGGGATGATACCAGCCAGTGATGGGATGGAGGGGGCTCAGCACCGAACTCTGCAGCGAAGGGAAAGGGCCCCCTCGGAGCTGCCTTTTCCGGAGGAGGTTTGGAAATCCCTCCTCCTCCACCCTCCTGCTGCGGAGGGGCAGAGGCTCCAGGGCTCAGATGGGAAGCTCGGGGGGCCTGTTCATCGCCAGAGACCCCAAATGTGCCAGCGGGGCACAATCCCACAACACAAATTCCAGAAAGTCTGGACCAAGAAGCAGCTGGGGGTATGGTGTTGTCTTCTCATCCTGCGATCCAGGGACAGGATGCGTAGGAATGGCTCAGAGCTGTCCCAGGGAGGTTCAGGCTGGACATTAGGAAGAATTTTTTCACCAAGAGGGTGGTCAAACCCTGGAAAAAGCTTTTTCAAGAGGGGGTCGATGCTCCAGACCTGTCAGATGCATTTGGACAATGCCCTTAACAACACGCTTTAAATTTCGGGCAGTCCTGGGGGGGTCAGGAGTTGGACCAGATGATCGTTGTAGGTCGCTTCCAACTGGAAGAGCCTAGTCTATTCCGTTCTTGCCAAATAAATCTTTGACCAGAAATGGGTAAAACAGTGGCAGCAGAAGCAGCTCAACACCTATACTGGTACTTCTTCAATAAAGAAACTTGAAAAAGTATCTTCAATACCCAGCATTTTCACTGTCATGTTTATTTTGCCTGACCTTCAGACATTTCAGCACGTACCACAGGGCACAGTTCTAGGAATTGAACTGCTGTAACCAACCTGTTAGCCCTGCTACTAAACTCGGAAAGAGCACAACATTTTAAATGGTTTCCTACTATTATTTTTACACTGTACTGATGGGCTGTATTTGTGGCAGGAAAGCCACGAGACTGAGGACGGAGGAAGAAGTAGTCTTGCAACAATTTGCACTAGGGAGAAAATCTCTCTGAATCAAAATTTATTAAGATTTCACTAATGTCAATAAGCTATTTGAAAGCAACTATGGGGTGCAAACACGACCACTAAAATAACGCCATCAACGAAGAAATAGTCTGCAGTTAGTGAGATAAAATCATTTAGAAAACAGGCTTTTGTTACAAAATCCATCTGCTTCTGGGTGTCCAAACATGCCCTGCATTTGTTTGAGGGCTGAAAAATGGAAAGAAAAACCTTTCTGAATGGAAGAGCATTTACAACGGCTGGAGGCCCCGCTATGCACTTATGGGAAATGATAGCATCCGCAGAACTAAAAAGCAACTCTTACTGGCTTCAACAGGGACAGAAATTCAACCTTTTATTTGGAGAAACTGCACAGAAAGACGGGTTACAGCAATCCTGGCTCTGGCTCAGACTTCCAGAGGGAGCTTGGATAAATAATTTAATGCTTTTATGCTTCAATTTCCTTCCCATAAAATGGCATAATAATATATCTCCTACCCATTCTTTATCTTACCTATTTATATTGCAAGATTTCTGGGGTAGAAAGAAAGGTCCAGATAAAACAAAGATGAATGCATGTCAAAGGGAACCGAGAGAGAATTTCAATTCCTACATCCAAAGCTGTTTTAGAAATGCTTGGCAGCAGCTTGTCTTATAGAACATCTTCTCTATGACCTTCCCCTTCTCACAGAGCGCCTCAGTGGTTACCAACCCCCGGTGAGGCAGGATGATGGCAGCACCCGCGTTTCCGGTGGGAGCTGAGCGGGATGGTTAATCAAACACCTCTGTGACAAAGCGATGGGCTCCAATGTCCCCCAGAGACCACCGATAAGGAAGAGGCCAATGGACCGACCTCAATTGTTTAAATGATTTGGCACTTCCAAGGCACAGTAGGCTGGAGTGCACCCTTTGCTCAACTGCAGAGGTCCGAGAGTCTGTCTTCCATCTCAGGTCTAGTCCCTCCATTAAATTTGTAGAAATCATAGCACAAATGGCCTCGATCATAATTAAAGTCTCTAGACACGGCTGTCCTACAAATAAAACCTATAGAGATAACCTCCATTAAATTTGTAGAAATCAAAGCACAAATGGCCTCAATTGTAATTTAAATCTCTAGACACGACTGTCCTACAAATAAACCCTATTGAGATAGACCAAAAGGTTTGAGAAGAGCGTTGTACCACACCATTCAGTAAAATGTGGTGGCATTGGATCAGCTGGAGGCACCGAGCAGGTCTCTTCCCAGTGCCCAAATCAGGCACACAGAAATTTATTTCATTTCCAGCTCATTACCAGTGCCCCAAATCACCATTGTTTTAGGAAAGCTGGAGGGAGACAAACACATCCCTGGTGGTCTGCGGCTCGGCAGAGATTTTTGGATGAATCTAAGCAAAGGAATGTTCTTGCCCAGTGAAAGATCAGAGAGTGCCAAAGCTAACTGCCAGACCTGGCTGGTGAAACACCACTCCGAGTCTCACCACCAGTGAGAGGAAAGGACAGTGACATCAAAACGTTCCCCTGAGGGATGAAAGGATGAAGGAAATGGACCCTGGTGCAGAAAAGCTTCCAACTGCAACGTATTTCACACTGGTAAGGTGCCATCTTCATCCCTGTCAAAGGCCTCCCGCGCTTACCCGTACCCTTGGCCTGCACGTGGGGTAAATTCTGCCCCAACGAGGGGTGCTGAGCTCCGTCTGTCTGTCCTACACCGCTCCTGGCTGTGGGGGACCCAGGCAGGGCCACCGTGCCTCTGCATTGCCGCTTGCATCAGGGACCTCTAAATATGGAGATTTCATGCAAATGGTGCAATGCCTTGATTTGCATAGTTGATTAAGATATGCTCATCTGTTCTGCATTTTTCTTTTTTTTTTCCAGATAAAAGTGGCTTTAATTTTCCACTCCTTCGTGGCAAGTCAGTCAAAGCAAAGTATTCTCCCTGGCATAATGGTGCCTTTGCATCTCAGCAAACCTGGAGCAGAATTACAACATCCTTCTAAGCCAGTGAAGCTTATTATTTATAAAGAGCAATGATTAGGTTGACAAGCACCGAATTCTTCATATCAACCACCTCGATGAAGCACTAAAAGGCAAGAGCGTGTGGCGCAGACAAACCTCAGAAATGGAAAATCCCTCTTCTCATTTAGAGCATTTGGAATATTTTCACTGCAGCAGATGATTTCTGGTAAACATGGTCTTCACAGACATCAAAACATTTGGAAAAAATAACGACTATTTTTGCTTCGCAAGGAAAATGAAGCAAAGTAATTCCACAATGCTGAAACATCCAGTAATGACATTTTCAAACCAAAAGCAATGACATTTTGAAACCAAAATATTTATTTCCTGAATAATTTTGAAATCACTTGCACCAATTCTGGTGTAAGTTCTTCACAAGTTTTACATACTGGATGACAGAATGTAATATATTGTTTACTTAAAGCAAAAAAAGGAAAGAAATCAAGAATTGTTTCCACGGTACTTCAAAATACAACAGAAAATATGAGCCTCCAGCATCATGACTTCCTGTGAACCCCAAACCTCTGGTCCTTGCCCTACTCTCACTATCCTTAATCTATATTTAAAGAGTCTGATGAATAACACAAAATAGTTTTAAAAAAGAAGCACAAAGAGAAATGTTTTTAATAAAAAATACTGTCACTATTCTTTCTCAAGTAAATTTTAAGGGCATGAAAAATGGGCAGAGACTATTGTGAGGAGGGGAGATCTGTTAAGAACAATAGGAAAAAATATTTAATTTAACAGTACTTAAAATCCCTGGGAAATATCTGTAAGACCCCAGAGAGAGAAATAGTGGCTCTCCGCGGCGGGATGTGCAAAGGGATGTCTGTCAGACCAAGGCTTAGCAGATGGGAGGAGGAGGAGGAGGAGGAAGAAGAGGAAGATGGTTTCCCCTGCAGGTCATAGGGCAGCTGCGGGATGGAGGCAGCAAGACACGTGCTGAGAGCGAGGGCTACAACCAAGCAGGGAGTTTGTAGTGGGAAACGGGACTAGATCTTCCTCAGCATCTCACTCACCCAACTCCTCTGGAGCCCCAGGAAATAAAACACAACTTCTTTCACTGCTTTTGTTGTGACTCTCACCGGGACTTCCAGAGACCTCTGAAAGAACATCTCAAAACCTCCCAGGAACGATGAAGGTCAGAGCTATTTTCAAACCTACCCAAGCCAAAGGATTTTTAAAAAAATTTTCTTTTCCAGAAGGTATAAAATGATGAGTATGGGTCTCAGAAGAGAAAGTCTTTCTGGTAAGTGAGAACCTCAATAATGAGAAGGAAAACAACGCTTGAGCCCGGCGCTGATCCGCCACATGTTGGATGTACTGGCAATTCTGCCTGAAGCATGAAGCCACAGAGATACCTACTGTAGGAAGGATTCAACGTGTACACCTGATGCAGCACATATTCCTCATCTGCTGGGTTTCCTCCTCTGTACAACAGAGAACACCAAGACTTAAGAAGATCCCATAAAGAGGATGAAAAGGCTTTGAATTCAGTTTTAATTACAGTATATCATATAGCAATGCAACTTTCTAATGAGACTGACACTTTTCAAAGGAGGCAGAAGAGCTGGTCAGAAGAAGAAAAAAAAATAAAATCAAGCAACAAAACCCCCAAAAGTAAAGATTTTGACTGCATTATTTCAGTTAATTAAGATGAGTGATGAACAGCAAGCAATTTGCGGTGCTTTATACTGAACCCAAGACAATTTGAAAATTAACAATTTAACTTTCTGGGTTTGATTTGTTTTTTGCTTTAACTCTTAGTCTACCAAATGGGTAAGAAATTCTCCCACTATTAATTAGCCAAATCTGCCTTCCTAACTCACAGAAAAGAAGGGCTTGGATGACGTCTTCAAAGGATTAAGATTCCATCACGTCTTCCCCATTGAGCCCATTTTAGAAACGAAGAGATGATGATGTTCAGGAATGAAACGCCTTGCTCAGTGTCACTGCGTGAGCCAGCTAGAAACGTCACCTTCAGAGAACTTCTGGAGTTAGCACCATCGATTAGTAAGAATTAAAGAAGTATTTCATCAATCTTACAGCTTCAGAGGCACACGGCTGAAGAGCGATGCCGGGTGGAAACGCACTCAGTGACCGAGACTGTTTGGAAAGATGGAATTTTTTCAACTGAGTAAATATCTTTAAGAATTTGATCGTGGTGGGTTTTACAGAAGTACTGGAAGACACAGGCTTAGCTGGTCACTTATTCTGGTGAGAGGTGAGAATCAATTTAAGCCTTAAGAAAGACGTGCAGAATATTCTCCTCTCCTCTGCAACTTTTTTCCAAAGTCTCTAGGAAGCAGTGCAACATAAACTTTCATTTTTCTCTTACTTAATCCCTCCTTGTCGTAAATGGTTTTTACAAAAGTCTTAATCAGCCTCCCCATGATGCACAGGGAACCACATATTCATCAGGTGAGTGCAGATGGAGTCACTGAATCTGGCTTAAGGTACTGTATTTTGTTCTACAAGAAGAAACTAGAAATTCAATGGGAAATAGAATTTAAAAAAAAAAAAGGTCACGGCACTAAAGCTAGCCAGAGTCTGAAGAATAAAACAGCATGAGGTGATCTTTAATCTCAATTATCAATGCTAACAGCCTCTATTAACCAGCCCTGAGTCCCATTTAAACGTATCTAAAAAGCCAAATCTGGCCTGGTCACCCCCGCGGCACATACAGACCCAGCCCCGACGCGGCTGCGGAGCGCGGGAGCCGCGAACAAGAAATTAAACACGCTATAAAAACCAAACCACGGGAAACAAAAGGCAAAATTTATACTATGGATGTGTCCAGGACATCTGAATCCATATTTTCCATTGCCCAAGAGAGCGCTAAGGATACCAGGGCGAAGGCCTACGTGTTACCCGTGTTGGGGACAACCAGTGTCCTAACGACCAGGCTCAAGCAAGACCTCACCCTGTTCCTGCAGCAACCTCCTACATAGTGAAGCACCTTCCAAGAGCTGAGACTGAAGCAACTCTTCTCTCTCAAGACAAAAAAACTCTTAAAAGTCCGTGAAAAAACATGGTTGGGAAGCCAAAAGCAGGAATCAGACACAGAAAAACAGACATCGCCATCTTTTCCTTTAGGTCTGCCCAACTTGTAGAAAGGAAGATACGTTTCATTAAAATTTGAAGCAATTGAAACCCCCCCCCGCCAATGCTCCACATAAATTACTCATAAAATTAAAGAACCATGCAACAATGGCATAAAGTTACCCCAGGGTGTAGTTTACTGAGCCATTATGGAAGAATACACACAAATGAGGAGGATATTAATGACTCCACAGAACACATTTTTCAGTACTGCTTCACCCTTTCCTCAAATGACAAGAAAAATTCACTACCAAGGCACTGCACTGGAGATACCTACATTTCTGCCTGTCCCAGCTCTTTCATATAATGATAAATATATGAAATATATAAAAATATAAATATATAAATACCCCTGCACCTCGCAAAACAGACATTGCCCAAAACCAAAGCAGCCAATTCATTATTCAGGGTATTTTTTTTTTGCACACACAAAATTTGGCAGCGTGAGGATGCAGACTCAGACCAAGGGTTTTTTTTTTATACTTTAAAACAATATAAGGAATGTTGTTGTAAATGGATGGATGGAAAGCAGGAGCGCCATGTCCCCCGTTCCTCACTGTGACAGCTGATACAGGATGGGCTGCAGCAGAGAAGGTCCCCAACAGAGCCCATGGCCTCTGCAGGTCTGTTAAAAAATATTAATTGTTGTTACCTCAGTATATGATAGAAAGGGAAAGCCCTGCCACGAAGGATCTTGTTTAAGCAGCACAGACAGACCTGTGTACCTGGGCATCAGGAAGGAGAGAGGAAAAGTCAGATACTCAACAAATAGCCCAGGTTGGAAGGACCTCGGAAGATCATCTGGTCCAACCTTTCATCGACATCGTTTATTTATATTCTGGGGATGGAGGACCCAAGAGGTTTCAACGACAGACACTTGGATCCAGGTCTTAAACACAAGCTCAGGTTTTTCTCCGCCCACATCCGTGGCCATTTTGTGCTGGAGAAAGGGGCTTCTCATCTCTCTGGTTCCAAAAACCGGCTCAAACCCATCTTGGTGGGAGGTTTTATACATCACCTGCAGTGCCTGCCCAAACTCACTGCAGGGCTCTCACTTCAGCACGACCCTGACTATCGTCAGATCATTTAACATCGTTTCGAGCGACGACATTATCATCGTTGTGACTGAAACTGGTACCCAAAAGAGCTCAGTGGGGAGCAAAGGCGGCTCTCTAGTGCCCTCTGAACTACTCAGCACCCGCCAGCGGCAGGGTCTGGCCCTGCCCGAGGACCCTCACCAGCCCCAAGAGGTGACAATGTGACACCACCTCTGCATTGGTGGCTAAACTGGATGAATTTGATACGAGTCTTCAGAAAATTCAATTACTCCAGCACATGTTTATTCTGCACACTTAATTTGTGCAGATCAACATATATGGAACTGATTATTGCTTGACAAAATTGTCATCTCTGTGGGCTTTAAAGACATCCCTGCCTTCCCCTGCTTTTTCATGTGAAATTTCATTGCATTAATTTTAATGGCCTTTTAATTTTCTATGCGGTTTTGACAGTTGTATAAGAAATGTATGTTTAAAGAGATGGCAGCTGAAATTTTGCCTATGTATTTTTAACATTTCCTATGCAATAACGTCAAAGAATATTGTCTCCACTGAAAAACTTGTAGCAGAAAAACCCCATTACCAAACCCCAAAACTTTAATAGTTTCTGGTGCAATTGCTTTAATGCAATATTGATGGTCGTTTGTGCTGCTGATTGTCTTAGCAAGAAAATTCAGGTGCAGCCAGTCGGTGATAAAATAAAAATAAAATTACAAAGGGACTGATTTCTGAGGTTAGATGCACCAGCCTCTAATGAGAATGGAAAGTAATTAGAAAACTATCTAAGGTAGGTGTGCATCTCAGGGACTAAGAGGTCTCCTATGTCTCCTTAGTCTCCTACGCAAGCAAGATCACCATCTAGCTGCGGCAAAATGCCCCCCTCACTAAATAAATCCACGAAAAATCTCTATGTATCTGTTCCAGAATTTCCATTTTCAGGACCCTGAGTGAACAGCCCAGGTCCTCCCGGCTGCTCCCCACCTCGGGGGGCAACCACGGGGCGTCAGAGATTTGCTCCTCGCAGCCCAGCCCAGGAGGGGGGAGACATATGGGGACATTCTTAACTAGGTATAATAATACTTTCCTACCTCCGAAGGATACAGTAATTAATTATTCCTTATAAAGCCCTTAAAGATGCTCAGGTAGAAGTTGAGATGTCAGCCCAAACTAAATTGATTTCACTGGAAGGGAGATGATAAGAGGCGACTTTATGAGCCTGGAGCGATGCCGTCAAGTTTCCTTGGGGCGCACCAACATGCCTTCCTATTCACCTTCTCTTTCACCAACTAATACACACATCAGGCAGACACAGATTTATTAGGAAACTGGGTTTAATTCATAAGGGCTGTGAAAAGAAGTGAGCTGGTCCCACAGCAGGGAAGTGCTTTCAAAGCTCGGACGGACAATTTCAATCCCCCTTGCGAGAATAGATGCGTTTCTTTATTCTCTACTACCAAGCTGCTTTAACAGCATCTTGAGGAGCCAAAATAATAACTCACAAAGTCTCCACATGTGGTATGAAAAGATTAGACATGGCTTAAGCAAGCAGGGATTTAAATCCAGACTGATAATACTGTAGTGAAATTATATACCATAAAGGCAGAGAAAAATGCGTTGTAGTTTACTAAGAAAAAAAAAAAAAAGAAGGGAGGTGTTAATCTGGGGACAAAAACCTTCATATAAATCCAGCCCATGTATTCTGGATGATTATTTCAAAAAGCTGGAACTTGTTCTGTTGATCTTTTAAACTGATTACCGAGCAAATGAATGCACTTTTAGAAACAGGCACTGACAGACATGAATTTCAGCTGTCCTTTTTCATCAGCTTTTTCTTCTTTAACAATGCCAGATTGCATAATACTTCTGATATTTTCAAATAATGTGGAAATTCAATTTATGTGCAGCCATGTAATTTATTGTACAATAGTTACAGCATGTTCTAAAAGACAGCCACACAGAGCCTGACTGCCTCCCAGGACCAGAGAGACTTGTTTCAAAATGGGAAGATAATTTGGTCAACAGTAAAAAGTAAAAAGAAAAATGGAAAGCAATATTTTCTCCATTCTCAAACTCGACACTTCAGAGAAATCTTCAAGTTATTAAATCGGAAAGATATTCCAAATGTCTACGCTGTGCATTTAACAGAGCTGGTAACTCTGCACCGTGGCAGCTTCAGATGGGGACAGCAGGGGGTAGCGGTGCCTGTTTTTCACGAGGGCTCTCCTGGGGGCAAGGCATTTTCCTGATTGAAATGTTATTTTACTTCTGTAAATATAACTATATAAAATATATATAAAATACAAACACAACCAGAAACATGTATATGTGCATTTGTGCATGTGTGTCCAAGTGGAGATCAATTACTGATAGATAAATGACGCTGCTGGTTAGTTACTTAACACTTCCAAAAGGCTTAGATTCATAAACTAACTTTCAATATTTTTTCCCCCAAATTCAAGGGCTACAACCTTGCTTATGTTTGCACCTGGCAGTTGCATAACGGCGAATAAGCCACCTCAGGGCAGGAATTGAAGATGTATCTAAAATGAAAGGCCACCCAGAAAAACAGAAAGCGACGTATCTTGGGTGATATTTCACTAAGATCACTACTCTTGGGGGCTTGGGAAGTGACGACAGGGAGTAAAATTCATGTTTCGTGATAAACAAAGCTATAGACACCAAATCCCAGAATAATGGAAGTTGAAAGGACCCTTTTCCCCTTGTTCACAGCATCCCCTGCCTGGTCAGGGGACATCGCACATGCTCTCACCGGCCCTAACAGACGTTTTCCTGGGGCTCAGCTTAGCTGTAAAAGGAACCAAATGGGTCCAAAGCTGCCGAAAGCCACCTCCGGAGGCTCGCCTTAGCGCAGGATTTACTTCCAAGCTCTTCTTCTCCTCCACCCGCCCCGTGAAGAGCCATTCCCACCTCCTCTACCTGCTCCCAGTGCGCGGCAATAAATCAAGAAAACGCCTCTCAGGGTTTAAACAGCACAGCTGTTATCTTCACACAAGGAGGGGTTTTCAGGAAAATATTGCCTTTCAGTTAAATTTCTGTACGTGGCAATGTGTGACGATGTAAAACAGTTTCCGGGCTTCTGTTAAACGTCAGATTTCCCACCTCATTACAGGGCGAGAGCATATTCTGGCAGGGGCTTAGTGATGGAGCATAAACGCAGCTCAGTCTCCCACCATCACCCTATGATCCACCAAAACAGTCCAGTGCCCACCAGTATCAGACCCAGCACCCATCTCTGTGCTAAGAACTACCTACCAATCCCATTTTACGGCCAATTCTTCTGAATAACTGGTTTTGCCATGGAAGGGCTCAAATAATGTTTCAATCCTCTCTCTGCTACAGCCCTTCTTGGACCTTCCAAGCAAGAAAAACTGCAATAAGACAAACTCAACCAGAGGAAATTTATCTTCTTTCTGGAGACCAGATGCGTGCAAGAACTTGCAATAAAATGAGACACACAGAAAAAGTGTCTACTGAAAGATTCCACCTGCTCCAAAGTATATAAAACACGCTTACTGTTAAACATTAACTAATAGAAAATATTTGCTTTTAAACACCAACAAGCCAAACTGTTTACTCCAGTGGCAAATTTTTGTATCTTTCAGAAATTTTATCATGTTTCCTTGGAAAAAAGCAACACCTTATGTACCATAGCACAGCTTCTGATATCACTTATGCTGTCACACAATCGAAGGCGGAATGTGCGATCGTCAAAGTCACAGAATCACAGAATCGTCTAGGTTGGAAAAGACCTTGAAGATCCTCCAGTCCAACCATCAACTCAACATTAACAGTTCCCAACTCCACCAGATCCCTCAGCGCTGGGTCAGCCCGACTCTTCAACCCCTCCAGGGATGGGGACTCCCCCACTGCCCTGGGCAGCCCATTCAAAGTCATGACACGAACTAGCCATATGCTACCGTCGAGCGGCAAAACACTCTGCAAGAACTGTAACAAATCGATGAAAGGTTTTCTTTACGCAGCATAAGGACTGGGCCATATTTTCTAAGAGGATCTACGTAAAAACCATCGAGCAACGCGCTATGAGAACCGCAGCGCTGCAGTTCACGGCAGCCCCGCTCCGGCGCACACTCACACTCCGGCTGCGTGGCGACCTTGACGGGCTGCGAGCTCTCTCCTGGTCCCCACTCGTTGTACGCCACCACTCGGAAGGTGTAAGTCTCCTCCGGTTTCAGGTTGCCCACGGTAAGTTGAAGTGTCCCAGATTGAGATGTGTTGACTGCCCGTTCCCTAGAAAAAAAAAAAACAAACCACCAAAAAACCACTTCAAAATTCATTTGGATCTTCAAGCATTACTTATTTATGCAGTTGGTAGCCTGTAAGGTATGATTACTTATCAAACTTCAGTTTGAGGCTTGTTTGTCTACAGGGTTTTTTTTTTTTATTTTTACTTGAAAAAGCCTAATTCAAGTAATGGGGCCCATTGGGAACGCCGCAAGTGTTATGAAAAACACTTGTATTTTAACACTTCATAAGGTATATAGCATATTGGTTCTTTGCCTTCCTTAATAGAACAAAAAAGGAAAATTGATGGAAAGAAATGGCTATTCAACACAGGAACACAGCTCTGACAAAGGAAGTGAGGTGCATACTGGACTGTAAACATCCAGCTAATGAAAACTGGGTTTGGATGTCTCTGCAAATCGAGCCCTGGTCTGAGCTCCCGCTATGGCTGTCCCTGAAAAACCACCCCCACCCCCCTCTGTTCCACAGGCAACGTAGAGTTTTTTCCCAAGATGGGGCCACCGCTCACCATCTCAGAGGTCTAAAATGAAAACCCATTTGTGGAGTTTGTACTACGCTGGGAGGCATGACTTGTAACTCCGTGACACAGGGCCTGAGAGAAAAAACAGCCTGAGAGAGCTAAGGGATGAGGGGGAGAGGAGGCCCAACGAGCCAAGGAATGTCTCAAACTCTCGCAAGTAACAAAACTCCAGTCACGGTGTGATAGTGTGGAGTTTGGAGCTGATAAGGTGGCCAGGATGGCACGAGATGACCTGGGGGAGGGACCCCTGTGGAGATAGGATGGTTCTGTTCTGAGGCATCGTGTAAAGTTTCAAGGCCCATCTGTCTGATGAACGACCTTTGCTTCATTATCCACGAAATGCTTATTAAAGTTGACACCTGTGAATATGCTAATAAAGATTAACAAGATCGTGCCGATTACATCGTCCACAAAGCACCTTATAACAACCTTACCCCTCCCCATATCTGGGGTACGTAGGTACGTGGGTCAACCTAGTGAACAGGCCCAAAAAATGTGTCTATAAATTGAGGAGGGGCAAGGAGTGAAATACGGAAAGAAAAAAGAAGATGTGAAGAAGACGGATGCATCCCCGACGAACTCGGATGGGACCAACGCAGGAACCTGGACTGGTGGTCTCTAATTGTCTATTCTCTTGCTCTATCTCTCTTTCTTTTCTTTTTTTCCCCTTTTTCCTTATTATTATTAGGTAACACTAGACATACTATATCCCTTGCCATAACTTGTTATATACTTAATCAATTATTGTATATCCCATTAGTACATTGTGGGAAGTTAATAAATGTCTATGTCAGCCTTTGAGACTTGTCTCACCCTTGTTCTCTCCGTTGGGGATTCATGAACACAAGTCACTTGTCTCCCTCGTCACAAAATCATCAAGGTTGGTAAAGGCCTTGAAGCTCCTCCAGTCCAACCATGAACCTCACACTGACCGTTCTCAACTCCACCACATCCCTCAGCACTGGGTCAACCCAACTCTTCAACCCCTCCAGGGATGGGGACTCCCTCCCTGCCCTGGGCAGCCCATTCCAGTGCCCAACAACCCCTTCTGGAAAGAAATACTTCCTAAGAGCCAGTCTAATCCTAATATCATCGGAGTGGAACGTGACATATGCTCCCCCCTTGGCAAAACAAGCACCCAGGCAGCTCAGGGCCAGCTCACTCCTGATGCAGACAGATGGTTGGACACCACCCCACGTATACAAACTCAGCCATCGGCTCCTGTAAAACTGGTGTGTGGGGCAACAGGTACTTGTCCTCCTGAGCAGTGACCGAGGGGGATCTGCATCCCGGCACCAGCATCCCTGCCCTGGATCAAGCAGAGCTCTGCTGAGCCGTGGTTTTGTGCTGCTTGGTGAGAAAAACCATCGGTGGGAAAGGTACAGACGTAGAGTTGTTAACATGGGATTAGCCGGGAAAAACACAATCCCTAAACAGTAAAGCTGGGTTTGAAATTGGATGAAATCACAGTCATTTCATGGCCAATCAGCGAAGAGAAGTAGGTAAAATTGCTTTAGTAACTGATTTATTATGGGTGGAGTGCCTCGCTCCTCGCCTTTGCTAGAAGCCCTCTGAAAAACTAACAACAAAAAGGTAGATACTATGCTGCAGAAAAAAAATCATTTAAGACTGAATCAACTAATTGTCAAACTTCACGTAGCGCTGCCGTGGTTCTCCGGGCTGCAATAGGCATCGCAACAATTCTGAGAAGGGACATTATTGTACCTTTGGGGAATGTTTTCTCAGAATGAAATTTTTCAGACCAAGGGATGGTCCTGCCCTCCGAGCATCAGGCTCCACCGTCGCTCTGGCCCTCCAAGGGTTTACTGACCAAAGCTTGGGTGAATGTTCCCTGGGGAAAATGGTCAGATCACCCCTTAGCAGAGACAATGGAGTTTAATGCCTCTATTCCAGCAGGAAGTTTTTCTGTTGCACTTCATAACGCGAAGCAGAGCTGTGGGTGGCTGCTGCTCCCCGACAAGGGCACTGGCAGGCAGAGCCTTTGCTCTTTCTAACTGGGCAAACTGAGCTGTGCTTGAGCAACTCAGCTAATTTTATTCTCTTGCCTCTTATCTCTGGTTTCTATTTGCAAGCTGCAGAAGTGGGAACCCAGTTGTTGCATTGAAAATGGCTGCAATGGGTTTGTAACCAACTGAGCAGGTCTGAAAGCAACTCTCTTGTCTTGTGTCCTTTGGGGCACAGGTGTGAAGCGCTATGATGAGGAGTGAAATTCCGACACAGCCCGTTTTGTATCTCATGCTGAGGTTGGAGAGCAAAGGAAAATATCCAGCCCCACCACAGAGGCATGAGGAGACCCAGGGCTGCCGTTTCTCTTCTCAGATCTGCACTTGCTGCATCACATGCCAGCAAGTGCTTTGATTAGACTCTAATGCAATCTTGGCAGCATCAGTGTTCATCTTCCATTGGATTGCTGTGTCATACTCAAGCCCATCTCCCAGGACATGTCTCTGTGCAAACCAGGAGCTGTATAACTACATGAGCGCTCTCCAGCTGATGAAGCCAACGAGCTCATCACCTGCAATGATGGGCCAGTCCATTCCTAGATCAGTTCAAGTCCAGGTAAAACGCTGCTGCTCCCACTGGGAAGAGCACCCAGGCTGGCAGTGGTTGGAGGTGTCTGCAGCACATTCCATCTCACAATATCCACCTATTTTCAAGGCTAATTAGCTCGAGTCCAACTCTGTGCTCTGGCAATGTGATGGTTTCCAGTCTGGGAGCACCGTTGAACAGCAGAAGCTCTGGGCTGTCCCCAGCCCACGCTGAAAAGACACAGAGGGAAGTTTCCCTGTTCTTGGCGAGTCACAATATTCCCTCCATGAACCTCATGAAAGTGCTGACCAAATTAAACCTTTTTATGTTTTACTTCCTACAGCTTGGGTTTTCTAGCTATCACATCTAGAGTATCTTCCAAATGCAACACTAAAAGCCCACAGGGCAATGCAAGAGCTTGTAACTTAAAAAAAGAAAAATGGGCCGTATAAAAAAAAGTTCCAGGTTTTCCTAAGTAATGACTGAATAATAATCAAGCCAACACCCCGGGACTGAGACCAAGAGCAATAAAGCAAAAGAAAAGGCTGAGGTTTCCCTCCAGGCAGACTGAGGTGCAAGAACAGCCAGCAGCCCACCCCATCTCACAGCCTGGCAGCAGCTGGATAATCGACATTTAGAGGAATAAGTGAACCAGGATAGAAATATGTGGTTATTCTTCTGGCACGGGACAGAAATATCTGGTTATTCTCCTGGCACAGAGCTCCTGTTCACAGGTTTCTGGAATTGCAGCACCCAGGTGATCACAGACACCCAAATGGGTTCGTCCCCCTCAAACTGTCAGACCTCTGACCCCACTGGTTTTGGTTTCTGTGGCAATGTAATTATGAGCTGCGAGGAAAAATTATCCCTTTTGTTTAAATGGGCCACTCGCCAATGTCACACCGGGCAGTGATGTCTTCCATGACACCTTAACCGCTTCAGCTAGCAACGAGAAAAAACTCCTTATGAATATAACAACCCTACACTCATCTTTGTAAAATAGGTATCTAAAACACATCAGATGAGCGCTGTAAAACATGTGTCTGTCCGTCTCTCTAGAGCTCCAGGAACCTGTGAAGTTAGAGAGGTGAGCGTCAGCTACGTCCAAAAGTCCATCGTCTGCTCCTGCTTACCAGCGAGGGGTTAATGCGCCACAGATGCTACAGCAAAGCAAGAATAATCTAAAAAAGCACCAAACATCCTTGAATCAGGCACCTTTACATGTGGGGTTTTCCTTTTCAAAACCATCTCGGCCATAAATTACGGTCTAAAAATAAAAGACCTTGACTAAAGTCATCCACTTTCTTGTAAAATAGAGGCTTCGACATGTAATTTCCAGTGACTGAAGATCATGTTACATTACGGTATCAGCATGTAAAAAAAGATAATTACAGTTCCCATATAACTCTTAGGTGTGTAACAAATGCTTTTATAATGTTTCAAACACCTAATTAGTTACTTCAAGTAAGACAAGCCATGTTAATGCTTCTTGCTGTGAAATGAATACTATTAATTTTAAAATGGATGGACTTTTGCTACTTTGAATTCCTTTTTTTTTTTATCTCCCATTATGTTGTTTTGTGGGAGAACGATAAAGTCCTTGATTATAATAAGCAAACCTCAAAACTAATGTAAATAGATCATCTGGGAATGATATTTTAGAACTTCAGCTGAATTCTGAAGATAGGCTTTAATCAAAGATAAGTTTTCATATTCAATTAAGTGGTCCCTTGATTCATTTCTTCAGTCTGCAACATGCAGGAAGCTAAACTGGGAGATCTATTAGCTTGTTGTGACTATCTACGCATTTATTCATTTGTTACCGAAAACAAGTTCTAGTGAACGTTCAACTAAAAATAACGCTCGTCCCTACCTTGCAAAAGAGTCCTTCGTCAAAGGGGTTTACGTTCAGCTGTAATACTGCTGATTTTCAGGGTCACTTTCTTCTTTTTCTCTTAAGATCAGAGCATTTAATTGCATATATTGGGAAAAATGGTTGCTAACAGTCAGTTAAAAAAGGATAGCTACAAATCAGGACCCGTTATTTAAGCCAACCTGACGTTTCAAAAGTTGTAATCAAAAACTGAACGGTATTTTTGGGCTTTGTGTCTCATCTCAAATGCTAAACAGAAATATATTGCCATGTAAATACTTCTCATTATTTATAAATAAATATAGCCAATCTTTTCTTGTAAATTAAATTTTAAATTTTATATCTAGTGACATAAATTCTCACCGGGAAGGCAGAATTCATTTCAAACTATGCACAAGTAATTAAATATGTCTTGAGATTACATTTGAGGAGGTTTTTTTTTTTTGGTTTAGAGATAGATCAAGAGCAAATCAACAAAAATAAACCGTGTCTCTTTCTTTGTGGTGACTAATACACTACCGCCTAAATATCAAATGCCTGCGTGAATCAACGCTCGCTCATTGAGAAGCCAACCGGCATAGACGGGGGAGAAAAGGCAACAAACACTGAGGCCGAGAGCAAAACTGAACATCAAATTCACAGCAAAATTCGAACCTGCCTGTGAATTGAAATATCAAATCTGGCCCGTTTTGCAAACAAAACATTGCTAGTCAAAAGCAGATCACAATTAAACGTGGGCAACAGCCAGACACAAATGCTGTTGGGTTGGATGGGGTTTAAGGATAGGGATGGATCCAATGCTTCCCACATGAAGACCACCTCTAGCTAAAAAAATTAATAAATAATTAACATTAAAGTTTCAACAGCATGTGGATGTGGGAGATACCAGAGATGAAGCAGCACCTCTGCCCTCGCAGCGCTCAAGGACGGCTCCGTTCCTAAGAGCTCGCCATTGGGGCAGCACCCCAGCGGTAAAACGGGAAATAAAAAGGCAGAGATTTACCCCTTACATGGGTAATCTCTGCATTTTTAATATTGTGGGCGATCTTATTATTTGGGTATGAAAGAGGGGTTTTTTACAGTGAGCTTATAACATCAAATTAAGCCTCAAGTAGCTCCTTTCTCTTCCAGAGCAGTCCTCCCGTATGGCAGGATAGATTTTTACGGTCTCTGTGTGCACATGTGTATACCTTGAAGAGTGATATCCATCAGAAGTCATGCATTATACCCGACTGCTATATTCCACTATATTTTAACAGAAAATAAGCGCAACCAAATGTATAAAAAGAGGGCCATATCTACTGACAGATCCCATTCACGAGAGCCTCTATATCTGCTCATTTTTTCATCACCACTCTGCTATTATCAGCAAATGTTATAGAATATCTCACTTCCAAATCTAAACTTTTATCTGAACCAGAAACTTCCCTGAGTGCAGGTGTATTGGTTGCCTGTTTATTTACTTTCTAATAGATTTGAGGTTTGTTTTATCCTTTTCTGAGAAACTTGCCTTTTACCTTTAAGTGCTCTTTCCAATCATCCTTATCAGCAAGCAAACCCATTTGATCCCACGCAGGATGCCTAGCTGAGGAGGAAGATGAAAGAGCATCCCATCAGAAGAGCTCCGGTGATTACGTTACAGCAATAAGTGCAATCACTTCCAAACGAGGTTTCTTTGAAAGGGTTGAGCTGAAAAACCCTTCTGAAAGAGTTCAAAACACGGGAGACTATTTCTCTGGACAGTCCCTGACATGGCCGTGTGTTGTGTCGGCCTCAGTGATGTTCCCAGCCGTCAAGAAAATCCTCTCTGCTCTCAAACCCAAGAAGATCCTTCCTCCAGACTTGCAGTAATCTCTCTGACAATTCCTTTGCATCCCTGAGGTTAATGTCAAATCCAATATTTATTTTTGTAAACAGAAAAATAGCTCTTTTGAAAAAATAACGCATAAAGAATAAGCAACTCTCAAACTCCATGGAAGTTTTTTCCTTTTAGGAAAACTACCTTAATTTTATCTCGCGGTTTGTCTGAAAGTTTGCAAGACTACAGGTGCATATTCCAGAGTTTTAAACTGCAGGTGGTATTCTGAGTCTCTCGCTGCAAGGAGCTTAGTGGAATTTTTATTTTATCTATTTATTAGTTTATTTATTTTAACAGACAGCCCACAGTCTTCCACAGAAGAGTATTTAAGAAGGTGTGCACCTAGTTGGGAATGGGGCTAAGGCATCCTTCTGGTACTCAGCACCATGGAAATTCTGGAAGAAAAATTATTTTGAAGCGTAAGGGAATGCAGGGTGAGCTCTTTTTACTTTTTTTTAATCTCAGAAACATCACGATTTAAAAGCTTCATGTAAGACTAGTAGTATTTTCTCCTCACTGCTAAGTTAAAAGGCTGAGTTACAATATGCCTTGATCCAGCTTCATGTTTTTAAGACGATTAAAATAAATGAGATGCGATTCCAACAGTGCCCTCCAGCATTGCCACGTCACGGGCATTTCAGGTCCTTCACCAAATCTCAAACCACTTAATAAACGTAAGGAGAAGAGAATCCCCACGCATAGCCCCGGACCCTGTTCTGGTTGGGCTGGTGGCAATGGCTGCAGACAAACGTTAGGATAAGTGACACCCCGCTGTAGAAGACGCTTGCCCCCAACACCATCCACGGAAATGGCGATTTGAATTTCAGAGCTTTCTTTTACAGAGGGAGAGAGTGTTTCACACTCTCATCCCAAGTGCTTTGGGTGTTGTGTCCTTCCAGGCTGCTCAGCCAGACCAGAAGGATACACGTTTCTGTTTAGGAGCATCTACCTCTTGCAGCAGGTAGCGCTGCTGTAGCTGTCAATGTCTACAAGCATTGGAATAAATTAACAAAACTTATACATATAGAATCATGGAATCATTTAGATTGGAAAAGACCTTTAAGACCATCGAGTCCAACCGTTAACCCAACACTGCCAACTCCACCACTAAACCACGTCCCTAAGCACCACGTCTACATGTCTACCTCCAGGGATGGTGACTCCACGACTTCCCTGGGCAGCCTGTTCCAATGCTTGACAACCCTTTCTGTGAAGAAATGGCTGTATGGCTGTTAAATTAAGCTGGACCTTGTTAGGGATTACGATGAGAAGCTTGAGAATGTCCAGGCAGGGGCAAGAAATCTTGCCTGCAAGACTGAGCCCCTTTGGATGAAGAATAAGGCCATGCTGTGGCAGAGGGGAGATCACTGATAACTGTGGGGTTGCACTTCTTTAGCTCTCATGAATCCACTTGTTTTTCAATTAAATATAGATTCTTACTCAAGTCCCCTCAGCAGCTGAGCTGCCATCAGCACACCAGTCACCAGTCGGTAGCTGAAGTCTATCCTAAGAGCAGTAAAATACAGCCCAGACTACTTCAAGTGAGTTCTTCATAATGATGTACAGGAAGAGAAAAACACGAGATTTTTCGCAGGCATAAAACCATTTATGATGTTAGGAAAATAAAACAAACCCCAAGTAAATACGCAGTACCTTTTCGAGTGTGAAATGAGCATACACGATGAGAAATCATGCAAACACCAAACAATCTATAATGCCATCATCACAAAAGAGCTATCGGCTGTGCAGCTATAACCCACACGGCGAGCATGGCTCAGGCAGGTTGACTATATTTGCAATTGTGTAAAATCTTCACACCCCACTCCCCTGGCTGTTTTTGAGGTCTTACACCAGTTGTAGTGCTCTAAAAGCAGCCCTCCTCTCCGGTTGATTAGGGCTCAACAAATTCACCTCTGCCAGCGACGCAAAGAACGTCTGAATCTGTGTCATCAGAGGAAGATGAAAGGGAAAATATGGAGCTAACAATACTTTATGGTGGATGGTCAAGGAATAGCTGGGAGGAGGTAAGATCCATAAACACCCAACGCAAATGGTCCTTCATACCAAGACAAGAAGCACTGTCATATAAATGTTGATATGATGTCTATAAAAAAATAAAAAATAGGTAATAAAAATATATGGCAACAAAAGGCATGTTCATGTTCATGCTTCTTTTATCACGGGGAGAAGAACACAAGGTTGAGAACCATTTGCAAGACGCTTGTAAAGACCTCCGGCACTCTTAGGACTATCCCCCCACCCAGAGGAGACCCGTGGCATGTTGAGGCCTACCTGTTGACGCCATCCCTGGAGAAGAAGACCGTGTACGTCTGGATGCTGCCTCGGGCCTCTGCGGGTGGGCGCCAGCTGAGACGGACAAATCGGCTGGAGACCAAAACAGGGACCACATCTCGGGGGGCAGAGGGGAGGACACTGGAACTTGGGACAGCTGGAGGGGAAGGAGAGGAGTCAGTCAGAGAGGCCGGTGGCACGGGGGTGTCGGGGCGGGTGGGAGGTGTCGTGGTGGCCACAGCTGAGGTGGTACGGAACAAAGGGCCGAGGTGGCATGGAATAAACGTGAATAAAATGACAAGGGATGAAAGAGAGAGAAAAAAAACTAATGGTAAAATCACACCTTAAAATATACCGTCCTGAACCATCCTCTAAAGCAAACAGCAAGACGTAAATCTTGTGTTTTACCTTGCGATACCCTGAAATTATTTCTTGTATGAGTGATCAGTATGATACGTTCCTTCATTTGCCTCTATTTCACCGGGTTTGTCTCTTGTGCCCCAAGCAGCAGAAGCATTTAACCTCCTAAACAAGCAATAACTGACCACTCAAAGCCTGAAGCCTATGGGTTTGGGAAGAGCAGAAATTAAGTCGGGTGCTTCAGCATGTGACTTATTAGATAATTGCATCAAAGTGCGATAAAACGAAAAGAAAAAAGACAGTGAAACTTAATATTAACACCGTTCCCCATGGAAAAGTGTTCAGTCTATGTGCAAAACCCAGAAACGCCTAAACTGCAGTTTCAAGCGGTAAATTTCATTTTAGAACAGTACCTATTTATTATAGAGTTTAAGGGTTTGGTTGTTGGCCACGAAATCCATGTGAAAGCTGGCCTGCCAACATAAATAAATAAATAATAATATTTAATTTTTAACAATAGTTTATGTGATCAGCTGCCTCCTGATTTAGCACACGCACCTTATGGGGCATCCACAGTTGCCTGATCTTCTCCGCGGGCAAACATGATGTATATGAGGTTCGATTTCACGGGCCACGCCGGCCCTGAAGAGCGGGTTTTTACCATTGGTATTGAACCAACAAGCAATTTATTTTTTTCATTATCACAAATCTTTTTTGGTCAGTCCCTGTGCATACACTGCGAACTATATTAAGTAGCATTAATTTACCGTGAGACACGAAGAGCGTTGTATTAGCTAAACAGCTTGTGAAGAATAGCTTTACGTAAAAACATGATGTTCGCCGAATACTGGCTGAGCATTTTCTTATCCCTAAATTATTATTAAAAGCCATTAATATTGCTATCATTAATAACAAATATTGCCTCTTACTTATTGTGATCAATCTAAAACCAGAGGGAATTAAGGAATTTCCCAGTGGCATTTCCAGAGTAATGATGTGTTGAAAGAAAATATTAAGCCATAGTCTCAGCTCTTTTGGCTGCAAAGTTGTGATCCATTATTTGCACTGAGATCGTGTTTCGCGTCCTTAGTCACAGGCCACTGATCTAAATAATGTGCAAACAGGAGGCTAAAGTATAATTCTGTGTACATTTATATTACAACGATGCAACTATTTTGCTTCATGGTCAGAATGAGCAGATTTAGGCCTCTGGTCTATTCTATATGTTGAGTCAAGTCTTATAAGCGTTAAATGCATTGTCTTCTAACTGCTGTGGTAGATAAACATCTCTAGAGAAGTACCAAGGGCACGATTGGAAAAAAACCATGCAGACAAACCTACGAGGCTTTTTCAGCTGAGTTTTGGTATTTGAATCAAATACAGCAATTCAGAAAAAACCCTGTTATTAACCGTGTTGGCACCTGAGGGCCTGTAGAAACTCTGTTTCCCCACAAAACACCTCAGTCCGTGGTTCCTCCACCAAATATCCATCCTCCTGGTCAGGACCTCTCTTCTGTCAAAACCCATTTAGAATTCAGAAACTTGCGCTAGGATCAGCCCCGAGTCCAGACACGTACGTTTAGGCGACTACGCGTACACGACTACATATACACAAGTGTCCAAGCTCCCCCTGTAGAAAATGAGGGCTTCTACCTAACATGGATGATGGAGCTCAACGAGCTTCTCAAACTACCCAACAGGGGTATCTACTTTTAAACACGCTGAATTAATATCTAAAATCTGGAGGAGAATCGATACCCTTCGTGACCTCACGCCCTTGGATGCGGCGGCGGCTGACCTGCTAGGTGTCAACTTAGGAAAAGAACAGCGAAAAACGGAGGCGAAAAGCAGCGAGATTGGGACTGAAGCTCCAGTCCACTAAGTACGTGTTTTACTCTGGCTTTCAGTAAACTCTGTAGAGCTATCACTGACAAAAGCAATTTCACTTTTATTGTTGCTAGCAGTGAATAGCAAACATATAGAGTACAATAGTACAATATAGAGAGACATATAACCTGAAATTATCTCAGCAAGTAATGTCTGAAATCCTTCAATCTTTCATATGACTACACAAGATCAATCCACCACTGGTTAAACCATCTTCATCAGAGTCTGACAGGCTCTGATTTTAGCCTGATGTGGTTTATATTAACTCCTTGCAAAGTGCATCTTTCTCTGCTCTTGTGGCAGTCTGAATAATCATCTACCTCTGTACAAAGCGAGCAAAAAACGGGACTGTTTGATTCATTTTCCCCATGTCTAAATGACTATACAATCAACAGAGAAGGCCTGAATACAGGCCTGATAGGAACCAATCTTCGTGTTTCCATTTAGGAAGCCAAATGGAGCACCTCAAATCCAGACCCAAATCCCCCGTTATTTTTCATCCAGAATCAACTGTGAGTTTTGTGCCCTTATAATCCTGCCAGTAGGACCCATCCTTGCACCCCTAAAGCAAACGTCCTTCAAAAATGTAGAAATATGCTTGATATAGGTGTTCAGGAGCTACTTTTTTTTATAGCCTTTGTTGGCAAAATACACACCAGCTACAAAATACGTTGAAAACAACTAAGGACAAAACATCACGCGTAACATCCCATTTCACTGCTGCTTCTCATACACAGCAGTCATGGGCTCTTTGTAATTAAAAATAATAGGAATATGAGACCTAGCTTGAAGAGGAAGGTTGGGGTTTTTTTAAGACTTTTCAAAGGTCTGATTGAATTTTATGGGGTTTTTTTTGTTTTATTTATTTTTGTGGGGTTTTGTTTTTTGTTTTTTTGTTTTTTTGTTTTTTTAACATATATGTATGTGTCTGCAGGCAGGTAGGGATGAGATCTAATTAGCAGCAGTTGTCTCCTCTTTAAATGGTGTTTATAGAGACCAGCAAAAGCTTATGTGAGATATACAAGAAGAGATGATGAATGAATGAAAGAAAAAAACCCACTTGTCATTATATCCCACAAGGGATTTGGCAGGAAGAAGATAAAACATTATTATTGCTAAGCAGAGGTGGCAATAGATGGCATGGGTTTATTCATGAGCCTCTCCCGGTAAAAGACATGGGTGAAAATCCTCTAAATCCAAGTTATAAAACATCTCATGTTCTCACTTGAGTGCTTACAGGGACTATATATACACATACACACCCAGACCTCAGTACAGTTTTTGTGCCTCTGTACAAAAAATATTCATTCGCTTTTTTTTTTTTTTTACATATTTACCAAGTTGACAGGAAAAGGAAAGAAGTTTAAAGAAAGTTTAAGGAAATAAGTTGTAAGTTTGAGATGAAAAATAAATTGAGAAGTTACTGTGCATAGAGAAAATGTTGCTCTTGGATGTCAGTAATATTGACCTAAAAGCTATCCTGGTAATCTGCATCAAGGACCAAGTCCTGACCTGATAAAGATGACTTTGACTTTTCTGCTTTTAAAGCAATTAAAATTTCCATGATTTTTAGTTACTCGCATTTAATTCACATAGAATATTTAAGCCTGTTATACACAGACCATATTGCCACACACCTGAATTAAAAATTATACTCATTTTTCAGGGGGATAAATTAATACAGAAAGAGATCGGGCTGTATATAGGAACTGTCTATATCTCACAGAAAGTGGTTAATGTTCACGACATTACCCATTTAGGTGTTTTTTTTTTTTAAATTATAACCTAAGCGAAGACTATTCAAGCAATTGCCACTGGTTTAGGGTCTGTTAAAATAAGACTACCTACTACAGGCTATTCAAACTTTCAAAATACTGCCAATTAGAGCTTGCTGATAAGATTTGAAACTCGATACTTTTTCAGCAAAAATGAGAAAACTATCACACTTACAATCTTCAACCTCCTGCTGCAAATCACACTTTCCCTAAATATCCCACATTCCCTGGTGCCAAAATGACATTTCAAGACATCAGATGAAAATTTTCAGCCAAGACGCTACCTCAAAATATTTTTTTATGCCTTCTAACAACTATTTCAATTCCTTGATTTAATTTTTTTTTTTTTAATATAGAAATGAATTTTTTATCTATTTCTGTTTTAAAAGACTTTTGGAAATTTCACTGAATGTATTTAAACATAAAAGGAACATCCAAGGCTTTAAGTTAAGGATTTTGTTTCAGAAAAAAAAAAAAAAAAAAAAAAAAAGAAGTTGTTTTATTCAAATTAAGATATAAAACTTTTGGATTAAATTCAAGTTTCTTCCCCGCTCTTCCCCACAATATTTTCCTTGGGTTTAGCACTTTAAATTGGTTATTTGTACAGCATGAATTTCAAGTATGACATAAGAACGTGAATCTGTTCTCATCTCCAAATCCTCCGTGTTAAAAGGAAAAGCAATTTACATGGAATTTAACTCCAGAAATAACATCAAATAAGTGCTTATTGTCTGGTGTTGCTCAGTACAGCCATAGCCTGGTCAATCCAGTCTTTTGTTATGCTCCTGCATTCAAAGAATTTAGTCTTTTTAAATTTTTTTTTTTATTCGGAACATTTTTGACCCATCTTACACCTGCCACAGAGCAAACTGTGAAAGTTCTAAGTGAGAAAAAAGCTCGCTGCAGGAATATCTGTAATTCCAGAGGTGCTACATATGTAACACCTAACACCTGAAAAAGTGAGGCCCTCTTCCAGTAAAATATCCTTAAATAAGATCTGTAATAGATATAAATTTTGAGAGATTTGCTTTTTTTTAGAATGCAGCCACTTTTCATTTCCCAACAGCAGAACTGTGGACAGCTCAGGAAGCTGAGGGGTCGACAATCATTCCTGGGGGGAGAACCTCAGAGATGCTTTACAGACCCACAGCTGGCACCCGCATGGACTAAAAAATTTAATTGACATTTTTGTTAAATGTTAAAAAGGGGATTTAAAAAATTCTTAAATTATGTTCATTAAAAAAATAACATTCATGCACATTAGGGAAAGAAATAGAACAACTCTAAACAAAAGAAAACGTTGAGGTGTAGAGCACGAGTTACCTGATTTTACTTTGCACTGGCCATCATACAAATACCAATTTGTAATTATATTAAATTCGTAACGCATCACTAACCATTTCTAATTTAACAGACCTCATCAAGATCTGCAGACGAGAGGAGTTCTATTTTTACTCAGTGTTACTTCAACACAGGGAGATTCATTTTTGATGAACTCAAAAGCAATCCAGGAATTACGCATTCCAGATACCGTCCCAACCTGCTCGTGGGTGTAAACCAGGAGCTGTTTTCCTCCAGATCAAGGGAAACAACCAAGGATGAAGGTGAAGAACCTGATTTCTGTACAAAGTTTATCCTCTGGCGCAGGGATCCTGGGGCCTTGGAGCCCATCTGTCTCAAGGCATGTTAAGCCACCAAGCACATGCCTTGAGAGGGGAAAACAAGGAAAAATTCTGCATTTCACACGGGCAGTGAAAAATTTCATCTGAAATTTCATGACAAAATGATGGATTTCATCACCCATCCTCCATGCTGCTTCTAAAACCCAACGTTAACCTGCAGCTGGAAGATGTTTCGCCGGGAAGGTCCTGGGACATGAATCCAGGAGCTCTCATCGTCCCACATTAAGTGATTAAATAGGTGAGAATCGGTGAAAAAAGACCCAAATGGATTGCAGTGTTTTAGTCTGATCATCAAATCTTTAAATTTTGGTCTGCTTTCCAACAGGCAGGAAAAAAGCAGACGTTCTATCAGATGACCTTCACGGAGATATGAAATAGGTGTCATTTACTGTCCCAAATAAGTATCAGATTGGACAAGTTATTGGTAGCTCACTACTTACAGTCAAATAAAATGTTCTTTCCTGCACAAGCAACTCCTATTACCTTTCCTGAGGACCATTTACAAAATTTGGCCTTTCCATTTTTCATCCAGCCGATGAATCACACAACGCAGCTTCGAAGCGTCACATTCAAAAAACATTTCTTCAGGCCTTGGGTGCTCAAATCCATCCTCCAACCACCAGCAGAGATCACGTTGGCACCACTCGGGCTCGAGCGCGCCCATCCGCATTCGACGTGTTCGCACACGCCAGGTTTTACCGACGACACGGAGCACATGCCAGGACGTCAGGGTACATCAGCATATGTTTCGAGATTTTCAGCCCATATGCAGCGATACTAATTTACCAAATAAAAGATCTGTCCTCGTTGCCATACATACTTCCTCCCTTCTGGCTTCTTGCACAGTAATTCGTTATTACTTGGTGCCATAATGATGTTCTTAGAAACAAGTCATGCAGTACTAATTTTTATTATGCCTCTTTTATGACATGACGAACCACGCTATAAATCACTGAAGTTCATGTGTGTCAACAATGCCTGGTGTTCCTGTATGAGGAATTCACTCCCAGCTTAGCACCTCGCAGGATTAGGCCAACAGCGCTTTGGAGACAGCACGGATGTAGCTGAAACGCACAATAATCTTACAGAGAGCAGGGAGATTTTGGTAGTTCCGCCCTACGCAATAACAACCACATCAGAACCTAAATAGTCAGTAGCGCTTCTCTTTTCTCTCCAGCCTCATTTTCTCAAACACAGGCAAGAGAGACGTATGGAAGGATAACGGCTTAATTGCTGAGTTGTGATGGAGGGAGGAAGGAGGTTAACTCATCTGCTAAACATCATGCTCTGAAACTAGTAAACAGGGACACCTCCACAAAAAGCATCTCCTCCTACACGCTCCTCTTGACAGGGAGGTGCTGCTCCTGCTCACAGACGAGCAGGCAGGACACGTCCCCAGGATGGAGCGTGAAACTCTGCGGTTAGTGAAGGAAAAATGCCCAGAGGGCCACGCCACAAACCCAGCACTATGAATGATCCCCATCGCCGTGAAACTCGGGACATCCGAACCGCCCTCGAGCCTACACCTACAAGCCAGCCGTACTATTCTAGGGTTTTATTCTCTGCTCATCACCGCAACGTCTGACCGCCTTTCAGTAGCAGGTGGAAAAACAAGACGAAAATCCATCAAACATTTACTCTTTCAACCTCCAACCCTATTTTGTGCAGGGACAGACACTGGAGGGAAGACAGAGGGAGAAGACGACCACATGGCACCTTCACTTCTCCCACAGAAGAGTCAACAACTTTCTTTTTTATCTCCTCTTCAATGGGAGGGAGCCCCTGAAGGGGCGACAACAGCTTATAGAAAACAAGAGAAGGGTAAACGGCTGGGAAACGGGATGCCCACTGAAAGATCGGAAAGCTGAGGCGTGCTGAGGTGGGAAGCAAAAAGAGAGACCAGTAGCAAAGTCCGAGAAAGAGCACATGTTGGGTGGTCAGAGAGGCAAAAGAGATGGTCAGGCTGAAGAAGGCTCCAGTAATTAATGATGGAATAGCACAGGTTAAAATATAATTTGCCTGCATCCCCTATAAAAGTCAAAAGATGGGCTTACTTTGAAATTCAGCAGTGCAATATAGAACTATAAGACACCATAATTGCAATTAATCCAGGGAAATTGGGTCCAATGTTTATACTGAAAGGTATTATGGGGAAAGCTATTTATGAGGACGAGTCTCTTTAACAAAGTAACAAGCAATAGGACGAGAGGGAATGGCCTCAAGCTGCGCCAGGGCAGGGTCAGACTGGCTCTTAGGAAGGATTTCTTTGCAGAAGGGATTGTTGGGTGTTGGAATGGGCTGCCCAGGGCAGGGGGGGAGTCCCCATCCCTGGAGGGGTTGAAGAGTCGGGTTGACCCAGCGCCGAGGGATCTGGTGGAGTTGAGAACGGTCAGTGTGAGGTTCATGGTTGGACTGGAGGATCTTCAAGGGCTTTTCCAACCGAGATGATTCTGTGATTCTATTTTAAGGAAGATGTAACCCAGACACTTACCTGCTGTTAAATGTGCAGAGCAATACCTTATACAAGTGTGGCCTCTCTGGGGAGTTAAAAATTCTTATTTGAACCTGTAAGCAGGATGTGGGCAGGAAAGGCAAGGCACAGAGCTTTGTGCAGAGGCTGAAACGAGAGCATCTGTGAGGGTGATAGTGTTTGCATTGTGCCAGTGAAGCTGCTCAGTCAGAGTTAGGAGAAAGTGATTTTATTTTTCTCAGCTCATTAACTGTTGTCACCTAAGAGCTACTCTAGGCAAAAACCCAAGCTGGGTCAAGGCAACGAAGATGAAGTCCTGCTGACCGAGATCTAAGGGTGCTGGGTGTGAAGAGCTGCCTGGCACCGCTATTCCAGCAAAGTTCCAGGTGTGACTGCAGCTCTGCCAAAAAAAGGAGACATTTTAGTGGTTTCACTTATTTTTGGAGAGCTGGTGTTAGCCAGGCTGGCAGCTGCAGCCCTCTGTGGACATCCGTCTCATCCACACACCCATCACCGCTGAGCCAGCACAGCAACGCCACTCTTAGCACAGGCATGGCTGCTACCCGCTATTTTATTTTAAAAAGTCACCTATAAATGATACAAACTTTCATATCACTTCTTTAACTGTAGTAGATCTGAGATATTTCGCTTTTTGTACCTGAGCTTGTTTTGACCAGAGGTTCTCCAAGGGGAGCCTCAGACAGGCTGGTACGTGCACGTACTTCTCTCTTCCCGTGCCTGTGAAAGACTGGCACGCCTGTATGCACATCTGTCTGCATATTATATTCTATTTCTTTCCTTTTACAGCTGAGAAAATTGCTATTCACATTTGCAAGAAAAAAAAAATCAGTAGCAGATATGGCCTTAATGACTGCTTACGTTCACGCAGTGAAGAGTTCTTATTAATTAACGCTACTATAAGAAAAAAAATAAAAAAAACAATGGGCAAACCCATCGCGGATCAGCTCCCCTGTTCAGAAAAGACCTGCTGCTCTCCCCTTGGAGCTGCGAAGGCAGGGCTGGCGTCACTGCGCAGGTGACATCTGTCATCATCAATTAGTCACCGAGAAAAATGGGGGGAGGGGGGCGAGGGGCAATGGGCTGTTGATTGCGAGAAATTCAATCACCCGCAAATGCTCCCTGAGGAAAAACCGGTCAGTTAATCTAGTCAGCCATCTCCGACCCACCGAACAATAGCTGCTGCCCACGGAAAAAGCAGAAATAAAGATTTTTAAAGCAGCTGAGGGACTTGGAAGGCATTTCATGGTCAAATACCAAACAGCGGCCATAAACGTCATCATCTGCGGTGTTGAAAATGCAGCAGGAGCGCGTGAGCACATTCATTATTTTTGCAACTCAGCGCTGTAGCAGCTGTTTCTAGGAACGACAGGGAGAAGCGGCCGGAAGGTCAGATATTTCCCACTGTTCGTGATCAACTACTGGTCTTCCTTTTCCTCCCTGTGACCATCAGCAATCCTGCAACAGCAGCGCGTGGCTTATTTTCTTTTAGCAAAAGTTACGCTTGGTTTAAAACTGAGCCCTGAGGGATTTCAAGCTATTCATGAATGTAACAAAGTTGAATAATAGTTTTTGCTAAGGGAAAAAAAAATAATAAGGGGAAAATTTCAAAAGCACGACAAACCGAGATGTTCTTATTCAGAGAAAAAAATATTTCTTTCACAAAATATTACAGTATGTCTTAGCTTGGTCTCAATGAAACTTTCTGGCTTTTGATTATGAAGTATCTTCTCATTTTTAATACTAGGATTATATCTGAATCAAAACTGCATGGCCTTGTCTTTGGTCCTTAGAGCACCCACCCAGGGGACCACAACTTGCTGCCACATTTGAGATGTGGGCTCTCTGATGGCGGGTGGACTTTTCAGGAAGGCAGGATACGTACTTAAAACGTTTGCTCACACTTAGAGATATCAATCAAGACCCATCTCAATCTCTTTTTTACTTCAAGTTATATTCACAGCAGCACGTGGCCATAGAAGTCCAACATTTAGAACCGATGAGACCTTCAAAGGTCTTCGGTCAACTGCTATTTAAATGTATAAGAAAGTAAAATCTCTAAATTATACCGAACACATCTCATTGCTGCTACCCAACTCCCAAAAGGTTTTGCTGATGGACACACACCAGCCTCCAAGTCTTGACACAGTCAAGTCATGTGAAGCTTCAGCTCACCTTGGCAGCTCTTCCTGGGATGGAGCCTCTTCACCAAACCTGGCCCAGGCTGACAGCAGGGTTTAAATTTTTAAATCTATTATTATTAACGCTGCCTTTAATATTTGGGCCAAACCCTTTGCTTTCCGAGAGGGTGGGACAAAACAGGTACCTCTGCTTGTGTCAATAAGGTATTGTACGGCTGATTTAAAAATAATGTCAGGCAAAGAATCCCAAGTAAAGCAAAGCAACAAAATGCTTCAACATCCCTCTTTTCTCAACTGCACTTCCCCTAATGTGGCTAAATAAGGTGGGTATTTGCTCGGTATTTTAGTTCTTGTGGTTCCTATTCCCTAGGCACCTAATTCTTCTCAAAAACTATGCAAAAAAATTAGTCCTTTTCTGCAGCTCAGGCTTCCACCAGGCACATTAGTCCTTTTTTCTTAATTTTGTTTTAGTTCTCAATGTTACTCAAAGTTTTGGCAGAAGGTGGCACATGTTACCTGATTTGTTCAACAGATTATTTATCAAAATCAATGACAGGAGCGTGAATTTGCAGGGCAGCCACGCATGGCTAATGAGGATGCTTGAGGTGAATCTTTCTGCACCTTTCCTCCTCATCTGAAAAATGGAGAATGGTGAATCCAAGGGTGTTCGTGGTAGCGCAGAGGTTCATACACTCTGGTAACAAGCGCCGGAGAAAAGACCAGGGAAAAAAATTAATAACACCGTCTTCAAAGCAGCATGAAGGAAATAAGGAAGACAATGACAAAGCTAAACCTGGAGAATAATTCTAAACATGGAGCGTTTCCACTCCTGAAGCCTTATCTTGTACTCAGTGAGAAGCTTTAGGGCCTTACAACTGCAAGGGCTGCCATGAAGTGTCAGGAAGGCCAACGCCAAGGTGTGCTTTATGAGAGCAAAAATTTATCATAGTTCATTAAAATACCTGTGGATAACCCGGCAAACTGACCTCTCTCCATCAGGAGCAAAACCCTGCCATCGTGAGGTAGCAGCCTGCAAGCTTGATTTTCTTTTACTCCCCAAAATCCAATCAAGCTTTCTCGCAGCAGCTCTTCCTAAATACTCAAGGATTTGAAAGCTGGCTTTGACGGGAATGGCTTTGAAAGCAAAAAATGGAAAGATCCTGGATTTCCCAGTCTTTTAAACCACCTGCATTTGGTAGGAAATCCCTGAATCAGCCTCCGCACGGGTGACCACACCGAGGCTCCAACACCACGTAGGCTCGGAATGTCTCCTCCAGCCATCCCTCCCCTCCAGTGTGTATCTCCACGGCTTAGCACCTCAATCAATTGGCTGGTTTTTATTATTCTTTCCCTAAAAATCTTTGCTCAGTCCGCCTCAGCCTCCCACTCACCTCTGTCTTGCAGAGAGGAGACGTATCTCCGCGACTTGCCTTGGGAGCAATGAGCTGATCTTACCCAACCCCTACAGCCCCCACGTCTGTGGCTACACTCCGGAATGAACCGATAAATAAATTAATGAAGCTTTTTAGAGTAATTTGCCTAAGAAGGTATTTTGAGTTCCTCAACAGAACCATGGCCCGCACGCTTCTTAGGTCTCAACAAATTGCAAAAACCTGCCAACTGGTTTTGCTTTACTGAGCATCTGCTGTGTCTTGGCCACATGAAAACTAAGGCAAGAGCAAAGATGAACTCATGAGCTGCTTTACTGCAAACAATATTTATGTGTAAAGGCCCAGTTTTGACCTGTGTGAAAAACCATCTACATTTTGACCAGATAATTCAAACCAGAGATGGAAAAAGAAGAAAGATGGTGCTTTAATAAAGGCATTTTGCCTGGATTATGTGTGTCCCGGGTTCAACCGCCAGCTCTGCAAGATTTTCAGCATAACGTAGAGCATCTCTCTGACGCTGCTCCTACCTTTTCCCATCTGCGCAATGAAATAATCATGCTTATTCTTCATTGCTTTTTTATGACATGAATTACAACATGGAGCGTTCTTCAGGCAGGCAATAAAAAAAAACTCCCAAATCACTTAGCTTGAGACAAGAGTCACCGTGTAAGTAAATTCAGTAACGTGCAATGCTCAGATCTTACAGAAATAAAAGTATCAAAAGAGACTGATGAGGATCTAAGAGGTCTTTTTCCATCAGCAATTGCCCAGGTGCCACGACTACTTTGCTCTCACCCCTACCTTTTTTTTCCTGACATAGGAATTACATCAATTCAGTCACTTTGAATTTCCTATTCAGCCCATCATTTTACTGTATGCTCTGTATAAAATTGCATGAAATAAATGCTACCATCCAGCTTGAAAATAAACACAGAGGAGAGAAACATCTGAGGCCAAATTTCCTGGAAAGCGCAAAGTGAGATTTTAAATAATCCAGACAGCTCTTGACCGCTTTCATTTTTTGTGAGGCGTGTGCCATCACTTTCAGCGAGACGCCAGGAGAGAAAAGCAGAGGAACAGGGTCAACCGTGAAATCAGACAACAAACTTGTAGATAAGCAGCTCCAAAAGCTCCGCGTCCCCCAGATGTTTCCAGTGTTTGACAGCAAAGTTATACGGAGGGGTCCTGGAGGGACCCCCCCTCCCTTCCTCACGGCTCCCCACCACCTCAGGACATGGGAACAGCTCAGCTCTCCCTCCTGCACCTCCAGGACTGACTCTGATGGTTTTTCTCTGCCCACCCGGCAGTTTAAAAGGGATCCCAAATCGCTGATCTTCACCCTTTCTGTAAGCATTTTAAATTGCCCAACTGATAATAAATAACTAAAAAGGCGACGAAGGAAGGTGAGAGGCAGACAGATGGATGCCCAGATGGTACACTCAACATAACCCTTCTTTCTTCAGCAAACTAAACCAGCCTACAAGCCAGCACTGAAAACCAATTTTGAGGTCCAGCGCAGCCGCGATGCGACGTGACGGCGCAGAGAGCCGGGTGGCAATCGTGGCATGACAGTGCATCAGCCAGCCTGTGGTGTGTCAGCACACCCGGTGCCACCCCACAGCTCAACTGGGATTTACGTTGTTGCTCACCAAAGCACCAAGAGCTCAAACGGGGTCTTCTAAGAGGAAAAAGAGCGGCAAAAGAAAGGCAGCTTTAACGTAAAGGAAAGGCAATGCCTGCTCAGGATAAGATGTGGGTTTTTTCCTCTCCCTGTATCATAGAAATGATTGGTTTAATAAAGCCTGTGAATCTTCAGCAGACTAAGCAACATCATCCAGGAGCTGGAAAACTTCCAGGTGCCCTGTGTGTGATGCATGCTGCGCATCAAGGGATCTCAAGGATAGCACTTTTAAGAGAGAAAGATTTGAAGTTCCTTTGACCTTCCACACCCTTAAAAATAAACCATATGCCTGTGCGCAGCGTATGAATAATTTGTGCAGATGTAATTTTTTAACAGCAAAAGGTTCTGACGATCAGCAGATGACCCAGCCGGTATCTCGAAGGCCAGCAGGCGGGCGCAGCGTCCCACCGTGCACGGACTTTCGCGGGCTCATGAGTGGCACCATCTATTACTGCTGAGACAGATCTGGGGCTCTGTTCATCTAGAACTCCACAAAAGTCCATATAAACTCACTAGACTTGTCCTGGGGCGGGTGCTAGTTTTAGGAAGACGAGTACGCAGGGGGCCTCCCCTCCCACATTGAGTTGAAGGAGCTAAACATGTAGTTCACAACCCCAAAGGGTTGGGACTACATGGCACTAATTGCTGTTTTTTCTTCCATAGAAATTTCCTGAGCTATGAGCAGGGCAGAGGTGAGATGGGAAGGATGTTTTCTGCTGTGCTGAGAGGAAGAAGGAGTCATAGAAAATTATACCCTTTCCATATAATATACGTAGCGAAACAATGGTCTTACTAAAACAGTGAGAAAAAATGGCATCACTCCCTGGTCTTGGCTAACGCTGGAGAGAGTCTGCTCCCAGAGCATCCTATTTATTACGTCTACAGCACCAGATCCACAATATCCAGCATTTCTCTCCCCAGAAGTGCACAACGATGCAAAGTCACAGAATCATTCAGGTTGGAAAAGACCCTTGGGATCATTGAGTCCAACCCTCAGCCCGACTCTACAAAGTTCTCCCCTACACCACATCTCCCAACAGCTCATCCAAACGACCCTTAAACACACCCAGGGATGGGAACTCCACCCCCTCCCTGGGCAGCCTATTCCACTCTCTGACCACTCTTTCTGGGAAACATTTTTTCCTCATGTCCAGTCTGAACCTCCCCTGTTGCAGTTTAAAGCCGTTCCCTCTTGTTCTGTCACTAATCACCTGTGAGAAGAGACCAGCACCAACCTCTCTACAATGTCCTTTCAGGGAGCTGTAGAGAGTGATGAGGTCTCCCCTCAGCCTTCTCCTCCTCACACTAAACAGTCCCAGCTCCTTCAATCGCTCCTCTCAGGATTTATTCTCCAGGCCCTTCCCCAGCTTCATTGTCCTCTTCTGCACTCGCTCCAGCACCTCGAGATCTCTCTCGTATTGAGGTGCCCAAAACTGGACACAACACTCCAGGTGTGGCCTCACCAGTGCAGAGCACAGGGGGACTATCACCTCCCTGCTTCTGCTGGTCACACTATTTCTAATCCAAGCCAGGATGCCGTTGGCTTTCTTGGCCACCTGGGCACACTGCTGGCTCGTGTTCAGCTGCTTGTCACTTAGAACCCCCAGATCCTTCTCTTCCAGACAGCTCTAGCCACACCTCCCCGAGCCTGTAGCCATGCAGGGGGTTGTTGTGGCCCAAGTGCAGGACCTGGCCCTTGGCCTTGTTGAAGCTCATCCCCTTGATGTTGGCCCACCAATCCAATCTATCCAAGTCTCTCTGTAGAGCCTCCCTATCTTCATGCAGATCGACCCTCCCGCTTAACTTGGTGTCATCTGTGAACTTACTGATGATACACTTCTATGTCCTTATCAAGATCATCAATAAAGATGTTAAAAGTACACACCAAGGCTGGGGAAAGCAGGGGGAGGGGACGAGGGACGGTGCTGGAAAAGTCTCAGCTCTGTTATTATACAATATATGATACAATCTTATGTCCCGGCGAGGTGATGGGCTGCCCATCCAGAAGGTCCAGGACTAAAAAGACCGATAGACACCAGAGAAGCAAAACACCAAAGGGCTGCTTCTTTTAATCTGCTCTCCTGGGGTCCATCATCTTTAAGAGGTGAAATTACAGCTACACTGCACGAGACTGAAGCACAGACCCTACCAAGTTCTGAAGAGAGTCTAAATATTTCATTGACTATCGGAACGGCCGGACACAAAACTGGTAAAAGTCCTTACCCCAAAACCAAAAATTTAAGCCCTAGATTCAAACCCCTATATGAAATCATCTTTCATGGCAGTTTTTGCCATTTTATATTTTTAACTTTGATTTTTAAGGAAAGACAGCTTAGTGATCATCCCATCTGCCCATCTTTTAAACCCTCTATGGCAGCTGTTGCATTTTGGCCAACTCTGACCACATTTCTCAAGAGATTAGGGATCTCAAATAAAAGAAGTCATCGTGAGTTTAATGAATATCAGGTTTTGGGCTCGGGGTCCCCACTGATCAAAAAGTTTCAACAGGAACTCAATGACTCTTCAGCCTGATGTGTGGGTCTGGTACCAAAAATGCGCTCCCCTATCAGCTGCCTCTTGGTAGGGGGTACTCAAGGACATTACACGTGGGGGGATGATTGCATTTATACCTGCTGGGACCCCGGGATGTGCTCCAAGGGTGGGAGAAGGGGTTGAAAAAAGGACCCCAGAGAAGATGACTGTAGTTTTGAGGCACAAACTCGTAGGATGTAAGTCTACAGGAAAGAAGGCTTCATCGCTTACGCTGCTCCCAGAGAAATTGTTCCACCATACGAGTAACAAAATTAGTAATTAAGAGGATTCCCAACCTGAGAGAATTAGTGCCTCCGATCTATAATAAACCTATTAGATAGCTCAATGGCAGATCGCACTGCCACGGGGAAAAAAAAGAGTCAGCAGAGATTTTAGTGCCCCGTCCTTTCTGAAAATTATCTCCCTGCCTAAGTCAGTTTAAAAAAGCGCAATCAGATGGGTTGAATACTAATTCTGCGCCCATTATTCATGGTACAAAGCACTGAAAAAATATAGTAATATGGTACATATTTCCTAAGGTAAGTTTTTTTCCAGGATATTGAATTTACAGATAAAAAGCAAGAAACCAGCAGAACTAATCTATACATTAATGAAACTCACTGTGCCCCATTAGAAAAGCAGTTACTCTGAGACAACAGGAATGATATTTATAGCGGTGTGTAGTGATACTAATAGTTTTGTTAACATTATCTACTTTGCCATAGACTTAAAAAGAATTATACATAATAGTGGTAGTTACGGTAGCATCTTAAAAATTGCTGGCTTTCTGCCACTTTAAGTCTCTCTTCAATCACCTGTAATTTTCAACCTTCTTCTCACCTATTAGGTTGCAATTTTTCAGTGGAGAACCGCCCATTAGTATTTCACGAGGAGAAGGCTAATGGGAGAAATATTTTACTCAGTACAGGGGGGGGGAAATATAAATTTTGAAACTATTTTACTTTATGTAGGAGCTACTGAGCCAAAATTTGATCTGGAAATAATTTCACTGAACGATCCCGTGGGGCGGCTGGAAAAAATTATTTTGGTTATTATTGAAGAAAAAACCCATTTCACCAGGAAAATGGGCACGGTAAGGGCGTGAGATGCACCGGTGAGGAAGACCTCCATGTTTCCCCTGTGCACAAGGCTGACCCCTTGCCGAGGATCACTGGGTGCCACCCAAAACAAGGCGGGCAGGGAGAGGACCCTCCAGGGGAGGTCCCATGTGAGACAGGCACCATCGAGGAGAAAAGCAAGGGGTGATGATGGTCAACCGTGACAGCATCTTCTGGGGAAGGATGCCCCAATTTTACACTTCTCCCCACGCATCCTGGTCAGGGCTCTCAGGACGGGCTTCGGTCTACCCAAGTACGTCTGTTCTTGCATACTGCAAGTTGTATAAATAATCCATGAAAGATCTTAAAAAGATCTCAGAGCTAAACAGAGATGAAGTTTGGGAGCACAGGCTCAGGGGATTTTGGAGGGATCGGGAGGTGAGGCTGAGACACAGAACAGATGGCAAAGAGAACCAAATAAAATCTATATAACCTGTACATAAAGTTTCCTGCTTTTTTTAAACCTCCAAGACAGACCTTTCAGTGCTGCAGTGAACATTTTCTGAACAATGAAAGGTGTTGCATTCCTACTTCTCCCCAAAAAACTGGGGAGAGCTGTTGAGATACCTGTGATGCCTGGCCAGGGCTGACTAGTGCTGGACCACTGAGCAGCAACGACACGTGGTAATTTGAATTTGCTGCTATAAGCTGTATCAACAGAGTTCTTACCAACTTTGACAAATATTAATACATAATTCAGATTTTTAGTACAGTTCTTTTTATTTTTTAAGAAGCTGACAACACAATCCTCTTCCCCCAGCTCTGTTCCTTGCAGAACATAATCACAGCGCTTTGGTTTGAAACGTTGCTTGCTTGCTTTTTGCCCTGGATAATGCTTTGAAATAAAATAGCATTTCTTAGCAGAAAAACTGGAGGACTAAAGAAAGAATCCTTCCTTTTGAAATATTAAATGCAATTTTATTTTGAACTGCAGTGCTAAAAAAAAAGAAAAGAAAGCTGCTGTGGCTGGGGTTACGGTTCCTCATCATATAAAAAGACAGACTTAAAGCGAGTTTATAATTGTCAGGGAGCTTTAAATAATTGAACAGTAAGACACAGCATGGGAGGGTGTGTTTTTATTGTGTAATAATATCTCAGGATTCATTATTCATAATAATTATGATTATTAGTCTTGCAAGTTTTATACTGTTTCCTTTGAAAATTACAAGACTGATTGTACGAGGAGAGAGAATTTAGAATAACACAGTTAATTTGCTTTTAGTTTATTATATTCCCCTGCATTAAGTTTGTTACCAGAGGGAATAGTTTTCTAATGTGCAAAAGCAGAGAAAACAAACTCCTTAATAAATAAAAAAAAAAAAAAAAAAAAAAAGCCCTCTCCAGCTCAGTTTAAAATAGTCTGTTTAGGTATGATTCAGCACCTCTTTGGCCTGAAGTCAAGGGCAAACTCCTTGTTGTTTTCAAAGGTACAAAGCAGACCCATAAAAATCTATAAAGAATTAAAAATTACAGTAAAACATTTGATGTTGGAGGGATGAATTATGATATCCTTATTAATACTGAACTGTGCTTACACTCGAACTCTTTGATATCAACGGGGCTCTCCACGCTCTACGTTATTATTCAGAGCCAGACAGAAGTGGTTTTCCTGTCTTGAGAAGAAATTTGAGATAAAAGAGAGAGAGAGATGTTTCTGCATTCGGATGAGCCCAAGACCTTTAGAAGTTTTTTTCAAGGAGAAAGGGAGAGGGAGCTGCTGCCCGAGCTGTGGGAGAATCCCTCATCAGAACAAGCCTCCAGCTCCATCATCCCCACCGAAACGAGCATCCTACCTTCGCCTCCCCTCAGAAAAGGGACAACTCCCATCAGCTCTGCCATTGTTGGGGCCCCAGATGGAGCATTAACGGTGAGGCTGGAACTGGAGAGTCATCAGTGGAGAAGGAAAACAGCTGAATACATCCCTCTTATTAATAGCGTGCATTATAATGGGAAAAGTTGAAACAAAGCAACGGAACAAAACATGATTAAGTTGCTTCAAGAACAAGAAAGTTTTTCAATTGAGGTATTTCAAGCTGCAGTTAAGATGACAGAAAAATAAATAATTTTTTCCCCACAGTACTTATGAAAGATGATTCACCAAAGATTGCAGTCAGATGTAAACAATCACCAAGCCCATCAGTGGAGTTATTTTCCAGCCATTCGCTGATGGGAAAATGGAACTAAATATTTCACTGCCAGCGCTCCTCAGTAGAGGCTGAAAGGGCTCAAAGCCAAAGCAGCACGGCTTGTGCCATTGAAATCTTTCACCCCTCAGAAAGTAACTCACTCCCACAGCCCAAGCTGGTGTGCAAAACAAGTGGTCCAAAATGTCTAGACATTTATGGAGGTTTAATCTTGGCTTGAAATTTTGAAGTCGGTCTGAAACTTTGCTCTGCAGTGTGGGAAAGGATGCCCAGCAAAATATTCATTAAACCTGCAGTTTTCTTCTTCCCCGTGTCTTTCTGTAAACTTCATGATTTAAAACGGAAATTCCCCGGCTGCATGACTGGAGAAATAATGGAATTTTCTTCACCTAAAGATTTCATAGTTCTGACAACAGATTTTTTGCTTCTAAAATGTAAATAAAACATGAAAAGTTTAGTATCAAAGAGAGAAAAATTACTCCGACTTTAAAGTGGGATGAGTATATTTTGGAAGGAGAAAGCAGTAAACACTGTTCTGAAAGGATTCAAGGACTTGGAGAACTTAAAATCTTTTTATGAATCTTGCAAAAAAAAAAAAAAAAGAATTGCATGACTCTATACAATAAGAGGGATAGAATAGAAATCAGGAATTTATATTTTTAAAAATTACGACCGATATTGAATTCTGGAAAGTCAAGTGGTACCATTAGCATAGCAAGCTAAGCTAATGAAAATGCAGGGCAGCCAGAAAAGAAATGGAAACGCAACAGATTTTTATTTTTTTTATGTAAAAGAAAAAAGTAATATGTTTTATGCAGATAAAGGAGGCATTTTTAAAAGAAAGGAAAGAAAACCTTCTTAAAAACTCATTGACCCCTTGCGGATTGTGATAACAAAGATCATTACAGTATGGGTGATATATTCTCCACAAAAAGTATGGATGTGGAAGCATGAAAGGAAAGAAAGATTTGAAGAACTGTCTGTACAAACCCTGGAGTTGAGAGAATACATGAGGAAAAATAAAAATAAAAAAAATATTATTTTGTTTGGGTCTTTGTACAAAGACCCAGTAATTCGTTGCTATGCCAAGTCCTGAGGAGCTGAAAAAGCGCAAGATGTATCTTGGAGATATTCAAGATCCATAAATAAGCTTTTATCATGTGTCTAACGTAAAAACGTCACGCCACCTCATGTGCTCAGAAATGTCAGGCTAGCAGCCAGCAACCTTAGGGAAGAGCTAATTTGTCTCACTGAGCTGGAAGTCCGCGAGAACAAAGGCAAGGAGCACGCACTGGTGATCACCTGCTCCATCGAAGGCACTCCTGTGCTGGAGACACGTCTGTTTTCTTCAGACAGCCTTAGAAAACTGCGTTTTCTTTGAAAATAAGACAACTCGGAAGAGAGGAATATATCTTAGCATAGTGAGAAAGACACGAGCCCTCAAGCTTCCTTGAGACAGGGAAGGATGAGAAAAAATATCTAATAATGAGGATAAATACCATCCTGATTGCTCTTAAAATCATGGGAGAACATCTTCCCGGAGTGTGAGGAGGTTCCTACTGCTTGAGAAGTGGAAGCATGGGGTGGGAAATGCAAAGCGGTGTCATGAGTGGGAGCTCAGGCCCTCCCTGGGAGCTGTCACCAGTCAGAGCCTTCCTAAGAAGTTCCAGCCTAAGGTTCTCCTTGTAGGAAGAAATAAGAATGACAACAGGCATCCAGAAAAAGTCTTGGAGATATTTACAAAAGCTGCCTACATGTTGGAATAATGACTAGGAAAAACAATACGGCGCACGAGATGTTCATGGGGCATCAAGCTTGGTCAGGGCTTGGTCCAGCACTTGGGGAGTGGACATGAGACGTGGCTCCTGGGGGTGGCTTAGCAACAACAGGGCGTCTGCGTGTGTCCTGCAGCTCACGCTACTACTCACCTTTTGATGACCCCTCATGTTGCTCTTGTTGACTAAATACAACTATTTTGACAGAGGGAAAAAAAAAAGCAAAACCACAGAAACGATATTTAAGAATGCTTCTGCATAATGATAGAGAAAAATGAGCCAAAAATCAACATTTCCTGTAAACAGAAACAAAACAGAAAAAAAAAAAAAAACCCAAGAAAAAAGGAACAAATTCCCATCCATATGATTGGAAACGGCAAGGCTGCACGTTTGTGTAGCTCTACTGTGCTGGTTTCTAAGCAGGAAATTATCTGTGGCTGATCACGAGAATACTAAATCCAAATCTAACTACAGAAACCATTTCACGCGCTCGTCCTTAAGGAAGCCTTCAAAAGTACGCGCCCAAGCTTGCAAAAATAAAGCTGGCAAAAATAACTATGGGGTTAACGAACGGCACAGCTTCGCGTGGTGGCCAAGGGCAGTGTGGGGTTTTGACTGCAGCGGGTCTAAGCTCTCAAAATTCAAGGTAATCATTACATTTGAACACTTTTTTTTTCTTTTTTTTCATCAGACACACAGAATTCCTTCATGTCGATTCCATTTGGCCCACAAAGAAATGCACTGGCTTATTTTTATAAATTTGTGAATCCAACCAGAAATGTAATCAAGCAGAGAGGCCTGCAGAAATCTATAGCTCCAGCCCAAGCTATTCAAAGTGATTTGAAGGCCTCAGTTATTCTATACAGGAGCAATTCAGCACAGCACGCCGGTGCTGATCTGCATGTAAATAATCCCCCACGAACGCCTGAAACAATGACAGGCTGCTGCTCTTTTTGCAGCCCTGAAGAGCCATTAGCTTCATCTCTATCACGGTGCTGCCACACAACTCCCCTTTTTACCTCCTTTTCAAAGGAGCTTCTGAGTTTTGCACCTCCTCAGCTGACAACGTATAGACCTGCCCTCTACCCGCTCCAGGTTGTCCTGTATAAGAACCAGAGAGCAAAATAATTTTGGTCTGCTCACTATATGGAATTACCTTTCCATGAGAAGACTGCTAACTTATGCAGGAGCTGGTTCTCTGGGGAACACATTATGTTGCTGGCAAACATTTGCTATTCTCCTGCATGCTAACCGTCTTCTACAAAGCAGAAAACAGCCATTTAAATCTCATTCCATTTCTGTTGGCATCGCTCATACGCGGCAATAAGGGAAGGGGGAAGTTTTCATTAAAAGCGGGTATCGTTTTCAAACAGGGCATTGCCAAGGTTTGAAACAAATCCTACCAACTGGTGCTGTTAATGCATATTTGGCTGAAACTCATCAAATCTACACGAAAATGAATATATTATGTTTTGTTACTATCACAGAGGGACACAGGACAACACTAACTATATATTCACATTGTGTTTTCTTATTGCAGTGCTGAAATATAGCCTGGTTCACAGGAAACGTAACACCACGTTGCAAAGGGCCTAATCCCACAACCCCTTAAGGATGTTTACCCTTCGCAGCGTTCTGTAGAAACTCTCAACGTCCTCAAAGCCATATAACCACATTACTACAGTATCTACTTCTACTCATTCAACTCTTGAGAAGGTTGCGTTAACCGGGGCAAAGACCCGGGTCCGCGCAGCAGCGCTGCTGTTCGTGCTGGCTCTCCCAGCTGGTATCTCGGGCAGATACCGTAACACAGCTACATCGTGCAGCCAGAAACATCTGTGACATCAGAAGAGGATTTACAACTGTAGTTAGAGCCTGTTGTACGCACCCCACTGCCCATGAGTCTTCCGGCACGGCGCACCTTTTGCAACGATGAAAAGCCAGCTGAAAAAGCAGTGAAACACTCTCCGCGATGGCAGAGGAGGACTGCATCCCACCCCAGCTTAAGGAAGTGGCCATCAGAGACCTTCCCAACACAACATTAAGCCGTGTTCCTTCAATAATTTATTAGGAAGACTCTAAAGAGATAAGGCTTCTCGTAATTGCATTATGTTGGATTAATATGCCTTCATTTAATTGCCTACCGTTAATTAATTCTCGGTAGGGAATGAAGAAACCAGTACAGGTAAAGGGAGTTCCACATGTTGTTGTCACTTCTGGCAAATTAACAGATAGAAAGTGGAGAAGTGAAGCATCAATGAGCTGAACAACCAACCGGACCCATGGCTGTACCGATCACACCCTCGTATGCCTACGTATGGCTTTGACCGCCATCTTAGTCAATACGTGGACGTAGCAAGAAGGGCGTAGCAACAAAAATAAATCTGCAGGCAGTAAAAAACCATTAGGAGCATAAAGAACATTAAAAAAAAAAACCCCAAACAAACAAAAAGAACGTTAAAAAGAACAGTAAAGAACCATTATGAGCAAAAAGCAAAAGCCACAAGATGGATCCTCTGTTGCAGCCACTCTGGGTTATTTACAGAATTCTCTAGGTTGGAAAATACCTTGAAGATCATCCAGTCCAACCACTGACCTAACACTGACAGTTCCCAACTACAGCATATCCCTAAGCCCTAAGTCAACCTTACTCTTAAACACCTGCAGGGATGGGAAGGTGTTTAAGATGGGCACAAGGAAAAGTAAGAACCCCTGAGGCTCACTCACCCCAACACCAGCTTCACGGGAGCTGCAGCACAGAGAAAACCTGGGCTTTGTTCCTGTATTCCCTTTCCGACAGGTGTAAAATGCACCAAATTTATTTTGGGTACAACGTCTTACTCCAGGTAAGTCACGGTGAACTCCACTTGGTTCTCTTGAGGAAAAAACATAATGTAAAATGTTTGTTCCTCGTTCCTTACGAATGGAAATACCATAGCAGGAGAAAATAACAAACTCCTCAGCATGGCTACAACCACCTGGATTTACGTGACATTCCCTAAATGAAAAGTGAGTGGTTTGATATAGTTTCAAATTCATATATTCAAATAATGTTGGAAAAAAACCCAAAAAGATAAGACTTGCTTAATGCAAAACACTCCTTTAAACAGTATACCATTTTCTGCTTTACAGATTGTGCTTTCTTTCTCGGGTCATCGGGGTAATGTAAGAAATGGCAGGCAGACAAACTGCCTCCGGCAAAACTCGGGAGTAGACCAAAGAGTACATTCAAACAGTGGTCACACTAGAATAATTCTCCCAAGTCTGGTGCGATGGCAAAAAAACGAAGTGTTAGAACAGAAATCGGCGGAGACTGATAAGAAAATAATCTATCTACAGCAAAAAGGCATTACGTTTTCCAACCTCAAGGAATTCACACTAAATTGAAAAGACAAAACAAAAAACCTCACCACTCCAGGGCTGGCAATGGAAACGTATAACTTACTGAAAGTGAAAGGGAATAGTTTTGCTACTCAAGATGTAGATCAGATTAAGAGGAGGTGGGGAGGGGGGTGGGTTATGAACAGCTTTTTAAGGGTCAGCTTGCAATCCATTTGCTTTATGTCGCGTGCCAAAAATTCCACCTCATCAAGATAATTTATAAGATTACAAGAAAAAAAATCCGAAGCGCTACTTTTTTCTTGACTTTGCAAACTCCATGCCCTGTGTGACGAAGCCAACACATCACCCATGTGTTTTGGGTATGACCAAGGAGTCTTGACATGGGAGGGGATTTTTATCCCTTACGAAGGAGCAGTTGAGTGCAGGTTTTATGCCAACGAAGTCTTCAGTGAGAGGAAAATACCTACTTCTGGTCTATCCAACGGAGGTTAGAAACTGGGTAGTATCATGGGAGAACTGCCTCAGTCTAGTGCCCGCTGATGTCCTAAAGCTGCCATGTCTAATGCTTTAAAAGCTGCTTCCTTCACAACCTCCACTCTTCGGATAATTGCGTACGCTCAAGCGGCAGGTCAGGGGGGACACTGTTGTCCTATACGTGCCAAGTTGAAGAAAATTAATTTCATTCCCAAAAGAAAGGAAGAGCTGGCAAGACTGACATTAAACAATATTGATTCTGGGGCACAAGGGTCTTGAAAGCAGAGCCAAAACAAACAAGCGTGCTTTTGGATCCAGCATCCATAATATATCACCGGCCCAGACGGAGCTGAAACGGCTCAGCAGAGGACACGGCTCTTTTCCCTTTCCTTGCTACAACGAAAAGATGCACAAAGCTCCTGGTTAAAAAAAAATCAAACCGAGTCATGTGTAGCGCACAAAACAGCCCAATAGTTTTAACAAAAGAGAAAATGCTGGGAAAATACTCATGCATATCTGATGCTGAAGGAAAGCCAGGGTGTGACTAACATACTGGAAAAGTGCTTTCCTCTTCATACAGAGATTGCCCCAGCAAATTCTGTCAAGGTTACAAAGACCTTGCACTACAGCTTCTGTAAAGGAACAGCTGTCTACAAACAGACTTGCAAATGTACTTGTGCATCTCCATTTTTTTTTTTCCCCCCTTTAATTTAAACCTTTAGTAGGACTTATTTATTTCAATAGTTCCCTGCCGTTAGCATCAACTATAGCTCCTTCCCCTCTGCCACTTCAGAGATTTCCATAATAGAAGAGTTTTCTATAATGGCACCTTCAGCACCCTGTTTAAAAAAATAATAATCATATAGATGAGAGTATACTACACTTGATTAAACGTGACAATCACATTCCTCCACACAACAGTTGGTCTCTCAAAATGCGTTCTGTCTAATCCAGCTACCTATGCTCTGTTTAATCTATCAACACAAACAGTGAATTTTGTTGTAGCACAGGAAGAGCAAAATATGGCTTTTGGTCATCCCACTAAGGCTCCTGGAAAAAAAAAAACAAACCACCTTTTCCTCCACCAGTAACGCCCCTCCTCTCCAAAAGCTTAGCTGAATGAATTTGAATGTTGGAAAGCAGTTCCAACTCCAATGTCTACAAATCTTCAATTTAGGGTTTTTTTCAAATTTTTTCGGTTTTATTCAGTAAAACAATTCAAATTTTATTAATTTCATTTCAACTTAATTTCATTTTTACCAATTAAATGACAGTATTTTTGCTTAAATCAACTCAATAAAACATTTTTTGGTACTTTCTCTCACCAAACAAACATTTATTCTCTCTGCTGGGCTGAACTCACTTTCCAAACGCAGTTGAGATTTCCCCCAGGCACCTCTCAGGGTTGCATCTCTGCAGTAATACAACACTGGACCCACCACAGATTCTGTGCCCCGCATCGTGCTTAAACAACTTGTGTTTAACTGAAAGGTATCTCGGAGAAAAAAAAAAAATACCCCGTCCTGACTGCAGAGGTGGTCTCCAGAGTGCTGGGGGGAGGCATCGCAGGAGCTCCGTCCTCCTACTCACTAATCCTCCACTTAGATACCCAAATTAATGCATTATTCCTCTTCTTCATAGCACTCATGGGGATTCCTGTTTGAATGCATTGCTTCTCCTCCATCCTTTCCAGGGTGATTGCATTCCTCTATTTCTCTAGGTGTTACCCACTTTCTTATTCCTATAAATATTATTCTGTAATTAGCTATTATGAGGAGCAGCTAAGGGAACTGGGGGGGTTTAGTCTGGAGAAGAGGAGGCTGAGAGGAGACCTCATGGCCCTCTACAACTCCCTGAAAGGAGGGTGCAGAGAGGGGGGATGAGTCTCTTGAGCCAAGGAACAAGCGCCAGGCCAAGAGGGAATGGCCTCAAGCTGCGCCAGGGCAGGGTCAGACTGGCTCTTAGGAAGGATTTCTTTGCAGAAGGGGCTGTTGGGCGTTGGAATGGGCTGCCCAGGGCAGGGGGGGAGTCCCCATCCCTGGAGGGGTTGAAGAGTCGGGTTGACCCAGCGCTGAGGGATGTGGTGGAGTTGAGAACGGTCAGTGTGAGGTTCATGGTTGGACTGGAGGAGCTTCAAGGGCTTTTCCAACTGAGATGATTCTGTGATTCTGTGATAAATCACATCATTTGAATAGGCTTAGTTTGCTCAACTGCCCAAGTCATTCTGTGTGCCTGTCTCTAACCCATTTAACTCCAGTAATAACTTCATACTTATGTTCAGGAAGTTCTCTTAGCCGTTGAACAGTATCAGGCCCAGTGACACTCTGCTCAATGCCACACCCCCACCCCCATCCAGCGATGATTCCCAAATCAGCAACTTCACAAGCTAGCCAATTTTTAAAGCCGTTAAACATACACGGTACTGACAGGGAACGGTGTTTACGTTTCGAACAAGAACTTCGGGCAGCTGCAGCCAAGCACCTTCCATGCCCCAGAGCCCACGTGGTGCTCTCCACCAATCAAACATGTAACCACATCAAGGAAGAGGATCAGGTTGATTTCTGAAGACATCGTTTTCCATAGAGCGCTCTCGGCAGCTATTATATCTCTTAATTCTTTTAATTCATTATGAACTGATACCTATGTCAGATTGCCTCCCTCATCCCTCTTGCCAGTATAAGCCAAGTTGGTTGATACTTTCAGAAGTTGCTCACTTGCCGTTTTTTAACATCAGCAGAGCAATATATATATTCACAGCTTTCATCTCCAGACACCTTCCATTTTCTCACTCAAGATTTAGGCTGAAAATAAGCATTGAATATCTGAATTCCCCAATACACGAATTCTGCCGTTTGCACAGTCCACCTGTAGCTTCCCTCCAGACATCCCACATCGAAGATAAAAGCTTAAAAGCCTCGCACAATATTGTGTTGTTTTACTTACATGCAGTCAAATACAGATATTTAAATCTCTTCCCTCCTACTATTTTCATGCTAGCGATACTTGAGATCATTTTTTTTTTTAAGAAAAACTCCTTCATGTTCTCTTTCCCTTCCCAGCACATTCTCCTTCTCTTCCGCAGCCAATCATGTCAACGTTAGCAGAATCTGCTTCTCTGCAAACTTACATATACTTTTTCTCTTACCTCGCTTTAAATGATTCGTCTTCACCTTTCTCAATTCTGTCAAGCCAGCCACTCATCTTAGATATTTCCTACCCAGTTATATACATAGAATCTATTTAATCACAACCATCATCTTGCAGTAAAGTCTACAATCACGTTTTTCTTCTTTTCCCCAACATTTTAACTCTTACTTTTGTCTACTCCTTTGCAATTTTTCTCAGCCATATTTTCATTACTTTTACCATTTTATAGTATTTCTTTGTAAATGAAACCACCAGAAATAAGACACTGTATGACAGAGTGACTAGGATAGTTTTTGATTCCTAACTGCAATATCAGAATCCTGAGCAAACATTGCAATGCAGGATAAGCACGGCACATTTTTTAACATTACTAAAAATTGGTTCAACAATTTTCCCCAGTATCACACATGTTGCTAGAGGACTTCAACGCCCTTCGCTACTTACCATGCCGTCACTCCGTCCTCTCTTACACTCAGTGCACGCTAAACATTAAATTTCCAAATCTCTTCCTTTCGCATCCATGACCGTAACAAGGATGGAGCAGACTCCAGGAATAATAAAATACATGTGGGTATTTCATAGGACTGTGCTGTGCTGCTTTAGAAACCCATTTCAAAGCCAATGTGAAGAGCTTCCATCGTCGGCTCTATCAGCCAGGACAGATGTTGCTCTGCCAGTGACTGCTGCGGGTTGTCCAGGGGACGTAACCATGGCCCCATGCTCCCTCGTTGTCCCAAAAACCCCCTAATGACCCAAATAAGCCATGGGTACTCCGTTACGGCACGTGGACTGTTTGGTTACGTGAGATGGAAATCACTTTGGACAACTGCACAAATTCATATGGCCTTAGTCAAGATAAAACACGTCAACTCAAACAACGGACTGAACTATCCAATTTGTGATCAAATTGCGTGTGTTTGTGTATCTGAACTATTCAATTTGTGATGAAATTGTGTATGTTCGTGTATCTGAACTATTCAATTTGTGACAAAACTGCGTGTGTTTGCATATATGTATATATTTGTATATGATATATACATTTTCCAGATTGACAGATGTAACTGGTGGAGATTCCTGACCTCAGTGCAGTGCAGAACCACCTGCAGCAAATACAGAACATGCAATAAAGCCAATCCGGTGGAACCAACCCACACCTACCGCCTATTACCCAGGATTCTTCAGGACAGGAAATCCAGTGCAAGAGTTGGGCTGAAAACATGGGGCTCAACGCTGGAGACAGACAGCACCGTCGCTAAGTTCACACCAACCTCTGTGGATGTCTAGCAGGGTATTTTTAATGTACATAGACATACACTGCCTGCACACGTTAATGACTGCAGACAACTTTTTTTCTGACCTGGAAAACCGTTAAAATCCATTAAAATCAGTGAGTTGTTCAGTGCTACGATACCCAAAGTCCTACAAGGGGAGAAGAGCGGGGCGGGGAGGCGATGGGCACGCAGGGATTTCATCCGTGCCTCCTCGTGTCACACTGAAACCCAAACCGCAAGTTTTAGCGCTCAAACACTCTGCGCCACGTGGAAACTAAAAGCCAAAACGTATCGTTGCGCAGCAGGAGGGCGTTGGTGTTTCAGGCCATTTATTAGCCTGTTTCACTATAGGCTAACATGAGCATATTCCTCATGTTTGGTTGCCGTTCAAGCCCTCCTCCTGACAGCCCCTCGCCTGTCGGCTTGCGGCGAGCGCCTTTTTTCCCAGCGTGTTTTTATTCTTCCACCAGAGATATTTTCTTATTAGTTATTCTCTCAGGCTGCATCGCTTCGTCCCCGTTTCCAAGGCGACAGACAGGAAGCAGGAGTTAAGCAGAATCTTTCATCTGGGAGGGGATGATGGGAATGGATGAGGGAGTTTGAGCAAGGTCAGGCATTTACCGCTGAATACAAATCTGTCACGCCTAATAGATGAAGCTCTTTAGTTTCCGAGCTACTCAGGCTGCTCCCAGCATCCAAGGAGAAAATAAAAAGACACTCAAGCATGAATGCCAATCAGCTTGTGCTGGCAACAATGATGTATATACATGTGCCATAGCAGCTGTACCAGGCTTGGCCATGGATGAAAGGAGAAATTAAATAGGTGTCAATAATTATAGAAGGTCAGGATCTAAATCCCTGAATACTAAATATATTTTAATAATATCGCATGGCGACGCAGAGGAGTTATTAAGCCAGGAGGCTCAAGAGGCCTCGACCCAGAGCACAATGAGATGCTGGGGACGCGGCGGCAGAAAAGTGGCAGCACACAGAAGGATCCTGAAAAGCGCCGGGGACACTGTGCGCATATTTAGCAAATATGGGTCTTTTGGCTGGCCGGGCCAAACAGCCCCAGCTACAGTGGCCATGCAAACAAGGGGAACAAAGTGATGGCTGGAGGCGGAAGATTTGCTGAAGCCAGGGAGGATTCTGCTGAAGAAAAAACAGGAGGGTGAGAAAACACATCCCAGGGTGTTCACAGCCAGTTTGCTGTTTGACACAGCTGCTGGAGGGTTGCAGATATTAGAGCATGGAGGGGACAGATATGCCAAGTGATACCCTCCTCCTCCGCCCAGAACTGGAAAGCCAGCAACGATACTCGGCATTTTGCCATCTCTTCCCCATGCTTCAGACGCAGAGATGGACTTGGCATCATTTATGGATAAAAAGGGTTGGTTTCACAGAATCATCTAGGTTGGAAAAAACCTTGAAGATCATCCAGTCCAACCATTAACCTAACATTGACAGTTCCCAACTACACCAGATCCCTATGTTGACTCTACTCTTCAACCCCTCCAGGGATGGGGACTCCACCACCTCCCTGGGTAGCCCATTCCAATGCCTAACAACCTATTCTGTAAAGAAATGCTTTTTCTTTTAAAAAAAACCTTCCCTGGTGCAATTTGAGGCCATTAGCTCTTGTCCTATTGCTTGTTCCTTGGGTCAAGAGACTCATCCCCACCTCTGTGCACCCTCCTTTCAGGGAGTTGTAGAAGGCGATGAGGTCTCTCCTCAGCCTCCTCTTCTCCAGACTAAACCCCCCCAGTTCCCTCAGCCGTTCCTCGTACGACATGTGGGGCACAGTATCCCACCCGGCACCACTCAACACCTTGCAAGCTTTACTGAGAGCAAGAAGATTGCTTTAGGAATAAGCCATAAAACCAAAAATTAGAAACTCCTTGGTGGAAAAGAAGCAGCAGGCAGGCATCCCCCCATTAGACATTTCCTCCAAGGATGACTTTCAGCCCAAAGCCTCACACCCAAGGGAGTGAAGAGATTATTCCCTGCTCATGCACGAGGGGACGTCGTAATAAATTGCGTCTGCTCCACCCCTGGCCATAGCCACATGCAAACTCAGACTTTCCCTGCTAAAACCGTCTCCTCCAAAGCAACGTGCTCACGTCAGGGTCGCACAGCTCCGCTCCTAAAGCCAGCGGCTGAATAGCACCGTTTGCTCCTCCGCTCTTCCGGAGAAGCCAATGGCCAAGAGCAACTCCTTGCTTTGGGAAAGCACCCATCGCAGCACAAAGCAATTTGTTTATCTCCATCCTGCACTAATTATGAACAAAACCCAGATGAAGCGACTAAACCGCTGGCTAAACTGAACCCTCTTTAGAGCATAACACTTAGGCTGTATTTTTCTTATGTACAGATTTCAACATAAAGCTGCCCCTTGCATGTTGAAGGCAAGGCTTAATGGGATTTCAGTACTAAAAGCACAGAGTAAGTACAGTAGTGCTGATATACAGTATTACATATGCAACATTAATTTCGATAGGGCTTTATATTTCTGTGAAAAAGCTTGGTTTAAAGTTGGCATTATTAAGCACGCCTTCAACACGCTAGAAAAATATCTTAATTTTGGGATATCAGCAGGTCGATCTCACTTTTTACTAGAGTTAGGCAATTACACAAGAAGATAAATGTCACAAAGCTAGCTCAATAATACAGTCTTGCAAAAATACCAACAGCAGTAAAATACAAGAAGCCAGATTCTAATATAATAAGCAACATCGTAGCTGAAATCCAAAAGATCTGTTTTAATTTTGAGCAACTTCACATCAGAATAAGTCAAGCCAGAAATGAGAATAATTCCTCCTGGTACATTTTGTCATTGATTTTTAAGAAACACGTACAGCAAAGCGTTCTGGGCTGGGATGAAAGACAGACTTAACAGTATCTTTTTTGTTCCCTGTTACTATTTTCGGTTTCTTCTCTCGCTTCTTTGGTGGATTTTACTTCAGTCCATCCACCTGCCCTCAGGCAGGCAATTATACCAGCGGACCCCTGGCAGATGTTTGTCCAAAATCTGCTCTTAATGACATTTATTGACGGAGATGCCATAACCCCACAGACACAGTGTCCTGAAGCAGCATTAACACACTGACATTTCATCGGCCTCACCATCAAACAGGTTGGGGTGGCGTGGTGGGTACCCTGAATCCCACTTTCTGCAGTGGGGTTGGGAAAGCAAATGACGTTCATGACTTTGCCATTATCGCTTGTAAATTTGCAAACTGGGATCCCATGTCTTCTCAGGCTTCTGTTTCTAAATTAAAGTCTCCCGGTTCTTTTGGTGTTTTGGTCTTTCTCCTCTTTATGACCCTCTGATAATTCCCACGGCTTTTCCTTCTGGTGTCTCTCTGCTCCCTTCGGCAAAGGGCTCAAAACTGAAGACTTGACTTCATCCCAAGGCTTGGCCAACGCTGACTAGAGCAAACAATTTCACTCATCTAGTCAACCATGCTGCTTTTCGTGCTGTGATTTGGCTTTTTCACGGAGAATTCATTTTAATTTATGATTTGAGATACATACTTTTATCTGGTCACGGATAACAGAAATTAACTTAGTTTTTATTGTTTCCTGATCTGGCTTGAAAAATGATCGGATTTGATAGTCACAGTGCAGCAAAGACTGCTTCATGCTACGCATCTGGGCTCCAGGTCTGTGGGGAAGAGGATTTCTCGCCGCCACTGGTGTGTGGGGAGGTGTCCCAAACACAGCACTGCTGAGGGCAAATCACAGCCACTGAAGGGAATCTATAGAATTAAACATCATCCTAATTAAGCCGTTAAATTCAGCAGGTTCCATCTGCCTTTACCTCCATGCGACAGATAATGTTTTGGCCCACTGTGATTATTTCCCATTAAAGAGAAAATGGAGTCTCACATCACCGGCACAGGGGATGCAGGGTCAGGCTCTCTATGCCCTACCCATGCAAGCCACGTCGTTAATTGTCCTATTTCTTGTAATAATTACAAAAAAAGACACCCATCCTCACCTGATTCTCAGGCTCTTTACCCAATTCCTGTTTCTTGCTAGCGATAACGGCTGTGACAGATGCTTCAAAATTCTTCCACACCACTAGAGTAGCAAAATATTGCTTTATTCACCTGAAACCACTGCTGTAGATGTTTTAACTGACAGCAGCTGTGAACAGCTGTTGCTACCTGAAAGACAGAGACTAACTTTTGGCAGGGAAAATCCCACCGACTGTTTCTGTAATGAAATTGTTAATATCCCTGAACCGCTCGGAAATCTGACGTATGCTAACTTTGAAATAACGGGGAAAGACCCACCAAGAACACCAAAGCAAAAACAAAGAGGTAAACAAAGGAGAGCTAAGATTCCCTTAATCCTCATTTAAAAAAAAAAAAAAAAAAAAAAAGATAAAAGCAAGGATATTCAAAACCTGTATTCCTCCGAAGCAGACTCTTAACCATGGCTCTGGTTCTGCAAGGAGGCGGATTCATTCCCATTGTAAATCAGGAATACAACCGCCTAAGGTCAACGTGGGCAAGCCAAAACCTATATATGTGGAATTTTAATTTAACGTCCAAAATCACAGACGGTACAATAGTTTATCCAGCATTCTTCAGCCATCGGTTCTTCAGCTCAGGGTTGGTGGGGAGCAAAGGCTCCTTCTCTGTTCCCAAAGATGGGAGGAACATAACAGGGGGCTCCAGGATAGCAGAGGAGCCCTCGGGGTGGCCCGAGCAGGCAAGGGACCTGCGTAAAGCTGGGACAAGATTGTGGCAGATGACGGAGATGCTCGTCACCCATCAGCAATGACACCGTGTCCCGTGTCCATTCTGCGAGCCACGTCCCCAAGTCTGGTTCTCCCTTTATTTTCCGTGTCCATTCTGCGAGCCACGTCCCCAAATCTGGTTCTCCCTTTATTTTCCGTGTCCATTCTGCGAGCCACGTCCCCAAATCTGGTTCTCCCTTTATTTTCCGTGTCCATTCTGCAAGCCACGTCCCCAAATCTGGTTCTCCCTTTATTTTCCGTGTCCATTCTGTGAGCCACATTCCCAAATCTGGTTCTCCCTTTATTTTCCGTGTCCCTTCTGTGAGCTACGTCCCCAAATCCAGTTCTCCCTTTATTTTATGCGTCCATTCTGCAAGCTACGTCCCCAAATGCAGTTCTCCCTTTATTTCCCAGCATACATGTAAACAGCTAACATGCCTCTGAATGATCCCTTGGCTGTTAGAGTCTCCTTCGTGCCAAAGGTAACCGCAGAGAAGTCGTACTCTAAATACAATATTTTGGACGTTTTTAAAAGATTCTGCCCACAGAGATGTCACAAGCTCGAGAGACGCAGAAAGCGTTACGGAAAGCCCAAGTATATGCCCTCCTCCCTCCCTACTTTCTCAACAGATGATGCTACAGAAGGACGCAGAGGACAGAAATGCATCTATCTTTAGTTTGGGATCAAAGGAGAGAGGGAAATAATTATTTTCCACAGTTTCTCTTTGCAAAATATTCTTTCCTTCTTCATGTCAACAAATTTGATTTTCTTGTATGTGCTTTAAAAGCTTCTCGAGCCATCACTGCTCGCATCCCCCCCTGTTTTTCTGTTTGTTTTTTTTTTTAAGACATTTTTTAAATGAATTAAAGAGATTCACAGATGAAATTCTGGAACTTCAGCAGTGTCAGTTCACACCCTTACCATGGGTTAAGCAGATCTGCGCTGCTGGGAGGGGCGAGGACTCTTCCATCCTCACACTGAAGCTGTCCCACGCATGAAGTAGTATAAAAGAGTTACCAAACTAAAGAACAGGGGTGAAGGAATAACTCTTTAGCAGGGTTTTAGGGAATTCAGTGGAGAAATATGTGATTTTTGTGAACGTTTGCTCTAATGTATATTTCTTTCTGCAGACGGAGCCGCGTGAATATGAAAGGAAACGAACTAGAAACACCTTTCACTCCAAAATCCGCAGCAGGATTAGGACACCTCTCGTGGGATTACAGGTTCAAATCCCATTAGGTAGAAGACAGCGTTGCCGTATACGGCCTGCGATGGCTGAACGTGTGATTCTGGGGAAAATATAATTACGTTAAAGAATTTGCAGAAAGTAGGCCCATAGGAAAGAGAAATCCTTCAAAGTGAATAAATATAATGAGCTGAGATTGGGAGAAGAAAAATATTAATCAGGCTGAAGGGGTAATATCCCAAATATGAAAATTAAGCGTTTGCTAGCAAAGTGGTTGCCTGAAATGCTGCACAAACCAGCTCTGTCCTGGCCAGAAACACATCGTCAGCTCCACAGCCGCAGCTTGACAAGGCCACCAGGACTCTTCCAACCTAATCAAACGCTCGGACCTTTTCAAAATTAACTCCTACCACTGCAAGGAAAATTACAGTAGATATGGAAATTGATTCTGATCTCTGCTCCAGTGGTACCCAGTTGTTGACTTCTGCAAATCTCTTATTTGTGGTACTGCAACTGCAGCTGAAAGCAGATACATTGGAGGAAAACAGGACCATTAAATAATCATCTTTATGAGGCCATCGTAAAAGAAATCCTCCACCCAGAAGCCTGACCGGGGCACCGCGCTGGCTCGCAGCACGGATAACGCCGTTCCAGCTACCCAAGCAAGGAAAATTCTGCTTTTTTTCCTGCTGGAGGGGCCAGTCCATTTAATTTTGACAGGACCAATTTCAGAGTACGTGCTCCAGGACAGTAAATGGTAACTTTTGATGGCTGCTCACCTTGGCCCTCTATTCCTCTGAGAATCAGGGTGTTTTCTGAACAAATAATGGCTCTCACTGCTTTCAAGCCATCCCCTCCCCGGCCCAATCTTCCACTCCCGGGGAAAGGAACAGCAAGGCAAGAATGCTGCTGAATATAAATAGGAGTAAAGCACATTATAATTACAAATCTGGCTATCCAATGTAGAGCTCTAAACCCTGAAATGATAGGCTGACAGTGTCATCCCAACCCAGACACCAATTACAATTACATCTAACCAAGGCCACTGAGCCAGACAGGGGAAGGGGTGGATGAAAGATGCACCCATCTCAGGGATTCAGCTCCTAAACTTCCCAGAAATATCATTCCGCAAATTATTAGCAAATCGCTCGAGCTAAATAATTAATGTTTAAACAAGGGGCATGAAATTATTCCTAAATGATGGTGGGGGGGAATGGGAGAGAAGGAAGAAATGGAGGAGAGGAAGGGGGAGAATATGAGAAGCCTGCTTTTTTTTTTTTCCCTCCTGTCGCTCAGATAAGACATTTGCATTCCTAGAAGAAATGTGCCTGCTTCCTCCCCTAGGAGCTTGCACAATACTTTATTCTGCCATTGTTTTTAATTTTTATCTTATTTTTTCCTCCTTTCTTACTCTCTGATCCCACAGATGCAAATAAACATACAGCGAAAGACCTAACAGATCTGAATCAATATCAGAACCAAAAGAAAGAAAGAAAAAAATCAGTTTCTTTGCCCCCAAGCCCGTGCACAGCAGTGTCAGAAGGCAGGAGCACTGCTTTGATCTTAACAAGAGCCTGTCTGCTCCTAAACTCTAAACCGGGCTTGCGCTGCAAAATCAATTTCTGAGCTCATTACATAAATCCATATTAAACTATTTAGTCTATATTTAACACTATAACAAGGATAGTCAGGGTGAATTAAATGGATTTTATTCCAGGTGGCAAAGAGCCAAAGTTTACCCCTCCTCTTTAAATTGTTTCCCAGACCCATCTTTTGCAACACTGAAAAATCACTTTTTGCCCACAGGACACGCAAACACGTGTACAGAGGGATGGACAAAGCTCACGATCTTTTATTGTTTGAGCTGTGGCTGCTAACGAAATCGATATATTTTAGTCTTCAGATTGATATCGGCAGCACATTTTTGTATCTCTCGCAACGTGCTCCGTGTGTCGCCCTGTACCACTGGTCCTAAATATGAATAAAAGTAAAACTAGTAAAATATCTAGCAGTTTCCTAAATAGGACCATGTGCAAGTCTACACGTTTGGGGGTTATTTTCCCTAAATCTTTTCCCTCAGGAAGCAAAGACAGAAAGTTAGTCTCACCGACAAATATGCCCAAAGATTAATTTGCTGTTTCCCCATAAAGCAAACGCATTCAGCTATTTCTTACCCCTTCTTATCTTTGATCAAATGGCAGCTCAGCAAATCGGTTTCTGCTGGGAAGGTGACAGGGTAGTGCACTACATATAAAAAAACCCATCGGCGCTCAGGATTGCAGACAATGCATCTCCTAACCTTATTACTCCTGAACTCTGCAGTGGAACTTCATCTACGCTTCTAGAGGAAACCGTTATGCTTAGGGAAAAATGAACACCTGAAAAGGGGGGAAAACAGATGACAAAGAGAGGAGTTAACTAATTTAAACTCTGGCTCGGGAAGTGGCAGGTGAAGTCAGAAAACCCGGGATGAAACACCCAGCTATCCATGGCCAAATGAACAAGTCTGGAAGGACATGAGCCATAGAATCACAGAATCATCTCGGTTGGAGAAGACCTTGAAGCTCCTCCAGTCCAACCATGAACCTCACACTGACCGTTCCCAACTCCACCAGATCCCTCAGCGCTGGGTCAACCCGACTCTTCAACCCCTCCAGGGATGGGGACTCCCCCCCTGCCCTGGGCAGCCCATTCCAACACCCAACAACCCCTTCTGCAAAGAAAAACTTCCTAAGAGCCAGTCTAAACCTGGAAGGTTGAAATTTTAGAAGTAATTTTTCAAGTTATCTTAGTCATCTAAGGGGTCAGTTAGACATCTAAGAACATTTGTACTTCCTGAGTTTTACCATTCAGGTAAAATAGAGGTGAACAACTCTTAAGCAACTTAAATTCCTAGCCAGCGCCCAACTACAGAACATATGAACACCTCATGCTTTCTAACGTAGCTATTTTTAGGCAACCTTTGATAAAGAGGCAAATACTACTGAGATCATTCAATCCGTAGGCATCCCAGTGACTTACTGAGAGGTCTGTGGCAAAACCATTGTCACACCAGGGTCAGACTAGCAGTTTAGGCACTGGTCTGTCTCTCCTAAGGCTTTTCTCCATACTTTTCCCCCATTTCATTTTTCAGAAGTGGTTTAAAGGGAGAAAATCTATGCCCACACAGGCTGCAAAGGCCAGTGGAGCCCCCTAACAACTTACTGTTAAAGTACCGAAACTCAGGCCGCAGATATTTCCTTGGAAAAAAGGGCAGGCTGATCTCAGCCTATGGCCAACCCTCAGAGCCTACACATACACTCAAGGATGACCATGGCTTCTCTGAAACTTGTGCTGTCACCTCTCCTGCCAGTAAATCCACCTCCACCAGTGTCGGTGGAGTCACAGTGGGCCTCCTCACAGGAGCTGCAGGTTGTCACATCCCTCAGTTTTCAACTGGTTTCTAATTTTTCCCCACATTTGCAAGATCAGCTGCCACCGATGGTCTCTTTATTACTTAAATTGAGTGCATCAATACATCTAACGTCTATTTAAAACTCTTAATTGTCTGATGCCTTTAAAATAAAGAAAGGAAAAGGCTGTCACACCTTCACAGTCTACTCAAGTACACTCTACGTCTAAAAAACCCAACCCAAACCACTTTCATGTGTAGACTACACGCGCAGGGTGTCTTCCCTTTGTGCGTATGAAAGGTAATTACACAGATATATGACAATATATAGACACTTAGAGCATCTTTCAAGCCACAAGGAGTCGGACGTTCACAAATGAGGGAAGAAAACAAACCCACTGGCCTTTGGAGAGCAGAACACGGGAGCTGCTCCATGCAGAGCTGAGGGGAAGCACATGCACAACCACTAGACCCAGGTCGCTGCAGACACCCCCAGCCCAAACTCAGGCTTGGCTGACCTCACCTCAGGTTTTCTTCAGAATTTGACTTGGCACCTCTTACAGATTTTTCTACAGCGTTACTTCACTGTGTAAACATGCTGCATTGCTCTCGCGGAAACATAAAATGATGAGGTTATGCCCAACCTGAATGAGCAACTCTTCAATGAGCTGCTCGTGAAAACCTTTCTTCCTTGCCCTCAAATGCCTGCATGAAAAAAGAAGCTTTCTGGTATGCAAGCCTAGTCATTCACACAATACCGGTGGGGAGGAAAAAAAAAAAAATCTCCTTTTCAAGGTTTAAAAAACAAAAAAACCCCACAAAATACTCACAGTAAGAGTTCCTATATGAAATCTTTATATCCAGTTATCTGCACCAAACTCATATAGGACTAAAAAATACATCTCTTTCCATATTTATAACATAAGTCATTTCAGTTCTGCTCTTCTGACAAATTTAATTCTAACACATCTCAGAATCTTTGAACTAATTGTGCAGTTATTCATTCTATCTTGTGATTATTCTGACATTACCATGTAAAGTCAATATACAGTAAGTGATATTTTAATTAACACCACTTAAACCCTAATCGTATTCCAGATTCCTGAGATTATTATTAACCAACATATATCCTTTATTAAAGAAAAAAATCAGCATAAGGCTGGATTTTAAATGGTTAATAGCTTTATAGGAGATTATTACCCTTCCGTGTCTTTTTTTCGTATTATCCTAAATCTATTTTAATAGATAGTTCTGTTCCTGTTGAAGTGCAGACAACAGCACTTTCTCCCTTACCACGCTCACACTATTTTGTGTAAAATTCTATTTATGCTTGGATCACTCTTTAATTGTATGTTTTGGTTTTTGAAAGCACAAACATGACTCAGGAAGTACAAATGTTCTTAGATGTCTAACTGACCCCTTAGATGACTAAGATAACTTGAAAAATGGCTTCTAAAATTTCAATCTTCCACTCCTGCACTCATCAGCTGAAGGCACAAGAGCTCCCCAAACACTTAAATTTCTTCCATGAGTTCCTGGCTCACCTGAACTTCTCTCCCTGGTCCTACAAACCCACACCCAAACCCCCGAGAGCTCCCTGCCTGCCCCAGGCACTGGTGCGTTCACCCATCTCATCAAGGGTACGTTACTGGTGCCAAGACAGACACACAACCCAAACCCCAAAGGTCTCCCAAGGTGTCCCAGGCCACAGAGCAGCCACCCACCAGCAACACTCCACAGGGACAGGGAACATCCACGTCCAAATGCTTCCCATCTGAGACTCATAAAAGCTACAAGAACACTCCTCCTACTTATGACAGGACCATTAATTTTGGGCTGCTCTTCTCTCTCTTCAGTTGAAGCTGCCTATAAAAATATCATCCTGTTCAGCCTACCCAGGTCTTTTACATGCAGGAAGGCAGCTCCAGCACAGCTAAGAAACATCTCACCCCAGAATACCTGACATTTCACAGAAATACATCCATCAATGAGAAGAGACACATCCTACTTCAGTCCAGGAGACATCTCCTGGTCTCACCACACTCTCACACGATCCTTCTCCCCAGACCAAGGCCTCCCTCTTGCTGAATTTCTTTCCAACTGTCCAAATAGTCAAAATTTTTCCTGCGCTGCAATTTCGCTCAGTTTGGAGAAAGTAGAGTGACTCCAGCACAGAAGCTCATCTCCTGAGCTTCACAGGAGACTGCGGAGGTGTAGAAACCCAGCTGCCAGGTTTTTAAACCATTATAGCTCTTAGAGAACAAAGCCACCAAGTTTTATATCGGTATTTTGAGACAAGATCAAGCACCTCTAACAGCATCTTTCCAGATTTTGTTACAGTCCACGGATTCCACCAATGTTCACTAGATCAATGGAAAGCACAACCAAAAATAATCTCGTGAACCCAACTAATCCTTTCCTACACCCCATGGCCAGATTAAAAATATCCCTAGCAGACGTTTACCTAACTTGTTCTTAAAGACCTACAAAGATGGAAGCTCAAAAAAATGTTCCAAGACAATCCCTTGCAGCTGTCTAGAGGTGCCTTCTAAGCGCCTCTGCTGGTTTTAGGGTGGCCTTTATCTACCAACTTTGTTTTCTAACTAGAAAAATATTCTGCTGATTTTGCATTTTTGCATACATCCATCATAAATCCCCAGTAAGGTGTCATAATATTATGGCAAAGACCACCATAAAAGCAAATAAACAAAATTTATTCTTACTATTATCCTGATTATTACTGCTTACGCAGTGCAATAAATGCGAACAGCTTACCAGTTGTGCATACCAAAATAAGGACGTTAAATCTCTTGTTTCAACACAAAAAAATCCTGACACTATGGTTCAGGGGCTTATTCTTCTCCCTATCCCTGGGAATCGGGTGCTTTTAGAGCTTTTTGCTGCCAGCAGTTTCCCCTCAAGCACCATTTTGGCCATCACCAGTGGTGGGGCTCCAGACAGGATGATGATACAGCACATTAAATTCTTTCAGGGTCCAGAGCCACCAGGCACAGCACCCCATGGGCCCCCCGCTGCCCGGGGCTGCCACCTCACCTTTGGGGAGAAATGATCATGTCTGGGCTACATCATGTTTCATCCTTGGAGCTGCATCCCATGGAAGGTTACACCTCATCGCCCCAAGGTATATTTATATTCTTTTTTTTTTTCATTTTGAAGTGTCTTAAATACTCAGGGCTGTTTTCCCCCCTTGGGAACAGCACCCTAGCGCCATGCACAAGTTTGCTAGCCAAGAGCAGCCTGGCAATGGCCAAGCCAGAGGCAGCAAGACTCGGTGGGGTGCAGGGTCCCCACTCCAGTGCACGAATTTGCCCCCACACTCTTTTATTTAGGAGAAGTCCATATGGTCAGTATAAGTTGCACAGTACAACTAAATCAGCCTTCAGAAAATAAATGCATTTCCACATCCTAGTAGAACTACCAGTGTCTGTGTTAGAGGGGAAAATAAATATATATGTATTATATATATCTGAAATAAATAAATATTTTTATATCTATCTATCTATCTCTGAAATTTATGAGTGGGATCTTGAAATAGTCTCTCAGTCCTTTCTTCTGCTCTGTCTCTGCCTGCACAACACGAAGTAGCTGTGAAATTTCCTATTTCTAACTCAGGTCTTAAGGAGCAGCCTCAAGAGTTGACACATTCCAGCTTCCCCTGCAAAGGCAGGATCAGGATTATTAGCACAAAGATACATCTGCCCGAGCTCTTAAAATTGCAAATAAACATTATTTCTCGTCACTACTTTTTCACTGTTTTACCAATTCTTAAGAAAAAAACCCTGGTTTTCCTGATATTCGAAATCATGGGGTTTATTTCAGATTAATTTTAAGGCTAAATATAAACAAGATTAACATACGTGGTTTGGCTTTCCAACAGGCTGACAAGGACTAAAAATCTGAAGTTTTAATGCCAATATTAGCTCAGTTTCTTAGCACTGAGATGGAATTTATTTTGTGGGGTTTTTTATTGGGGAAGCAACTACAAATAATACTATAATTATAAATAATAGAATAAATAATTATAAATAATACTTATGATACTAAAGGGAGGGGAAATGGTGCCTCAGAGAATGTTTTTGTAATAGGAATTCAGGGAGAGAGGAAGGTTTTTGAAAATTATATGAGTCAACCCCTGTTTCTTTATCAAGGAAAAGTAATTCACAGGTTTCCCAAGCTAAGTCTTATTATACAGAAATGCAAAGTCTTTGCAAAGATCTCACGCATGCAAAAATGTTAAATCTGCTAGCTGCTATGCTGGAAATCTGACGTGAGAAGGAGCTATGCAAGTTGTGGGTAGAGGTATTAAAAAAAAAAAGAAAAAGCACGTGACAAAAAAATAACAAAGATAACGACACAACGGGGTCGGAGTTTAACACCCGCGCAATGGGGACCGGCCACTGAGGACCAGGCCCCCGTCCCAAGCTTCAGCTCTCCGTACCCTTCCCCGTCTCCCTGCAACATCCACCTCTGGCCATCCTCAAACATCTGGAGATCATCCTTGGATGGACATGCAATCCCTTCTGCAAATAATTCTGGCGCTGTGCCCTCTCCTCGGGCGACAGCACGACCAGCCCGGGTCCTGGTTAGTTATAACGCCCAAGAGATCGTTTTCTTTGTTGCTTTGCTTGCAAAATTAGCTACACTTCTAATAATGCCAGGAGTAAAGACTGATTTACAACACCAGACTCTGCGAGAGGATGTCTTCCGAAGGTGAAGATTTTTCTAGCAAGGAATTTATTGCCAGAACATAGCTAATAATTATCCTACCGCATACACGAGTTGATTATTTCAGGGCTGTCTTCATCTGATCTTTCACCTGCTAGAATAAAACAACCCCTCCACACATCTCATGACTATGTGAAGGATGGATCCGTGAGAAGCCACTGGCATAAAGCAAATAACTGTCTGGAAGTTCTTTATAGGAAGATTTTCCTCTGGGACATTCTCCTCATCTGAAGTTATGCATGTCCATCACTCACCACCACACTGTTCTCTAGTCATTTCCTAGGTGTGCAAATAACAGGTTTTATACAGCTATAAAAATAAGACAGTCAGCTGAGATCTCTTTCAGCTGCTTTTTCTTGCAGAGAATTTGTTTTCCAGCACATGTAACCAGAAGTGTATATTGTAGGCTTTATTCCTGCTACCTGCTCAATACGATCACACATTCCCATAGACCGTATGAAGTCCATCGCCCGGAGCTAGGAATTAAAAAGAGAAGCAGGCAAACAGCAGAGTGGCCTGAGAAACCCCAAACTTGGGTGTTGGAGATGATGAGAGAACTGAAATCCTTAAATCTGGCTCATTTATTGCGTTGGTTTTTACAGAAATAGGAAGCATTTGAAGTCACACTTTTTTGTTGTTGTTATCAACTGGTGAGCAACCTCCTCCTAAGAAGGTTGTTAATGGGAAAGAAAGGAAAAAGGAGGAGAAACAATCCCAAGTGCCTTTTCCCCAAGTGTGCTGGAATCTACAAATGTTTCTTGATTTATTGACTAATGGGTGTATTGCAGACCATCTACTATTGCTTATTTTACCCTAGTTCATAATGTTAAGTACAATGTCTCTCCAGTCATAATCTCAGTTTAAAAGGACAGAAATTTTATATTTCTCAGGGAGCTCGTTGGATTTTTATAGTCTAAGCAACACTGAAACAGTTTTGAACATCCCATAGCCACATCTGGAATATTAACAGTGGAAGCTATTACCTGCGTGAGCTCACAGCCCGGTTGGCTTTCACTTCTCATTTCAGCATCGTCTAATTCCAATTTAGCATCCCAGCCTTTACAAGGGGTGTATATCTGGTCTCATTTTATACTTGTTTTAATGCCAACTTCTGTGCAGCTACTTCAGGTTCTGCAGCTACCGGTGGTCAGCAGCGGATGTGAATCTACGCGTCCATGTAGCAACAACAGTAGTAGGAGCGATCAGACTGATTATATATTTTTATCTGATTAAAACTTTCAAAATTCCCCAACAGAATGTACATAATATATTTAACCCACCGAATGTTCCAAATTATTTGCAAAAATTAAAGCAGAAACTATTTGTAGTCTTACAAATCACACCAAAAAAAAGTTAAAAAGTGGCTATTTTAAGTTTGGGGTTGAAATCACTGGTTGGGTAAAATCATTATTAGTTCAAGAAAGGGTTTATCTGACCCTGGTTTTCAGAAAAAGGAAGCTCAGATAAGCCATCAACATGTCTCCGTTTACGCCCCTTCCTCATTAACAGCTCCAGAAGATGATGAGAGCTATTAATGAGTATATTGAAACTTCACTGTGCTCTCATAAAAACACATCAACAATAGCAAGCGTGGGGTCTGCTGGGCCGTTGCCTACCCCAGGAAGGGGGGAGCCCCCACCCGAGCCCCCCGCCCAGACCCCAGCGACTCGGCAGTGTCACACAGAGCTCAAGCTGAAGAACCAGACTTGTGCTAAGCCTGGCCCAACAAAACCAAAGCTGAGGGGGCTACGTTCTTCCCACCACAGCCAGCCCCACCGCTTCATTTGTATTTATAGATGGCTTCTCCACCATCTGTGCATGCCAGCCCTCCCTTCATCTCAGAGGAATTGGAGTGGCATTGTTTGAAGAGCTGATTAACTAGCCAGAAAAAAGTAATCCATCACTTAAAAAGGGAAATGGATACAGTTTACAATGGTGTCCCGTAGCTCTTTAGGATTTTCTTTCCATTTTCCTCAATTTTGATTTTAATCCAATGCCAAACATAATAAACACCAACACAGAGCATAAAATTTACTGACAGCATTTCACTTGCAATCACTAGCTAGGAGCAGCAACGAGTTATCCAGTTTCCCCTAGGATGTTCCTAGCGCCAGATTAAACCCCACTACAGTAGGAAATGGCCGGTTTCCTTCAAATTTTCACACACGTAAATATAATCCGAGTGCACGAACTGAATGGGAGATGCAGCTTAAAAGAAAGCAGAAAGTAAACCAACAAAAAACAACTGCGCGTCTCCCCACGACGAGATGTGATGTGGAGCAGGTTGGTTCTGACGGGGATGATGATCCTAGCCAGCCTTCTGCAATATCACATCGACATTGGTTTTTTTCTGCCAGTGAAATGTTCAGTTTTGGGCCCCTCACTCCAAAAAGGCCATTGAATGACTCGAGCGTGTCCAGAGAAGGGCAACGGAGCTGGTGCAGGGTCTGGAGCACAGGTGTGATGGGGAGCGGCTGAGGGAACTGGGGGGGTTTAGTGTGGAGAAGAGGAGGCTGAGGGGAGACCTCGTGGCCCTCTACAACTCCCTGAAAGGAGGGTGCAGAGAGCTAGGCATGAGCCTCTTGAGCCAAGTAATGAGTGATAAGACAAGAGGGAATGGCCTCAAGTTGCACCAGGGAAGGTTTAGACAGGATATTAGGAAGTATTTCTTTACAGAAGGGGTTGTTGGGTGTTGGAATGGGCTGCCCAGGGAGGTGGTGGAGTCCCCATCCCAGGAGGTGTTTAAGAGTCAGGTCGACATAGCGCTGAGGGATATGGTATAGTTGGAAACTGCCAATGCTAGGTTAAAGGCTGGACTAGATGATCTTCAAGGTCCTTTCCAACCTAGATGATTCTATGATTCTATTCTGTGATTCTATGATTCTACTTGGCAAATGCCTTCTCATTTTCACATTTTTCCCTCAGGGAAGAGTTATCAAACAGAGGGAACGCTCACCTGGTGAGATCCTGGCAGAGGGCACGTACGGAAGTGGGAACCCAAATAAATATCTGCCTCTTGATCCCGATACCCAACCACCAAGCTCAGTTGGCCAATTAGCCCTGGGGGGCAGGAAGAGGATGGAGCCCGAGCTGGAGGGTCATGCTAGCAGGAGGAGGATAATAATGACTCTATGGACATTAAGTTTTTCCCCATTTACCCCCTCCCAGGTCTCCCACTAAGCTGCCCATTTTTCATGGCTCCAAAGCATCTGCAGCAGAAATGTCATGGGGAGAGGGGGACTAAGAGGTCTCTGACAATTCCCCAGTTGCTTCTGGAGTTTCTTTCAGGCAGTGGAGAGAAAAGAAAGAGACCATCTCCCTTGTAAAGGAGATGCTTCACGAGGAGAAGGCGGACAAGGGAGGTGAGCTTCAAAAAAACGTGGAGCAAAATCCACATTCGGCCACTCATCGGGGACCAAGACAGAAAACAGAGGGAGAAACCTTATCCCTGTTCCCATTTTCATTTGCTTTAAGTATTTTCATGGAGAGGACTTTGCAAACAGGGGATCTGTGGCTTCCAGTGACGCTTAATCCTCACTTTGGTCTACGAGATGATGGCAGCTACGGCCACGTGGTACTGCCACCTCCCTCTGCACTGCCTGGAACTGCTCTAGATAATAGTGCTCGTAACACAACAGGACTGAACTTGGATGGATCTCAGCAAACATCCCTGCTCAGTGTTCAGACGGGACTCCTTAAGAGTCAGACTACTGCAGCTAACGAGAATGTGTACCGAGGTCATACTCATTTCTCTCTTTCCAAAAGGTCAGATTTTTGGCAAAGCTTTAAAACTTCACACTGATGCTGTGTGGAAGCTTCTCAAAGGATTTCCCAAGGAAATTCTATGGTACGAGCTATCGGGCTGGTTAATTGATCTCTGAGGGCTGTGTCAACTGAGTATTTGTGGGCTACCAAGATTCTGCTCTTCCCAGTCCAAATCGGAGAACGAACAACGCTTCAGCATGTTCTCTTGTTCTCGACTTACTGCCATAATCCATGAGAAGTACCAAGTGTAGCCTGCAGCCCAGTGCAGATCATTAATCATTTATAACCCAGAAACTTTGAGAGGCTTTTATCTATGTTTTACCTATCATCTAGCTTAAGATGAAGACATCTTTCTGTTATTAAAAACCCATAAAGCAGTAAACACGCTGCTGCACAGTACAGTCCATAAAACCAAACACCTCTTAATTTCAGGGCAACAACAAAAAAAATTAAAAATTCACCCTTCCAGCACCTAGACACAAACCTTTTGATCTCAATGGCTGGCTGCACTTCATATCCCACTGCCAAATGGTTCTTTTTCTTCCCCTCTTTTCTTCTCTTCCCTTTCCCCACGATAAATGTTCTACAACAGCTTAATGCAGAGTTATGTACAATGTAATTCTCTACTGCTTATGGACTACTTTATTCCATCACCTCACCCATTTGTGATCACCTTCTCATACTTCAGCAGGATAAAACCCACCAATAGGTAGTAAGACATTGCCAACGGCTTTTCATGTAGGTTTAGTTGGCCTCCGGAGTCATCTTCTAGGACAAGGCTGGTATTTGTAATTGCCCCAGTGAACAAAACGCCTCAAAGTATCCGATAGCCTGGACACGCTTTTAACTACAGCCAGCCAGCTGAATAAGTAAGAGGGAGTAAAGAATGGTAGCTGCCCACTTGGGATTTTTATGTTAATAGCATTAATTACGTCTACAATTCTGAATGTCCTTTGCATCTTACCAGGCTCTGGGATGATTAGCTGTGCACCGGCCTGTGCGTTTCCAGCTTCATTTTCAGCTATACACTGATAAAAACCTTCATCTGACTTTACCAAGCCCAGAATCCGTAAGTTGCTGCCACCCTAGAGAGACAGCAAAAAGAAAAAGAAAGGAAGTGGAGAGAATTAATTAGAAAAACACCATCCAAAGTGAATGCGGATTAAAAAACCTTTCCAGAGCAGCTATTCTGCGAAACAAGGCACTGTGTATGTAATCTCAGCCCCAGCTCACTTAGTCCTGTTCCTTAGAGGGCCGTAACCATAAGCCCTTTCATCAGGAATCTCTTGGCACTTTGTGGTCTTTGCATTTTGTTTGATGGTGCCTACGGCCCAAGGGTCAATTCGCTTTCCTGCACAGAGCCCATCCAAAACCCTGCTCAAGACTTAAGCTCCAAATTACAGCCATCACTCGAGTAGCGCTCTGGATTTTGGCTTGGCCCTTTGCTGCAGGAAAGATGTAAGAGAACTTTTAACTCTGCATCTTTGAACAAATACTGTTCTGAAGGTCAAACCCTCCTTATGGCTCGAGGTCTGGAGATCCTCAAGAAAAGGTCACTCTACGCCTACTTCATTTGAAACTGAGTTAACTTTTAACTTCTGTTAGCACAAGCAGAAACCAATTATGTTGGGTAAAATATCTCAAGTGAGGGGTATGCTCTGCCTGAAATATACCTTCTGTTAACTATTAAGGGAAATTATTTTTCACCACCTCCACCACAGAACCAGAACAGCAATAGAGCTGTCTTTTTATTGGACAGCTTCTGGCTGCTTTCTAATAAGCAATGTTGTATAAAAAACAGGTTGAATTTGCTAATGTATATGGCAAAATAAGTCTATCCTGTAGGAGAACCACTTTTTTTTTTTTGAGAGGCAATTAAGACATGATCGTAATCAATATTATTTGTTGCAAGATCAAAAATTAGAAAGTGCTGAACCAAGCCACGTCCCTGAAGAAACCACACCTCGTGGCCTATGGATATCTTCACAGTGGCTGAAGTTTTCAGGGGTGGTCTCCAACATCTCCGCTCACTTACAAGCGAGACCACTTTCAGGAGAGGCCAGTAGACCAAGCCGTTCAGAAAACCCAACGTTCATTCTTAGCCTAGATAATAGTGACATTTAAACTACAAGAGATGGGGATGTTACTTCGGGTAGGGGGCACAACAATTCTCTTTGAAAAGTTGTAATTATGTCAAATTATTACCATTTTTAACCCCCTATGCCTAACTACTACTTCCTTGGAGAAAAGATCTATTCTTTTTGTTCACAAAAGGCAACGGTGAGTAAGGGTAACAATATTGTGCAAGGTAAACAATATTATTAATAGCAACTCAGGGTATGACCTGACACTGTTGCTTCTCCACAAACAGACCTCGTTCAAATATTACTAAAACTGGGAAACAACGTCAACGGTCTTGACCTGACACATCTCAGTACAAGGTGCCTTATTTACCTTAGAAAACAAAATTTATTTATATCAGAAAACAAAACTTCTTCCACGTCCTTCCGGAAGACCAATATGTTTATGAAAGCAATGATTGAATCAAATACCAGAACGCATTTCACAACTTAGTTTAAAAAAAAAAAAAAAAAAGATTAATTCTAATAAGTAAAAACCAGATAATTACCACTATCTGGAAATAGTCGCTAGGAATGACCACTTCTCCATTCTTGATCCACTCCACCGTAGGAACGGGCTTACCAGACACGGCACATTCAAACTCAATGTCCATACTCTCGTAGGCATAAAGATTTGAAGGGCGAATTAAAAACCACGGTGGAACTGCAAACAAGATGGGGAAACAATGAAAGTGGCGGTAAGTAGATATAAATTAAGGTTTAGCAAGTAAATCATTTCTGTGAGCCAGAAGAATATTAGACATAAATAGAAAACCTATCTGTAATTCAAATTATTCTCTTTAACCCTAAGCCTACTAAAAATTAAATACTAGGGAAAGCATTTACTCTAGAAAATACACTTAAACAGTTGATGTTAACTTTTTCCCCCCAAATTAAAGAATTAAAACCTCAATTTAGAAGATGTACAAGGTTTATGTTTAACAAAATATTATATATAATTCTCACTAAGCAAGTATGGGGGTAATAAAATCTCATTCATTTCAAAGGATGAGATGCCAACGGCATACGTGACAAGGTTCTACGAGTCAACATATGGCCGGGCACATATAGGTGCAAGTCAAAAGTATTCAGAGTAGAAACATTTTCCTGTAACCAAGAAGGACTTTTGACTGGGTTTATAGAAGATGAAGAGATAATCAATAACTAGGAAATCTGTCCCTGGTGATTGGAAGAAGAACAAGGTTGAATTATCTTTGCTGAAAATGAATTCTTATTAAGCTAGGAATTATCTGTTGCCTTGTATTACTATAATGTATTCACAGCTTTTCAGTACACTATATGATATGCTAATTTAATATCATCATTATTGTAATACTAGGATGATGGAAATTTGCAATTTGAGGAAAACTGTTAATATATTTCTAACAAGCCCCACCCCGCATCGTACTGAAAAACAGACGCAAGAACTCAGCAGCCCGTGTACATTTTGTCACAGTTTTTGTAGAGGAACGACCGTCTCTGTTTTGAATATCCACAGTTGCCAGGAAGCCACAACAGATTAATTTCCAAATACCATTCGTGACTTATCATTTCAGACACAAAATCCAATTGTATTTCTTGAGCCATCACTCCCGATGTCTGATTATAATATTTATAAAGCCGTAATATTAAAAAAACCTCTAAATTAAAAGAAGATTAAGATTATAAAATAAATTGTACAGAAGCCAAGAAATGTTAGAACCGAGGCCATCCTCATATCCCTCCCTCAGGCCCCGGGTTTCCAAGGACTCCACCGTGCTCTTCAATTATCCGATCAAATGCCGTTTCTTCGCAGCCTCCCTCGGTGCTCCAGAAGGACCCCGCTCCCCAAAAGAGCAATTCAGGATTTAATTTCAAACTTCCTACCTAGTACATGGCTTCATGCTTTCTAGTTTTCAAACTTTTCTCTACCAACAAAATGATTCATTTCCCAGAGGGTTTTTTTGTCTCATTCCTATTTCTACAATACCTGTGCGATCCACAAATATTTTTAAACTCAAAGTAGTCGGACACTAAGAGGTGCTACTAACCAAGCTACCAGGAAAAGGGCAAAAGTACCTCCCATGTTTTTCTTGTCCTGTTCGGTATGATTTAGAGCAGTTTCTGTTATACACTAAATATACTAATGTGTTTTTTTTTACACACCACACCAAAAAGTCTTACTGGGAATGAAGAAAATAAGGAAAACATCTGCGACGTACGAACGCGTGGTCTAAGCGCCCTACCCTGTCTGGTAGGAATACTATGGCAGACATAGGGATAAAATTGTGCTCTTCGGGGTCTGCATTTCATCACCTTAACTACAAAACTCTTTTTTTTTTTTTTTGCCTTATTGATAATAAAGTTTCCAGCTCAGTAATAAACGGAGGCAGAGTCCTAGACATCATCACTTCTTCAATCATACGCTCCCGATTAATCCTGAGCGCTCTTCAAACTTGTGTGCACAACGAGGTAGAGATACTGTTAAGAAAATGAGATTATTTTATTTAAAAACTGTGTGGAATGCATAAAACCAACCAGATCAAGCAAGACTGCCAAGTTTTTATGTCAGTGCTTTCTTGATTTTTAGCAATTGTTCCTGCTTTTGAGCTAAGTTACCTACAATAAGCATCTGCCCCTGGCCATCTTCTCTATTCCTTGTTCAGATTGGTCTCGTTTACCACATATTTAATAATTTTGGATATCTCGAAGCTCCTGATCCACTTCAGATTAAATCCAGTGTGTGCAAATTAAAACTGATGAGGTGTCCTGATTAACTTAGCTGCCTGATTTCCTATAGGAAAGGCTCAGATGGTTGGGACCCGAAACGCTCCAGGCTGGGCCCTTCTTGCTCTGCAGCCAGAGAGACATTAAATCAGGGTCTCCAGACCAAACAGCCCCAAATACAGGAAATTCTGTAGATGATTTTTCAAAGAAAGCAGCACTCATAAGGAAATACTGGTAACTAGGATGCTGATCAAGAGGGTTTTTAAAAAAATAATATTGCTTAAACTAGAGATACAAAAAAAGAGACAATTCAGTGGCCAAGCTCTGAAGAATCAGCATTGATAGTGTGGCTCAAGGAAAAAGAAACAAGCTCTTCGGGTAAGAAAAACGCGAAGAAAAAACAAAAATTAAGACAGAATCACATTCATATGTTAATTTTTAACACTTTTTGGTTTTTTTTTTACACTACAGTCCTAGTATAATTTATTCACCAAACTCACATAAACCCACCACTATCTCCGTAGTTTATAAACCACATAATTTTTCAGAGCTCTGACAAAATCATAAACTACTCAATCTTCATTAGCGTGCTTTATTGCGATGTCACCAGAAGCCTGCAATTAATTTATAGACTTGTAATTCACAGATTCCCGCCAGTTATTCTTTACGACACACACGCTCCGGGGCCCCGACCCTGCTCGCCTGCAGCTTTTCATTCCCTCCACCAGAACTGTTGCTCCTCTCCCCTCATTTCTCTTCCTTTTCTTTGTTTTTTTTGGTGTTTTTTTTTTTTTTTAATTACGGGCATTTTTCTAGACCTCTAGAAAGCTTGATGATTTCCTTTTTTCATGGTTTATGTTCAGTATATGCATATCTGGGTGTTGAGTTTCGTACAAAATGGACGTATTTAACAATCATAAAACACTCCACCAACACCTTTCCTACAGCGGGGTAGGTGTGCCCTATATTTTTCTTAAAGACACCATTAAAACCATTAATTTGCATCATTAATTTGGAGGAAATTACGCAGTATTAAACACAGGTAAGACATCACAAATAACACCCTAAAGCAGACACACGCAGCACATTTAGACTTGAAATATATATGTGTATCTATATATAAAATGTGAAGCGCTATAAATATACATTCTATAAATATTTTATATATCAATAAATGTCAAGCACTGCCATATTTGCTCTCCATGTGTTTTTTCTCAGGACTGAATTATTTGAAATGTGAAGAAGGCTGGTGAGGTGGTTTGTAAGGGAAATAAAAGTGTATCCTGTGTTCATGTTCCTTCTCATTATATTGTGGCAATATAAAAAAAACCCCAAAAAACCTTGAACTGCAGACTTTCTTCCCCAAGAAACTTAAGTCTTTCACAAAAATATTTTTTTTTTATCAGAAAATATCTGTGAATTGGTGGAAAAAGGGAGTTTAGTGAGATTTTTCCACGAAGCTTCGTGCTGTAGGATGCTCATATTGTACTCTGCCCTGGCTCTGGGTGAAAGCCTTAAATTTCTATTTTCAGACAAAAATAATTTAAAATAACGTCTCAGAAGGTTGCGCTTATTCCCCATCAGGATGAAAACACTTTTCTAAGCATTCATTTTCATTATTTCATGCCAAACCCACCCTATCAAAATGCCCTGGTTGCAGACTGAGGATAGTTTATGCTAGATACTGAACCAAAAAACGGGAGGAAAAACCCTAAATGGTTAACGGAGATTTATAAAAGTAGATGTCCACGAGATTTTGGGTTTAACAAAATTCATACCAGCAAGTAGTACCAAAGTGTCCTCAAAACATCTTTGGATAAAGGATTAGGACAGACCTCAATGTGCAACCCTATTGACTCGGAAAGAGTTAAACAATGTAACATACTTCACTTTGGAGCTTCATTTTTAAGGTATAAACTCCCATTTTTAGGGCCCAAAGCCTAATTTTCAGTATCCAATGCTTTGAATCTAGGAATGAATTATTCATTTGTACACTACAAACCCTAATTTTTTGAGTAAAAATCTCATATTAAGGTCCCCAAACCCCATTTCTAGAATCCAAAGCCTTGATTCTAGGATTAAAAACTTCATTTTTATATCACAAACCCTCATTTTTAGGGTAATAACCCTCATCCTTAAGGCCCAACACCTAAATTTTAGTATTCAAAGCTAGGGTCGAATTCCTCATTATTATAATACAAATACTCATTTTTAGGTCAGAAAAACTCATTTTTAGGACCCAAATGTTCATTTTCAGAATCCAAATCTTTGATTCTAGGACTGAATGCTTCATTTTTATAGCACAAACACTCATTTTTTGGGTACAAACCCTGATTTTTCTGTCCCAAATGTTAGTTTTTAGAGGCAAAAGCTTTGATTCTAGGGTCAAATGCCTCATTTTTACACTACACACCCTCATTTTTAGGGTACAAAACCTCATTTTTAGGGCCTAAAGCCTCATTGTTAGAATTCAAAACTTTGATTCTGGTTTCAGATGCGTCATATTTATACTACAAAGCCTTACTTTTAGGGTACAAACCCTCATTTTTCTGTCCCAAATGTTCATTTTTTAGAGTTGAAAGCTTTGATTCTAGGGTCAAATGCCTCATTTTTTCCCAACACACCCTCACTTTTAGGGTACAAAACCTCATTTTTAGGGCCCAGAGCCTCATTGTTAGAATTCAAAACTTTGATTCTAGGTTCAAATGCATCATATTTATACAGAAGTCCCTCATTCTTCTGTCCCAAATGTTCATTCTTAGAGTCGAAAGCTTTGAGTCTATGATCAAATGCGTTGTTTTTATAATCCCTAAATGAAATACAAGCTAGAAGCCATTTTGCAGCTAAGTAGTTTTGTATAAAAGTGTACCCAAAAGTTTCAAGTTCTCTATACTACACAGATGCACTTGGTGGGTGCTCAGTTACCGAGGTTGTCCCCCAGCAGACAGCACATTCATCTGTGCTATCGCAGGCTCCCAGATTCAAAATGCAATAACTTATCCATGTGCCAGCAGATCCTGACACCTCTGGGAAAGGAAGAGTGCTTCGTTTTCCACAGCGAAAAAAAAAAGCAAATTTGAAAATTAAATTTAATGCGGATACTCCTGTAAAGATCATGCTACGCCCCTGGCCTTCACGTGCCCGAAGGTCCCTCAGATGAAGAACGTGGTCTAAAGTCTGAACTGTTTGCAGGTCATTAACAAAGCAGATCATCATTCCACGTGGTCTTCTAAATAATTTATAATAATAAGGCTGCGTGGCAATTCTGCAATGCCACGGAAAGCAGGTGTGGGTCTCAAATACCAGCTTCAATCAAATGTTTTTTTCCCTTTAAGGATCACAGCGGGCTGCATTTATTACCAAAAATGTCAAAGATTGGTTGTAATGAGACTCAGGGACTAATCGAACACTTGCCAGCAGAAACAGCTAGTTTAGAGAGCTGTGTGTTGGGATGACCTCCCTATTTCTAAAATACCTTTTGCGAGATGACAGCTGATCTTGCGACAAGAGGAAACAATTTTAACTCCGAGAAATGTCAGCATTTCCTAATGCAAAGTGTCTCCTCTTTGCATGTTTGAATAAGGAATGTGTTTCTACTGACCTAAGAAAGATAACTGCTGTCAGCATGTGCCCAACCCTGTCAGCCTTCGGAATGGGAAGACTTTCAATTGCATGTACTTAAAGGGTGGCTTTGTCATCTCATAGATTCAAATCCTTTTTTTAAAAAAAAAAAAATCCCTTGTACTTTTCACTGCTAAACTTGCACAAACCGTGAATTTAAAATAAAGTTACGTCAAGCGAATGTGCCGGGTTGTGGCTGTCTTAAGGGGAGTCAGCACAATCTAACTCCAAGCCAACGGAGTTCCTCCAGATCTAAAAATGATAGGAGAATTGTATTTTTATATGAACATATTTTTTAATATATATATTTACTACTCTTCCCTGTTGGTAACTCAAGAACTGCGTTGTTATTGCAAGAAGTTAAAGAAAAAACTATCAATGCTGTTACAATGCATGACTCTTTGGAAAGAGTATGAGACATAAAAAACTAAAACTCCACTAATGTGTCTTCAAAATATAGTAGATTAAAATTACTCTTTCTACCGCTTACCACTGCTCTGTATCCTTGCCTTACTCTAAGCTCTACGCCCGACAGGCAGAAAGACAATATGAACTCAATAGATCTTCCCTCAACCCAGCCTTGAAGAACTAAAAGAAAAACGAAACTGTTATTTTATGTAAAACTTCATTCTTCACCTAAATAAAGGTATTACTTGTCTTATTTAATGATTCAGATTATTTTCATGCTTCTTTAGTTCTCAACATGAAGGTCAGCTTATACCCATTACTGCACAACAGTGGAAGTTCGTGGTTCCCAAGAGAAAAAGGACTGAGCCACCAAAAATTCAAATGATACATCATCGCAATCCCATGGGCATGAAAGAGGAGGAGATGCAGAGACAACTCCCACAGTGAGAGCTGGGCTTTGGTAGTCAAAGCGTTCCCACCCGAGACACGCATCCCGCTTTGTACTGAACGGATCACAAATGTAGTTTTGATTCGTCCAAATCTCCAGTTCTGTACCTCACCAAAATGTATCCTTGGCCCTCAGCGTAACTTGAAGCAGCCTTTAAAATTCCCAAGTTCCTCACAGTTTCAAATGCATCTGTGCAGTAAAATACTGGAGCTGAGCAGAGACTGGGGAGAAAAATCCAATAAAGCTGAAAATCCACCAGAGGGGAGAGGGTAGAAAACATCATCACTTGTTTCCCACTTTGCATTTTCTAAGGCAAGTTTTATTAGCCAACTGCTAATCCTTCCACTCTAGCACTATATAAATGAAAAATAATCAAAATAAGAGGTTTTATTTTCATTGCTACGTTACTAAATGTACTTCTATTAATGAGTGCACTGACGACACGCTTAAGGAAAACCACAATTTCAATTTTATAAATAACGATGAAGATTCTTCATCATTACATCCAGAAAATGCAGCAAAAAGCAAAGCTTAACATTGCTCCCACTTCTGTTTCCAAAGTTAGAAATCCTTCTGAAAGGCTGTGATGTCCTGGGCTTTCCTTGAAAAGCTAAAAGTCTTGATCTTATCTAAACAAACAGGTACTTTTTCTCATGGATTTGTAGGAGTCAGCCCCTCACCCTTATGCAAAGGAAAAGATGACACTGTTTTTACGTAAGGAAAACTCGTTATTGTCTCTGCGTTGGTTCAAATTGCAGCCCTCCTGTGGAAACTCAAAAGGGATAAGATCCCTCGTAAAATTTTCAGATGGGGTCAGAGCAGTAGTGAAAGACAAGTTTGCTGCAGGACCGTACCTCAACGATGAGTGATTATAAAAAGGCCGTTCAGAAAAAAAGACTTTTTTAGTAATTCACGTCAACAACTATTCCATTCACACATCAGAAATCACGTCAAAAATTCCTGTTGCAAAGGATTACTTCCTCCCAGAAGTTGTGGCTTTGTGTTCACAGAATCATCTAGGTTGGAAGGGACCGTGAAGATCATCCAGTCCAACTGTCAACCCAGCACTGACAGATCCCAACTACACCATATCCCTGTTGTTTGACTTTTTCCTAAAAAAGTTTTAACAACTTGCCAAGTGCATAATCTGTGTCTCATAATAAAAACAACCCTCTTGGGGTCTTTTGGGGGAGCTTGCGTGGTCACCAGGTGGCCAATAGCAGCTCCCACTTTATTGCCCTCCTGGTAGCCTGGCCTTAATGAGTTCAGCAAGGTTGCTAACGACCCCATGAAATCACTGGGAGCTCCATCTGGCTGCTGCTGGGCTACTGCAACATCAGCAGGGAGGAGCAGATGTTCTGTCCTCACAAAAAAAAAAAAAAAAAACCCCAAACAACAAAGCAGATACGGTTAAAAAGCATCAAAACCCGATCAACTGAGGGCAAGATTCAAGGTATGGGCAGTGAACGCACGCACACACTCATCTACAAGCTTCTGTAGAGGACTCTGCATGATACTTTTCTGTAGACCACCTTGTAGACCACTATATTCTACCACAGCGTAAAATATTTCAGCATTCATGTAAATGGATGGAAATTTCTGAGTTTATAAACAAATGGGGAACATAAGTCTTTCAAATGGGTCACAATACTAAAATGTTCTTTTAACAACAATATTCTGGATGACTTGTGAAATACAAGGACCTCCCCACCCCCCAGTAGAGAAGTTAGGCGTGGAGAGAGGATTTTTTCCCCAATTAAAATGCTGTTTCACGTATGACCACCAAGTTAAAACCAACAAAAAGATGAAATAAAGCATCTCTGCCCCTTGGAATAGGTTAAAACGTTGGTCCAGGCTCCTGAATGAGTTTGCCTGGCTGGAGACCACAGAATCAGGATGCTAATAAATGTTCCTTTTATGTAATACCCCAATAATGGACAGCCTGGGAAGAGAAAACTAAGGTCACCAGTATCTGTCAATTTATAACTACCTAAAGATTTTATTTTATTGCTGCCTTTATGACTTATAGTACAGACAACAGTTATTGACCACATACCATCTGCCCTGGGAACAAATGAGCATTTCATAATTGTGTATTGGGTCAAACTTTATCTTTAGATGCATTAACGTTATTTCTGTCAACCCGTGTATAATAGGAACACATGCATCACAGAAAAGCCTTTCCAGAGGCTAACGGGACACTGACAATCAGCTACATTTTGAGGAAATAACATCAAAGAGAAAATTAGGTTGTTAAAAAGTTGCAGATTGAGCTGAATTATCTCTTTTTTTCCTTCTTTTTTTTTTTTTTTTTTCCCCTGTGTGCCAAAGGATGGCCTAAATGGGCATTAAGTTAACGGAAACACAAAATTCTGAAGTGTAACGTAAAGCCACGAGGACTTTCCACCATACTTGGTGTTTTTGCTTTCTTTTCCTTCATAAAAACATCAAGACACTCTGAGTATCCTCAAGCTAAGTCCTTATAGATACCGACCTTCATCTCACCAAGAAAAAACAAAAAGGCAAGAATTCTCTACCACTTTTCCTCCTACGCATCTGTGCAAGAGGCAGCATTTGTGGTTAGAAAGAAAAAAAACCTGTTGACCCTGGTTGCTGCACGATCTCTCTCCTGCTCCCCACGGTACGTTAAGGACCGGCGAAGGATCTTTTCCGGAGCTCTTTGGTGAGATTCGGGCTGTCGCCAGCCTGCACCGCGCTATCAGACTTGATAATTGCAACTATAATGCATTTCATTTTGGGATCTCAAAGCAATTTGTAGACATTAAATAATTCACAAGCATTTCACAGATAGATACACACACATAGAGTAAATGACTTGCTCAAGGTCATGTAACATATCAGTGACAGATAATTAAAAGCCAGTGTAATTAATAGATGTCCCTATGAGATTTCTGTATATCTAAGACTCCTTTCCCTCTCTAGCTGGGGCAGAAAGCTGCCTCTTCGCAGCCTGGATTTTCCCAGGTTTATTTTTGGGTTTTTGCTCTGAAAATCACTTTCTGGATCTGCACCTCTGCTGGAGATCATGGCCACGGGAGCAGGAGCCGGTTCTCTACGCCGGCCCCGCGTTGGGCAACGGGCACCAGCCCTCGTTTGCGAGCGGGTCGGTTAATGAGCCAGCACCACCTCGCTCCATGCAGCCCTCCTCCTCCCCCAGCACTCCTCATTAAGGTTAAAGCAACTGCTATAACCTCATCAAAAAGAAAATTGGAGAGGCTGAAAACAGATAAAAATACAGTCGAAGCAAGGGGAGCACTGTATGAGTTTATTGCCCTCTCTGGAGCAGTCCTGATCTCTCATAAAGGCTTTTTTTGGTTGCTGTTATTTACAATTTAATTCCTTTTTCACTTTTTCAATGCAGTGTTGGTGTGGAGGGAAATTCTGTGGTTTTCCCTGGGGGGAAGGAGCAGGGTCAGAGAGAACGTGGTGGTGCAGCCAGGGACAAGGCACCGCCACAGCTCCCTTGCCATTAACCTCCACTTCTTGTCAGTATTTCCTTTTTTTTTTTTTTTTTCCATGATATCTGAGGTCTACAAAGCCCACAGGAACAGGCTGGGGAAATGAGACTCCAGGGAGATAAAAAGCATATGTGAGGTGGGGGAAAAAAAAAAAACACAACACCCAAAAGTACAATTAATTGGGAGCTGCTCACAGAAGGTGCCTTTAGAAACTTATCCTGGCTGATGCTACATTTTTAATTCAGTAGCAAAACTTCCAAATAACAAAAAAAATCAATAGCAAACCTTTCTAAATCAAACAAATGAAACTAGAATTGATGGTGTACAGACAGCAGCTCACTGGATTCACTCAGTGGCTTGGCCAGGTCCACACATGGGCAGAGCATGGATCCTGCTTGCTCAGACTCATCATCATGACTCAAAAGAACAAGGAAGCCAGTCTTTTAGCTTGAGACCCTCTGCCACATTGGGAAATACAAAAAGAAAAATACTTTTTAGGAAAAAAAAAAAAAAAAAGAGTATGGCAGCCCCTCTGTATTTTCCTTTCTTTAATTTCATTCTACTAGTCAGCCAACAGCTGTCTCATAAGGAAACAAATCACCAATTGATTGCATTTCAACAACCTTTACAAAAGTATGCAAGCTGGTTTTTGGAACAACCCAAAATGTACATTAAACTGCTAATCCACTTGAATCACCCCGTGTGTGCAGTTTGCCTGGCAGACTGAGATTCTGCCCGGAGGAGTTTGGCTGGAGGAAGTCCAATACTAAAGACTGGCAACAGTTTGTCACTCTGCAAGGGGAAAAATATTGAGGAAATGTGCTGAAAAGGTAGTTATTTTTGAGCTATTTATTTGTACGGCCTCAATCTTCATTTTAGCACACTGTCTTAAAAGAAAGGGAAATGAGGAACTGATGAGCAAATAGATAAGACAGAAAATATAATACAGCCGTATATATAATATTGGATGTTTTACTGCAGTCTGTTATGATGCTTACTGTACTTTTAGACCCCTTGATATACCTGGCAAGTTAATGGGTGGATTCTCATGTCATTTATTCAGGCTAGTACATTAACTTTTAAATTATCCCATTCAAACAAAATCATTAACACAAACTGAGGACAGATGCTCAGAACGAGGACCTTGGAAAAGAAAGATCTGAGCTGTGCAGGAAAGGCTTTCCAAACTACGCTGTGCAGAACACAGAGAACGAAGAAGTCATTGCCAAAATGTAATAAAAACTGCCATTTAAACAAAAAAAATAACAACAAAACCAAATATTCAGGAGGAATTGCTGGCTTCTGAGCTACCACAGCCCCCCAGGTAAAGCACCAGGTAGTGGCAGTCTGCAGGGTGCGATGCCAGAGCTCTCCTGGTCCTCGTTTACCCATCTCCTAACTCCAGTGCTCATCTCCTTTGAGCAGGAACTGCTCCTCATCCCACCCAGATGAATAGGGTCCTTTTTCAACTAATAATATGAATTTTATCCCCCTCAAAGGAAGGAAGGAGGAGTCAGGGCACTGCAGGGCGAGAGGTGATGGTGGTCACCGCCAGGTTATCATGCTCAGAAGGCAAACAAAAATATACTCCACGTCAGACTAACACCAGCTCTCATTTGAAGATGTCAGGCCTGTTAGTGGCTATGCAGCTGTCTGCCCATACTAGCCTTTAAATAAATAATAAGTAATTTCATCTTCCTTGTAGAGATATGGCCAACAGCTGGCAAGTGCTAGGTCTCAATGACAGCACATCTAAAAAGCTCCATTTTGTTTAAAAATCAAGAGCACATGCGAGGCAGATTTATTTGGGGTTATTTGGTTAACAATCCCACCTGCCAACTCTGTACACAAACGTGAGCAAAAGCTAAGTATGAATTACGGAGAAGACCGAGGAGGCTTTCGATGCAGCTGGCCCAAACCTCCCCCTCCACCATCGGCTCCGGCACGGGATGACCTTTGTTCTCAGCACTAAAAGTGAAGTGCAGGTAGATGAAAGAGACTCAAAACAGCCCTCGCAGCTACAGGCACTTCATTACACGACCTCCCCCTCTTCTGCTCTGGGGGAAGCGGTTGCATTTTGATCAAAGAGAAAGGAATCAACGAGCTCTAATTCGATTAGCAAGCAAAAATGTCAAATGATTTTTAAGTAATTCAAGGTCACCGAGAAGAAAAGTGACTGAGGTAGACATACGCCGTTCACCAAAATGTAAATCAGACAGCTATTCTCTTGATAGCAGCTAAGTCACCTGCTCCAGGAACCAAAAAGATAAATCTTTGTTTTCCATTAATTCACCCAAAAAGCAGGACTTAAGCAGCTGACAGCTCTCGTACCACACACCGAGACGAACTGGGGTGAAGAACCACCTGTCTCGCAGGCATTGCCACACAGACCTTGCTACAACCCCACATTCCCTGGGGGCAACCACCAAAATAGAGGGGGAAAAAAAAAAGAAAAAAATGCAGATTGCTTCAGGAAAGGGGGGAGAAAGGCAGGGTGAAGCCAACGAGCCTCCCGCGTCCCACATTGCGGGGAAACCGTGGGCGAGCGCCAAGTCAACGGAGGATGTTCCCTCCTGAAAGATGTTTACCCAGCTCAGGGCAGCAAGGAAAGGGGCAATAAATGAAAACTAAGAGCTTGGTTTTAGAAAACGCCACGCTTCATTCAATTCCTCCCCAGGATAAGACAGGTTAATTTTTAAAAACTAATATAAATTCAACAGACTAAAGGATTGCGTATTCCACGCCTGCGGAACGTCCGTCATTGCGCCGCTGCGGAATCTCGGCGTTAATATACCACAAACTGCACAAAACGTAGCTTGAACGGAGCGAGCGAGTTGAATTACTGTCAGCCAGTGTCACAGGCAGTTCAGTTCCTCCAACCGCCTTAACCTTTGATGCAAAAGTAATAATAGTTTAATTGCTATGACACATTTTCCCTGTAGATATTAATGGGTTTGCAATACCCAAGCGTAGGAGATTGACACCTCACTGTCATGTTACCGGTGGGAAAATGAGAATATGTGGATCAGACTCAGAAGATCAGGAGGGTATGTTATGATGATCTAGTCTGACCTAACGCATAAATCACAATAGGACTTCCTGAATTAATCACTTTATGAATTACTGTGTATATTTTAGGGAACTCATTCATTTTTCCCTAGTGATACAAAACACACCGTGGCTCGTGGTACGTTGTTCTACTGATTAATTATTCTCATTTAAGGAAAAAGTATTATCTTACTTCTAGTCTACGCTTGTCCTTTTTCAACAGTGGATGTTCTTCATATCTTTGTCAGGTAGCCTGTAAGGCTCCATTATTATATTTCTGTTCTTTGCACAGATAGCTACAGACCATGATCAAACTGCTTGGTAACCTGCTCTGACAAATTAAATAAATAAATGGGGCTCTTTCATCTTAAGTATCTTTTCCGATTCTTTAACCGATGTCACGGTTCACCCTGGATGCCTTTATCACTTCTTTAATTTTCTTCTTGAACCACAGATGCAATTCTTCAGCGGGGTTTTCCCCAGCTCCAGGTACAGAGGTGCTAGGCTTACTCAAGGCTTGCATTTTCGTAAATCCCCAAAACCACATCAACAGTTTTGGCTTCTGTCTTGTGCTGGATCTATCTTTAGCTGCTCGGTGGCCTTGTCCCTCACAAAGACTTTCCTAGTCTGTATTTCCCAGCAGAGCCTGCCATCTCTACAGCTGGTTGCTAATCCAGAGTACACAGTCACATGAACAGCATTTACATGTGCTGAGCTCCCCTAACTACTGATGATTAGACCAATCAGTGACATGTTTTCTTCATTAATTCCTGCTCTCACAAAATAACATATCTTGGCTCGTGTTATCCATGAACTCTGTCAATGGTTTGTTTTCTTTCAGATCACAGGTCAAAATATTAGAAAAATATTTTATCCGACGTGGAGCCCACAGCCACCGAGGCATCCCCTCGGCCTTTTCAAACCTCGACACGCAAGCAGCTCCCCTCCACCCTTTGAGTGAATTAAAAGTCTTCCACAATTTCCCACTATTTCAAGAATTACTAAAAGAGGAACATTTATAATTTAAACACTTCAACCAGTTCTTTGAAAGTTCTTGAATACAATATATTTAGACAGGCTGATTTGAAATCAGACATTTGAAGATGTCTATTTTAGGTACTTCTTTTTGAATTTCCCGATCTAGTGTTTAACTCTTAGTGAAGCTCTCAATGTTATGCTCTGGAGACATCACCCATCTTCTCTGGTCACACAAAATATTGGCATATCCAGAGCTTTAATGAAAATGCTACCGTAGATAGCCGTACAGCCCAGCAAAATGCAGATCTGCACCAAATACTGGAGCCGCCGGGCCGTAACCCACCTGGGTCCAGGCTAATTAGTCCTGCTGCAAGCCCCAGTTTAGGCAGGAGACTGAACCAATAACAGCGTACTAGCCCCACGGTCCCTGCCAGACATGGGAGCTCGCTCGGGTCTGGTACCTCTAAATGATGCTTCAGTACCACTCAGCCCCGCAGTTCAAGGCCTTCTCCAGCTTGTGAAACAAATCTGCTCTCCTGTTGTGAAATTGTGGCTTTCTGAAAAGAAGCACAGCTTTATACAAATCCCTAATTATCGTTTGCGTTTTCCTTCTGATTGGCCTCCGAATTGTCTTTAATTTCATGAATTTGAAGCACTTTAATCATCAAGTTTGCATTCTGTATCTATGGGATTTACTGTCCACACAGAGCATTCAGAGGTAACGTATTTTTAAGTTTGGGAAGGGAGCAGCTCTTCACTGGCTTGGATGGGTGCAGGGTCAAGAACTTCACCGTGACCACTCCTAAGTGCCTCAGAAAAAGTAGCAGAAGTAGTGATATCCTCCAGTTTCTTTTTGTGAACTACCAAAACCATAGTGCAGGGCCAGAGAGGGGCTTCCTAAATCACTTCTGCCTCCCCCACGGGGCTGAGTTCACACTGGAAGCGATAAGGGGGAGGATCTCCGTTCCCTTACTCCCTGATCTTGGAAGTTATGACCATCTGGCACAGGGCTGGCACAGCCTGGAGGGAACAAGACAGAGCGGAGGACCAAAGAGTTTCTCGAAGGATGTCCAGTTTCCTCCCCATAGTTCTTTTGGAGCACTTTACAGAATTACAAACGTTGCCCCACCGTCAGGTTACAAGTTAACGATCAGCACTTGGCGTGAAGCAGCCAAGCACTGGTGTGCTCTCCAATGACATTTTTCCCCCCAAAATAAGCCGGTATCAAAATACGTAGCTGCAGGAGGTATTCAAAAACCACAGAAGAAAGCTCAGGTGAATACAAGGCTACTGTACTCGGCACTGGTGAGACCACACCTTGATGAGTGGGTTCAGTTTTGGGCCCCTCACTCCAAAAAGGCCATTGAATGACTCGAGCGTGTCCAGAGAAGGGCAACGGAGCTGGTGCAGGGTCTGGAGCACAGGTGTGATGGGGAGCGGCTGAGGGAACTGGGGGGGTTTAGTGTGGAGAAGAGGAGGCTGAGGGGAGACCTCATGGCCCTCTCCAACTCCCTGAAAGGAGGGTGCAGAGAGGGGGGATGAGTCTCTTGAGCCAAGGAACAAGAGCCAGGACAAGAGGGAATGGCCTCAAGCTGCGCCAGGGCAGGGTCAGACTGGCTCTTAGGAAGGATTTCTTTGCAGAAGGGGTTGTTGGGCGTTGGAATGGGCTGCCCAGGGCAGGAGGGGAGTCCCCATCCCTGGAGGGGTTGAAAAGTCGGGTTGACCCAGCGCTGAGGGATCTGGTGGAGTTGAGAACGGTCAGTGTGAGGTTCACAGTTAGACTGGAGGAGCTTCAAGGTCTTTTCCAACCAGGATGATTCTGTGATACTGCATAAGTAAAGCATCTTATTTATAGTCTACATATTATTTGAGTGAAACCAAAAGTGACTCTTCAAAAATACAGCTGCTCATTTCATTATCACGACTGCCCAATATTTTCCTGACAGTTATGTGAGTTATCAATATTCTCCCGTGTGACCCACCTCAATAGACTGTAGGACAGACATAGCAACAATACACAATATTATGTTATGTCACACAGCTTTTGCATCTAAAACAGTCTAGCATCTCTAAAATGTTTTCAAATTTTATCTCACTGCCCTTGGCTATTTTGACCCCTTATTTTCTCCTAATATACTCTCTGCAATTTTCAGCATATGATTGCACCAGGAAATAATACTAGTTAATTACGGCTTATCGCATTTGCAACTTGGCCTTTTATTGCAGCTCTAAAAGCTCTCGGTGCACCAAGGAGCTACGGGAAGTCCTTGCATTTACCAGATAAGCTAAGCTTTGTCTCCACATGGAAAACCAGCTTGCAGCTGAGCCTGCTTCTACAAGTGAGGTGCCAGAAGAGGAGTTAACTTGAATTCGAGCAGAGCTGGACATCCTGAAACCTTGAGTTGTCCTCAGAGAAGGTGCTGGTTCTCCAACAGGGGTGGAGCTTCACGGAGATCAGCCATTACACCACAGAAAAGGAAAACAGAGCGTGAAGGCACGTGAGCACAAGCATCCTACACGCCCATGGGTTCCACCTCTGCCAGGTGCGTGACAACCCGCTCCTAGTGCTCGGTTTCTGTTAAAGGTACTGAAGTAACTCATCTGATTAAAGTTAAGCAAGTGTTTTGCTGAAGTCGGGTCACATTGCTGAATTTCAGTCTCTATCAGCAACTCTCCCCTGAATTACTAAATCAATGCTCTATTACGCTAGTGGGGACACTGGACTGCTAGGAGTGCTGTCTATTTTTAATTAAAAATTAAAACTGAAGCCTTCACCATTACTGGTGACGATTAAAATACCTGCAGCACCTTTTTTTTCACAAGGGCAGCATTAACTTTAAAATCCTGAATGAACAACAGCAGGAGGAATTAAACTTGGCCCCGTATCTACCTCATTCCCTCAGATACAACATTTACAAGCATTGGTGCACGTTGCAATACCAATTTTACAGCTCTGGTATTCTCAGCAGTTTGCAGAAGAAATAAAAGCTATAATCTATAACCTTAAGGTCTTACCAGTATGATCCCAACCTGCAGGCTCTGATTGTATTACCGGGATTAGTGTTTACTACTTTAAGTAATGCTCTTGACCCGTTTAATAATAGATATTCCATCTCCTCTGTTCAAACAGCCCACTAATTCATGGGACTGTGGGTAAAATCCACCTTCGCACACAAAGCACGACTATTTCCCTGAGGGCTTGTACAGAATTTAAGGAGGACACACAGGCTCTCTGCTAAGCAACAAATTCCATCCAAAGAGCATTCTTTTTGAAGAAACTGTTAATTATTTTCACGGGAACCAGCAACCTTTCAAATCAGACTGGAAAGAGGCCTTGGGTTGCTTCTCCCATCCACCATGTGATTGCTCATACCTTAATTGATGCACAAGACCAAATTTTCATCACTTTAAGTACTCAGCTGCTGAGATGCGATACTAATCGCTCTGACAGCTGTCACTCCTCCCATCACCACTTAACATATTTAGCTGTTGAAGGGAAAACCAGGCTAGCACACAAATAAAAAGGCTTATTCCGCAACAAAGAGTTTAAAGATTTGCCCCTGGAAAGTCTCAAGAAAATTACAGTTTTAAAAGTGTAGATAAGAAAAAAAAAAAAAAGAAAAGCTGAAAAAGCTGATGGAAATATTAGTAAAAAACAGCTTGAGTTTTAGAGAATTATGTGCAATCACAATTGACTGCACTTCAGGGATGTAAGGAACACAATTTACCAATTTATGAAATACGTTTTGATTCTTACTCAATGTTTCATTTATTGAGGCAGAAAAAACACACTCACACAACTAATTCAGAACATGGATGCAGCTCTCCCACCATTCAAACTCCTTGCTGAAGTCCAATTACTCTCTGAATTACCTTACCACGCTGAGTCCCATCGTGATGAGACACTCGGCACAGAGCAAACACAACATAAAGCCATTGCCTCTGCCAGGTAGGAGCAACGCAACCTCAACGGCAACCTAATTTTCACCTACAACTCTTGGTTTCAAGACATGCTTTCCAAAATCAGGTCACGAAGCAGGCACTGGTCAGTAGGAAGAGAGAGAAAAGGAAAAAACCTATTCGTGCAATGAAAACAAATCATTAGGAACAGCAAAAGACTGTTTCCTACAATTAACACAAAAATTGCACAATTCCGCCCGTGCATCCAGAGCGGACTCGCCAGGGCAAACCCACGAAAGAGCCACTGTGGGTTTATTAGCATTTTTCCTTTTTATATTCCCTTTTTCCCCCCCTTTAATAATTACTTCTATCAGAACTTGTTGCATTATTGGGAGATATTGAATATATCCTTGGCAGCGATCCAAGGCTTCACTCCTGTGTGTTCGCTTTCTGCCTACTAAGAAAATGAACCTCTACTGAAAAGTCACCCCTCAGCATCACTTTTCTGGAATAGGTATTGAAAATGAAGTAAAAGCTTTGAAGTCGAGATAAACTGATTTTAATACTACTCCTGAAAGCATGACTCAGCTCCCCATTTAAGCCACGGCTCCGTTTCCTCTGGTAGAGAACGTTATTGCACCTAGAATGAGGAAATTTTCACCGCGGTTTTATGAAATAATATATAGCTAATTATTTTGTCTGATGTACTTTGCCATTTAATAGGTGTTCAGTACCCAAGAAAACCACTATTCGTTTTCCTAGAGGTGACAGAGCTTCTGGGAAAATTAAATATCATCTCTGGAGAAAACACATGTACACACACACACAAAATATGACTCCTGCATTTTCTCCTCTCCAAAGTTAATAAAAGATCTCCAGCATTTGCTAACAAATACATTTTAAGGCCTCAATGCAGAGCTGAAACCAGGTTGGAAACAATTTTACTTCACTAAAAGAACCCCTTTTTCTCTTTGTTCCTGTCGCTTTTTAAGTCTTCATTTTCTTTTTTACTTTTTTCTTTTTTTTTTTTTTTTAAAGCAACAGACACCTTTTAAAAGAAGGTAGAGAGCAACACAAAATATGTTGAAGGCCAAAAACCTTGACAAAAAAAAATTCCTGAGAAGCTGTTTCATGGAAAATTAAAAGCTGAGATGAAGGAAAAAGGAAAACATCTGACGTTACACACAAAGCTTTGCAGGTATCACAGGCAACGTGCTGATTGTCTGGAAAATTCTGACGCCCAACATCCAGTTGGGAAAAATCAACAGATTGGGTTAGAAGACAAGTAGATATGAGCTCGTGTCCAAAACTCAGGCTGCTCTTCTCTCAAGGCTTTAATACAGGTTGGAAAATATTTTATTGTTGATAAGCAGCCATGAAAATTTGCTGTATGATGGCAGCATATCTTCCGAATGACTTACTGCATTTGGAATTCGGAACGCTTCTTAAAAAAAAAACAAAACAAAACAAAACAACACACCCCCAAAACCATAATAAAACCCCAATAATCATCATACTAGAACCCCAGACCAAAGCAACATCAGCACAGCACTTCTTCCAAACACACCGGTTGCTCTCGCCTCAGCAAAGCCTCCAGCAGCGCCGCGCGGCTCCCGGCGCCGGGTGCCCCCGAGCTCATACAAAACACCAGCTCCACTCTCCCGTGTCTTTAATGATTTATATTCCCTTCTGCTGATGGATCTCAATAACATCTTTGCCATTTTACTCTATCAAAAAGCTAAAATGATGGCCTCAAGGATTTTCCTATTATAGTCACATGTACTCTGTAGCTTGGTTCATTGCCTCCAGGCTTATTTCACATTTGTCTATATTACACTGTATGTTTTCATGTAATTTTCCCAATAACCATGAAGCCTAAAACCTTCTAAATGCAGTTGCATTATTTCTCATTAAACACAAAATTGAAATTGATGACAAAGCAGGTTTCAAACTGGTGTGGAGATCATTATAAGCCACAAAAATCTTCTCTATCTATGTAAGACCCTAATTTTGTCTCATTACTCCAAATTTTATATAATCAGATGTTTAATTACTTCTCTTTCCATCCATTTTATTGAGTATAGGCAATTATCTCTATATATTAAATTTACACATACACATTTCTAAGTAAATTACTTACTTTCATGATCTTTTCATGTAGAATTACCAGTTTCCAACACGCTAGCTCTGTTTTATACAGCACGTCCAATTTTACCCTGTCTTAGTATCACAACTCTAAACCTAATCTCAAAAATTTAGTCCTTCGGTTACATGGGGAACTTAAGTCAACGGGTTTGAAATACTTAAAACATCCTTGCTCTGCTCTACCAAAACGGATTATAATGAGAAACCAACAGGTTACTACTACACGTTACCAGAGTTAACTTCTCATATTAACTGATTCTAGTCAATTTATGTTCTGTCACTATAACTTACACCCTTTTGTAATTAAAACGTTAGCAGCACATATTTATAAATCAAAACCTTTTGCTTTTATATATGGAAATTATTATTCAGAATCCTAGCTGATGATATCAAAGACATTCTGTAGCCTCGGCAGTACTTTAACAACCCACTTCCAACCCCTTGGACCTAATTTAATACTCTCTGAAAATTCAGATGGCACGTAACCACGCAGAGCAGCTGAACCAAGCCTTCCAGGGAGCACTTACGGTGACACATGCCCTTGCCGACGGTGCTCTATTAGTTCTGCTCAGGGGATAAAACTGATCTGCTTTAAATTAATAGTCGTCGTCCCCCTGAGTTTTTTATGTTGTATTTTCAAATACGCATCCCCTTCTAGATTTTTTTTCCTTAAGACGACACAAAAAACGCTCCTGGAAATGCCATGAGATGTTCCTCCCCTCTTAGTGCACTTAAGCATTTTCCCTCATCGTTAGACAAGAACAGTAAGGCCCCTAATTTTCACTTTAACCCGTTTCTACCCACTCCAAGTAGGAACCATGAGATGTTAGGTAAGACTGCCTGTCCTAATGAAACTACTCTTCAATTCAACAGGAAAAATACTGGGAATATTTCACTCGTGCTACTCCTTCAGGCAGAAAAGGAGAAAGACACGGAAAAAAGCCCTTAAGTCTCCTTTGCCTTCTTTTAGCCCAGGGAATGTTATATAAAATATTAATACTTACTGGATTTTAATTGTATTTGCATAGATTTGGGAAATAAGGTAGAGAGAAAAAAAAAAAAAGGCAACACCTACTTCATTAAATATTTGCCCAGGAAAATGTGGTTTAGGCAATCATTAAGAGACATCTACCATCTGATCCTCACCCATAGGATCACTGTATATTCTGCGCTCACACTGCTTGAAAGAAATTTCTTTCGATGTTGGTAGACCGCAACAACTAATAGCCACAATACTAAAGAGAATACTGCTTATACTTCTGTATTTCTGGAAAATTAATATTTTAATCATCACTTGTACATTTTCCCTAACATTAAACTTACTCCTCACCCTGCAAGTTCCATCACCAAAGAACGCAATTTCTCTTGGGCTGTGTGGAATAACCTCTAGGCACGCAGGCTCCGGCATGTTTGACCATGAGCAGGTCAGCGTCCCTTGAGTCAGAGAGAATATCTGTCCTTTAATATAATTTGCCTTTGAAGATCTCATCAGAGGACCACGTGCATTTTTAGAGTGCAAACGTTCAAATGTGGTTATTTTTCAGAAAAAGAAATGCTGAGTCTTTAATACCCACAGTCAACGTTGAGGCAACCTCTTGCCTCTTCCAGCTCTAGCTTAACACATTGACTTTGGGTGATCCTCAGCTGGTGTATCCTCAAGCAGATGGCAACGCTCCGCCTGACCCACTCTATGATTGGCTTCTAGGAATGACAATTTTACAAAACGACTTCATTATCATACATAACGCCAATTTCTCAAATGATACTAAGCATGAAAGCCAAGAATTATATCTCCATCCTCGGTTACGACCTAAAAGGGAAGGACAAGACGCACGCTTCCACAGGGATGGTCCTTCAGGAGCAGGAAACTACAGTAGAAAAGGAAAGTGCGTGAGTTGTAGGATAGGAACCTGTTCTTGTAGAGGAGACAGGGAGCAAAGATCCCTAAATTTTTACCACCTGTGGGAAACACTTCGATATTGAACTGCTGTCACCTCTTTCAGTCCATTTCATAAGTAAGAATCATTAGACTGAAGATGGAAAACCTAGAACAAACTTCAGGCGAACAAGCAGACTCAAAATCTTTTCAGTGTTTGTGACAACTGCAAAATAGAATGTCAGCCAGGAATTTGTAGGCAATTTTTCTTCCTGGTTGACATCCATTGGCAAGCATGCTCACCCCTAGGTTACAAAATATACAGATTAAGTTTAAGAATCCACCTTTTATACTCATGGGTATGTACTTGGATATTTCGGTATATTTAGCAACTTACACTCTGCCCTTCGTCGTGGAGGATCTTTTATAACCGCAGTTACTGCGATGAATTTTGCAGGGGGTGTCCAGCTGAGTATGTTTTTGCTCTTTCAAATGAATTCTACAGATCCATTCAACGTCACGTCCAACAGATAAGTAAACAAAAAGCTTTGGGGAACCTTGCGAGTCCCACAGATCAGTTGTCTTTGAGATTTTCAAGATACAAGAAAGGAAGAAACCATTTATACCTTTCTGCTAGCAAGCAAAAGGTTAGGGCTTGACCTTTTCCAAGTCATTGTTTTCATCAAACAAAAACTGTATTTACAGTGGCTGGAAGACCACCGAGAACCACGACTCAGATTTACTAATGGTTTGGAAGCTGCAAGGAGACAGAAGACGCAACCTGCTGGACTGAAAACCCCTGACGTGACATTTAACTGGGAGCTGTGGGAGAGGCAGCATCCCCCCCGGGGCAGGCACTGGTGCCTCTCACGGAAACCCCACATTTATTCGGGAGCGCGAACACGGCGCAGGATGCAAGAGGAGACTGCGGGGCCTCAGGTTAATTAGCTCCTCCATGGTTCCTCTGCTTGTTTTAGGAAAAGTATTACACAGTTTCTGTTCTTAGCAGATCTGTAACCCTGAAAAAGGCGCTTCAACGCTTTACCCCTCCGTGTTAAAATCAGAGGCCTGAACCTCAGCTAGCACGGCTCCTCCTGGGCTGAGCTGAGGGAAGTTGGCTGCTTGCCGGTGGCCAAGCCCACGGTAGCTAATGTTCCATCCCAAACCTGCCATCCATCACCCAGCACACGCCGCCTTTCGCCGTGCCCTCCGGGTTTCTCAGCCTTCAGTCACCACAGTCTCACAGCAGAACTCACTGAGAAAATTTAACCAAAGGTTCAGAATCCAAATTACAGTCTAAATCTTGGCCATCCCGATGCATGTTCCAATGCTCTTGCTGCAATTACTGGGGAATCCATAGCTTTGCTCTTCTGAACTCCACTTTATTGGGCATTTGTTGCTTCAGTTTGTACATATTGATTATTTTTTTCTAGAAAACGATTTCAAAACACATGTGGTGAAAGCGCTGTAGAATCAAAGCACAATATTATCCTTGTTAACGCCTGCAGTCCAAGAAAATACGCAGAACCTTAATATTTTCTACTTCAATACCTTGACAGTCTTAAATACAGTACGGATCAAAAAGCCACCAGTACTGCAGAATTAACTCTTTCCAGCCCCAACCTAACAGAGCGCACTCTGAAAAATAAATCTAGTGGGCTCTAAATCTGGAAGACTGAAGCTTTCAGTTACGACATCACTGTGTGGGAAAATAATTTCAGATGCCTGAAACAAGCAGGACTGTTACTAGAATAATCAAAAGCACGACTGCCCTGATCTCAAAAGTGTCATAGATCTTTTGTTCCTACTGCTGTAGATCGACCAGCCTTCCCAATAACTCTAGTTTTAAATTCTTAGCACCCCTAAGGCCAGTTCAGCAATATTATTCCTTCCTTCTTAATTTTGCCCACATATCCTGCCTTCATAGCTTGTCTTGTTCAGCAGAGCTACTCACACAGCATTAGAACACTTTTCAGTGGGAGTATATAGCTCACAATCTGGCTATTAATTTGAAAGGAGTTCACACGTTAATTTATTATATTAATACTTTGAGCTTTTATAGCATTTTCCCATTTAAGAAACACAAAGTACTTTACAAAAAAACTAATAAATTAAATCTCACTATGCTCCTCTGAGATAGCTATTATTAACCACATTGCACACAAGGGGGAAAAAAACCTTACAGAAACGCTAAATGAATTACCCAAGGTCGGATAAGAAGTCTGTAACAGAGCTCAAACTGAAAAACTAAATTTTAGCCCATGCTTTTGACAATTCCTCTCTAAATCAACGAGTACACCCCAGAGAAACCGAAACATATGGGAGTGAATCCTGCAACTCTTAATGAACCAGCTGGGATTCTCCCTACATACAACTGGGATGTACAAGATCAGATAAAGCTTTACTAAGGTTAAGATTAGTATTTCATTAAGGGCAGTGCACAGTCCAAAAAAGAAATGAGCGGGTTTTGAGTTATCATCAGAAGAAGGGATCCATGGTAGCAGGGGGCTGTACTGCATAGCTAAAATCAACAGTTCTGGGGTAAAAACCCAATGGCAGTAACGCTGATCCAAACACTACTGTCTTCTCAGAGTCAAGGTTCTACTCTAACAGAAGTTTTTCTTAATTAAATATGCTGGCATGTGTCCCATGGACACGTAACGAGGATGTGAAAATCCACCTAACTCTCCTGCGGTACCTTCAGATTTTAATATCTTCAAGATCTTTTGTGTGTGTATACTTTCTATATGCATATAAAATAAATGCACACACACGTCTCCCAAATACACCCACAATTAAGCATTTTTCTAACCATGTGCTTTGCCCGAGCTTAATAGTTCTAGCAAGTAGACTCTGGGACTAAATGCAGAAAGGCTGTTCCATCTTTTTTTTTTTGTTTATTTTGTTTTTTTTTTTTTTTTTCCATTTTTTAAATTAAAACCAAGCAAAAATAAACACAAAGCCAGCTTTCTGTGATCAAAATGTCATTCATATTTTTACAAGAGCAGTTACCTCTTCCTGACCATCTTTCATGATTTGAGAGGGCCAGAGCAGCACTCAAAGTTTTAAGGAGGTGATATTCCCCTAATTCACTGGAAATACATAAATTGTTAATAGAAAACAATTTTTACACATTGATAGAGAAGAGGATCACTGATAAAACTGGCAAGTAAAATCCAAGATGGATTTCTCCTCTGATTTAAATGTCTGCTAAACAACTAAACTAAAATAATAAGAATATAATTTGGTCTACCATACTTTAAATATAATGGAGAGAGAACGAAAAAAAATTTCCATAATCCAAATATTTTGATGGCCAGTCACACTCGAAAGAAAAAATACAACACATTATGCAAATAATACCTCTAAGAGTAAGATGAAGCCTGTAATTTGGGACACAACAGAAGAAAATTAAGAGTTGGTTACCTGGAATTTGCAATTCTTTGGACAGATTTACCTCATACGGTTTTTCATTAGGCTAAATATTATAATCCACTGTAGGATTCACAGAAAGCTACTACTAAAGCTAGAAATTGCTAAAAACATATGGTGCAAGCAGTAAACAGACTGCTTTTCACAGTGAAGAAGTGGCTAACCTCTGCTCTTTACTCCAAAATGCCCCATTCAGTCAGTCAAATGTTGAATAAAAACAGACTTTCATCCAATTTTTCTCAAAGTTGGATAATCCCGCTTGGAAAGAAATCAGCCAAAGGTGTTTTCTCAGTTAACCAGAAACACCGATGAAATTTCAGAGTGACACCGTTCATTTAATTCCCTTTACAACTGCCACTGAGGACCCCAAGCTCTGCTGGTGGCATCGCTCAGCAGCGCCTGGGAAGCCGCCGGGCATGACTCGCCAGCTCTTCACACCAACAAAACCACGCTGGGCTGCTCTTGATTAAGCTCCCATTTACCTCCCACAGGACACAGCATCAGAACAGCAATAAACCCCAAGCCACGGCGCACTTCTGTTTTTCCCATCTGATAAGCAGGAAGACAAATTTTTCTATTTATTAGTGTTTGCGTGCAAATATTTTGAAAATACCCCAGTGGTATTTATTAAGCAAATTCTCCTCTGAGAAGGAAGACACACACAGACAATACATCCCAAAGCTTGCAGCAAGAGAGATGTTTGTAGATCCTGAGCCCAAATTTTATTCCTGCTGCTTTCAAACCAAAGCCATGCCAATCAGTGCAGATTTAGCTCATGCCTTGCTGCGTGCGTTGAGATGCAGCATTTATCTAGACCTCACTGAGCGCTCCCTACAACCTACAGTAAAGCATGAAAGGATGCACAAGTTGCTATGAGGAGACCGTATCTACACACTGGCCAGGCAACTGAGACAGGATGAGAGCTGGAGGAGAAACAATAAGGAATACACTGCTGGAGGTGGAGGAGGAAAGACTAAGCCCTTGGCTTGGTCTAAAGATCTACTCCAGTACATCCGGAGCACATGTCTCATGAGGAGAGGCTGAGGGAACTGGGAGGGTTTAGTCTGGGGAAGAGGAGGCTGAGGGGAGACCTCATGGCCCTCTACAACTCCCTGAAAGGAGGGTGCAGAGAGGGGGGATGAGTCTCTTGAGCCAAGGAACAAGCACAAGGCCAAGAGGGAATGGCCTCAAGCTGCGCCAGGGCAGGGTCAGACTGGCTCTTAGGAAGGATTTCTTTGCAGAAGGGGTTGTTGGGCGTTGGAATGGGCTGCCCAGGGCAGGGGGGGAGTCCCCATCCCTGGAGGGGTTGAAGAGTCGGGTTGACCCAGTGCTGAGGGATCTGTCAGTGTGAGGTTCATGGTTGGACTGGATGATCTTCAAGGTCTTTTCCAACCGAGATGACTTTGTGATCCTGTGAAATGGCCTAGAAAGGATGGAGTGGCCCATCCCTCCCATAATGTGTTGCCTATTTCTCATTTTCATCAGCGTCAGGATGTGGCTGATCACCAAGAATCCACACCTCAATTACCATTAAAATGCAGCAAATGGTTCAAAAAAAAATCACCCTCCTCTAAATTAAACTAACCAAACACTTTGCAGAAAAGATAAGGCTGCTCCCTCTGGGGAAACACGAGCTTATGTAGAACTTGGGAGTGCTGTAACCCCCAGGAAACGTCACCTTTGAGGAGCTGCAATGCGAAGCGTTTGCACCCATAGCCCAATTGTCCCCTCCCTGCCTCGCCTTCAACCCTCCAAATTAATGGCACCCCTCTGAAAATAGGGTTTGTTTCTAAAAGGTATTTCCTACCTGTGGTAGTTGATTCCACTCTAAGAAAAAGAAATCATTAAGCTATACGTAGCCACTGCTTTTAAAGCAATCACATTTTCATGAGCCAAGAATTATAACTTCAGGTGTGAGATAAGCAGCACAGGCAAATAAATGTGGAAAACATCAGGTTTCAATCAGATTTGTAAAGTATAAAAAAATAAGAAAGAAAAAAAATAAGAAAATGTAGAACATAAAATGCGAATTGTTTCTAAACAGAATGTTTATTGAAGATTTTTCAGAGGAATGAGTAGTTCCTTAAGTGGCAAGTTATTGGTTTCCTGCAGATTATGTGTTATACAATCAAATTGAATTATTGAAATGCCTTCCATCCACCAATCTATTTACATCAAATATACTGTGTTATTTTTCATACTGTGTTCTTGGCCTTCACAGGAAGTCTTTCCAAAATGTTTTTTAGTGCATTTTATGCATAAGAGTGACATTTTTACAATCATTTAATACAGGAAATCCAGCCCATTAATGTATTTATCCTCTTTCACTGCAGTTATTAAATCTTTAAAGCCACACATGGTTTTTTTTTTTTTTCATTTTAGGGGGCTTTTCGGTTGCGTTTTCTTTTTTTTGTTTTTTTTAAGATAGTGAAACAAAAGCACCAGACAAGGAAAAACAAAATATGACATACTAGCATGCATTTTTTAAAAGGGTATTCTGAAAGGCAGCAGGGTGTTCTGCTGGTGTGACCAAAGACTTGCCAAGAGCCTCGATATCCCACGTGACTACAGCAGCTTGCTCACTCCGCGACCTCAGGCGACGCACTCACCTTCAGAGGTCTCAGACAGCCTCAACGTGAGCTCTTAGTACACCATGGTGTCTAAAAAAGCTCCTGTAAGTTTTGGATGTTTAAAAAGAAGAATGTCAAGGAGAAGAAAGGGTCTGATCTTGCCTGACTACGTAGCCTGAGACCGCTACTACAGCGGTGTGCCTAGTTCTGGTACCAGCTCCAAGGGAGATATGGAGATACCAGCCTAGGGAGCACAAAGAAAGGCCATAAAAAAAATCCAGGAGCTGAGGACTATGAGGCTTCACGTGTTTAATGCCTTCAGCTGACTGAAAATGCCAACAGGGGACGACTGTATTGAAAAGACTTGTGACTTACCCAGACGACTGATAAAACTTCCCATCTTAAGCAACTGGCTGACATTTTTGACGCTGTTTTGAAAACGGTTCGTACTGGAAGGATCGCAGAGATGCTGTTTTATTTGGGTGCTGCTGAAGAAGGCAGGCGACCAGTCTTGCCTCACGTGCAGCTACAGTATGTGATGCCACGCAATCGCCAAAACAAACTCAAACCTGAATTAAGGGCATTAAACACCAGACTCGATTGTCTCTTCATGGAGCGCTTTTGGACTGGAAGTTTGGAAAAACCTTTGTAGGCTGTTATCAACAGAGAACAGGACTCAGCCATGAGGAAGAGAGAGAAGGAGTTCAATGGCAGCGGGCTGGGAAGGATTGAAATGGTGTTTAGGATTTGATTTTTGTGACCGATCAGCAGCAGATCGGTGGCCAACCAACACCAGACTCGACTGCCTCTTCATGGAGCCCTTTTGGACTGGAAGTTTGGAAAAACCTTTGTAGGCTGGTATCAACACAGAACAGGGCTCAGCCATGAGAAAGGGAGAAGGAGCTCGATGGCAGCAGGCTGGGAAGGATTAAGATGGTGTTTAGGATTTGATTTTTGTGACCGATCAGCAGCAGATCAGTGGCCAACCAACACCAGACTCGACGGCCTCTTCATGGAGCCCTTTTTGACTGAAAGTTTGGAAAAACCTTTGTAGGCTGGTATCAACAGAGAACAGGGCTCAGCCATGAGGAAGAGAGAGAAGGAGCTCGATGGCAGCAGGCTGGGAAGGATTGAAATGGTGTTTAGGATTTGATTTTTGTGACCGATCAGCAGCAGATCGGTGGCCAACCAACACCAGACTCGACTGCCTCTTCATGGAGCCCTTTTGGACTGGAAGTTTGGAAAAACCTTTGTAGGCTGGTATCAACAGAGAACAGGGCTCAGCCATGAGAAAGGGAGAAGGAGCTCGATGGCAGCAGGCTGGGAAGGATTAAGATGGTGTTTAGGATTTGATTTTTGTGACCGATCAGCAGCAGATCAGTGGCCAACCAACACCAGACTCGACGGCCTCTTCATGGAGCCCTTTTTGACTGAAAGTTTGGAAAAACCTTTGTAGGCTGGTATCAACAGAGAACTGGGCTCAGCCATGAGGAAGAGAGAGAAGGAGCTCGATGGCAGCAGGCTGGGAAGGATTGAAATGGTGTTTAGGATTTGATTTTTGTGACCGATCAGCAGCAGATCACTGGCCAACCAACCCGGTGATCTGTCAACGCTTGGGAAAGGACAAGTCTAACACATAATTGTTACTTACTGCCTCGGGTTCATTTTAAACTCCAGGAGCTCGTTCCTGCTGCTAAATAAATGCTAAGCACTCTTATTTCACCTAAAACATAGCAAGTGTAAAAGAATTTATTCATGCACCAGCAATAATTAGATGTCAGGGTTGCATTTATTGTACTAGTTCATTCAAGAGAGTTATTTGCTCTTTTTGTCAAAGTTGAAGATAATATTCATTAAAGCCCATATCCATTGCCCAGGTGCTTACAGCAGAGCAGTGACAAGTGCTGTGAAGTGCCTGTTATTCCATATTCCCCAAAATAAGACCGAAAAAAAAGTAACAAAGGACTGTAACTGCCTTAGTACTTATTCTTCAAACCAATAATTAGATTAATTATCCTAAACTCGTGAAGACATAATTTTATTACTCTAACCAAACTCCATAAACCTGCTGTTCCTCTAAATCAAGATAACGTATGTGATTAGACAGGGGGGTTGTTGCATTAGATTTCGACAAACTGATCGTGGCATGAAAGCAGCCCAGGGATGAATTAGATTTTTGCTAAGATTAATTGCAACATTAACAAAACCAAACCAAACCACTATGAGGCAATATCACACAACTAGGCCTAATCACTTTCTAAGCAAATTTTAAATGGTAATACTTGGTATATTTGATTAAGAAAACATCTGTCACACATACTTTAAGGAGACATTCCTCCGGCCTCGCTGCATCTTCCCACTAGAGAAAAAAAAACCAAAACACTGTGGGGAAGCTCAAATAACGCCAACACTAACAGCACTGACATTTTAAGATATTCATCTGCTCAACAGTGATATAAGGACACACGTTGGTTGCCATCAGTTTTTTTGGAGAACTAGGAGTATTTCATTCTCTTCATTAAAATAAGCCCAACACAAGCCAACATCATTTCTCTCGCCCTTAGAGTACGTGTATAAATCATAGTGGTTTAAGACTAGATTGCTGTCATCAAATTGCAATACTTATGCCACTGTAAAGGACTACCTTCATGATGATTTTGATTTTCTTTCACTTTAATATCTCCTTGAAGCTCTATAGAGCCCACGGTATCAAAAGGTGATAAAAGAATAAAATGAAACTGTTAAAGCAATGTCTGTAAATGTCTCTTTCCATCCATACAAGAGGAAAAAAAAAGCGTTATCACGACAATGCCATCTCTGTTTTTATTATACTCTGGATAATTTCAGGAATTTCACGTATAAGGTGAAAGAAATCATTTTACCACATTAGTTGCCAGTTCCGAGATATTTTACTAACAGGAAAAGAGCAGCAGTAAATTTATGATTACCCCACATCTCCATTATTTTCTACCGTGGCCTTTAAATCAAAGCCTTTCTGTCAGGCAGGAGGTAGGTGCTCCGGGGGAGAGGGAGGGAAGACCAAGGCAGGGCCAACCTCGGGAACACGCTTCCTCACTGGATGGTGCCGTGCCAAGGACCAGCACGGTTTAACCCCAGGGACTCACGGAAGCTTCCAGAAAAGCACCATTTTAAGGCCCAAATCAAATTTTTCAGGATGATGGATGAATAAATACAAAGAAAAACCAAATGGCAGCTTGCCAATATTGACAAGAAAAGGGAAGACTCCTTCCAGCCTAACCTCCAGCTTGGAAAATCAAGCCTATCAGTACAAGAAACATCCCACTGGGGCTGAAACTGGAAAGCCGGGCAGCAAATCACAGCAGATTTTCTTTTTTACTCAGCGACTTGCGGGTAAAACCACCCTGGTAGTGGCCATCGGGCTAATCCCCGCCCCCTTCCTACACACAACGTCCTCCAAACCTCTTGCGCTGCTGAGGAGCAAGGGCAGGGGCTGCAGATGACACATGCTGTGTCCTGTCCCTTTCTACACTGTTGCTTTCATCTGAGAAACGCAGTGAGATCCTCCTCTTCCTCCTCCTGAGGATCCCTGCTGCCTCCCATCCAGCAAAGAGCCAGGAGCATCTCCTGGATGCAAAATTTCCACTCGGCAGTGCTGCATGTTATAAACCTCATTTAAATTTCTTGCAAATCTGATCTCTTCTGTCTCATACAGCAGCAGAGACAGCTTTACTGCAGCTGATTTGTAGTCATTGCTCCACTGTACCAAAATGCTTTAAAAAAAGGTAAAAATTCACAAGTGATGTCACATTTGGAGCCTTTCAGCTTTCCCTTTCTTTCAGTGTCTTCCCCTTTGAAGACTATCAGCTAGGGCAGACTCCCAAATTTATTCTGTCAACTTGAATTCCATTTCACAAATTCCGCCCATCGCCCTTTCCTAACCAACTCTCTGTGCCTTGATGGATTCTTTCATTAACTTCCCAGCTCTTACCAAGGGATGGAACATGCTCTTGATGCAACTGGCAGTTCACAGCAAACAAACCGATGGCCTCCAGTGGGAACGTGCCTTCTGCATATTCAGCTGACGACATCCCCATCTGACATTATCAATAGAATCACAGAATCATCTCAGTTGGAAAAGACCTTGAAGCTCCTCCAGTCCAACCATGAACCTCACACTGACCGTTCTCAACTCCACCAGATCCCTCAGCGCTGGGTCAACCCGACTCTTCAACCCCTCCAGGGATGGGGACTCCCCCCCTGCCCTGGGCAGCCCATTCCAACGCCCAACAACCCCTTCTGCAAAGAAATACTTCCTAAGAGCCAGTCTGACCCTGCCCTGGCACAGCTTGAGGCCATTCCCTCTTGTCCTGGCGCTTGTTCCTTGGCTCAAGAGACTCATCCCCCCTCTCTGCACCCTCCTTTCAGGGAGTTGGAGAGGGCCATGAGGTCTCCCCTCAGCCTCCTCTTCTCCACACTAAACCCCCCCAGGTCCCTCAGCCGCTCCCCATCACACCTGTGCTCCAGACCCTGCACCAGCTCCGTTGCCCTTCTCTGGACACGCTCGAGTCATTCAATGGCCTTTTTGGAGTGAGGGGCCCAAAACTGAACCCAGTCATCAAGGTGTGGCCTCACCAGTGCCGACTACAGGGCTCTCTTATTTTTCAGTGTCGTTTTTTCCACCTACCCCAGCAACCTGACAGCTTTAAACTATTGTATCCATGTCTAAATCTTCTCCAGTACCTGAAGATGAACATGCAGTTCAATCCTGCTGCCTCTTTGCGGACAGCTGAGGTACAACGTGCTCTTTTCCTGAATACCAGGATTTTTTTGGACATCCACATGTAAAGCAGACACCCCACCTTTACCCCTGTTCATTTCTGTAGTCCTTCTGTAATAATCCTACATTTCCACCAAAGTATATCCAGTAATTAAGGTGGCACTGCTGGTATTCATCCAGCCTGATAGTGTGGTGATCTGATAAATAATTCCTCCAGCTCTCCGGGGTCATTATCATTTGTTAGAGCACAGCACAAACCTTCCGAGACCTTGTCATGCCCCAACTGAACCAAACCAGTCACCAGATATTTATTGACAGGGCCCAGAACTTAAACCTTTCCTCACCAGTCAGAGCAGCTCGTGGATGCTAAACTATTTGGCCAGATGAGCTGCTACATGAGACAGCTTTGCTAATGGTCTTTGCTGATATAGCTCCTCTGAAACAGAAAACATCTTTTACACATGAATTGCTCTAGTTTCAGGCAACTTGTAGCGAACAGGCTCTGGATACCAAACTCATTAGGGAAGTATGACATCTACTAAAGGGATCTGCGTGTAGTACAAAGACTGGTTCCTTTATTTTGCATCTTCTGGTGAAGTTTAGTCCTCTTTCCCTGGGGCTCAAAAATACTTTTTATTTCAAAAAACTCTCTTAAGCTTGGTTAGGACTTTCTTTTCTTATGAGAGGAGAGTAATGTCATTCTCTCGGGGTAAGTGTTTCCAGGGTGTAAATGATATCATTAAGGAAACTTTCAAGCCACCTCTCCTTTGCTCTGATCTGGGAAATTGGAGGGGCTGCAGTACACTCCAGGATAGCTTGCATGTCTACAGTTATTTAGCAAAAGCCCGTTTGTCAACTTTAATCAAAATCTGCAAATGTCATCTTTCAGATTTTAATTTAAAGCACCTCAGAGCCTGATGATCAGTTTTAGCAGAGCCAGTGTGGATGTCCCTTGCGTTGCATGTGTCATCAAAAGGTCTCGGGTGTTCAAAAAAGTAGCTAAGAGATAACAGGGCTAAGAAAAGCAGAAAAAGCCATTCCTCTACCTTGGCAGAAGGAAAAAGCAAGCAGGATGTGTTAAAGCCCTAGCAAGAGCCCCAGAGATAAGCTCGCCTCGCCGTGCTCCCATTGACTTCGCCATTGGCTCCCCCAAAGCCAGGCTTCCCCGTACCAAGCCGTGGCCTCAGTGGGAGATGCCATGGGAATGGCATTGATTTCCACTCCTTGCTGACATTTAAGTTACGCTGGGCTTTGGTCGTGGGGGCAGGCGAAGTGGAACAATAACCCCTGCAAGCCACACATGATTAGGGACCTCAACAGAAAAGAAAATTATAAGCTACATTTCGGCAGGGAACAAAGGAAGAAACTCAAATCTAAACCCTTCTGAATGACCAAATATGATTTTTTTTCCCAGGACATTTCATTTTATATGAAACATCAAAGAGTGCGTAGGTTGGTAATTAAGAACATAAACCAACGAGGAGATGGTGCCCCAGTAACAATGTGGGAATTGCAGGTATCTGACACCGCTCCCTAGTTTGGAAATAACACCTATTGAAAACAAGAAAGATATAAATGAGGATTTCAGTATGAAGCTTTAGACACATTAATATCTAAACACTTATTTCAAACTGTGTTTTTCTTTCAAACACGCACACGTCCACCTCTCTCAAATCCTTTCTTAAATAATAAAATGCATTTAGATCCACCAGTAGGAAACACTTTGCTTTGTTACTCTGGAAATTTCTCTCAAAGAAACAAGAGGCCACCACCACCGCAGTCGTCCAGACCCCCGGCAGCAGTAATGGGGAGATGCAGCTCCTCGCAGCCCACCCCAGGACCATGGCAGGAGCTCACACCACCACGTTCCGAAGTCAATCCAAGTCTATTCTCCAAGCAGCACTCTTGGCATTTATTATGAAAAGCTGGAGAACAACGACCACGTTGCTTCAACAAGAAGCACAGAGCTCTCCACGGAGAAATAACGACAGCAGCGTGAACATCAGCGGCCGTACTGCACTGCGGAATCTCTGCAGTCAACTTGTGTGATGGGGTTAACGGACAGCTAAAAGCTAGACCTGCGGCGTCAACCATAATAACCCTCATTTTAAAAGAAAAGAAGACCCCAAACATACCAAAAAATCCTACCCGACAAACTACAGAGAGATCAAAATACGTAGGTTTTTGCCCCCAAAAAGCACAGAAGCAAGCTGTCACTGAAGGCAGCAGTCACCCTGGGTGAAGGACAGCTTTTGGCCTTTCGCTGGGCTGCCAGCCACAACTTGCAAGGTTTTGGGAGTGTTTTTTTCAGTCAGAGCAACCCCAACACAGGAGAAGAGAGAGTGTAACGGTGCCCCGCGTCACCCAATGCATCCCCCATCCTCACCCGGCAGGTCCACCTCATAGCTGAAGAGCAGGACAACACCCATGTAGCTTCGCTTCCTTTATTGCCACAGGGAAAGTTCACGCCTAACTGCAGCAGTGATCACCTTCCAAGTCACTAAACCCACTTTACAGAGAAATAACAACCAGCCACAGAGGGTTTTAAAGCTCTTTTCTGCTTTGAGCAGGACTTAAGACGTACACTAAGTGCCAGGGAGCCCTGGGACAAAAAGCTTCCGTTGCTCTGTTGCAAGCTCCCTTCTGGCCTTTTCCATCCAAACACATCACCTTCCTAAGTAACAGGTGTAAACAGAGATAGGTATATAATAGCATAAAAGGCATTTTTCTCCTCATTCCTGGATGTTTACTGAATTCTAACAGCAGTGAGATTATCGTGTCCGATGCTCCAGTCTTTTTATCTTCAGGCACTAACATCTTGGCCACACTCTCTGTTTTGCCTCCTGCTGACCAACATTCATCTGTGATGTTCATTGTGATGCCGTTGGGAACGGGCATCACAGGTAAATTTGTCTAAGAGCATCATCTATGAGAGATTTTTCCTTTGGTTTTTATCTGCATGACACCACAATCCGTAATTCAGTATCTTCCCACAAACAAGATTATTATTCATAAGCATCATTTCTTTCCCCCAGAAGTGTGCAAAAGTTAATTAACCCTAGCAAAAAACAGCACAAAATTTATTAGAAACGTAAAGCAAAGAATCATGCCTACCCCTCAGCCAAAAAACATTCCTCTCAACCCCTTTTCTCCTGCTTTTTTTCCTCAATTCTCCTGTATTTCGATCACCACAGACCAGATTCAGAAGAAAACCACCAGTGAAGTACGTGTCTCTCTTGCTCTTTGCTGGGGCTGAGCCCATCTTCTTCCAGCAGAACCATCTCCTGATGGTCCCTACTGGCAGCAGGGACATCTTGAAAATCCTCTAAGGAATCCTAGCTTTTTTTTTCTTTTCTAAATAAACCCTCAATGAACAACAACAAAGCAGCCCTCAGCACAAAAGCAGTGAGTGCCCTCTTCACCAAATCAGTTTTTGCTTATATCTCTACACGAAACAGCCTCTTCGATTCAACAAGCTTTGGATGACCACCAGAACGACGAGCAGAAACAGATCCTGCATTTCTTTAACATTTATCTTCTGAAGACGACTGCAATGGATTGTGGATTGCGAAGCTCCTCGCTCTACTAGACATTTGCAAAGGCACGTCAAGGTTGAAACGGATAATCCTTTGTTAAACCTTGAAAATACTCAATAAATTAACACAAAGAGGCAAAATAGATGTAGAATGAAAGTGGAATTAGAATGAAAGGTGGAACTAGAATGAAAACCAATACAAGTGGGATTCTGTGGGTTTCATAACTCCATCCCAACCTGTTTTACAAAACAGTAACACAGCTCTGTTAGTCCTTTTCTTTTAAGCAAAAAAACCAAAGGAGGACAAGGTTATTTTTTTTTTTTTGTAGAATTGGAAACCATGGTCAATGAAGAATAAATATTCAAGTGCTAATGGCTGATGTGGACCATAAAGCATAGGTCTCATTTTTAAGTGCAGGTTATCAGCTTTCATACAGAGGGGACGGGATTCTCGTGACATGGCTTATTCAAGCCACGTTATATTTCTAACAAGTTTATTCTAACCCCTGCAGAAGTTGTGCATTTGACATAGAATCACTTAATGGAAGTACCATGCTCTGAGCTATGCAGAAAGCCAGATGATTAAATGCTTCTCCTGACCTTAAATTTCCATGTGTTTATGAGATATGTCCTTGATAAAGATAATGGAGCCTGCCACTGACAATCCATTCTGCAAGTATTCTCAGTACTCATCCAAAGAGAAAGGCATTAATTTACAAATAAATAACGCAGGAAATTATGGTTTAATACCAAGCGTCTCCTTCATCTTGAAAAAACATCTAGTAGGTTTACAGTATGGTAAAATGGCCCAAACAGTTGCAGTGACTCTACTTACCGCAATTAACCGCGTAGAAGAAAATTGGGATTTCAGCGGTTTCACCTCCCGCGTCACAAGTGGGAGCCCCAGACCCAGCTCCTGCAAAACAGACCCCCCTGCCTCGGCCCGTTGTGTTTAACAACCTTTCCAATCATTTATTGATGGCTTCCTTTCAATAACCAAATATTAAATTAATGATTATTTGGAGCATTTCTAGTGTCTGTCACGGGGTTCTCACGATGCCAAGGAAAACCCTTGGGGAAGCTGATTTACTATAGCGCAGGTTTGGACTAGACTTGCCAAGAACATCAATTTAATGTCTTTTTAGATAAATATCAAGTCCAACACCATACATATTCATCTTGTGTCTTAGTTTCTCCATCCAAGTTTCAAATATAAGCTCCAAAGGCCGGCATCTCGGCTTTTCACCAGCTCACTGCCTCCTGGCAACCATTTCAGCTCTGTAACCACCTCAAATGAACCCTGGATTATGGGGTGGTTTCCAAGTCACACCCCCTCACACGCGTGCATCTGTTATACAAATCATAAACCACCCATGGCGACGCAATTATTTTTTTTTTTGCGACAATAAATGTCATTTTTTCTTTGCTGAGTCTAAGGAGTCTTTTCTTGGGCTCTCAGCTGGAATGAATAGATAATAGTAGCTTTGACACATCAAACCACGTGCCTCGCGCAAGGGGGGAACAAGAGTGCATCGGCACACCGTCGGTATGGACCCGAGTTTAATTTCTGCACTCAAATTCTTCACGGCAATGAGCTGTAGCCCCTCTGTTATTATGTAATGCCGCAGATTAAGGCACGATCTAAATTAGAATTAGCTGCTTGGGTAGAGCCGAGCTTATTCTCATGGCTATGGCTGTCCCCTACGTCAGCGTTACCGACTATATGGATCTATAGGACACGTTTAGGTTCAATCCTGAAAGGAATCATGTGCCTGTCTTTCAAACTAGAGGTAAAATGTCACGACAAACAAGAAAAATCACACTGTTCAGGCACGGGGTGATTGTACGCAGGCTTCCTCTATGTGAGTGTATTAGGAATTAAATCCATCAATGATAGACATAAATAAAAAGGAAATTACTATCAGAAAAGAATAAATATGGGGGGAAATGGAGATAAATGCATACTGGCAGCTTTAGACTGATGGCAGTCATTAAGACAAGTCACTCAGTCTGCAAATTGGTCTTTTTTCCCCCCAAAGAGCAATTCTATTAATAATAATAATAATACGACTACTAAGAATAAAAAACTCACTGAGAATTATAAATGCAACAGGGCTATAATTATTACAGCTACAACTATCACAATATATAAAAATACATCTATTTATGCATACAGCATGGACAACTTTATAGCATCTTTACAAAACCAGAACACCAATTAAAGAACTCTAATCTGTAGATACATAAAATTAAACCATCCTCTTACTATTCTATAGCATCCCGCCTTGCTTATTTTTCTAGGACAAAAATTTCACACTTGCCATTAACAGCTGTGGGTCACTGGGGGAAAAGTCTGTATGTTTTAAGAAGAATTAAATACACTGAGGAGGAGAAATACTGCCTATATGAAGGTTAAGGAAACGCTTCTATTTTTTCCTAGGAGAATCACGCACAAGGATAAAGTTTTTTTCAGAAGGCAATACTTACCTCCTCTCTTCACGTTTCTCCATAAGAACTCCAAATTCCAGACAACTTTGCTACTCAGAGTCTTGCCCTTTCGTAAAAGAGCCTAAACTTATGCTGGGAATCTTTGGCCACACACTCGTATCACGACACTAAATTCTTCATCAAAACTACCAAAGACGAAAGGTTAATGGGTCGCAGCTTCTCATTGCTGGAAAACTTTAATTACCATACACATTGTAAACTCAAAGCTTTCCTCTGCCTGATATTTTCTTCCCTTTGAGTTGTATGCTGGGGATATCGCTGGTAAAAAGGAGATGAATATATTTACAGCCATCCTTCAATTCCATATCCTGTATCTGTTTCGCTTGGTTGTATGTCAGAGTCAAAGATAGCTGAATATTTGCACAGTAAAATGCCTCGCAGCCCAGGGCACAGCAGGAATCCCTAGCTCAGGCAGTCTGATCTCCAAGTTGAGAACCCGACTGACTGTGGCCCTAAATTTGGAAGCTGATATAGAGAAGATACGTCGTCTTTTCTTCAAACGTGACAAAGCATGATCCAAGACTTTTCTCGGTGTGTTGCAGAGCTGTCGATCACTTGACTGAACACCCTACATTTTCATGACAATGGCAAAATACACTAGAGCACCAATTTCTCAACTATGAAACAGCAGAACAAGAGATAATTAATTTACATTTACTCAAGGATAAAACTTTTGCTAATAAAATTAAGGCTTACACTCTTGAACACAACGTATGCTTCTTTCAAGCCTCTGCTTTCAACTGGGAAGGAACCAGTTATCTCCAAAAAAGCACTGGTCAAAGCCTGAGCTCTGTCAAACTAGCAAAAATCATGGCTATAGTTAAAAGAAAATATTTAACACCACTAAGATTCAGCTACAAGCCCTAAAAACTGGTTTTCAGCAGGATAGCATCTAAGTCTGTTACTGGATTAGACTCAAATTTAAGATTCAGAGTAGCTCCTATTCAAAGTAACGGGGAATTCTCAAGGCATGCAGACCCAAAATTTTAATTCATCTATGAAGTCCAAGACCTCTTTATTTTTAAGAGACCATGATTATTTACTCTAAAGGGAAAAATAAATATTGAGACTGACTTGAATTCTAACTGATAGCTGTTTTCCATCTATCCAGATCACTGTGACATCCAAAAGAACATTTTATTCTTTCTCTGTAGAACTTCAATTTAAATTAAAAAAAGAAAACTAAACAGAGTATTACAAAATATCCAGAAGAGTTTCAATGCATATTTTTCTTATCTAAAACAGAGCCTACTGAAAAATATATCATAGTAGAAGCTGTAGGAAGCACACGCCATGAGTAAGAATAAGCTAAATCCAGCTTAAAACACAGCACTTGCTTGACACAGTCTGGTGCTGAGCGTTAGTCTTCACTATTTTTTAGCCTTAAAACATACTTCCCCCCATAGTCTTTACATACTAAGCATCCTCTGATAAAAATGTGGGGGGAAAAATACTAAAAATAAAGAAAACCAGCAGCAGCTTTGATCTTCAATATGATCATTTCTTTAATAAATCCCTGATACGGACTCAAAGGAAAAGTCAACAAATGATGTGAAAGAAAAAATAAGGCATGGGCTTAGCTTGTTCTGTTGGCAGGCAGGTTTTTGGGTGGGCTTTTTGAGACATTTTTTCCACCTTTCACATGTTGGAACAAGAGAATTATACCTGACTGGAAAGGCTTGGAAACCTAAAAGCATTGTCTGCAGGCCAATTTTTGGAAAAAAATGGTTAAAATAAATTACAAGTATGGGGTTTTTTTGCAGGTCATAGATGAACGGAGATTATTTTTGCATATCTGCAAGAGCAAAATACTCCAGGCATGCAGACGAATACGAAAAGGAGAAATCTGAACTTCAGTTTTTGATAGGACAGAGGATCAACTGCAGTGCTAAGAAAGAAGCTCACCACATCCAGACACACACGCAACAAGAAAATATTTTATAATGGAGTTGTTTTCGCATTCAGTAACTGCACGGACTGTTGCACGTTGTTCCCTTTTCTCTTCCTGGGCTCCAGGTGGCTGAAACAGAAACAAGGCGAGAGCAGAGCTGAAGCAACCTCCTCCTCCTCCACAGGGAAGCGTCAGGAAACTGCTCACCCCCAGTTCCAAAACAACCTCCCGTACAACACGGTCTCTGCCGATGCTGACAGCCCAGGCTGAGTCAAAGCTCATTCCTGTCCCTGTTATCAAACAGGAGCTCCCTACAAATTATCCACGAGATCAAACCCCAAGCAGAGGAGAAGCTATCGAGTCCTCGGGCACACGCGGGGCCTATGTCAGCACCCACGACTTCTGGTTTTGAGGGAAATGTGTTTGGTCTTTTTTTTTTTTTTTTGCAAAGACTAAAGGCACTGCAGGAAGAGCAGAGTAGCTGGTACTTGCTGTCATTTACCACACGGCTCTGCAGCACTCTGAAAACAGAAGTTACTGATCCATCTGAATTCCTGAATGATTTAGGCTCTGCCTTCTAAGAGGATGTCTACAGTTTTAACTAGAAAATGGCATAAAACGAGTAACTTCCAATACATCGGAATAAATAAAGGATACTAAACTGACCCTGAGCCGTAGGGTATCTTGCAATATCCTGATGAATTTAATTCCATAAGAAAGCATAGTAAAATATGTTGCTAGAGAAAGTTTAAGGTAAGCTGTGTGGTACAGACCAAATGTTTTATTCCTCAGTAATTCCAGCAAGCGTGAGCTTGCACAAAAGACACACTGATTGAAAAAAAACAACAACTACATTCTCTTTTCCTCCAGCGGTATACTACAGCTATTCCTTAAAAGAAAAATAAAACAAAAAGCCCAATAACATCAACTCAAAACCAAAAGCTCAAATCCAACACCCAAGACGTGCTTTTAAAAACAAAACATATGCCCTTCTTTTTAGCTTTCTCTAAAATTTGAGCATGTTTGCAGAGAGCATTAGTCTTCTGGAAGCAGAGAAAAAAAATAAGCAAACAAAATGCTAGGAACACCGGAGAAACATTATTCTGAACATTCAGGAATAACTCCAGCTTGAGTCAGACCCAAAACCTCATCTTGCAATATCAAAGAGCTCGCAAAGACAAATACCCTTCCCTTGGGTGCATTATCCAACATAATACCTAAAATCAGAAGAATCCTTTTGTCAGTATTAGGTCTCAACAGGAAGGGACATAACGTCCCCTCAGCTGGAACATCCCGATTACCGTTCATAAATTCATACAGCATAACAGTCATTTTGAAAGGAGTAGTTGTCGTGCGAGTAAAATCACCCACAGACCCTGAAAAACATCTTTTCATGATACTTTGCTCTTCTGTAGTGTTTTGTGAGACTCTACGTGCATATTTAGAAAATGATCAGGCAGTACAGCTCAGAAAGTCCCATCGATTTTCCTGTGAGTTCCTAGAATGAGGCAGCAATAGATCTTCATCTCATACGTTAAAATCTAGATAAGCCCTGACAACATATCATAGGCAGAATTTCAATTTGAAGCCCTGTCATACATAAGCAATATGCTGATTGCTCCAACCAACAATTTCTATGCCTTCATTGATCAAGATGCTGAACTAGACCATAATTTGTCAGTTGATGCTATGCAAACTAGACTGTAAACACTAATTTTCTTCACTGTCCCACAAAGATATATCAAGTGTAGCTCCAACATCCCTACCTACAGTACAAGGACTGCTCTCTTCCTAAAAATGGGCTCTCAGATTTGTTTTCCATCACACCCATCATCAGAAATTGATTTATGCCCAGCAGAGATGGGTGTTGTGTCCCAAGGGCCACGGCAACCCTCCAGGTCCCAACAGCAAACCACCACAACGAGACGCAACCCAACTGGAGAGCCCACGTCTACCACAGAAGCGAGCAAACCTCCGGTTTCCACCGACTCCGGCAACACCATCCCTCAGGCCGACCACTGGGTTGTAAACTGTCAGCTACTGTCCAAACATCCTCATCGTGCTGTTTCTCTCATTTTAACCCTCAGACTGAAGCTACTTCAGAAGTTTTCAAAAACTTTTCCAACACCTTTGTTCAAGTAATTCCCCATTTTTCAGACCCAACGTGCAATCTCTCAAAGGAAGGAAAAGAATCACTTAAAAGATGAAAAACTAGACCACAGACACGGTATCTTTATCTGCTCCATCCAGTTTTACGCTATTTCTTTGTGTTAACTTCCGTGCTCCCTAGTACATATCACAAAACAATTACGTTTAGCTCTAGAAACATTTATTTTTAATCATTCCTTATCAAGCCAGATGAGAGAAAACACATATCCTTGGGGACACATCATAATTTAATTCAACGTATTAACAAATCTTTCCCTTATATACTGTCATCTTAGGACAAATCTTTCACAGTAAAGGAAAAAAACAAATAGAAGATTTAAAGCCACGAAGTCAGAGTTGGTATCTTTTAAAGGAGCATTCATCCCCAGAGAAGATCCTGGGATTACTTACAGCAGACCCTGCATCGTAAACCAGATTATCTGGCCACTTCTTTAGGATTCCAAGTAGTCAGTAGATAAAAGTAACCACACTGCGTAAATGCAAAGAAGCCAAAAGAAGAATAGATGTTTTGCAAGAAATATGAGACTAAAGGGGAACCACTAGATCACTTAAAATTTATTAAAAAAAAACCCACACACACAAAAAACCACAAAACACTGAAAATCCACGCCCTGAAATTTTCTTGCTTTGTTTGATTCCAATGGGAAAAGAACATACACTACACTGATAGCAGTGACTGAATAATAAATACCAATACAGCTTAAAACAAGATTCAAACCCAAATTCAGTCTGATTGACCTCTTTGTTAGCATGGTTTCATACCCGGGTTGTCCTAACCCAAAAAACTACTAATTTCTAAAGCAGAGAAAGATGATGTGAGAATAAAAGGACATGTAAAAGAATTTATGACAGTCAAAAGATCCAACATATAAAGCTTGCCGCAAGGGCTCAGAACATACGCCCTCGCCCTCTGTGTCCTCATCCTCTGTCTTAACAGCCTGGCCGCTTTCCTTAGCTTGTCTTTTTATTATCTCAAAAAGAGTTCTCCATGTCAGTAAGAGTTCTGCTGCAACCTGATTCCCTTGTGTTGCACACTCCCATAATCTTACTCCTGCTTTATCACATGTCAGAACAGTGAATAGAGTAACCACAACTGCCACCCACTTTAGAATTCTCTTCAAAGCATGCGAGTTAACATGCAACTTATATTTTTCTTCCAAGGGTATTAACCTACCCATCGCTTCCCCACAGCTCACCTTGCTCACACTGCAACCGTGATTGATGCCGCCTCCTGCTTCCTTCCAGCAGCTCTTAAGTTCTGTGGGGTTTGCCACCGGAGTGATCCAAGCTGATCACACTTATCACCGCCTCACACGGGACACCATTTGTGGCAACTGAGGCAAGAACTCTCCATTGAAGTGCCGAAGGAAAATCCTTTCTTATTAAAATGGTACATACTTCTGCTCTCTCTACCTTAGCTCTTCCTTCATGATAAGCAAATCAGCAGCTAGACGGTCATCAACACTCTTATCCCACAAACAGTTCCGCATCACACAGGCAGTCTCGGTGCTGCCATTTTCTTCGCCACACTAGCACAGCTCGGTATCTCTCTTCCAAGGCCTGTTTCTCCTCCAAACCTTGCTGCTTCTCCGGGCCGGCGCTTCTCCAAGCCAGCACAGGACAGAGCTCCTGCCTGGCTCTCCAAGCAGAGTTCTTCTGGGCAGAGCTCTCCACCTTTGCTGAGCTCCCTGAACAGAGCTCTCTGGCTGAGCTGACCAGCTGATGTCCATTTGGCTCTTAAGTACTGAATCTCCCACAGCTGTGCAGGACAGACAGGCCAATGCCGACTTGCCTCTTAACCATTTACCAGTAACACATGACTCAACTCTTAACATATTGAATCTCCCACAGCTGCGCAGAGCTGACACTCCCACAACTCCCCCCCAAAATAGTCCCCCCCAAATACTCCCCGAACACCCCTCCTTGCTTAAGACACCCCAGTACTTCCATTAAAAATTACTCTGCCTTTACTTACCCCTCCTTACTCACCACCCTTTACTTGCACCCCCTTTACTCACCCCACCTTACTCACCACTGTTTACTTAGCCCCCTTTGCTCAGCCCTGCTTACTCTCACTGTTTACTCACAATCCCTTTACTCACCCAAAGGGTCCCAGAGAGGGTGAGCTGAACAGGGGGGAGGATGGGGAGAGGGAGATACAGGAGACTGGGGGGGGGGGGGCGGGCATGAGTGAGATTACGGGATAGAGGCAGGAAAAGAAGGAGGGAGGGAAATAGGAAGGCAGGGATATGGAGCGGCACGTGCACGCACGGAGAGGAAAAGGACACCAGAAAACAGGCCAGAGAAATTGTGGGCAAAAACAGACTGATGCCATTCAGCACAAAGAACTGGAAAAGGAAAAAAAACAGTGCTAGGTTACAGGAGAGAGACAGAGGATGAAAAAAAGGAAGGAGAGGGAACAGGACAAAAGCATTTAGGAAAAAAAAAAAAAAGGGAGAGCTAGAAGACAGACCCTTCTTTCTCCTTCTCTCCTCCCTTCCTCTTCTGCAGCTCCAGTCGCTTAGCTGTCCTCCCCCTAAAAGAATACGCGGGTGTCTCTCAGCTCTTACAAGACCAGGCTTCCTATATACATGGCCTCACTTGCTGGTGCACCGTGCAGCCGTACCACACCTGGGGTGATGCACACAGACCCTGGGTGCACGTTGGCCGTCTGGCCTGCTACGGACTGTGAAGAGGGCTCCTTCCTCACCCAGAGAGGCAGGCTCACTCTTCCTGCAGTGGGAGGCAGCTGCTGCGCAAATAGCCTTGATTTTCTTCTTCTTTCCCTTTCTCGGGCCTCTCCAGCTTCAGCCGTGGCAGCTCCTCTCCAGACATTTGACCCCGGTTACCATTGAACCCTTGGCCTTTGATGCCAGGAGTCCCAAGGGGACACAGAGGGCAGAAAAGAGTGGAGAACGAAAAGGGGGGTGAGGCCAGAGGGCAAGTAAAGGGCAGCTACTTGTGGAGTGGCGGAAACTGGTGGAGTGCCAAAAGGGGTGGGAGACAGAAAAAGGCTGGGTGGGCAAAAAAGGCTCAGAAGCTCAAAGAGCACGTAAAGGCCCAGATAAAGGGGGGGACAAAAAGGGAGGCTGGAAGGGAAATAGAGACCAGAAAAAAGTGGAGGCTGAAAGGGGGTGGGAGGCCGGAGACAAGTAGAGGCCAGAAAAAAGTGGAGGCCGAAAAGGGGTGGGAGGCCAAAACGGGGTGGGAGGCCGGAGGGAAGTAGAGGCCAGAAAAAAGTGGAGGCCGAAAAGGGGTGGGAGGCCAAAATGGGGTGGGAGGCTGGAGGGAGGTAGAGGCCAGAAAAAAGTGGAGGCCGAAGGGAAGTAGAGGCCAGAAAAAAGTGGAGGCCGAAAAGGGGTGGGAGGCCGGAGAGAAGTAGAGGCCAGAAAAAAGTGGAGGCTGAAAAGGGGTGGGAGGCCAAAACAGGGTGGGAGGCCGGAGGGAAGTAGAGGCCAGAAAAAAGTGGAGGCTGAAAGGGGGTGGGAGGCCGGAGAGAAGTAGAGGCCAGAAAAAAGTGGAGGCTGAAAAGGGGTGGGAGGCCAGAGAGAAGTAGAGGCCAGAAAAAAGTGGAGGCTGAAAAGGGGTGGGAGGCCAAAACGGGGTGGGAGGCCAGAGGGAAGTAGAGGCCAGGAAAAAGTGGAGGCCGAAAAAGGGTGGGAGGCCAGAGGGAAGTAGAGGCCAGAATAAAGTGGAGGCTGAAAAGGGGTGGGAGGCCGGAGGGAAGTAGAGGCCAGAAAAAAGTGGAGGCTGAAAAGGGGTGGGAGGCCAGAGGGAAGTAGAGGCCAGAAAAAGGTGGAAGCCAAAAAGGGGTGGGAGGCTGGAGGGAAGTAGAGGCCAGAAAAAAGTGGAGCCGGAAAGGGGTGGGAGGCTGAAACCAGGTGGGAGGCTGGACCAAAGTAGAGGCCAAAACGGGGTGGGAGGCCAGAAGGAAGTAGAGACCAGAAAAAAGTGGAGGCTGAAAAGGGGTGGGAGGCCAGAAAAAAGTGGAGGCTGAAACAGGGTGGGAGTCCAGAGGGAAGTAGAGGCCAAAAAAAGGTGGGAGGCCAGAGGAAGTAGAGGCCCAAAAAAATAGAGACCAAAACAGGGTGGAAGGCCAAAAAGGGGTGGGAGGCAGCAGGGAAGTAGAGGTTAGAAGAAAGTGGAGTACCTCGGTGGGGGGGAGTGTTTCAGGGGGGAACTATTTTGGGGGGGACTGTTTCAAGGGGAGTATTTCAGGGAGACGAATTTGGGGGGAATATTTCATAGGGACTATTTCGTGGGGAAGGATTTCAGAGGGAGTATTCGGGTTAAAGTATTTCTGGAGGAAGCGTTTCTGGGGAGACTATTTTGGGGGGACTATTTCAGGGGGACGATTTGGGGGGGGGAGTATTTCAGGGGGAGAATGTTTCAGGGGGAAGTCTTTCATGGGAGATTATTTCACAGGGAATATTTTGGAGGGATTATTTCAAAGGGAGTCTCTCGGGGCGCACTATTTCGGGTGGGGAGTGTTACAGGAGAGACTATTTCTGTGGGGACTCTGAAATGGGGTGGGAGGCTGGAGGGAAGTAGAGGCCAAAACATGGTGGGAGGCCGGAGGGAAGTAGAGGCCAGAAAAAAGTGGAGGCTGACACAGGGTGGGAGTCCAGAGGGAAGCAGAGGCCAAAAAAAGGTGGGAGGCCAGCAGAAGTAGAGGCCAAAAAAAATGGAGACCAAAACAGCGTGGAAGGCCAAAAAAGGGTGGGAGGCAGCAGAGAAGTAGAGGTTAGAAGAAAGTGGAGTACTTTGGGGGGGGGGAACTATTTCAGGGGGGAACTATTTCAGGGGGGAACTATTTCAGGGGGGAACTATTTCAGGGGGGAACTATTTCAGGGGGGAACTATTTCAGGGGGGAACTATTTCAGGGGGGAACTATTTCAGGGGGGAACTATTTCAGGGGGGAACTATTTCAGGGGGGAACTATTTCAGGGGGGAACTATTTCAGGGGGGAACTATTTCAGGGGGGAACTATTTCAGGGGGGACGGATTTCGGAGGGAGTATTCGAGTGGAAGCATTTCTGGAGGAAGCGTTTCCGGGGAGACTATTTTGGGGGGACTATTTGAGGAGGTGGAGTGTTATGGGAAGGCCTATTTTGGGGAGACTATTTCAGGGGGACTATTTTGGGGTGGGAGTATTTCAGGGGGGGAATGTTTCAGGGGGAAGCCTTTTGTGGGAGATTATTTCACGGGGAATATTTTGGAAGGATTATTTCAAAGGGAGTCCCATTTCAGGGCGCCCCATTTCGGGTGGGGAGTGTTACAGGAGAGACTATTTCTAGGGGACTATTTCTGTGGGGACTCTGAAATGGGGTGGGAGGCTGGAAGGAAGTAGAGGCCAAAACATAGTGGGAGGCTGGAGGGAAGTAGAGGCCAGAAAAAAGTGGAGGCCAAAATGTGGTTGGAGGCCAGGGGGAAGTAGAGGTTAGAAAAAAAGGGAAACCTAAAAAAGGTGGGAGGACCACGTGAAGTAGAGGCCAGAAAAAAGAGGAGGCCAAAACAGGGTGGGAGGCCGAAGTAACGGGGTGGGAAGCCAGAGGGCCAATATGGGCCAGAAAAAAGTAGGTGCCAAAAAGGGATGTGCTGTCTGGCGAGCGTTAGAGTTGGAAAAGGGATGGGAAGCCAAAAAGGGGTGGGAGAACGTGGTGGAAGTAGAGATGGAGGAATCACTAACAAAGAATGAAGAGTCCTGCAGACACACTTTGGAAGAAAAAAAAAGGTCAGGGATCAAGATGGAGGAGGAGAGATAATCGTGAGTGGAGAATAGAAAAAACAGAGAGAGAGAGAGGAATCAAACGTGGGGGGAAAGGAAGGTGGGAAGGAGGGAGAGCAAGAGATGGTCAAGGTGGCAGAGGGATTGAGGGGATGAGAGAGGGAGAAAGGGAGAGGGATCAGGACAAAGAGCGGGAGAAAGGAAAGACCAGGATGGGCTACAAGGTGAAGGGGAAAAGGCCACGGAGCAGGACACATTGTCTAATCCTAGCAATGGCACATGGAACTGGGCACGGGGTTATACTGGGAAACAACGTCACAGAGCGTGGTACGGAGCTCTACAGGCAAAATGTTCAGGAGAGGATGGAGGACAGAGAGGAGAAAAGGGACAGGGAGTGAGGCAGGGACAGAGAAAGAAAAAGCAGCAACCGAGAGATGAGAAGAGGGACAGGACCGAGGCAGAGAGGTGGAGAAAAACCGCCAAGCCAGCGATGGGTAGCAGGCCAGAGGCATCAGGAAAGAGAGGAAGCAGGACAAAGGCATCTAGAAGAGAGGTGAGGGACAGGGAGCCAGAGAGCAGGAGACGACTGCGGAAGGGAGAGGGACACAGAGGAGGATGCTGGCCTGGAACCAACAAGAGCAACAGCGAGAAGGACAGAGAGGTGGAGTGTGGGAAAAGACAGGAACAGAGAACAAGACAGATGAAGCAATCAATAGTCGAGACAGGGAGCAACACAAAGGATCCGAGAGAGGGCAAGGTGAGCAGGGGGGAGGACGGGGACAGGGAGATATAGAAGCGGTGGGGGGGCATGAGCGAGATTACGGGATAGAGGCAGGAAGGAGGGAAATAGCAAGGCAGGGATACGGAGCGGCACAGGCAGGCACGGAGAGGAAAAGAACGCCAGGGAACAGGCCAGAGAAATTGTGGGCAAGAAGAGACCGATGCCAATCAGGACAAAGACTCTTTTCTCTGGCCTCTACTTCCCTCCAGCCTCCCACCCCGTTTTGGCCTCCCACCCCATTTCAGGCTTCTTGCCTCACTTTTACCCACGGATCGTCCCCAGCTAAGGGAGGACACAGGCCAGATTCTCTTTCAGCATTTACAGTATCAGGGTCTAAACGATTATGATGGCCAAAAGATCCAGCATATAAAGCTTGCCGCAGGGGCTCAGAACATACGTCCTCGCCCTCTGTGTCCTCATCCTCTGTCTTAACAGACTGGCCGCGTTCCTTATCTTGTCTTTTTATTATCTCAAAAAGACTTCTTCATATCAGTAAGAGTTCTGCTGCAACCTGATTCCCTCGCGTTACACAGTCCCATAATCTTACTCCTGCTTTATCACATGTCAGAACAGTGAATAGAGTAACCACAACTGCTACCCACTTCAGAATTCTCTTCAAGGCATGCGAGTTAACATGCAACTTATATTTTTCCTCCGAGGGTATTAACCTACCCATCGCTTCCCCACAGCTCACCTTGCTCACACTGCAACCGTGATTGATGCCGCCTCCTGCTTCCTTCCAGCAGCTCTTAAGTTCTGTGGGGTTTGCCACCGGAGTGATCCAAGCTGATCACACTTATCACCGCCTCACACGGGGCACCATTTGTGGCAGCTGAGGCACAGACTCTCCATTGAAGTGCCGAAGGAATGATTCAAGTTACCTGAACAATTAAATTTGCAGTGACACCCTAAACTTGCTTTTCAACTTCCCCAAATGAAATACGTTTCCAAGAAGGAGCTGAAGCCACAGAGGCTGGAAGTGGTTTGAAAAGTCTGAAAGAAGCCAGAAGAACAACTACAGAAAGTAACTGAGTGCCCCGGTGCCTTATTGCAACAAAGGGACAAAGTAGGATATTTTGGGGCTGAACAATGCAGATGGAAACATCACTGTGCAGAACGCTGGACGCAATTTAATTTGAGAGATGGAGACAACCTATTGTAATTAAACAAAGATGAGAATAACACAGCCCAAGCAATGACCTAGGTAGGTGGTTTGGACAATTGCCTTTGGATTTGGCTCCTGCCTTTGGGCTTAACTAGAGGAAAAAGCATGTTCAGATGATGTTAATTAGCACCATATTGCTGGAGATTTGGTCATGTTTCACACTAACCACTTAAAAAGCAGCAGGAAGCCAAATTCTGAAACCACATCAAAATTAAATTCCCACTGGATTAGCTGTTTAGATCAAAGACAACAAAGGTCAGAACTCAAGGGTTTAAAGGTAGGAAAACCATTATTTTTTTAATCACAAAGAAAATCCTTTCAAGAAAATATGTAGGACATGATCTTATTTTCTTTTCATAGGCTTTTTTTGGAAGAGGGAAAAATAATCTACATGGTGGATTAGAAAAAAATCTTTAGGATTGCCAATTTTTTTTTTTTTTTTTAATATAGCACTCCCGCTGATCCGAAAGAGTAAGATCTAGTCATTTCTAGGGCAGCCATAAGGAATACACACATGGTGGAAGTTATTTGCCAGCTTCTCGAGCTTTCGTCTGTTCATTTCCTTCTCAAGAGCAGCCCAGAAAATGCACATGGTGCCATGTATCCATGTGGCAGGGGACCGATATTCAACACGTTCGCAATTTCATCCATAGTGACAACATCGTCCCGTTTGCATGATTCCCTCCTCCTCTGGGGAAAGAGGAGTTGATCCATGCCATACACTGCTGACGCTCGTGTCAGTTCCTCCCGGGCATCTAGATAATTCTCTGGTTCAGCCTGAGAAGCTTTCTGCAATTTAGAAACTCAGGAATGTGTTAACGGCAGCCCCTGCTCATGCCTTCCATCCTCCTGCATGGCCCACTCTAAAGCTTGAAGGCTCTCCAGTCTCACAAGTTTATCTTTATTCCCACATTGGTGGACTGGAGTGGACCTCCAACTGGTTTTGGAGGAAAGAGAAAGTAGTCATCCAACCAAAAAACAACACGACTCACTTCGGAATCCTCATTTTCCTCGTAGCGATACAATGGAATTACAACCAACTGCACCTCCTGCAGTTCCAGCTTTGCCAGTCAAGAATGAAGAGCGTTGCAGCCAAAACCACTGGGGACCTGAGATGGGTTGTTCATCCACAATTTATACCAATTTGCCCCATGGCTTGCCCTGCCCTGCCAAGGAGGCCTGCAGCGACGTTTCCACAGGGCCACAAGGCCACACACGGGTAGAAATTGCTTGTTTGGAGAAGGGGAGAACTTGGAGGGCTTTTTGGAAGCATTTTTCCACCTTTTATTCTTCTCTAGATAGCAAAAAATAAAACACTGGGCATTACCTGTTAGACTAATATATTTTCTGCTTCTCTGCAGAGGTTACTACTACGAGAGTTATTTAAGGGGGCCACCAAATGGAGGACACTTTGCATGGGTTGTACAAAACCCACAGTAGATCCACTAAATTTATGCTTTAATGTTAAAATCCAAGAATCTGACGTGACTTACTATCTGGCCAGCTGAAACAAATAAAAAGACTGTCTTCAGATATTTTTAAAAAGAACGTCCAAGCAATAACGTTTTGTCAATTGGTTCAAAATAATAGTGCAAGTCGAGGGAAAACTTTCCTGCTCGAGGAAGAGCTGGGTTCTGGCACCACTACCCAAAGCTCATGGTTTTTCCCCTAGATTTTACCTGCTCTGTCTGAACAGCAAACCGTTGAGATTGCATCTGGTTATTTTTCATATATATCATAGAGAATATAAATAGGCCATTATACTCTCAGGTAATATTTCTAGGCCCTACTATGACTCTACGAGTAACGTGAAACATAACAAATCTTCAGTGGAGTTTTTAAAAAGTCACCGGTGGAAACAGCACGGTTTCTTCTCTAGCTACTGCAAAAAACATCCTCAGGATCCAAAACAAGTCCAACATAAATCCAGCCATCCTTACCCAGGCACCAGCTCCCATGAGCATCGGAGCAGCTTTTTGTAGAAGGAACACTTTAGAAACCAACCTTCAAAAATTACGCTCAACTGCCCAGATGGCAGAAACCATACAAGAAGCTACTCTTGGCCTCCTGCTTTCAAATGAATCAGCCGACAGATCACATACACATCCCTTTACCTCTTGTTGGATCCCTGGTGCTGGTTTTTTTGAGACAATACTTATAGTCTTACAATGTGTTTTAAATAAACAACTTGCTCAATAGGGGTAGCTTTAGCTGCTGCAATTTGATACGGAGCAAACAAGCCCAGTATTGCTCATCGCACTGTTAGAAAATATAGCACAGGAGGCAGTGAAAAACGACCAGTCACTTCTTTTCTCCCAGCTGATACATATCTTATTTATTCTTTCTCGTAATGTGTGAATGCTGTGCCGTGCCCTATTTTGTCTTCTGCCTCAATTAAAATGTAAATTTCTGCAGCCCATCTCTGTAATTCCAAACTGCTCCAGGCAGGGGAATTTAAACTGCTTTTAATAAAACCAACTACAGATGCTGCAATAAGATTCCTTTCAGAATGTTTGAAATCTATATTTTTAATAGTATTCTGTGTATTACACGGTTATGGCATCGCTCTGAACTTTCCCATTAAAGCAGGATCAGGAAAGACTACGCTTGACCCAATAAATAACAGGCAGAATCCCCGCTCGCTCCATGCACACACCCCCACGTCTCCAAACACAGATAACGTGCCTCCCGCCCCAACAATTAATTCTATTAATTGCTGTTTCTTCTACTTTCAGAAGCTGCAATATAATACCCTTTGGTTTGTGCGCTTGAGCTTGGCCTTAGAAATTCTCAAAGCCTTCTCACCAGCCAAGATCTACAACTAATCTTCGGCAAGTTAAGTTTTGAGTTAAGAAGCCACAAACCCGCGTTGACAAGAAGTTGTGTTGGGTATTCCCTGATTTTCTTCTTCCCTCTTCCAAAAATTCTCTAATGTTTGGAAGTTCAGATGTGTCCTGCAGAGTTAGCGTACTCAAAAGGTAAGAGACGTGCTCAAATTTATAATAATAATAATAAAATGTAAATGCTCTCAAAGGGCTTATTTCTGACAGCGCAGCCTTAACTACCCACCCACCACTAACGAACTCAACAATGACAACTGAGAATAAACCCCCACCCATCCTAGAGCTGGAAAAGACCCTTCCACCAACAAACCTGCCCGCCTCCCTCTGTGACATGGAGATGATGTCACACTGATAGAAACAGCCTTGAACAGAGAGGCTGTAAAAATCCCATACACCAAAAAATTTAAAAAGGATTTACTGCCAAACTGAGAAAGAAATGTCAAAAGACACCCATAGGTATTGATTATACTTTTCCCAGGCAAAATCCTCCAAAGAAAACCCCCAAATACTAAATTTAACCAACAGGCAGACCTACAGTGTGTAACAATGTGTTGCACACATTGGCAGCACCACGCTTTAAAGTGCACAAAAGCTGGTAGAAATATTCCCAGTGCTGTTTATCATTCCCCAAGTATTGAAAAAATAAGAGTTTCATGCTAAAACCCTTCCTAAAGCATATTTGCACGGAGAACGAGAGATGGTTCAGATCCTGGCGTGTCGTGTTTGCTCGATATCTACATTAACGCTTGCAGATGTCGTTCTGAATTCTGTTTCACCTCTACACTTTTGGAGGATAGTTCCATTTTTCACCAAGTTTTCCCATAACAAATATCAAAAAAGGGTAAAAAGCCCAAAACCAAACCCCAAAGAACTCACAGTGCCAGCAGCTAATGAGAGCTTCCAATTTAGAAACCCGATTTCCAGCTGGGATGCTCCGAAATGACAAACCAGGGTCCTTTCACTCGCTACCTGCCCCCCCACCAGGGCACCCACAGTTCTCCTGGCATCTCCCCCCACCCAGCCTGCAAAAAATTTCTTCTTCCAAATCCAGAAACAACGCCCGCTTGTATTTTTTTAGTCAAGAGAATAACAAACCGATAACTGCCAGTATTGAGATGTAAAAATTAAAAGATTCAACAAAGCAACACTCAAGAACTTGAAATCTTTCCTTCCTCAGTCTCAGACTCAAATGGGAATCTGACCAGCAAGAATTCACATCATTTTGAGATGTTTCTTCATTAGCATGAAATCTTGATAGTCAAGATGAACATTGAACCTGAGCGCTTAAAAATCCTAGGCACTTGGTTCAGAGGTGCACTTAAGTATTTATATTAACAAGCTGCCTATTACTGCATTTTTTTTCCTCCTTAGGTCACCATTTGACATTTCTGTTACAAAACATGACCGATCCTGTTGCTTTTCCACTGATTTTGAATATTTGATTCAGTAACAGTTTAGACAGTGCTACATCCAAACAAATTTGGCAGGTGTAAAACAGAATTACGTAACTCAAATTAATAAAAAATGTTACTATATGATATTTAAAAAGCACGTGCATTGCTGCAGATTAGTCTGTTGACATGCACATCCACCTGCGTTTTGCTGATATTTTAGGATTCTCATAAACCTGGCCACATACGACCAATGCGTTAAATACTTGAAACCATGATTCTGTACCTAAACCAGATATAAATGAAAGTAAAGTGCAAGTCCCTCTATTACTCTGAACACTTCCACACGCAGCAAACTACCACATTCTTCATCCTTCGAAATGTTTTGCACTTTATAGGACGTTATCTGAAATCAAAACCTCGTGAAGCAAAACCTCAAAACTCTAGGCAGGCCAAAAACAAACAAAAAAAGAAAAATAGTAAAAAAGAGAAAAAAAGAAAATATAGTCCTTGCTCGCCTCTCAGGAATTGAACTTTGGTCTTTTTTGTGTGACCCCAATTCAAGTATTTGAAAGACAGCGTAAAACTACCATCTCAAAGACACCTGGATTCCAAGAACTTTAGTAATTTGAATTCCCCATCACTAGTTCAGCCAACATATGGAACTGGAAACTTGTTCTTCCAACATAAGAGAAAACCTTTATCTTCTTCAAAAAAGATTTTAGAGCTTTTTCACAGGGGCACAGAGGGAAACTCCTTCTCTCAGATTCACGTCACGCCACCACGTTCCACAGGACACCCCTAATGCAGGTGCCAACCCCAAGCATCCCCCCCGCTGCCTGGACAGGCTGCCTCGGGAGCAAGAGGCATTTTTGGTGCTTCTCTAAGAAGGCGGCTGCAATATTTAGACTTCTCTATATAAAAAATAAGCAAAGCAGAGATCTTCAAAGCTTAAATAATACCACTTGGGATTTTTTGCCAAGAAAGGTTGAACCAGATGATACCTGAATTCCCTTCCAACCCAGTATTCTACGATTTATTACATATTTTAAATTGCCCTCTACCTGAATTGTTAACTTCCAGCAGAAGTTTTTTTCAGCTATAATCCACTTCCATTTGGATGGAATACACAGGTCATATGGCGGCTTAACAACATGACACATCATTAGATGAATATAAACTATATAACTAATAACCCTACTTGAGTAGGAGCTGTGTTCAGTCTGCTTATATTAGACGCTCGTTTTGACACTGTCCCACACGACATCCTTGTCACCAAATTGGAGACATGGATTTGACAGACAGACCCCTTGGGGGATAAGGAATTGGCTGGACGGTCGCACTCCAAGAGTTGTGGTCAACGGCTCAATGTGCAAGGGGAGAGCGGTGACGAGTGGCATCCTCAGGGGTCGGGACCAGCGCTGTTGAACATCTTTGTTGGGGCCATGGACAGTGGGATTGAGGCACATTCAGCAAGTTCCCACCAACACTGAGCTGTGCAGGGCCGTGACACACTGAGGGAAGGGATCCATCCTGAGGGACATGGACATGCTGGAGTGGGGGAACAGGCAAACCTCATGGAGCTCAACAGGACCAAGGGCAAGGTCCTGCCCATGGGTCGGGGCGATCCCAAGCACAAATCCAGGCTGGGAGAGGAGTGGCTGGAGAGCAGCCCCGAGGAGAAGGACTTGGGGGGGTTGGGGGGTGGAAAACTGCCTGTGAGCCAGCAACGTGCGCTGGCAGCCCAGAAATCCACCCGTGTGCTGGGCTGCACCCAGAGCAGTGTGGGCAGCAGGGCGAGGGGGGGGATTCTCCCCCTCTGCTCCGCTCGGCGAGACCCCCCTGCAAGTGCTGGGTCCAGCTCTGGGGACACCAACAGCAGAAGGACACGGACCTGCTCAAGTGGGGCCAGAGGAGGCCACGAAGATGCTCATGGGGCTGGAGCACCCCCCTGTGAGGACAGGCTGAGAGAGTTGAGGGGGTTCAGCTGGAGAAGAGAAGGCTCCAGGGAGACCTTAGAGAGGCCTCCCAGGACTTAAAAGGGGCTACAGGAAAGGGGGGAGGGACTCTTGATGAGGGGGGAGGGATAGGACAAGGTGGAATGGTTTTAAACTGACAGAGGGGAGATTTAGATGAGATCTAAGGAAGAAATTCTTCCCTGTGAGGGTGGTGAGGCCCTGGCACAGGTTGCCCAGAGAAGCTGTGGCTGCCCCCTCCCTGGAAGGGTTCAAGGCCAGGTTGGACAGGGCTTTGGGCAACCTGGGCTAGTGGAAGGTGTCCCTGCCTGGGGCAGGGCAGTGGGACTGGATGATCTTTAAGCTCCCTTCCAATCCAACCCAGTCTATGATTCTATGGAGCTAGGATATTGTAAAAATTAACACTGTCCTTCTGGATGGGACAGGGCGTGCTGGATATAGATATCCCTTTTAACAGAGCTCAACCCCTGCATGCCAGCGCCCGTACCCTGGCTGTGGCCATGATGCAGTGCCAGGCTGCCTCTCTCTCCTATTTGTAAATCAAGGGGGAAGAGCTGAGCAGGCGAATCTGGGGCTATATGTCTACTTCCCTTGAAACTAGCTTTAATTTGCAATTTTCCAGGCTGAAATGTAAAATTCTAAGTGCAACCCCAGGCAGGGGTTGACTCACACGTGTAGGGCACAGATTTGTGTAAGCAGCTGAATGAGTCAACACAACAAGCATCAATTTGGGAGAAAATTCTACTTATGAATAAGGGTGGGAATCACATATTTAAACACGGGTATCAAGCACCATCTGTAACATGCAGAATTATTTGAGATGCGGGCAAATAACGCACGGGATCTTTGGGAAACCTGCACCAACCTGGAGCAAAAGCTGGCAGCCAGGTAAAGCGATGTCTCCGCTTGCCCTCACTGCGACGCAGCACAAGGGGCCACTTCCGACCTGAATCCAATTTTTGTTAATATTATTTTTGTTAATAAAACCAAAGGGCTGACGTTTCCATGTGCTCATTTCGATACCGCCACACGCTGCGGAGTTCCAGCACGCTATTCAAAAAAGATCACCTGCAACTTACAAAGAATTGCAAAATATTGGCTGATGAACATGGTATATATGAATTTTTTTTCTGGTCAACTGGCTAATTGAAATTATTTTTTCAGGAGCTGCTTGTTGAAGAAGAATTTACAACATCAGAAAGCTTCCTGATTTTTTTTTTCCCTCTCTGTGGGGTACACTGATTTTTTCTCTTTTTTTTTATTACACGCAGCAGCTGCCACAAATAAAAACCAAGTCACCACAACAGTAGCAACAGCACAAAACTAACAAAAGCAGGACATTCACACCGGCGTGTCAAGAAGCGTGCATCTCCACTGCTAAAGCAGTGATATATTTTCTATGACAAAACCTAAAAATAAGGGCCCTTTCCAAGGTGTGAAACGCTCTGAAGAAAAAGCTCTGCAAAGCACTTGGCAACGTTAGGCTCAACTCCAAAAAAAAAAGTGAGAAAAGTCTCAGGAAAATAATTATTCTGCGTCTTTGTTACTGCAGAGGTATTTTTTTTTCAGGTCTAATAAATCCACACAATATTAATATGACCTTACAATTATGATTTTTCAAAAAGTCAACATTTTCGTAAAGGTTAAGGACTTGACAATTAGGTTTAATTTTGTTATAAAAGGCTGACATCCTTGAACCAAAGATGAAGCATTGAAAAATAAAGGGTTTCTAATATGACCTTCTAAAGTATTGGTTTTGACATCCAGATACTACAATGTTTTGTATTTATATGCCCAGATATCACAGCAATCACTTGTATTAAAACTAAAAAGAAAAAATGCTGTTTTATCAGGGAAAATTTGTAGTACTCCTCCCATTTTCTATATCTAATATGCTAAAGATAGGAATATTAAATCTAAATCAGAAGTTCAAAATATCCATTCACCTACCCAATTTGTATTTTTGCTCCTCCAGACACGACCCCGGGAGCAACCCTTGCTCCTCCAGACACGACCCCGGGAGCAACCCTTGCTCCTCCAGACACGACCCCGGGAGCAACCCTTGCTCCTCCAGACACGACCCCGGGAGCAACCCTTGCTCCTCCAGACACGACCCCGGGAGCAACCCTTGCTCCTCCAGGCACGACCCCGGGAGCAACCCTTGCTCCTCCAGGCACGACCCCGGGAGCAACCCTTGCTCCTCCAGGCACGACCCCGGGAGCAACCCTTGCTCCTCCAGGCACGACCCCGGGAGCAACCCTTGCTCCTCCAGGCACGACCCCGGGAGCAACCCTTGCTCCTCCAGGCACGACCCCGGGAGCAACCCTTGCTCCTCCAGACACGACCCCGGGAGCAACCCTTGCTCCTCCAGACACGACCCCGGGAGCAACCCTTGCTCCTCCAGACACGACCCCGGGAGCAACCCTTGCTCCTCCAGACACGACCCCGGGAGCAACCCTTGCTCCTCCAGACACGACCCCGGGAGCAACCCTTGCTCCTCCAGGCACGACCCCGGGAGCAACCCTTGCTCCTCCAGGCACGACCCCGGGAGCAACCCTTGCTCCTCCAGGCACGACCCCGGGAGCAACCCTTGCTCCTCCAGGCACGACCCCGGGAGCAACCCTTGCTCCTCCAGGCACGACCCCGGGAGCAACCCTTGCTCCTCCAGGCACGACCCCGGGAGCAACCCTTGCTCCTCCAGGCACGACCCCGGGAGCAACCCTTGCTCCTCCAGGCACGACCCCGGGAGCAACCCTTGCTCCTCCAGGCACGACCCCGGGAGCAACCCTTGCTCCTCCAGGCACGACCCCGGGAGCAACCCTTGCTCCTCCAGGCACGACCCCGGGAGCAACCCTTGCTCCTCCAGGCACGACCCCGGGAGCAACCCTTGCTCCTCCAGGCACGACCCCGGGAGCAACCCTTGCTCCTCCAGGCACGACCCCGGGAGCAACCCTTGCTCCTCCAGGCACGACCCCGGGAGCAACCCTTGCTCCTCCAGGCACGACCCCGGGAGCAACCCTTGCTCCTCCAGACACGACCCCGGGAGCAACCCTTGCTCCTCCAGACACGACCCCGGGAGCAACCCTTGCTCCTCCAGACACGACCCCGGGAGCAACCCTTGCTCCTCCAGACACGACCCCGGGAGCAACCCTTGCTCCTCCAGACACGACCCCGGGAGCAACCCTTGCTCCTCCAGACACGACCCCGGGAGCAACCCTTGCTCCTCCAGACACGACCCCGGGAGCAACCCTTGCTCCTCCAGACACGACCCCGGGAGCAACCCTTGCTCCTCCAGGCACGACCCCGGGAGCAACCCTTGCTCCTCCAGGCACGACCCCGGGAGCAACCCTTGCTCCTCCAGGCACGACCCCGGGAGCAACCCTTGCTCCTCCAGGCACGACCCCGGGAGCAACCCTTGCTCCTCCAGGCACGACCCCAGGAGCAACCCTTGCTCCTCCAGACACGACCCCAGGAACCAATTCTTGCTTCTCCAGACACCATCCATTTATTTAATACCTCCCTCCCACCAGCCACAGCAAGCAGTGCTCAGGTGAGGTCCATATGCAGCCTGAAATTCCCTTTTTCTCTCCCTGATGTGAAAGGCAACAAGAAGAAAAGCAAATCCTTCCTTTCCCTATCAGCACCCTGAAGACAAGGAAGACCTTAAACCCTGAGGGAACGAGGTGGGGGCATCTCTTCTCCCCCGCAACCAGTACATTTAGGACCTGTTTTTTCTGATTTACTAGCCGATTAACTCTGTAGACTCGAGAGAAGCTCCTGTGAAATATTGTTCGAGTTGCAGGACTGATGTGCAGGGGTGAGTGAAGTACGAGCCTCAGCATTTAGCACTGCCCTCCTTGGTAATCCTTCTCTCCTTGGCTGAACTGTTGCTTCTTCCTCCTCCGTTTCATTTTGTTTTGAATGCAGATGAAGCAAAGTTAACAGCCTGCCGCCCCACATAAAAAAAGATATACAGCCAAAGAAGACATTCAACATTGGATTCAATGATGCATTTGAAGATAATGTGGCACAACAAAGACACAAAGCAGACTTAACTACAAACGCTGAATAAATATCATTTCTCCTTTTAAGAACTTACCAGGGCTAAAGGCAAATGCAAAGAGGATGCTGTGTGAAGGGGGACGGGAAAGCAGAAAAGCAAGAAAAACGGAAAAGAGACTACACTAGATAGTGGTTCCCTCTGAAAAAGAGCTTTTTATCCAAGAGCCCCTCACAAAGATGCTCTTATCGCACACATATATAAGCTGCTCAGAGGTTTTATCCCCCTCTTTTGAAGATAAAGATTCAAACCTTGCAGGTCTGATACAAACAAGGCTCCCGCTGATCTCAGTGGCTATTTCGGTTGTGTAAAACCATGGGGATGCGGTGTGAGCTCTTTCAGATGACTTCCTTGGAATATTTTCTGGTTTTAGGAGTTAGCCAAACCATGTTTCTCTTGGGTTTCCACTGGGAACGGCCAGGATCTCACTGGGAGGGAGGAACCTGGACACCCCCTGTCCTCACCCGGACGTGGTTCCAGCACCCGTGGGGTTTCAGGACACGGTTAGTAACTCCCAAGGGATACAGCTGAGGAGCAGCCAAACTGCAACACCTTGTAAAGCCACTAAGCAATCAGGACATGAAAGTTCTTAAATAGAAAAAACTCGGAATAAACGCAACAGTAGATACAAAAAAGATCTGAACCGGCTCTGCTGTAAGTCAAGTCTAACACAGAAAATTGGTTTTCTCAGTAGAAGCTATTAATGGAATGGCTCTGGGAGAAAAAACACTAAACATCCCTCCATTCCCTGACCCAAAAAAAAGAAAAAAGTGATTTATCCTTGTCTACATTTAGCGGTAGTAACTTATTAGTATACCAGTCCTATATGGTTTGCACAAACATACTCACAAGATGATTTTACGTTACAGATATGACTCGTGCCTGTATATGGTCCTAAATAAAGCCTTTCATGGACACCAAGGCAGCTTCCCAGGCTTCCCACCGCCGTCCCACGGCCGAGAGACAACCGACTCCCACAAAGCAGGGACAGCCCCGAGTCCTTCAGGGGATCTTCTGATCCCACGTGAGGAAAGGCCACTGGGGCAGAGCAGCTCCCACCTCCTACCCACCGCAAAATTATAGTGTTTGGATGCAAGATCCTAGCCATGTCCCATCACTACTGACCTGCCTCGAATTTTAATTATTATGTTATAGATGAAGCTGAAGGATGAGGAGAATGGCTAGTTCTAATCTTCCTCCCATACATTCTCCACACCTCCCATGTTAAAACCACTGATTTTTTTGCTTTAGAAGATGGCTTTTATGGCTTCAGTTGCAAGTTTAAGACATAACACAAAATCCAAAACCTCCCTGGGAAAATGCTTAATCTCTTCATATTTGTCAGTCGATACAAAGAGCTCTTCCCTTGGAAACACCAGAGCAAGGTGCTAGGAAATCAATTTATACATCTAGGAAAGCATTTCATGAGTTCAAAATAGCATAGAGTCTGATATGAAACACGTTTCATTTCCTAAATAATTCGATACATTAATTACATTTGCAAAAATCTCCGCTTTAAAATATGCATTTCTAAGCAAACTACTTCATTTTGCCTTTTTTTTTTTTCCCCCCCCAGGAAAAAAAAGTCCAAATTGTCCTTTTTTTAAATAAAAAGTACCATTATTTAATAGATGCAATCATCTCGGCTGTCTCTGACAACATCGCATGAAAACAGACCGCAGGCTGTTCCAGCTCCACCTGCCAAATTCATTTAATAAATACAGATTATAACATCAACCAAAACTGTAATAACTGAGAGGTCATGGCCATTTTACACGATTGTACAAACTGAAATCCTAAATGGAACAAAGGTATTTACTTGAAAATATTACGACTCCTACCCAAGATGGTGTGTTTACCACAGCTTGTGCTCTCTTCAAGATGTGATGCTCCTCCATCCCCAGCACGGATGTACCCACCACTCTGCAACACCTGCCCCTGGCATTGATTTTTATGCAACAGAACCATACAAAATACTCAGAGAATTACTTTTTTTTTTTTCGGTGGCACCTACAGTACCAAAGGGAAACTCCCAGCTTGTTCTGCAAACAGAACTCAACAAACAATTCACGCACCTCATGCTATTAGAAAATCCTTCTGTTTATCCACAAAAATATTAAAAAAGGACATAAGTAAGGACAAGTTGTCCCCATTGAGCATTAACTGATGGCCTCCAGGACAGGGACTGCTTAAAGCTGTGAATTATCTAAGCGTGCTGTGGTTTTTGAAGACAATAAGCCCAAAAGCACGGGGTGTGGCACAGCATCTGCAGAAGGAACTGTTACTCCATGGGCCAATACAAGGGAAGGTTGGTGAGGAGGACTGGAAACACGCTCAAATGACTTGCAGCTGGGGTGTCAAAACCCACATATATCTCACTAATTGTTGTTTAGTTTTGTGTGCTTGATGGGTAGAATGTCTGCTTTTAGGTAACACAGGCCTGGGAGAGGCTCAGGGGGATCTTCTCCAACATCCTTGAGATTCCTACTCTGCTGTGGGAAAGATCAAAGCACAGTGGAAAAGTACATGTGTGAAAATCCCTGATATCTACAGGTGAAAGGAGCAGGTTCAAGATCTTGTCTCCTCCTTTTTCTGGCTGACAAGGACCGAGCTCCGTGATGCCACTGTCCCCACTTGCGTGCCTCTGCCCAGAAGCTGCTGCGGACATCCCCCGGGTTGAGAGGTAAGAAGAATAAATTTGCTCTTGGAATTTCATCCATGGTTTTGGGGTCGTTCTTGCGCCTTGCCTGTGGCGGCTCACGCATTTCAGAAAACAGAAATTGGTGCGGAAAAGTTCAGCTTTAACCCTTTATCCAACAGGGTTGTTCTTTTTTTTCACTCCTTTTCTACTGACACTATTAATGGGAAATCAGAAGGCAAAAAAGAAAAATAAAAATGGTTTGTGATCAACAAACTACGTGTATAGCAGAGGAGGAGGAAAGACAGTGGGGAAATCATTAAAGTCTTTAGTGTTTACTGAAAAGTGAATGTGGAAGCTATTTCTAGCCCACAGATCTTGTCAATGATTTCCAGCACTGTTGGCCGTGCTCCTCCTCTTGAAATTTCATCCTTCGGTGGTTTCCATGACTCGGCTCTCATCCAATTCCCACTGCCTTTAGAATTATTCCCTAAATGAATCTTTTAGATGCTTCTCCTAACCTTCCTGTGACACACAAGCTTGGCCTCAACAGTGGCCCAGTGGCATTTACATAACGCTTCACATCGGGGCAGCCTCCAGCTCCAGCCTAGGGCCCAAAGATCACAAATTACTGCCCCTCAGACAGCTCCTGTCTCCAAAAGGAAATAACCCAACTCTTTTATCATTTTTATCAGTGGAGAAGAGTTATTACAGCATCCATAGTCACAAAATAAGTAGCATCTTCCACTTCGCAAAGGACATCAGTTTTTTACACGGGGAAACGCCAGGGAGCAGTGGCGTGCCCAAGGTCTCCCAAAAAATGATCTGGTTACGTGAGCATCAAAAAAAGGGATTTTCTGAGTTGTAGTTTCCCTAGTTATAAGGTTTGGATAGAACTGGCTACATACAACTGTTGGCTTGGCACTCCTCCGCATTTGCACGCGATAAATACGGAGTTTTCTTCTGAAGGGCTTTGCCTCTCCTGCCATCCTTGGAGTTCAGAAAGTCCTTTCAGAGCAGACGACACATGAGGTGTCCAGAGGGAGCCTGCTCAGTCTGGCAGGTACCTCCACACCCTCTCTTACCCCACAGGATGACCTTCTTGTTCTTAACAACATGATTTAAGCAAAAAAAAGATTACTTCCATTTTTCTTTCAAGGGAATCATTTTCTGTCATCTTCAAAAAGTAAACTTTTTGCACTTTAATAGCCAAGTCTTCTTCAGTTAATCCACACAAGTCGGTGGGAAGAGGAAGAAAAATGGAAGTTAAATAACTAAAGATTTTGAAGAGGTCACAGAAGAAATAACTTCACATTAAAGAGCTTATTTACTAGATAGAAGTCCCTGTGCTGGTAGAGATGACCACAGAAATCTTCCATGCTGCAAATTAGTGTGAATTAGAGACTGATGATTTAGGCAAATGATACAGGGGTAGGAATGTAAAAATAAAAAGAGGAAAAAGATTAAAAAAAATGGCTAGGGTGAACCAACTGGGCAAAAGCCTGTTGAAAAAAAAATATTCAAAATACTATTTTAGAACAGACATACTGTTCAACAGCTTTTCACAATTTCATATAATTGATTGCTAAAGCTTTCCTTGCTTTAAGTATCAAAAGCATCTGCACCATGAATAAACAAACTTTTCCAATATTTGGAGATAGGGAAAAACAAATACACTTGCCACAGACCCCATGCTAACACAATCAACTTGCAGCCTCTGAGCCTTCTCCATTTGGAACAAAAAAAGTATTAGCTGAAATTAAGATAGTTTTTTTACACAACTATTAATAAATGATTAATTTGCAGACTTCAAACAGATCCTGTTTTGTGGAGAGCTATATTTCCAGCAGCAAAATGCAGTAAAAGTCCAACTTATTTTTTGTACAACAAGCAATTGATAAGAGGCAGGTTCAAAAGTTCAACACAAAGAAATTAAAATTAACCTTAAAAAAAAAAGAGCCCAGCTCACTGCACTGTGAAACTGTGCTAATTGCTTTCTGGTAAACAGGACTGCAGACGTAGAATTTACTAAGCCAAATTTGGTGGGAAAAGTTATAGAAAAGCAGATTATTGGACTGCTCTATTTTGAAGACGTTATTTTGCAACAAAGATTGGATTCACGATGAAAATGCCGGCATGCTAACCTTCCCCATGGCCTCCGGCTCCAGAATGATGCCAACGAGGTGGGAGCCTGAGAAATACCCTGAATATTGAGAGGACACAGAGTTCCAGCTCTGACACCACCCAGAAACCAAATCTTGTGTCCCCAGAAGTGCTTGGGGGGGTCCTTCCTCACCTCTGTGGGTTTGCTCTTTTCCATCCTCAAACCTTCTCCTCCTCCTCTCTTCCCAAGTCCAACTTGGCCAAAGAGCCAATCTTCTCTAATGATCTTTTCTGCTTTGAAAGAGGCAGCTAAAATAAATATTTTTTAAAATAACTTGACACTTGGACAAGGGTCTCACTGATGGATAGAGCAGTACAGTCCTACCCAGAGAGGGTATGAGCACAGGTCAGAACCCGAAATGAAAAGCTGCATTTCCTGGTTTTGCTGTTCTTATCCTTTCTGAACATGGTTGTCTACCAAGATCAGAGAGAAACAGTTTTAAAATTGCAACGAGAGCTCCTCCCCATCCCAATTGTCTTCTTTCTTCCCCAAAATTACATGCAAAGACAGACAATGGCTTGAAATAAATATTTCTATTCTTTTTCCTCTTCTCTTGTTCTGGCTATTTACAAGAGGTCCTAGGAAAAAAAAAATTATGTCGATGGACTATCATCACAGCAATGAGGTCCAAGTCCTTCACCCCAAACCTGAAACCTGTGAGAATCTCAGCACTACACATCTCAGCCTGTGCTATTCCATTCACAATTTTGCAAAACTCACGGAGGACCAAAAATGCAAGCTTATTTCCTTTTTTTTTTTTTCCAAGGCTTGCCTCTCAGTCCTATTTTACTTCACTAGAAGTCAAGCTTTACAAACACTAGAAGAAGTTTTACTTCAAGTTCATTCTGAGCCAGAGCTCAGGTTCAAACTGCCCCAAAAAGGAGCTTCTGTGCAGCTTTACCTTCAACTCTTGGGTATCATCTGGGGCAAGACATTGAACTTGGCTGCTCCCAAATCATAACGAGCTCCAGTATTTTTAAATATCATTTCAACTCCATTTTACAAACCTTGGAGCTAATTTGGAAGATATTATGTTCTCCATGAAAACAAATTCGAGTTCATGATGTCTTCTCTTATGTATAAATAGATGGTTAAGAACACTCACGGCTGTGTCTAATTGGCCTGCAGCTATGCTTTAATTAGATAAGTTGTGACAAAATGTTGCTCACAAACCCCATGCTGTGCATATCTAACACACCTCCGAGGTTTAAAGGAGAGTAAAAAAAAATAAAATAAAATAGATGTCAGCCATACAAGTCCTTCAAAACTAAATTCAAAGTTATTTCATGTTCCAAATGCTGCATATTTGAAAATCTGGCTTTGACTAAATGTGTTTTTTACTATTTCCAGCCCTTCCCACCTGATGGGCAGGGGTTTTTTTAAATACCTGTAGCTGCTGTGCAGCTGAGAATAAAGCAAGTTTTGCTCGGGTGACGTGCTCCATATTCTCATTATCGCTGCTGCTGGGGCTAGTAGTGAGTGAAGTTGATATTTCACAGAAATTTTAAGTGGCTGCGTGTATATAATAAATATTATCACCACGCTCTGTCTGGCTGCATTCATTCTCCATGGGAGAACTTTGCCACTTCAGCAGCTTTTCTAGAGTCCATGACCATCTTACAGTCAGACTTTGCAAGGAGATACGGAATTACAAGAACAACAGAAGTAATTTTCTGTTAACTGTGTAACTATACATCTAAATATACTTATGAAAAAGAACTTGTGCTTGTGTTGAACATCTCCCTTGGGCAGGAGGAAAAAAAAAAAAAAGAAATCCTATTATTTCAAAAGCTGCAATTATTGAGCAGTCATAGCTAATTCAGTGCCAGCTTGTTTATGCAGTTCCTATGAAGGATGATGCAGCCAGTGTCTAAATTGAGTTCGCTCTTTCCCCCGGCATAGCAAACTGTTTGTCTAAGCTAATAAATGTACATATTAACCCAGCCACCTCGTAGGAAGCCTGTTGTACGCTCTGTTCAATATTTTCGAGTTAAACTAATCGGAACCATTTGCTCAAAAGACTTTCGAAAGCCTCTCCCGTGCAACTGGAATATACATACTTCACATGTGGAATCTGAGTAGTCTCAAAGTTCCAAGTGATTTTAACCCATCGCTACTACTACGAGCTGTAAATACTTTCCCAGCAAGCCACAAGCGTACCACTGAAGCCAACGTAAAACACTGAAGAACAGCAAAATCTGGGCAAATTCACAGGAATAGTGCTAGATACATTCGTTACGAGTAACAGATATTTTTAAATCTTGGATACTCTCCTGCCTTCTTTTTTAATAATTGAATTTTGGCAGCTGCATTAATTCATGTTAACTACGTAGTTTAATGGGAACTACTCCATAACTGAGTGGAGTTCACCATTCGTTTCATTTAGGACCTTTTATAACCATTCATCAAACCGACAGCCAATCGCTCTTGTCAAGCCGAATCAAACCAGAGCCAGAAGGCAAAGGGAACAAAAAAAAAAAGTCTAAAAAAGTCTAATGAGCACTGCCATTCATCTCGTGTTATAAATAGAGTGCGCAGGGAATCGCAACGGCGGGTAAGCACGGCGATGTCAACTTTCCTCCTACCTGTGGAACTCTGCTCTAACTCTGAGTTTAAAGACGTGATGTTTCAGGAAAAAAAAAAAAAATTTTGCCCTCCAACAATTACTCGAGTGTGTCCAGAGAAGGGCAACAAAGCTGGTGAAGGGTCTGGACCACATGTTGTATGAGGAGCGGCTGAGGGAACTGGGGTTGTTTAGTTTGGAGAAGAGGAGGCTGAGGGGAGACCTCATGGCCCTCTACAACTCCCTGAAAGGAGGGTGCAGAGAGGGGGGATGAGTCTCTTGAGCCAAGGAACCAGCGCCAGGACAAGAGGGAATGGCCTCAAGCTGCGCCAGGGCAGGGTCAGACTGGCTCTTAGGAAGGATTTCTTTGCAGAAGGGGTTGTTGGGCGTTGGAATGGGCTGCCCAGGGCAGGGGGGGAGTCCCCATCCCTGGAGATGTTTAAGAGTAGGGTCAACATAGCGCTGAGGGATCTGGTGTAGTTGGGATCTGTCAGTGCTAGGTTAACAGTTGGACTAAATGATCTTCAAGGTCCTTTCCAACCTAGATGACTCTGTGATTCTGTGATACTTTGCTAAAGATAAAAGGGATGATGAAAATCAGGCTGGAAGGGACCCTGAGAGATCACAGCCCACCCCACTGCCCCATAGCAGCATATCTTTCATTTACACGGGCCTGATAACTGCCCATGCAACCTGTTCCTAAAAGCTACACACCTTTGTAAATTAAAAGAAGTTGGAACAGGCAGACAAAAAAAGTAGTTTATTTTTAAATGACACAAGTGTGCTTTGCAATGAGATCTACATATTTTGACTGCCTTATGCAAGTACCAGGGTGACTTACTCTCAAGCACTTCCCTGCAGAAAATACTCTGGAGAGCTGGGGAATAGTGAGCAAACCACTCCAAGGGCAAAAGAAACCACTTCTTTTCTTACAGTATATATTCATGCAGTTCTTAGTTTATAGCACAAGAGATAAAAGATTGTCCTCAGAAGTAACCCAGCTGTAGGCTCTTCTCTCCACTGAGACAAAGAAACCAAGTAGAAAGTCAGAGCCGAAGAGCCAAGGGTCAGGTTAGGTATTGGAAAACACTCCTCTCCGAGGAAGCTTTCCGCTTACAACATTTAGTTTTACAAAAAAGAAAGCTTTGTTATTTTTTAAAACAAGACATTGAAAATACACGTAGACATCTGTTGGTTTTATGTCTCAAATCAGGCCAGCAACAAGGGGTAACTCATTTCACTTGCATCTTCTTTACTTGTTCTTTTCAATTTTTGAGGGGAAGTATATAACACGGTCTCCTTATTGGAAGTAGCATAGTGCCAAATTATGCTAATATATTAATTATAACACCATACCATGAGAGTCCTCGAGTTATTTATTCTTATTCAGAGAAGCAGCTGAATGCTACAAGCAGATGAGGAGGTACACAGCGACAGAAAATATACCTCCTTCCCCAGATTTTGTTATGTTTCGTCTTATCCCGTTTAATGCTCAGAAGAAACTTAATTTATACTTAAATGTAAATATCAAAATGTAGTTACTAGTGTTATACAACAATTACACAGTTATAAAGTAGTAAGGCTAGTGCTTTTGAAAACCAGGGAAATTTTTAAAGACGATATGTATTTTTTGTAATACCAATACACATGAAAAGTTGGTGAACAGCAGCTATAGGTTGTCTGACATCACATATGGCTCAGTCCCATCACTAAGGCTCAGCTTTTCCCACTCCTCTAAATGCAAAAACCCACATCATCCACTTTGAGCCTTCTGTATCAACACTGCTCAAAAACCTTCTGTACAAAGAGCTTTAAGGGTAATATTCAGTGGTAAAATTTCAAAAAATGCAAGGAGACTCTCAACAGGCACTTCAGCTCCCAAACCTCACCAAAGGTCAAGCTGACCTACAGCAGCTAACCCACATTTTTTACCCCAAACACTTTCCATAGAGTCCAGATTAACGGTAACTTTTGCGCAAACGATTCACAGCTCCCCTGCATGTTACTCGACTCAAGGTCATATTTAAAACACAAACCAAGAAGCAAGTAAACAGAAAAAAAAATAAAAAGATTTGTCTCCAAAGGGTAAGTAGCTTCTTTACTGCTCAGGGTCAGAATTGGCTCCCAGAGTTATTTAGGCACTTCTCCAAATCTCATTTAACACCTACGCCCGTAAGCAAAAATCAATCCTAAGAAATGTGCACAAAGCCCTACAGAGCCTAGAGCCAAAATAAAAACCTTAAATGAGAGATGGCTGAAGTAGGCAGCTGGGGCAGCAAACTGTGCCATCACCGGTTGGGACGGAGAACATCTCCGTTGGTCCACGTGATCCTCATGAGTTCCACTTGAATACACAGCTATACAAACCAGATGTGGCCAGGCTGAAGAGGGTCCAGAGAAGGGCCACAAAGGTGATCAAGGGACTGGGCAGCCATGTGAGGAAAGGCTGAGAGAGTTGGGTTTGTTCAGCCTTGAGAAAAGAAAGCTGAGGGGAGACCTCATCACTATGTTCTGCTATTTAAAGGGTGGCTACAGAGAAGATGGAGACTCCCTTTGTATAAGGAGTCACACGGAGAAGACGAGGGGGGACGGGTACAAGTTAATCCTGGGGAGATTCCGATTGGACACAAGAGAAAAATTTTTCACAATTACAACAATCAGCCACTGGAATAATCTCCCCAGAGCAGTGGTGGATTCCTCAGCATTGGACACCTTGAAGATTCAGCTGGACAAGGAGCTGGGCCATGTTATCTAGACCAGGCTTTTGCCAAGAAAAGTTGGACCAGGTGATCCTTGAGGTCCGACCAGGTGATCCTTGAGGTCCAACCAGGTGATCCTTGAGGTCCAACCAGGTGATCCTTGAGGTCCCTTCCAATCTGATCCCATCCATAATTCCCTGATACACTGGCAGGACCATGGCAGGGGACAACACCCTCCCTGGCCCTGGGTGGGATTAGCCCGCTGTCACCGCGGTGGGTCCGCACATGAACACGCCACCGCACGGGAGGTTTTCAGCAGCAGCAAAGCTCCCTTGTCTGAGAGAAAATATTGCAGAATATCTCTGCGACTATTGCAGGCTGATCCATAAAATTAAAAGTTTAAAAATTAGACTGTGTATAGACCTTGTATAGTTAACTTCCCAACACTCATTCTCCCGTGGATTCAAAGGGATTTCCACGTGAATATTTTCCCCTTAAACATAAACCTGGAGATCATACCCAGACACAGCAATTTTCCTATGATCAGCCAAGTGAGCATCGGTATCGCAGAGCTTGTTAGGTGTATTTATTTTTAATAGGATTGAATTTAAACACCATTATCAGAAAATGGCAACATTGGAGTTTCACTCAAGTGCTTTTTACAAGTGTCAGGTGCTGAATAAGGATTTGATACTCATGATGCATTGACAAGAATTACATTTCCACAATGGTCTCAATTAGGCACTCAACTCCCATTCCATCAATGGCAATAAAAATTAGCTAACTGTCCTTCAACCACACACCATTACCAGGATGAGCTTCCCTTTACCTGCAAGTAGGCATTCACCTCATTATTCACAGACCCCATTAAAGGAAAATCACTCAGAACAAATTCTTCAAACTGCTCTAAAAGCAAAACACGGTATCAAGCAGAACAGGAAAAAAAAAAAATATGGAAATTCTCAAAGATCAGACTATTGGTCATTCCAGTCCAGCCTTACTGACAGTATTAGGCAGTATCAACAGCTGAGTAAACTGGGAGAAACTTTGTGGTAAATACATACAGAATAATATACGCTTATAATATAATAATTATGTTATATAGAAGTGGATGCCTCTTCCCATAATAGACCAAGTCAGCACTGAAGATCACACAAATATATATACACACTTCTATATACACATATCTTCTATTTATATAAAAACACACAGAAGAGTCTGTTGAAATCCTATTTTTTAGGTGTCCAATATGCCCATATCCAATAAGACAATGCCAAATCTTGCCTCAATCTAAACATCAGTTGGGTCTTAAAACTATACTCTTATATCAAAGCTCCACAGATTAAAATAACACTGTTTAAAAGGGAAAACCAAATAATTTCATCAGCTTTACATTTGCAGAAGTGATGTTAGCACTCTCGCCTACTCAAATATTTTGTCTGTCTCAAGGACATTCAGTCATGACACGAGTTTCTTGACTCGTTGAGGGTGCAGGATAAGCCAGCCATTCTGCTTGGACTGCTTGGCTGAACTGCTCTATGTAGTTTAAGATTTTATATTTTTTTTGTTTTTTTAAAAAAAGCATCAAAATGTCGAGCATGTTCACACATAAAAGAAAAACTGCAAAAATTTCTGCCAAACTCTGCTGATTCCAATACTTGCCCTGACTCAGCGTGCCTGTGGAAGTGCCAGGCATTCAGCCATGCATATGCTATCTTGTACCCCATCTTCAAGTGTCCTATTAATAAAATATTCTTCACACATCAGCCTCAGCAAGGACAGTCCCCTTCCCCCTCACCATCCTTTGTAACTCTTGCCGCCCTTATGTTTTCCCTCTCTTCAACTGCGCCCATCCAGAAGGCAAAACAAATCTGAGTTCAAGAGGAACTTTGAGTAAAAACCCGTCGGGTCTCAGAAACAGACTCAGAAAACCTGTGGCACTACGAGGTGCTTCCCAGTTTACTGTTTATGTCAGCCCAGACCGTCGTTAGCGCCAAGAATTCATCATTTCTGTCACAGAGTTACACAGCTCTGCTCGTACTGTCATTTCTAATTTAAGTATTAAAAAAAAAAAAATCCTCGAAGGGAGTAGCTAACATTTCAAGATCAGCTAGAGTGTCCCCAGAACGTTATTTTATTGTCACTACTTGTATTTAGCACCGTGCTCTCCGTTAGCCACGCAACGGTAGGTAACTGATTTCAAGGGGAAATGTTTCAGCTTCAGTTGCATAAAATTCATTGTAAACACTCTCCAAATGTATTTTTCCTGGATGGAGAATATAACTGGCTTCTGTAAAGCCATCAAACGCTATAGATTAGGTAATACATATTTTTTAATTCTCTAAATAAAGAGGCGTGAACACAGAAAGAGTCATTGATCCGGCTGATCTAGTCCAGCACCTTCATCTTCAAAAGCCTGGTTACATTTCAGCACGTAAACCCAGTATTTCCAACACAGTTGGGGCTGCCTGTCCCACGTCAACACCCTAAAAAAAGAAATCTCTTCCCAAAGCCTAATGTAAATATTTGACTTCCATGTTTTCAGGTGACAGCGCCATTAGTTTTCCCTTATCTCAGTGAGAATGAGATATCTCAGCCCCATCAACCTTCTGGGAAAGGGCATAAAACCCCCACGTCGGGCACTTCTGTCTGACTTGACAGAGGAGCTGCAGGGATGGAAAACTGACGTTGCCATGTCACAGACTCAAAGTTACACCTGCAAAACAGACTGGATGGTTTCAATGCTTCCATTCACATGGAAATTATCAGTGTTGAAACTTATCTGGAAAATGAATGGGAGAGAAGCAGTCTTTGCTTTGGGGAGAGGTTGGGTTTGACATTCATTTGTCTCTTTTTTGCCTAAACCATCACGAGATCTATCGTATTACTGTGCTGCCATATAGACGTCCTGTTCCTTAAGGAGCTAGAAACTCAGAACAGAGAATAAATTCAAGAGTCTCTTCCGTGCTTGGTTTCTTCAACAAGATAGTAGGAGCAAAATTAACTCACCGCACCGTGTGGGATCAATGAAAAACAGATCCTCAGGTTACTCAAACTTCGTTAGGTTCACCAGCTTCTGCAGAGCTGCTGGAACGTCCACCCACTGCTTATCTACTGGTTTATAATAGTGGATAATCTGTATTTTGGATATTATTTTCAATGAGTATATACCAAGAGGGTGCGTCACTGGGTTTGACTTTCAACATTAGACTCTAACTGCTTTTGTCAATGTTTCGGGACCGGGGAGTTTGTGCAAGACCAGCTTAAGCAGCGCTCACAAAGGCAAAGTTTCTCATTTTTCACGCTTTCATTGCTGTGACAAGACACTGTATGTGATGCAGGCTTCCTTCTTAATACTACTCTCTACCGAAGCGATTCACACACAACAGCGTGATCCACGCCTGCTTTATTCAGTACTTCCTATGACCTTGATCTCTGAATAACCATTTTGCTACAGGAATTTATGCAGCAGAGTCAGAAGTAAAAGTGATTTGACCAAGACGCACGGTGCTTACAATCCTTCATTCTTGTCAAAGAGACCCAGGTGATTTTATAAGCCACTTGTCTCATGTGGCCTTACCTTTGATGTAGCTTTTCTTCCGCAGTGGCAAAACCAGTGCTAAAAACGCTTCATATTAAAAACTCCCTAGTAAAAGGCATTTGCATTGAAAAAAAATGCTTCCAAACTGCAGACAAGTTGTTTGTAGCTTATACATATGGATGCTTGTTATAAGTTAGCAACGGTGTTTTTCTGCAAATGCTGTCTTTCAGATCCAGTGGTGGGTTTTTTTTTTGCTTTTTGCTGCTACATTCTCTTACTTTAGGTAGTGACCTAAAAGTATCTCAAGCCAGCATTCCTCAGCCAACACTACTGGAAAACTGTTCCCTTCTCTGTTCCTCCTTAAGGAACATTTTAGGAAAACTGAGTTAAAAAATGTATTTAGAGCTAAATAAATGTATTACCTCAATCTCGATCCATTTAAGAACAGCTGCCTGATTCAAAGGCACTGCTAGTGTCATTCTGAATAGATGCATTAATATGCAAAGGGTAGTTGACAAAACTCAACTTTCAGAGGATGCAACGCTCTTCCCCTACTCTATCACTTCAATTACGGTTTGGTCTTTGACACAATTAAGGGACAATCCAAATACAAAACAGGAAGAAAAAGATATTATGCAAAATAGCATATCAGGAAATCTGTCGATTCAGTTATGACCCCCAACAGAAAATGGGATTTATAGATTTAGATCCTGAAAGGAGGTTAGCTACCTGAAAGGAGGCTGCAGAGAGCTGGGAACGAGTCTCTTTAACCAAGTAACAAGTGATAGGACAAGAGGGAATGGCCTCAAATTGCACCAGGCCAGGTTTAGACTGGATATTAGGAAGCATTTCTTTACAGAACGGGTAGTTGGGCGTTGGAATGGGCTGCCCAGGGAGGTGGTGGAGTCCCCATCCCTGGAGGTGTTCAAGAGTAAAGTTGACTTAGCGCTTAGGGATATGGTGTAGTTGGGAACTGTCAGTGTTAGGTCAATGGTTGGACTGGATGATCTTCAAGGTCTTTTCCAACCTAGACAATTCAGTGTGATCTCTCCCAGGACTGTAAATCCCAGACATTTACCCCACCGACAAACCAGGCTGCAAACAGACTGAGATCCCACAGGTAGCTACACGGTATGGAAGACTTTTTTCTGGATTTATGTCATTTTCAGAACATTTAGGGAGTTGGGGTAGGGGGTTTCTATGCTACAACAACCGAGCAGACTTCCAGTCTCGCTTAACAAAACACGAAACAGAAAAGTCATATTAAAAATAAAACCCCTCAGAGGCCAAAAGGCAACAAGCCCAAAATACACTTCTGAAAGCTAAAAAATGTTCAGAATATAATTGTCGTTGACACTGGTTAACACATTTAATCATCTTCAAACATTTGTTTAAACACTAAAGCTCTCTAAAGCTATCGAGCACGCAGATGATTCATACAGTATCTAGGTAATCCGCACCAGACCTTTTCATTTTCATTACACAGGGAGATGTGGTGAAAATACTGCTAAAAGGCCGACATGCAAAATTAAAATTGAGCAAAATATATCATCTCTTCTTGTAAGTTCATTCACCTCTTGCAATTTTAGGCCTATATCCAACATCGAAGGGGTTATTTTTAGCTCTTTAACAGAACTAATAGGAACTCCATTGTGAAACGCTCCATTTCTTGCAAATAGCCTCATTATTTAAAAGATCAAAAGCATCTTGCTACCATGTGATGTAACTAACTTTGATCTGATGTTGTCTACTCAGACTTCAGAGGAGATAATTATTGGACTGTTAACTTTTTTTGCACTCTGACTGCAAATATCTCGTTTATCCCTCTTCCCACTACAGATACATTAACAATTAAAGGATTACATCAATATTAAAAAAAGTCTGGCAAGAAAATACTGATGGGCAATTTACAGTTTGTTCAATAAAGAAGCATAGTCACTCTAAGGAAACATGCACAAATATCTGCATTTGTATCTAGCCAAAGAAGAAAATAAAACTAACAATTAATTATCCTGTTTATGAGATATAACGATTACATGAGAAACTTCAGCGCGTTTGAGAGTTTCCTACTGGTAAGGATGGATTCAACAAATTAACAGATTCTGAGCAAATCTGCAGCCCGGGTGCATTGCTCTGGAACGAGGTATCAGGGGATTGCTGTCAACATCTCTCCAGTTTAGTCATGTAATTTCCTTTGAACCCTTTGAATATTTTCTGTTATTAACGCAAACATACGTGAACACGATGTTGCATTTTCAGTTCAGGCTGTCACAAATGAGTGACCTACTCATGAAACTAAGAAACGTACATCAATATCGTGCCAAATGTACAGCTCTCTTCTTTTAATTTGTTCTGTATTTGTGAATTCCACATGCGAACAGAAACTTTACCACAGAAATCTTTGACCTACCAACAGGGTGAACACAATTACGTCGTGCTATGGCAACGCAGTTTTGGTTTCCCCTTGCGTCAGCAATTGAGGCATCTTTCATCTTTGCGTCGGTCCCGTTTTACGCTTAGCGCTACCTTGGCATTCCGTCTTCTTCTCGGGGAGATTTTCATCCTCTCGTATCCATCCTTACAGTCATGTCATATTGCCGACACATACCTCTCAACGTGCATGAAAATTTATGTACTTTTAATTTCTACATGACACACAGCGGAAGGCATAATGAAGCCAGAACTAGATCCATCACAGACAACGCAGACAAGAATAAATTCTTTAAAAGGTAACATAAATGCAAAACTCCTATTAATTTTCACAGGAACCGCATGGTCAGAAATAATCTACGCAATGATCCTCAAGCCACAGTTGCTGTTACCAACAGATATTGCAATCTATCGTTGGGCGGAAATATCAGTGTCATTTATTTCTCCTTCTCAAACAACAATTAGTCACCTGCTACACACTAGATTTGAAATCAACACATTTCAGTAAGGCAGATAAAATACACTTTAACCCAACAACTTACCTGCCTTTTCAACAGTTGATTCCTTACAATGAAAATAATTCCATAATAAATGAACCTCCGCAATTATAAAGCCACACTTTTATTTTTATCCAGTAAAACAATGTATTCCATTAATGTACCTAAAGAAATAGAACTGAACCCTCCATCACCACTAATTATTATATTCTATTATGGCTTGACAAAGCATATTGTTATATAAGCACTGACTATCCCATAATCCAAATTAAGGCTCTATTCACTAATAAAAGTATTTTTCACCCGTAAGCTTTAAAGTCAGAATGCAAAGTGAACAGCACATTGAAATCTGTTATTGTTTGACTAAGTATTAACTATGGCGTTCCTTAGATCCGACTGAATAACACTAATGTACTCTGTTATTGTTCAACGGTTTAAATAAAGAAAAAAGAAAAAAGGCAGCTATTAGATTTAAACCTATTTCAGATTCCATTAATATTTGCCACGAGGAAGGAGCGTGGGGGAAAGCAGGTTCTGTCAGGAGGGCGCTTTCATAAGATTTAACAGTGGGAACCCTCCGAGCATCACGGCTGAGTGAGAACTTCCACAAATTTACCTGGACTTCTGTTAATTTGGTGAGAAGATGCTAAATACGTGGATTTTTCTGATCTTACTATATTGACTGTTCACAACATTTAAAAAAAAATAAGCCACTACAAACCTGATTTACGACTCACACTGTGCATGACATCATGCACAACGGGGACATCCCTCGCAATGCCAAAAAAAAAAGGCTTCAGGAAGGAGAAATAAAGGGAAAGGACCACGTAGAGAAGGCAGTAGCAATTAGCATCTGATACCACAAGATGTTTGGGAACAGCAAAGCTACCAGGCACGGTGGGAGATACTCAAAGATTTATAGCACTTGGTTTCCATGGGTGCCAATACCGGATCAAAGCAGGGAAGGGACTTGGACAGGCTGCAGTTATTTGGAGTTCTGAAAATTCAGTGTGAAAAAGGGAATAGTAAAAAAAAAAAAACATTCTTGGAAAAGCAAAGTGGACGTAGTTCATGTACTCACCCATCACCGACAGCTCTGCAGAGCCACTGCTGTTCTCGTTTTTGTAGGTGACTACACATGTGTACGTCCCAGAGTCGTCGTCGGTCACGTTCGAGATGAGTAGGTTGCTGCCAGCCAGTAACGAATACTTTTTGGACCTGAAACATTGATATAACACGTCCACAGCACGTTAAGGTGCTATCTCTCTCTAGAAAGATACACGCAATAAATTATGCTCTAAGTAGTTCTCAGCTGCGATTTGTGCCGTTAATAGCTTTACACTTCCATTTTAAATACCAGCCAGGTGACATTTATATCAAATTCCACCCTCGGATTTGGTGCAGAGAATAATCAGAGCAGCAGGTGAAGGGACACATCCAGTCTCATTATTATTCAGGAGGAAAATCTCACGGCCTCCAAATCCACCCCATGGAATTTAAAGCATTACTCAGTGGTTTGCCCGTACTTTGCTCAAGGAAACGTAGCGTTAGATATGCGATCCCCGAAGGACTGAGCTACCTGACGGGGAGCGCTTCATCGCCTCGCAGCCACGTGAAGGTGGGAGGGGGGTACCCAGAAACGCAGCATTCCAGGACGGCATCCTTCCCTTCCATGGCCACCACGTTCGACGGTCGCTGGAGGAAAAACTGCTGCCTGTGCAAACCTGGACCTACGAGAGCAAAAAAGACCATTATCATCCATTAAAAAAAAAAAAAAACCAACAACACAACGCCACAACATTCTTTTTGTTGGGAATGGGGAATATAAAATGCCTGATCAATAACAGACCCAAGAGACTCCAGCTTTCACAGATTCTTACTGATGGAAAAAAAAAAAAAAAGAAAAATCATGGTACAGACATACAAAAAGTTGTATCAAATGGCAATCTTAGAGCTGCTTACAGGTTGAACCCAAGGGAGCAATTTGAAGGCAGAAAAATACCAGCTTTTGGGAAAGTGAGAAAGGACTGTTTATAGCCTGGTATTGAAGTCAGGTCTTGGAAAGCCACAGGACAGTCGTGGCAAAAAAAGACAGAGACATACATAAGGTTAAGAGTAGTACTGGATTAATGACGCTATTGTAGAGTTGCAAGAGGGAAGTTCATAAATATGGCAGGTGAGAAGACAAGGAAAGCTTCGAGTTAGGAGAACACCGAAGATGAAGAATGAAATAAACTGAAAAAACTAAATGGAGAAGGAATAAGTAGAAGGGTTATTGCCCCAAATTCTCCTCTTCCTGAGCGAAGGTGTCCACAGGGACACCCGGCATGTCGGAGGCTGTCTCAGCCCTGGAGACCTACCTGTGGGCAACTGAGCTGAGCTCAGGGCACCTGCTTTAGGATGAACTAAAGCCCTGCCTCTGACTGCCACGGATGGATCACAGGTGACCAGGGGGCAACCTAGACCCACATCTCACCCACTGGGCCTGAAACACCAGCAAACGGAACCACACGCCAAGGAAATCAGTTGGGTTTGTTTGCTTTCTAAATGAGTCTGTGCCTTCTCAAGAAAATGAAGTCATTTTCTTATCACAGATGTTGAAACAAATGTGCTGGACTACAGCCATTAAACATTACTCCTTGTTTCCTGACACAAACATAAGAAAATTACGCAATATAAATGAATATTCCCAGCAAATTAACAACTACAAGATCTTCCAGGATCATCTCCAAGTAATTAGCTGGTTCTCCCATACAAGTAGAAAGAAACCGTAACAAGCTGCGTGCATTTGTTACGGATTTACAACAGCATATTTTAACTTCTTGCTGTAACCAGATGGACATACAACTTCCAGCCTTCAGTAGTTCAACTGCTGCAGAAATTATCACACAAAACTCAAAAGCTTCAGTCTCTGGAGACATCTTAGGTGGTCACACTGATGCCTTTGCCCCGTGAATCGCACGGTGTCTCTTGTAATAACCATAAATACACATATTACCTTAACATATGCAATTAAAGACGTGGTAGATAACTAGCAGAAAAACAGAGCTTTTCTTGTTAGTTTTATTTTGATTTTTTTTTTAAAATCAATTGTCCGAAGATGAAAACAGATGTGCAAAAACTGAAAGGAAAAGAAAAAAAACCTGTAAACAGCATCCCAATCTTAATACAGGGATGTCTCCTTCCCTTCCAAAGCACTTAATTCTGAAATCATAAAGAAGTCGTCTGATTAAAATAACGATCCTAGTTAGGATGGAAGATGTGAGCAGCAGTAAGAAGCACAGCAATAAAAATATAGGAAAGTGACATCAATGAAGATTAAATTTGAAGCTAGAAAAAGGAGATGATTGATAATTGAAACCATCGGCTTTAATAGAATACATTTGGCTGAGAACCTTCTTCAGATACACCTGGAATAAATGGAATTCCAGACTGGATATGAGACAAAGCTGAAAAATCCTAAACCACACAAGTAGCAGCTCGATACATATTGCCGTTCTGTACTTGGAAAAAAGCAGATTAGCACATTCCCATCTTAGTGATGTGAAATACATCATTCCTAGTCTCCAATACAACAAAAATGTTAATGAGACATCAGTATTGTCTTAACTCCTCCAGTGAAAATAATGTTTTCATTAGAACTCTGTCAGCACTCTGAAGATCAGTTAATAACTCATATAGATTCAAGCCCCACCGTACTACAACCAAAATGAAACACAACAGTATTTGATTTGGGATTTTTCCTCTCTCCTGTCATCTACCTGGCAAAATTTCGGATGGTCCCAAGGGACATAATTGAATGAACAGCCCACTGAAAGCAAACCTGCTGGAGTTAAAGGATGCAGGCAGAGAGCTACACCAAGCTCAAGGTTAAACTAAGAGGGTACAAACATGAGAAACTGCTGAACACTGGAAGGGGAAGGTCATCGTCCAACATCAAATTGGGACTCAAATCATTAGACAATAATGGTAGATGACAGAGGATAGACTCAAAGGTAGGCAAGTATTATTTATTTTGTGATCTTCTAACCTAGAATTGTCAAAATGTTTTAGTCTAAAATTTATTCAAATTAGGTCTGTATTTAATGGGTAGCTACATATAATTTCAGCATGAGAAAACACCACCACTACCCATCCCTGTAACATATCTCTGCTTTCATTCCCAGCTAAAGCTTGTGTTTAATCACCATTGTCTTTTCTCTTGCTTAGCTCATTTTTTCAGCATTTATTCTCATTTAGGATGGCTCCTTTTCCCTCCAGCACCCAACTGTGCCTTGGGCTGGCTCCTGCTCGCCTGCCCTGTGGGGAAACACCCTGGTGCCTGGAGGAGGGAGGGGGTCCCACGCTCCACCACGGCACGGCTATCGCCTGCTCTTCATCACTTCCATCTCTTGTGCCATTCAAGACTCACAAACAGAAGTCTAAGCTTGTATTTGAACTTTTCTGAACTCCCTAATGACTTAGCTGCTAGCTGAAAAGGTGGCATCTTCTTTACATCCCTCTTTCATCCGGAAACGCAGCTCAAAAGCAGACGGAAACCAAATGTGTCACTTGTGAAGCAACATTTTTCTGCTTGATTTCCAGTTGAATAGAGAGTGCAGCTTAAAGCCATGTAGAGAGCTGAAGAAGATATCTGTTACAGGAAGGGAAAAAAGAAAATATTCTTTTCAGAAAAGAAGCGGAGGGAAGAGAGTTGTGGTTTCAAATCCGTGAAGATCAGGACTTGCACATTATTCAGGGAAGTCCCAGGAGGTGGCAGCTACGGCCTCGGGTGTCATGGGTGGAACTCAGCACCGACTGTACCGAGTACAGCCCACGGAAATCACAACTGCAGTCAGTCCTTGTGTCCGTGGGGTGACTACTACCAGAGGAGTCCGAGTAGAACAACTAACACATTTTGTTTAATCATCAAAAAGCAAAACCATAGCTTTTATGCTACGAAATGCTCGTTAGGAGGACTGACATGCTATCACAGGCTATGGAAGTTGGCATATCACCACCTTGGGGTTTGTGCCACCTTCCAAAGAACAGAGGTGGTCTAAAACCAGAGCTCAGTACCTAGGACACAAAAGGCAGTGGTATTTGAAGCTACAATTCCTTAACCGTAACCTTAACAAGGAACCAAAGAGCCTCCAAGGACACCCCTTTCCTTAGGGTTAGCATCCACGATTACCTCTCGGAGATCTGCCTTGAACAAGGGGGTGGTGTTGGTCGTCAAGAGAATTCATTAACCAAAAAGCTTGTGGGACAAGAGACTGCAGATCTCTGCAGTAGAGTGTTATACTGAAGGTGGTGCAGTATCCCCCTACATATGCTTGGCAGGGGAAAAAATAAAATAATTTAAGATTTTTTTTTAAAAAAAAATAATAAATCACTAAACATGTTCTGAGTAAACCCTACAAAAATATGCATCAGTGACACAACAGACCATGTGAGGAACTTGGATCTTCCTGCGAGCTTACGAAAGCCCAGGCAGCAATTTCAGTCTCTGATTCAGACTTGTCTGATAAAACTTCTCACTGTTGCACCAGTGCAACCAATTATTTCCTGTTGATGAATAAAAAAAAAAAGATCAGTCCAGCAAAGTAGGTTTTTGCATAGAGAGTAAGGAAAAATGTGTGAGGAGATTTTAAGACTAAAGGGCCATTAAATCCTGTTTCTTGTATGGACAGGCCACGGAATCACACTCATCCTGAACTCAAAAGCACGTTTGAATCAAGTGTGTTCTTCGGGAAGGCATCCAGTCTTGATTATAAAGATATCCAAGGTCTTGTAGAGCCCTTCTCCACTTGATTAAAGAGCACTCGGTGTGTTCTCCCTGACAAGGTACTTGTACACCATAATCAAGCCCACATAATCAACCAACTCTGGACTAGGCTTTAGCAGATGCAAAATTCTTTGCATGAAGCCCTGGCTCCGCTGGAGTCATCCCCTTCATTTCAGCCCCGAGACATCATTTGTGGCCTAAGCTCACGGCTGTGATGCCCCCATCCATGGGGAAGGGACAGGACACCTCTTGGTCTTTTTCAACATTAACTTTTTAAGCCAACTGCTTGGAAAAAAATAAATCAATGGCCATAGACCCCATCATTGGGGTGCTCAACGTGCACGCTCGGAGCCTGTGGTGGCCCAGCTGGAAGCCAGGGCTACACTGACTTCCCAGCCTACAGAGCACCTACCACATTGCTGGCATTTGTTGATTTTATTTTAACTAATTTCTATATATTAATGCTTAAGAATGAACAGATATGCCTAAAACCAATTATAAAGCGGTGAGCTGTAAGAACTTATTTTCCCCGAACAAAGCAAAAGCTCTCGTTTCATATTTACCATTTTTCTTGAGCACACAATGTGCAGTAATGAGGTACAGCCATACACATATTTTCCATGCTCGTTAAATCAATGACACATAGTTGAAATTCAAAAGCACAAATAGGATCTGTGAATGCATATATGATTGCGATAGCCCCATTACGCTGATATCTGAGAATACCACGCTATCTGCAAAAAATATATATATATACCTTCACAAAGCCTTATTAGTGTAAGTCATTTTATTTCCTTTTTATAGATGGTTAATGGAATAATTGAGGTATTTTGTAACTAAGGGCATTCTGTAGAAGGGAAAGGCCTCGAATTAATTTTTTTCACACTTATTGAAGGCAGTTTCTGCCACGTTTTACCAGAATACTTTCTAGTCAATCACTGTTCATTCTCTCAAACCCTCAGATCTCTGTCGATATACATTGATATGTGTTGAAGACGTCTTTAACTCCCACCCCAAATTGGTCTTCAGCAAGCGCAACTCAAGACAGCGCAATTTATTTCTGTCTTCCAAGGAAAATGAAGTTGCAAGCAGTTCATCCGGATTCAGCAATACACATACACATCTTCAGCACTCAAAGAGAAAAATAACACTGCAGTATTTTAGCTACATTATATATTGGGGAAAAAAAAAAAAAGGAAATGCTTTCATAAAAATGCGTTGCATCCTGTTGTACGGCACCTCACTGTGCTAAGCTACATTGCACGACTGCATTTGTAAGTGTTGTTTGGTTGACGGAAGGCTCCCATCACATCATACCCATGGAAATTTTTCTGAACGTATTTAGATGATATTGTACTTTGCCAGTACAATTTTAGTTTTTTTATTGCAGCGGTTTTTATATTGCAAATTACAGGACTGAGACGCCTTTAATGTGACACTGATGTGACGGACTATCTCTTAAGTGTTCGTAGTTGCATTTCTAAATTCGATTAAGAGAGATAAAGATTTATACCAAATAAAACCCAATTTTGCTCTCTGCTGCCAGTGAAGAAAGGCCAGCAAAATTCCCCAACCTGATCTCACCATCGTGCCTGGAGGCTGAACACTTAATCCCAATGAGAAAGCGAGGGTTGTGTGTGAACAGCGTTAGAGCAATCTGTCATTACGATGATACCGATCTCTCAATATACAGAATGCATTAAAATGTATAACCAGAACGCAGTCGCTACTTCAGGATTTCCTTTTTTTGCTTCCACCTCCCAATCCCCTTGCTAGCATTTCTCTCCTTCAGCCCTCCCGCCCTCCCCTCCCAAAAAACACAAGCCTGGCTTAGCAGAGCTCAGGGATGCGACATGACCAAGAGCATCGAAGTAATAAGGACACACAAGGATTGTAACATTAGCACCGACACGCATCAGGGCGTGATGACATTTTTCTTACTGTAGTAACTTCCAAATACATTAAGTAAAGTGCACGGAAAACTGTGCCAAGTCGCTGCTGGAACATGAGACTATACATCAGGGATCCTATTTCCAGCTTTAATGATGATTTCTTGAGAGACACTCTGTTTCCTCATCCATAATGAAGACAAAAATATTTACAAGGCCTTTGACTGGTTCTCTGGGATCCTTCGGTAAAAGAATAATATAAAATTTATTACTGCGGGGGTAGAGAAGGGACATCGCTGGTTTGTATTTACAAGAGAAAAGGAGGAAGCTTTTTCTCTAGCATTAAAGTTTTAGAGGCAAAATTGAAACCAAATGAGGAACTGCTCCACAACCACATTATCTTCTATCCCAAAAACAGAGACTACAGCTGAGGTGAGAAAGTAGCAACACATTTACACCCTTATTTCCAGCTGAGCCACAGAGCTTTGGCAGACATTTAGACCTACATCATCCTTGAGATGCAGACACACAAGCAAAGCCGTTTGATTCAGGTAGTAACTGAATCCAGAGAAAAATCTAATGGAAGATTTTCAATGCAGCCCTCTGAATATAACCGGAGAGGAAAGAGATTTTAGTCCCAGTCCTGGTCTGTTGAGTTGAAAGAATGAAAATAATTTAAAAAAAAATTTGAAGACTAACTTAGTGAACTTCTAGAGACAAGTAGCACCCTCAAATGGATTCGTAGCTTTTAAATGGTAAATACGACAGTCTTTTAAATCATTTTTATGGCCGTTCTCTAAGCCTCCTCCAAACTTCCTGCAACATTTCCAAAAACATGGTGGCCAGTCACACACCCTACGTCACGCTGACCTCAGCATGGAAGTCCCAAATCTCCCGTGTCACGAGCCGGCCGTCACCGGTGTTACCCTTACCAGGATTTCATTACCCTCTCATAGCACTGTCTCACCCTTCCTTCTGCTGATTATTCAAATTTTTGTCATAGGAAAGTGGTTGCTCTGGCCCCTAGGCTCTCCTATGATACAACCAATAGGACCAATCCCATCAAAATATTTTTTTTTAAATTCTGCCCCATTTATAAAGTTCTGTCTAGTGATCCACATTGTTCAGTATTTACCACCTCTGTGATACGTGCATACACTTTCAATTGCAGTTTTATTGTTATATGGTATATTAGAGAGTATAGGATCAAGAATATATCCCTGACTCTAGAGTGAGGAGTCCCAGTAAAAAAATTAAAAATCTGCTCAGTCACCATTTCTATTTAGACACTTCATGGCTACAAATTTGATTTAGCATATAGATACCATATTTATTTCCAATTCTCTAATTTCTTGGGCAAAAAAATCCTCCCAGAAATCTACTATAACAATACAAATTATCCCCAAAAATTTATGCCAACATCTTCCATTTTCATACACCGATACTGACTGGTTTTAATTGCACGGACCTTTCTATTATCTTATGTCTCAAAGATGCCAACCTGAGAGACCATCAGGTAACTCAAGGGTTGGTCGGTTTGTTCCAGACCACTGGAAACTTCAATATTCCAAAGTTATGGTCAAGAATTGAAGGTCCTGAGAATTTCTCAGCTCTTCCACGAGCTACGTTTTAATCTGGATATAATGACCTGAAAAGATCTGCATTCGGACAAGCTTTTTAAAACCACTTCTTTCAAGATAGTACTAATTTTTTTAATATTTTTTTTTTATATGTAAAAATACACTTGCAATTCCCCAACAGCCATTTGATTCACTCCACTTATGTTCTCTCTGGCTGATAATTTGACTCCTGCACAGGGCAATTCTCTTCTGATTTAAGAGGTAACCTCACCAAAGGTAGTGGTGATGAGACAGTCATGTATGTTTTACTAATAAAGTGGGTTAATAGCCAGAAAGGAAAGCAATGTGTTCCATGCAATTAAAAAAACCCAACAAAGCATAAAAAACCACACCAAAAAACCCCCAGAAATCTAAATACTACAGGTTCATAAAAAGCCCAACCTGAACATCTCTGATGTTTAGGATCTATAATAATCATTAATAGTCACCAGTAGTTTATGAGTATGTTGTTATTAGTTGTAATTATTTATAATTATTAGTAATTTCTTATATAATATCATTCCATATAATTCCAATAAAATTATGCAGTATTTAAAATAATATTCCATTTTAAAGCTCTACTGCCACTATAATATAAAACCAAGCTCAAAGCTGGAATGCAGACTGTTCCAACACTACAGGATTCCCTTCTCTTTGGGATTCCTTCTCGACTGCGTTTTGAGAGCAAAATCAGCGATAAATCTCAAACAAACTACCTTGTTCTTCTCCATACAACCCAAATGTGCCAGCCAGCCTGTGCTCCTCTAGTTGACAGTATCAGCATCCTCAATTTCATGAGGTTAATCACACACCAGAAACCTTCCAATAATGACTTACGCTTCCGAATATATTCGGAAATAAATTCCATCGTATTCTTAAGGCCCTTTGTTCCGAACTCAATCTGTGCTTCAGATACAAGTACTACAACCCAATCCTGTTTGGAGCAATCCCTGAAACCTCCACACGTATCTCCCAAATAAACCCCCCCTCATCTGGCAGCCAGCCAGGGAGCTGTTGAGCAAACAGCTCTTTAGCTGATATTAGTTATTTTTCTTGTGATAGAGTTGAACTCGAGACCAGCCCCATGCTACGAGGACACACCGACCATACGTACGTCTGCCTGCTCATTTTGATTTCCAACCAAGCAAGCTGCTGTAACATGGGAAATTGATATTTATATGTATTATGTGAGAGATTACTGGAGCACTAATCAGATTTATCTAGGGGAGAGAGGCAAAACAGCTCATTCCCCAGGATTATTAAATAAGAATTTTAAATTTAACCTTTTTTTTGTTAAAGGTCAGAATATAGCTAGCTTATAAAGTGACCTCAGCACTGCTATTCACTTGGGCAGCTGGAAGGAGCGATAACCCCAATACTGGGATTATTACATGGGTATTTTCTAACTAGGAATTTACCTTATAACAAAACAGATGGAAAGATGAGAGCACTGCTGCATGTGTGAATATTCTCACACTGCTGCCTTGTTTTCAAACTCGACTTCACAGATGACACCTTAGGAGGATATATTTACCACACAAGGAAATATTCTTCCTTGATCTAAATACTACCAATAATTAAAAAAAAAAAAAAAAATCAGAGTAATTACACTCTTGCTTAGTAACACAGCACGTTCTGTGACAGGGCATACCCCATCCAAATGGTTCTCTCCTAATGAGGTAAAAGTAAAACCTTACACAAAAATTATCCCAACTCAGCAGCACAAGCGTTGCCTGTGCCGGGTGCGCTGCTCAGGATGAGGCTTTTCATCCATTTGTTGCTCAGTTTACAAGGCAGGAGGAGCAGCGCCTAAAAATCAACTAATCCAACTGAACTGATGGAAAATTCAGTACAAAAATCAACAGTTCCAATAGCTATTACTTGGGTTTAAGCGTTTAACTTTTTTCTCCTTGCAAGAAAATACCTTCAGGTTTCTAGTCATTAGTTTTTCATGTAGTTTATAAAAAATTGCACATTAAAGAGCCTTTTACCCCAAATAACTGCTTACGGAGCACACTAACAGCAAGTCTATAAAGATCTCCTAAAGTACAAAATTTCCCATGTGTTTACCAAAAGGCAGGCTATGTACAGTAAACACTATAATTCTTTTCTGAACTATTATTAATTTATCAACATTCACTCCCTCAGCTACTGCCTCAACCTGGAAGCTCGTATTTAGTCTGTGTTCACTGGCAGCTGAACAGGAGCCAGCAGTGTGCCCAGGTGGCCAAGAAGGCCAATGGCATCCTGGCTTGTATCAGCACTAGTGTGGCCAGCAGGGACAGGGAAGGGATCTGACCCCTGGACTCGGCACTGGGGAGGCCACACCTCGATGAGTGGGTTCAGTTTTGGGCCCCTCACTCCAAAAAGGCCATTGAATGACTCGAGCGTGTCCAGAGAAGGGCAACGGAGCTGGTGCAGGGTCTGGAGCACAGGTGTGATGGGGAGCGGCTGAGGGAACTGGGGGGGTTTAGTGTGGAGAAGAGGAGGCTGAGGGGAGACCTCATGGCCCTCTCCAACTCCCTGAAAGGAGGGTGCAGAGAGGGGGGATGAGTCTCTTGGGCCAAGGAACCAGCGCCAGGCCAAGAGGGAATGGCCTCAAGCTGCGCCAGGGCAGGGTCAGACTGGCTCTTAGGAAGTATTTCTTTGCAGAAGGGGCTGTTGGGCGTTGGAATGGGCTGCCCAGGGCAGGGGGGGAGTCCCCATCCCTGGAGGGGTTGAAGAGTCGGGTTGACCCAGCGCTGAGGGATGTGGTGGAGTTGGGAACGGTCAGTGTGAGGTTCATGGTTGGACTGGAGGATCTTCAAGGTCTTTTCCAACCCAGATGATTCTGTGATTCACGTAACAGAAATCCTTTCTGAAGCATCCTTGGCTCTAAGCAGAGCCTTCACACGCTTGCGTGGATCACCTCGCTAATAAATCAAGATACACGTGGTGAAACGTGTTCCCATGATCTGGATCCATCTTTGGAGGGGACCCACTCCTGGTATCACCCCCACATCCATAAATGACACTGGTCTTGCTGGGTTTTTGTTTGGGTTGGAGTTGGGGGGGTTTTTTTTGGTTTTGTTTTTTTGGTTTTTTTGTTTGTTTGGTTGGGTTTTTTTTATGTATTAAATGGAATAAGGGCAAGGCACCCCCTGCAGGAAATAGGCGCTGGAGAACAAACGTGAAATTGGTTATGTTTAAAAATATAAATTCACAAGTTGAGTGTCTATTTTAAGTGGTTCACATCTGTTGGAAATCTGTTTTCATCTAAAAATAAACACTGTTAAGCACTAGCTGTTGAGGTTAAGAATAAGGTAAAGACCTGACTGTGACAATTAGTGGCTCTTAGGGAATGTACATCAACACAGGGATCCTCCCAGGGTATAAAAAGATGAGAAGAAATCTTTAAATTATCTCTGCAGCTGATACAAGCTCAGCGTGTTGCTTGAAGAACTGATGGCTGAGCTTCAAAGAGATGACGTGCTATCGCTTCGCCAGACCTTCCTCAAGACTAAGTTTAACCATAACTCATAGAAAACCAACAAAATCATATCAAATCACATAATTCAGCATATTCCAGCCCTTTCATTTCCCATACAGGCATTTACCAAGTCAAACGTCCTCAGACAAGACCTTCCTGTCTTAACAAGACTATTCAAAATCAAGCTAAGACAGCGCTAACTACAAAACTGTCAGCGCCACGACGTTACGTTGTATTGAAATAAATCCAACATTGCAATTGCTCTTCTTCTAAGTGGAGGCATTTAAGCATCAAAGCAAGCCTGAGCTCGTGAGGCAACTTCTGTCGCACGCAATGACTTAAACGTGCCCATCAACCTCTTCTTCCTAGTTCCTTCTCGCTGGATCTGTTTCTATCCGGCCCTTTTTGCCGCTGTTATCCTTCTCCCCTCAGAAATGCAACGGCGAGGAAGGAGCTGAATCACACAGCAGCAACCAAACTCTATTCCCATTAAATAGGAAGGAATTACATGATATTGTTGCCGTTATCTTGCACTGCAGCTCAGCAGACCAGCTCAGGGACAGTGAAGGAACCTCCATAATAGACAATAGTACAGCGGCAGACTACTTGAACAGCTAATGATAAATGCAGGATTATTATTTATAAATAGAGAATTAATAGCTTTCAGGCCTCGAACTATTCAACTTTTGCTTTTAAAACATCCTCTGAAGCGTACAGCCCTCCCAAAGAAACTTGCTCAACTTACAGAAGCAACAAACTCCGCTAAGAATTAATTCCTTAATACAGGTTTGTATTACATCTTTTCCTTTTTTTTTTTTTTTTTTGCACAATAGCATTATTCCCTCTAAATTAATTAGGTGAGCGCGCATAGTTATCTGAATATGAATTTCCTCATGTTTTCAGTATTTGCTGAAACTTTCCACCTGGGATTAAAGTTTCTGGACCCCAGAGAAAAGAGCAGCCCTTCAATTAGAAAGGTGAGAAAACGTGCATTTAAAATGAGCTTTCTGCAAAAAGCTGCAACGGCTACTCTTAAAATTAAGAGCAACAGATAAAACCTGACGCATTAAAAACTCCTCAAGAGGTTTGCTCAGGTTTGTTGGGCTTTTATAAAAAAGCTCTTCAAAATCTGTTCTCCTAGGGCCTGTATTTCTACAGACACATGGTTTCTGATGGAGGATATAGCGAGGTTGGAGCTGTTTGTGAAACACTGATGCGCTGGGGGGAAGCGGGGGGATGAAATCAGCCCCTTCCAGAGCCTCCCCGGGCAGAATCAAACTGCACATCACAAAAACACTTGCAAATGGTCACTTGCAAAATGTCTCTGAGTTATCAAAATCAAACCTTGATGCTCAGTGCCTTGCCCCACCTTTGAGGCACATCAAGCACCTACAAACCACTTCTCTTTGATAACGGAGGTTGAAGGCTCAACTACTCCTTCATTTACACGGCGAGTTAAACTACAGGCTTGGATCTCCTAGGATGAATTTTACTTTTCTGTCCAGGAAATTAGCAATTCCTCCATCCAAATATTTTGTTTTTCTAACCTGTATTCATGCTGGATGATGAATTTTTCTATCAAGAGGGCATACAGATATCTCCAGACCACCCATAATGTCGAACCAAATATTTAAGCCACAGGCACTTTGACTAAAAAAAACTAAATGACAACAGATATTTATCCCTCGTTCTTTTTTCTTGCATTCTTTGGAAGCTGTAAAGAAGATTAGAAATTATTTGCCAGGATTGTGGTCAGTTTTGCCACAAATCCCAACAGATATGCTGCGTGTTCAAACAAATCACAACCACAGTCTGTGGAAGAAGCAGCATTTAAAAAAAATAAAGAAAAAAAACCAGAATTATGGTATACTACCTACACTTTTTTGTTGTTTTGTTGCCTATTCCTTTGAATACGATTTAAAACTTTTTCTTTTCTCCTCACTAACCAGGGGGAGAAGACTAACAAGAATATTCCACCGTCACTAATTATGGAAGAGAAGAGCTGCAACTGAAGACAAATTTCTACCAACAAGCAAAAACAGGAGAGGCAGAATTAGCAGCAAAGTATCGGATAGTTCTGAACCATCAAAGCGTGCACATGAGAACAAAATTCCCAAGGGGCTCAATAAGATCTGAATTTTTGTTTCAGGAGCACCACTCATTTCTTACAAGAGCTGCTGTCTGCTCACATTATCCCAAAATGAGACCTTGTGCTGCCTGCCCTAAGCTGAAGTCTGACGGACTCCGCTACTCCCTTGTTATGTTTTTTCCTCATTATTTGCTCCAGTGTTTCCCTGGTATAAAATTTTAGCATGCTAGAAAGAGATAAATTAATTCCCATCTCTCCTACAGACAGCCTGAGAGAGGCCATTTAGCCAGGATGTTAACGACCGAATCTGTGAAAAGGAAGAACCATCAATCCATCCACAAATAATCAGAAATGTAGACACGCGGCAAATTAAGAGTAGTCTGAAAAGCCTGAAAGAAATCTTCCAGTTCTGTCTAAAATACAAAGTTCTGTAGGTTTTTTTAAGTCTAATCAAAACAACTAAAAAACTATTTTTTTTTTTTCTCCCCCATGGATCTCATCGCCATCAATAACAGCCGAGGCAGCAAGACCTCGCTGAGGCCCAACGCACAGGGAAAGGCACAGGGGTCATGGTGAGCCTGGGAGCCCCAAAGCCACCACCCTGGAGAACAGGTCCATGCTCCAGAGGTTGGGGCAAGCTCTGTTCCACAAAAAGACCAGGAAAAACCTGCAGGGAACTCGAGGTGCTGTGGCCTACCCCTGCTGCCAGCCGTTCTGGTTGTTGCTTTGCTTTACAGCTCCAAAAAAAAAAAAAAATCGATACCTACTACTATCCTTGTTTTCTGCTACGTAGGCTTTAGTTTGTAATCCTAGATTTAGAGGGGGAGGCTGGTTCCTTTTTTTGGTGTCAAACCCCCAAAGAAGAAACTATAATCCCCTAAATTCCACTGCAATAAATCCCAGAGCCACAGACCGGACCCAGAAGCAAGGATGAACGCATCAAGCTTCACCCGTGTTAGCACAGACACTTCTCTGAGACTGATCCTGCCCTTCCTGATGTCTATCTTGTTCAGACCATCTCAGAAATCTGAAAATCCTGCCCCGTCACCTCTCACTTAGTGAGAAGCCACGCAGGCCACCAACGTTTGTCTACAAAATGCATATATTGAAAAAATTCTAAAAATACATCCCTGTCTCATTTAATTCGTGGTTATTTCTTAATGCAAAAACCAGACGGGAAGGAGATTTTACAGCAATACCTTTTTCAAGCCACTCTTCTGGTGCTGGGTTTTTGATCCTATGCTGCGGTGGTAGCCATCTATTTAGCTGATGAGTTTATTAAGAGAGAAAACAAGATGCTCACTCAGCCATGAATTTAGGGACGTTACCTGTCACAGTGAAACCATACCAGATGCTAAATGGCACTCTGGGCAACTTGGCCTACCACAGAATCATCTTGGTTGGAAAAGACCTTGAAGATCCTCCAGTCCAACCATGAACCTCACACTGACCGTTCCCAACTCCACCAGATCCCTCAGCGCTGGGTCAACCCGACTCTTCAACCCCTCCAGGGATGGGGACTCCCCCCCTGCCCTGGGCTGCCCATTCCAACGCCCAACAGCCCCTTCTGCAAAGAAATCCTTCCTAAGAGCCAGTCTGACCCTGCCCTGGCGCAGCTTGAGGCCATTCCCTCTTGGCCTGGCGCTGGTTCCTTGGCTCAACAGACTCATCTCCCCTCTCAGGTAGTTGTAGAGGGCCATGAGGTCTCCCCTCAGCCTCCTCTTCTCCACACTAAACCCCCCCAGTTCCCTCAGCCGCTCCCCATCACACCTGTGCTCCAGACCCTGCACCAGCTCCGTTGCCCTTCTCTGGACACGCTCGAGTCATTCAATGGCCTTTTTGGAGTGAGGGGCCCAAAACTGAACCCACTCATCGAGGGGCGGCCTCACCAGTGCCGAGTCCAGGGGTCAGATCCCTTCCCTGTCCCTGCTGGGCCACGCTAGTGCTGATACACACCAGGATACCATTGGCCTTCTTGGCCACCTGGCCACACTGCTGGCTCCTGTTCAGCTGCCAGCTGGCAATCAACCCCCCCAGGTCCCTCTCTGACTGGCAGCTCTCCAGCCACTCCTCCCCAAGCCTGTAGCGCTGCTGGGGGTTGTTGTGGCCCAAGTGCAGAATCCGGCATTTGGCCTTATCGCATCAGGCGCTAAAGCATCCAAGCAACCTCACTTTGAGCAGGTAAATTCAGGAGCTTAGTCCCAATGGATCGCTTTTCCAGTCAATGGAGCGAGAGAAGCTATTCCAGAGCGCCCTCTGAGACAATATGTACAGCACTCTGAGATGGGAAGTTCTTCTCTCTCCGCATTCATATGTATCTAAATTTGGTACTTCCAGTTAGGCAGCGTGAATGCTTTCCTAAGGTGTCAACTCCTCACCTTTGCATCCAACTGCTTCTAAAGGTCTCCAGGCTCTTCCATGTGAAGAACTTGGAAGCTTGTAGAAGTAACTGGAAAGAAAGTGGGATAAATCAGCCTAGCTGCCCCAAGAGGAGTGACTGCTCTTTCAGAGAACTAAAGGACACGACCAGACAAGAGGAAAAGGCCATCTAGAAGGGTCTAGTTCTTACCTGCCAAAACTCTGACTTCGGCATCATTTCCCGTTCTCGAACTGGCCGGGTTTTTTGCCAGGCATCTGTAGATCCCGCTGTCCCCGTGCTGAACCCTGCTGATCTGTAACGCTCCGGAGGGCAGGACGGCCACCCGCATGTCAGCTGGGCTCAGCAACAAGTCCTCCTGGTTTCGTTGCCAGTGCACCACGGGCATGGGCTCCCCAACAACTTCACACTTCAGCAGAATTGTGTCTCCTGCAAAAGCCGTGACAGATTCTGTCTCGGAAAGAAACCTCAGTGGTCCTGTGAACACAAAAAAAAAAAAAGCACAATTATAGAGCTGCTGAAAGTAGCAGTCACGCGCTGTTTCCATGCTGATTTGGATTTTGTTAATAATCCAGACTAAAAATAAATAAATAAATCATTTATGCCATGTTCTGAAAACTACTTGGAGGTTGCTATAATGGCAGGGTGACTAACACTTTCCTTGGTAAATTACACTCATTAACAGCCAAGACAAGATGTGTTATCAACATCAAGAGTAACAAATTGCACCTTCCTTACAAACCCACGCAGGAACAACTTTAACAAAGTACAGATGCACCAGCGTGCAAGGCAAGCTGCTCAGAACGGAGTGGCATTCAAAGGAAAGAACAACTAAACCTACGTAAGGTTAGGAAAATGTTACAGTCGCATCTTGCTGTATTTCTCCTTCCCTGCAAATCAAAGAAAAAAATACTCTAAAAAGCCACTCCTAAGTTACTTGGGTCACTTAATCAAAATACTTTGAACAGGGAATGGCCTGTGTCTGTTTTTCCATGAAACATTTTTGAGTCGCAAGGGCAGAGCTTGGAGCTTTAATTGCACAAGCTCCAGACATCCCAGTCTCACTCGCTGCAAAAACACGAGAACTGTGTCCTTCAAATGCTACAGAAGAAAAACCCAGCAAGAACAGGAGAAGGTCTGCAAGATTCAGAATGCAAATGGAAGATGATGTCAGGAACAGGAACTTTATTACCTGGAAGCATCACTACTTTACAAATAGCATAGAAAAATAAATAATCAGCCCTTTTTCCAGTCAACTATAAAAAGGATAAATCAAGAAGATACACTGAAGCAACTGCATGGATGAGGGATGTGCTAGAGATGGTGTGGACCTATTTTGGGGACCTGCTCTGGCTCCAGTCCTGACCAGTCCCCAGCCCTCTGCGCACGCTCGCCTGCCCGCAGTGACTATTTGGAGCCATACTAGGAAATACGGTCACTCAAAAGTGTGCTCCAAAATGCACCAAGTGTTTGAGGGAGTAAAAAACCCAAAAGACAACCCTAAAAGCCATGAAAAAGTATATAGGAAACAAGTATCTTTTAAATTATGTCAGCCAGTATTCAGTGAAGGCTTTTAAAAAGGAGCTGAGGAAGCAAAGAATAAAGACCCCAACTTGCTCGGCATTAAAACGCCACCTAATTATTGAGCAAATAAGTGCTGGGGAATGATCGTGTACTGGAAAAGGCATTTGAGGGGGGCCCCCATGTTCATTCCTGTATGTGAAGAGCGTACGTGAATCTACCATCACGTGGGCCGTGGTATTTCCCAACTGCCATGGTTACAAGTTAGTCCTACGAACAACGTGAGTGAAGCAGCAGCTCGGTCCCAGACCCATCCCCACGAGCCTCCTTGTCCCAGCGAGGATGCTGCTTTTCTCCTGTGGACAGAGACACAAGTAACAGCTTCTTACCCCCAGCAAAGCTGGTGCGAGATAGAAAAATAGAAGCGTTCAACACTTTAATTAAAAAAAAAAAAATTAAACAAGAAAAGCGTTGTGTGAACAGTGATGGAAAATTGTTGAAAATTTCAAATTTTTCCAGGCAGAAAGACAGCTAAATCTAACAATTTACTGTAAAAATTACAAGTAAACTAATTGCCACTGAAGGATTTTTTTTTTTTGATGGCAGCACCATACCTGTCATGCCCCCAACACAAGCCAGCTCACACTTTGCCCTGTCTCTGCACCGTCTCCCTTTCTGCAGGCATCCCAACTGTTTTTCTTTTAAAGTTTAATAAAAATCATAAAATCTACACGTAATAGATTGGGATGTTGCGAAAAACCTTTTGCTGTGTCCCAGTGAAAAGCCGCCAGCCACCTTTTCCCATGGTTACGTTCAAAACCCATTTATCTCTCTTCAGGAGCGTAATATATGAGATCTCAAAACCATCATTGGGTCTTTACAGCTCTCTTGGCTGATGTTGATTTATTTTAAAGACAGTTTTTAAAGCTACACAGATGTTTGGGTTGTTGGGAGATGGCTCAAGGGAGCCAAGCGGCAAAATCAGGCTGAGAAAGTCACTTTTTGAGACAGACTCTGGAATTAGACTTTGAAGGTCCTTGATGATGCTTCGCCCTGTAGCTAAAGGGTCGCAGATGCACCTCCTTGCATTACACCCAAACCTACTTAAACTTAAATGACAGCAGTCCTTAACTCCGATTTACCACGCAAGTTGGTTGGCAGCCTATCAGGCTCCCCATCTTTCCTTACAGAAGGCCCAATTATTAAGCAATTAAAGTTCACTTAATAAAAAGGCTTATCATTTGGGGGACAGACCTCAGGGTCTGGAACATGTTTAGCTATTAAATATTCAGCAATTTAGTAGCACTCAGCACAATCCCCCAGAGAAGAACTGCTTTAAATGCTTTGTTTGTTTCAAATTAAAGTCTGCAAGGTTACTTAACATCAAGACAAGACCTTTTTTTCACTTTCAATTCACATAATAGCTGAAGGGCAAGAAACCAAGGTAATGAAAAAGAGTGATTTCCGTCTGCTTGCCTCAGAAAATAGGAAAGAGTAGAAAGCATGGGTGAGTGAATCTGGAAATGTAAATATTTTAGAAACTACTAAATTGCTCTTCCACAGGCTAGTTTCCAAAAAGGTGCGATACTTTAGTTACTTTATGTTCTTTTTCCTTTGCTAACTCCACTTTACAATTCTGAAGAGATTTGCGCCGAGTAACGTACAGCAGAATATCAGACCGAGACGTGCAGACTTCACCAAACAATCCAAGCACAGATGTGGCGTTTGACTTCGTTCCCAGAAACAGAACCACAGAATCATCTCGGTTGGAAAAGACCTTGAAGATCCTCCAAGTCCAACCATGAACCTCACACTGACCGTTCTCAACTCCACCAGATCCCTCAGCACTGGGTCAACCCGACTCTTCAACCCCTCCAGGGATGGGGACTCCCCCCCTGCCCTGGGCAGCCCATTCCAACGCCCAACAACCCCTTCTGCAAAGAAATCCTTCCTAAGAGCCAGTCTGACCCTGCCCTGGCGCAGCTTGAGGCCATTCCCTCTTGTCCTGGCACTTGTTCCTTGGCTCAAGAGACTCATCCCCCCTCTCTGCACCCTCCTTTCAGGGAGTTGTAGAGGACCATGAGAAAACAGGAGCTAAACTGTTCCCATTCTTGTTGCAAACCCCACCTGAGGGGACTGGAAGCTGTAGATCTCAGAGAAAATAAAACTGATTAGAAGTCGGACGCTCAAATTTCTGATTTAGAAGAAACTAATCTGGGGGGAAGGAAGGAAAAAAAAAAATCAAGTTATCAATATGCTTTCAGCAATATTGCCTGCTGGGGAATTCCTGCAGTACAGTATCAGGCAGCCACCCCGAATACCAACTGTCAGCCTAATGAGGAGGACTCAAAGGGAAGGATTTTAATCTTACAAGAAAATGAATATTAATAAGATATTTTATGTCTTTGCATTTTTTATATATGAAATTTGGGCAGCTAATAGATAGAAGTTAAACCAATTTGCCACAAAGGGCACCTCAGTACAAAGTGAAGGAAAGGAAGGTGCTTTACTGTTTGAAAAGCTGAGGATGGAAACCTGCCTGGTGTTTCCGAAGCAGATGAGGCCAAAAGACGACGCATCAAGTAATCGTAGGCCTATTCACTAGTACCTGTTTTAACAAGAAAAAAGTTCAACCACTCCTCAAACCTTTGCCCAATATCAGAAATACTTCATCCTGCCAGGAGCTGAATGACCCAAATAACACTTATCCACGACAAGGTAGGACTCTACTCCAAGAATGCTGAAGGAAACACAAAATCTTCACAAGGAGATGGTAATTTGCTCTACAGTCCCGGTTTCCACCTGCTCGTTTCAGCTGTTGGCATGGTAGACACGTGACCATGGATGATTTTTTCTTATTAACACTCAATTTTCATCAAATTCATACACCTCAGCTAAAAATAGATCAACATTGTTAATGTGGGAGCATTTGTCCTTTATGCCTAAATTAGGCCACCCATCTCCCAAGGTTCCTACGTACTCAGTGCAGAGTGGGGCAGAGAGGAATCCTCTTGCCTTCACCTGGCTGGGGAACCCATGGGGGTTACCTAAATTAGATGACTACATGTTAATTGTATTAATACCCTGATAGGATTAATCAAGAGCTCATGACCGCTACAAATAAGGCAGGACCTCTTCTTTCTTTTTTTTCTTTTCAACACAACCCACACTCAGTATTCTGACTATGCAGAGTACGTTTAAATCTCAATAAACTTCACCCTTGAACACAAATTCTGATGGGGATGCACAGACACAGTCACCCCACGATCATATCACAAATACCCCGTGAAACAGGCAATAGAGACGTGTCTGCTGCTTGTGATTTATGATGTGAACGTACGATTGTCTTGATTTCTCCTTGATTTGAACATAAGCAAGCTTAACTAGAAGTTAACATGGCTGGTTGAGAGGAAATAAATTCTTGGAAATGACAATATAGTCAAAAGGTTCAACACCACGTATCATCTCTGCCTGAAACTCCTCCATCAAAAAGGTATTTTAAAAGTGTGCCCACCGAAGCGATAAAAAGTGAGAGTTTCAGAGAAAGAGCAACACAGCATCCTTAGAAATAAACTTATAGAACTCTTAATTTGTTATGGTTTGGTTTCCCCAGGCCCCAGGTGTTATTTCCGCAGCAACCCAGTTGTAACCCACCATCGCAGCTCCCTGGGGATACCAAAACACGGCTGGGCGTGCCGCTGAGCATCCAAGCAGCGGCAACCAAAGGGAGAACAGACACAACTGAAGGTCTGCAAGGTTGATTTAAGAAGTCGGGCTTCAACAAGGATGACTCTGGTCTACGGCCTTGACTGCACGAGGTAAGGATCAACGTGGGCTTGGCATCAAAATCGTGTACCGAGATGCAAATAGTTATGAAGCACAGTGGCAGGTAGGTCCAAATAGCTCCAGATTAACTGAAGCACAGCTAGTTACATATATTTTTTTTATATATACACACACTTATGTATAAAATTATCTCAATTATTATATAACTGAGTGCACCACAGTCTTTAATTTGTCTGACGTAAGCAAAAGGCAATACAATTTCAATTTCATAGATGAGGAACTGACTCTCCAAAATACAGCAAGACAACAAAGCAAAGCTTATAAAATGTGACAACTTCTAATTGAGAAGAGTTCCTCAGGCTTTTTAGGCACTTTTGAAGATGCTACAGTGACTGACTCGCTTGCTCAAAGCCACAGGAGAAATCTAAGGTCAGCAGAGGTTTGAAGCAGGTTTTCCCAAGCTCTTCTATAAATATATCAGCGTTTCCTTCCCTTCCATAAAACCGAGTGGGAGTTTCTTTTGGGGAAAATACAGTCCAGGGACTGCCCGGGAGGGAGAGGAAGGTTGGGTGTATGTTGAGTTCTCAGTTCTTCAGCAGAAAAGAGAAAAATCCTCAGAAGGGAATGAGCTTAAAACACAATTCAAGTTTGTGGGCTTCTATTGAAGAGTGGTTGAAAGTCTACTTCCTGCAAAGAAAACTTAGGGACCACCGTCACCAGATACCCTAAAAATAAAACAATAAAGGAAGAGCTTCAGACAACACTATTATGTTTAATATTTTTTTTTGATACTTGTTCAATGAATATCTACTTAATATTCTTTTCTGCTGTCCTCTTTGTGCGTGTCTCGTTGCTTTTGGATCGAGGAGTGAGTCGTCTTGCTTCGTGCCAGGGGAGGGAAAGCAGCTTCGATGTTTTCTAGCCAGATCCAGCCCAAACTCCAAGCCAAACAAAGCATTTGGCCTCATTTCAGGAGAATCAAACCACGACAGCTTTTTTAGCCTACACATTTAAGCGCGAGAGAATTATTTCTGCAACTTGTATTTAGCATTCAATTAGCATATTGGAAAATGCATCTTGACATTCTTGAAGTCTTCTAGTCTTTAGACACCCCTCAGATTCTCCTGTGAAGACTGAAAGAGGCAGTCCCCGCACTTCTCTCTCCACAGCTCTTTTGGGAGGAGGGTAATTTTGTTGACCTCAAACAGCAGCACAACTCTGGAGCGAAGCTCTGGACTGGGTCAACTTGTAACAAAGTCAAAGAAACGAGGCACAGAGATTTTATAGTTGACTTGAAAAACAATAATATATATAAATAGATATATAAGAGAGGATTTAGGGGAGAGTTTAAGCTCAAACACTTAAGTTGTGCTGCAACCCTGATGTTACTTCACCATGGAAGTGCCCCGGTTGCCCAGGCATCCTCATCTTAAGAGGAGGTTTTAATCCTGGTAGTTTACTGTTAGATCAGGTTCCTCCTAACAGCAGGAGAGCCACCATGTTTCCTCTTAAACCACACGGAGAAAAAGGTCGGAAGCCACCGAATTCCTCCATCAGCCCTACCCTCATGCAGACGTGTTCACACAAGTGCTGCTGAACTCACTGTAGGCGAGATAGAAACCGTAACTCATGAACAGACAATTCAGAATATCCCACGTAGGAAGGAAGTTTCCTCTTGTCTAATATGGGGACACATCGAGGTCTCCTCCAGCGCAGCAATTTTCTCTCCCAGCATGTACAGTCCATTACAAATATTATAGCACCAATTCTTGGCAGCAATCTAATTCCACCACGAAAGGCTAGCTGAAGGAAGATGAAGCCAGGATCTGCCCTTTGAAGCCTCTTACCTCTCACAGGAAATAAATGAACTTATTATTGTGAAAAAGACTTTTCCCTAACCTATGTTACTGATGTCAGCTCAGATTATCAAACCCGCAAGAATTTTAAAATCTAATTTACTTGTCACCTTTTATGCGGCTCGCTTGCTGGCTGCGCTCAGCATAACGCACGGAAACAATCTATTTTTTCCATCCACATATTTATGCTGTAGGGGGATTTTCATCAAGGATTCAATGCCTTCGTGGTCAGTTCTACTTAGTCTTTACAGATCTTTCTTTCTGATAGAAGGCACTAGCACAAAGCTTGTCGTGCCTGAATGTTCCACGCATGCAGGATACGCTCAGAACAACAAAAATTTCAATTTTAACCAACGCATTCAAGTACAACCCTCAAGATTATTTTTCTATTGGTTCTACTGATTTGTCAGCATTTCAGAGTTCACGGGAGCCAAATCTGACATTCTTCAAGACCACGGCTTGAAACTATGACCTTCTTATAGCCACGGGCAAAGACAAAGCTCCAGAGCTCCCCACCTATAACCCACTATGGCTGTTGACTCAGTAGGTTGGATCTAGTTCCTCTGTCTCATGATCCCTACAAGATACAGCCACAGCTTTCAGCTTAAGACTATTTGCTATTTCCTCAAAGAGGGGAAAAATCATAAAATCACAAATAGTTGATTTGGGAGGGACCTTTAAAGGTCATCTAGTCCAACCCTCCTTCAATAAGCAGGGCCATCATCAACTAGATGAGGTTGCTCAGGGCCCCGTCCAACCCAGTCTGGAATGTTTCTAGGGATAGGGCATCCACAACTTCCTCTGGGCAACCTAGTCCAGTGTTTCACCACCCTCGCAGTAAAGAATTTTTTCCTTGTATCTGGTCTAAAAAGACAGTAGATATTCAAAGCAACAACTGCGCTAATATTTATTAACAAGCCTACACAATATACTGAATCTCTGGGAGTGTCACTCCCTGTCATTCACAGTAACACAATAGACCTGCACCAGGAAAAGAAATACTACCCTAAATTTTTATCATCCACCGACAAGCCCACCTACTGCTTTGTCCCTGTTAATACACAAATCAGAGGGTGTAAATCTCTTCATCTTCCTGTCAGAGGCTCTTGCCAGCACTCGTGGCTTGCAGCCAGCGAGCAGAACAAGCTACCCATCAGTCGCCAATGAAATCATCAAATCTACTCCTCCAACAGGAAATAAGCAAGAAAATAAGCCTTTTTTATTGCTGAAGGATCTAAAAAGGGCCATATTTCAAAACCTCTAATTAAAACAATAAAAAACACAGGCTCTCTCATTTGTGCGCCATGCCCTGGGAGCTCGCTGGTGCTAGCATCGTTTGGTCCATTATATTTAAAGACTCACACTTGGAGAGGTGACTTTGCTCTCATAAAGCACCGTAGAAGTAGCATAAAGATGCCCTGAGTGGACCAGCAATCTCTTGATTTTTTTTTGTCCTGTTTTTGTGACTTGCCTCATCTGAGGTACTTCAGAACCACCTCGAAAAGACCTTCAGAGGAATTAGGTGTAACTCCAGCCATACCTTCCAATAAACTAAGAGTCTTCAAGCAGGACAGAGGCATCCCCAGCTCTGGAGGACAACCAAGCAACGCCATTGCCTCGCCTCCAACAGGCAAGGATTGCTCCTAGGCTACTAACACCACCACCGAGCTACACGGTACGACAAGACAACAGCAGCCAGAGCCAAAACCCTGTTGAATCGGAGTTGAACGCACAGGAAGGCAAGAGCCAAGTGAAGCTTGCACAGCATGACAGTCCCCAGCAGCCATAGTAAGGGTTAGCATGGTCTATAAGACTCCCACAAGCCCCTCTGCCATGCAAACCCCATCCTCTGTGGCTTCTAAATCTGGCTTTGAGCCTCATCTTTCAGAAATCTGAAATGCCTCACATGACGTGACCGTGGTTTGTTCTCCAATGACAACAGTAGATGCTCCTAAGGTGACAGACCAGTTTTGATGTATGAAAGGTCAAGCTGTTCAGAGAAAGGAGGGGTAGGACTCCACTACTGTGAATAACAGATTCTGCCTAGACAGCAGAGAAAGTTTTTATGAATATTCCCTTCCCCTGCCCTAATCCAGTTCATGGACAATCCTACAGAGCTTTGAAGATCCAGAACATATCTAAATCATTACTAACACAACTCACAGCAAAAGGCTCCTTCTCCACTCCCTCCTCCACTGACTACCCATAGAAGATCAAATCAAGTTCAAGGCCTCAGTCCTCTAGTTTAAGGCACTTAACATGGGCTCATGATATCTATTTGAAGTAAAGATCAGTGCAAAACTTTCAATTGTCAAACACTCATCTTCAGCAGCGATTTATCTCACTTCTGCTGAAGACCAGATTTTCTCAAGTACTGGGACAGGCCATGAAGCAAACTCTGGCAAGACAAAAGATCCATCAGAGATTTCAAATGCAAGCACAAGGGGAACTTTTTTTTAACTCATCAAGGGCAAGCATAGGGCATCTCACACACACAGGGTGCAACGTGTAAGCGTGCAAGATCTATGTGGTTCGCTCTTAAATGCCTGAATGCAGAGCACTTGGACTTCACACTCCCCACCAGCCACTCCTCGTTGGTGAGAACAAGCTCCAGCACAGCACCTCTCCTTGCTGGCTCCTCTCTCACTTGGAGAGGGAAGTTGTCATCAAAGGATTCCAGTAAGATAGGGAAGACTGAAGGAGAAGATGCAAATGACAAGTTCTGACTGCTCTCTATTTTACTTTCAGCTATTTTATACTTTTAGGCTTTGTTTCAATGGGTATCCATTTTCACAGCTCTTGCCTGGTGAAATCATCTTTGCGAGCCACTTATTCTGCTCAACTGCAGTTCCTCAGGGGCAGGAGATGCCACTAGGGATTAAAGGGACACAAAAGGTCAGGGAATTTTGTTTGGACAAACTTCCAGGAGTATGAACATCAAGCCTTTGACTCCACAAGAATGGGCTAGGAACATCGTACATCATTAATAAAGATGAGACCAACAGGATGTTGGGTTGTTGTATTCAAACCCAGAGGATGTGAAGCAGCTCAAGCCTTGATAGGTTTAACCATGCCAGAGGCAGCATTCATTCTCTCAAGTGCTGCAACACAGTTCAAAAGACAAGGAGGAAAAAGAAAAAACACCAAGCTGAAAGTTTATCTTTTCTCTAGACCATTATTTGACACGTTGCATGAAAACACACTTTAGCTCCGTCTCATCTCATTCCAGACACTGAGACCGTTTCAAAGCACATCCACCAACTTATTTATCACAGCAGCTTCCCAGCGGGTTTGGCACGGTGCCATCTGAGCACCGCAAGCGTGACCGTGTTCACCCCTGGAAGGTGGGAATTCCCCCCAGCCCAATCGGGCACGGTCCTGAGGGGACCGACAACGCATCTGGAGATGGCCCGCTCCAGCCACGCACCCACGGGGCGGCTCTTAGCCTCAAACACCTCACTTCTCTTCTTACATCCTACTCACAGGAGGATATAAGCCCTGCAATATTTTACCTGACAGCAAAAAAACTAGAAGTATAAAGAGAACAAATTAATTGGAAAAGCAATTCTGACAGGTTACGTGCCCACCCAAAAAACTCCAAGTCATGCAGCAAACCACACGTCAGAAATAATGTAAGACTTAAATGAGACATTAAATGGGAGGTTAAATTAGTTTTCTCAGTTGGCCAACACTTTTGAACCTAGTTTTGTATTTTTAAGATCTTTTTTGTATTTTTAAGATCTTTCATTTTGGCTATATTCTTTTCTTTATAGTGTAAAGCCCGTGTTTTCTGCTAATCATAAGGATCACAAAGCTAAGGGTTAAGGACAACCAGACCATAGTCTTAGTTATTAGAATTGTGCCCCAAATACAAGAATTGGCTGAATTTAACAATTAATAAAGAAAAAGGCTTGAATTTTTTTTTTTTTTTTAAATGTGTCTTCAAAGACAAATTGCAACAGCATAAAATCCATATTAGGGAAGACATCACACGCTACACAGCTGAACACAAGAATCACATTATAATTGTTGCACTATTATAGGTAGCAATATATTTCTGAAATAATCAATGCCTCATAAACCCTTAGTATTTATTTATTTATAGGAGATCTATTTAAATGTGCTTTTCCACACGTCAGGATTCAGCCTCCACTCTCTTCTCCTAATCGTTAAAACTAGCAAAATTAATATTACCCCTACCCCCACGATATCAGTGGCTTCCTCAGGAAAACAACTAAACCGGGGTAGTAATTTGGGTCTGACAGATTTACAAATACATCTGTAGGCCAGTAAAGCATTGGAATCATGTGACATATCTTTTTATGAGACAAATTTGGTAAAAGCATGTCAAAGTCCAATCCTGAAATACAACGCAATAAATGAATTAACTGAGCAGAGCGTACTCTCTACGGCCATTAAACGGGAAGAAATGCAGGCAGAGGCAAATACCAACTCGAGAAATGCAGACCCAATTGGCATTTTATTGAACATTAGCAGGCAACCCTAAATCACCAGCTATCGTTGAGCAGAAGTAACCGTTTAGCAGCGGTGGTATTCGTGTTACAGCCATTCCCAGGGGCCCCGGCGCCGCCGTTCCCGTTATCGCACGCGCACGGGACCGGTTCAACCCCGGAGGCACGGGGGGCTGTAGGTATAAGTGAAAAGAGTGAAGTGAAAGGAAAAGGAGGTAAGAACTGCTGGCTAGGGTAGTGCCACGCCATCAAAATACTCCTGACCAAACACCAGAGCCAGGCTCGGGGAGAGAAAATAGCCAAAATCTGTACACCCTTCAATATGGACATTATTTGCTCGTATTTTCCCCACTTTATCTGACAGTTTATACATCAAGCATATGCCACGTTGCCAGTTCAGGCCGTATTTAAGCTCAGCTTTGTGTCCTAATTTGCTTAACATCAGCAACTAGGTCTGGACAATAGTAGCTTCTGGCTCCACCTTCAGCTCCTTGGGAAGCCTGGGCAGAGGAGAGCTCATCCTCTGCAGCGACCCATCAGCTACGGGTTGGTACAAACCAGCCTCTTCTACCTCCTCCATTTTTCCAGGGCTGCAAGAGCTCTTCTTGCCCCTACCTGAGGGGAAAAAACCTCATCCACTTACAGCGCAATTACTTAAGTTGGCTCCTTTGATCATGGCAGAAAGGAAAACGGTTCACACAACCATCTGCAGGTACAACACCGCACAGAAACCCGTCGTTGCTGTTTTCCAGCTCAGAGTTGTTGTTACTGGTCTGTCTAGTAGGGACTAAACAGAAGCAGCGAGTCAAAACCCTGCAGGTTCAGAGCCTAGAAGACAAGCAACAGACGTTTTAACAATAGCCTGGCAAAAAACTGGAAAACTGAGTAGGAGAAAAGTAATAAAATTATACCAGGAGAAACTATCTAACACCAGTTCACAAACTGCAGAATAATTTAGTCCCCAACACTTTCCCTGGCTTTCGTGCGTGCTTTACCTTCCATTGGCGCGTGTAAAGACTAACACGGTTACCTCGGGCTTTACTACAAAGAGCATTTTAGTTCACAAAACCATTTAGCCAACAGAGGTGACCCACATCCCCATCTCCAACCGCAACATGCTGCCGCAGAGCCAGCGAGACACAGGAAGAGGGGGGTGGGATCCAGCTGGAAAACTGTACACACCGCATACCACAATCATCAAGGTTGGAAAAGACCTTGAAGCTCCTCCAGTGCAACCATGAACCTCACACTGACCGTTACCAACTCCACCAGATCCCTCAGCGCTGGGTCAACCCGACTCTTCAACCCCTCCAGGGATGGGGACTCCCCCCCTGCCCTGGGCAGCCCATTCCAACGCCCAACAGCCCCTTCTGCAAAGAAATCCTTCCTAAGAGCCAGTCTGACCCTGCCCTGGCGCAGCTTGAGGCCATTCCCTCTTGTCCTGGCGCTGGTTCCTTGGCTCAAGAGACTCATCCCCCCTCTCTGCACCCTCCTTTCAGGGAGTTGGAGAGGGCCATGAGGTCTCCCCTCAGCCTCCTCTTCTCCACACTAAACCCCCCCAGTTCCCTCAGCCGCTCCCCATCACACCTGTGCTCCAGACCCTGCACCGGCTCCGTTGCCCTTCTCTGGACACGCTCGAGTCATTCAATGGCCTTTTTGGAGTGAGGGGCCCAAAACTGAACCCAGTCATTAAGTGCCGAGTCCAGGGGTAAGATCCCTCCCCTGTCCCTGCTGGCCACGCTAGTGCTGATACAAGCCAGGATGTCACTGGCCTTCTTGGCCACCTGGGCACACTGCTGGCTCATGTTCAACCAGCTAACAATCAACACCCCCCCTTGCTCTAGCAATCTCCATCTCAAGAGACCAAACACTGACCTGGCACCCACGAAAAGCCACTGGCTACACTCAAAACTCTTGTATGCAAGTAATCAAAGCCTGCTTTATTTATGTAAGCGTTCTCAATGACTTCAGTGCTACTGACTTTAATAGGACACTCTTTTTGACCACAGACCATTTTCTTGCCCACAGCACCAACAGATAAAATGGTCTGGTCTGACAGGGCTTAGCTCTTCTCCAAAAGCAAAAAATAACCACAATAACAGTAATAACATCACTGGAAACCAAAGGCCATTAAAATGCAGCAACCTGCTAGCTCTGCTCGGGTGGAATTCTCCAGCATTGTCATGCTTTACCACAAATCTAAGATATATCAGCAGTAGCCTTCAGCAGCAATAAATAACTTGAATATTTTATAGTGTAGCATCTCCGACTTCAAGTCTGTTTTTTATCAGTAGTACAGGATCGGTTACATCAACCCAAACTGCCCCGGTGAATGCTGCAGTGTTACATTTTCTGCAGAGTCATTCTCATTTCCCCTCTTTTATGACCATATAGAGACTATTACATGCTTCATGTTTGCATTTCTCTACACCATATGTCAGGGTTAGACAAGGATATTTTGTGGTGGTACTAGAGGTACTTAGTGCAAAATAGAAAGTTGCACCCAAGGTGCAACTCAGGTGGCCTTGTCAGTTCAGAGGAAAAAAATCATAACATATGTGAAAAAGAGTCATCTCCCTTCTTTCCCCAAGTGGGAATCTCAGCATTTGGGAAGGAGCTGTTCAAAAATCGGCCTTCTAACATCAAAAAGGATGTTAAGTGCAAATAAATTAAATCAGAGAGAGAAAACAGGGTGAGAGTAGTTAAAAGGCATGGTGGCATCTTTTTAGCTTTTGCAGGTAATAAACAGTGCGTTTACACAAGGCTATTTATCCACTGATCTCAAAATAATTTATAAAGTGTTAATTGACTCCTCAAGCTTCACATTTTTCCCCCGGGAGAAAAAGCAAAAACATTTATATTACATCATTTATAAAACATCATTTTATATTTGTATGAGCGCTGCTTGGAACTTTTTCAGCACGATGGTTTTTCATCATGATTTTTCCCTTGGTCAGTGGTGATTCTGCAGACCGCACAGCCGGCCAGCATTGATCTCCCCTCAGTTTTCCTTCCCCACAACTCCCAGGCAGCTCCAGAGCCGTGAGGTTGATGATACCCGAGCTGTGTCATGCAATTTATTCCAAGGCAGAGCCCCGATGTGTCCCCGGGACCCCTAAATCACATTACAAGTCTACAAGCACCTACTCCAGCAACCTCTTCACATACGTGGTTAAAAGGGAGAAGGACTCCCAGTGCGGTGTCTCCAGCACATATCGCGCTGTTTTGTGGGCTGATTTTTTGCAGCACTTACAATATTTCAGCTTCTCTTTTTAGTTTGGGAGGTGACTTCAGGGAAATCCCTCTGCACTTCATTCTCTCCCTGTGCCCAACTGGGAGAAAGGGCAGAAACCTTGCTGATAAAGCATTGTACCACCTCGTGATGAAAGGCACTACCTTAAGGTTCAGGGGATCCTATATCTATCCTGAAACCAAAGAATAAAAAAAAAATTTCCATTTAAGACGCTTAACTCACAGGGTAGCTACCTCTCAGTCACTGCTGAACAAAGGCGCCTACTGTGCGACAATTGACTCGCAATTAAAAGCCAGAAACACGCTGATACAGTCGTGCTGTTTCCTGGCACCTGCCAGAACACAGAAATCTCCGCATCCCAGAAAAGCCGTAGCGACGGGCACAGCGAAGAGGGAAGTTCGCTTCTGATTTGTATCAGCAATAGTGTGGCCAGCAGGGACAGGGAAGGGATCTTACCCCTGGGCTCAGCACTGGTGAGGCCACCGCTCGATGAGTGGGTTCAGTTTTGGGCCCCTCACTCCAAAAAGGCCATTGAATGACTCAAGTGTGTCCAGAGAAGGGCAACGGAGCTGGTGCAGGGTCTGGAGCACAGGTGTGATGGGGAGCGGCTGAGGGAACTGGGGGGGTTTAGTGTGGAGAAGAGGAGGCTGAGGGGAGACCTCATGGCCCTCTCCAACTCCCTGAAAGGAGGGTGCAGAGAGGGGGGATGAGTCTCTTGAGCCAAGGAACAAGCGCCAGGCCAAAAAGGAATGGCCTCAAGCTGCGCCAGGGCAGGGTCAGACTGGCTCTTAGGAAGTATTTCTTTGCAGAAGGGGCTGTTGGGTGTTGGAATGGGCTGCCCAGGGCAGGGGGGGAGTCCCCATCCCTGGAGGGGTTGAAGAGTCGGGCTGACCCAGCGCTGAGGGATCTGGTGGAGTTGAGAACGGTCAGTGCGAGGTTCATGGTTGGACTGGAGGATCTTCAAGGGTTTTTTCCAACCGAGATGATCCTGTGACTTGCTCTTAGCAGGAATCTCACCCCAGCCAGCAGCGAGAGCCGACTCGCCTGTCCCGAGCTAACAGTGCGCTCGCTGAAGCCCCCGTATCCAGCCTGTGCAAAGGAGCCAGCTCTCAGACTCAGTAAATCTGGTTTTGTCAATGGAAAAAGTTCAGAATATTGCCCCCAATTCAACGACTGTACCTTCCCTGCCTCTAATAATCAGCCTCAGATCCACATCTGCCCTCTCCATGTTTTTTCTTCTTGGTTGAAAGGACTGAAGCAGAACCAAACACTTCATAAAACTTGTTTTAAAAGCCTCCCCTGCTCTAGAATAGAGAACGCCGTTAGAAATAACAGCTTCTTCTCTCCCATCCAAAACAAGATTTTGACATTTTCCAATTTCACCTAGAGTCATTGCAAAACCAAACACTTTACAGGACACTACTAACTTCTGTTGGCCCACTCTCGTGGAGTGACTTTCACCCTCTTTGAACAACTTAAAAAGTCATCATACAAAATTTCTTACTTTTTACTGACAAATAGTACAATTTTCCAGCATGCATGACCACATTATCAAGAGACAAAAAAAATTATATTTTGGTAGTACCAGGGAAATCCAAAGCAAACGCACACACCTATACCCCTCCATTTGAGTTTACCTTTATCATCTGCAAGAAACTGATTTTGTTTGACATTTTCAATCACATTTTGCAGCAGACTGCCACAACCTTCATCTTAAAAACCCTGACAGGATATGGAAAAGCAGCAATCTGGACCACATGATGGATAAACACAATTGCATACTCCAACTTCCAAAATATCTTTAAGTTGGAAATGCTCTTTTACTATGAATATGCAACATAGCCACAGGTTTGTGTTAAGAAAGAAAAGAAGTGTGATTATGCTCTTCTAATGTCAGTTCAAATATAGGCGTTATTGCCAGGTCTTGCAGATACAGGTTCGTAGTTCAGAAAGTATCTGGTTATAATTACTGAAAAAAAGAGCTGCAAGACCTTCCTCCACAACTTCAGCTCCCCATAACCCAGATGAAAGGTCTGTTACCCACCCACCTTTCCCTTTCCAGCTGGCTTGCCTTCCCAGTTCCTTCACCACCAATAACCCCAAAGTCATGAGCATACACCCTCTTGCCTTCACAGAATCATCTGGGTTGGAAAAGACCTTGAAGATCATCCAGTCCAACCATTAACATCACACTGACCGTTCTCAACTCCACCAGATCCCTCAGCGCTGGGTCAGCCCAACTCTTCAACCCCTCCAGGGATGGGGACTCCCCCCCTGCCCTGGGCAGCCCATTCCAACGCCCAACAACCCCTTCTGCAAAGAAATCCTTCCTAAGAGCCAGTCTGACCCTGCCCTGGTGCAGCTTGACGCCATTCCCTCTTGGCCTGGCGCTGGTTCCTTGGCTCAAGAGACTCATCCCCCCTCTCTGCACCCTCCTTTCAGGGAGTTGGAGAGGGCCATGAGGTCTCCCCTCAGCCTCCTCTCCACAGCGGAGATCCTTCTTGCAGCTCCTTTTCCTGTCAAAACATCCTCCTGACTGCTTCCTCCTGGCATTCTCAAATTTGTGCTTTTGAACCCATTCTTCTACCTGGAAAAATGCTGGAACTAAATATCCAGTTTTTATTTTTAAATCATTACATCGGGCGAGGGGACACGACAGCAGGCCAAGGAAGAAAAATTAAGAGTATTCGTAAAACCGCTGACTCCACTGAGCAATTTATTAATACACCCACACTAGTGTTGTGCTACACAAATGATCCTTTGGTAGCCCACGGTGCAAGCTCTCTACGACAAGACCTTATAAAGCTCTCTCACACCATCAAGAAACACTAAAAGGAAAAGAACTGAAAGCTCATGAAGTTATTCTTGCAGTTAACAGAAAAAGAAAAGCAAGGTGCAAAACCAGGAACATAAAATACCTCCGCCTCCTTGATGTGAAGGGCCAGAAATCCCTAGCGGATGATAAAAAAAGGAAATTAAGATGGTGGCGCTGACAAGGCCTCTCACATTAACACCTTAATGAAGAGTTGCATTCCCTCCTCCATGAACTGCAGCCCTCAGCTCACAAAGTTGAAGACTGATTTACTTTAACGTCTTTTTTTAAACTTTACCTTTGGAAATTACGATGTGACACACAGGTAAGGGCGAGACTGCCATAACCTCAACAAAATTACAACAAAATACCTCCTCCTTCACGTATCGTTGCCCTTCCAACTTCGCTCGCCAAGCAACAGTGCTCCTGTTGGTTTCCCCTCGGTCTAATCTTCACAAAGGAGAAATCTCGACTTGTGCATCACCATTTTTCTCTATAGCCAAATAAAAAGTCCTAAGAGTTTCGTGATCTTTACTACCGTGCTCTCAAATTAAGTTTAAATCAGCCAGAACATTCAAAAGCCACCAGGAGAAAGGAAAAACAAGCCTTCCAAGGAAGGAAAGAAAAAAATACATGCTCTTCAGCATCTGCCGAAATAGCACATCTTCACCTTAGAAATCACTTCTTAATACCTTTTTGAATTTCAAACTTAACAGATCACAACACTTTACAACTGTATCAAACCTCAGAAGACTCAGCTAATTCTTCCCTGAAAAAGCTAAAATATTATCGTTTTCTTTACTTTTTTCCAATATATTTAATATCTCTCGCAATATATTAAATGATGCACTCCTTCAACCAAGTATTTAGTTATTTACAGTCAATGTTCAGTTCCTTAACTAGAAGACAACTATTATTTTCTTATCACTACTTGTTTGGCTCATTAGGACTCTAATCACTTGATCTCCAAGAGAGCTGGTAACCTTTCTGATGACTTTAACTAGTACAGTTTTTACTCTGTTTCTAAGACAAGACTTGCCTACCCCCAAAAGCTGTACACACAGCACCTTCAACACCCACAAAGGGCCACAGAACTCAGCGTCCCCTACAGCAGGTGTTTCATAGAATGGTTTAGAGATTGGAAAAGAACTTGAAGACCGAGTCCAACCATGAACCAAACATGGCCAAGCCCATCACTAAACCATGTCCCTAAGCGCCATGTCTACACATCTTTTAAATACCTTCGGGGATGGTAACTCAACCACTGCCCTGGGCAGCCTGTTCCAATGCTTGACAACCCTTTTGGTGAAGAAATTTTTCCTAATATCCAACCAAAGCCTCCCTTGGCACAACGTAAGGCCGTTTCCTCTCGTCCTATCACTTGGTACTTCGCTAGAGACCTACTCCCACCTCGCTACAACCTCCTTTCAGGTAGTTGTAGGGAGCGATAAGGTCGTCCCTGAGCCTCCTTTTCTCCAGGCTAAACACCCCCAGTTCCCTCAGCTGCTCCTCACAGGACTTGTGCTCCAGACCCTTCACCGGCTTCGTTGTCCTTCTCTGGGCACGCAGTAGGGAACCAGGGCATCATGAGGCAGACAGGCCACGAAATTACCAGACAGCGGGTTACAGAAGGAGCTTGCAAACAAATTGCCTCTCATCATGCCTAGTGATTGCTCAGGACATCAACCACGCTTCATATTTGTGGCTCCTTAGGACCACAATGTTTGATTTTAATTATATAATATATCACAGAACTGTCTAGCAAGAACAGTCTTAACTCCATCTAGCTTATATCTTCTTAATGCCTCCAACCATATCATTGCCAGGATGTTCACAGAATTCTGCCTTATGGGTTTAAATATTTTAAGAGGCAGCAAATCATGTACCAAAATCTTTGCAGGAGTGTATGTTAAGATTACGGCGTCTATTATTTCAAAAACAAATACAGAAAACTTCAGAGTAATTTTGTTAGCATAGTTATCATTCCAATATTTTGTAAGAAAAGTCACTAAAACCAGTTTTACAACTCCATCTGTACCAATAACACATCTGTACATCACACAGCTTCATATTATCACCAGAACTTAACAGTGACATTTGGTTTATTTGTTTTGCCCAAGCAATGTTTATGACCCTATAGCTATTTACAGCAAAACACGTTGTTTTTTTTTTTCCCTCCCCCTTTCTCGCAAGACTTTTTATTTAAATTAGCAGTCCTTAGGAAGAAAACGCAGGGAATATATTATTCAAATTCTGAAGCAGTTCATAGTCTGAGTTTTTAACAAGAGAACAATGCTGCAACTACTCCCAGGGAATAGTTTCCAATGTCCTTACACACACTGCACATAATTTAATCCCTTATGTAGTCTCACTGAAGTTTCTACAGCGAGGATTAATACTTTACAGAAATAAAAGTGGCAGAATATCTAGAGAAACATAGTAAATGCTAGCTTTATTCTTCTGGAGACAATTTATTTCCCGTAAGCCAATAAAAAGTACCCTCAGCAGTGGAAGTTCAGTAGAAGATGTTCGAACAGACAAGATCTATACGTTTGTTACAAAGTAGTACAAGTTATTTTGCTCCTCGTTGAGTACTTCTCAAATGAGGATGCCTTTACCTTACGCCTCAGGGGCATTTTTAGCAACTGTTGATCAACGAAGGATCTGGGGCCAGCTGTGAAGACACGAGACACATTGTTTCACTAACTTGCCTCCACCCATGACAACCCCAGGAAGCCTCAGAGACATTTTCCTTGGGCTTCACACCGCTACCAGAATTACTGAAAACTAGTGCCGAGACTAGTCTTACATAATCACTTTCTTTTCCCTTGGCATTATATTTAACTCGCCTTTTTCTTCCCCCCAAAAAGAAAAAAGAAAAATGAAAGAAACCAAACAGCTTATTCATTAACATTAATGACTCTTCCAAGCTAATTAAGATGAAACTCCCCCCTTGTCATCCCCCAAGTGATCAAACCATCAGTTTGTTTTCAAACAAATCTGCACTGAAGGCAAAAATAAAAGCCAACTCAAGTTAAATAAAAAAAGGAGGGTCCAAGGTAGCAATTTGAAGCACCTGAAGTGATTCAAATATTTAACACATAGATAATTATGAACAGACAACCTGAGCAGGGACTTAAAAGTCAGGGAAAGAGGCAAGTGAATGAAAATTTGAGTCAAAAGAGTCCTCATCATCCGTGTAGAAAAAAAAAATTGAAATATTAGTAGGTGTCATTAGGATGATGTCTGTGCATCCATGGCTGGATTCTCCACCACAAACCAACAAGGGATTTTGCTATGTGTCGTGTCCATAATTCACAAAAAAAAATGTTATTTTTTTAATAAAAAAAAATAGATCCGCATTTTTTAAAGTAAAAAATAAAAAGATCAAGATTGATTGGGTGGAAAAGGCTTTTCAGAGTCGGGAATTTCAGCTGTATTAGAATTACTAAACACAAGCAGAGCACCATGGATGCCAGCGAAGGTGCCAGCACCACGAGCCTGCGGGTGGACAAGCACCTCTGGGGCCACCAAGCACAACGTCTGTCCCACTGCCCAAGGGGACACTGGGGACAGGGATGTCACATCTCAAATCTTAATGGCACCCCTCAGGTCTCAGTCTCTGCTGTCCCAGCTGGTTTTGGTCAATACTGTTCCTCTGTCAACCCCAAAAATCACAGAAAGAGACTTTGCCCTGGTTTTTGCTTCGTGCAGTCCCCTCGCACCCGCAGCTGTGCTCCTTGGAGGACATGATTTACTGTTTCTACTTCACCATCTCAAACAATACCAGCAAATTACTGATTTCCCAACCCTAACACAGGTACCCTGTTAGAAAGCCAGTATGTGAACAAAGTTCTTGTGGAAACAGAGATATTAATCACCACAAGCAGTTTAGAAACAGAGCACTAAGTGGGTCATTCTCATCAATATTATTTTACCTAGACTACCAAAAAAGCAGTAGTTATGCTTTCTGACAATTTTATATGCATCTACTTTTTAATTTTTTTTAAATTTTTACACTGGAAACTCATTTTTTTACTAAAACACCACCCTACCAGCCCTCTCCATTGCCAAACAATTTTATGGAACATCTCCTGTATTTATTAAATTCGTATTTTCAGGCCTGTTAGAGAAAACATCCGAGCTTCTGATGCTGCAAGCACCAAGTTTCTCTCTGCTAGAAAATAATTCTGGAGCTCCTGGATACTGTAGAAACAACTGAAGAAGTCACCAGAAACCTTTTCACAAGCTGAGGGATGAGAGAAATGGGAAGAATTTAATTTGGAAAGATACGACTATGAAGTAGAAGTTAAATTGGATCTTCTAAGGAAAGACATTAGATAACAAAGTCTAAGATTGAATATGTATCTGGCTAAGGGCCCAGTGCTTACTCTGCCTCATAATTTTAATAAGATGTATCAAGTCCTAATTTTATGAAGACGTGAACTTGTGCTGAACTTCAGTTATCGAATTTCGAAAGCTCATGGTACTCCAGGGATGAGAGTCGTTTCAACATGAGGATCCTTGGGTTTTTTCCTGGCACAGTCGTGTACGCACGTATCCGTACCCTGCCTGCTCAGTATCAAAATCATCTGTTAACTCTCAGTAAGTGATAATTTATTGCCCATGCGTTTCACAAAATAAAATAGCGTATTTCTGAAGTCATCCTAATGAAGCGACTCCTCTTTGAAGACCTTTACTAAAAAAAGGTTTCTGAACAGCCACCGATACAGTCTCAAAATCATCATTTGACTGTGAATAACCAGTTGAAAAATTACTAGGAATAGAATTTCAAACCAGATTTTAAAGTTAAAAGACTACTTACGGTTAGGAATTATAGAAGTGATAAGTACCTAGATTAATTAACTTTCCCCCCTAAGAACTGGGAGTACCTCCAGATTTTGCAAAGAAACATGACTGCGCTTTTATAGAAAATACAACCTAAAGTCCTTCCCCGATGAACACATCTCCGAGAAGCCTTCTCATCAGTTAAGTTGAAACACAAAAATAAATCCCAGGCACAGCTGTCTCACATTACAACTCAGTAACTCAAACTTTTAACACAAACAGCTAAATTAAATTTCAAGTGTAGAAAGAGCATCCCAAACCAGACCCAGCAGAGTCCCATGGGATCCAGTAATGATGATGGTGGATATCCCACACGGGCAAGTGGTTGCGACCAGGAGTACCAAGAATTGGAAACTACAGAGTAATTAGGCATAGCTCAATATATAGATCTAACAAGCACCAAACTGCCAGCAGTTTACAATCCACGCCATCACTACGGGGCATCGGGTACATCAGTTGGTTGACTTCAAACCAGCCTGTGTCAGATGGGTCACAGCACAGTTTATATACATCAAAAGCAACTTCCATGAACTCATTAGTAAATGATAGTCCTTCAGCCCTCAAACGAACCTTGAATTTGATTTCATTTCACTGTAATACTGGTGTTCCCAAAGGTCTCCTCTATACTGGTATCACCGTAAAGGCAGCAGGGACCACGTGCCCGCTCCGTGCGGGGTCGTGTATCACGCTGAACCCACTTGCCCGCTTCTGGCAATAAATGTGGGGGTCCCCATGCCCATCTGCAGTATTATAACACAAATATTGAGCTTTAGAAAAAGGAAGGAAGGAAAGGAACGGAGCAAAAAGGAACGTGAAGGAGCAGAGAGGCCTCTCACTGCTTAATCAAGGTATAACAGCACCATTTATGAGCCAACGCACAAAAAGCAATATACTATATTGCCTGTAATGCTTTGGGTGATTTAAATGTCAGTCACAGTATTCAACTCATTTATATTTAAGTGTATTATTTTGTTCAATCATTAGGAAAATGTTTGCATGAGCTGCTTTATGCTTGTGGTTACCAGATTTAATAACTGTATCTCCGACAGCATCAGCGAATGGCTGCACAATTTCTCTCGGGGTAAGGAGAAGAAAGGCAGCGTAAGGCTACTTAGTAAAGCACACGTAAAAAACAAGACAGGTAAAACCTGTAGTTATATTTTTAAGTTTGAACAGGAGGTGCACGTGCATATTTAGCCCCAAGTATCCCAGCGTGGGTACAAAAGGCAATTGCCCAGTAAGGCTGCACACTGAAGGACAAAGAAAAACTCTAAGTCAGGACCACTGAAAGGCTCAAGCTCAAGCAAATAAAACTCAAGAATGAGACACTAAACAAAACACCAACTATCTCATTGCTATTTGGAAGGTGTGGTAAGGTACTTGAGCCCCTCAAGCTACTAAGTCAATATTTCTCCCTTGCCTAAAATATTTAGAAAAGCAGCTTACAACCCAAAGCACAAATGCTGTCAAGACTATGCAGTTATTTGATTAGTTAAGCTGGAACCAGCAGATTAATCAAACAACTAGAGTCCACAATTATTTGTTCATTTCTTTTTCCCCACAATTTTACTTTCTGAATTCAGATAAGCCAAGAGAACTTACATTTTTTCCGTATTCTCTTTGCATTTTCATTTCTGGATAAAATTTGAATCAAATACCTTAACACCCCATGGGTCTTCAGAGCATATTTTCTGGCCCCAATAAACTTGAGTCACTATGAAAAGCAATAATGAGAAAAAGCCATAGGTAATGATATTTTTAATTTGCTTTTTCAAGCTCATTATTTTAGGATAAAATATTTGCATTATTTAAATTATAGACGGAACTATAAATGCACGTAAATGCACACACAGAGTCTCTTAACTGTTTAGGGCCCAGTGTAACCAATATCCAGCTGAGCGTTTCTGTGGCATGACTGCTGTCACACCTCATGAAAGAATCCCCTCAACACAGCCAAAATTGGGAATTTTTGAAGGATTCAGCAGCTCTTGATAGGAGCCAGCCCATCATTTTGGTTGTATTTGTGCTTCATCCCAAATGATGCATTTGTGCGTCAACACACTGGTGTATTTATGGAAATGCTCGCTTTTCCCTATTTTCAGAATTAGTGAAAAATCCACTAGAAAAATCAGTCTGTGTGCTCCAAGTATGAATTTTCTTGGTCATCAGGTCCCAAGATGACCAAACCTTTGTTTTTTGTTCAGAGAGCCTGAAACCAGAGCAGCAGCAGCATCCTTCCCACCTTCCACTCTACTACACGCACGGCGTCACCAAGTGACAAACCTCATAAATTATAAGACACATCTAAGGCACAGATTCAAAATTCTAACATTTATATTGACTCAGACACAAACGCCTTTATTGGGAATAACGCTGTGCTGGAAACCACACAGGCAGAAATGAAGAGACAGACTCCGCTGCTACGCTAGGCGCGCGTCTGAGAATCACATTAGTCAAATAAAAAAACCTGAAAATTAATGCAGAATCAAGCTTCCAAGTAACAAGCAGCATCCAAAAGTGACTGGGTATAAAAAAATACTTGTATGCACCTATATGTTTCCTTCACTTTAATGAGTGTGATATATATTGTCAGCCATCTAGAGCTGCTCCCCATCACAGCTTCATAAATAAATTGATTTCTTATAGCTCCAATGAATCTTCAATGAGAGAGTACGGGTTCATAAAATTATTCTTTTAATAAAGTGTTGTGTAAAAATGTAGTACAGATATTAAAAGTATCTAATGAAAAAACAAGGACAACCAAGGGGGGAACCTGAGAAGATGAAGGGAAGGTTTCCTGACCTGTAGACTGGAAAAAAAAAAAAAAGGCTGTTGAGTCTAGAGGACTAAAAGCAAAAGTGGCCAGAAATTAAGTCAGGAGAGGAGGGGAACTTGGGTAGAGATAGCAGGTCCGAGGAGATTACGAGCTAAATGGAATGGTGAAAAACTTTGGAGGGAAAAGCAACAGAATCTGGATATATGGAGCAGTAGGTGGAAAATAATGACCCTTTGGTGCCATTTACAGCACCAGAACAGATGACAGTAGCTGGGAGACGTCAGGTCATGGGTCAACGCATCCAACACCACCACCATCTCGGTCTCTTCGGAATAATTCAACATTCATTTAGCAGGTAACGCAGATTTTTTTCCTAGTCACCACGGTCTCTCATAGGTTTCTATCTATGCAAGACATTACCATGTACGAAACTATTTGTTAACTATTTTATTTGGCCACCTGGCCCCACCCCCTGACCTCTAACCAACGCTATCACTTAATTTCTACGTTATCACCAGCGTGGGCAGCGCAAGGGGACAGAGGAGCACAAGGCTCCATCCTCTGCTGCTGGTGACAGCACCCAGATGGGGGGGTACAGATTAAACACTTCTGTTTTTCCAGTTTCACTTTATGAATAAGCTTCAAATTAAAAGTAATTCAAGCTCGGAAGACTTTCTGCTTAAAAAAAAAAACTTTTCCGGACGTGTTACTTACAACAAGTACATTCTAAAACACGGAGTGTTGATAACATCTTCCCGTCACCTACTCAAATATGACCAACATGTAGCAGACGATTGTAAAATTCATCAGCGAGAGGTATTACAGATGGTTCTAAGCATCTGGTGAATCTGCAAGACTCCAATAGTCTAAGAGCTTGTTAGTTATTAATTAAAGAGGTGTTAACCATTCATTAACCCTTTGTGAAATATGTACGCACAGAAACTTTGTATTATGCATCACCAGCTTCGCAGGGAGGATTTTTCTAACGTGGAAAAGTCACCAGTTCTGACTTTCAGCGATACCACTGAGCAATGACACTAAGCTTCACTTGCTGCACTTGGGCCACAACAACCCCCAGCAGCGCTACAGGCTTGGGGAGGAGTGGCTGGAGAGCTGCCAGTCAGAGAGGGACCTGGGGGGGTTGGTTTCCAGCTGGCTGAACAGGAGCCAGCAGTGTGCCCAGGTGGCCAAGAAGGCCAATGGCATCCTGGCTTGTATCAGCACTAGCATGGCCAGCAGGGACAGGGAAGGGAAGGGATCTTACCCCTGGACTCGGCACTTGATGACTGGGTTCAGTTTTGGGCCCCTCACTCCAAAAAGGCCATTGAATGACTCGAGCGTGTCCAGAGAAGGGCAACGGAGCTGGTGCAGGGTCTGGAGCACAGGTGTGATGGGGAGCGGCTGAGGGAACTGGGGGGGTTTAGTGTGGAGAAGAGGAGGCTGAAGGGAGACCTCATGGCCCTCTACAACTCCCTGAAAGGGGATTGTAGAGAGCTGGGGATAAGCCTCTTTAATCAGGTAACAAGCGATAGGACAAGAGGTAATGGCCTCAGGTTGCACCAGGGAAGGTTTAGACTAGATATTAGGAAGCATTTTTTTACAGAATGGGTCATTAGGTGTTGGAATGGGCTGCCCAGGGAGGTGGTGGAGTCCCCATCCCTGGAGATATTTAAGAGTCAGGTTGACATAGCGCTTAGGTATATGGTGTAGTTGGGAACTGTCAAAGTTAGGCTAACTGTTGGACTGGATGATTTTCAAGGTCTTTCCAACCTAGACGATTCTGTTCTGTTCTGGCAATCTGCTCTGCCACGGCACTTTCAAAGTATCCGTGTTTTATCCAATTTGATGTGCAAAGATGACGACTTGGACACTTATTTCATCTTTTCTGTCAGCTGACAATATTTTGGATTTTTTTTTCAGCTCTTCAACAAGATTAGTGGCAACACAGTGCTAGTTCCCAGCTAACAAGGATCTCGTGTCCCTTGTAATTCTGTGTGCATCCTGGGAATCAAGTCATGAAGAGGTGCCCAAAGAGAAATAGAAAGAAAAAGAGTAAGAGATTAGAACACCCCAATGGACAATTCACAATTTGGGGGTTCTCTCACCAGCTTACTGGGAATTTACTTGACCTCTTCCATTGAATGTTACCATCAAGATCCCACCCTCTGGCTCCACACGTTTGCCCCCAGGAGTTTAAAGCTGGTCTCACCAGCACTTACACTGCATTACAACAGGTCTCTCCAACCCCAGAAACATTACAAAGTTCATACGGGCCAATAGTTTCTTCCAACATATTAAACACCAAAAAAAAAAAAACCCCACCTTTTTTCCAGCACCCTGCCTGCTTGCCTTTGCATCAAAGCCTTTCCTCAAAATTATGTTTATTGTCAGCAATATCAAGCAAACTTGACTAATGCTTAAGCTCCACTTTTTCCATTTTGTGTTGGGGAGAACATGATCAAATGAGCTTGTGTGTGTGTCCACACGGCAGCGCTTTCCCCAGGTATTCGCCTCGTTAGGCTGAAATGGAGGGCAGTGGATTAACCTTACCTCAGAGAAAGGACTAAATTCAGCTCCCAAAAAGATCCTCATTAAGCCCAGAGTTTAGGTTTATCTCTGGGGCTGCCATGTCAGCAGGTAATTCTAAATTTGCCTACATCACAAGGTAGCAAAATTGATCAGCCACCAAGTTGTTTGGCTTATATGAAAACAATTAAAAAAAGCCCTGCACTTCATACAGTGATGTTTAAACTCAAGTTAATGCTAAAAATAGCACCAGCTCCAACCATTCCTGTTGACAGATTTAGCTGTCCAGCCGGTCAGAGATCAGCAGTCCCAAGGGCTATGGACAACGTTTTGTTGCAATAGACTGTTTTATCAGAGAAGGTATGTTTTGGAAAGATGCTTCTATTCTGGCAAAGATTTTGTGGGAAGAGGCCGTCCTCACCTCCCCTGAGAGGGGCACTGACCTGGGACATCGGGCAGAGGTCCAAGCGATGCTCTTCGGGTACAAATCCTGGTCTTACAAAAGCGTATTTAAATCTGCATTTGGTTGGCCTTGAATGAAATGGGAGTCTAAAAACTTATCAAGCTGTGACAAAACAGAAAAAGCACCGTGGTCCTCCTGCTGCTGGAGAGGGCTCTGAACATCCCATGGCCGGTGATCGCAGCATGCACGCACCCATCTCCTGCGACATCCTGGGGATGTGCAAGATTTGAATGAGGGGCAAAAAAAAATATGTTGGTTGCCCCCATTAGTAAGGATTGGTGAAGAAAAACGTTCAGGGAAAGTGGGACTGATGGCTGATAAACAATAGCATCTTTAGGAAAGCAGAGATATCACTGATTTTTTTTTCCCCCAAATAAATTATTCAGTGTTGTTTGCGACAGCAAAAAGACTTTTGTGTTCTCACAAATGGGCTTTAAAATCCCTGCTGAGTTCCCCTGCAGGTGAATGGAGGGTCTGTTGTCATACAGGGCTGATATCCCACTTGCTAAAAATCACATACAGCTCCATAAAATCTCCTCCTGGGGTAGTGAAAAGCTGAAAGCCAAGAGGAGCTAAAAAGGGAGCCTTAGAGACTGGTTCATTTTCCTGATGTTTTTTAATGAGATTTCCCTGACTCTGACAGGATCCTGTTAGCACGTGCAGCCTTGGGGGCATCAAACCACTCGCTTAACATCTGGTTTCTACTGAACCCAACTTCCCTCTCCCACTCTATAAAGTATAAAGCTCAACCTGAGCCTATCGCAGCCAAGCGACCTTACGATACCAACACAGCACGTGCAACGCTGAAAAAAACATTTATAGCAAGGAATTTCCACGTTTTGTTTCCAAATAATTAAAGAGTAACTGAAGAAAAAGGGGAAAGTGGATTTTAAAGGTGTTTTCTTAATATCATCTGTTTCCACTGTGGAATTAATCCTCAAGCAATCAGTCTCAATGAAGTGACTCCGCCTAAACTACCCAAAATACATATTTGATAAGACTCTCCAACGTCCAAGGCAGCAGCGGGGTGAGTTGAGCCCAAGTCCTCCAGCAAATATTAATCAGCTAATCACTGTGCCTGGCCACACAACAGCTGACGAGCGGTTTGCAGTTGTCACTGGTGATGGCTTTAAACGTCATGGCTAATTAGCACTGGTGAGAAAAGGCTCCACAACCCAAAGCTCATGTTGCCCTGTTGCCCAGAAAAAGCATTTTTTGCAGGTTTTAGCTGATGGGAGGCTGTTTCCTTTGCTGTTTATTGCCGGTAAAGCCTAGCATACAAACACAAACACTCTAAACCACTCCTAATTAGAGAATTACTTCTGCCTCAGTAAAGCGTCTGCAAAATGTGCTTCATCTTCCAAACGTGCAGAGACACCACATATGTGTTTTCATAAGCTGAGCGCTGCACTTGATAATACACTCTAAAGATTTTTCTATATCTGCTTTCTGTTCTTCAATATTTTAATCTGGAAAACTTCAAACAGAGATAAGAAAAAAGCACAACTATTCTCTCACAAACTGAAAGACAATCTGGTTCGGAATCACCAAATACAGGTTAATCCTCTGTTGTGATACAACTGGTAGCAAAATAGCAGATGTTTTCAGGTAAACACCACGTGGATTTTTGATATTGATTCATAGGATAAATAAGACATTGCTTTCAAAGAGAAAACGTCGGCTAGAAATCCATCCTAGCACACAAATTTCAAACATCCCACTTTTAACCAATAGCTGATTCATTCCTCTTCTCAAAAGCCTTTGAACTCGTTGGCCACATTCAACAAGTCACAGTTGTAGGGCTCAACGAAGAAAGATCCTACAAGCTTCAAGAAGCAGCAGCACTTCCTAGACCAAAAGGAGTGCTGCCTCTGCTGGAAAATCTGCAGTTGGACGTCATCCCACGCGCAAACACGCGGGGCAGTTCCCATCCACCTTTCTGGGAGCGCTCGTAGGAGATGCCCAACAGGGAAGCGACCTTGGTGGGGAGGGACAGGGGACATATGCTCTGGAGAGGAGACCTTCTTGCTCCTCTTCCCACTGAATCCAAGGGCATGGTAAGAACCATGGTCAAAAAAATCAAGAAAAAAAGGAATATATGCTACAAAGGAGCACTGAACAGGGAGGTTGGACACAGCCAAGGAAGGGGGTGGATGACTTGTCTGGTTCTTGATTAAAATTGAAGAGAATCTACACCAGCTAATAGTGTTGAAGAAGATGGAACCATCAGGCACACTGAAGTACTTATATACGCTATAAGTAGATATTATAGGTGACAGAATAGCCATTTACAGATTCTCACGGGGAGAGGGGTAAAAAAACCAGCCTAGGCCAGTCAGAAGTCCTGGGGGTAAACGAAGCACTGAGGGAATGCCTTCAGGGCAGAGAGCAGCCTAACTGCCAGATCATAACGTGGATTTCCAGTATCTAAATCCTACTTGGAGCACCACGTACATACACACATACATGTATACGCCATCATCAAGAAGGAAAATTCAGAATCTAGTTCAACAGTGGGGCTTTGAGTCAGATTTGCTGCGGCACACCCAGGCCATTTCGGTCTTATTCAGGAGCCGAGTAGATTTTCTGACAGTGCAAGAGGAGACGACAAAGCTCTGAGAGCAAAACTAACAGCTCCAGGAGCAGCAGCCGCAGGAGAAAAGGCAGAGAGGAGGAGGATCTTTGGGACCAAAACAACAGGCTGTAAAATAACTCTTTGTGCAACTCTACTGTGATGTGGTGAGTCAAGCAAGGCCACATTTGTAAAGGTCACTGAAAAGAGAGAGGAGCCATGATCAGGATTTAGATGATGCTGCAGGGAAAAAGAGACTTTGAAGAATAACATCGCTAAGAAAAGGAAACGATTCGGACCTTTACACTAAAGTTGAAGAGATACGGTCAATCATTCCACTTAGATGACAACCTTAAAATTGGAAAATAATTTCACAGAAGTCCAAATAGTCATAAATCCTGCAAGAAGAGGCATGTGGGGTATGGACCATGAAGTGAGCTGCTGAGAGTTCAGCTGATGAGTAAAGGGCAAAAGGAGTCAGGGAGGGAGGGATGAGCATCACATCAATGAAGCCAAACTAGCAAAGGGCAGAGGAAGAGGGAAAGAGATGAGCCATCGACTACCCACGTGTGAATCATCCCATTCACACACAGAAAAAGCTAAAAAAGGGCGTCTTGTAGAATTAAAAAAAAAAGTGTACGATTAAAAAAAGCAATATTAGCTTATTAATATACGACAAGTAACTCTTCTGAACAGACCAGTAGCCAAGTTACTCATTTGCAGTCTTCTCAGCCATCACAGGTAAGAAGAAAAAAACAAAACAGACTGACAAGCAGATTTTGTGCCTCTGCTGGTAAACGCTTGTGACTGCTTCGCAGCGTTGTATTATACAGATTTCATCGTGCTATCAATTTTCCATCATATTGTCATCATCTGCAGCTTAATGAGAGCACGTCAAGTCACACATCTATATTCCTTCTGCAGGGCAATTCCCAGGGCCTCAAGCCTGTGACATTAATATGAGGGAATAGAAAGACACCAGAAGTTTCTTCTTGGATTTGTATATCAAAGCCACTGATGCTTATTATTTTGTTCTCAGTAATGAGTACAGAAATAGGAGGAGCAGCTTCCCTCCACACAAACGTATACATAAGTCAAGTAGATTCATGCAGCTAGAGCACAAGGACAATATTCTCGGTGTATTTGTGCCCGCTGGCATCGCTTTCCTACTCAGGGTGTACGTTACTCACAACCCTACTGTCAAATGCGCTTTCTTTTTAAATAATAATCATTGGGGATTTTAATTAACATGCACAGCACTGACAAACATGGACAAAGAGCAGCAAGATCTATTAACCCAAGGGATGAATGATGATTAAGGACAACAGAGCGCAGTTTTTGTTTGTTTTTAACCTCAGAAACTAATAAACTTGAAGCTCACTGAAATATGAAATTGTGTGAATAACCGCAATTATTCTGAGGTCGTTAGAAAAATCCTACGAACTCCCCATTTCTCCAGCGGGTTTTGCCAGAAATTTTATGAGTGCTTAAATTCAGTTGTTACATCTTACTCTATATGCTCAGAGAAAAAAATAAGTTTAAAAGCTATTCTTCAATATCTAAGACGAATTTGTTCGGGTGGAAAATGTCACTGGATCCATCCCAGAGCACAGATGTGGCTTCAGCCACCAACGGCACCGTCACGCCGTGTGCCGAAACGTCAGGACTTGCTCTCTGGCTGTTCTGGCACTACAGAGCCCAACTGGTACGATTTTGTCTTATCAAATTTATATCAAATCGGTGGAACATCATCTCATTATATCAAGTTCCTCTGAAGTTCTGGAGAGTTTCACAGACTGATCAGAACCGCTGGAGTATTTACTAATAACCAGGGAAAGTTGAGAGGAGCTTAGCTCTACTAATTAAAAAACCACAGAATTAAAATTCAAGCTTCTTATTTTCTTCTAATGCAGGCAATTACATACCTAAATAGGATATTTTTCTTATTTCTTACGTTAATTTTCAGTTCCATCTATAGAAGAAACATCTGGCTTAGCCTGCAGTGGTGATGTGTTAGGCTGAACTAGAGTTACTCTCTTCCAAGCACCGCTAGAATATTTGCAAGGTTTGCTTTTTGTTTTGAAACATTTGGGGATTTATGCAAGAAATTGATTAAAATTACAGGAAACTGAATAAGCTAAACATCCATATGACTGAAATATACATTTTAGGTGTTAGGTATCGTAAAATTTAAGAACTACTGTATTTAAAAATTTAAATTAACTTCATTTTAAGACTTGCAAATAATGAATGAGCTTCACACTTGAAACATCATATAGCACTGCATCGAAAATAAATCATTTCTTAATGATATGACAATCAGAAAAGCTTGACCGTTTTATTCAATTAACATATCTCAAAAAGCCATGATTACGCCAATTAACGTAAGAGGAAACGGGCAGAAAGGAAATACACTAATTCTGATAAAACGGGTGTTTCTACACGCCATTACTTGACAACAGCCATGTGACACAGAACATGTAAAAGTATTTTTAGTTGAGTCTTGGCATTCTAAATTAACCTTTTTTTCCCTTCAAAGGTGGAAAACGCGTTACCCGCTTGCTCTAGAATTACGTGTTCTCATCTACGACAGACCAGCTCGGACAATCTTAAACACTATTGCCTCCCTATAAAGAAACTATATTCAAGCAAAAAAGTCTCTCAAGTATTTAACTACTGGACATTTCTCTGGGGGTAGTGTGGGGTTTTTTTCTAAATATTACGCTTATTTCAATTTACAACATCAAAAACCACGCAGTCTCAAACCGTGATACATTTCACCTGCTCAGAGATCAGATGGCAACATTTCTTTACCATTTCTTTTTGACAGTAAATTAAAACGCAATGCAGCTTTTACCTTTTAAATTAGTCTTTCACTCAGGCAAACCAGCATAGCTTTAGGTGTATTATTTCTTCACATAATGAATATGCAGCTGATTGCAACATTTTTCCTTTCTTGAATGATACATTGGGAAGAAAAAAAAAAAAAAAGATTCTCTACAAAGCAAAGAGGAGACTAAATTTTCAGATCAAAAAATATTACAGAAAAAAATTAGGTCCTCAGTTTCCAGACAAAGCAATTAAAGCAACAAACCTGCCACAGAACTTGCAATAAAATTAATGTTTGCTGGCAGTTTTAATATTTTCTCTTTTACATCATCATGAGCATTGTCAAACCCTGATGATCCAGACAGCTCCATAGAAACAATGAGAATAACCAGGGTTGGACAAAAACCTTCCCAGCAAAACATTTTCTCTTTAGAAAACTGAATTCCTGACTAAATATATTTCTTCTGCAAATAAGGAACGTTTTTGATCAGAAATTATATTGAAATGTTTCAAAAGATTCAAAGAAACTAGACGACTAAACTAAAAAGTTCCATCAAGCATTTAGTCGAAGTAAAAAGAATTTTAACGCTCTACTACGCTGATTTAACACCCTACTAAGCTCCTCTCTCATGTACAAGCTGCATCTCCCATCACACACCCTCACCAAAAATCTTGGAAACTCAATTATTGGGATATTGTCCCTCAAAACACAGCCAGTAAGTTTGGCTTATAGACCAGTAGCATGAATCAGCTGTAAAAGGGCATTAAATTAATACTAATAAAAGCATTTCTGTATTTCAGGATGAGGTTTTTATTCCATTTTCCTAAGCTTTCTTGAAGAAAAACACCTCCCCCCCAATACATTCTACTAGGAAAAATTTTCTACATTTACTAGCCCTAAAAATATCCATTTATTTCATCTAAAAAATAAAGCTAGATATTGGGGGGTGGAGGGGTATACGTGTGCAACCACAACAGCAGGTCAAGTTGGGACACCAAGGACAGCAGGTAGGACACGGCAAGGAGCAAAGACCCAACTGGATTCTTCACCAACACATCTCCTGGCTTTCAGGTTCTTCTGTGCTTTGTTTGGTTCAAATTAAAAGTCAATCGCACCCTCTTCCATGAACAACTAAATGGCGTTACAGCCTTCTACTTGGCATAATTAATATCAACTTGTACATTTTCTCACCAAATGAGTGCTGTGCATCTTGCTCGTGCTACGCACTTTTCATTAATTTTGAAAATTAGTTATTTTAGCTCCATTATAAAGGTTATTTTTTAAGCTAGAATGCTAAGGGGGTTTTTTCCCCTCCTCATACACAGTATATTTAAGTTTATCTTTAATCAGCTGCTCATTAAAGATTTGACAATAAAACCCAGCAACTGTATTTCACATCTTGCATTTGTTCTTGGAAGACATGTTCAAGAATTCATCAGAACACCAATTCTTCAAATGCCCTTGATCCAAACGGGATGAAATGGCATTAAGTAATGCTTAACGAGCACGGTGTGAGTACCCACCCTGCTCAGCACACACTCACTTGGCCAACGCCCAACAAAGAGCAACGCTCCCATCCGTTAAAGACTGAGGAAATCAGATGTTTTTTCTAGCTCAGCCCCTCTTTGAGCACCAACTTCAAGCTCTTCCTCCTCACACCGCAGCATTTCCGGTTGCAAAATACAACCTTCGCAGCCCCTCATCGCACACACAACACGTTGACCTTCTTCTGCGCCCCGGAACAAGACACAGGCTCTAGCAACAAGGCTGCTGCGTCACTGTCTGCCTCTCTCCTCCTCACTCCAGGCCTCCTTTTCTCCAAACTGTCTGCCAAACCTACGCACTTCTCTCAGTTTTCATGGAAGAAATAGCAGTGGGAACGGCGAGGCACAAGGCGACGGCGAGATGCCCACCCGACTCTACTTACACGGATGCGCAAAATTCATCACGACAGTCCTTCACAAACCACCCAGAGAGCTTTTCATGGCTAAGCCCCATTTCTTTCAGCACTAAATATTGTGTTTCTATCCCATATTTTACAACTTTCAAAAATGGGACTATAGAATGTAGGATTGCAGTAGCAGCATCCACAATTCAGTGGTCAGCTGTACGGTCGCTTCTCTGCTCCTGACCCGTTCCTGCTTCTGTTTCCCTCCGAGTAACCCTCTGCAAAACCCTGACGGGCAATAAAAACACCGAGATTCAATTTCTACAAGTCATATGTCATCTGTTTTCCTCCCCACCCCTCATTGAAATTGCTTCAGTGTTTGATGCTGCCCCTGGAAATTTCCTTTTATAAAAACATCATCTTTTTCTTACCCAAAGCAACAAGTTCACCACTGGGGTCTTCCAAAGAGATGATTTTCTTAAAGCAGCTCTTTTTAGTTGTTTTCTAATTGTTATTGCCACAATTTTTTTATTCCAATACAATATATGGGTGTGTATATATATACATACAGAAAAAAAAAATTCCTCAACCTTCTAAGCCTGACAGACCCCATTAGAGGGCAGGAGGACACAGTCGCAGCCCGGTCCCCGCTGGGGTCGGCGGCACCGTCTCTCCTGAGCCCTGTTTATGGACTTCTCGTTCACCAAATAACAAGGGGCCACAAGTCACTTCCCAACCACAAAGTGCAGGGGAGAGTTTTAGAAATACAAAGCATTAGTGGCCATGGCAACCGTAATGCAATGACCTTTTGGCTATTTTATTACAACATCAAAATCAATATTTCTGCCTTGGGAGAAAAACTGGGGCAGTCCCATATTGGCCTAGAAGATGCATCTAAGAGAGGAATATTATTTTTTTTCGTGTGAAGATTAGAAATAGTTGTTATATAACAGGATGAGCCTTTAGCTACTAATGGGAAAAAAAATATAATAACCCCCCCCCCACATTAAACTCTTCAGCTGGCACCTATGTTAAAATCCAGAGCCTACCAAAGGTTGGGATAAGCACTTGTTTGTGTCAGAGTTTGTAAAATTACACAGTGCTCCGGGATTATTACGGATCTTGTCAAAACTACTCCAGAGGCAGAGGGGAGGATTATGGCGGGGAATTGACTTTCTCTGACCGATTTTAATGAAAAGTCAGATTTCCGAGACAACGTTATAATAACGCTTCCACTTCTCCCCGCAGCCTGGAGCTTCTCTGCCTTCCTCCCCCCTCGCTTGTCTGTTCCGAAGCTGATATCAGCACTTTGATGTGCCTTTTGCTGCTGGAGCTGGTCCCCTCCCTCGCCAGCCCTCGCCGCGATACGTATGATTGCCAGCCCATAAATACGACTGCGCTGTGTCAGGCTGATCAAAGTGTCAGACTGTCACATCTCGCTGAAAAAAAGCAGCAGTTTGCACTTGATCCATAACATATGTAGGACATAGAAATGCTTAACTATAAAATTACTCGTCTTAAACACTGTAATAATCAGGCATGGCTGCTACAGATAGCCTGTTATTATACATGTGTTTAAAATTCAGATAAGGAATGTCTTGTTATTACTTTTACAAACCCACACAGCATCATGGTTTCCCCAAGCAACATTAACCAACCTACCACTGAAACAACTGTTCCACAAAGAGCCTCTGCTCCTCCTCCTAAGGGGATATTTATACTGGGTTATACTGGCATTTAACCCCGGAGAGAAACACCTCAACAGAAACACGTGTAGTGTACTCCCGCTCTCCCCGCTCCCTTTTATTCTTTAAATTTTATTTTTTCTATCTTATATATGTCTACATATAAATTTGCGCTTATCCCCAAAGCTTTATGATGAGTTGTTGTGGTTTTCTTGGGTGGTTCCTTCTTTATTTTTTCGTTTGGGTGTTTTCTTGGCAGGTTTGGTGTTTTTTTTTTTTTCCTCCCCAAGATCCCAGCAAAATATCCCACTGGCAGTTTCACAATTACACAGATTTTGGGATGGCAGCGTCAGGTTGCTAACGAAGCCTCAGGCCTTCACAGAATCATCAAGGTGGGGAAAGCCCTTGAAGATCCTCCAGTCCAACCATGAACCTCACACTGACCGTTCTCAACTCCACCAGATCCCTCAGCGCCGGGTCAACCCGACTCTTCAACCCCTCCAGGGATGGGGACTCCCCCCCTGCCCTGGGCAGCCCATTCCAACGCCCAACAACCCCTTCTGCAAAGAAATCCTTCCTAAGAGCCAGTCTGACCCTGCCCTGGCGCAGCTTGAGGCCATTCCCTCTTGTCCTCCTCAGAGGATGAATCAGGAAATCATCTGCCAACACTGTCAGAAGAGTTTTTATTCAGATTCACACGTACACTATTCACAGAGAGCACACCAAAAGAAAGGTTACCTCACTCTAAGGATACCTACTCTCATTTTTTGGTTATTTTTTCCTTGAAGTAAGTGCATTGTCAAATCTGTTTGGGGCACAGACTGCAAGGACACATTCTTCAGGCTTTATTTTGTTGCCGACAGGATTTGCCAGCGCCACAGTGGCAAACCAGGGCGCTCTCTTCCCTCCCCATTGCTGCTTCTCCTCTCTCCGAACACATTCACTTTGCCTTCTCGTTACCAGGTGCATAATGAGCCATTTCTTTCCACAAGAAACCTTGGAGCATGCTGCAAGGAGCCAGCACCCGCTTGCACATCAGGGAGTTTCACCTCCGCTCTGTCTGTCCTCCCCTGCGTCCTCCAGGAAGGACACCATGGAGAGCACAAGCTCACTCCAGGACTGAAACTCAGGAAGAAAATAAGTTTCAAATGCTGCTATGTTCCCTGCGCACAGTGAAATGAGTCAAATTTAATTAAAATATTTTAGTTTTTGCACAGAACACAAAGAAAAAGCTTCCATTTTTTCTTCATCGGGGTCTGGAAAGGATGAGAAACCTGGTGATGTGCTGCCCAGTGCCACCGTGGGATGGGAAACCCAACAGGTCACCCCAAAAATGATGAGTTTAACAAGGCCCTCCCCTACCCCCTTCGAAACCTGTAGTGTTTTGACCAGAGTACAGTTATTTTATAACTGATTTAAGGATAGTTTTACCAAAAAAAAAAATCAGCATTACTGCAGGTAAAAGGTATTTCAATAATATCTATTTCAATAATACTTTTTTCTAAAATCACTATCAAAAATGCAAAGCATCACATACCAAAACAACTTTGAGACACAGGTTCAAAATCCCTAATGAAATGATTTCTAAAATATTACCTCTCCAGAAGTATATCATGCAGCCCTGCTGAAATAGGGCGACCAGATTTCACCACTACTAGCCTCAGTTTCTTGAGTTCAGCAAACAAAGAACCCCAAGCACAACTCCTACTGTTTCATCTCCTTTTTGTTGGACTTCACGTGGAAAATGCTGCTGCCTTACACCGTGCTCTGTCTGCTTGGAAATTGGGTGTGAACTCAAAAAGTAGTCAGGATTTGTATGACACAGCATACTAAAAATTTCTGGCTTGTTCATAAGGTACCACAAGAAGATTGGATGAGCTTCCCCGTACCCAAAGCCTCTGGACAATCCACATTTGTGTTGTGCTGGCAGAGAAGACACGGCAAAGAAACCTCAATACCCTCTGAGGAGCAGACTTCATAAAATTAATTTTACATCTCATTGCCTACTCCACCAATACACTTTGGACTCATTTATCTCAGCAGTAGCGAACTACTCAGCACTTAGTAAAAATAAAAAATAAAAACTTTAAGAAAAAAAACCCAAACACTAAACATATCGAAGAGGACTTTTACACTCAAAGCCATGACCGAAGACCTTAAACTGTGAAGGTCTGCACTGGATTTCCCACTTTCAAGTTGCCTCCTTTTAAAACATCCTATTCTTTGCGCTTCATAGTGACTCAAAACTTTAACCATGAATCAGGAATATTGCTGCTAAGCACTGTGCAGAGGGGAAAAAAATTTATCCTGAAGACAAGCAGTGTTGGTGACAGGTAGGAAAATGCTGCTTCTCTGGTGTGCAAAGGGACCTAAGAGGAGACTAAGCATTTATTTCAGGTTTACCACCTGAAAAAGTTATTTGCTTTCCCAACATGGCTACGGGCTTCTTTTCAACCAGCTGTCAGGGTAATTCATGAGCTTTCCCATCTCCTGGGTCAGCCAGAAGCTACGGGAAGTCAACTTGTATTCTCTCCTCTTTCTACATGGCCCATTTCATCCACAATACACAGCATTTGGAGGGGCAAGGGCTGTACCAAGATGTTTTACCAGCCACAACATCAGAGCAAAATTACGTGGTCAAGTCTGTGCAGGTCCCAGGAAACTTCAGGTCTCTCGTCCCTTCATGATGACAAAGTCAAGTAGCACATTAAATCCTCCTCTTAGGACTTCAATCGTTCCACCATCTCCACCCGAGTCCCGAGCGATACACATCACCACTACGACCGGTTTACGCGTGCGTAAGAGTTCTCCCTCTTACCTTCAAGCCCATAGAAAGGACTGAACATTTATTTTTGTCACTGAAGAGAAAACTCCCAACTTTTATAAAGAAGGCAGTGGTTTAGTCAGAAAGCATCATTTTTACACAACCACTTAATCATGAAGAAAGATGCACTTTAAAAACACTGCTCACAAGAAGCATCGATATAAACACCTCGTTTGTTGACCAAGTACTTCTTGGTTTGCAGCACAGAAAATACAGTCAAGTAAACAAATTTCTACTTTTGGCAGCTGTGTTCTAACTTTCTATTTTCTTTTTAAATCCTGAAGACATTGTCTTTTTGCCAGGTCTCTGCCATCGTCAGGTATTCATGCAAAAGGACATCATACTATAGCATGACATAGTTTCTGGTTATCTTAAGCAAAGATTTCTAAAATTCCTATTCCTAAAAGGTTGAATTTTTAATCAGGATTTTTTTCTGAGTAGCCTGACAGGAAGGAAACATTCCTTTCAAGTCTCCTTTTCCTACTCCGAGACTTCCAAAGAATGATCCTGAAGAATCTCGCTGGGGCAAAGCAAGCCCATACCCTGAGGATTTTTCTTGCACCAATCACCAGAGGCTGTTGAAGCATTTCCTATTCAACTGGTACAGGCAAGAATTTACCCCCAAGACAAGGAAATGAGAAAACCTTTGCTCCATCATTTGAGAAAAGCTTGAACAAGCAACGCACAGACTGCAGCATCAGTTCCCATGCAGTCCCTCCTCTGCAGTGCACACTCTGGACTTGGCACTGGTGAGGCCGCCCCTCGATGAGTGGGTTCAGTTTTGGGCCCCTCACTCCAAAAAGGCCATTGAATGACTCGAGCGTGTCCAGAGAAGGGCAACGGAGCTGGTGCAGGGTCTGGAGCACAGGTGTGATGGGGAGCGGCTGAGGGAACTGGGGGGGTTTAGTCTGGAGAAGAGGAGGCTGAGGGGAGACCTCATGGCCCTCTGCAACTCCCTGAAAGGAGGGTGCAGAGAGGGGGGATGAGTCTCTTGGGCCAAGGAACCAGCGCCAGGCCAAGAGGGAATGGCCTCAAGCTGCGCCAGGGCAGGGTCAGACTGGCTCTTAGGAAGGATTTCTTTGCAGAAGGGGTTGTTGGGCGTTGGAATGGGCTGCCCAGGGCAGTGGGGGAGTCCCCATCCCTGGAGGGGTTGAAGAGTCAGGTTGACCCGGCGCTGAGGGATCTGGTCGAGTTGGGAATGGTCAGTGTGAGGTTCATGGTTGGACTGGAGGAGCTTCAAGGGCTTTTCCAACCTAAATGGTTCTGTGATTCTGACTCCCCACGCCAACACAAAAATTTGGACATGGCAGCTTGGATACCAGCTGCATCCCTGCAGCGAAGTGCAGAGTAACCTGTGAGCAACTGAAGGAGTTCATGCCTCAAACTTTCAGCGACAGGGAAAGCCTAAAGGACAAACTGTGGCCTTTGGTTAGTCTAAGGAATGAATTATCTGCCCAGGGAAGCACAGAGGGTATCGAAGGGTGCACAGCTTTGCTCCCTCGCAGTTGTATTGCCAAATTACCCAGATAAGCCTCGAAGGGGCTAGATGGAGACTGAGTAAAACCAAATGATTGGGTTAAGGTCTACACTTTAATTTATCACTACAGCCTGGAAGAAGACCTAAAAGATTAATGTGAGACAAATCAACCAGCACAAGATGGACCAAAGGCTGGATAATTGTTCAAGAGCCAAAACCTGAGGAAAAGATAAAGGTGGTGAGGGGAGATCATGACCACTGACTCAAGTGGGCAAAAGAGTTAATACACCCCATTCCCCCTCAACACACACGCAGAATCCCTGCTCCACCTTTTTCCTCATTTCTCACACAAATGAGCTGGTGGTATACCTGCCTCTCTTTGTCTAGCATGCAAAACAGCTGATAAAATGAACTTAAAAAGGCAACAAAAAAACTTTGCTGGGTGTGCACCCACCACCCAAGATTATCGGACCTGAGACAACGCTGGATCCAGGGGTGGTGAGCCAGATTCTTTGACTCTTTTTCTCTCCCTTCTTTTTCTTTTCTTTCTTTTCTTTCTTATAGATTTATCAATAAGAGACCACACTGCTTACTATCCTCTTCTAAGTTGAAGTTGTTTCTACCACACGAGTAAAACATTTTAACCAGTCGTTTGGTGTCGTTTCACCTTAATTTAACCTGAGGGGATCATGAAACCTTTATGACTCCCTGGGCTCCCAGTCCGGCTCGTAACACAAGCGCTGCTGTGAGTCGCATTCCTCCAGCACCGAGGTGGGCAAGGTTCCGCCTGCCCTTGCCATTCAAGCACCCCAACTCAGGACTTTCGTTGGATTTGGAGCACACGCACCATCGACTCGGCCTGGAGAGTCATCCTTGGATCCACACTCCAGAACACAAATTTCAGGCTCTAGGACCATTAAACTGCAACAGCAATCGCTGTGTCATTTCTGCCATAAAGTTAAGCAATCCACAGAAATAGCTTTAACTGGGTCCTCTTAGAATAAATTCTCACCATGTACCTCTTACGGTCTCTTGTTATTGTCCTCCTGATATTCATGGTTTACTGGCTGGTTTTAAACATAATAAAATGAAACCCTGCTGAAAGGATAGCTATGAACATGGCACTGCCAGGCTGCAAAGTGCTCAGTCCTGCCTGACATCATTTTTATTTGCCTAGAAGTTCTTTGCTGTAATGTCTTCCTCAATAAGTAGAGCCCATCCCACAGCGTAGAACGGAAACTCAGTGATTGAAAAGTACAAAACGAACAAGCTCGCAGGCGAATCTGGTTCCAGAAGCTGCATCCATAAATCATAAAGGCTGGAGACGCATAAAAGTGTTAAAGTTCAGGCTACACATTCAAAAGATTAGAGGAAACATTTCCAACAGAGATGGAAAGGTGATGAAAATAGTTTTTAGGAGTTTTAAGAGAATTTGGTCAAATTGCTGAGTGCTTCCAGTAGCATCGAAACATTTCCTCTGAATCTCAGAAATTATCAAGAGAAAAAACAGACTGCAATGGAAATCAAGTCATTTCAGTCCACCGTGGATACTGCTGCTGCTGTTCTCCATAAAATAAAAAAAAAAAAACACCCTCAGGTTTGATCATGGTATAACATGCCAATGAAAAAAATCTACACTCACCAAGCAAAACACCTACTCATTTGTTCTGATCCAAACTTAAAGAAACAACTTCTAGAAACAAGAACTCAAAGAAGCAGCTTCACTTTCTTCTCTAATCTCTCAAAATCAATTCTCTCTCGTCTTCCCAACTGTGGAAAAGCTGAAACCAAACCCAAAGCCAGACAACACATTAAAAGCCTTCAACCAGGTTTCATATTTGAAAGCCAATTTCATAGCTTTTTGCTGTCCAGTCAACGATTGCTCAACGGAGAGATACCACCACAGGAGGAGGCGCGTGCTACTCGCAACCAGGTAAACCTACATTTTGTGGTCAGATCCACGAGAGTTGAAAATTTTCGTGTCTGATTGAGTGTTTCTTGAAATATCTTGTAAATTTTAAACATTTCAAATACTTTCTACGTATCTAAAAATGTGATAGAGGACACACCTTCCATTTGGTATTTTAAGGACTCTGGATATGCATTTTACGTGGATAAAGGGAGGCAAAAGGAAGACTTAAGCGAATAATTTATGGCCCTGTTCTGCCTCCCAAGAATAGCTAAAATAATCTGTTTTCCACAATGCAGTTCAGAAATCCAGATGAAATCCGTTAGGCTGATCTTGCTAGAGCGCAGACTAGAAGTTATGACGATTCTCCTTTACTCAAGTCCACGTCCTTAGTACCTTCAAGAACACAACAGGCCTTACCCTCCGCAGACTTGATTTCACCTGGCCTGGCCTCCCAAGTCACTGCTCCCCACCCCAAGCTACTGAACATTTTTGGGCAGAATCCTCTTCAATCTTATCACTTAATTTTTCTCTGCTTGAGCAGAGCATCAGAGCGGAGTCTAAACTTCAATGACTCCTGTCCAGCCCCAAAGCTGCAATCGTTCCCTTCATTCCCCTCGCTAAGTACAGCCGCGTCACGAAGCGCGGGGTGATATAAAAGCGTCTGAGTTGGCTTTAAATGAGCTAAAGAGGGAAATAAAGTGAGAAAAACAACCCAGGCTGGAAACTGAAATATCCCTGCTGAACTTCTGATTCCATTACTTTATAACCTGAGGCATGATTCTCTCCCTTGATTTTTCTTCTGTAAGATCCGAGTAGCAACCGCAGCCACTAACCACAAAAAAAAGCGACTCAAAAATGATGTGTTCAAAGTTTTAGGCACTGTCCATTTTACAATCCCTAGTTAATTTAGCTCGAGCCAAACACGTTATTTTCCAAATGTGTGAAATATTAATTTCTGTCTGAAGAGCTTGGATGCCAGACACCAGCCCAGGTGAGCTTTTAGGACTGAATTATAAACCCATGAAAATAGAGTTTATAATGGAAATGCTGACAGACTCTCCGCTACAGCTACACTAGTGGGAACCACTGTAATAAAATGAACGCAATCACTCACCTCGTTTTACCAGATTTTATTGCTGTAGAGAAAATTAAGAAACTTAACATCTTGTCTCCCCTAAATTGCTTTTTCTTCCCCAGACTTTTTCGTGTGCCCTTTGTGATACCGCTTACTTGTAAACATCCTCATTTTTGTCTGTGTATTAAGACACATGCGTTTCGCAGCCTAAATTAGGATTTTTCTCTCTATAGTGTTTAACCTCCTATCTGGCCACTTTATTCTGAATCTTATTCAAATTAAAGCAGGGCTATTATGCAAGGCACAAAAGTTCAATTTGACTAAGATCTGGGCAGGATTTTCTTTTTTGCATGAAAACAACAGCATAATAAACGCTAATCATTATAATCTTTTCAAAGTGAAAGCTTTTCAGGCGTATTTTTGCATTTACGAATGTAAAACACGCTTCCAATTTACATTCTAAAGGTTTGCACAGAATCCGAGATTAGAGATGGAAAAGACCTTTATGTCATCCCTTCAATCCCCTGTCAGTGCAGGATTGCATCATCTGCTGGTAAATATGGAGTAAGAAGGTTTAAGAATTACACCTTTTTGCTTGTAAACCCCCAATCATCCTGCATCAATCACGGCACGCGGAGAAATTTGGAAACCTGCATTTCTGTACTGCTGCACGTCAATCAAGAGCCAAACTAGCCCACACATTAACTACTTCTCTTGGTCAGATATGGGCACCAACGAGAGTAGAAAAACCTGACCCTTCTTAATTAAATTGCTTGGATGAAGTGTTTTATGGAACTTGAAGATTGACTCAGCTAATTTAAATCTCTCCCCCCCCTGTAGTGACACGGCGGCATCGCAAATGACCTATTTCTCGTTTGCCCAACAGAGGTCATGAAGGACAAACAAAAGGGTTGTAAACAGTTTCTCTCATCTTATTAAACATCACTTTGGAAACGTGTATAGATTTCGAGTAAGCGAGGTCAAGAAACCATTAGAAAGGTTAAATTGGAAACAAGAGAGCATGTGAGGTGGTCACAAGATTGTTCCAAGCTTGAAAATTAAATTAACCTAAAGAAATCCCTGAAGGTGACTACATCTTCATTACTTTTATTAGGGACAAAAATGAAAAATCAAGAAATAGGAGAAGACCTATTGAAAAAGAAGATGGAAAGCACCAGCTACCCAGAAATCTTCACCCCCTTCTGAATCCCTTCCCAACCCCCATCCGATCACATTTGTTCAACATTTCACATTCACTTTTCATGAGCAATTGCTGCAGTTTTACCAGAACAAATGGCAACGTAAAGCAAACAAAACATACAGACACATTTTCACGTCTGCCGCATTTGTATTCATCCTCACATCTACTGCATACTCATCCAAAAGAAGGATCAGAAAAATCCTGCAGGCAAAATAGGGCTTCGCCATCGAAAGAATACGCTTACTCAGAACTTGGTCAGCTAAACTAGAACACCAGCAAGCCAAGAACACTTTGCAGGACCCACTTAAGCAGATGAAGCGCTACAGATGACTAAGTTGTCACTAGAAAAATGTATTTTAGTACCTGAAATGATACTGCTGAGTACATCCTGAAGATTTTCTGCTCTGGCTGAGCCAGCTCTCTGAACACTTCGGTGTTTACGCTCTTTCAAATAACCAAAATTCACAGAACCACCCAGTTTTCCAGGCACACAAGGCCACATCTGACCGACTCCAATGTGCTCTACGCTCACTTTCATTAAAAACACAGAAAAACAGGCCCCATCTTAACCTCTTGAAAACTATTATTTTGGGCTGGACTGTGTTGCAGTTTCACAGGAAGGATAATGGAAATATTCTCCTGGAAAATGAGCGCAATGGGTTTACACTCCTCCACCAAAATGGGTTTAGAACTCCAATCTCCCATTTCATTTGCAAGGGCTTCGGCAAAATAAACACGGCTACTTCTTCCCCTAACGATGCCATAACAAGAACCACCCTTCCGCCTATGCCCAAGCATGAGTTATTTTAAGTACAGAAAATAGTTTCCAGCTCTGGAGCCCAGCAAACGAACGAGATGAAACTACAGACACGTTCCTCCTCTGCAGACATTGGCATTCAGCACGCCGGCTCCTACAAATCTCACTCTTTGGCATTTAATTCTCCCCATTCACCGTAAATGACACTTAGGATCCAATTCATCATTATAAATGCTATTCCGAGAGCCAGGTCCCTAATGTTCAGGATACGTAGGGTGAGCAATTTAAGTCTAGGTTCACTCTGAACTCCAGGCATTATATCCAACTACTCCAAACTACATGACACCAAGTTTGAAATGTAAGTATCAAATTACACTGAACTGCTCATAGTTAAAAAAAATAACACATTTCAGCAAATGTAGCCAAAGCTTTTCCAAAGAAATAGCTCTCGAATCTTCTATAATCTCGTAAGATAAAAACAGGTAATAAAATTAACCATTTTTACTGGCTTTAAACTCCAGGTTTTTCTCAGGAAGGAGTCCTGATTGTTTATCCTGTAGTACGCATACATACAAAATGTCTATATTTTAACCCTTTTAAGGAATATTGCACTACACATCACCTGGAAAAACAATTTCAAGAACGTCCCCCCATAACATCTATCAACAACGTATATACAAATATCTCTCACATCTTCCCTGCCTCCTTGGGTCATAAAACACTCTGCTACTGCTGGATAAGTGGGTATAATCCAGACATGTAACTATGTCACAAAAACAGTAAAATATTTGGGAGGATGCAGGATGTGTCTGTTGAATCGGGTTTATTTAGTCCAGAAGTAAGAGTAAGTATGAGGGTAAGCAAGACGTTCAACAGATTTTTAATGTGCTAGATAGTAATTATGATCCCTCAGTTGTTCTTGTTCATAAATAGAAGGATTCTTAAATATTTGAGAAAATGGCAGTTAGACATCAGAAAATCTGTTAGTGTATTGAAACACAACCAGGCTGGATAAGGCTGTGGACTGCTCTGCTGTCATTCCGAGTACACAATCATCTCGGTTGGAAGAGACCTTGAAGATTCTCCAGTCCAACCATGAACCTCACACTGACCGTTCCCAACTCCACCAGATCCCTCAGCGTTGGGTCAACCCGACTCTTCAACCCCTCCAGGGATGGGGACTCCCCCCCTGCCCTGGGCAGCCCATTCCAACGCCCAACAACCCCTTCTGCAAAGAAATCCTTCCTAAGAGCCAGTCTGACCCTGCCCTGGCGCAGCTTGAGGCCATTCCCTCTTGTCCTGGCGCTGGTTCCTTGGCTCAAGAGACTCATCCCCCCTCTCTGCACCCTCCTTTCAGGGAGTTGGAGAGGGCCAGGAGGTCTCCCCTCAGCCTCCTCTTCTCCAAACAACCCTAAATACCCTCAGCCACTCCTACCTGGAGCACTGTACAGAAAGGGCAGCTCCTCCAGCTTTTGCCCACCACTTCTCCTCGGAGGGCCTGATCCTGCCTGCACGGACGCTGGGACTACCCACCACACAAGAATTATCAAAGGAAGAAAGGCAGATGAACGTCTCCTTTCCCACAGAGCTAAGAAAGGCAAGGAGCACCCGGCTCCTGCACCCTGTCAGGGCTGAGCAGACACACACAGGATGGAGCAAGCACACACCGAGGAAATACAGAGGTTAAAACTGCCTCCATGGTCAGACAGCAGCTGAGTCGGAATTCCAGGGCAGCAAATTTAAATGTCAGCATCTAAACAGAGAAGCTTCCCTTTATTTCCTATTTTTTTGTTAATCTATTCTTTGTTTTCCCCAGTTGTAAAACTAGGGTAGTATTGTTTCTGAGAGCATTAGTTCTGTTTCTGCAAAATATTCTGTAGCAATAGGTTGACAAATACATCTGAAGCACTTACATATCTCACGGGGAAAGGCTCGTAGGAAACGCAGGAGGACTTTGACCTCTGAAAATTCAGGTATGAGCATTGCTACTTCTGGAGAACAAAAAAAGATCCTAAAGATAAATTTTAAATCATATTTTTTAACATTAAAAAAATCTGTTTTGCCATAAAAAATAGCAAGTCCGGAGTCCCTGAAAACACAGATTATATAATTGGAAGCAAAGAAAACCAGAGGCAGGAACAGAGCAGTAAGTTTGAGCCCTGCTCAGCTCGCCCTGCCAAGAGCAGGAGACTGGGGGTGTTTGTTCACGGGAGCAAGAAAAAAAGGAAAAGAAATGCTCCTAAATGAAAACTACCTCCAAAAAACCAAACTTGAAGCTGACAGCACCGGGAACTAGATGCTGGTAGGTCCTTCTTTGCTCAAGTGACTGTAACTAGGAGATGGGACCAAGGGAGGAGAAGAGACACTAAGAAGAAGGAGCAAAAAGGTATTCAGCAAGCCTCAAGACAAGGAACAGGGCCTGGGAAGGTGAGAATCACAAAGGTTTTTTTTTTCTCTCACTAAAATTACTGCATCAGTTATCACCTGTTCTGTCACAGCAGCCCCAGGAACACAAGCAGTTTGAAAAGTCCTTTTACATCAGGAAGAAAACCCCAAAAAGCTAGTTTATACCCTAAAAGAAGTTTTAAGTCAAGCATTTCTTTTCAGACTTAGAACACGATACCTCAACAGCTCCTTTGTTCTGCACAATAAAGTGATAACACCATGAAAACTGAGGTTTTACTTCTAGAAAAAAAACATCCTGACAGATCTATTGGGCAGTAGGACACAGTCCCAAGGGAGGCTACAGGAATCTTATTGCTTCGGGCCTGCAAAACCAGAGCAGAGAGATGATCAGCAAACACGATGTGGGAACCACCCTGTCGTGGAAGGCAAACAGGCCAGATGATCTACAGGCTAATGGCCACCTCCAGTGCCTGTGATCTATTACACCCCATTATTTTAATTCACTGAAACTGCACGCCCTCGCTAAGCAAGGCTGCTCCTTTTTCAATCCAATCTCCTCAAGTTCAGCCTAAGTAAATCTCTGCCAGGCACTAAAAACGAAAGCAAAACCTTTCTCCTAAATGAAATTTGTTAATTAAAGTCATGTTTCTATGCAGCACAAGGGTAGGAAGAGCAGGAATTGCTGTGGCATGCATTCCCATTGAGCATTTCTCAACAGTCCGACAGCAGAAAGGAATGCAGTGCAAAAAATAGTGTTGCTGTTGTCACCTCACACCTAAATGAAAAGTTTAACTGTGTTACTGCACAACACATTATTTTTTTTTTTTTTTTTTTTTTTACACTCTGGAATGTCACTCTCCTACAGGCTGATGAATTGGAAATCATGAAAGAATCAGTGTGTTGACACAAGTTTTGTAGTTTTAGCTACTGGTTTTCAAACTTCCATTTTTATGAGCAAATTAACATCTGTCTCGCTGATGTCCGTTGAAAAAATTTTATCCTAGCTATTTAGGTGTCATAAGAACCAGCAATCCTGCCATTAAAAATATGAAGACACAGGATGGCAAGGTGGCAGGCAATGCCCTTGCAGGGCTGATGCCATCAGCACCTCCCTACCTGAACTGCAGAAGCCTACAAAGGAGCAGCCAACAAGAATAAAGGCAGATCCACGCCATCGAGAGCCACCAAGCACGATGAAGAGTACTGAACAGCGTCAGCCTTGAAAAAAAGCCATAAAAAAATTAAAAACTGGCTTCTGTGCAAAGATCTCTTCAATTTCTATTAAAGAAGTCAAGACACAGACTGGCAAGTAAGAGAACAAGGTGAAGCAACGAGACAATACCATGCAGTAGGAGTGTCACTTCTGTTGCGACCAGGACTGGGAGCCGTAAAGGTTCTGTGTTCCCATCAGGTTAAATTAAGGTGAAACGACACCAAATGACCAGCTCAAATGTTTTATTTGCTGTAAAAATGGCTTAAACTTGGAAAGGATAAGCAGCAAATGTGGTCAGAACGAGAAGAACGAGAAGAACGAGAAGAACGAGAAGAACGAGAAGAACGAGAAGAACGAGAAGAACGAGAAGAACGAGAAGAACGAGAAGAACGAGAAGAACGAGAAGAACGAGAAGAACGAGAAGAACGAGAAGAACGAGAAGAACGAGAAGAACGAGAAGAACGAGAAGAACGAGAAGAACGAGAAGAACGAGAAGAACGAGAAGAACGAGAAGAACGAGAAGAACGAGAAGAACGAGAAGAACGAGAAGAACGAGAAGAACGAGAAGAACGAGAAGAACGAGAAGAACGAGAAGAACGAGAAGAACGAGAAGAACGAGAAGAACGAGAAGAACGAGAAGAACGAGAAGAACGAGAAGAACGAGAAGAACGAGAAGAACGAGAAGAACGAGAAGAACGAGAAGAACGAGAAGAACGAGAAGAACGAGAAGAACGAGAAGAGAAACAGAGTCGAAGCGATCTGGTCACCACCCCTGGATCCAGCGTTGTCTCAGGTTGGGTAATCTTGGGTGGTGGGTTCATGCACAGCAAATAAGTTCATTGTATCAGCTGATTTGCATACTAAGTGAGGACAGGCGGGTATTCCACCAACTTATTTCCATTAGAGACAAGGAAAAAGGTGGAGCAAAGGTTCCGTGCATGCGTTGAGAGGGAAGGGGGTGCCCTAACCGCCTTGTCCAATTGAGTCAGTGGTCATGCTCGCCCTGCTGCCTTTACTTCTCGCCCAGTTCCCACAGATTTTCGCTGACTTCATGCTTCTTGGGCAACCATCCAGCTTCTGGTGCCTACTGGGGCAGTGGGCTCTTCTCTTATCTGTCCTTGTCACCTCTTCAATGGTGAAGTTGTTACCAAGGTCTGGATTGTATCAGGCTTACACAATGGAGCCAATGATTCACCGTCCTTGTTCTTGACAAGAAACCTTTAGTTTCACTCAGTCCATCTTTCCCCATTTTGAGGTTTATCTAAAGAGTTTGACAACACAACTGCAAGGGAGTGGGAACGTGCACCCTTCGATACACTCCCGGTTCCTTGGGTGACATTCCTTAGACTCATCACAAAGGCCACAGCTTGTCCTTGAGGTTTTCTGTGTCGATGAACGTTTGAGGCCTTAATCCCATCAGTTCCTTACAGCTTCCGAGTGCTCCCTTCAGCACAGCCTCATAAGTCCCACATCATGCTGCCAAGGAAGGTGTTCAAGGGGGACTCTAGCATACAAGCAACCGCCTCGGGGGTCCCAGGGGACTGGCAGTATTCGTGCAGATGAACAGCTAGCTTCTTATTTTGGTGTGAAATATAAAGTTAATTATTCCTCCTCCTGACAGAAAGCATACCCAAGAGCACCGCGCATGGATACACATCAAGAGATGTGCGACTGGAGCGGTCCTCAGGAGTCTGCTGCTCCCAAGTCACTCCCTCCAGTAATCTTCAAGTCAACAACAAAAGCAAAATTAAAGGCTGACGAAAGCGTTTCTGCTAATTATTGTGTTGGTGTTCAGGTACTTAAACATAAGGTGGAAAATTCACAGAGACATGTATCTTCACACGTGGCCTACTTCTTCACTTGCTATTTTAAAACCATTGGAACACTGTGGTGGAGCTATTCCCAGTTCACGCTTGTCAGTCTGTGTAATGGAAAGGTACAGTGTTTAAAAGGTTGATTTTCTGTGGAAATAAAAACTGAAAAAAACCAAGAACATAAATTAAGAGTAGAGAGGATGTACAGAGTTGGAATAGAGAAATGAGTACAAGGGAGAACTGGGTGTAAAACACAGCAGGGGATGGTGCAAATGTGCTTCTCTGCCCTCATCTCCAATGGATCCCCAAGTCGCTGGATTCTAAATGCATTTGAAGAGACTTCTAATGATTTTTTTTAAAATAGAAAAATAAAATGATAGTAAATAATAATAAAATACTGTTTAAGTAACTGTAGTATTTTTGTTACCTTTAAATATATAAGTAGCACGTTTAACACAAAGGTTAAGCAAAACATCTGATATCTAGACTATATTATATCTAAATAATAAGCAATATAATGCTCAGCTTTCTCTACTTCTGGCTCTTTGGGCCCACTTCCTATCCAATTCTTCACCAGACAGGCCTTGATGACTGGCTCCAAATACTCCAAAGCTTCTTTATTCCTTCTACCTGTTCCGAATGAAGAATTTGATCTTTTCAATGACGGGGTAAGAAGTGGGCTGCCACATTTTTCACACACTAGAAGTCAGTAGACACGTATCACAGAATCATCTAGGTTGGAAAGGACCTTGAAGATCATCTAGTCCAACCGTTAACCTAACATTGACAGTTCCCAACTACACCAGATCCCTCAGCGCTATGTTGACCCTACTCTTAAACACCTCCAGGGATGAGGACTCCACCACCGTATCATGAAAAGCTGCTAATTCTCTTCAAAACCACTTGGTGTTTAGTGGCAGCTGTGATTCCAAATAACAGCCACCAAGAAGAGCCAGTTACTTATTCCTGAATTTTCACTGGAGTGGATACTCAGGATGTAAGCGTTCTGATACTCAACGGTCAATTAAGTATTGACGTAACACAAGCAGGACTAGCTTGCCCTCTCTACGTTCAAGTTACTCCCAAGGAAGTAAAACCATCGTCTACAGGTCTTGTGTCCTGCAGGGAGAGATCCCATCACAGCGTACCAGAGGAAAGGAGAGTGGCCTGTGGCAACGCTCAATAACGAGGCGCCTCGGGAAGACGCTTAAGTGCCACAAGACTAAAATTGGGACAAACATGTGGAGGAATTAAGGAGGTAACTCCAAGCATGTTGCACAAGGGTGGTCATACACAACAGAAACCTTTCTCCTGGCTTTTTCACCTTGTTGTGTCAAAGCAATAGCCATCAACGTTGAAAATGACTATTTAAAGGACAAAAATATATCAGTGATCACCATCAAAAGCACTTAGGAGATACGCTGGGCATTTTGTTCAGATTTTTTTTGGTTGCTTATCTCCCCGCACTCCCATTTACATCAGAGGAAAATAGGTGCATCTTACCCACAAGACAGTGGTAAAATGGGACCAAAACAGAGTGCGGCATGTAAAGAGTCAAATATTTACCTGATTTCCTGATGTTTCCTTTCACACTTCAAATCTGTTTTTAAATACCAATGTGCTAATGAGCCCTAATGGCATGACAGAGTATACATTTGTGCATGAGTGGCGCACTCGGATCTTCCAAAGACAACAAAGGAACATTAAGCAGCGGTAAGCACAGAGCGAGCACTCGGGAATCCTCCGTTCCATTAAGCAAAAAAACTATTAAGCACTACAGGTCATCAAGGGATGTAAAGAGCGGTCCCATGGGCATATATTATTACGACACGGAGCAAAAAAGAAAAGAAAAAGAAAACCTAAATCAGCGAGCTAGTTCTTAAACACTGGGCTTAACCAATTTCTGCTAAGTGCTGCTCTACACACTCGTGCACGCTACGCGTGCCGTATAATTTTATATAAAATATAACTACTAAAAGGTATATTAGAGAAAAACCTGCTGGCCAAAAGTTCCTAAACATCCATTTATTTTGCTGAGTTCACAGTCAAGGGGTGACACCTGTAATTGAAATTTTCCACCTATAATATCTCTTCTATCGAGTTAAGACTTGTCTTTATTTTGCCATTTATCACCGAAATCAAGTTGCGGAGCTCCAAAATGAGTTTGGGATGGAAGTGGAGCTTCTCTTAGTTTTGTTCACTACTTTTATTATGGTTTATGAATTCACATTAAATAGCCTAAAATCGCCCGTGATTAGGAATCAAAAAAAAGTAGGAATAAAAAAAAAGCGAAGTCAGCATTGGCTAATTTTAATTGAGAGGCACAACTTGATTTACAACAAATGATTAATTTCTGAAAGGAATTTTCTTCCTTTTTTTAGGAAAAGCAACTATGATAGATACAGGGAATGAGAAATATGCAACACTTGAACCACCTTTTGTTTGCTCTGACCAATATAGTATTTCCCATTTTTTGTTCTAGCAGGTTTCCTGTGTTTATCCCATAGTTTCCTAAAAGTAATACCTCCCCGTGCCACTAAATGATTCATTTTCATCCTTAGTTCATTAAAATCCAAAACCAGTGATAGACAACAGTATCTAATATGATTCTAATTTCTTAGCCATTCTACGTGCACTTAAATACATCTTCTAGAATTATCAGTGGATTTCTAATAGTTGAAAAACAATTTAGTGTTACAGCTTCATTGTTTTCTCAAGCAGGGATTAAAATTCCTTCATATCTGCAAGATTTTAACCTTGGGTTCAACAGCTGTCCTGGCAACTAATTATCACAATAAATACAGGCCTGTAATTTTTAAGCCCAGTTACCTTGTCTTTTTAGAATCTGCTGGTGTTCCGTTTAGCTACAAACACAAAGTTTTGATTCCCACCAGCACAATTATAAAACACTCCCTGGATTTTTATTTTTTTGATTTATTTTTTCTAATACTGATGAAGCAACCTGATAAAACATGGTGGCACGAGCAGCAGTCTCACATTCAAAGCTGAGGAACACCCCGATGGTGTCAAACACCGTTTTAAGATATTTTCAACTTATTTAAAGCTCTTGAAAATATAAGTTGTTGCTTGGCTGAATGTTCTCTGGGAGCATAAGGGCCAACATTCAGCTAAAGGAGATATATGACAAACTTTTTTGTTTATTCAGTGGTACTTGCTCAACACATACAGTTTAGTTCCAAAATTAATGTGGTTGCAGCAACAATTTGAGAACTTCTCTCTTTTAATTCCCTGGATAGTAACCTTCAGAACAACCAGAAATTTCCTTCCACAAGAGAAGTCTGGTGAGACAGCACATAAGGTGCCACCCTGCGACATCTGCCATTACACCGCATTAAAACTTGTTAACAAAATTAAGTCACTGAGGAGCTCCAAGGGCAACACTGACCAGCTGTGCTTTTCCACTGACTTCAGAGACGAGATATTTCCAACTTCTTGGAGAAAACATGTTTTAACTATTCTTCTAGGTGGTTGATTGTTGCAGGTTGGGTTGGTTTTTTTTTTCCCCTCTCCATCCTCCAAAATAACCTGATTTCAGCCAGGACTGAATCAGTGGCAATATACCCATGCAAGGAATGGAGTGCTGAAATTATATATGGGTTAAGGAAGACAAATTTACTGAAGAAAAAAATAATTAGAAGGCACAAAGGTTCAAATGCTACACTCCCAACTCAAAAATATACTGATGCACAGCCCACAGTGATGGCTGATATTCAGGTGAACTATATGGATATACTCTGCTCCGATAGCCTCTAGACAGCTGCTACTAGTGATTACCAAAGCCAGGACACTGGTCTAAATGGATTTATGGCTGTGACATAGCTTATCTGTTGCTTGCTTTGGGTTTTTTTAGAAGAAAAAAGTTATCATTTTCAGCATAAATCATTTTCTACTTAAATCACCATGACCATACAGAAAAAAATTCCTCTCTCATCACATCGAGAGAGCTGATCTTCACCAAAGTGCTGGATGCTGAAATGTGGGAATTCCCCTAGAAATGTACCTTGAATTCCACTTTTTATCAACCTCTGAAGACCAGCAGTAAAGCCAGAACCTCTGAAGGACTGATCCTGCAACAGCCCATAAATACAGACACAAACCAAGAGAGGGTGGTTTCTACCTTCAATCCTCCCAACTACTAGAAATATCAATAATCTCTTAAATTGGGAGGTTTAGTAAGATGCTGGAGAAGGAAGGAGCTCTCCGTTTCTCTCCAGCGCTCTCACTTCTGTTTTTCAGCTAGGAGCACGTCAGGGCCGTAAGGACCCTTGAGAAGCTCTTCGAAACGGTCTATTTTCCCCACACAGGCTTCATGCATAAAATTCTGGACTGATTAAAACCAGTTTTCATTTGCTACATTTTCTTTATTGAAAGCACTTTAAGCCACGAAAGTGTAAGGGGAAGGGTTTTAAAAGGGCAATATACTTTCAGTACCCCTGAGCAGTCTGTTCCAGGTGGAGTTGACTTACCTTTTAGCAGTAACTGCTTTATTGACTGTTAATGCTTTAAAAAGCGTGGTGAAATCACGTTGAGAATCTTTACGGCAAGGAAGATATATATCCCTTATGCATACCAGTGGTTTGGCAATTTTAACCTCCAAAGACATAAATGTTGATGTATTCTATGTTGCCAAACAGCACGGTAAGTACTTAAAATGCTGTGAACAGACCTATAGTTTAAAAGTGACACTACCCAAGATTAGATTGTAATTCAGTGAATGAATCTCTTCCTAAAACCTGCCTGAAATATTAAACCTCGTGATCCTTCCTTTAAAATCCTGAAACGGGTGACTAAGAAAACGAAGCTAGGTACTGTTGACATGAACACAATCTTCCACTCATCACAACAGGGCAATCACATGTACCATCATCATCATCTTCCTTGGATGAGAGCATCGGGCAGTCCAGAAAGAGTCTGTTTAGCAGCGACACCTTGTACATCATCCAACAGATCAGAAAGATTCAGTTTTCAAGTGTTATAATACTAAACATTGCTCTATCCTTTCACAGCCTTCATCTCTAAAAGGAGGCTTTTCTGAACATAGGAAGTTTATTTGCTTTGCCAAGCAATGATTAACACAACATACTGGAGTGTGAGACCTTCATTTCTCCTCTTGCCCTCTCTCCCGTACTCCATCGTGTTTCCATCTGCCAGTGCCTTAAGTCAATGATGTTCTGCCAACATTGCACAGTGACTCCCTCAAAAACACAACCAACCACACCAGAAAAAAAACACCACAAAAATTCTGCTCATTCAGCAATACGTGTCCTTCAGCACACAAAATACCACTTTCTGCTTGAAGAACTCGGTGCCAATTTTAAATGCCGTTCACCTCGTATTCTACTTTATAATTCAAACTGGTTTTACACACTCAGAAAAGCAGCAGTATGACCAAGGTCAGAGAGACCGTCTAGTCCAGCGCCCTGCAGAAAGCAGGGGCAGCTACCAGGTTGCGCTGGGTCGTGTCCAACTGGGGCTGGAGTATCTCCAAGGTGGGGACTCCACAGCCATTTCACTGGGCGAGCGACCCTAGCAGGAAAAATTATGTTTAAACAAACACCCAATATTTCCATTTGTGCACGTTGCCTCTCGTGCTTTTCACTGTCTTGACGATTAAGAAATCTTTATTAGTTCATCCAGTTTCAGCCAAGCTGTTCTTGAAAAGAATAAGTCCCCCCCCTAAACTCCCCAGCATCACCACAGGGATACGAGATCAGGACCTACCATGCAAACCACAGTTCTGCCTCTGAAAAGCTCAAAAATTAGAGCTGGGCACAGCACAACAGGCAGCACTCGCGTATGCGCATTCACTTAAAAAGAATAATTGCAGTAATTTTATTATTTAGGAGTTGCCAACAACCAAGATCAAGGCCAAATAACAACTTGAACTGGCAAAAAGCCCTACTTAGGAAAACGTGGCTCTGCAGGGTCCCTCCGAGAGTGACATGATAAGAGTGACCAATTTCTTGGCTTCTGTGGGGCTCTGCATCACTTTGGGTAGGAACCACAGCACAGGAGTACACACACTGCTGAGGATGTGAGGTTAAGTAATCAGAGATTCAGACAGAAAAATGATTCGGAGGACGTAGATTAGGAAAGAGCCAAGACTCTTATTACTTGTTTTAATCAGAAACCATACGAAAATATACATTTTCTAGCTGATAGAGAAGAGTTTGGAGAAGATAAAGTCCTCTTCAGTTTAAAGGACCTTCAAAATGGAAAAGGCACCAAGTTCATGAGGGATACTGGAGAGACCAAACTGAGAAGAGAGCTGCCTGGATTCCCTCCCAACACAACTTGGGAGAGTTTAGGAAAACAGAATCAGAGACTCATCAAGGTTGGAAAAGCCCTTGAAGATCCTCCAGTCCAACCATGAACCTCACACTGACCGTTCCCAACTCCACCAGACCCCTCAGCGCTGGGTCAACCCGACTCTTCAACCCCTCCAGGGATGGGGACTCCCCCCCTGCCCTGGGCAGCCCATTCCAACGCCCAACAACCCCTTCTGCAAAGAAATCCTTCCTAAGAGCCAGTCTGACCCTGCCCTGGCGCAGCTTGAGGCCATTCCCTCTTGGCCTGGCGCTGGTTCCTTGGCTCAAGAGACTCATCCCCCTCTCTGCACCCTCCTTTCAGGGAGTTGGAGAGGGCCATGAGGTCTCCCCTCAGCCTCCTCTTCTCCACACTAAACCCCCCCAGTTCCCTCAGCCGCTCCCCATCACACCTGTGCTCCAGACCCTGCACCAGCTCCGTTGCCCTTCTCTGGACACGCTCGAGTCATTCAATGGCCTTTTTGGAGTGAGGGGCCCAAAACCGAACCCAGTCGTCGAGGGGCGGCCTCACCAGAGCCGAGTCCAGGGGTAAGATCCCTTCCCCTGTCCCTGCCGGCCATGCTGTTGTTGATAAACGGAGGATGGCAAAAAGTTGTAGAGCTCCTGGACTGAACCGCCTTGAACTTCAGTTTTATTTTACATCCCTGTGTTGTTCAAAATGCAGCAGGACAGCAGGACTAGGTAGTGCCTAGACTGGAAGGCCAGAGTCCTGAGAAAAAATGCATCACCCCCGACAAGCTGTGCAAGCGCAGCCAGGTAAGACCAAAAGCTTCACCACAACCTAACTTTTAACTTTTCCTCACATAAGCACAAGCTGCTCCTTCACGTCACCAACACACCCAAACAGACTCAGAGTTCACCTGGGCACTAAAGACCATGAGTGTCAATCCCGTCCCCGGCGTAAAAGAATATTTTATCCTCTTTTCCCCAGGTTACTAAGTTAGCAGGGGTGGATGGCAGCTCCACCCTTGTCAAGACAAGGCATCCAGCACATTCTTTAAGAGGCCCAAGTCAGAGCAATCATCAATACACAGTAGCTTCATCCATACAAAGAGCAGAAAAAAAACCCATCCCCTTAGAACTGGCAAAATTCTTAAGTAATGATCATAAAGAATTTTTTTCTGAACTCTAGCACATTTGAGTTGGTATCAGTTACTAAGTAATTTTGGGTTCCTTTGCAGCTTTTAGTTGAAGGATTTCCAAACTTTTTTTTTCCCCCCCAATAAATAGATGATTAAGGACTGGCTACACCCTCCTACAGACTGATGAAGAGGCAAAAGACCCCTTTAAAACTTCAAACACCTTGCACAAAGGTATTTAAGTCAGCGAGAAGCCGTAAGTTTTCTCAGATGCCTGGTAACAGACTTCTTTCTGTTCCTTCTGCCCTTTACCTACACAAGTGCTTTAAAGGAAATACAAAGAGGCTGCCAATTCCAGGAAGCTGCATAATGAGTTCTTGTCTATAAAAAAAGTTCCTAAACCATAAAAATTTGTACATTCTGTGCCCTACAGGAGTTTGGGTTTTTTTTTTTTTTTTTGGGTGATTTTCAATTCATCAGAAGTTAATTTCCAGCTTCAGAGGTTTCATCTATTTTGAAGACAATAAATATGCAGCAGATAACTCAAAGCAACAAAGAGGTGATTAGACATATTTAAACAAGAATAATACCTTGTCAGAAATAAATTACTGTCGCAGAAGTGTCATATCTAACTCTGCTTCTTTTGAAGAAGGGAAAAAGAAAACCCACAGCACTTGAAGTGCTTTTACGAATGTTTTTTGCTCTTATTTTTTAACAGAGCAGCTTCTTACAAAGGGTATTTCCAACCATCCAAAAGGTAGGAATGTTTCTCCCTACCTGCTACCATGACCTTAGCTGTCCGACTGAGGATAGCTCCAATGCCTTCTAGCGACGCTTCACACTGGTAGAGACCTTCATCTGGCTTGTGGTGCCTGGAGTGGACAATATTTTGTATCAAGAGGGATCCGTTGGCCAGCTGCTGCCTCCTCTCATCGACTGCCAGGTTTAAGAAGACCGCGTCTTTCTTCCATTTAATAACTGGGGCTCCTTGATCCGATTCTGCTAGGCAGTTCAACAGCACGTTGCTTCCACGCATGGTGACAGCATCTGAAGGCTCAGTCAGGAACCTCAGGGATGTAAAAGTCTTGATCTGTGAACCTGAAAGAGCAAAACCGTTAAGACAAGGAGTAAATATTGGTTGTACATTTCCGTGGAGGAAGAAACAACATTACAGAGAGAAACTCAATAGAAGGAGCTACCGTGCAACCCCCAGGGGCACTATAGATATGGCTGGCAAACACTGAAAGAAATTAAGCTATGTTTCTCTGCAAATTAACACACACTGAAAAAGCCAAGCATAAATTATATTTTTGTCCTATTGCTACAAAAATCAATATTTGTAGATAAATAGATCTTTCATATGTAAAACACAAAGATAAAGCAAAGCTAAAAATCTGTACAACTATATACACACGAGGTGAAGATTAGCATAAAGCTACCATACTTTTGGGGGTTTATTTGGAGAATTTATTTGCTGATAGGACCTAGTAAGTCTGACCACACGTGCCGAGATGCATTTCAGCGTGACGAGAACAAAAATGTTAGCAAATAAATGAGAGGAAAGCACACCCGACTGCTGTCAGACCAATGATCGGAAACGGAGATGGAACTTGAAGTCTGGTGGATCATCTTCCAACCGTTACCAACCTTCCACTCGCTACCAACCAGCCTGGCCACCACTCTCCAGTAAACAGCAAGAGAAAAACCACGCGAGAATGTCCTTTCTATAGGGAAGAGGCAGGGGAGGTGTTGAAGGTGCCCAACCCTACCCCAGCGCTGAAGACCCGCGATCTCCACCCGCTGCAAGAACACAGTGGCTGAATTCTTATGTAGCACTTGGGTAACAGGACACCACTCAACTTTGTGTAGTTTGGAGATAAATCAGATTGTAAAGACAGAGGGAGATCTCTCAGTCTACCAAAGAGTAGAAAAATCATTAAAATGCTTGAGTGCAGGTGGATGAAGTTGCACCAGAAGTCACAACTCAAAAGAACATAAAATGGTCCTTTACTGCATCAAGCCTTTTCTAATAATTTGTAAAGGGGCAAAGCACATACAACTTGTATTTTTAGACACGGTCCTCTCAAATCTCAGCATCTACAGTTGAATGAGAAAGTATCAGAGTCGTTTCCACTCCAGTGCATGGGGAAGTGAATTTTCCAACAGCTGCGTACGAATTCAAAAATGGCTTTTTTTCCCCCCCTTCATCTTCAGATGAATCCTTTCACCTCATTAGAGCAAATGAAAACAAAACCTTATGTGACAAAAAGATTCAAAAAGCCTTTTAGTGCTACGAAAAAGATTAATTATTTCTATTTTAGATCTCAACCCAAAGCTTTCTATGAATGTATGTATAACAACGTATAAACAGCCACTTGGCATTTTCTTTATAGGAGTTAATTTTCTCGTCAAGTACTTAGTTCCACCTGTACATGAACTGAAGAAGTTAGGTACCAGATTTTCCTTCAAAGCATACAAAAAAAAAAAGTCGTGGCTTCAAATAACCGATAAAATTTAGCAAAGGCAAAACCAAGAGTTGGAAACCTCAACTTGTGGAGTATTTCAGGCACATTAACAATAGCGCCGTGAGAACTCAGAAGAAAACGTGTTGGTTAATAACATCAAGAAAAGGAGTCAAACCTTGATTTGGTTTTTATGTGTCTTAATGTTCTGGTTTCAGTTACTGGAGGAGGAAGCTCATCAAGAATTTGGCCCGAAAGCTGCATGTTGGCGCAGGGCACTTTTACCACAGAACACGATGAAAATGATATTCACAACGCGTGAAAAAGCGGTTATTTTCAAAACATGTGTTCCTTCCTCTTCTCCCAAAGGCAACTGAGTTCCCTTTGTGAATCACAGCTTCTTGTTGGACATTTTATTTATGTCACCAGCACTTTGAACACAGTTTAACACAGCTGTTTATGACAGCATGTTAATGATTTTATGTGGCTATTATCACAAGTAAATAATCTGCTTCTGCAGGAGAAATGGGGTTATGACAGCTTCCAGTGCAGCAAATGCAGAAGTTACAGGAGTTAAACAAAGATTAACTTTCTTTTCATGCTATTACCCTTGCAGTTCAGTTGCAATTTCAGCTATTCACATCCTTTGCAAAAGGCAAATTTAACCTCAATTGCTTTACTACAAGGAACCTAACAGCTTGAATAACCTGGAAAGCTTTCTGAATGTGAGGAAAATTCAAATCTTCTTGGAAATATTATTCCTGGAGATAGATGTAATGGTGACATCTTCAAAAAGGAAGAAAATGACCATGTATTTTCAGAAGGGATTACTCGGAAGGATAAGTATCTAACGGCCACATTTTTGTACAATGTCGGTGCTGAAGGAGAAAGGTAAAAAAGTATTTGAATATCCCACTAGTACCCATTTGCATATTTAAATTATTAGCTCAGTTTTGAAAGCCCAGCTGCAACGTTACACCTAAAGTCAGGGCAAGTCAGGAGAGCTTTCCTAATTACATGTGATCTTATCACACCCTTGACTTCCACAAGACTGCATCTCTAATTTCTACCTCAAGCAACCAACATTAAACATGATTTCTCTAGACTAGGTTAGAAGAACACACTACATGCAATACAGAAACCTATTTCAGCACCTAAAAAAAAAAGAAATCACAATATAACCCAGGATAAACTTAGCTTTTGTTGAATTAAGAGAGACACAAATCCCAGGCTTGATCAGACCAGACCACAACACACCTCCACCCCTTCCTTCTATATGCATAAAACTAAGTAACATCACCTGAAAAACCAAGAGATCCACACATCAAATTAAGTTTTAACCTTTACTTGCAATGAAAAACCAAACTCTGCCAGCACAGTTTATGAAATCCGCACTGAACGTGCTCTAACCAGGCTGATAAAAATTTCAGCTTCTACAGAAGCCAAGTAGCCATAAGATAGAGCCCGATTTCTAGAAGACTACCTCACAGTTGGCCTCAAAAAATGCTTACTTACAGTTTCTTATTATTGGGGGGGTTCTTCTCAGGGAGAACGCAATTTCTCCATGAAAATATCTATATATTTACTAAGGACAGTGCATACTTAGATGTGTACATATACACACCCCCCCAAACCAAAACTGAGCCTATGAACCAATTCCTAAGACAATGCAGAAAACACAAATGAGTGATATTTCTCCAGCAACTTTTCTTAACAGTACACTGAGGCTTAAGCCAGACTTAAAAAGCATTTCCCCACTTTTTCTACTATATAGTATCTATCCTGCTTAAAACCATCAGAATTTCAGTCCATGCTCAGGCCTAAGCCAAACACCAGCCATGCTACTGCTACCCCAGGATAAGTCAAGCTGAGGAAGCGTGGCAGAACAGCCCGTACTTAGGCTGCTCCTATAGATCCTTTGGGTTCCTACTGCCTAAAATCCCCTTGATTTGAAAACAAGGCCAAAACTAAACTCTAGCTTATGGAGGTCTTTCCCCCCCAAGGCACTCACTTCAGTGTGCTTTCTCTTTCCGTATCCTGCAAAAGCAAGATTTCTATCCCCAAAACACTCAGTGCCTCTCTGTTGAAGGTTAAACTTTTAGAACAACGTAGCAATATTAGGCTTAGGTAAAGAAAGATGTTCTTTGGATATGTTGAAGCTAGAGGTATCCCCTCATCCGCAGAACAAGTTGATAGCCACCTTTGAGCGAGGACATGCCAGAGTCATCAGCCCTTGAAGAGGATACGGTGCCAACTTGGCAAACTCAAGGCCCGTGGATCCTTCGCTGAACTACCCTCATTTAATACTAAAAATCACGTCTACAGGTCAAGAAGAGCCTTGGCCAGGTGAAGACCCTTCCCCTGAGCATGCGTAGTAGTAGAAGTATTGCGTGTTATAATTGTATGCAAATTACTAGCCAGTCATCCTAGAGAGGATGGACTTGGCAAATTACTAATTCTGCAAGTTTTGTGTATAAATACAGCGTGAAAAGTTCCGTTGGGGTGCTTGATTTGTGGGAAACCACCAGACACCCAGGCTTGAGCAACCCTAAAATAAATAAGCCATGTCTCTCCCGAGGGTGTGATTACTGACCTATCACACACCTGGCGATGGATCCGCTTTCCAGCCAACACCACCACCCTGCGCCGAGGCAATCCAAGGCGAAACCCCCAGTCGCAACCAAGGAGGCAAGAGCAGCCTTTCAGTCTCCAGTCTGAGTATCAGCCTTGCAAAGCAGAGCCCAGCCAGCTGCGTACCCCATTGCACAGCGTTTTAATAGCTGGAAACGGGAAGATGATGATGAAGTTCTTGAATATCTCTCCTAGTCCTTGGGCCACTTCTTTGCCACTGCACATTATAGTAAGTGTCTCTTATCTGAAACAGCTGCAGCTACTTAGCTGTTTTCATAAGCAGAGCAAGGGACTAATTTTTAAAACAGAGATGCTAAACCCACAATTTAGTCCTTATTGCAACAGCTCAACTGAAACGTAAAGGAAGGCGGGGAACAAAGCAGGCAGCCAGGCAGGAGAAATAAGAGATGAAGAGCTCTTCTACAACTCGTCGTAAAACATGTTTGCGTTTTCCGTTTCCAAGTTTTGCTCTCGCTGGCAGCGGGTCTCTCCCTTTGTCTGGCATTTTCACTAATGCCCTTAATTTTTCATCTGTACTTGCAACCCCTCAGAGCTCCAAGACATCCAACAGCTCAGAAAAGGCCACGGTCATTAATAGTCACCGAAGTTGTGGAGAATGTACTTCACATTTACGCCGAGCCCTGGTTTGACGTTCCTCGGTATGGTTTGCAAAACCCAACCTCCACCCATCGTGGTTAACTCTTTCTTGTAACATCTACGTCTTGGTGGGGATGTCCTTGCAGCTGCCCAGGACTTGTTTCTAGGCCTCTCAAAGCTTTTAAAAGTCAAGGTAAGAGAGGGAAGTGCTGTTGTAGCTGCTTCATCTGTTGAAGCGAACACATTCAGCTTTCACGTAAGCTCCAGAACTCCCATATTTAAAGAAAATAGACTTAAAGGAAATTGAAGAATCCTGCAAAGCAGAGGCTGCTGAAACCAATGGCTCCAGGGCACCTCAAGTGCTTCTTTTTCCCTCCGACTACAACGTACGCGGAACAACTACGAACACAGATTTCAGAGATCTACGGCTTAACTACAAACCTGAATGGAAACGGCGTGAAGATTAAACACCTCCTACGCAAAGCTACCGTGTCAGCTATTCCGAGCACATCCCTGTCATCAAACAAGCCTGGAGCACCGCTTGGAGATCTGAAGCTCTGAGGTCAAGGAGAGCGCCCTTGGCAATAACCCACGCATCCTTTAGCCAAATAAAGGAGAAGAAAACCCGAAGCTGAAAGACCCCATCCTTGGTCCCTTGCTGTTTTAGCAACCAAGACATTACCCTACGTGATGACCTGCTTTGTGATACAGGAATAAAACTAATGGGCTTCTCACCCTGACAGGTAACATCAGAGTAACTTCAAGGTTATCATTCTCCAGGCCACAGACAAAATTAACATTTAAAAGATGATCTCTGATGTGCTTCTTAATCAGTCCCTTGCTTTGAATCCTCCACTTTCTGTTCCGGCTTTGAAATGTAATCTTCCAGGGTGGGTTGGTTTTTTTTCCCCCCCTGCTTCATGTTCTGCATCAGTTGCTTCTATTATAGAGAGGGAAGAGATGTCACAGTTGCAAAAGCATTTGACCGGGCCACCCCTGGAGCTTTCTTCTTTTTCAAATAAACATTAAGAAATCAGGCTTTTGCACACAGACCATTTGAAATCTGTGAATACAGAAATAACCCCCAGCCTAACTGAAATTTGGTAGCGGAGCATCGTAGCTGAACTAAGTCTATTACAATGAAGTGTATTTATGGATGCTCAGTATACATTTTCTCAGAGGATTTTTTTCTCCCCCCTTCACCTACAGAGCCTACATAAATTATTTTAACAGCCAGGCTAACAAGCATTTATTACATGCTTAGGTAATGCAGAATATACAGCAAAACTTAATACAGTTTTATCTGTTTGCACAAAATACACCCATATGAAGCTTAATATATATTAAAAGGAGAACTCTTGCTTTAATGTTCTTATCATAACTTATGAAGTGCCTTCTGGGGTGCTGAATATTTCATTTCAGCTCTATAAAATTTTGAAAATCTAGCCTCACGCCTGCATTTGATGTTGATATGTGGAAAGAAAATGCTTCAAGACATGTACAGCGCAACACAAACCTGTGGCACGTGCAAGTGTTGCTCAATTTTTATATGATAATGAACAAACACTTCTTATCAGGATGTTTCTTGTGATGTTTCAAATCACTGAATTTTTAGATGGTGCTACCCCAGGATAGTCCAAAATCCTGGGATAGCACCATCTAAAAATTTGTAACAATTTCATTATAACTCCTTTATAATTCCATTATAACAATTCCAGTATTTGTAACAATTCCATTATAACTCCTCCACGTTCAAGGAATCATTAGAACACACATCAACTGACTGATTTTTAATTTAAAGCTTTAGTTTGATAAAAATAAGGGTTTTAGGAGCTTAGTCACTAAGGGTAGTGCCTCCACAGCACAGCACCCCACTGTTTATATCCACTCAAAACACCAGTTGCAAAGAACTTCCGCTGGGTGCAACTGGTGAGCGACACCTTGAAAAGGGGCTTTATCTGAGACAACTCTGAGAAGATCCATCACCCTCTCTGTCCCACCCTCAAGCCAACCTTCTAACGTAAAATCACAGTCCTATAAAAAGAGTAAATTCAGTCTTTATCAAACTAAAGGGCCAAGTTTCATGCGTAGTTCTGCTTGTCAAAGAATGAACAAATAACCCCACGCAACGGATGGGTTTGTCGCACCACCTCACGCTCTCGGTGCTCAGGTTTAGTCAGGCTGCAGATTTTAAACAAACTCCGATGGGATAAGAGGGACGAGAGCACACGCAGATGCTCCTTTCCGCTACCCTTCTGACTACTGAGGTCTCTAAAAGCACTATTTATTATTGGAACCATTTGACTCCCTTCCCAGCAAATCTATTTGGGATAGCCCGCTAATTCAGGGAACAGCTCTAGGGCTGCCCCAAGCTGATCTCTGACCAGAGAAAGGAGCTCTCCATCCCTTCCCTCCAGCCCCAGCTCCTGGGGCTTCCCTCGCTTGGGCTCTACCAAACAGGGAAACAAAAGAGCCAGCTTGACCTACTGACCCCCAAAAGAAAACTGCTATTTTCAGTCAGATCAGATTCCTTGTAACAGAACCATAAGACACAAGGCAGAGGGCAAGAGCTCAGCTATTCGGAGGACAAGGGTTGAGGAAATAAGAGATAAATAAGTTTTCCAGCAGTGGCCTCATGTTCATCAGGTTTGGGCAGAGACAACACGTGGGCTCGGCAATATAAAATCATTTAAACAATTACCTATGCACCCCACCCCCCAATTTGCTTGCTTTGCCCACACACTCCAGCTCAGTCTAAGGCAGAGACAGAGCTCAGGTCCTCTGAGCAGAGCTCATCTGACATCAGGTGTAGGTAGGCTTGCCTCAAAGCAGGACGACGAGTTCTCATTGCCTAGTTTTAACCAAATCAGTTTGATGAACAAAAATCTAGTCTTCCCAACCAACAAGCTCTGCAGTGCACACTGCTGCTTCTTCAAGCCTATAAATCAATTTAAATTACAAGTTCACAGGAACAAATTCAGAAGATCCAGTTATCCCTGGAACAACATGAGAGAATCATTTTGCTTCTTGCACAGCACAGAGGATGTACGGCAAAGAGTATTTGGCTACGTTAAAAAATACACGCGGTATCGGAGGACAACTGAGACTTGCTCATAGAACGTCTTGTCTGGTCCAAAACTTTCCAGAAGTTCAGGGAGCAACTGCTAGGACCTCAGTGTCTGGGGGAAACCCAAACAGAGCCTGGTGTTTTCCTGCAGAGGCAGCCATGAACTGGATTTACATTTTAAGCCCCCAAAGGAGACTGCTGAAGGGTTAATTGCACTGACTCGGCAGTGTTTTTTCCTACATGCTTTTGTTTCAAGGGCTTTAATTACATTATCAGAAAAATCACAGAATCACAGAACTGTCTAGGTTAGAAAAGACCTTGAAGATCATCCAGTCCAACCATTGACCTAACACTGACAGTTCCCAACTACACCATATCCCTAAGCGCTAAGTCAACTTTACTCTTAAACACCTCCAGGGATGGGGACTCCACCACCTCCCTGGGCAGCCCATTCCAACGCCCAACAACCCGTTCTGTAAAGAAATGCTTCCTAATATCCAGTCCAAACCTTCCCTGGTGCAATTTGAGGCCATTCCCTCTTGCCCTATCACTTGCTACTTGGTTAAAGAGACTCATCCCCAGCTCTCTGCACCCTCCTTTCAGGTAGCTGTAGAGGGCCATGAGGTCTCCCCTCAGCCTCCTCTTCTCTAGACTAAACAACCCCAGTTCCCTCAGCCACTCCTCGTATGACATGTGCTCCAGACCCTTCACCAGCTTCGTTGCCCTTCTTTGGACACGCTCGAGTAATTAAACGTCCTTTTTGTAGTGAGCGATCTTCTTATTTACTGGGTTTGCTCAGTTTTCCTTAAAATAACCGGTATCTGCACCTGTTAATTTGCACATAGGAACACCACAAAGAAAAAAAGAGATATAACTCTACAGATAGAGGCATGGAATTGTTGGTACTTCCCCTATTTCCCATTTATTAGATTTAATATAATTCTCAAGATAAGGAAATATAACAGCATAGCCAACATGCAAATTCCTGAAGAATAACAATGTTTTGAGGCATCTCAAAGCAGTTTTACCATCTAGGATCTTATCATAATTGGGAATAATCCCATTAAGGTTTCAAACAGCTCTCAGCAGAAGACTCCAGCAGGGAAGAAACCATGTGAAGTTCATTTCCCCAAGGTACGTCGCAACACCAACGTGTTGCTGCTTTCAATGTTCTCCCCAGCAGATCCCTTCTGTCAAGACAACAGACTCTTAAATCTACTAAATATACGTTCAAGATACACCAGATTTCATGTTTGCCTGATGGAAATGGTCTTTTTACCCAAATAGTGCACATTTGAGGACCCAGCTAAGTATGGTCCTAGAGAACAGGGCTGAGAAGTCAACTCCATCCTGGCAGCTACAATATGTCCAAAGCTGTCTACCAACACCCTCTCCCACATCTGAGATCTACGGGCAACCTCCTCATTTAGTAAGTTATGAATGAGATACTCCTACGCAGAATCTTCAAGGCTCCAGCCTTCTTCTGACAACGTTTCAGTCTGCTGCATCCCACGGATGCATTTCAGAGTCCAAAGAAGCAGAAGAATGTGCAAAGGAGACACACAAGAGGTGCCTGGCTACAGCTATGGGGTTAAATAAAGCCAAGAACAGTGAATTTGGGGTATAGAACTGTAAAGGCAGAAAACGAAACAAAGTAAAACATAATCTAATAATTTCAGTGATTATTAGATTAAATGATCCAGGTTAAAAAAAAATGCACGGGGAAGAGGATGAGGGATCAGGGCAGAGGACTAAGCAACACCAAGCATGAGAAGCAGAGGAAATCCCCCAGGGCAGTGGTGAAGGAACACTCAAGAAGCAGAGAGAAGGAAAAAAGGGAAAGAAAAAAAAAAAATCAATCCAGCACTGAATCCAAGCCAAGCAGAAAAAGGCTAAAAGGGGAGAGTTGAGTGGAATATAAACACGAAAAGGCCCACAGATCTGGCCAGATGCAGGATTTTAGCCGTCATTGTGGAGAAAGTCAGCCTGAAGAAGGAGACATGAGCCAACAAGAATAGACAACCATGGTGAGATGAAAGGGCAAACGAGGGCAATAGCTGGAGAGGACAAGGACGTGGAAATGTATGCAAAAGAAAAAAAGAAGTCAGGTGAGAAAGAATAAAGAGGAGGATGAAAAGATAATGAAGAGCGAGAGCTATTGAGTTAAAACATCAAAAGAATACATCAGTTGCTGAAAAAGGAAATCCCTTGGAAGAGCTTTAAGCTGAAGAGACAGGCAGAAGGAGCAAAAACGAAGCCAGTATTTCCACAGTTTGGATTTTTTTTTTTTTTTTGAGATGGTAATACATTTAGGGAAGAGAGTGGAGGAAGAACCAAGAGTGAGAGGGATGGAAAAAAAAAAAAAAAGACAAACCCACCAGACTCCATGAATGAGAAGTCTGTGATGAATTTAAGAGCTTTATAGTTCAGAACAGCCTACAGCCCAAACAGTGCTGCTCAAAACACACATGGCAGCGCTCAGAATAAACCCACTTCTGGGGAAGACAAAACATTTAGACAGGGGGTTTTTTGTTTTCATATTTGTTCATTTCTTAAACGCATTCCTCCTTCCTTGCGGGCCATTTAGTAACGCAATAAATTAATTTGTACTTGAGAGTGAACTCTTTAATCCTTTTTTATTCTCTCCCCTCCCCATCAAATGCATACTACTGAATTTGCATGCATTAGCATAATGAAACATTAATTACAGAGTATTTTGGATAGGACAAGCATAGAGCTTCCATCAATCTCAATAACTCGCATCAAGAAGGTGAAAACCACTGCCCAAGCTTATCAGGACAACATAATAGACACAAACACATCAACAGCGCCTGTTGCGGGTGTGATTTAAACCCCACATCCAAACCCAAAAACCGCTCCGAAAATTACAAAGAAAGTAATAAATACCAATTATGTTAATGATACGCAGACAAATTGGTTTCTTTTGGTTTTGTTCGCAACTAGAGCTGCGTTCGCGCTGAAGGATGAGCGGGGCTGATCTGGCACATCCAACCCAGGGAAGGGGGGTTATCTCCTTCAACATATTGGGCGATAAAGCTGCCAAAAATAACGTACACGGACCCTCCAGCAGCCAACTCTGATGACTTTACAAAGACTCCTTCTAGTTTTAAGTTAAGTTCTCTCATCTGTAAACTTCTCAAGCCCCTTGAACGTATCGGACGCTTATCGCCGTGGCTTGCGTTGGCAGGTGCCATGGGACAGAGGGAGCACCCAGGGCCCCCCAACTCAAAGTACCTCGCAAATGTGCCTGCAAATCCTTAGGCACCTCCTTATGCTCAAGACTAGCATGTACGTAAAGCAAACCAACACCCAAAGTAAGGTCAAAGGAGCTCGATTGTGTCCTCCTCCCATCGCTGCGTAAACTATATCTTAATTACAACCTTCTCTCTACTTCCGTTTATGAAAGAGAAAGACAGTTTTTTGTTCAATCCTTGAAATTAAAGTTCTCCCACTTCTATTTAGCAAAAGGCTTCTGGGAACACCAGAATGGCGTTCATTAAGGAAACAAACTGCAGTGCTACAATAATGTATGTGAACATTAAAGAAACAAATGGGGACTTCACTGCAGATGTAGAGCCCTTCCCTCTTTGCACAATGAAAGCACACAGCAAAGCCGATGGACTGTGTGCCCTGAATGCATCATTTCAGCTTTTGAAAAACCCAAAAGAATCAAGATAAAAAAAAAAGTCTAATCTGAGCATAATCTGAGTCATAAAACATCCAACAGCAATCGAGACTGCTGTTGTGAGGGATAACCAATGAATATCAAACTGCTCCCATCACACTCCCTTAATGCATCAGCCTTTCCAACAGAAAAAAAAAAGAACAAAAAACATTTCATTTCATAATAAATCACAGTTTCCTTGTTTTACTTTCTTTTAACTCCATGTCTCTCAACTACAGTAATAGAAAAATTGAGTGGCTAGACTACAAGATCTACAAAGATCCCTTCCCACCTAAACTAATTTATGAGCCCAACAAAAAAAGAAAAGACAAAAAAGCCAGCACCCCCAACCCAGAGAAAAATCCAGACCTTGAAAAAAAGTTCAAAAACCAAGAAAAAATCACTAGCTAAAAAATGAACCTCTCCTTTGGGAGTTTGTCACATATAACAAGCCTCAGGACAATGGATTTTCTCTCCAATTGAGCACCTTAAAGTTTAAGCATATCCCTACACACCTTCACTTGTAATTTTTTCATCAGCAGCAGAGGCATGATTTTTGTTTCACAGGATACATGTAAATAAAATTTAGATTGGGCTGCCCAGGGCAGGGGGGGGAGTCCCCATCCCTGGAGGGGTTGAAGAGTCGGGTTGACCCAGCGCTGAGGGATCTGGTGGAGTTGGGAACGGTCAGTGTGAGGTTCATGGTTGGACTGGAGGATCTTCAAGGGCTTTTCTAACTGAGATGATTCTGTGAAAATTTGAGTTCCACATATTTTCAAAATCAAGCACGACACGTGATGGGTCAGATTTGGATTTGGACAGCGATGTTAAATTAATTTACATCCACAAAGTACCTGGACCTATATTTTCAAGTCTGCATCACGACATGGAGAACTTTTCCCAGAAGTCACAAAATAAGGGGACCAACTTTTGCAGGAGATGAACATCCAGCAGTTATTCATAAAGATCAATGAAAAAGTATTAAATACCATTGTGTTTCAAAAATGCCACAGAGCCTAGAAAAGACATTGTCCAAGTAACACCCAAAGCTGTCAAATACAAGTTTGCTTGGAGAATGGACAATTTTTAGTTAACAATTGGCTTTCTGCAACCCCCATGTAGTAAGCAGTATTTCTGCCTTTGGGCAGAAATGTCTTCAAAGCCCCTATTCTCTGCCAGCTACCAAACAACAATTAACTGAGTATTTCCCAACAAAGAGGAAGAAAAGAAAAGAAAGGAATCCACTCAGCAAATTTTCTTCACTGAGCACAGGAAACAGCAGAAGTCATCTGCCTTGGCTTTGGTGGCTGTGCAATGTGGGCTTCCAGCAAAGGCTGAGAAGTGATTCTCACCTGGGACTGGGAAGGGGACAAGGAATCCCAAATGATTCTTCTGCGATCAAGCAGCCACCTCTCTCCTGTCAGGAGTGAGGTTTCAAGGAAAATACGCTTCTATGGGGAAAAAGAAACCATTTCTGTCCAGGAACTGAAGCACCTTCAATGAGGCCTCCAGCATTCTCACTTCAAGACATGCTAAAATACTGGATTTTCTTGTACTGGGCTGGCTACAACATTTATTTTAACACAGTTTCTCAACAAATTTTAAGAAAGGATATTACTTTTGTTAAGTAATTTCTTCCTGTTCACTCCCTAAACATTTGCTGTATTTCAATGGTAGCAAATAGCACGAAGGAGACCCCCAGGTAAGGTTTACCACTCCCTCTCCTCCTTTGTGTACGTGTCTCCCGACGAACAATAACTTGACTTAAAGGCCATTTTCTCCTTATTTCACTGAGCTACTCGTCCTCCAACTGACACAAAGTCTCAGGCTCTCTCCAACAAAAAGTTTTTCCACTGTGCTTTAGTCATCTCTTTTCCTCTTCCCATCTCTCTTCGTGAAGGTGAAGATGCTCCCTCCAAGCGCTCGCAACAGCTCAAGAACATTCTCCTCAAACCCCTCAAGAGCCACATTATTTTTCTGTCCCTTATCTAGCCACGGCCAACAAAGGAATATGACTGTACTCCCTCAGGTCCCCCAACCATCAAAGCCCAGAGTAAGCACAGAAGAACCCAGATATAATTAAAAAGCAAAGTCAAGGCACCACCAAGTATCCACCTCAGCACCTGCCACCACACTTGGTGTAGGAACAAGGACACGAGGAGCCCCTTCAGCCCCTCTCTTGCCCTCTCGGGCTGGGCCTGGTGGTCGCTTGACCATGAAAGCAGTAGGGCTTCTCACACAAAGGTGTTTGAGGAGAGCCCAAACTGTTCCGTACTAATTGCACTGATTTATGCCCAATTCCTACTGCAGGTCTGTGGAAGAAAGCCTCTCGCTGTCAAATCACCGCAGAGTCACTCTGGCCAAGACAAAGCCTCCTGTTGTCTTCGGGCAAGCTGGCCCAAGAACCCGTGTGCACTGAGGCTCAAAATACCTGGAATCAGACGCCGAGTTTGCTGGGCAACTTTGATTTAACCATGGGTATCATTTTGTCTCACTAACCTGTTCCTATAATGTCGAAACGGCGATAAAGCCGTATCACGCTTCGAGACGCTCGGACACAAAGTTCTTCAAGGTATTGTCCAAGTTCACTTCAAATTCCCCTGAACGTGTGCTTTAAGAACAATCAGGTTAAGAGGAGCAGCACAGCACCCATAAGGAGGAGAGGTCCTTCAACCATAAAACCAGAACACAATTACTACGTGAAAAATTCAGTTCTTTAATACTTCTTTTGCAACTAGGAAAAGCTTGGAAGTCAGAGCACAAAATTCAGTCACTCTTATTAAAACGTTGTGCAATAATAGTAACTTCCACTCCATTTTAAATGTGGTGCAAATAAATCCCAAACACCCTGATGTCGTATTCCCAACCTGAGAAGTTTCCTCATAATAAAGTTATTTTTCAAGTTTACCAGCTCCAAGGAAGAACAGGAGGAGCAGTCCGACATTATATTATTCACTTGAACGAGTTTCCAAATTGAAATCACTAAGATTGCAAACACAGAGTTGTAACTACATGGGAATCCATTCGAAATAATTTCAGATCTGAATATTGCCATACGGTTCTGTTGATTTCGATGAAGAAAACCTACTCATGTGGATAATACTATGCAGACAGGGCACTGGCTTTGGGGCCTTTTGCCAAGGCTGTGCCTGCTCTTGGCCATCCCTGCAGCTAAGTGCCTTTTGATTGCAAGTATTTCTGCGTTTAAAAAGAAAAACCTATACGAAGTATTTACATCCCTTACCTAGGAACTCACACTTCTGTCGTAGCCATGTCTGACCTGTTTCTCTATTTGAAGTTCTGGAAAACTATCAAAAAAAATCAAGGCTGTGGTTGGGAGATGTTGGATTTTTAGTTTTCCTCAGGTCTCCATTCCTGCCTCTGATGACTCTTTCCTTTACACGAGGAAGTTGACTTTTGCAGAAAGCATCACTAACCCTACGCGAGAGGATTTCCTCCAACTCTACTACAGATTGGAAAGGCTCCCTACTTACTTCACTGCTGTTAGAAACTGTACTGTGGTTTAATAAGCTGTAAGAGGTGTTTAAGGACATAACAACTATATGTACCAATTGTTTTACGGACAACAGCCAGTCTCTGTCTCCCCTCACCCAAGCCCTTCCTGACCTGCTTTCTCTTTACACTACCATTTCTACACGTTTCTTTTGCCATTAAGGATGTGTAATTGGTTTCTGCACCCTGTTTGCTTGTTCAGACAAATCCTGGCCGAGCTACAGACAGCCACACTGGCACATCCAACAGCAAACTCCCACAACCAGCCGGGACAAGACAGGTTTTATTAAACATTTCTCTTTGGTGCCTTCCAGCTCTCCACCTGATTCAAGCTGGGCAAAGGTTCAATTCACACAATTTCAGGGGAAAAAAAAAAAAAAGAAAGAAAAAAAAAGGGGGAAGAAATCCAAACCCTGAGCTATATGAGACAAGGAGAATGAAATGTTTGTCGTGATTTTCAGCGAGGTTGTGAAAAATGCAATTACAAACTTCGAAAGACAGTTGGGAGGGAGCCCCAGATGTTGTTTCAGAACCTTTGCCATCGGTAGCAGCTTCTTTTAAATGCAAATCCCCAAATCGGCGCACGCTGCGGTACCCCGAGACCCCAGCAGCCATCGAACAGTGCCCCATTGTAGCAGACGCCGGGCAGAGGCACAATACGGACCTTATTCCCTCAACCTCCTACAGAAAACGGGCTGCAGCGTTCTGCAGCTGAGCAAAAGCCTCAAGCGCTCCCGGGGCTGCCCTGAATATCAATAAACCTCGGGGCGTCACCCCACCCCGCGTCTCCTCTGGCTGCAAAGTTTCCAAAGTTTGCCGAAACAATCTCTGAAAGGCAGTTTTGTTCGCTGGGAATTGCTGCGACTCCACCTTGCAGCCCAGCCTCCACAAACCATCCCACTGGTACAACTGGGGACGGCAGCTTTTGAGGCTAAAAACGGCCAAAATGATGACGCTGAGCTGAGAAACAGCTGAGCAAATCTGCAGCTTCTTAAAACGTCTACTTCAGTTTACACTAACCGTGGTAATTAATGAAATTAAAGCCCATTAGTCTGCTTGCTATAGCTGCACACTTAAAACAACCAATTCTGCACATTGCTTGTGTGTCTAATGGCAAAACTCAGTCATTAAAAACCTCTTTTTAAAAACAAGACACATCACCCTCCCACTAGACAGTCATCTTCCCCCCGTAAGACAACAGAAATCCATCTGATGGATGAATATTGAGGTAACACCACACTGCAGGTTTATTAAAACCCTTAAGTGCTGAATAAGCCAATTAACACATGACATCTAAAAGTCAACATAACCTTCATAATCTTTAAGCAGAAAAATATTTCACACTTATCAGAACAAAAAAAAAAAAATCAGTTTAAAAAGAAACTAGGTGAACCCCAGAGCCTTTAGCTCCCTGTGATCAGTAGATGAGGATGGTTTTTACTGCATGGTGCTTCCTTCACCAGGGCAGCATAATTAATCATATAAAAGTTGTTTTGAACTTGATTTACAAATTAAATGCAGAACAACAAAAGAGGTTGAGATTTGTATGTTTTTCAAATCACAGCACTACCATGATTTCAGACACTTCAAGACCAAGGGCAAGGTCCTGCCCATGGGTTGGGGCGATCCCAAGCACAAATCCAGGCTGGGCGAGGAGTGGCTGGAGAGCAGCCCCAAGGAGAAGGACTTGGGGGGGTTGGGGGGTGGAAAACTGCCTGTGAGCCAGCAATGGGCACTCTCAGCCCAGAAAGCCACCCGTGTGCTGGGCTGCACCCAGAGCAGTGTGGGCAGCAGAGCGAGGGGGGGGATTCTCCCCCTCTACTCTGCTCTGGTGAGACCCCCCTGCAATGCTGGGTCCAGCTCTGGGGGCACCAACAGCAGAAGGACACGGAGCTGCTCGAGCGGGGACAGAGGAGGCCACGAAGATGCTGGGGGGGCTGGAGCAGCTCCCCTGTGAGGACAGGCTGAGAGAGTTGGGGGGGTTCAGCTGGAGAAGAGAAGGCTCCGGGGAGACCTTAGAGTGGCCTCCCAGGACTTAAAGGGGCTACAGGAAAGTGGGGAGGGACTCTTGATCAAGGGGGTAGGGATAGGACGAGGGGGAACAATTTTAAACTGAAAGAGGGGAGATTTAGATGAGATCTAAGGAAGAAATTCTTCCCTGTGAGGGTGGTGAGGCCCTGGCACAGGTTGCCCAGAGAAGCTGTGGCTGCCCCCTCCCTGGAAGGGTTCAAGGCCAGGTTGGACGGGGCTTTGGGCAACCTGGGCTAGTGGAAGGTGTCCCTGCCCGGGGCAGGGGGGTGGCACTGAGTGATCTTTAAGGTCCCTTGCAACCCAAACCAGTCTGTGATTCACTCTATGATCATCATTTACTTCACTAAATTTTAATCCATAAGTATTAATTTTCCTTTCAGACCTCGAAAAATACATCAAAAGAACCACCGCCAAGCAGTGGAAGGAGAAGAAATCAGAGTCCACACCACCACAGCTCCGTCACGTTTTAGTTTTTGTTTGATTTTCTTCTCCCACTGATTAAGAGAAAGAAAGCAAATATCAAACACCCCATGCCCCTGTTCTTGAAGAACATCATCACTTCAAAAGCCCCATCTTTAATATATTTAGATGTTGTAATTTTTCCTTTTTTTTTTTTTTTGAATTCCACAACAGCTTTTTCAAAGCCCAGTATGTTGTGGGCAAAGCCCTTGGAGACTCGGTTGCCCATATTCCTTTACTGTTATATGTAAATACTGATGGTCTCTGGCTTCCTAGATTTAAGGAAGAAGTGGGAGCCATGAAATACAAGAACTTGAGGATACTGTAACAGAAAGAACACATGAATAAATCATTTGCTCGGGAAAGAATAAAGGTTAGGACCAACTATTTTAATTTAAATTACTGGCACTTGTATAGATAAACAGTATTTAGTAATTTCACTTAGGTACTAAAAGGGGTTTTCACTCCCAAATGGCCCATTTCTACCAATTATGCCAATTAATTAGTAAAGAAAAAAAAAGATGGAATAGAGAGGTGCTTTGGTTTCTCTCCGAGCAAAGACAGGAAGAATGAAAAGCCATTTACATTAATAAGTATCCATCAAAATACTCCGACTGACAGCCAGCGTAATGGAGCAGTTACAGCACATATGGTTCCTCACCGGTGCCTCGGCATGTCTTTGCACAGAAACGTGTGCACAGGGCTCCTCGCCGATGGGGGACTATTGCCTTTTTTGTGTTAAATAAAGATGCAGCAACATTTAAAAAAGAAAAAAGAGTACAAAGGATATATTTTTAATTTTTTCCCCCCCCCAATGTGACCATCTATAATGATTTCCAATTACTCTTGTGCCCTCGCTGTCAGAAGGGTACTCGCTTCAAAGCCCAATATTGTGCCTCGTATTTTAATTTATTTGATGATTGGATCGGGAAGCAGCACTTATTAAGAACAGATGTTTCTCTACAATTAAGTCAAAGTACCCCCTAAAATTCCCAGTTCTGTAAGCAAATTTCAGATAAAACTTCTTTAGAAACACAAACTGTAATAATCAACAAAATTTTAATCCACTAATCCAAAATTAAATTCCACTAATTCCCCTGTATCTTTCCCCAAAATGCTGTATTTTAAGTTACACACAATCATTAGCCAAGTGGAGCGAGTGTCACAGGGACAAGTGTCTCCTGGCCAGATTTTCAAGGTGGCCAAGTGTTTGCCACGGTACACGTTGGCCATTGAGTGGTGTCAGGCACCCAGCTGAGACAGGACTCAGCCTTCACAGCACATTTGTTCCTCAGCCAGATGCTATTTTGTTTTTTTTTAAGCTCTGTCACGCAGACTGGATCCCTGAGCCCGCAGAGATTGGCTTCACCGCACCTACCCTAAAGGTCTCCGAAGACAAGACTTGAGATACTTCGATATTTGAGCCATGGCAGCGTGGGAAGATCAAAACACAAAAAAACCTGCAAAACACATATTTCCTTAACACGTGGTACCCAGAACAAACACAGAACGGGATGAAGATCCAGTGATTTGTGTTGCCGTGGCACCAAGGAGGAAGGCGAAGCGAGGTGGAGGCCGCGCGGTCCCGTTCTTCCCCTTTTCTCAAGGAACATTTGACACAACTACGCAGATTTATCTCCTGCTCTTCCCCTTCTCTCAAGAACTGTTTTGCAGAACTCTGCGGACCTTATCTCTCACTCTTCCTCTTTTCCCACAAAACCAGCACACACTTTGCCCCCAGCAATGTGCTGTGTCATTACTTAAGAAACAATGGCTTGACCACAGTCCCACCCCCTCACACATAAACACTTAAATACTACCCCGAGTTTGTATTTCAATTGGAGGGATGAGAATCCGATAGCGAATTAGAGGGACAGATCAACAGGTTTGTGCTCCTCTCCCCCCAGAAGGGATGCCTTTTGCTAAAATTTGGGCCCTCAGCTATGCCGAGCGATTACCTGAGAATTAAGTGTGTGTGACAGCAATTGTTTTTGCTTAGAGCTATAGAGCCAGCCTGCAGCTTGTGCATTTATCGCAGGCAATCTCAAAGGATTTGTAGATGTTGCATAAGAATAAACTGTTTTATTCATGACCCTGATTGCTTCTCTTGAATGCAACCAGATCTACAGCACATGGACTGTTTGTGCATCTGGTGTCAGGCCTATAGTCACGGCCATAACTGGCATAACTCTTAAAAGATAAATCCAACCACCCTCAGCCCCTCTAATATCTGAGGAGCAGCTAGAATGCAAGGGGCTTCACCTCATACCAAATTAATTCATTACCTGAAATGCAACACTGAAATATTTCATATACCAACAGACATTGCGTTGACACACACATCTGGGTTCAACCCAACCGGGACAATGTAACCTGTTGCTGTGCGGTGCCACGCCAGGTCACAAGGGTTGTGCACGGCCTCCACAGAGGCTGCAAGAGCCTTCGGGAGCACCCATGGGCTGCCACCTCAGAATCCCAGAATCATCTCAATTGGAAAAGCCCTTGAAGATCCTCCAGTCCAACCATGAACTGACCGTTCTCAACTCCACCAGATCCCTCAGCGCTGGGTCAACCCGACTCTTCAACCCCTCCAGGGATGGGGACTCCACCCCTGCCCTGGGCAGCCCATTGCAACATCCAACAACTCCTTCTGGAAAGAAATACTTCCTAATACCTAGTCTAAACCTACCCTGGCACAACTTGAGGCCATTACTTTTGTCCTATTGCTTGTTAAAGCTCAAGCTGGTTAATGGCACTGGAGAAGCCTCCAAGTTTCATTTGCCACAGGCAACCGAAAGAAGTTACCCAGCCTCGTTTCCTTCCAAGAAGAGACTGCTTGGAAGACATGGCATGGATAGCAAACACTGTGGTGTACTTTCATGTCACATATTCCTGAACCCACCATACCACGGGCACAGCGTGGCCACAACCCATCTAAGACAACACCTTCAATCAAAAGTTGGTTCTGGCTTCCTAAAGCAGAGCTCCTGGCAACGGAGTTATTGCCCACTCAGGAAAAATGCCATGAAAATGGCAAATAATTTTTTAAAATTATTTTGGTTTTAAAAAAAATCAAGTTTATATAATTATATAGCTTATCTATTTTTAATAATTACAACAATTTGTGTGCAAAGCTTTGTCACATGCAACAAAGCAAGTGTCTACATTCTCCAGTTTAATTGCTTTGTTTAAAAAAAAAACCTCACTTCCTATGCAGGAATATTGTTTCCCAGGTTTCCTTTCCAAACACCCACATGAAACAAACTTATTACATCTCCACTTACGGAGACAAAAAGAGAGCACAGCCAGCTTGCAGGAGTCCAGGGTGCTATTCTGCAGTGCCTAATGGGATTTAGTTTCTCCTTTTTACATTCAGTACAAAAATATTTTTCAGAATATTTTATGGCAGAGTTTCCATCAGTTTCAAGCAAAATTCGAAACAGTCATCATGTAAAACTGATATTTTTGCCTCAACTTCACTTTTTAATGACTGAATCTAGTGTGGTCATGTGGGTGCACAATCCAGTTAATCAAATGATAATTTAATCTACTCAGCCTTTTTGTTTCTTCCTCCAAATACAGGTTTTAGTCCTTCTATTTGTTCAAAAATCTGACTTAGGTAAAATCTTGACTGACACCTAAATTGATTGAATGCCTTTTCTTTTGTCAAGTCAGCTGCCTTGAAGAGCTACCCATATCTTATTCAATTTGGATACATCTTCTGGTTTTCCTCCCTACTTTAGTCTTTTCTGTGTCATATTCTACAAAATGCTATAATAAAAATACTAGCTGAAGTACTTAAGTATTGATATATCCCACAGGTTTTTAAACTTTTTTCAAAAAGCAAGCACAAGCAACCATAAGTAGGATAGGCAACTACAAGTAGAATACCTAATAAGAACAAAATACTCTATTTCGACGTGTCCGCTTGTGTATCGATGGTTCCATCTGTATCCTGCAGGCTCCAGATCTCCAGGAGCTACCGCCCAGACCTAGCTTTTCAGGACAGGTGATTACAACAGGCTGAAGTCGGAGCCCATCTGGACATCAACCTTGGAGGAGCTGATCAGAGAGAGCGTAAGGAACTGAAGGAATTGATGCCTCCAACATTCATTGACACAGAAAGCCTCAAGGACCAGCTGTGGCCTTTGGATTAGTCTACAGAACAGCACCCAAGGAAGCAGGAGCATATGGAAGGATGGACCCCCACTCCCTTGCAGTTGCATCGACAAACTCCTGAGATAAACCTCAAAGGGGAAGACATGGACTGAGTGAAACCAAATGTTTCCCCTCAAGCACAAGGACCACTAAGCCCAATACTTTGTGGCTCTATTGTGCAAGCCAGACACCCTGCAGGCCTTGCTAATGACTTGCTAATGACTAATGGGCCTTCGCCATTGAAGGGGTAACAAGAACTGTTAAGAGATGAGCATTTCTGGGGTGACTGAGATGATCTCTGGCAACAGAGGAAACACCAAAGCTGGGCAACAACAACCGACCACTGCCTCAACTGGAACCCCTGCTCCACCTTTTTCCTTGTCTCTCATGGACATGAGTTTGTGGAATCCCTGCCCCTCCTCGTTTAATATGCAAATCAGCTGATAAAATGAACCTAAAAGGGCAACAGAAACTTTGCTGGGTGTGCACCCACCACCCAGGATTACCCGACCTGAGACAACACTGGATCCAGGGGTGGTGATGCAGATTGCTTTGACTCTTTTTCTTTCTTTTTCTTTCCTGTATTTTCTCTCTTATAGATGTGTAAGACACCCCATTGCTTATTGTTCTTTTCCAAGTTTAAATTGTTTTCTACCACAAGCAAAACTTTTTAACCGGTCATTTGGTGTCGTTTCACCTTATTTTAACCCGAGGGGATCACAGAACCATTGAGATTCTCTGGGCTTCCAGTCCGGGTCATGACAGAGGACTTGAACAGTGCTCCAGAGGATGGATCATCCATCTGTTCCTGCTCCAGCTCTAGGGAAGCCTTGGATGACACAACCCAACTTCATTACCCATTCCTCACACCTACCATCTGCTGAGCAGGGTGGCCATTTGGGGCATGGAGGTGATGGAGGGGCTGCTTGAAACAACCAACTAACTCAGGCTAGCTTTTGGGACCCTTCGCAATGAAACAAGGAACATTTTGTTCCTTTTTAATAGCGTGGCTGAAGAAAATGCATCTAGATGCTATTTTTTTCTTTCCCTTCCTTCCTCGGCTACCACAAATGATAAATCTCTATTTTCTAAGCAAAACACACAGTGTCACCGCTATTGTAGTGCAATTGCATTCGTCGCACAGAAATATGTTTTAAGTAGTAAAATATATCTAGTGACAATGAAATCTGTAGTTATATAATATTTGAACGCAACAGTAAAAGCAGTTTGAAGTTAAACTTTAAAGCAACACAATAATCTATCACATCAGAAAATTCAGTTAGAAATGCCTGTAGTTATCAAGGAAAAAACTCAGAAAATTCAAGGCAAGTCATTCAGAGGAGTAGCTGTTGATCATATCACATAACATTTACACCGCAACAATGTTTATCATTGTGCTTGTTTTATGATTTAGCTTCAACTGGATATAAATATGCAGATGCATATGTTCAATACAGCGCAGAGGCATGTTTTTACCACTCGAACAGCTGCCGTTTTAAACCTTCCCCGGCACCATCACCGTTATCGAGCTAAATCCCAGGGGGAAGGAGACGTTGAGTTTGCGGTCTCATATGATTTGGGATGAGGAAAATCCATGTTTTACCAACATTAGGGTCTGAAATACTCATTTTCTACCATAAAAATGAAGATTCATACTGGTAGCACCTTGGTGTTCGCTATTTTTTTTTCCAATTTAAGGCTATTGAGATTTTACAGCAACATCCCTGGGTAGTCCCAGGGCTTCCAAGGGGCAGGTGGCTATGGCCAAGAGACCAGCCCCATGCAGATGTGGGCTAAGCTGGAGCTCAGCAATAAATTTTTGGTACAACTGCTGCTTTTCCATACCTCAGCCAAGTCCCTGGCAGGCACAGCGGGGGGTTTGAGCATCCTTAAACATTTTTTTCACGGAGCTACAAAAGCCAGCTTTGGCTCAAATCTCAATTTGGCTCAAATCTTAAGCCCCAAGACACTTCTTTCCAAAACTTTGGATCTCTTTCTTGTTTATTCTCTTCATCGCTACTGTTAATTTCTGTCCCCCTAGAGCATCTAAGGTACCTTACAGCACATAAGGCACCAACATCATTCATTCACAGCTCTGCTAGAGCCCGTTTTGTCAATATTACGATGTACACGTGCTGAAGGAAGATGTTAAGTAACACAGCAGTCTTGTCATCGCCAGGAACTTTCATGAGTCAGTGCTTACATGGGTTTTTTCAAAAGGACAGACTAGATCAGAAGGAAAGGCCAGAGTCTGAGTTTAGTATTTTCACCGCTGGGTCCTTCAAATAGTCAAACACTGAATTAAAAGCAAGAACCACGCAGTTGTAAGACTTTCTCTACCCAAACCCACTATCTGTCTTTGTGCTAAATCCCATTTCAAAAGCATTTAGAACTGAGAAGTTAAAATATATTGCAATTATACAGCAGCTATTAGTAATGCATGTTATACAGTTTTATGAAGTGTTAATAAACTCAATAATAAAAATATATTAATATGCAGCGTATTTTTAATTATGAAATGCAATTATAGGTCATTTGTTTGCTTTGAATCATGCTGAGTAATTGGCTCCACCGCTTCCCACTGCTGCATTTGTCATTCTTTAGAGAAGTAGCTTCCACGTAATATACGGCCGGTAATGTTTTATACCTGCTTCCCACTCACGTGGACAACTGCAAAAGATATAGAGCAAGAGCGATTTGGGCTCAGGGAGAGGAAAACCACAGCATCTGGCAGTGCTTGACACCCACTTTACACAGGTAGAATTGACTACGCAGGGCAGGACTGGAGAACCCGGCTCACAGCATCTGGTATGATTTAGTGAGGCAACCTGTAGGACAGCGGGAAGGGAGAATTTACGGCAGGATTTGAAACCCATCCAGCAAAAAAAAAGCAGAGATACTGATGGGCTGAAGCTCTCCATAAAGCCACGCTACAATTTAAGATCACCCAGGCATTATGTCCTGGAATACGTTGATATTTCTACTCCAAACCCTGCGCTCAAATAAGGAGATTGGATTTCACCGCTCGCTCCAGCAACGTTACAGGTTTCTGCTTCCCCAGCGAGGCGAGAAACAAAGCCCAACAACAAAACATCCTGCCAAACACATTGACCGTTGAACCTCTGGATCTCTATCACGTTGCTTAAAGAAGAGAGATGTGAGAAATTCTCAACCCATGGGCCCTAGGACAGACAGAAAATGATGGATGGGAGCAATCTCTAGGGCAGGAACAGCAAATGAAGTGCCCGAAGTGGTCACTTAACAAATGAGAAGTTGTCAAGTGAAACAATTCTTCAGATCTTTTAAGCAAAATGTTTTTAAATTACAGCTGGAACATGTCAGGGGCTCAACAGGGCAAGTGTTCCCCGAACTTGAAGAGTCAGCTGACTGCAGTCAACACCACAACAGGGTTTAGACAGGACTAATTAAGAGGTCCACTTAAGTAGATAGGTAGATAAATGAAGAAGTCAATCCTTACTGTGGGCTTCTGAAAAGCCAGCCCAGATCTAGAATGAGACAGTAGCTGTACCCACACAATGTATCTTTCTCTTCTGTAGGTGCAAATCACAGACTTTCCGAGCTCAGAGGCACCACCACTGCCTGCCAGAAAAGTCCCAGACAACTCGCTCATCCCAGACTGGAAAGGCACCACCTCCTGCTAGCTAAATTGCAAGACCTTTCTTTCCTCTCTAAATAATTTAACACTAAATGAAGCGAGGAGTGGAACATCGCCAGGATACTCCAAAGAGCAGGGTTTGCCCATTAACTGAAAAAGGAAGGAAATCTGGGAATTTATGCTTGTGATTCAAATGTTTTTATTGACCAAACTTCTACCAGCTTTTAGGAGAAGCTGGTCAATTTTAAAAAAAACTTGAAAAAAAAAAATCACAATGTGAACACCAAAGATGGTTTGAACAAAAACTCAAAGCAGGATCCTAAATTTTTTTCTGGACATGAACAGCACAGCAAGTGTTTGAGGTCTGGACCTCCACAATCCCAGTACCAGAAGTGCCACTCCAAAGCCTCTATTGCTGGAAAAAATATAACAGCAAATGGGCATAATGATCCTTTTCAATATGTGTAGTATAGGGTAATTCACACATAACCCTTCTTTGGAAAGCTGCACGCTCAGCATTTCTGCAAAATGCAGCTTTAGTACCTCAAAGGCAGACAAAAAGCAAGTTGCTTTGAAACAACATCATTTCAAAGTATCTTTTAGTTTAAAAAAAAAGGGAGAAGTCCTTTATTACAGGGCTACAGCTGTAACATTAATCCCCTGTTACCAGCACCTGAAGGGATTTTTGCTCTATTACAGAAAAATGACTGAATAAATATATAGTTCTGAAATGGCCATTAGCTCTCTTAATTAAGAACAGCGAAAATACATGGTTTGCTAAGGCAACAAGTGTCATAAGCCCAAATAATATTGTGTTAAGGATATATAGAATACAGTAAACGCTACACATCCTAGAGGACAAGTATTACATAAAGCTGGTTTTGCTAGGAGGAGAGTCTCTCTTCATAATTAGAGATGTTGAATCCTGCAGCCTGCTGAGTGACAAGCCCATTTCTTACTAACCAGGTTATTATTCAGCAGTCAAATCCAGTAGTAAAATGCCAGTCAACGAGATTCATCTGTCCTCAGAATAATTTATCTCTGCACTGTAACTTCCCCCGGAATATCAAACTTTACACGCATCTGGAAGGAACTGAAGGAATTGATGCCTCAAACATTCATTGACACAGAAAGCCTCAAGGACCAGCTGTGGCCTTTGGGTTAGTCTACAGAACAGCACCCAAGGAAGCAGGAGCATATGGAAGGATGGACCCCCACTCCCTTGCAGTTGCATCGACAAACTCCTGAGATAAACCTCAAAGGGGAAGACATGGACTGAGTGAAACCAAATGTTTCCCCTCAAGCACAAGGACCACTAAGCCCAATACTTTGTGGCTCTATTGTGCAAGCCAGACACCCTGCAGGCCTTGCTAATGACTTGCTAATGACTAATGGGCCTTCGCCATTGAAGGGGTAACAAGGACTGATAAGAGATGAGCATTTCTGGGGTGACTGAGATGATCTCTGGCAACAGAGGAAAAACCAAAGCTGGGCAACAACTACCGACCACCGACTCAACTGGAACCCCTGCTCCACCTTTTTCCCTGTCTCTCATGGACATGAATTTGTGGAATCCCTGCCCCTCCTCGTTTAATATGCAAATCAGCTGATAAAATGAACCTAAAAGGGCAACAAAAACTTTGCTGGGTGTGCACCCACCACCCAGGATTACCAGACCTGAGGCAACGCTGGATCCAGGGGTGGTGATCCAGATACTTTGAGTCTTTCTCTCCTTTTTCTTTCCTGCATTTTCTTTTTTATAGTTTTTTAAGAGACCCCATTGCTTATTGTCCTTTTCCAAGTTTAAATTGTTTTCTACCACAAGCAAAACTTTTTAACCGGTCGTTTGGTGTCGTTCCACCTTCATTTAACCCGAAGGGATCACAGAACTGTTGCAGTTCTCTGGGTTTCCAGTCTGGGTCACGACAGCATCATCACACCAGGCCCAACAAGGTGAGGAGTTTGGTAGGTGCCAGGTTAGAGCTAAGATTTAAGTGGAAGCAATACTTACGGGGTGGGGGGGTGGATTTTTGTAAGCACTACTTAGAGCAACAAAGCTAGTCATCAAGAACAGCAACACAACAAAAAAGGTGTGACACAGAAGGAATAAGCTCTTGCCACCTTAGGCTTGATACTGAAAAACTTCACCCCAGAGGAGCAGGGTTGAACCAACACCCCCTTTGTCAGCAGCAAGCATGAAAGTTTCAGTGGTGGGGACATGCACCTCCTGGCTGTCATCTGCTGTAATCCACCTCCACAGCCTCTGGAAGAGGAACCATCCTTCCTCTCCTGATTGTCAACAGTAAAACTACCGAAAAATGCATAGAAAAGGTAAACCACGCAGAAACTAGCAGGTAGTACAAGTGCAGCCCATCCCACCAACCGGCTCTTGAGGAGGAAGAGGGGAGAAGGATGCACGAGTCCCCCTACCAGGAAAAAAAACAAAATCAACCCCCAAAAAAGCAGAATACAAATGCACCAAGAGAAGAGATCACACGAGATGTGTAACATCACGGTAACAGACACAGAAACAGGTATGAAAAGCCAGTGTCTAAATAGACAACTCTTTTGTCATTAAATGGAGGTAGATACACCTAACCCATATGAAAGACTGAAAACAGGGTCTTTAAAAGAAAAGATAACCTCAAAACTTGTCCTACTGAGGTTAATCTTTTCTGTTCAATGCTTAAAATACTTTATATGGAATGTCATCATATCTTTAAAATTGTATTTTGTTTCAAGTTCTTAAATCTTTATCAATTGGTAGAAAGTAAGTAGACTTCCAAGACCACCTTATCTGAGACAAGTATTCATGATAAATACTCCAAAAGAAAGCACAAGCTCATCACAATTTATTGTTTGGCCACTAATTTCCAAGAATAAGGATGTTTTTGTCTTTTCTATAATTAGCAGTAAAACCTGCAGCTTTTCTGGATGCCAGAGGAGGTCCCCCACCCTTGCCCCAGCTGCGGGTGCAGCATTACCTGGGGCAGGCAGAAACGACAATAATTACCTAAATTTTATTGAAAGTAGCAAGTTTCTTCTCTTTTAAGAGACCAACCCTGTTAACACCACACTTGCTCATGAGGGAGATGTAGTCAGTGACCACCAAGAGCAAGATGAAGCAGATGCAACTCCCGAGGAGACCACACAGGCAAGGGTGGATGTACCCCAATTACTGGCTGATGAACACAGTTGAAAGGTACCTACCAAACAACTCCAAAACTGGGGGTTCACCACCTACAGAGGGGGGCTGCGAGTGGAGTTCGGCAGAAGTCTAAAAAGCTGGAACCAACCTGCATATCAAAGCTTCACTTCAACGCACCAGCTCCTTACAGACTGTTTCTTCTGTCCTTGAAACACCAAATTTGCTTATTGTGCCAGTTTACCATATAGAATTTAATAGAAAGCAAACGCCTTGCTATAGGCTGGGAAGGCTGCTGTTACTTACTTTGGAGAAAGGTATTAAATTCTGTAAAATGGTCCCGTGTGTGTATATATATATATATATATATATATGTATATCCCTTATTCCTGGGGAACCACTGCAGAGCTTTTACCATCGCAAAAACCAGCAATAAAAAAGCCAGACCCAACTATCAGCAGGTAACCCAGCACCTTATTAGGCAAGTAGAACTGGTCCTAACTAACAGCTAATTGTCTAAGCCTGCCTTAACTGCTTGGTGCATGATACATTTTGGGGTTACAAATTCTTCCTCTGCACCACCCCTCCCAAGGCACTCCCATGCATCCCCGCTTAAGCCATGATTTATTGTACCTGGCAGGACAAAGCAGCATTGAACAGCCACCTCTGGGAAAATATTTTTGAACAAATTTTTTAGAAAACAGAGGTCTAACCACCTCTAAAGGGACTGAAACCAGAGCTACCCAGCCTGTGGGCTGAGGTGGGTGGCGGATAATTCAGCTCCTGCACATCCGTAGCGTACGAGGGACTCCACTGAAGTATCTAACAGCGTCGTATCAAAGGTAGCTTTAAAAGGGGCCAACCTTAGAGAGGAATACACTGAAATTCAATGATCAAAGACATCAGACAACATGGAAAAAGAGAGGGAGATGGATTTTTACGGTTTCCTTCGTTCCCGTAGCGCAAGGAATCATTATCGCCTTGTCTGCCAGCCAGCGCCCGAGACTCCCCAGCGCTCCCACGCCGCCGCTTTAGAGACTTCTTCAAACACCTGGAGATTCCTGATTCACATTCCTTAAAGAGCTCACGGCAGTCCCGAGTTTATTAATTCCCATTTAGCAACACCCTGAGCTCACTGCCAGTCCCCCAGCATCACCTGTGCACCGCTGGAATCCACACAGGACCCACATCTCCTCTACCGGGGCCAAGTTTTTGATCCAGTTTGCACGGGCATGTCTGCAATGAGGTCAGGTGTGTTCTCTTGGGGAAAAAGGCCAAGATTCTGGGGCTCAACAGCATGCCTTATGACTAGTAACTTTAGTAAAGATCCATATCCAATGAAATTAAAGCGATTTAACTCATTTTGAGCAACAGTAGCAAAATCTGGCTTGGATAAATAAAATGAGCAGCCAGTCCTGCAGTCCTCATTCATGCACTAAGGCCGGCAGACAGACTACTTTTTTTAAAAAAAAAGTAGAAAAAATATAGAAAAAAATAGAAACAAGTTTTTGATTTATCCAATCAATATTCATTTTCTATTTTCCAAAATCATAGCTCAAAGGAATGAATATAAAATTTTTGGTCATTAGCACTTGAAACAGATAATATTGCCTGCATCTCCAAGAGATTTCTTTCTAGATGAGGTCTTATTTATCTCAGATTAATACTCCAGCCACTACTTTATAGGGGAAATATCATCTTTTAGCTGGCTCATCCCTTTCTCCTGAGCATCAAATCGAGGCCTACAAAACAAGGAAGTTGGCAGAACCACTGCCAAGGAACCTTGCTTTACTAGTCTTGACTTATGTCAGACAAAATGTCAGAGACTCCAGAACTGCTCTTGGCAACACACAAGATGGAAAGCGTCCAAATTCAAGCAGCTGAAAAGGCTGCACAAAGGAACTGATGTATTGCATATTGAATTGTGTCAATGATTACATATAATTGTATCATTACCTAGAGTGAAAGTAATGGAAGTTACCATTTGGGAAAATAAGAAAGGAATTAGGTTTGAAGTAGCGTAATGAAAGATTTAAGTTAAGGAAGAAATCAGTCACTTTTTTTTTAAAAAAATTACTGGTTGTAATGCCACCCAAACCCTGTTTGTCACAGACACAAAGATTTGCTCTCTCCTTCAAACCACAGTGTTATTCTACAAGAGTCAAGCATGAAAAAACTGTTTTCACCCCAATTCTCAAATATACAGGCACGCACAAACGCATCTGCAGGTGAATGAAAAACTAGGTGAGGATCCATGAGAAAAGACAGCCTTTAGAGGATCTTTTAGAGGAGAAATTCTATTCAAATGCTAGTCAAGCATCACATAGCAAAGGGAATTGCATCACTGAGCATGCAACTGCACGGCTTTCACAGCTCAAAGCCTTTCGGTGGTTGGTCAACAGTTGTTTGCAACGTGCATTAAAGGAAAACTCTGTTCCTGTTACGGAAAAAAATAAGGTTTACAATTTACAACTTGACATCATCATCTTCCAATAGGGTTCCAAACCTCCTTTCTGGAATGATGCAACCTATTTATCCTTCTTTGAAATACGTTTGAACAAGTCACAAAAATCTTATTTCAGCGAAATTTGTGCTATTACACTGCTTCTTATAAGTTCAGGTTCGGGACATTCCAATGCCAAAGCCCATGTAACAGGCAGACAGCTCTACTTATGAACTTACTCACTGCACGTTAGTACTATCACGAAGCTCAACACATCCATCTGAAAGCCAGTTACAACTTTCAACTAGGAAAAACTAGTTGAACACACAGGTAAACCTAAGCAGAAAGATAAAATAAACCACAACAAAACCCAAGAAATCACTACGTGTAGCTCATTTACTGTTATTTTTGTGGGTTTCATGAGAAAGCCAAGAGCAGCTCCGCGAGCCCCGTCGCCCCGTGCTGTGGCTAATCCCATTCCAGAACAATCCGACACCGCAGGCTCCGACTCGCCTCCAGCTCTGCCAATCGAGGCCACTAGCCTTCGGCCTCCCCGCACCACCCGAGCCGGATCACTGGAACCACCACAACTCTTCCTCTCAGCCTTAAAAGTAACCCAACAACGGGAACTCATCCAAAGGCCTTCCAAGGCACTTCACCCCGAGCCAGCTGGAGCTTGCCCTAAGAGCTGCAGCTCAGACATCAAACTGCATCTGATTTATTTCTAGAAATAAGGCAAGCCCGACACACCACTGCTTTACTCAAGGACAGCTCCTAGATGAGCAGTAAAGTTTAAGGATCTTATATACCACCAACAGTATCCTACCCACTACTGCAAATAGCCAAAAAATATCTTCTCCAATTTCGATGCAACACTTATAAAACACTGCAAGCTTTTTACATCTGACATTACTTTTGTCTCAATTGTCATAATTTGCAAGTTTTGACTGCAGTAAAACCTGCACCATCTGTCACCAGATTTTGATATGAATCCATAAGTCAGCTCATGTCTGAAGCTTTTACTAAGGCTGCAAAGAAATCAGATGAACTAACCCGGGTTCACAGCGTAATTGAGTTTGTGATATGCTTGGTCACCGTTTGCAGAACTAGGCAGATTCTTGTATTTGATATTAGTGCAAATATGTGCAAACTCATACCTTTTTAAACTTCTAGAGTAAAAAAAAAGGACCAACAATTTATTGCTTCTAAGAACTGCACTGAAGGGAGATGTATCTAGCTTGGAAACATTGTTTTTCTTGGGTGAGTTTCCATTTGAAAAGACAAGTTTTAAGAACCAAAATCCTAACATATAAAATATTGTATCAAAACATTGTTCATCTCCTGCAGAAGTTAGGAAATACACAAGTCAGCTGAAGGTTGGGATTTCCCTCAGAATTATGGTACTTCAGGTGGAAAACACCATTTTAGGCCTGGATGTCGGTAGCACTTCTCAGAGCTCCTTCTATCTCCCACCTACTGTGTTCAGTGCACATGGCGGAGCCATCTTTGAGCACAGAAATGAATCCCTTTAAGCTGAAGCTGAACCCAAAGCTGTTGCTGCACGCACCCCTGGGATCAGACAACAAACATCCCAAACCTCCCAACCACACGTAGCATGGACACCAGACCCTCTCCACCAGCCGTCTTGCTTGGGTGCTGCTCAACCTGCTAACGCTAACACAGATATTCACAGAATCATCTCCATTGGAAGAGACCTTGAAGCTCCTCCAGTCCAACCATGAACCTCACACTGACCGTTCTCAACTCCACCAGATCCCTCAGCGCTGGGTCAACCCGACTCTTCAACCCCTCCAGGGATGGGGACTCCCCCCCTGCCCTGGGCAGCCCATTCCAACGCCCAACAACCCCTTCTGCAAAGAAATCCTTCCTAAGAGCCAGTCTGACCCTGCCCTGGCGCAGCTTGAGGCCATTCCCTCTTGGCCTGGTGCTGGTTCCTTGGCTCAAGAGACTCATCCCCCTTCTCTGCACCCTCCTTTCAGGGAGTTGTCAAGGGCCATGAGGTCTCCCCCCCAGCCTCCTCTTGTCTAGACTAATATTGCTGTGCTCTTTGATTACTACCCAGTTTTCCAAGCTTCCAGCATCATTTAAGAGAGCAGGGTTAATACAGAAAGCAATCAAAATAGTGTTTGGCTCTCCCAAAGTGCTTCATTTGGATCCAAGCTTGATTTCTGGAGAAGCATTTGGCTGAACACTGATGGTGCAGCTCATCAGGCAGCTCGTATAAACAGGCACAGAAGAAACTGCAGAAGTGGACTCAATCCACTGTTAACTCTCTCCGAATGTAAGCTATTTTTACATGGAGGAGCAAATACAAATGCTATAAATAATTCTGATTATCCTTCAAAAGCAGGACTCTAATTGCTAGAACGCACCTTCTCTCCATCTCCGCTCCCATAAATAATATTCTTTCAAGGGAAATTGTGCAGCCCTGAGGTAAAAATAATATTTTAAAGTTTTATCCCTGGTAGGTTACAAAACTCTGCTGACCCTATATTCTTGGGTCTTTATTGATTTTCCAATTAAAAATTTATCAGGACTAGAGGAAGTAATAAAGCAGCCAAAGTCACTATGGGAGACCCAGAGATGAAAAAAATAAGGTTGTTCCAGAGACCAAGACGGGCTAGAGCTAGCAAAAGCAGTTGAGGCATGCAATTTCTAAACACAAGCAACAAAATTGGTCTACCACAAAAAGAACAATAACGAAAGGAAAGGGAGGAGGAAGCAGAAGACAATCAATGCAGTTAGATTTATAGTGAAAAGGTTAATTAAATCTTTTGCTGACTTTTACTTTGGAAGTCACTTTTCCTAATGTAAATATATAAAGTGCCCTTTTTCTGAGGCTCCAGCCTCAAAAATACTTGGTGCATACAAAAACACCCCACAATAAATCACCACTTCGCTTTCTGAAAGGTAAAGTGGTGCAAGAGTGTAGCAGTTGACCTGCAAATAAATCTTACTAGCTAGACATGTCCCTTTCTGTCTGGCACTGTAACTACTGGAGGCATTTCTTTCCTTTCAACAACAACAGAAATCTCATAATGTAGGATTATGGCTATCAGAAAGGATCTGTGCAGACCTGCACGCATAAATCTGTTCAAATAGAGCAACCGAGTTACTTCTCCCAAGCTTACAGAACACAAATTTATAAACCGCAGAAATAGTGAACTTGCACGGTATCGTCTTCAAAGGTCAAGAGCAACATCTCAAGAGCTGCATTTTCTCTAGTGCCCCTTTCAGCTGAGCCTCACCACCCTTACTACACCCTGTAAACGATGAAAAACAAAAGATTTAAGTTGCCCCAGAACAATATTCAAGGAAAACACCATGGTAGAGCAATTGTGGGATGGAAAACTGTACAGGTAACATCAGTAGAAGCCTCCAATACGAATAGAAGCAGGTCATTGAATTTCAGTGAAAACGGGACCATTTAAGAATCAAAAACCCTGAATCCAGCTTCTGCTTTGTTTCAACTGTATCTTCAGTAACAGATCAATCTTTAACACTACTCTTGATTTATGTATTTTGAAAATTATAGAGTCCTCCTGCTACTAAAACAATTGTATAGGATGGAGCTGGAAGAGGTGCAGGGCAGGAGGAGGGAAAGAAAAAGGGGGAAATTACTGTACTACTTTCCCTAAACATGCCAACATTTATAGATTCTCACATGCTTGAATAAGAACCTCTCATGTGTAAAATCAAAACTGAGGGCTGCAGCTTCTTTACAGAGCTCATCTTTCCTTCTCCTCTCACCAGACACACAAAGCTAGCCAAACTTTCTTTGGCCTCAAAATGCATCGTAATAGCTTCATCTTCTGAAGAGGCAGCAATCACACCCTTCCAGCTATGGAGAAGGTGTTTAATCATCACTGAAAATGAAGTTAACAGGGAAGAAATGGCTGAGCTGGGTTCAGAGCTCCCTCCGAGTGCTGGTTTTTGTCCTGGAAGGGTGGAGGGCAGACAAATGAAGCAAGGGCCACGATTCTACCGTGCCGATAAACTATACGTCTCTATAATTTAAGCCCTGTCAACACTCAGAAGAGGGCCAAAGAAAGTCATCTCTACGCCATACTCCGAGAATTATGGAGCGTTGGGCCAAAAAACCAGAAAAATATCGTAAGCAAAGCCTGGATGCTACAACCCCCTCGTGACACCAGCTCCCCGGCCAAGCGCAGGCTCAAGCATCCCCTCCATCTCACCTGCCCGGCATGCACCAATGCGAGCTTCCCAAAGGGACAACCCAGTGACAGGCGTGAAATCCACGATCACACAGGATCAGTGTCCAGCATCTGTCGCCTTCACATTATCCCCCACCCATGCAAACAAAGAGCCAAAGCTTCCCAAAAGTCTACAGATACAGAAATATTGGTTTAAGAAGCAAAAATGCCACATTTGTAGCTGGTGTGTCTCCATCTACGGGGCTCATACCCCCAGGGTGAGGTGAAGGAAAAGCTGTATTTTGGGTCAGTTTTGAAGCAGAATACAAATCTACAGATAACAAGGCAACCCTTTCTGACCTCAGGTCCTGAAAAGCACTCAGAAAAAGTCGAGTTTCTCTCACGCTACTTATTGATAATTATTACCTGCAGACAGAAGCGAGAAGTGCCCAAATGCTGCCCAAATCTTCTGCGCGCAGAGCGAGCACGGACCAGGGTCATGGGGCAGCTCGTGCCTGGTCTGTCAGCACTTCCACAGGCTGTGCTACCTGCTCACACCTACACTTGCACAGGAAATTGTTGGCGATATGGTTTGAGAGGAGAGCTCAGTCCTCAAAGTTATATTTTTTCATGTTTCTTTGGATGCGCCTGTAAAGCAGAGGAGGGAAACAGGTGGTTTCCCCATAATATTGTAAGAAAACCACTTAATATTACATATAGCAATTGTTAAATTATTCTATTGGATTTATAGGGTAAGAAAATAAAATCAACTTGACGTTTCCACTCATTCCTTTCTCTCCATGAAGAATTTTTTCCTCTTTAAATACCCTGCTTACAGAAATAAACTGGCACATACACCTAAATGATGCTGTTGCAAGGACAAGTAGCATTCAGAAGAAACACCAGCTTATAGACCTTTTAATGTTTTTTTTTTTTAAAAAAGAAACAATACAGTAAAAGATCAGAAATGATCCTTCAAATATTCCATGGAACAAAGACAATCAGCTCAGAAGGAACCGGTCAGAAATCTCGTATTTCACTATCTGTGTCCTATTGTAATTGGTCACAGACACAAATTATTCCGTCCGTGTGACTGACAAGACAGTCATTTCCCCAAAGATTACTAATCAATGACCCAGGATCAAAAAGACACCATGAAAATGGTGGATAGCTTGGCTTTTTAACCTTGTTTTACAAAAACTCATTCATACAGCCCCAAACACGCTATTTTTCATGAAAAAAAACCAGGATACCTGACTCTGTTTATCTAAGTCCTCCCCAGCAGGGGTCACTGAATTAATAACAAATACAAAATAAAAATAAAACCAGGGGTATTCTTCCAAAAAGTTCTCACTGCCTTTTAATCTTATGTTTGCATAGATGCCCTTTAAAACCCAAAATTCTTTGCGCAAGTCGTTAAAAAATTCTGAGTTAAACGTGACTAATTCAGCTTTCTAGGCAAAGTAATAAACACCTCATTAACACCGAACTTCTACAAATTCCCCATCTGCAGGTGCCCGTCAGATACAGCATATGAAATTCAATTTAACCTTGTCTCTTCTGCTCCCTATTTCTTATTATCCGGTTTTGTTGATTTGGGTTTTCTTTTCTCCAGGATCACAAAAAGCAGAAGAGGCTCAGCTGGTGTAAATTAGCATAGTTGAAGTCTTAGGCCTAAGACTTCAGAATTATGCAAATATTTACCATCTGTAGAGCTGGACCCAATCTCTCAGAAAAAAAGAAATCAAGGCAAAATTGTCTAATTATGTCTGCTATCTAAATATAAAGCTTCATGTCAAAGAGCAGAGAAAGTTTACAGGGATTTGGGGTGTTTTTCAAAGATCTTTTAACTTTTACTATCATCTCTTAAACTAGCATCATCATCTTTGCCACTTTTTCCATCTACGCAGCACATCCTCCTTCCAAACACCTCACTTTGTCGGCCAGAATTTGAATAATTTATTTGCTGATCTTTCCAAACCAAGACCCAGAAAAAAAAGAGCTGGGAAAGTTGCTGCTCAGTAAATTTTATTTGAGCTTTTAGGAGGGGGAAATAAGGCGTTTTGCCATGAAAACGCTTAGAGCCAACGTTTCTTTTCCCTTTTCTAATCAAAGGCACTCTTCTCTGAGTCGCATTGTTGGAGCTGAAGTGGTTCCCATTGTTTCCTCCCCACTCGGTGGAGGGCTCCTGACAGATGACCCACGCAGGGTTGGCTTCTTTGTCTTCCAACCTCCTTATCACCCTTAATTTCTACTCAAAAGGGGCAATCTGCTTGGCCTACAGCCTCTTCCTGGGAGGAGCAGTTGGTGAAGCGGGGCTCTCCTCCTACCCCTTGGCTTTTATGCAGAGCATGTCCGCATCCCAATTATCCCAGGAGAAGTTCTGCATAAATTAGTTGATATTGTTACTAAAGCTGTCAGGAATAAATTGTTCTTATTTGCCACAACTGTCAAACGGAGGGAGGGGGCTCCGAGATGAGCTTTGACACGCCAGTGCTGCTCAAAGGCAGAGATGCAAATGCTACCTCCTGCCAGGGGGTTGTCCTGACGACTCCTCACCACGCTTGGAGATGATAATAATAAAACACACATACCCACAGCTGCCTCAGAGACTGCAGATATCGAACACAATCAGCCTCTGGAATAGGAAGTACAAAATTATAATAAAAAAAATCTGGCATCAGGACAGAGCTCTAAATAACCACTTTTATTCTCAAAACTTGCAGATATATAGTGTTGAGCCATATGCCCATGGCTTTCAACACAGGTGTTGCATTTTCCAGGGGCAGGTGTAGGGTTCAATCTTGACACTGATTTAAAAATATATATATAGTTTTGAGCCTTATGCCCATGGCTTTTAACACAAATTTTGCATTTTCCATGGGCATGGTAGGGTTCAGTCCGGACATTAGTTTCAAAAAACCAACCCAAACTTTTAAAAAGAAATAAAATGCAGCATTGCTCTGACTTTAACACATTTACTTAAAGATTTTTTACTTAATTTGCTAAGCTGTTACACTTGCATAGCAAACCCTAGCAAAAGTAGGTGTAAAGTAGATGCAAAATGGTAGCCAAAATACATCATTTAGTCTTGTGGGAGACAATTTCCAGGGGAACAGGAAAAAAAATTCAGACCATCACTGGGTGACACTCATAGCTCAGATGAGCATCCTTCAACTTGGTTACTCCACCTGTGTAAACTGGAGTAAAATTCTGCTTAACCACAACTGTTAAGATATAAGAATGGAAGAAAAAAAAAAGCCATCTGCTTTATACTATAAACTAAAGAAAGCTTTCAAAGCATAAAAACACTGCACTCCCAGCTTGTTGAATACAGTCATTTCCGATTCATAGAAAGAAAGCCTGACCCAAGAGTTGCATCTTGCTGCCACTTCACAGCTAGATAGCCTGGCTAAAAATAGAGATACTAGAGGAGGAAATTACTACCAATCTACAACCACGGACATTAGTATGCAGAAAGAAGAGAAGCAAAAAGGTTAAAGAGAGAAAAGCAATTTGGTTCTCCTAAGAAATCTGGGGCCAAAGCAAAATACCGTGTCCTTGAAATGCTTTTCTAAAAGTAAAAATCTTCCCCACTTGCCAGAAGTAAATCTCACCACCACCTCCCAAACCCCACATTTCAGTTGCCCTTCCCACTAAAATACCAAAGAAAAAGTTGAAGATAAATCCAGACGACTTTCCAAAGTGAATTTTCAAATAACTCAAAAATGTGAATTAAGCATGATTAAATATCATCCTGAGATTACTTTTCAACTTCCCACTCATCGTACATCCCACGGATGACCCAAACACAGGAAAAGTAAATACGTTATATGGGGAAAACGCCAAAAAACCCACAAAAAATATCCCAGAAGACTGTAACTTTGCTTGTTGATACTCACACAAAATTGCCCATTTTCTACTGGCTCTCCTAGCTGCCCAGAGCACACCAGTACATGATGTCTTCAACACTGGGGCTTCTCCAACTTGAAAACACAGTGCAAAGTCTTCAGCAGTTTACACCTGATCGCTAATTCCTGCATAATAATTTCAATACAGATCATACCCTGAATCTGACCATTTTTGATGCTATTAAATAATACTTTATTAGGAGCTGATAGGCACAGGGGAATAATTGCAGTGAATTGCACAGGTTAACCTGTTCCCCACAGGACACCATATGGGTACGGGACACACTGGCTACGCAATATCTTATATTGAAAAACAGCCAGGAAGAGTTGGCTGGGGTTTTTTTAATTATATATATTCCATCAGTATTATAGCCCCATCCAAACCACAACATCTTTCAGAATTCCCAATGGAATTTCAGAAGACAGAAAAACCCAAGAAAGTCTACCAGGATCAAAAGATGCCCTAACAGTTTGGAATCAATATTTTCATTTTTCATTTTCAAGAGATTTTTTGCTCCTCACATCAGGAGAGCTACACTGTACGTTATTACAATATGAACACATTGCTTTGCACATACCAGAACTCTAGAAACTTAATTTCCTGATAAATTACAGCCCATTTTCTTACACTGCCACCTCATTAATTCTTCCTCTCCCCATTGAGTCACCTCCCATATCCCAGCTCACCGCCTTTACCCAGCACCACGGCTGCCTACCAAAGCCTCGGCACATTTTCCTCAGGAGACCAACCGTGGTCTCCACTCTGACATTCAGCTACTGTTCCCCAGCATCGCTGAAACCCTTGTTTCCACCTTTTCTTCAGGCACAACACTTACTGGGATCTCCCCTCTACTCAGCTATTGATCTTCATTACAGAGTCACAGAATCACCTTGGCTGGAAAAGACCTTGAAGATCCTCCAGTCCAACCATGAACCTTCACTCTGACCATTCTCAACTTCACCAGATCCCTCAGCGCTGGGTCAACCCGACTCTTCAACCCCTCCAGGGATGGGGACTCCCCCCCTGCCCTGGGCAGCCCATTCCAACGCCCAACAACCCCTTCCGCAAAGAAATCCTTCCTAAGAGCCAGTCTGACCCTGCCCTGGCGCAGCTTGAGGCCATTCCCTCTTGGCCTGGTGCTTGTTCCTTGGCTCAAGAGACTCATCCCCCCTCTCTGCACCCTCCTTTCAGGGAGTTGGAGAGGGCCATGAGGTCTCCCCTCAGCCTCCTCTTCTCCACACTAAACCCCCCCAGTTCCCTCAGCCGCTCCCCATCACACCTGTGCTCCAGACCCTGCACCAGCTCCGTTGCCCTTCTCTGGACACGCTCGAGTCATTCAATGGCCTTTTTGGAGTGAGGGGCCCAAAACTGAACCCACTCATCGAGGGGCGGCCTCCCCAGTGCCGAGTCCAGGGGTAAGATCCCTTCCCTGTCCCTGCTGGCCACGCTATTGCTGGTACAAGCCAGGATCCCATTGGCCTTCTTGGCCACCTGGGCACACTGCTGGCTCATTATCAATCACGCCCCCAGGTCCCTCTCTGACTGGCAGCTCTCCAGCCACTCCTCCCCAAGCCTGTAGCACTGCTGGGGGTTGTTGTGGCCCAAGTGCAGAAAAATTCTGTAGGAATTTAATGTTTCTTAAACACCTGCTCCTCTGTCAAGCCCAGCTGAAATTGGACAACATCTTGAAAAGTTACCAGCAGGAAGATAGGCCCAAGAGTGAAATGAATTTTGTGGTTTAGGAAGCATGCAAAAATAGTCAAGAGTTAGGACAAAGCAGTTTTACACAAAGTATTTTTTTAAAAAAATCATCCCAAAGGTTTTTAACATTTCCATATGTGGGGAAATGTGATTATGTTAGCTTTTAATATTTTAAAATTAAGCCAGATTTTGAACACTAGTCCTTTGTGAAAACTCCACCTGCTGCACAGCTTTGTCCAGCAGACCAACCACATGTCCACTGCCTTCATGGGAACATCACACCTTATTCAAAGGAACCTATACTAAATTCTCTTTTATGAATATAAAAAAAATATCTCAGAAAAAAACACAGTATCAGAAGTTCGCCTAAATCTACCCTTTCTGAAATGAAGAGATGAATGCATTCATTTCAGTGGGGTAACTGCTCAAAATGCTTCTCAAAAATCCATAAATCGATTTTCAAATAATATCTTCCAACACAACTTAAAAGAAAAAGTTTGAAATTGGACTTTCAATGATACAGTTAACGCAATCTGCTCCTATACAGGCAGAAAATGGAAACTCTAGGCTCCATTTCTTGTACTAATGTGTTTGGGACTTTTTTTGCCTGGTTCTGTAGTGGGTTCTTTTTTCCTCCCCCCCCCAAACTAATCATTGATTTTTCCACTGTTTTCTGTGAATACTATGAATGATTCTGTACTGAAAGATCTGAGCCCAGAGCATCTGTTTACAGACATTAGGGACTAACATCACTATCATCTTGTTTCTTTATAGTAATAATATAGATCCAAAACCACATTGCCCTAGCGATAATACATTGTTGACTTACTAAATATTGCTATAAGGCCTACAAATCTAAACGTTATCAGGGTGTTTGACACTAAAATTGTGCAGGAAATTAATTTGTCTTGTTAAAAGGAAGATAAGCTTTGATCTGGGCGAAATCGTTGAAGACGTGCGATGAAGACACTCCTGTCCTTCCTAGATTTTGTGAGAACATTAATTATGACTCACATTCATCGTGTCTTTCAGAACAAATACATCCATTAAGTGCTCGAACCCACCTCCTCCACAGGACATATTACAAAGATGTAAGCTGCTTATTTTGAGCTAATTCTATAGTATTTCCACTAATTATAGTTTCTTATAAGTTGTCTTGGGCAAATGAGTCACTAATGCCTATGTCCATGTCCTATAACCAATATACTTCATTTTCCAGAATGGCCTTGAAATCAGAGAGACTTTATCAGTCCCTCTTTATTACTAATTCACTTACCCACAACAGTTTCACATTTTCTCGTCCTATTTACCCAACTTACTCTACCACAGCAAGCTGCCTCATTCACATTTCTGTTTGCATACTATTTTGAAACAGACCCTTTCCCTCATGAATATTCAAGGAAAAGGGATTTTCTCTGCTTAACTGCCAGCTCTGAAGCACACAAGTGCCATGGGGACAGGGCTGCTGTTGGCAGCTGAGCCGTAGGCCTGGCCTTGCCCATTGTGGTGTGGAGACCAGCCAAAGGTCTTCAAGAAATGTCCAACACCACATCAGCGCTCTGATTCGGTTTTCAGGACTGAGAACTGCAAAGGGCTGAGAAAGGAAGAGTTCACCCAAATGAGATCTTGCTCGGGACTGGCAAAGGCTAATGATAAGGCCAAATATCAGCTTTATGGATCTGCTGGAATCACCCTGCAAACCATGTTGACTGGAGAGTCTATCAGTAGGGAACACTGAAATCACCTTGATGCCAAAGCCAGACAAGGTAGAGCTCTAAGGGATGTTTTAATTTAATTTCTCCAAATCCACCTTTAAATACATTACCCAACTTCCTTAGCTTCCCAATCCAACAGAACCAAGCAAAAGGCTTGAAGCTGGCACAGCATCAAAAGTGCTTTCCAAGGGGCTGGTGAACCCCCAGATTCAGTAGGGTCCCACCACCCACAATGAGGACAAGGGCTTTTGGGGGACACGGCAAGAAAAACATCCCCAAGAAACTCCTCAGTGTTCCACTGTGGAAGAACCACCAGCACAGCGGGCAGGGATGGGAGCATCCCGCTGGAAAGCTTTAACCAGAACCTCGCCAGCATGCCACACCACGAGGGAGGCCGACAGAGAAAACAAGGGTCCCCACTTTGCATGCAAGACCTGCAGAGCAGAGCAAAGGTCTTAGCAATTTTTCTTTCACTAGACAAGGACACAACCCTCTGCGGATACCTCTTCTGCTCACAGCTGATCGAGGGGCACATGGCTGCTCTGTAACAGGAAGATCACTGCTCTGGACCCACGCTGGAGCGTGAACGTGAGCTCTACACCCTCACACCCGGCCTTCAGTGCCACCGAGACACAGATACGTGCTGCTGGAAGAGCAAGAGAGGACTGCACCTGCCATTACCCAAGTCAGGGAGCCAGTAGCTTTCCCAGGCACACAGTCACTGCTCTGCCCATCCATCCCAAGGGTCAATACTAGATTTATATTATGAGACTAAGACTAAGCAGGTTTTTTTTCTCCCCTGTTTAAAAGGAAGAACAAAGCCATTTTTTTCATGCTCCTCACAACATCCTTGAGAGGAAAAAAAAAAAGAGAGAGAGAAGATGACAGCGAGAGTACATTAAATACTAAAGAGCAGAAGAGGGCAATGAATACTGTGGGCAGCCATGGCTGCTTTCCAGGCAGCCAGCTGCAGGGGAGTAAGTGCAAGAGCTGAAGAAGGAAAAGCTGCTGCTCCTCAGGCCACACGGGGACAAGAGGCTGTCAGGCTCAGCGGCCCCTGTTGCTTTCTCAAGTGGAGAGATGCAAGACTCGTAACTGAATTGCAGCAGAAACCGAGTAACAGGGCTCTAAAAATACAGCTTGAACTTGCTCCTTCATCGCAAGGTGGAGAACAGGAGCCCTCTCTTCACTCCTCTCCCGTCCCCCATCACCTGCAGCAGTCATTATGGTTAAATATTTTGCCATTTGGCTGCATTTGACAACCCAAATTCACTGCATAAACAAGGGCATATTTGATTTATATGGACCTTTAGTTAGGTTCACAGGAGATGGGGTTCAGGTCCTGGCTTAATCCAAGTGTCCAATTAAACACCACAGAAGTCACCTGAATTCTTGGCACCTTCCAACAGGATTAATACTCTACCACTGGGTATTATTTTGCAGATATAGTCATGTAATCCCATGCTATAAAAATCTCATTAGACAGATTCAAAAATAACTATGCCAAGCATTGGCAAACAGGAAAAAAAAAAGGGATCAGCACTTGGGAACGTGGACTCACGCTCATGTTAATTACCACCTAACAATTAAAGTTGTTACATGGAATTCTATCCTCTCTACCTGTCTAAATCTACTCGCTCGTCGTACATACATCGGCGTTTATGTAGGTATGTAAAACCAGTGTTAGAATAAATCAATATCAGATTACCCAGTTAATAATTGCCAACTTCTGGATGACTTCCAGACTCTTTCATGCACATCTGTTCCACACATTAACAAAACGTACAGCAACCAATGCTGCACAATTCAACGCAACAATTTAAATATTTTGTAGAATTAATGATATGTAATTAAGCTTAATATCATTACATTTGTGTTCTCGGAGGCAAGTATTTTATAATTGCTGTAATGTCAACAAATTACTTTTTTCCCCCTAGATCAAAAAACAGCTTGGTGAATGGTATCACCATCCATACTTAACAGTATTTGTTAAATAACCGTACTACAGAACAGCAAAGAAACATCCCAATTCATCAGTTCTCTCTCTACACGCCCTTCCCTCGCCAACAAGCGCGTCGCCACCAATATTAATGATTTTCCGTGCAGGCTGCTCAGCACTCACAAACGAGAACATCGCCTCCTCCGCTCTCCCGGAGCTGGGCAGAGCTCCCAGGTAATGCCATCACTCAGCACAGCCGGAGCCGCGGCCGCGTACCTGCCAACCTGCCAACCTCCCCGGGTCAGGAATTTAATTAGCATGCGGTGCTGAGAGAGCAGCTGCTCCGTGGCTGCTGCCTCCTTTATTTATAGCTGCACCTTTGCGTCCTGAGCGGGGTTGTTTTTTTAAACCCGCATTTGCATGATGAAGATGCATGCTGCGCAACTTCACCAGCGCCATCTCCCAAGACCTTCTGCACTTAAACTAATGGCCCATGTCATATATCACCAAGAATAGCAATGAGGAGGTGTCAGGAAGATTTCAGTTTTGAGGCCTTTGTTCTATTGGACTGATTTACGAGGTAGTTATCTAATAAAAAGCTCTTACCGGCTTCCATATGACCGCAGAAGTGTTGTATATTATGACCCAACCTCCTTTCTTTAATGGATAACTTGGATTCAGTAGCCGTCAGTTCCTTACCACCACTGATTCTCCAGCACCATTAACCTGCTTCTACATTTCCCAATCTACAGAGTTGTAGGGAAAATAATTTTCGTCTCGCAGATACCTTCTGTATTTCAAGTTTAATTCTTGCTCTAGTTGGGGTAACTTCAACAGTCAAATCCCTAAACGTAACAAGTTTCTATGTCAACAGAGAGTAGCTGCCTGTATATATAAGTTTATAGCAAATACAAGGTTATATAAATAGTCCTGAGCCTACTTCATTTCAAGCTCAACTACCCTGTTCCTCCTCCCATTTGCCAGGCTTTAGCACTAAGTAGATTCGCCACTACTCATTAACTACAGAGCTCATCTCCTCTTCTTCCATTTCAGCAATCAGCGAAACCCTTCCCACCTCTTGGAGTCTTTTAAACAAAGCTGAGGGGCAAGTCTAAAGTAAGCCTGGCATTTAGACAGGGCCTCTGGGAACCTGGTCACCAATACCACCACCCCGTTTCTCTGGACCTCTAGGTAGGGGCATAGCCCAGAGTTGCACTTGTCTCTGTCACGTGAGGCTGAAGATCCTGCCCTATACTTTATAGGAATGTTGTTACTGTTATAGCACATCTAGAAAGCTAAGCAAATCTAATTTCAGTTAGGGAAAAACAACTTTATAACAAAAATATTTAGCTGATTTTGTTTCTTTATAAACAAGCACAGTAGCCCACATCCCAACACGTTCTGCACTGCTTTGCTAACTAGTATTTTCATATCCTCTAACAACTGTCAAAACCACCTAAGTTTCCAAACACTCATTTGACTTCTACTTCATGTTTCCAACCCACCGAGGCCACTCTCCACACGCTTGTAGCACAGCACATGCCACATCCTCTCAGCTAGTCCCACCAGCCAGCTGCCGCGGACCTGCCCAACGTGCGCTTGCCACGCGGGGCTCGGGAGGCAACAAGCAAATGGCCAAGGGTGCAAACTCGAGGCGGGAGGAGAAGACTGCTAGGTGCTTCTGCGAACAGGCTTACCCATTCCACAGCTCTAGGAAGAGCTATTCTGTTTTCTCCCCAAGTGCTCCCTGCAGAAACAACTCATTTACGTATTCATTCCTTACTCTCCGTTTTAGGGATTGCGCAGTGGTGAATGACAACTACGATGGTGTGATTGCACAGTGTTGAATTACCTTAGACATAAGCTGCATGATGACATACGAATGCCTTATCTCACTAAACCCAAGTTTTAAGCCCATGAAAGTATTCCAATTTCGGTAGTGAAGCTGCAGCATAAGCCTGGAACATGGGACCTGGTCAATCTACTGAGACAACCAAAAGTTTTGTGGTCTATCCCATATCACCATGGACTACACCCGTCAAACTTCTCAGCTACAGATTGTTGGTATCACTAACTTCATTCCATTCCAAAGAGAACCTAAAATTGGCAGCGGGAGCAAATAAAATATTAAATTATTAGTCTCCTCAATCAAAAAAGGTGACCTTCCTTCTTGGAGAGTTACAGTTATACAGTTAATCAGTCTAACAGGCATAATAGCTAACAGTCTGATCCCATCTGTACTGTTAAGTCAAAGAAAGTGAATAGATTTATTATAGACTTAAGTCAATGATTTGCACCTATATCACCTTACTTGAAGGTAACCCAACTACCGTATTTGTTAGCTCAGTAAGATTAACTACTAACCGTCCAAAACAAAACATGTTTCAGAAGAACTTCATACAATACGAAAAAATAAAGAATTCACATCTCCAACAGAGGCCAAAAAATGGCCCCCTACTTTAAATAGAGCCATATAGACCATTTAGACTAGATATTAGGAAGTATTTCTTTGCAGAAGGGGTTGTTGGGCGTTGGAATGGGCTGCCCAGGGCGGGGGGGGAGTCCCCATCCCTGGAGGGGTTGAAGAGTCGGGTTGACCCAGCGCTGAGGGATCTGGTGGAGTTGAGGACGGTCAGTGTGAGGTTCATGGTTGGACTGGAGGAGCTTCAAGGGCTTTTCCAACCGAGATGATTCTGGGATTCTGTGTGATTCTATATACACTGTTCATGACAGCAGCTGCAGCACCGAAACCCCAGAGCTCATTCAGAATTGGGACATTACATGTCACAAATATAATTTGATTATAGTCTCATACATGTATTTCAGAGAAATTACTCTTGGTTTTGCATCACTTTCTATCAGGCCCGAATCAGGCCTTTCTATAGATTCCTACACAAGTTGATTACAGACATCATGTGACAGGAAAATTTAAACAAGCCAAAGTTAAAAAAATAAAACCAGACCAAAACAGAATCACACAATCGTCTAGGTTGGAAAAGACCTTGAAGATCATCCAGTCCAACCATTAGCCTAACATTGACAGTTCTCAACTACACCATATCCCCAAGCGCTATGTCAACTCGACTCTTAAATACCTCCAGGGATGGGGACTCCACCACCTCCCTGGGCAGCCCATTCCAACGCCTGACTACCCGTTCTGTAAAGAAATACTTCCTAATATCCAGTCTAAACCTTCCCTAGTGCAACTTGAGGCCATTACCTCTTGTCCTATCACTCATTACTTGGTTGAAGAGACTCATCCCCAGATGAGGTGAGAAGAGTTTAACAGGCTAATACAAAACACCGTATCCCGCAACAGAAAGCTTTGAATACCCTTAATCAAAGGCAGTGCACCTACATTAGTAACACAGTCCCAGCTGCTGTAAGCAGAATTTGTTTCTATAATCAACAGAAAATGAGCTTTGGTTAGTACGAACCTTCAAATTCCCAAAACGTTTATGAAGTGAGCAGCTTTCTCTGGAAACTGTCTTACACAGAAGTAATGGCTTAATATTGATAACATTGGCTTATCCTGACAAGAGTCTGAGCAAATAACACAGCCTTTCCTGGGAAATCAAATGTAAATCAAACCCTTTTCAGTACAAGTTTCTGAAACTGCAACAGGAATTAAGGTTATTTAAAGCATCTTGGATACCAACCTTCTGAAATGGCAAGGGTCATTTAATTGGAAACTCTGCTGCTAGGAGACCATAATGATAAAGAATTAATATCAAGACCATTGATTATTTTCCCTTTAAAAAAAGAAATCAGAAGCGTACGACAAGGAACATACTTATCTAACAAGGCCTGAAGTTATTACCATCATATCAGGTTTACATTCCTAGCAGAGGTAGAAGCCTAGAGCTATAATAATCAGCAACATTCATGTACTCCATATCTCCTCCTACATCCATTCAACACCCAGTCAACAAACTATGAGGAAACCCAACAGTCAAATGAGGGGTTTAAGCTTTGAGCTCACTCAGCCAATGCCCGAATCCTCAGTCCCAGAGGTCTAAGGTTCACCCAGCAGCAACACTCTTAATTCTGGCCTCCCTTTACAACAGCTTTTCAGATGACAATACTTACACTTTAAGTATTTTTCTTTACTAACTACATGACACTTATAGTAGAGACCCCTTTTCACTGAATACCCATGTCCTGCGCTCGCATAAACTATTTAAATGAGAGAGGGGCTGAGGGAGCAGAAGAGCACGATGATTTTTCTGCTGCATACCTTAACAATTCTAAATAAGTTTTTCCTGCACTGTACCACCTGAAGTGTAAAACCTTCTGGTTTAGAGAAGAAAAATGAGAGGTTTTATTGCTTCATCACCTACAACTCTGCTGAATGAGCTTTAATTTATAGTGCTGAATGCATCAACCTTAAAAAACTCAAGGTAATTGTTTGAAAGGCAAAGGAGGTACATGGGTTAACGGAAAAAAGCAAGGGTTCAACTGCTCAGCATGGTGCATTCACCCTTCATGAGCACTTCAATTCCACTACACGGCACAGAAAATTTATTCCCGCAGTCACGCATGGAGGATTTAAGGCTGGCAGATTTGTATTTATGGCATGTTGCAAAATAAACAACATAAGCAGTTTCATCGCACAGGTGGTAAGGGTGCTTTGCTTGAGAAAATACTTCCAGAGAACTGAAATTTCCATCTGATTTTTTTAAAAAAAAAAAAAAAACAGGAAGGAAAATAAGAGTTGAAACTTCATATGAAATGAGACATCTCAAAGTTCTAAATGTGGTCACTAAGGCATTTCAAGTTCAATTTTCTGTAAATAATTTTAGATTCTTGTTTATGATTCAAGGATTTCACAGTGAATGTAAAGTGACTCAAAATTTAGTAAGCTAGTTTTGGAAGGAAAATTTCAACCTTTGGAATTCTTTTTTACAATTTATGGAATTCTTTCAGATGACATTGCCTTTGCCCTGAAGAACCAGTTCTGTAGAACAACATGTAAGCCAGGGATGAAAATCCAGCTAATGGCTAAGGACAACTAGGTGAGAACAACTCTGTGATGTTACAACCGCTCAAGTGTTGAAAGAGGAATAGAAAACTGTTGCTCAGTTGGAGAAACTGCACAAAATTCAAATTAATGTTTACAATGAGATTTTTGCTGTTGACATCTATAAGTTGTTTCACTCCTATAAATGGTCATCAGGGGGGGTTTTTAGCCTACATATATTCCTGGTGCATCTGTAAATCCCAGGAAAAAAAACAGCTATATATAATATAGAAGTTTGCACTATTTTCCATTAACAAGTGCATTTAATACCTGTGATAGCACTCAGACCGTAAGGCTGGATTAGAGAGTTCCATCTTATCTGTTCAACTATTTACCAAAGATCATTCAATTAGCAATTTATTTATTCCAAAAACTTGTCTTTGAACTAAGTATACTGTACAAGAAGGCAGGCAGGTGTTAAGAGAGCTTGGCAGTTGTTGCCATGGCTAGCCCAACCCCACTCGCTGTGTCCCTTTTGCTTATTTTATTTTCTCTCATTCTAACTTCCAGCTGTTGGTTCCCAACATCCTCTTCAGCATTAGGTTTAGGAACTCGCTAGTTTCTGGTGCTTTCTCCTTTTTGTCAGCATTTTGCCTCTCAAGTCACTAAGAACTGGGAGAAGTCCATTGAAGAGCTTTTGGCCAACCCACGAGTCAGGCTTGTAGCTATTGTGTTTACCACAGTAAGAACAATAACCCCCCTGAAGTACACAATAATCTGAATATGCCTGAGCTAGGCATTGCAAAAGGCTTCCCAAATTGATCCAAACTCCTTGGCAGGTTTGGCAACAGGCTCTTGGATCTCCCAAAACGCTTCTCACGTCCTTCGCTCCCGCTGCGATATCGGCAGCCGCCTCGCTTTGTCTCCAGCTTGGAAACAACATGAGTTTGTGATGCTGAAAGGGTGAATAAGCTCAGGTGACCCAGCACGACATCACCTGCAGCATCAGGCCCGTATCTGTTGGATCAATTATTGGAAGATTACTTCTCTCAGACTCAGAAATGATACCTTGTTCTGCTTAATGAGGTACAAACACCTTCCCCTCCGTCCGTCAAAGTTGCCAGAGGGAAAAGATTTTTCCTCCAGAACCGATGCCTTCCAAGAAGCACCACAGATAATAAAGTACGCCCAAATAATTAAAACTAAGGCACTCCTCAATATCCACCCTTCTCAACATCCTCAGAGACGAGGCAGTGTTCAGGTGGAAGCCCTCCAACGTTATATTCCCTGGTGCTCCCGTCTTCCTCCTTTGCACCAAACCAGGTTACAGATGCTGGGGATTATTTCCAAGATTCTGTCTTCGATGGAACAATTCTTTGAGCGTCTGTGACGGATCTTACCTTCCCATCAAGATTTAACAGCCAGGAGCATGATCACATGCAGAACAATGACTGAAAATCCTATTAGGCCTCTAGTTTGCCCTAATATTATAAAGGGGGAAAAAAAAAAGGCTTCCTGGGGTTTCTCTTTTGTGCAAGACAAACTCAATCTGCCTCCTTGAAAGAGAAGCATTTTAGCCATTACCTTTAGTAAAAATCCCCACTATAATTTTTCCCTCAATTACAGGAAGGTTGATTGCATTTAAGAGGCAGAGGAAATGCAAAGCTAGAGCCAGTCAGTAATGGGCAACTGGTTTGAGGAGAGCGTTTAACACATCCCTGGGTACGTGTCCATCATCTTACCGTAGCACGAGCTATAAGGAAGCAAATTGTGCAGGAACACACGCACTTCCCATGAAAACGAGGAGAGGGTTTTGGGTTTTTTTTTTCTCCCCAGTGAAAGATCTGTCAAGTCGCAAATACGGGATGAAAGACCCAGAATTGCATATGCATAACTATACATCACAGCTTGATTGGTTTTAGTGTGGGCCTCACGGGAATCGCTTGACATACCGACTGAAGAGCGTGCTCAACTAATGCGTCTCAAACTGTACGCGGGGTTTTCTTTATCGCTTGCATTTAATTTCTTCCCCGTTCCTTCCCTCGCACCCTCATTTTCTTTCATTCTGTAGTAATTGCCCCAAAACACAGAAGGAAACAAGATGGTGCCATCTCAGAAAAATCACTAGGATGGAACTGTATACATAATTTATGTTGTGTGATGTTCCAGAAAACCTTATGCACAGAATTGCATTTTGATACTAAATGGACCTGATTAGTTCAGTATTTTATCAAACTCCAGTCAGCAATAATCTTCTAATAAAAGTTTAATGACGTATGGCCCCAAAGTTGCAACAAAGTGATTTTATTCATAGTTACATCAATAAAGATAACACATAAGGGATTCTTTCCAACATACCCCAAGGAAAAATTAGCTACAGCGCTAACCCAACGGTAGCACGATGCACAGTTTTTGTTAAAAGTTAATAGCGAATAGTAATAAACAAAAAAAACCAAAAGCAACGTTATAGTTACGTTCCAAATTTTCACTTTAAACTAATTTATTGATTTAAAGGATTAAGGGAAAAAAATCAAGAGTTTAAAGCTAAATTAACTCTAGAAACTTCCCGTTTGTAAAATTTCACTAAGATGCTCAGTGCTTTTTGCTTTTGTCTGGGATTTGTGGGGGGGTGATGGTGATTTGCTTTTTTTTTTTTTTTCAAATAAGGCACACATGTTTCCCCCCAAGTCCTTAAAGACTGATGCCACATTTAGAGGCAATGTTAAAAAAAAAAAATCTTACCTAACAAGAGCTCTAAAGAGAACACCTTTATTGAAAATTATTTCAGCACAAAAGGAAATATATTTCAAAAAATCTGCCCTGTATCCCAGAAGGGGTTTAAAAACATCTCCCTTGGCTGATATTAGAATTCCATGGTTATCAATAGACACGGTCATTTAACCACTCGAGTGCCTTTGGATGTATAACAGAAACCCTGGGAATTGCCATTTATTCAGCCTAAGAAAACACAATTTGGGTTTTTCTACTCTTACTGCTTCAGAAATCACAGCAGGGATCCCTTTAAAACAGGTTGCCACTGGCACTTGCCAAACTGTACTTAGAGAAGGATTTGGCATTTAGATAGACAATTTAGTTGCCTGGTAATTTGCATAATACCACATGCACCCTAGTTTCCATGTCCAAATAGAAGAGATTGCTAACCCTTCCAGCGTGTCCAAAAGCACCACAAGAATGGAATAAAATGTGGCAACTAAGCTGAAATAAAATAATAAATAAATAAAATAAAAATAATCGCCTTTTAACTAGCTCCAGCTACAGTTTCACCCCACAGATTAAGACTAAAACAGTCTACATTTGTCAGGACACCAATACTGACTGGATACATTGATTTTTCTCCTTGTTTGAGTGATATTTCTATGGCTTTGAACAAAAGAAAACATAAAAATCCCTTATTGCTCAGAAGCTGGCAGATTTCTTATGTGTCTTTCTAGACTGTTTGAGAGGTTTGAAGGGATCTGCTGTCTGTTGCTCTCAAATGCACATGCTAAAAGACACCTTTTTCCTCCTCTTTTTGAAAAGCTCTAGACAAACCTACCAGCACGGGCTGTGACTGAAGTACTATTACTGTTTTAGAATGCTTTAAACTGCAAAGGAACAGGATTTCTAGGTGATTAAAATGCTTTGTCAAAGGCCTAAAGAGGAAATATCCATAAACGTGCTACACTATTATGCAAGCGCATGATTAGGAAAAAAAAAATCTATTGGAATGTTTTTGCAATATGTTTTCAAAAAACTATTATAAAGTTTATTTTGCTCTAAGTTTTAACCTACCCCAAGACCCTAGTAATTTTTAAAATATATTTCCCTGAGGTATCATCCACCTGTGCAAGAAAACCGACATATCGTGCAAGTTTTAAGGTGCAACTTTAATTTCCAACAGATACCAGGGATGACTGGCATTATTCAAGGTCCAACAACTTCACTGGGACATATTTTATTTTTCCTAAACGCTGTTAAAAAGGAAGACTTTACTTGACATGAAGTCTAAAACATATCCGGAGTTTTGTATCAGATGATGAACTGGGATGAACCAAACGTGATCACCTTGGTTTAGTAAAGCCCACTAGAGTCTACACCTTGCTTAAACAAGACAGACTATGTTGTATATGGCACTAAACGGCCATCAGCATTATAAGGGAAGGCAAACAACATCTCCAAGTCTAACTTGCTGGCCAGGCAGCAAAATAGTAATTTGAGTCCTGGAGATAATCAAAGCTTCAATTTTCTAAGTGTGCCACTGTACCTCTGCGAGCAGGGATGTTGTGGATCAGTTCAGTTCCACATTGCCACGTTGAATTCTAGTGGTTCCCTTGTTGCTCTCAAGCACTGCACAACAGAAGACCACGGATTTCAAGTTTTAGTTATTACTATTTCTACTTTAATTCAGTGCTACTGGAGAGGGCGGAAGCCATGCTATTTAACTCCTCTGTCATCCAATTAACTCTATAATGATTGTCCCAAGCAAAAGAGAAAAAAATCAGCAGTAGCACAGAGAAATTTTAAAACCTTCTGGTAGTCACGTTTCAGCTTTGCCTCTAGCAGTGCAAAAGCAGAATTAAGAAATATGTAGATTATCTTCTTCTAGGGACCTCAAACTTAAGCTAGTCTTAACAGATGACCCCAAACTGAGTTCTGCAGCATGTGTCTAAACAAGGTTTTATTTATTGTTTACTTTCCTGCTGTTTAGAACAATCCTCACTCACATTTGCAAAATAAAAGGCAGAACAAATGAGGAAAAAGGACAGTATGTCTTGCTCTGAAGACGTCAGAAAAAGTGTCTGAATTGCTCTACGCTGCTCAACAGCTCCAATGAGTTCAAGATGTGGAAACAGAATCACAGAATCATCTCGGTTGGAAAAGCCCTTGAAGCTCCTCCAGTCCAACAACGAACCTCACACTGACCGTTCTCAACTCCACCACATCCCTCAGCGCTGGGTCAACCCGACTCTTCAACCCCTCCAGAGATGGGGACTCCACCACAAGACAACTAGAAGTTATTTAAGGAAAATATTCAAGGAAACAAAATATTACCTGTGTGAGCCAGCACAGGCAGGACACAGAAACAACCCCAAAACCACAGATGAAATGCAAAGAGCAAATTTTATCTTGTTACCTCACGACCCAGGGGATCTCTGCAACAGCACCTGGGCAGAAGGACACAGGCGGGGTGAAAAGGACAAAAAGGAGAAGAAAGAAAAGATCTCGAGCCTGCTCCTTTTGCCTGTAGATAACAGGGTTTTTCACACACGTACTCTTCCACTGTGCTTTGATCTTTCCCACAGCAGAGCAGGAATCTCAAGGATGCTCGATAAGGTGCCCCTGAGCCTCTCCCAGGCCTGTGTTACCTAAACACAGACATTCTACCCATCAAGCACACAAAACTAAACAATAATAGTATGATATGTGGTTTTTGACACTCCAGCTGCAAGTCACTTGAGCACATTTACTATCCTCCTCACCAATCATCATTCCCAACACAAATTCTGTACAAAAGAACCTACGGAATAGAAGTTTTGCTTAGCTCTAAGAAATTATGAAGACTTCTTCGCAAGTTCTAATAGTTGTTTTCAACACAACGCTATATCTATCCAAATTCTTCTATGGAAAAAAAACCACCATGCTAAGCTGAAAAACCCAAAGAAGTGTCAAGACTGAACCAAGCAGAAGAAAAAGATTGTCTGCTGAATCCATACGATGTAGCAGATTGATCACTGGGCTGTAATAAAGTTGCACCATTGCCGCTGACCAGCCTTAATTTTCCTCACCTACAGGCCAGTTTACAAACATTATTTAGTTAAGCCTTGCAACACCTCCATGAAGCAGGTAAATATTATTGGCCCCAGGGAGAATAATGGGGAAATTGAGGCTTTATGAAATGTCTTTCCTAAAAATCACACAACAAATCAATACAAGGTCTTTTGGACTCCGAGCACCATCCTCCTCTTCAGCTGAACAGCAGGACCTCGTGCATCTCAGATTCACACATCGGGTCGTTTCACCTTTCTGTGTCCCATTTTCTCCTTATTTAGGAGGAGCATATTAACACCCAATTTGCCACACAGCAATGCTGATGGTGGGCTGGTCACAGCCCCCTCTGTCAGGACACTAAAAATGTTTCCTCTCACAAATGTTCTGGCCCAGCAGAGTATCAGAGCGCTCTACGTCCAAGAACCTCCGTCATCTTCTGCCAAGAAAGAGAGGCCGCAAGTATTCCTCCAGTTTAAGTGGAGTCTAAATCTCCAGTCTTTCCAGACAGCACTAGAGAAGAGATGGGTGAGAATGGTTCTGCACAGACTTAGATTGACTTCTGCCTTGGACACGGGCTTCTGCATTGACCTCACTTCACTGGGATTGTTCCACCACCAACTACCGCTTCGTTCTGACAAGAGACAACTAAATTGTCTGCTCAGCATCTGTATCGGGTCTGGCTGAGCCAGAATTGGTTTTCCCCTGTAGCAGCCCTCATGGTGCTGTGTTTTATGCTGGGAGCTGGCAGGGTGTTGATAGCACACTGGTGTTGTGGCTACTGCTGAGTAGTGCTTACACAGCACCAAGGCTCTTTCTGACATTTCCCCCCCCCACAGTGGGACGGGGTGGGCAAGATCTTGGGAGGGGACACAACCAGGACAGCTGACCCGAACTGACCAAAGGGATATTCCATACCATATGACGTCTGCTCAGTATAAAGCTGGGAGAAAGGAGGAAGGGGGTGGGGTCACCCTTGGTCCTCCGAGGCAACCGCTACGCATATCAGAGCCCTGCTTCCTGAGAAGGCCCGACATCGCCTGTTCATGGGAAGTAGAGAATAAATCTGTTTTCTTTTTTTTCCTTCCGCGCGCGGACCTTTGCTTCGCTTTGCTTATATTAAAACTGCTGTTGTTTTACCCACAAGGGTTGTTTTGTTTTCCTATCTTATTTTCTTTCCCTTCTTTGCCCTATTGAGAAAAAAAGGGGAAGGGGGGGGGAAGTGATAGAGCGACTTGGTGGGTACCTGGCATTTAGCCAAGGTCAAACCACCACAGCATCACACAGACTTCCTTGAAAACCAGCAATGTAATTATTAAAGAAATGACCTAGCAACACATCATTTGCCCTGGCTGACTCAAGAACAGAGCATTTCAGTGTTCAGTAACCAGCCAGAAGCTTGATCCAGTTTACCAGGGCTGGAAGTCTGGCCATAGCCCAAGCTACAAAAGCAAGACAGACTCTGGTTGGGGCTTTCTTGGTTGTGTGTCCTTTGAGGTCAGATAGAAGGGATTAAAACTGCACACCTTCCAACAGCGTAAGCGTTTTGTTAATGGTGGAGGCAATCAAGCAAAGCTATTTATGATCAATAGCATGGACTAGCAGCCACAGCGCAAGGCTACGAAGTGCTTTCAAAGGAGCCCTTCGTTAATAAACACACACAAGCTCAAACATTAAGCTCCCCCACATATCTTCTCAAGTCACTTGTCCTTTTACATGTAAATTATGGGTTAGGACCACATAAATTACATGAGGGGTGACAACTAAAGTCGATGCAGAAATATCCTTTCGCTAGGGGAGGAGAGTCACACTGCTGACCTAAGTATGAGGCTACGTTAGAGATAATGAAGTTACACAAAATTAGTGGTGTAACTGAAAGAACAGGAGCACCTGCCTGCCCGTGAAATTTGAATCTAACACTCTTAAAAGCATTTGGAGATTGGAGAGAGAAAGCAGAGCGTTTCAAAGAGGTTCACTGGCCTACAGCGATGACCTGTCCTCAGGTTCTGAGCTCAATCATTGAACTAAATTTCCAAAACACCAGCTAATAAACCTTCGGTATCTGAACTGTTACGTAGTCTACTACCATCTTCCCCACCACATATATGAAATATTTAACGCTCATGTTTGTATTTCTCTCCCCGTATATACAATGCTAAGTTCCTTATTAGATTCATTAATATATTTGACTGTGTATTTGCAAAATTCCAGACAGGTATTTGCTGGGCTATTACCATAAAACCACCGTGCAAACGATATACATTATTCATGAGGCTTGTGACAATATCCTGCCAAAAGGAACAACTCACAAACAGTCATAAATTTGAAAAGTAGCCATCAAATAAAATTTATAGGCAGTGATAGCACTCCCTGGGAACACTGCAAAATCTAGACTGTTCATCCACTGGCATCCACACCAGTTACCGGATCATTCAGATGCCTTTGATAGGTCTGGAAAAAAACCTTAATTAATGAAAACATTTAGAAGTTACTTCCCATGAAAACATCTGAACGGCTAAAGTTAAGTTATCCAGAAAGATCCCAAAAGGAAAGGTTTTCTCCTAGCAGAAGTGTCTGCCAACAACAGAAGTTTCAATAGAGAAAACAAACTATGGATTAACTGGAAGGGTAGAGCATCCCAAAGTGATAGATACATATGGAACAGGCAGTATTTACTTTAATTGCTGGTTTGGCCACTCTGTTCTGGTCATGCTAAGTGCTGGATGCAGCTGTAAAAAAAAAAAAACATATATCTGCCTCACAGAAATTAGTAGAAATTAAGTATTGTCCTAATTTTCAAGGCAGACAGCTTGCTAAAATAATCAGTTGCAAAGTCCAACTGAAGTAAACTGATGTCACCATTTAATTCCTTAGCTATTCCAATAATCCTGTCTAAAACAGAGGAGGAATACCTGAAGAAAAGCATTATGATCACACATTTTCAAACTATTTGCAGAATCAGCATTTTATTCGAGATATATTAATTATACCAGAAAAAAAAGGCAGGAATATTGACACAACAGAACTAAATACAGGCTCTAAAAATAAAAACCAACCCTGTTTCCAGCTTTGGGTATATAGCCTGACATAGACACAGCGCAGAGACACAACCACATTTTTACGTGTTAAGTGTTCCTAGACCTGTTACACACGCTCGTAAACTTTCTCTAAAGCATAACTATGGGAATCCAGAGCAGCGAAGTGAATTAAGGTCAAACAAGGTTTGACTAAGAATCCACTTTCTGGGTGTTTGTAAGACAGAGACTCCAAAATCACAACTCTTGACATGTGTGTTGTGCTGTATTGTATGAGGGGGGGGGAAATATAACTGAGAGGCTGGAAAATTCTGTATTTAAGATGACATTTGGCATGAGTTCAATTGAAATTCATTATAGTTATGCTTTGGAAATGAAAAGGGCAACAAAGACCGGCATGGTTAAGTCAGGATCTAGAGATTAGCATAATCAATCATAAAGCTTTACGGAAAATATGAGCAACTTCTGCAAAGGGTATTGAGGATCTGTGGAGTAAGATGAACTGTGTTTTAAGGATCTTCCACAGAAAAGGCAGAAACGCTGAAAGCAGAGTCACCGTTCCCAGACATTTATTTCAGCAGATGTGTTAAACCACGCACGCGCTTGTTTCAGGAATCACAAAAACTAAGGAAGGTACGCTCAGAAGTTATCACTTCATCCAACAGTCCTTCCACTAATATTTTTTAATGATTTTGAAGCTGTCTGCAGAAAATATTACCCCTCGCTCAGGAAGATATGCCTGCCAATAGCTCCTCTAGCAGTCATGGAGAAGCCTGATGAAAACCAAATAGGACGACATAATTGGTTTTGCAACATGTAAATTTTATTATCAGTTTGACTTGATTACTGAGATTTTTTCCTTAAAATGCTCTCATTTGCCAGGTAGTTTCGCATTGTCCTTATCCCAGCAGAACTAAGATGAGAGATGGAGCCTCCTAGACAACACAAGCATGATACAAAGGAAAAATAGTATTAATATTTGATCAATTAACCAGTGTGCCTAAATCACTGAATGAGCAGTTTTACTCTAATCTTAGACAAATGAGTCAAAAACAGGTATGCTTTAATGATACAAGGTAACCCCAAAAAATATTTGAAGATAAAAGTAGGAACTGTCATATTCTTCATTTTTGGGAATCCTGTTCCTTTAGCATAAAAACATTAATAAAACAAAAGCTATTAAGGTTTATTTTACAATCTATCAACATTAGAGATCACCCTCCAAAGAAGAAGTAGCAAAGATTTTTCTAAAAAGATTTACAAAAATTTAATCCAAAGCATTATAAAATACTATGGTTTCAGCAGGGATTTTCTCTGATTTATTTCATTAGGGCCCTTCAGACATAAAGGAAAGGGTTTAAGGTGTCAATTCTCTCAAAATAAGCTCCTGGAGCTCCATGAATGCAATACAATTGATATTGTAAAGCTTAGACCTTCTAGAGCTCTCGGACTGAAACTAAAACCATAAAGGACCTATTTTCAGTCTATTTTCTTCTATTTCTTCATAAGGCGTACAGAGAAATCATGAATCTACATATCTAGGTAACTGTAATGGGCAGTACAATTCAGTTTAAGATCATTTTCATTGTAATTCAGAACACATCCTTTAATGAAATACAGAAATCAGAGACTACATCTGGGAAAACAGATCTTTTAAAAACAAAACACTGCGTGGAACAGGTTTTTAATGTGTTTCAAGATTATTGTCAATAAAACTACTTAATACCATCTATCATAGTAGATGAACTGTAGCCAAATATAAGCCAAATAACGACGTGACAAAATTACTGTGGTCCAACTCAGTTTCTCTAAATGAACCTCCAGACTAACTTGGCTGGTTTTAACTTTCCCAAGATCTCTCCAGCCTTCAGGAAGGTGCGAGGAAGGACAAAGTTTTGAAGAGTTCAGGGTTATTATTTCATTGTTTCCACTATTAGACGTGGAAAACAAGAGTTGGGCATGTTCTCCTCTTAAAACAGGTTTGCTGCTTTGGGGAGAGTAGGAGAATAAATAAGGTTACAACACTTAACTGTTTTTAAGATGGACTTAGTTCCAGTTGAAAAAATCTGAATGGCACCTTGAACTTCCTCCCATTGCTCAGAAGCCTGAGCAGAAAACGAGATGCACAGCGCTACAGAGAAGGATACGGGGTTTCAGTCATGACTGATGGAGTTTTAATCAGCCACTAAACCAGGTTTATCAGGGCAGGTTATATGGTAAACATTTATGCCCGGCGAGGTAACTAATTCAAGCTTTTGCAAATTAAAGAGGAGGGTGGGGGTGGGTGTTCCCCAGCTGTAATTAGACTTTCAACAGATCTACTGGAAAGGTAAGAGACCTTAAGCTGGAATGATTTTGAAGAGGGGAAGGGGAATTAAGAAGCAACAGTGGCTTGTCTTACCCACCCGTGCTGCAAGCAAAGAGAAGTTGCTGCAGAAGTCAAATGGCAAAGTTAAAACCTACCAGCAAAACCCAGTTCTCTTGTGGGCAGACTGGGAAGGGGAGAGAAGGACGCCGAGTATACGCAACCGAGATATCCTCTGACCCCACGTGTGGCATCTGGGTCAGGAAGGAAACTCATCATTAGCCCGTCAGCATGCGGACGGCTGATAAGAAAAGAGATTATTTCCAATCTCCATGGTTATTAATCCCATCACAAAACCGAGGGGTCAAGCTCGTTACACACCAACGGCATTTCTGGAGCTTTGGAACAAAGATGCTCCAGCACTTCCAGGGGCTGCTTATCCAGGAGCACAAAAAGCAATTTCTGCCCTCCAAGCCCCTCGCAGCGAGCCGTATTCCTTTAAGATCCCAGTCTAAAGACCACTTATATCCCTGGGCTTTCAAACAGCGCCATACTAATATCTTCTTTCTCCTTCTAAAGACCTGAGGCCCCGCTACCCTTCGAGATTTTCACTTTCACACCTCCTTTGTTACAAAAATATTTTTATCTCGAGTCACTGCTATTAGGATTGCAATAAAGACCTTTCGTCCTCATTTTGAGAAACGCTTCGTAGTGAAGAGAGATATTTCCCACTACCCCAGCCCCATACACACAGGCATCTTTCATCTCTGAAAATATGGGCACATAAAAAAAGGAAATAGAAGTGTCAATTTATATTTAGGTCTAGAGGAACCTTCACAGTTTTAATTACAGGATGCAAGTCTCAACTGAGTCATTTAATTCTTGCTAGGATTTATGAGAGCGCACTCATGTAACAGTTTGCACTGGAGCACTTAAAAAAATCCTTTATTGGGAGAATTTCCAATTCATAATTTACTACATGGATTTAGGCTTTAGGGTGGTATTCCGTTCCCCTGATGCCAGAGCAGACTCGTTGCTGTCGAAGCAAAATTTCTGTTCGGGGACCATGGTGGGATGCAAAACATTTGCTGCTGGTCTGAGCAAAACCAGCAAATTCAAGTGCAACAACAAAAAAAAGGAAAACCAGCGTTACACGAGCAGCCTCTGCTTTTATTGTGGTTGGGAGGGGGATATCTTCCTCATGTGCCTAATGAATCCTTCTGCACCACTGATTAATTCCACTGTCCTCCCCGACTTTATGATAAGCCTTAAAAGAAGTCTTGCAATGAAGAGATGATACATTGTGCTGCCAAACTCGAGAAAATTATTTTTTTGGACAACAAGAAAAAGGTGATGGAAACAACAGACAGAAACTTGAAAACATGAAAATGAAAGGTTGACTCTAAGGAAAATGAACACATTGCTTGAAGAAAAAAATTCTACCCCAATACAGTATCCTTGAATAACCTTGTTAGAAAATTGCATAAAATAAGCCAATGTATGTAATCCCGTTACAAACTGTTAGCTTACAGGCTTTATGCAGAGGAACTGTGTAATGAGATTAAGCCACATAAACAAACATGCCCAGCTGTAGCTTGCCAAATGAGACAGTTAAAAAGAAATCTAAAACAAAAAGCCCTAAATGGACAAATACCGTGTTATCTAGTTTTAAGTCAAGAGCAATTAAGTAGGAAGATTGTGTGGCTATACAAACGCATCCTCACTTTTCTGCACGTTCTTGGATCATTCTCCCAGCCTCACTTATTTCTTAATGGTATTTTTATTACGTGTAAGTTATTTAGTTCTCAAAGGTACACAAAGTAGCTAATTGCTCTTAATGAGTATTTCCTCTGCTCTCAAAAAGTGGTTCCTAGAAACCCATTTCCCCCCCCCCCACTTTTTGTCCCGTAAATGCTCATAGCAGCAGGTTGTGAGGCTCAGATCTCTCTCCTCGATCGAGATCCCCATCCACCACGGCCGGCAGCAACCACTGCCCTTCATCTCCTCACACATTTTCAAGCACTCAAAAATACTTATGAAACCGAAGAGTTTGCTTTTTCCCCAAAATACGGCGATTTATGGTATTTTAGTACTCTTGCAGACACTATTCTCTCAGCCTCTCGCTATGGGTCTTTATCAAACACATCCTCCTTTTCAGACTTGCTACATACAAAAGTGTGCTGTGAAGGGGAAAAGTTTGAATTTGATACCCAAACAAGTAAAATATCAAGGAGACACTTGAAGTAGCAGGAAAAATGACTTACCACAACATCAGTAGAATAACAAAGACTTTGGCAGCTTGAATCTTTTACATGGGGTAAGCAACTCTGGGATGTAGCTTAAGCATCTACATGCAAACCAAGTGCCTAAATTCCAATTACAGCCAGCTAAAAAAACCCCAAGATCTAGACACCAGTTTAATTGAACAACTTCTAGGCAGAGTTTGGCTGCCTATGTGTGGGCTTGACTTCTACTGCAGATGCCTTATGACATCCTAGATCCAGCCTAAAAATCTAATGACCATGAGAAAGTCCTCTAAATTCATCAGGATGCTGACCACACACACCTGAATGTCTAAAGGTCACAATTGGGTGATTTTTTTTTTTTGCACTTAAATGGCCAGCAGCTATTACAACTCTCACTTCAGCCTGTAGTCTTGGTTATAAGAAAGGCCTTCCAATTTACACATCAAATAAAATTTATAAAACAGTACATTTCACAACTTCATAAGTTATTCAAACTAAATCTCAGATCTCATGTAATGCTCACTGAAGTCATCCAAAACCAAATTAACATCTTGACCTACTAGAACAAAGATTTTTAAACTGCGTGACCTTCTTGAAAGCTATAATGGTGTTATAAACCTCACCGCATTCTCATGTAGATCCCTACCCTGTCCTGCTGTCACACTAGGGAACAAAACCAAAAAAAAAACCAGAAAAACCCCAAATAGCCCAAAACAAGCAGAATAAAAACCCAAAAAGTAACCACATGCCAAGTGCCTACAACAGAACAGATATGGGCTGACTGATGCAGAGAAATCAGCGTTCGGAGACAAATGCTTAGGTAAATCAGTCCCGCTTACCTCAACTCCTTTCAGGCGTCTACAGCAGAAAACAGACTTTCAAAATACCCAAACTGGTCCAGAAGACAGCAAGTGCCTTTTCCTGCCAAGCTCCCACACCAATACACATGTACTACTCCTAAAGCCTTGGTATTTTTAAACTAAGAATTGACGTTTCAGTGGTGTTTAGGCTACATTATATTTTCACAAAAGCTGTTGTCAGGCAGGTGGAAATCTGACATTTAAGTGACATTTTCTACTGAACAAGACAGAGCTCATCCCTTTATTTAGCTGTTTTAATTTGAGCTTGGGTTGGAGAAAAGGTATTTCAGTAGCATCCTCCTCATGGATGCTGCTGCAACCGTTGTGTTCCATCACTGTGTAGATCTTAAGTCCAACTCTTAGTAGAGTTCTTACTACAGCTACATTTTCTCAGAGGAGCAACTGAGTTTCAGATTATCTTTTTGTCCTTCTACACTCACCACATCAATTTTGTTAGGCAGGGGTAGACTTTTTTTCTCCTGCAAAAGGTAAGAACTTTGTTTTTGAAGCAGCTCCTCAAGCTCCACGTAGAAACTTTATATTTCTAAGAAGTGGTTCATAGATATGATACTAACCTTTTTTCCAGCACTTACTATTCTGCTGTCAGAACAAATACAGCTTTATAAGCCAAGCTTAAGGGAAGAAGGAGGAATGTCAAGGGTACAGGAGGAAAGGAACAAGGGAGAACTGAAGACTTTAGTACAAGCAGTGATCTACTGTGAATACTACTGGTGAAATAAAAAAAGGAAGTGTCAAGAGAGTAAAAGAAAAAAATCACAAAATACCTTACCTGGAAATTATTCACCCGTCCAACCATCTCTGAAAGGAATAAATGGTATTAAGGGAACCTTAAGATTAGACCACATACCTCTTTCGCTTATCAAATGCCACAATAACAACTTTTGAGCCACCAGTTTGCCGCTGGCTTCCGAGTGCCCGCGGGCAAGCGAAGGGCCCGCTCTCCCCTTTGGCGCTCTGCAACGATGCCCAGACAAGCTGGGAGAATGGAGGGAAACGCTGGGGTTTCCCAGCCTTGGAAAACTCAGTAGCTTGCCAAAAAAAAAAAAAAAATGGGCATTCCCAGGTTCAGGCTGTAGCCCCAGCAAAGCAGCGTTCCCGGCAGCACTGGGAACACCACACACCACCACAGCGGCACGTCCTGCTCCTTCCACACCTAAGATCTGCTCTGAAATTGCTCGTTAACAGCAATTATGGCATAACTCAATGTGCTGCTTGTTTAACTAATCAACAAGTAATCTTTCAGCAGACACCACAGTGCCAGTATTAATAGCATACCTGTCACACACACAGAACCCAGACTCCCATCCGTTGGATTTTTTTTTTTAAACACAAATTGCTTTCATCTTTCAAATCTCTCACCCTTCTGACATATATTTCTGAAATATTCTGTTCCTTGTATGAACTACTCTACTCCAATCGCTTCATCTGAATTTATACATCTTCAACTCTTTGTATCTCAGTGCTGACTGCTTTCAAAAACAACATTTCAAGCCAAGTATTATTTATTTTAACAGTAAAATGAAGCATTTAGAAACCAAAGGTGAATCTGCACATCTATATTTTCCTCTAACACTTACTATACCGTGAAAATAACCAGAGCAGACCCACAATTTTGGCATCTCCCCAGCTGGGCACCTACCTGCGAACATCAAACTTTCAGAGAAACACTTGGACCCTTCTCAACAAAAATCAGTTCTGAGTCTGACAGGGACCAAAGGGGGGGAAAAAAAAAAAATTATCAAATCTTACAAATCCAGTACTAATTTACTAGCACTTCAGTGCTTACCAAAGAACAGTTTATTTTAAGCTGTTCTTTTCTGCTACTTGTTTTATCCTGACACCCAGCTCAAATTAAATCAATATATTTGTATAGTAAATATTCCCCACAGCCCAGTGGAAATAGAGTTTTCATAGATCATCACAGAGCTGCTCCAATCTAATTTTTATTTTAGTCTAACTGTTTGGGAGGAATGTAAAAGCAATTAGCTAGGAATGTCCACAGCCTCTCCTCAGCTGCAACTCACACCAGGCAGGGCCATCAGAGATCTCTGGTTGAAGTTTCCCAGTAGTTGCTTCCTCTTCATTTATTACAATCAGTCTGTGCTTCCACTGAACATATTTAAGGGCAGAATTTATTCTCTATATAAAACTGACTCATGGAACACCCTCAATATTGTTGGGTAATAATATTATAATGCATGCTTGCAGTCTTGTAAAACAGCTCTGAGGCAGTATTACTACTACGTTACACCAAGTTTAGATACCTCTTAGTGACTTGATTCTGTGAAGGGATGTAAAGGAGCATGCAACAGAAGTAAATACATTGGTTTTCATCTATGTAAAACAGCTTGAGTTGCATCAGATTTTGCTATTTGCCGGATAAATTAATTTTGGTCCTTCTACCATTATAGCTGAGCTGTGAGTAGGCGAGTAAATATGAGAGGCACTGGGAAAACATTAAATAGAATTTACAGATTAAAAAAGAACCATCACTATCTTCCTTGGTGGGCTGTAGAAAGTCTGCTGTACTCCAACTTAATACGCAATAAAAATTGGTTCAAAAGCCACCTTCAGACTCCAGCTGCAGATACGCAGTTGCGATAGCAAACCCCTCTTCTTGCGTGTAATCAAGGCAGTGGAAGTCACTGCAGCAGTAGGTAATGAATTTTGTTAGCCTTTGGGACTCAAGTTCTGCAAAGACCATCAACTTCAACAGCTCAAGCTCCCCCGGTTTGTCTGCCCAGCCCCATTACTCGTGGGTGCACCATCGTTTTTGGTGCGAAGCGACAGCCCCGTGCCGCATCGGGCTGTAATTCAGCGCCCCGGGAAGAGCTGCTCACCCATGACCAATGCCCTGCAAGCATCTTTACTGCTTTTTTCAAAGCCAAGTGACCTGAAACTGTCATTTAAGGACTCTCACCCCATGTTGCATGAGCGAGCCACGTGGGTATTTTTGTTTCCTAACAGTTGCCTGTTCATTTGCCTTATTCCCCGCTATCACCTCTTGGCCACTGCCATTAAAAACCAAATATAACCCCACGAAACTTTAAAACCCTCAACATTCAACTTTGATCCACAAATTTCAAACTCCCATTTCCCATCAGACCCTCAGCTACACACGAGAGAACTTCTAAATCAATGGTATTAAATCTGACACGAACTCCCACGCAAGTCAGGGCTACCAGAAACCCCACTAAATTAAACAGGATGCCGAGCCAAATGTGGCCCAGAAATGTGGCCCAGAAATGCAACAGGTGAAAATCCACCACGATTCCACCACGGAGATGGTGCACGAGCAGCTTTAAGCCTTATTTGAAGCACGGAAGCATCCTGCAGATCAACTTGCCCGTGCTGCAGCCCAGATAATCCTTCATTTGAGCTGTTTATCTGTGATCCACCCCGCTGTTTGGCTAGGAGGATTTAGCTCTTAAGGGACTATTCTTCAAGATACTGAGCTGCTCCTGACAGATACTCAGCCTCCTCAGCTCCTAATGAAAGCAGAGGGACCACTCCGAGCCGTGCACAGGCAAGGCAGGACCGCACAGGATGAGGCACCCCAGTTGCCTGGGGTTCACGGTAGCTTAAAAGAGGCACTTAACTGAGCTACACAGCTCTGCTAAAGGAGAAACGTGTTTATTTTTAAGTTATAGATTTATTATGACCTTTTAAGAAAGAAATAAAAGTATTCTCCCATCATTACATAAAATGATTTGCTTTTTGGGGGTGGGGGGGGGACAACGCTGCTTAAAGCTGTATTAAAATAAAGAAAATCAAGGTCTGAATCCATATCTTTCCATAAGATAAGGAGGTGAAAGCTCAGCATTATGAATTAATCCCCCCCCCTTTTTTCTTTTTGAAGCTTTTTCTGTCTACTGATGTGTTCTAATTAATATTCTTTAAAAATTTAAGGAATTTCCTCCTCACAGTTGCCACCCAGTATCTTCCATTCTGAATTTTACTTGCTCCAAAGGGAATTAAGAAATCAACTCCCAATTTTCCTTACATCCACCAATATTTAAGAACTCCCACATAACATTGCTTTTAAGCAATAAGAGGGCTGTGTCTTTGTGTATTTTATGTAATTACCTATACCAGTAAAATATTTAAGTGAAGCAATGTACAGCCATGAATTTAACATAGATAATTCACATGCTGTTACTAAATGTTGAATTCCACGTAATTCATTGGATGTTGCCAAGCAAGCAAGCATCCAAAACAAAAAAGGATCATTTAGAAGATTGGCTCCAATTATGAAAATGCCCTCAAAGTTCAATTCTCAGGACTGGGTACTTCATCTTTGTTTCAAGATAAACTCAAAGTAATTTGCAGTACCAGCTCCCAGCGGAGTAGAGGTTAACAAGTCAGTCCTGGAATACAAGACGGATCCCAGAGCCCTGGATGACCCCCGTGGAAGTTACAGATGCTTAGCAAGTCTCTCATCCACACACATACTCTATTGTTGCATCTCGGTGTAAGTATTTATGACAACACTTCATCACAGGCTACCAAAGCCTCACCACCGCAGGCGCCATTACTAAGTTCTCCGTGTTTCAGCGCTCTACTCCTCTTGTGGATGGATGCCACTCGTAGCTGCAACTTTCCCAAGGGAAGTCCCAGTTGGGCAGTGGGACGGGTCACCCAGCAAGCCTAGGCAGCCTAGAAGTCATTTGACATTCCAGTCTCTCACAACATCTTTGGAAGTTTTGAAGACTCAGGTTAATCCTTGAACTTTAAGCAGAAGATGGGGTAGTTGACCTCCTGCTCCCTCCCAGCCTGAACTAGCTGGAACAGTCACTGGTGGATGACCACAGTTGTCTTCTTCAGCTGTTTGTCTACAATATGTTGAAGTACCAGCCATGCACAAGCCCGTAGAAACAACCTGGCTACCGAGGCCAATTCCTGATGCCTCACAACCTCCAAGAACATCCTTGGGTTTTGTCTCTGTAAAGAATTGGAATAGGCTGCCCAGGGAGGGGGTGGAGTCCCCATCCCTGGATGTGTTTAAGGGTCATTTAGATGAGATGTTGGGGGATGTGGTGTAGGGGAGAACTTTCTAGAGTAGGGCTGAGGGTTGGACTCGATGATCCCAAGGGTCTTTTCCAACCTGAATGATTCTGTGAATTGCTGGGCGACCGGGAGCATTTCACTTCAAATCTCTGTAGGAGTCTGTTTCTTCATCTTTAAAATAGAGAAAAATGATACTGGACCCCCAAAGTAATTAAAGATTTACTCTAAAAGTCCAGTAATAAAACTATCTGTTACTAACACCTGCTTGGTACTTAGTGAACTGTAAGCACCCTAAATAACCAAGCTCTAGAGACAGATTGTTGTACAGCATTGCCTCCACAATGACCTGGCTTTCCAAGTGAAACAATTATGACTAGACAATTTTGAAGCACACTCAATATTTCTGCGTGTCATTAAAAGCCAAATTAGCTTTTAATTGTTGCCTTAGTTACATATTTCAAGTCTGTGTTACCTGTTCTGGAAACAAGGGCTACTGATAAGCTAAAGTGAACTTATGACAACCACCTGAACATCACTGAAATTACAAATAAACAAGACAATGAATTCCCCAGCAGAGGAAACAAGTGAAGAGACACAGCAGGAGTTGAATTAGGACCCTGTCAAGGGACTGTCATACATCCTGTAATATTTTGGCAAGGAGTGAGCAAAGTGTGGCTGACGTGACAGCAGCAAAACACGTTCTGATTTTAACAGAGATAAACTATTGACACTAACTCTCTGCCTCTGCTCTCAGACAGGCATTTTTGTTCTGGATTTCTGATCACCAGGCAGCTATACAGATACGTTCAGTAGATTTAAACCATTTGGGGCTTTAAACACTGTGCCTGAGCACCATATAACGCTGATAAACAGCACAGAAGCCCCCTCCTAATCAGTAGTAAAGGCAGTTTAAAGGGTATTTCGTTAGCGTACCTGAAGCATAATTCCAGTTCTATTTTTCCATATAAGGCACATTGCAACATATTTGTGTATTTTGTATAAAACAGTCATCACAAGCGCTATGATAAACTGCCACAGGAGTTCTGGGCAGCTTTTCTATAATTGCTAGAGGACAGGAGCCCTGACCTCAGCCAGCAACCTATATCATTACCGCCTAGAAGACCTAAGCAACTGTATCGATTGGGTTTCTGAAAGATACCGCAGCAGGATGGAGTGCTGGATTAAAATTTCACTACTCCCATTATCCCTAATCAATTATGTCTTTAATCATGTAACATTCACTGTATGACATCCCAAATCAAGTCAAGCCGCAGCAACGAAAGATTTGGAGGGAGGAAGCAAACTCGGAGCTGACAGATCAGAGCTAGACAGCAGTCAGTTAAAAAAAGAGAAAATTATGAATAAAGTGTGTATTATAGAAATGCCAATACACATCACTTCAGGCTGGTGGCTCGGGATAGTTCTGAACCTGCTTGATGGCGTTTCATCCATCTGCTATCGAGCTGGGCTTATGATTACTTGCATCCTACATTTTTTATGTACTTTCATTGTCCTAAGCTACTCACCATTTCATAATACCTGAACAAGTAAAAAAAAATGAACTTTTTCATATCACAACTTACGATTACAGTTTCTAGTCAAAAACTATCTCCACTTACACACTGCCATGAGTTATTAGAGGAAAGTTATGCTGTACAATCTAATGACAAGTTAATTTAAAGCAGCCTCTGCCAATGACAATTTGAGATATTGCACTACAAAGCTTGCATTGTGAAAAGCAGGTTTTTCCTAAACAAACTCATTCTTTTGAATGGCACGGTATTTCCCTTAGTCTAACGAGCTATATTTGATCATACAACAGAAAAACCTAAACATTGCTATCTGCCTCTTGAACAGTGACAGCTTAAGCTGCGGTTTAAGCTTGGTTGCAAATAGGATCCGAATTAAAAATTCAAAAGAAAACAAGCTTTGCTTTCCTAAGAAGATATTCATAACCTGATGGGTAAACAAAGAATGAGACAACCAGGTTGGTAAACTTGCAAATAAGAGATTATACTGCTTCATGCATGTCCTCTGAAGAAAGTTTTACTTTATTTCGCATGGAATTTATTCTACCACTTCAAGGGAAATATTTGTTCACTCCTGCCTTTTTTCTTTTCCATTTCAAGATGAAGGATTTCCTTTCTGAAGCAATCTCTTTCATTTGTTTCTCTGTTTTGTTCTTTTGGGTTTTGGGGGTTTTTTTTGTTGTTGGGTTTGGCTTTAAGTTTTTTGAAACGGGCAATTAAGCATACACTATGCATTGCTTGCACACACAAAAAGCAGTTTCCCTATCCACCAGATCTACACGTACCTTTAATTCAAATAATTACGTGTCATCACAATTTCACGCAGAGGAAATAAAACCAGTTTACAGACCACGTGCCTTGTCCCACCAGCCGGGCAGCACGTACTTCAGCACAGCAGCCAACACGAGCTGCAGCAAGAGAATAAATTGCTGGGAAAAAAAAAGTCACCAAGTCACTTCCTGGGAATTCTTTCACTTTTCTTCCTCTCCTCAAACATCCCCTCAGTATAACAAAACTAATTCTGTTGTAAGAGTCTCTGGAAGAGCTTCATTTTGTTTCAAAGAGCTAAAGGCCACCCTGCAGAGGTCAGAAGAGATCCTGATCTAAGACCCTTCACAAAGGTCTTCGCGGATGCCGCTGTGGAGAAAGTTGGCATCAGCATCTGAGGGTTTTTAAGTAATATTGCACAGCTGATGAGCCCAGCCTCGCCAACACATTCTATCATAGCAACTGGTGCCCTCAAAACTGAGTTGGAGACACACAAGGGAGCTCTGGCAAGAGATCAGCCTCTCAGTTCTCAGCTTCAGTAAGGTGGGTGAACTCCGAGGTTGACATTGGAGGCATTACACTTATTTTCCAAGAATAAAAAGTTGTGTTGATTGCTTCTAAAATCCATCGGTTAGATTTTTACCCCCCAGCTCCTGCCACAAGTCATCCACTTCCTCCACATACACATAAATGTGCTATTTGAAATCTCGCTGAAAATATCTATGACACATAGTGCAACACTCAGTGATCTTCTTCTCAAGTTATGCAATTCTACCCTACAGCCATTACGGGGAAGAGGAGGAAGAGAGAAGATTAAATCCAAATCATAACACCACCAATGGCAATCCACAGCACATCTCCCTACCTCTCACATGAATCCTTCCCCACAACGGGAAAGAACACTCATACATGTTTTACATTTATACGTTTGTTTCATTGTATCTTAAACTGAAGTGAAAGGACATGAGCTCTGGGTCAAATTCACTTCACCACAATCTGGGATCCAAAGCTCAAGAACCTCAGAACACTTCACGGAACCTACTTCAGCTCCATCATTTGAACTGCACTGCGTTGTGCCACGAGGACACGCTGAATCAGAATATTTAATTAAATAAGGTGCAAGATAATGAAGCAGGGAGATGGAATAGCATTCTTGCTTGTTATGGTCAACAAATTAAATTCTACTACCAGTCATGCCATTGTAATTTGTCTTAATTTCCAGTCAACGAGGCAAATATCTACCCTTACCCCATGAGAAGAGATGATGTTTAGCATAGACCAGTGCAAAATATAACCCAGAGGGTTTATTACAGACCTACAGAGCTGCAAGAGCAGAATTTGATCATCACGTTGTTTGTCACTCCGCAGAAGCTAGTAACACTGCAGCCATGCCAGTTATTTCAGAAACTCCAGCCAGTAGGTTTTTTAACATGCTTTTCCCGTTTTAAAACCATGTTTGCCAGCAAGAAGGAGCGCAGAGAAAAGATTGAGTAAACATCCTAATTGGTGTGATAGCATATTTTCTGCATTGTGAGAAGTGACAGCAGTAATATTGACCGATCACTGCCAGCTGACAGCAAAATGTCAAGACAGGGTTGGAACAATACACTTCATAATGAACCAACTCTGAATACAAAGTCAAGCAGGGAAAGCAGAAATCAAGTGAGAATGAAAAAATATAAACACTTCTGATTAACAGCCAATAGCACCAGCTGGAACAGGCAATATAACAGTCCTGTTGGAGCAGAGGGGTCAGCTCCACCGGTGACAGCCTTGGCAACACAACCTTGTTAGCGGCGAGATGAAACCTCATTTGCTCACAAATTTCAGAGGATGTTTCTCAGGCATCCGCAGCAAATTGATGTTAGTATATGAAATTGCATTTAGCCCTGAATTCCTGGCACCCATCCCCAAAATGTCCAAACAAGCCGTAGCCACTTTCAGCAAGATCTCAACTGGCCAGCAAAGCACGTGGGAGATGGAGGTGCTCAAAGGCACCCGCAGCAAAACCAGCCCGAGGTCTGTACAGCTTCCCTAAGAAACCCTCTGGAGTGGATCACGAAAGCCCACCGCCAAGAAAAGTTATTTTTCAGCAAGAAAAACCACAAAGGAACTGAATGCTGCTAAACTTCACCGCTCCATTCAGAAGCTGTATTGTCAGTCAGCTGCCTCCAAAGTCCTCTATAAGCAGGTCTTAACTACAGTTAAAAAATTAACCTCATAATTAATATAATATCTGAATTGTATCCTTCTACACAAAGTGCCTCATCAAGATCTCATTTTAAAAATAAACACTAATTTCTGGTCTCCAAAGGTCCCTTTTTAGCATCACAGCTGTAACTCTGCTACTCATTTGTACTTCAGAGCTGAAATCCATGCAGGATTTTAACAAGGACACCAGAATTAAAGGAATGTTTTCCAGTGAAATGACTGTGAACTAACAGCCGCCTAGTTCTTCATCTTACTGCAACAAGCAAATGAGGCAAAATTGGACTCCGCAGTCTCTGTGGAGACTTTCATCAACTTTCATCAACTTCAATTTGGAACGTGAACCACAGTCAACGGGCAGATCTTCAAGCGAGATAAACAGGGATAGCTCTGTTGCGTATCAATTATTAAAAAGCACTTGGAGATCTACAAATAAAATAACAGTTAGAGACTAGGGTTATGATTCCACAGCACCCTGAGCGTTACAGGGCTGGAGGAGAACCTGCCCGATTCAAGGTCCAAGCCCGGCGGCAGGACAAGCAGCCCCGTCCCTGGCAGGGGCTCAGGCTGCATAAGAATAATTTTTTTTTCCAGATGTTATGGAACAACCTAAAATTAGATGAGTCTGGTTCTTGCATTTGATTGTCTCTTATCTTTAAGAGACTGGAAACAGCCTGTAAGAACATCTATAAGCCACACAACGCCAGAAATCCCGTGGCCACAACAAAACCATTTCTGTTTCCTTCCCTTTTTCCTTCCTGCTTCCCCCTTCCCTCCCTCAAAGCTATTAGTTTGTTAACTTCGAAAGGCCTGAAAATAATATGTGACATGTTCCTTGTGAGAAAGTTTCCACGTCCCATTTCCAGAACCTGATTATTTTGTATAACCATCTACAATCCCTAAGACTATTTTTTCAAGTAATAAAACAAGTCCCTCACGTTGCAAAGATAGGGAAAGCAATTTTTAATTTCTTTTCTAAAATCAGATCTCCTATAAATAGATAACAAGTTCTACCAGCACGTAAAACTACTTGTCTAATGCATATTCTTTTTATTGAAAGAATAATTGTCTGGGAGTGACTGACTCCTGATCAAGAACAATTCATAATTCTCAGAGCTTTTGTTTCATTTACTGAAAAGTCCATTAATGACTGAGGACTCAGATCAGCTGTGTATTACATAATTAAGAAAACAATTAAGTAGCCCCAGCAATATTAAATGTAATCAAGGTGGATACTAATATTTTCTACGTTTGCTTATCGATACAACTGTTCTTGTAGTCTCCAGGAAGAGATTTATTCTAGTGTTAATTTGTACATATCTAGAACTCCTAGGAAAAAGAAAAAAGTGAGTCTTGCAGCTGCACACAAACCCTTCAATAATAAGGCCTGCAGCTTTGTGAAGACAGACATCCTCTGGGGTACAAAATCCTAAGATTTCTAAGCTAGTATTTGCATCCTCTGACTGAAAACACTAGAACTGGAGGCTTGTTTGCTCTTATGAGCCTGGCAGAGCATCTAAGTGTAGCAATTTATTCATCTTCTTCTGAAAGCGGTTTAAAAAGTTAGATCAGAAGCCTTTTTTTTGTAAACATTTTTAATATAAAAATGTACCTTCATGTTGCAAATCTTCATCCAAAAGAACTTGGCTGTGCAAACTCTGTGAGTTACGACAGAGCTGGGTAGATCAGGAAAATTGCACTGAAGGTAAAGATAGAAATTTCTAGAATTCAGATCTCTAAATCAGACCACACCAGGTGTACCAGAGGTCAGGTGAAACACCACTAAAGCACTGCTAAAACTCTTACAAATTACCTAATCCAGTTGATAGGAAGGAAAAAAAAAAACACACCACCCCCAGAAGAGCAACTGCCCAGTGTCTGCAGCCAAGCAAGAACTGAGATTCCACCTGCCTGGATGAAAACCCAGGGGACACTCCAAGTAGACTGGGATAAATGAACTGAGCTGTGTTTAATCAGGATGCTGGGATTAATTAATTGGAGCAAGGATTAAGAAAAAATGAATGTGTAATTTATTAGAGAAATGAAGGCTTGGTAGCTTAGTCTCTAGACAGGGAATTAAATGTCTTTCTACTTACTCCAGTGAGAATCTTAAATAACTCTGAATTAGTCAATAAATACCCATTTAAAAAAAAATAAATGGTGTTGCACAAGTAAACCCTGCCCTCTGGCTAAGAGGATTTAAGTTCAGATACAAGCTTTTCCACAGTAGCACTGAGCAACTCCGTCATCTCCTGGTTTTCACTCACTATAATTAAAGCAAAAGAAATAATCAGTTATCTTCCTAACCTCTTTCCCTTCAGTCAATTTAGAGATCAAACTCTTCAAGGCAGGGACTTTATCCTATGGATCACACATAAAGAATTATATTCTGTAGGACGACAGACCCTTGGCTTCAGTTTGGCACCTAGATGCAAGCACAAACCCCCTCCATAAACTCACTAGAAAACCAGTGGATTTGGGTTTATACTCTGAAAAGCTATGAAAACCACATGATTTTCAAGAAAAAAAAAACCAATAAATCAACTCCAGCTGGTCTGAAGCACAACCTGATTGTCTGAAAGGTCAGGGAGGTTTAGAGAATCTTTTGTAGTAAAAGGCAGAGCTTAGGCATAAACCAAAAAATAATAATCAAAAGACACCAGAGATAAATCTCCCTGAACTTCTACATTTGATACTTGTGCCCACACCCAAACAAGCCACAAAATGCGAGCGGGTGATTTTTTTTTTGCATGTGGTTTTAACCTCTCTCTTTCTAAAAGAATGCTCTGGATCTGAACACCCCCTCACCATCAGATGGATTAAAGTTTTGATTCCATCTGCAACTTTAGCAGGTAGCAGAATATATTATCAGCTGATGTACACCCTTGCAGAGCTCCACAGGCAAGCCTTGATGCCAAGAGCTAATTTCTATGTAACATTTAAACGGATTAAGCAGCATGAAGGGCTTCCACTTTGGTAACAGATTTGTTCTGTCTGGTCACCGGCACTTTAATTTCATTGCTAAAAGGTTCAAGAAATTTCTATTTGCTCTTCCAGTTCTGGCACTGTGCAAATATTATGAAATGGTTTAGTGCCACATGCAAGCTCCTAATGCTTCTTCTGTCTTCTCCGAGATAGTCTTTAATTAGTCAATAATTGCTTGCAGACACCAATTGATTGGCATTACAAACCCAGGCAAATGAAAATGGTCCTTTTATTTCAGAGCTGTATTTAAGGTTTTAGTAGGATGTTAGCAGCGTATCATTAAGTAGAACAGAGCAAAGTAGTCTACAAAGCAGGCTTAAGAAGCATGACTAAACACCCCGCTATCCTGCTTTACTTTTCAGATTAGAATAGTGACAAGTAGTAAATGAGGATTATGCATGTGCAGTTCTACCAAACATCAAAATACTGTATCCTATATTGTCTCACTCAGAAATACCCCCACAACTCACCAGAGCCTGACAAGCAGCTGCAAACACTCAGCAGGTTTTTGGTGTCATTTCTGGAGAGATTTATGCTCTCTTTAGCTCTAGAATGCTATATGTTCATTTTAGAAAAGCAGAAATAGGTTTCATCTGTGGGTCTTCTCCTGGGAATTCATTTATCTCTTGTCAGGGCCTAATGAAAAACATTTTAAGCTGCTATTTCTAGAGGTATCAGACCACATTTATTTTCCAAACCTACACTTTTCCACTCTTCCTTTCTTCCCTTTTTTCTTCCCTCCCCCCCTTATGGAAAGCACAGCAGCCAAAGATCTTACACTAATCACTGACAACAGACACACCACCTGACACTTTTAACCACCAAGATCTTGCTGATCAATAGTATATATAATATTTTCATGAGGCAGGTGACCAACTCTAAGCAGAAGGCAAGATTTACACAATTATTTTTCCTGCCTGTAAATAAAACACTTCATACTTCATTCTGGTTTAGACCTGTACCTATGATACCAAAAGACATCTTTACATCGGTGTAACTTAGTTCAAAGTCAACTGAAATCTGTCCAGGCTTCAAGACCTTGATTAGGCAGATGCAATTTCAACAAAAAGCCTACACACCCCACTTGGGAGGTTTCTGCAGATGTAAACCTGGAGCAAAAAAAACAGCACGGGGAGGAGTAATGTCAATTTTTATCCTCTCTCCTAGACTAGATTCAATCAGCAGCAGGAAACTATTGCCCAGCAGTAGGGGGGAAAAAAAAAAAAAGTATACAAGTTTTACCTGTAAGCTATTCAGCTCCAAAGCAAGTCAATACCAATAAGAGGATTTGTTTAACTCCACACCAGCTCAGAAGCCAATGTGAAAGCACAACCACCACCACCTCCGAGCACAGTCCTGCTAAGAGTGACACCAAGATGTGAACAAGCGTCCCAGACTGACTGGCCAGCCTCCGGGGGCTGTAGTGGCCACCAACCTGCAAGTACCAACTCTACATCACCTCTTTATTTATTTTTAAGGAAAGAAAAAACGTCACATGTTAGACTATAACATCATTCACTGAGCCCCTTTGGCATGCATTAACATCCCCCCCCAACAATAACAATCAGCAATACAGACAGACTGGGCAGAATGTTTCTTTTTTCATAAGCAGCCAAAAACACGAGGAGGACAGACACCAACTCATGGCAGGCTCAAGTGAGTTATCCCCCCCCCAAACACCATCCTATCACCAGACTGAGAGGAGTGCTCTGCAGTGAGAGATCTCCAGCAAACCAACCCAAGCCTTTCCCCAATTTTTAACTAACAGCTTTTCTCTCCCCAGCTCCTTTCACCTCCCTCTCAGGAGCGCTCCTATAGCTATAACCTGGGTGTTTAATCCCCCGCCCCTACAGCACCACCAAAACACACACATGGGGTTTATTTTTAAGCCATCCATCTCACTTCTCCTCTCCAAATAGTCTTTCCACACAATATTTGAGCACCTTCGCCTTGTTCAAAGGCTGACTTTGCAATAATTTAACTTGCCAGCCCACCTCTCACTCACACTTACCTACAGCTAAAGAAAACCACCACAATGATGCCTCACTGCTTCTCAGCTATCACAATAAACTAAAATAAAAGTACTTGTGATCTATAAAAGCAGCTTTTCTTTCTTTACCTTGTGTGTTCTCACAAGCAGCACCAGGACTCAGCCAACAACCTCTCCTCTGCCCACGTTATGGAGCAGCCATGACACACTCCCTCTTCCTTCTCCCAAATCCCCTCAACTGGGGCTGAGGGCTCACTAATGAGCTCTGGCTCGTTAATGGCTGACAGCTGAGAGACTGGGGGTTTCAGATGGTACTAGGTGAGGGCCCTCACAGCACTAATGGCATTAATTGCCCCAAGCAGCCTCACCTGGGCCTCACTCCTCCCAGCCCCGTTTCAGCTGGGCCCAGCCATGGATTCTAGGTAGGCCCCATGGGCCTAGGCCAGCTCAGCTCAGCTCAGCTCAGCTCAGCTCAGCTCAGCTCAGCTCCCAGCTGCTCCCAGCCTGGCTCTCTGGGAGAAGATGGTTCCCCTGCCCTGTGTGGGGCTGCAGAGCTCGGGACATGCCAGCTCTGGCCTCACGGCTCCCTACAACCAGGCGCCATGGTGGCACTGGTACCCTTCTGAAGCATCCACCTGCAGACACGTTTTGGATGCCCCGCATCAAGGGTGGTGTTAAATGGCCACACTGAAGCACACTACCTGCTTTCAGACACATGGCTGGCCAGGTTTTACCAATTTTGAGGCATTTTGGTATGTGCCAGCAGAGCATCCACCTCCGTGTTTAGACGTGCTTTTTCTAGACCCCATTTGTAAAGGCTGCGCTCTCAGAAAACCCAGGGAGCTCTGGCCTGTGCTGCTGCCCTCAAAACAGGCCCTGGGCACACAAGGGGCATGGTAATTTCATCAGAAGAAAGCCCATCTTTCTTATTTATTCCCCATTTCTTAAATTTTTAAATACATCCTCTAGTTATCTATAGAAAAATCCCTACTGCAGAGAGCTCACGCGTTAGCATGTGCTGTAGGGGATAGATGAACGCCACCACCAAAAATAAAAGCCTGCTTTTGGTCATCATCTCCCCGGCTGACACGAGGGCTGGGTGAAATAGTCTCCACTTAAAACATGCAAAGTAGCATGGCAAAGGAGATAATATTAAATAAGGACGTGCCATGCTCCTGCGGGCCGACTCCTGCCAGGCACCGAGGTGACAATACGCACAATACGCACGCCGCCTTCACCCCTCAGTGCCTTTTTAAAATTTTTTTTTAAAAAGAAATGAATCAGCAGGCTGTAAAATTCAGCTGGGTACTTGGTGGCGTACCGGCTTGTGAAGTGACAGGAGAAACGGTGGCCAGAGAGCGATCGGTGAGCGCTGCTGAACGCAACCAGCTGCCACTCACCGCCGCGTCCCCGCAGAGCCACAGTCCGGCCTCCCGCTGAAAGCCAAGCCTGTATTATAAGCAAGCCCTGGAGAGCCATTTTCCAGGATATTTCTCTTCATTAAACTCTTTTTTTTTGGTAGTTTTTAATCATATGAAAACACAAACAGTATTAGTTGGATAGCATTAAAAACCATTATTCATTAACCATCCATCTTTGGAGGCTTTTCTTTGTCAAGCTCCTGCAAGGCATTAGGGAAATTAGGCAGCAGCGCTTCAATTAAATTTAAAATGTTTCCGTTTTGGGAAAGAATCAATGGTTTATTTTACGATAAATTAATAAAACAAGCTCAAGTTTTTAAATGGCTATCCTGTTCCTTGTCAGATGATTTCAAATGGGGTTTCCCTGGTACGGCTGGAATGGCATTATGCTGTGCTAATCCTACAGGGTAGCTTAGATGTCCTAAACACAATTTCATCATTTTTTCCCACCTACTATATCCCATTTTCACCATTTGACAGACACAGTAGAATAAAAACTTAGAGCCTGTATTCTCTGTAATGAAACTATCTCCTAGACAACTGTAATGAAAATCAGAAACAGAAAAATGTAAAGCCAATCTAATAAATAGAGAAGGATGAAAGCGTTTTATTTTCATCTATCGCCCCAACGGTTCTCACGATCACATACTAAGAAGCTTCATAATGAAATATTCCTCCTGGTTACAGTACCAGGGTTTGGCCTTGGAAGTGTAGGTTCTCTTTTCAGCTTTCCTGAATGACCCTGGGTCAGCCTGAGTGACCTCCCCGTGCTTCAATTTTTGTCATCTCTCAAATGAAAACAATTCTCAATATTCATCTCGCAGCAGGATTCTGCTGTTTAATCAGAGCCACTGCGCAGAATTTTAACACGAGCCTGAATTTCCCCATGGTTTGTCACTCAGTAGGACTTCAAGGCTGCGTTTGCAGTGGGTGCCACTGACTACATATATTTTTTAATTGAAAATAATTGTTACCATTCTGCCTCTGCCATGCTGGTTTTTGAGGACCAAAGCACCCCAACCAAAGGGCTACGGCACAAACGACGATTATTTCAGTATCTTCAGGGACTGCAGCTGTTCCTGGATGTTGAAAGGACATTCAAAGGACCTCTCCTATCTTAGGAAAACAGCTTTTGTGTACAAATAATTTCAATTTCTGTCTTTCAACTATGCATCTCAAAAGGGTTCATCAGTTCCTCAGAACCACTCAAAATGTGTTGTTAAGGCACAGGTATCTTCTTTTCTATTTCAATTTATGCTGTTATTTATACTTGACATGCCAGTATAACCTCATGATAAGTGAAATATTATTATACTTATTTTGCAGAAAAGAACAGCAGCACGAACCTAAATTGCAGACCCTCAAAGGAATCAACGACAATTGTACCTAAGCAGCTTTTCAAAGCTGAAGTTACACAAAAAATCTGTAACAAAACTCAGGATTGAAACTTCTCCCAAGATAACAACTCTTGAATGTCTGCTCCCAGTAAGAATATTTGCAGTAAATCCTGATCAAATATGTTCCATTTGTTGTTTCTGATTTCCACGAATCATCAAACTTTCTCTGTTCCCATAAACACATGTTTAACTCTTCCTTTTCAGGGGCTGACCCCCCATCACTGATGAGTGGGGATGGAAGAGGAGGACCCCCCATCACTGATGAGTGGGGATGGAAGAGGAGTCTTGAGGTCTTTGTTGTTTTATCATGTATGACTGTCGCTGGAGCTCCTGTTCATGTATCCAAAGAACACAAGACACCATTTTTCCTGTACTGTGAACTCTGATGTATGGCCAATAAATTTGAGGTCTATGAAAGAGCAGAGAGTCTTCTTCGGTGTCAGTTGGAGCTACACCGAGAAGAAAATGGTCACTGGGCTTAGTGCACAAGGCAATTTTTAACTATAAAACTGTGGTGAGCGGAATCGCTGCTTCAGAGCGTGAGACGTGCGTAAACGCTGCACCAAGGGCAAAAAGGCCTGTCCAGAAGTTGTACGTTTAGTCTAAGCGAGCTACGTGCATTCCCTTGATCTTTAACAGATAAGCACTGCCATATGGCAAGTTTCCCATGTCTTTCAGGGTAGGATTAATCACCCTTTTGTGGTACGGAGGAAGCTTAGACTATCAGCCATCTAGTCAAAGGCAAAGTTCGATGAGACCGATCCCACCATAACTGATTCATCCCAAGTCTCACAAAATACACCCGCCAGAATCAGAAACAAAATGCCTGAATTTGCCATCACTCAGGCCCATTATTATGCTACAGTTTTTCTTTAAACTGAGTCTCAGGATTTATATATCTCACATTATCCTACTGACTCACCGGAACTGGAAGGATGTCAAGGATTCAAACCATTAAGCTGATTCCCTACCTACCTCTCTGTGGGTTTTTTTCCCCAATGTTACATTTAGTTTATTTATAAAAGTTTATTTCTGACCATCTCCTGGCTTAAAACGGTAGCAACCTGGCTTTTTTTGCATGATATACACTTTCTGGGGATGTAAAGTTACACCTGAGAGGACAGTGAAACTGGGAATTCTCGAGCGCCGCAGGGACGAGACATAAACTTAAGCCAGCACTTACGCAGCAATTATTTTCTAACCACCTTGTTGGTCTTTATAAGGTTGACTGCTTTGCTGAACAGCAGTTACACCTCTGAAGAGGTTCACGTTCAATCCTTGTGACGGAAGTTTCTAAAGTAACGCTCAGCGATAATTTTCCTACACCCAGCAGAACTACTCGCTAGAGCAGTAGCAAGAAACATCCTTATTATTCCCCCTCCCCTCGGAAAAACCCCACTCCCTTCTGTGCCGAGCCAGGGCTCTTGTTCCCTGTTCAGCAGTCTTGTTTCATTGTTCCATCCGCAAATTAATTCTGAACTATAATTACTGCCTTATTGGTGCATCAATAATTACTTGAGTAAGTTGTAATTGATTGCACCAACCTTGAAAAGCACAGAGCCTGTGCTCCAAAAGATGAGTAACCGATGCTTTTCTGCTTTCCTCTCTGAACTGCAGGTTATGGGCAGTGTTAAAGGGGTTCGTAAGGGTTTAGTTTTGACAGTAAATACTAAATAAAGTCTTTGTAATGACAACGCATGTTACGTAGCAAAGCAGAAAGTACGGCCATCCTTGGAAGACACAAAGGTGTAAAACCCAATCTTTCATGCTACCCTGTTAAAGAACTACCCATGCTGCCTCACAGGCTGTAGTTTTTCTCTTCCTTTGTTTTCTTGCACTTTTAATAACACCAAGTATAGTCTAATAAGAACAGAGTGAAAGGGATCATCTTTTAACTCAGGCTTGGCTCTGCGTATCAAGACTTACACACTATTTCAGATTCTGCTACAAATTTCCTGCCCTGTGTCGGACAAGCCATTTAACGTTTGTCATGGATCACCTTCACCAATAATGAAAGACAGCTCGTGATGCTTTCGCATCGCGGGGCTTTTAAGCGATGTTCAGGGGTTCATTCATCCATGTTAACAACATCTCTCCGTGAGGGATGAAAAGGGTTGATACTGGTTTGGACTTGGGAGTGGATGCAGAGGTGTAACTGAGTAAACATTGAGTAAAATGAACACCCTGGCTTTATTTGGCACAAATTTCACTTTGTGAACACAGAAACTAAACTGGCTTTTGTAAACAACATTTTTTCAGCAGAGCTGTCTCCAAAGTCTCCACCTAAGGACAGTTTAAAGTTCTGATTCAAAACTCTTTACTGAATGTAATAACTATGTTGAGACATGCACTCTTTTTTTTTTTTTTTTTATTCACTGTATGCTACATATAAAGCTTCTGGAAAAAAAAAATGATCGCTAAGACAAAACTGACAGGAAATCTTCAACACTAAATATCACTTTTCTTTCACTGCAGAAGATGACACTTGCACAAAGGCCCTTATCTTTAGTTCAACAAAGCCAACAGAGCAGTGGGGTCAAGAGAAGTCACTTCGAAATGCTTATCTGAATTCAAAACACAAGAGATTATTAAAACATAAGGAGGGAGGGAGTCCAAGATGCTTTTAAAGTGACTAATGTCACCTCAAAAGCGACCACTGATACAGAAGCAACCAGGCCTTTTATAAAATTAGAGGACAGGAAGGATATGAGATACAATGTGGTTTCCATTCCCAGGAGGGACTCAACGGGTTGGGACTCCTTGGAAGACACACAGCGGTGTGGAAAGATCTACTGAAGACTTACAAAACTATCAGTGATTCAAGGAAGTTAAATATGGCATGATTATTCACCATGTGATGAACACAAGAACTGAGAGGTCCCAGTGAAATCAGTGATGAATTTTTTTTTAAGGAAAGAAACGGAATAACTTGCATGTGCAATGCATAATTAAATTCTGGAACTCTGAGCTGCAGGATGTTACGGAGCCAAATGGTTCAGAAAGAGATGAGAAATAAAGAGGGATGATCCGATGATGCTATTGAACATGACAGCTTGAAAGCAGCATTTAGCTCTGTCAGTTCCTGCGTGCCAGTGGCCAAAGGAGGGAGCACACGCCAAGGCAAGACCACTCTGAACTTGTCTCTTGTCTCTTCTTTAATTGCTGGTTGCTTCCCGTTCCAGAAGACAGGCTACTGACCTAGACGGGTTTTTTAATCTGATCAAATTTCTGGCCGTCTTAAAGCCATCATGAATATATGGCTGAGCGCAAAACTAGAAATGACTTAATTCTCCCTTTTCGCTTTTATTAGGAGCGCTCACGAGGCAGAGGCAAGTATCCAGGTCACAGGATGTAAGCTTTTGGAAATTACAGTAACCAGAAACGACCACGTTGACTACACTGCTTCTCAACCCTCACATTCTGTTTGGCATAACAGAACCACAGAATCACAGAATCATCTCGGTTGGAAAAGACCTTGAAGATCCTCCAGTCCAACCATGAACCTCACACTGACCGTTCCCAACTCCACCAGATCCCTCAGTGCTGGCTCAACCCAACTCTTCAACCCCTCCAGGGATGGGGACTCCCCCCCTGCCCTGGGCAGCCCATTCCAACGCCCAACAACCCCTTCTGCAAAGAAATCCTTCCTAAGAGCCAGTCTGACCCTGCCCTGGCGCAGCTTGAGGCCATTCCCTCTTGGCCTGGCGCTGGTTCCTTGGCTCAAGAGACTCATCCCCCCTCTCTGCACCCCCCTTTCAGGGAGTTGCAGAGGGCCATGAGGTCTCCCCTCAGCCTCCTCTTCTCCACACTAAACCCCCCCAGTTCCCTCAGCCGCTCCCCATCACACCTGTGCTCCAGACCCTGCACCAGCTCCGTTGCCCTTCTCTGGACACGCTCGAGTCATTCAATGGCCTTTTTGGAGTGAGGGGCCCAAAACTGAACACAGGAATCAAGGTGCGGCCTCACCAGTGCCGAGTACAGGGGTAAGATCCCTTCCCTGTCCCTGCTGGCCACACTATTGCTGATACAAGCCAGGATGCCATTGGCCTTCCTGGCCACCTGGGCACACTGCTGGCTCATTATCAATCAACCCCCCCAGGTCCCTCTCTGACTGACAGCTCTCCAGCCACTCCTCCCCAAGCCTGTAGCGCTGCTGGGGGTTGTTGTGGCCCAAGTGCAGCACCTGGCATTTGGCCTTAGTGAAACTCCTCCAGTTGGCCTCAGCCCATCGCTCCAGCCTGTCCAGGTCTCTCTGTAGAGAGATCTCTGCACTTCAGCGCAGGGCGAGCAGCTGCAGCAATACCGTCCCCCAAAATTTCTATGACATCTACAACAGCTTCGACGCTTCCCACGTTGGTCACTACCGAGGATAACTCGCCCGTGTCTTCCCAAATGCTCCTGGCAACTTCTGAAGTAGCCGTAGCTCCCAGCCATGGTGGTTTTGCAGGCATTGTACAGCCAAAATTTTTTGCTAGTATTTGCTTGGATTATTGGTTGGTTGAGTAATCTCAACCGCAGACTATTCTGGGATACCTTCATGTGAAACTGGACAACTGCACAGCGATCAAAGAAGCACCCTTCTGCGTCGAGGCAAAGCAGAAGAAGTTTTACTCTGTATACGGGTGTGAGTAGGGGAGACCTGAGTTCGCCTTCCAGTACCAGCCATGGATTTTGTTCTAGTTACTGCCTAAAAAGAGAAAAAAATATCTATGATGAAGGAAGAGGAGGTCCAGGAATAGCAAGGAAGTTAAGAGGGATTTTGCGAGCCTACAGACCTAACTCTCACTGTCGGAACAAATCCAACACACCAACCTCAGTCCTTATTACTCCAGAAAAAAACATATGGAGAACTGCAATTTCCTAATTTTTAATAGAGGTGTCTTTCTTCTCCCCCGAAAACCATGTCTTAGTACTGATTAAAGACATCTGCAACAAACAGGAAGAGGAAAGCAAAGAGAAAAGCTCATCATTATATGGAATCAATGCAAATATCCCCAGCTTACGGCGTGATCGCGTCGCTAACAAATTCCGAGGGTGACTAAGGCAAATAATGCATAAAAGAAGCTGAGACGGTGTAGTGCATGAGCACAAATATCTACTATTATTACCAAAGGAAGCCCATTACTAGCGTGGAGAGCTTCACCTTGATTTACTCATTGAAAAGGTGGCATATTTGCCAGTAAAACTGTTCAAATAGGGGAGGGTACACTGTCAGTGAATTGTGGCTCTTCAGTGATGTATTGTCTACTCTATTACAACCTGCATCACAAAAGAAAAAAAAACTTTAGCCTGCCTCTTGACAGCAAAGGACAAGATGACTGACTATCAGTTTGTATCTTTAAACACAGTGAACCATGACAGAAAAAAAAAGCAACAGAGTTGTTGCAGTGAATTCATCCCCTATTCCCAGGGCTCTGGAGTTCTGAAAGTTTTATAGTGTTGAAATATTCTAAATCCAGGAAAGCACTGACTTGGTGGACTAGATTTATTTCCATGAGATTTCTTGTTAAACCTAAATCTGTCCGGTTTTATAATTCACTCCCTGAGATTCTTCAACTCTTCCGCATTTCGGATTTTAGAAACTATTGCTGTGCCTAACAATTTATGAAGAAGCTTGTGTATGAGTTGAAACGGTGCTAAGGGGAGAAAAAAAAAAAAAAAAAAAAAGATGTTGGAAAGAATTACTGCTAAAAAACTAAATTGACTTGGAAACCATACAGATGTTGTGAATTCTGCTGCAGCCAATATGATTTTAGTGGAGGAACTTGATTTTCACACAGCCCTCTATACAGCTTCTATTGGCTTTAAAGGTTTATTTTTTTCTCTGTAAAATACCACTGCTACCCTTCTGTGCCTGTAATTAATTTCAGATACAGGCTATAATAGTTACTTTGCAGGTGCAAGCTGATACGACCATTATTGATACTCCCCTGAAGCCTTGGGGAAAGTGGGTAAGAAAAGATTTTATTATCTCAGAAACAGTTTTCAATTTCAAAAATAAAAAATCCACTTTGCTTCAGGAAAAAAAAAATAATCAAAATAAAACATAATCTGTCAAAGATATGCTCTAAAGGAAAAAGCCTCTATGAAATCTCAAAGTAACCACCGTAGTCAAGGTGCTTTGCTGGGACTGGGGAAACCCAGGTCCAAGAACTTCCTTTGAATTAGGAGGAAAGTGGCTAAAAAAATTCACACCCTAGACCAAGCCAAGGACAGATTTAATGACACGTCCCCTCTCTGCTTCGGAGCAGAAATACAAGAGGGAAAATAAGAAACATTTCCCAACCGAAGATTCAACAAAAAATCAACGGCACTTCTACAACTTTACTCAGCAAATTTCAAAAAAAGCAGAAAGGTGGCCACGAGCAGACACAGAGAGCATGACCATGAGCACGTGCAGAACAAAAATAACAAAAATAAACCCTTCATAAGGAGGGATGTTCCTAAATTTCAATATATGCTGTTTTACTGAAAATATTACATGCACGTGTTCTCACTGCATTCCAACCAGCAGTGTTATAATAAGAACAGAAAAGTTCCAGTTCCAAGGATTTTAATTAGAAACGTGTTTACGTGTTTCTTGTGTATGGAAGAAGAAGAAAATGCGTGAATTAAAAACATACAGTTGCTAAGTGGATCAGTGACATACATTATTTATTTATACTCTAGGGCAAAGGGATTAATACTAGATTACAGCGAGCAGGGTTCTCCCCGTGTGAGCGTGACCCTTCCCATGCGTCCCTAGAAAAGATCATGCTCCTTCAATTGATCTTTCCTAACTAGTCACTAATTGATAATGCATACTGTATCTAATTAGCCTTCATGTCATAACCTATTACGCAGAATTGCAGTCATTCCTCTTGAAAAATCCCAACCTGTGAACGCCGCGTTAACCCGTGCTTAGACCACGTGTATAAAATGATCGTTCCTACAAGACTCGGTCATTTCTGCAGAATACCAGTGAAGCCGTAAGCTGTGTAGCCATTTTTTAGGATTTTGTTTTAAATCAGTGCTGTTCGGAAAATATTAGTACTGCGTTATGTTTGGGACACCGAAGTGCCAACAGTTTAAATCAACAGCGCAACAAAGAAGAGGAAAATTATTTCCATGACGTTCATCCCAATATTCACCTCAATTTTATCCAGTCAACTCATAATAATCACTAAATCCAAATGTTTAGAAACCAGATAATTATGGTTTTGAACTCTTTTCCACGTTGGAATGGGCTGCCCAGGACAGGGGGGGAGTCCCTATCCCTGGAGGGGTTGAAGAGTCGGGTTGACCCAGCGCTGAGGGATCTGGTGGAGTTGGGAACGGTCAGTGTGAGGTTCATGGTTGGACTGGAGGATCTTCAAGGTCTTTTCCAACCAAGATGATTCTGTGATTCTATGTAACATGATAAATACATTTTTGAACGCTTCCAAATTTGGAAATACAGTTTTCAGATCCCTAAAATGCCAACTGAAGTCAAGCAATGCTGCGGGCCACCTTACCTCTCCTTTAGCCTCCCAATTATTGCTGATGTTTCTTAGAAGAGATATTTGCTTTCCAGCAGAAAGCTGCCTGCAGAAGAAACTTCTGCTAAATTGGAGTAGGTGCTTTACAATGTGAAATGCAAAAGGAAAGAGAAAATGAGAATAAGAGCTACGTTTCACTCGCGTTGTTGCTCCATGGAATTCAACACAGCTATGCCACCTGCGTATGTGGAATGAAAGACATTTTACTTCTTCAGTAGAAATTTTTTAAGTGTTTAATGATCTATTTAAACTCAATTTCTCCCTGGAAAAAAGCCTTAAAAAAATGAAAAACTTTTTAAAATGTAAGATTATGTATGAATTCTTAATGTTTCCAGAGTAAGATGGTCATTATAACTGAGGAAGAATTAATGGATCATTGTTATTAATTATTTTTATGCACTATTCTACTACAAAGAATCAATAAACTCAGACATTTTCCTCAGAAATACCAAGGGACAGAATTGTTTACAGCTTGTTTACCATAAAGATTTCATGCAGAAGCAACAAACTACGGTACCATATAAAATCAATTTGATGCTTGGAATTACACTTCTCTTCATTTCTAGTATGGGAACACTCCTATTGTACGTGTAACCGCTGCTCCGTGTCACCAGGCAAAACTAGAGGGATTTCAGTGGAAGGACCATTTCACGTGTCATCAGGACAAGACTATCCAAAAAGCACAACCAACAATCTACTGAAAAGGAGGTGCAACTACTGGTCTCTTCAATTAGCCAACACACAATTGGAAGTTCATCATTAGCCCGTAATATTTTATGAACTGAACTGTTTAAATAAATACGTTTGATAAATAGTGATTAAAGTAGCTGGCGTGCCAGGCTAAGCTTAGCTAAAACCAGTGGAAAAAATGGTTTAATTGGTAAAGTTCACTGACAAATATGGAACGTTTGTTGAGCCACGCTCAACACTCTCACGCTCAACACGCTCAACACTGCTCATTCTTTCTACAGCTCAGTATTTCTCTGAGACAAAATGAATCCAGCCTGTTAAACATTAATGTTCAGGAAGGAGACACACGGCAAGAAGAAGATGAAAAATATCTCGGGTACGCAATTAGAGAGGGGAACTGAATCCAGAACTACTTTTTCTAATTTCAAATTTCTATGCAACCATCAAACCACACCATTTCAAAATTCAAAACACATTATAATTAGATTCAAGCCACTCTGGACAGAACTCCAGCCAATATTGTTTTGTAAGAAAAGATGTAGAATGCTGTCCTTCTAATCAATCCTATAAAATATTTGATTTACAGCACAGCTTGTACTGAGCTCCAAAATTACTTGCTCAATGCACGGAACCAAACTGTTCCTGCAGAAAGAACCGTCCTGCTCGCCTGTCAGGGAGGACCTTCATGAGACCTCATTCTTCTGCCCATCTTTGAGGAATCATCTTGTATGACAAGATGATTGCATGACAGGAGCTTTCAATCACCGAGTTTCACATCATTTTGCATAATAGAATCATAAAAGGAAGGAACAGCTTCTACATTTAAGACTCTCCGACTCTAAAAGAGACAAAGAAAAGGATTTTGGTGACAGAGAAAGCACCAGCTTCAGCCTCCATGGTTCAGAAGTGGTTTGGAGGGGACTGAATTACCAGTGGGCTGAGCAGGTTTTGCACCATTTGCTCCAAATTCTCCTTTGGCCTCTTGACAATGTAGACTCCTTTGGGCAACGGCAAACAGCCACAGAATGGAAAGTCAACTTTAGAGGGTAAAATCAGATGCATTTATAACTTTTAATAACCCTGACCAAGGCATTCTGCCTAACAAACATAAATATATTGCTTGAACCTGTTGGACAGTGAGCCTTTTTCATTGTACCTAGCTGTAAATTATATGGTAAAGCTCCAAATAATTTCATGGAAGAGACCTAAGATCAATCGCTAGGCTTTTGCATTTTAGTGATCAAAATGAATGAAGTTTTTCTTCTTCACTTATATAACACCAGCAAAGGTAAAACACATTCAAAGGTTTTTATAAGAATTCTACAAATTCCAGCCTACTGTGCCTTGAAAACTAAATGAGACATTAGCAGAGAATACCAAAGCTTCGTTTCTACGGTCATCAACTTTTTACAGATTAAAGTTGTCAGAAAACTTTCAACTTCAAGCAGTAGGCCACTTGCCTTCTGATTTCAGTATTCAAATAGAGAGAAAAGCCTGACCAGCACAGCTACAGCACTCACCAATATTTAACATTCACGAGAAACTGGAAAATAGACCCAGCAAAAGAAAAAGTACACAAGCACGCACGTCTATCAGCTCTTCTTGTGCCCTCTATTGCCGTGGATCTGACTGCTTCAGGCTGTCTGTTCAGGGAGAGAACAGTTCAAGCAGTACGGAAATTTTCAATTCGTGATAGTGCAGCACTGAAATCCCATTTTCTTCTAGTTCTTTTGTCTTTACAGGGATGTTTCTTATATTCTTCTTACGAATCCATTATCTTTGCATTCCTAGGTATTGTCATGCAGGATTCTGGCTCTTAAATCTATAGGAAACAAACTCCAATTTCAGCCAATCATCTTATATAATATGATAAGCTAAACACAGAGAACAAATATTTCCTGAAGGGGCAAAATAATTCTCAGGGAAACAATAATCTTGCTCACTGAATTTAATTGAGGACTTTATCTTCCCTACAGATCATCCATTGGAATCCTAAGTATTTATTTTCCTCCAGCACCCCCCATTACTAAAACCCCCAGGAACATTTTGTTTAATTTCAGTCTCAAATAAGGTTTGAAAACCATTAGACTCTCCCACCATTATCTGGTTTAGTGCTGAATTAAAAATAGAGCCAGACACGTTGCTTCTTTCCATATCTTTCTGAAGCAAGACGTGCAAATAGGGAGATGATGCGAGCAGGACCATTTTCATGATATCTGGAAGCAACGTGAGAAAGATATCAGCCCAAAATGTAATTTTGCAAGATTTTCTGTCCAGTCTGCATACTTTCAAGAATTTCAGACGTGTAGGCAGAAGGGATTTTTATGCTGACTTATAACCAACTTGAAATCCACATTTTTGGAGAATCGCTTTTAAAAGTTGCTAGAAAAAAAAAAAAAAAACATGCAAAAAGAAACCTACAGTGAGATGTGTGCATTTTATCTTGTTACCAGCAACCAAATTTTTCAATCCCTGGGTTTTCTTTCCAATTACTCCCACCTCGCATCTTCTGAAACGGTTGCTCGCCGCTACCGCGCTCTGAGCTGTAGATTTCTGATGAACCCCAAAACGGAGGTGAGTTTTGTAGAGTTCTAAACTTGGTATCAATACTGCAAATTTGTGATAATTATCTCTGGGAAAAAAAAAAAAAAATCTATAAAATTGCAGCTACCACAAAACTACTTATTTAGCCCTACAAAGGGTAAGAGCCGGTGAAGAGATGCTCTGGACCACTTATTCCTTTAACAGAAATACTTCTGTAATAAAAATTTAATTTTAAAACAAAGAAATTTTAAAAAATTCCCCCCAGCCCTTAAATGACAAGAAGAAAGCAGAAGGAAAAGCAGCGTCGAGGCTTATGGCACCGACTGGCCTGGAGATACACGTTACCCATATGACAACCTGAGCTTATCACAGTGGGGGGACTTCAGCAGGAGACCAACATCTTGAAATGAGGGGGTGAAGAGAAAAGAGGAAGGAAGTGCTGAAGAAAATGATCTGAAAATGGGAGAAAATGACCTATTATCGCTTCTTTTTTATATCCTACCATTGAGTAGGACTCAGACTAGCTGTCAGAAAGCTTTCTTTGCTGAAAGAAACTAACGGGGGGTCCTTAGAGTCTCATGGGACAGTAAGTGACAGACGAAAGAAAAGGATACTATAAAATGAGAAGGAGAAAAAGCAAAGAAAAGAAAGGTCTGAAATGGTTAAGGGTGTCAGGCAGCAAGCAGACACAGACATCTCCAGGGAAAAATGGGGAAAAAAAACCCAACGCAACCACAAAACACTAAAAAAGAGCGGCAGAAAAAACACCGCGTACCTAGAAACTGCAGTGTCTGGCCCCATAGAAAACATTTTTCCTGCCCTATATCCCCTCCAGCCTCCTGTCAATGTGCACCAAAAGTCTGGCTTCTCTTTCCTGCGTGGCCCCAAGGAGATCCCAAGGAGTTACGTTTGTGTCGGGGAAAGGGACGGATTCCCCTTCCCGCAGGTCCTCGCATCGGAATCATCGTCGGGCTGCGGCAGCCTCGTCGTACGCACGGAGTCGTGTTTCCAACGCAAAAATACGGGCGCGTTGTTATTTACAGCACTTCTCTTTGCAAAAGACTCGCGCGTTCAAGGCAAAGCTCTTTGCGAGCCAACGCACATTGGGTTTTCTCCTCTACAGAAGAGCCATTATCCTTCTACAGATGAGGAAACAAAATACCAGGGGAAAATCAGCCCTCTTGATTATACACACATCGAGAATTTAATTAAGAAATTGATAATACAGGTCAGGTCACTTGTTCTTTTCTGGCCATTACGTAAAAGAGGCTGTTCCCCTGTATTCTCTAAAGTTGTTATTCAAGATGGGTGCATTAACGTAGCCAACGCTGCGCGGCCCTGAAGAACACTGAATGCGCTTGCATCTCCAGAATGACAAGACCTCAATTTTATGAGGAGACTTCTGAATGGTTTCTGAGGAAAACCTATACTTTTACCCCAGGAGGAACTGAGGCCATCAGCAGTCACGTGCCTCCTGCCCTCGATCACCGTGTGCTGCCGCACAAGTGTAGCATTTTTCATGAAGAAACTGAGGCTTGGTTACAGAATCACAGAATCATCTCGGTGGGAAAAGCCCTTGAAGCTCCTCCAGTCCAAGCATGAACCTCACACTGACCGTTCCCAACTCCACCGGATCCCTCAGCGCTGGGTCAACCCGACTCTTCAACCCCTCCAGGGATGGGGACTCCACAACTTCCCGGGGAAATTAGGGTGGCTCCTAAGCATGAACCTGTGCTCTGAGCTGGGTTTGGGGTGTCCTGGTGTCTGCAGGGTGCAGAAATATGATTAATGAACTGGTGCTGGGATGATCGGAGCCGTACGGATCTCTCCAGTGCATGGAAGGTAGAGGAGGACTTTGGTATGAGCAAGTAGGCTCTTGACATCCATCCTCTTCTGAGGGGAAAGCTGGAGGAGAAAACACGCAAAATATCGCCCTGTAGGTATCAGAGGGTCTGCAGGGGAGGACTGACCTCCTGAGAACCACGCCAGCCTCAGGGCTGGGCAGGTATTGCATCACCGGGGCCAGAATCACAGAATCATCTAGTTGGGAAAAGACCTTGAAGATCATCCAGTCCAACCACTAACCTCACACTGACCGTTCTCAACTCCACCAGATACCTCAGCGCTATGTCAGGCCAGACCTGCTGCCAGCGGCGAGCAGGGCTGTTCCTCTCCACTGCTCTGCCTGTTCCTCAAGAGAAGAAAAAAGCTCCCAAGGGTCCTCCAACAGCCAGAGGAAAAGCCAACCTGGTAGCCCGGCGGCAGAGCTGAAAGCGAGGAGGTGGGAGTGGAGAAAGAGGCACTCTGCATCTATGCTAACACCGTGGGGACACGTCCTTATGTATTTTTATTGTTTGGGGGGGAAGCAGGTTGTAACACAGGATCCAGAGATAAATGGAGGAAGGCTCCAGCCCAACAGCCTCTCGCTGATCATGCTGCTGTTCTCCCTCGGCTGGAAACACTCTGACCCTATGACCTATGTCACTGAATTACTTGAGTGTGTCCAGAGAAGGGCAACGCAGCTGGTGCAGGGTCTGGAGCACAGGTGTGATGGGGAGCGGCTGAGGGAACTGGGGGGGTTTAGTGTGGAGAAGAGGAGGCTGAGGGGAGACCTCATGGCCCTCTACAACTCCCTGAAAGGGGGGTGCAGAGAGGGGGGATGAGTCTCTTGAGCCAAGGAACCAGCGCCAGGCCAAGAGGGAATGGCCTCAAGCTGCGCCAGGGCAGGGTCAGACTGGCTCTTAGGAAGGATTTCTTTGCAGAAGGGGTTGTTGGGCGTTGGAATGGGCTGCCCAGGGCAGGGGGGGAGTCCCCATCCCTGGAGGGGTTGAAGAGTTGGGTTGACCCAGCACTGAGCGATCTGGTGGAGTTGAGAATGGTCAGTGTGAGGTTAATGGTTGGACTGGATGATCTTCAAGGTCTCTTCCAATCTTGATGATTCTGTGACCCACAGCACAGAGCCAGCCATCATCCTGGGAGCCATCTCTCTGCGCTCAGCTGGAAGCGTCCATCTCGGCAAACTCTCAGGCGCTGCTCAGCAGGGACCAAATTGCTCAGCATCACTGCCATCTCTGCAAATACACTCCCAGCTGCAAAATGGAGCTCTCCGCCCCGGTGTCCCATCTGCTGCTTTGTCATTAGAGACTTTGTTCACCCCACATTACGCTCATTATCCAAAACACCATCGAAGTCATCACTGGGGGCCTTAATTTTCCCTACCAGAGCTGTACAAGGGTCACAGTTTAAATGCGAGAACTGCTCTGAATTACAACCAATGCTGTGAGAAACTTTTTAGTAGGAATAGACTGGTTGAAAAGACTGTGTTTTGTACGGAAAAAAAATATAGTCTAGAAAAAATGAGACTAGTCAGTAGGATCCCAGGCATCTCCTCTTACTGTGGCCACTAAGCAAAAACTTGTATATCCTCCATCTCTGATTCCTGGCTTTCACAATAAAATCAAGACTATTTTTGTTAGGGACCAAGATCTCTTTCTATAGCAAGGGGAGAGCAAGGTGCCAGAAAATGCAATCCCAGAAATGAAATGTATGGGGAGAGAACTGAGCGGGGAGCTGCCCTGAACCAGCCAGCGAGGCAACGCTGATGTGAGCGTGAAATAAATCCACTCTCAGGATCCTAGGGATCCCGCCAGCAGCCCACTGCAGCCCGCTACTCTCTTCTGAATGCAAGATCCCAAGCTCTTCACTTTAAAAACTGATTTTTTCGTTAAGATCTAAGCGGAGAAGTTTCTGGTTTATACAGCAGCTCTGAAAACATCTCGTGTTATGAAGCACCCAGGCTCAGCTCTACCAGGATGCCCCGTCCCGGGGTGCCCCGCGAGGGCTGGGTGATTCCCTCTCTCACAGCATCCCAATTCTTCAGCTTCACTGGAAATAATCCAGGTTTAGAGAGCAGAGAGGGGGAAGAAAAGCATTTGAGGTCAGAGCACTTATTCGGACAGGGAAGATCTGAGTTTCAACACCTGACTCTAAACCCAGTATAAAAGTTACTGGATGAAACACAACAAACCAGGAGGACTGAAGATAGACCTTCACACCTCCCAAAGCAGTATGAACAGTTGTTTTTCCTCTCACCCCAAGCTTGTAACTAAAAAAAAAAAAAACCACAAATATTTTTCTGGAAAGATATTCAGCTTTGTCAGTGTAGGGGAGAGCATGCCTGGCCTCACCAAGCTCCAGGCAAATCACACCAAACTCTTGAGACATGCTGCAAGGTGACCAGGCTGTGGGTGTAATTTTTTTTAGCCATCAATGAAAAAATTGAACATTTGTTCATCCCCCATAAGGGCTGCTCTGTGCCAGAGCTTTTCTGTATGAAGGGAAATAAAATTCCACTTTTGGTGCCCAAATCTTTTTGGGTTCCTGCTTGAATACATCAGAGTACAAATTTAAAGTACCGTATATTCATTCCAGTATAATGTCTTATAGATATTTTCAGTGCCTTATGGAATCAGAAAATCTGTATCAGGAGTTGAATATACATACATATATATATCTATCTATCTCAGTCCTTCTGGCTAGTCAAAACCCCACTTCTCTGTGTCCCATAAAAACCATGGGAGACCAGTCTTCCCCTTTACCTCTCCTCCCTCCTGGGCTGAATATATTTAAGCTTTTAAAGTATTTGGAAGTCCTTGGCTGGAAATTGCTACCTAAATGCAAAATATTATCTCTTGAAAAAAACCCAAAAAAACCACAAAAACCAAAAAAACCAAACCAGCCCTACTCATATTTAGCTGATGCGTTAAAAAAAAAATACGTTATTGCCACATGCAAGGCAGAAGATCAATGCTTTTTATAAAAACAAGCACCAATGGAAGGTTCTTTTCCAACAAGATGGGAACTGGGGGAGAGAGGCCAGCAAAAAATCCCATGGAGACTCGTGATTGATTGCAGAATTGCAATACTGATTTGATTTCCTTTAAATAGTGATATTACAGCTTTAATCAAGATCGAATCAAATGACAAATAATAAATCACCGAGCAGAGTTCACACCTGAATAAATAAGTAACTTGGGGGTGGGTGGAAAAAATGTTTAAGGTACTAAGAAGCTTTCGAAGTTGTAACGCTCTCATAATTTTTTGACAAGGTTTTAGGAGAAATAGTGAATGGATCACGATGGAATATCTGCCTGTTTGCTGAATGAGTCCAAGGGTGCTTCAGGCCAGCTCAGAACGGCTGCCAGTGGCCCAAGAGAACCCAAGAAGATCAACTTTCTAAGCTGAGGTTTTCACTTTTTCTCACTGGATCTCAAGCTGGAGGATAAGGAGGCATTTTGGGGGCAACCTGGGGGGCTAAGAAGTTTGTGGGTGCGGAGCAGAAGTGGCGGCAGGAGGAAGAGGTGGAGGGACTCCCTGAGGTGGTGACACCCCACCGCCTCTCAGCACTGCGCCATCACCGATTCCCTCCTCGCCTCACCTCTCTTTTTCTTTTCCAAATACCTCCCTCGTGCAGCCACTTTGAGACGGCTCCTGTTCTCCTGCTGTGATTAGGAAACTGGTGGGAAAGGGCTTGTTCCTCTCAGGGATTAGTTCTGGTGATTCCTCAGCTCGCTGAGCACGGAAACTGGTGCGTTTGGGACGCCGTCACCGCTGCGATATCCAATCATGAAAATGAAGATTGTTTTTCAAGTTCTGTTCCCAAGAATCTTTTCCAATGCAACTCAAAAAGCAAGGGCAGACAATAGCAAATAACATTTAATTACAGCAGTACCTTTTACTCAAGGATCTCAACAGCTAGTTAATTAAAATCACACCCTTGCTCCTGCGGCACACATGTTGGTAAGCCGAATCACAAATGAGCAAGCACAGCTGTGAAGAGAATAATGACAAAGAACCACTTTTTCTTTAAAATTACTTTTTAAAATACAAGTCAATGGGTAATTGCTTCCTTAAAGTCTCAGTTGAGGACTGAGACCTGAAAAACAAGGCGCACACAGGGGCACCAGAAACCTAAACAGACTTTTTTTTTTCTCCCCTAATCTCACATATAACTTAAAATTATTAACCATTATTCACTTCTTTTCCCCCTTGCTATTCCTGGTTCTGTTCTCTCACACAACTGACTTGTAGCACTTTGGAAGTGTAACTACATCTATAATTTTCAAAGCGCACAGTCCTCCAAAACCACAGATGATCAGATTAGCCCACACGGCAAGCGGCCGCCAAAGCAAACAACAAATGAAATCTGAACGCAGGCGAGCCCTGGAGAAGAGCCCGAGAGCCTCGGCCATGACTCAGTTGTCATTTCTGTCAGTCACGAGGAGGAAAAATCCTCATTTTCAGTCACTGGCTAAAATCAGGGCATCTGTCTGCCTGGCTTTGGCTGTACAGCACAAAACTGCATCTCACTCACTGAAGGCACACGCGTGTAAGAACTTTAAAATACCAAAATGAGAAAAGGTTAAAAGTCTACAAAGGGTTTAAAATCGATGACTTTGTACCTCAGTGCAGCTGCTTTTCTCAGTGCAGATTTTAAGACAGAATCCCAGAATCATCTGGGTTGGAAAAGACCTTGAAGCTCCTCCAGTCCAACCATGAACCTCACACTGACCGTTCCCAACTCCACCAGATCCCTCAGCGCTGGGTCAACCCGACTCTTCAACCCCTCCAGGGATGGGGACTCCCCCCCTGCCCTGGGCAGCCCATTCCAACGCCCAACAACCCCTTCTGCAAAGAAATCCTTCCTAAGAGCCAGTCTGACCCTGCCCTGGCACAGCTTGAGGCCATTCCCTCTTGGCCTGCCGCTGGGTCCTTGGCTCAAGAGACTCATCCCCCCTCTCTGCACCCTCCTTTCAGGGAGTTGCAGAGGGCCATGAGGTCTCCCCTCAGCCTCCTCTTCTCCACACTAAACCCCCCCAGTTCCCTCAGCCGCTCCCCATCACACCTGTGCTCCAGACCCTGCACCAGCTCCGTTGCCCTTCTCTGGACACGCTCAAGTCATTCAATGGCCTTTTTGGAGTGAGGGGCCCAAAACTGAACACAGTCATCGAGGTGTGGCCTCAAGACAAAGGTGATCAAGCGCAACCTCTCCTTCAGCAGGACCACCGCCTCCCCTCCTTTCTCCCTCTTGCTTTCCCAAACCAAACAGCACAGAAACAGGAGTTTTTAAACTTTTCTAAGCTAAACGCTGTGAGTGTGTTAAGTCCTGTCTGCCTTGAACAGCCCCCTAGGAAGCCTCGGAGGTGCAAGTCCCAGCAGACCTACAGATGGGAGAAGGTTTCTGCCAGCTGCGTCATTGCCCGCAGGCGATACAGCCGCCACGGAGAGCTCAGTTGTAGCACAAAAGGGAACTTTATTTTGGAGGGTTTAATTGCAATACACACAAATCTATTGGAGCATCAAGGATGGGAAAGCTAATATGTACATACAGGGTAAATGGACGTATATATAATGTGTAAGAGGAGGATTCTCAAGAGTAAAAGAAGCTTCTTGCTGTCAGTAAGAGATCGTTCAAAAGCAGCTCTGTTTACTATTACCATAACATTTTTCTTACTATCTGAGTATATCTAGTTTACCATAAAACTTCTCTAGGCAATGAAGACAAAGACCAGTTTCATGATATGAAAAGAAAAAGCTAGAAAGATGGGCTGGGTAATAATATCTGAGTTTCTGGTATCTTGGCTAGCCAAGAGCAGAACAAAAAATAAGAAAATCTCCACATGTTCATAAATGGCTCCTGAAGAACTCAGTTGTTGAAGCAGAACAAATTTTAATTGGGTTTATTTTTTTATGAGCTCGCATATTCAAAACGTCCACAAAAATTAGGGATTGGAGTTTCCCAGTTTGCAGAATTCCCATTAATTCCTATTAATTCCTCAAGCATCTTTGAAAAATCCTTCTTAATCCATTCTTGTGATGGAACAGGGGTCAGCTGAACACATTTCACAGAGGGGAAACCACAACAGAGAGGTGAGGTGACACTGAGTTACCTTATGACCTTTTTTGTATAAATTCATCTTCCCGGGATTTTTCATGTCTCCATTTCGTACATGACGGCGCATGCAGATCTCTAAGGCACTCTGGGACTCCTCAGGGGAAGGTTTTCATTTGTATGTAAAGTGTGGTGGTGAATGAATAAATAAAAAATAGAAGTAATTAATAATAAATGCCAGGTTTATATTTTCAACAGCGTCCATTTTCATCTGCAAACTTTTAAACAGGTTGTGAGCTTCGGATGTTTTTTATTTTATTCCAAAGGAGAAAAATGTTTTCCCCACTTTTTAACTGCGACCACATCACGGGTCTTAGAAGACCGGATGGATTTGCCTTGAAATTTTCCAGCATAATCAAGTCTGAATAAACATCACCCAATGGAATTTCAAATCCAGAGAGGATCTACTCAGGAAGTGAAGCGCATGGGAACCCAAGAGACCACATCAGAATGGAGCTTTCTAACATGAGCTACAGCCACTTGGTTTTTCCCAGCGATGGTTCGGAGTATAAATCCCAGTGGTAAACGTACGCTATCAAATTCCGGCGATGAAAATGAAATGGCTGCCCTCATACTTATAACTCTTATTAAATAAGGGTTATCATTGCACAAAGGACTTTGCATGCTCCGCCGCAGTGGGATGGTGGTCAGGTACAGAATCACAGAATCATCTAGGTTGGAAGGGACCTTGAAGATCCTCCAGTCCAACCGTTAACCCAGCACTGACAGATCCCAACTACACCAGATCCCCAAGCGTTGGGTCAACCTGCCTCTTGAACATCTCCAGGGATGGGGACTCCACCACCTCCCTGGGCAGCCCATTCCAACGCCCAACAACCCCTTCTGCAAAGAAATACTTCCTAAGAGCCAGTCTGACCCTGCCCTGGAGCAACCTGAGGCCATTCCCTCTTGTCCTATCACTTATTACTTGATTAAAGAGGCTCATCCCCAGCTCTCTGCAACCTCCTTTCAGGTAGTTGTAGAGGGCGATGAGGTACCTCTGGCCCAGCACCAAGGGGTCACCCCACATCCAAAAAAACCTGCGTGACCCAGCGCAATCCTGTCCTGTGCACAGAGATTAAAATAATTGCGAGCCTCGCGTGCGCTCAAGAGACGCAAAACTGTGAAAACTGTAGCCAAACACTCCTATCACCGTAAAATGTATAATGAAAAACAACAATACTCCAGTCTGCTCGTCTTTTTTTTTTTTTCTTTTAAAGGAAGACACAAACATGTTTACCATCCAGTCTCATTACTATCAGACCAAAGGAGAGCTACAAAAACCCCAGCGTCGCTTTCTTCCTACGGCTGGAGCGACAACACAGAGAAGACAAGACGCCGCATTTTGCGGGCTCACCGTGATGGGCGGCGTGCTCTTCCCCAAACTCAAAGACGAACGCCAGCACCAAGAAGACCCCGGAGACTTTCCGTCGCACCGTTTTAATCGTGTCCCCCCCCATGACCCCCCTCGGGCTAAAGCTGTGAGTAATGGTGTGCGGTGACACGCAGGGAGCATTTGTAGGAGGGCAGCAAAGGGCTGCCGCGCCGAGGTCGCCTTCGACACGGAGGATAAATGCCTTCAAAGGAAGAGCAAGCCCAGCCCCAACGCTCCATATTCAACAACATTTCTTTGTTGTTACTCCCCTAATTGCCTCTCTTAAATGCCGACAACATTACCTAAAAGTTTCGGACTGCTGGCATTTTCCAGAAGACAAAAGAAAACCGCAGAGAAGTAAATCTGCTTAAAGAGAAGCATCTATAATTTCAAACAGCAGCACGGAGTAAGCGTGGTGAAAAGTGATATATGATTACTGTCACAAGTGGTTTGATTGATTATTGATCGCAATCATCGCCTCGCTTCCATGATGAAATTAGCTCCCACTCCCTCATGCAGCCCCTGAGAAGACAATGTGCCTCCCACGCCGGTGCCGTGGGTGGGTGATACCCCCTACTACAAGGCACCGGTGGGGCTTTGCGGGGTGCGTGGTGATGCTGCAAGGCACAGAGAGGGGGAAAAAAACCCTTCTCAGAGCCCTAATTTTGGGCAGCAGGGCCCATCCCTGGGCTCACGCCACGTGGCACCTTCAGGCACTGCTCCTGGGGCACCTCCCAGGTTGAAATCCCATGGGAGACCATGCAAAGACCCACCAAGAGTCGTCCAGTCTGACCGTCCCCTCCGGCAGCCCCATCTGCATGGGGCTGAGCTTTGCGGGAAAGCCAGGACCCACCATCCTCCTGGGGACCCTTTATCACCCCACTTTGGGGACAGCAAGGATTTAATCACAGAATCACAGAATCATCTAGGTTGGAAAGGACCTTGAAGATCATCTAGTCCAACCGTAATCTGGGAGGAAACCCCGGCATGCCCACCACCTTTGGGGTTTTACACCTTTCCACATTGGGAATGCTTATTCAGGGATGAAAGTAGAGAAATTCTGGTCTTTTTTCGACTGGGACAGCTGCCTTCCTACTGAGTCAGCTGTTCACTCACTGAAATATCAAGTGATACGGAGTCAGTATTTTGTCATGCCGTGATAATGCACGGAAATAACCACTAATTAATCTGGCATAACAAGGAGGAAGATAAAACCCTTTCTCCCCGAAATGTCAAACGACTGCTGAGTGCTCTTCCTTCTTTTTCTTCTATTCTGTGTTAATAATTTACACAGAAAACTTCTTCCCATACTAATTGTCGCTGAAAGCCAGCAGAGCAACCCAAATCACTGCTTGAGCATGTAATGGAAGAGCATTTTAGCAGGCATGAGGAAACAAAACAGGGCAAATGGATCTGATACTTGCCCTCTAACACCCCAAACACCTACCCTTCAAATATTTTTCTTGTAGGAATTTGTTAGGTTCTAGGGATTTTTTTCCAACGTTTAGATTAAAGGGACACTTTCAGCAGGATTTTCTTGTTTGCTGGAAATAATTTGTCCTTCTATTATGTGGCAAACAAATTGTTTTCTTCCTTTTTGATTGCAGCCTGAATTAACACAGTTCTTTGACTGAATTCCAACTTTTCAAAAGTAACTCGCTTATAAACAAACATCTTTATTTGTCTGTCACCCTTCTGGGATGATGACAAGTACAGAACTGAGGATGTGCATTACTTGACAGCTGCTGAAGAGCCTACGAAGCAAGCACAAAGCACTGCATTTTACAGTGACTTCAAACCACGTGCATAACACCAGGAGCATTCTAAGTAACAGAATCCAAGCTCATACCGGTCTCAACGCAAACCTTTACGCTAATAAAGCAAAAGAAAACTTTGTATCACTTCCCGTTGGCTATTCATCGTGTCTCACCTAAGTTTTCAGGTAAGTTTAGGCTCTGTTGGATGGATCATAGGGAGGAACATCGGCCTTGTCAATGCTCAGGGAGATCAAGACAACTACAATGTGCTCCATTTATTTAAGATATGCCCTTCAGACCACCCAGGAGATGACACTGTCATGCGTGGTTAAACACTATGCAATCAGGAGGGATATATAATTTCATATTTCAATAAGGAAAGGTGGCATCAGTACGGGCCAGTCACTTTTTTTACAGATGTATCACAGAACCACAGAATCATCTCGGTTGGAAAAGACCTTGAAGATCCTCCAGTCCAACCATGAACCTCACACTGACCGTTCCCAACTCCACCACATCCCTCAGCGCTGGGTCAACCCGACTCTTCAACCCCTCCAGGGATGGGGACTCCCCCCCTGCCCTGGGCAGCCCATTCCAACGCCCAACAACCCCTTCTGCAAAGAAATCCTTCCTAAGAGCCAGTCTGACCCTGCCCTGGCACAGCTTGAGGCCATTCCCTCTTGGCCTGGCGCTGGTTCCTTGGCTCAAGAGACTCATCCCCCCTCTCTGCACCCTCCTTTCAGGGAGTTGGAGAGGGCCATGAGGTCTCCCCTCAGCCTCCTCTTCTCCACACTAAACCCCCCCAGTTCCCTCAGCCACTCCTCATAAGACCTGTGCTCCAGTATATATATACACACACACATATATCTCCATAGAGACGCACATATATATAAAATACATACACCACACATCCAATATATAGTTTGATTTCCTTCTCAAAATCAAAATGATTTCTCTTTCTCTTAAATCTTTTCCCTGTCGCTGCCCAAACGTGGTACGGGAGGTGCAGTCTCAGTGCCCCTTCAGCCGTGTGCTCGGTGCACAGTAGAACAATTCATTAGTTACACGTGTAAGAATTAATACACCCATTTAACAACTACTGAACTCCAGGTTTTCCTACCACATTTATTTTCATTCACATCGCTAACAAACGCTGCGATAAACAATGGAATAATACCCCATCGATTAAGTATAATTAAGCTTAATAATTGCTTAAACTTGTCATCCATAAATCATGACCAGTAAACCATTATGAACCAATTAATCATTAGTGGCATCATTAAGTATGTTTATTTATAGAGTATTTATACAAAACCTAATCATGTGGTAGAAAAGATTAATAAGTACAAGCTGGCAAAGGCAGGGATGAGGGAGAGGTGTTGTACAAGAGCAGGGAAGCCTTGAACAAGACCACATCAGATGAATAACCGGAACACCTCTACTGCACCCTTTAGATATTTAATCTACGAGACAGAAACAGGCGTGAGAATCCAATCAAGGCGTTGAGGAAAAATCGCAGCTACTAAAAACTTTGCACCAAACAAAGAAAAGCCTTAAATTTAAATCTGAGCCTGGGATGTATTCATTTGTACTGCGGCAAGTGTCTATAAACCCAAGAGAAATGGTCCAATAATTCGCCGTGCCGAACACTGCAACAGCACTAAAGGACGGTGGTTTTCCCCCAAAAGCGCAAGGTCACGGTTTAAAGTCAATAATTGACATTTCCAAAGGGAAATTAGGCTCTAAAATACCACTGAAAGGGAATGGGAAGAGGTGCCTACGCTGCTCTTTGGTTCCTCGGATCATCCTAGCATGGATTTTTCCATCTTAAATGCCTGCTTATGTTTTACTCTTTTTTTAATTTTTTATTGTAAGGTCAAGATTTCTTCCTTTAGCCCCTAAACTTGTTCCTATCTACTGGTATTTATTTGAATGTCCTAAGGGGTTTAGAGCACGAGAGTTTAAGTGGAGACAGATTAGGGAGCCAAAGAAATGTATGAATGTTAATGTAATTGACTTTTTTTAATAGACTTTTGAGTTTAAAAAATTAAACTCCTGCTTGGGAACTGGGCTCTATGAAGAAAACAATCTATCCATTGATCCAGCAGTTCACAAGGCTACTCATCATCAAATTAAAACAGCTGCAGAATGGATTGCAATAATGCCTACCTGATACTGGCGTTCCTTTCAGTGTACTTCTGGTCTCCAATCTGCATATTTCTTACCATATTTATGACCTGCCATCTTATTACTTACAGACATTTCACTACAGCAGGAGCCCCTTATTTGATTAAACTAGAAATTTCTCCATCATATATACTCTACACAATGTAAAATAACTTATGTTCAGCCTTTAGCCCTGGACCCAGCATGTCTCAGGCCAGTGAAACTTCATCAGGAGAAAAAACTGTAAAAGCAGGCTTTAAAAAAAAAAATAAAATCCACTCTTTTCTAAGCTTTCTAGCTCTTCTCCCATTAGAAGGACATAAATGCTTGCTAAATTTCCATTTTCTACCACCCTATTATTTCCAAGTGCATCCTTCTATTTAGCATGAGAGTAAACAAGAGTATATTTTTCAAAAAGACCGACATTTCCAATTCTCCCAACCCACCAGCCGAGTCCGTTTTTTGCCATTAGCTTACAGCGTGCTGAAAAACAAGCAGTTCTGTGTCCTTTTCCTAAAATTACAGAAAACTGCAATTAGCCCTGTGGCAAAGGGCAGAAAACCCCAGTAGAGTTCAAGGCACAAGCCATGCGGCATCCAGGGGTGTGGTGCCAGCGCTGTGACAAAGCACCAAAACTCTCCTTATATGGACAAGCATTTTACTTTCTTTAGGTAAAAAAAAAAAACCTACCAACATTCTGAAGTTAAACAGGTCAAACTGCCAATTGGTACCGGATTTAGAAATCAGGCATCTGACATCTGTTAAAGCCGTGGTTTGCACTGTGAACCCACAAACGCATCCGTGATTCTGTTCATTACTCATTGCTTTGCCCTAAAAACCCAACAGCAATCAAAAAAAAAAAAAAAAAAAAAAAGGTGCCTTATCTCTTATTGTATGGTAGTCCCAATTTCCTTGATATTATCAATAAATAAACTTTCGAAATATAAATGCTACTCACTGATCCAGTGCCAAAAAGCTGTCAGCGTTGTATAAATTAGCATGAACATATGTTAATGCATAATTCACCATTTGCAACAGGGCTTTGTTGAAAAATTGATGAAAATTCATGAAAGAACCTTTCCAGATTAAGTTGCACAATAAACATGTAGCCAGCAGCATTCATAATGTAAAGGTAACAGTTTAGATTTACCCTCTGAACATTTTGTAGATTCGGAGGCCGTACGTGAACATTTTAACCATCATCAAACCCAAACACTGAATTACAGCGCAGCAGTACGTGTGTTTAAGTAAGTGGGTGTTTGCGCGTGCGCTGCAGGTACACACGTTTTGCAAAATAATTCTGTTTTTTCCCAGATGTTTTCTCTCTTTGCTGTACGATAACGGTCTTCAGAAATACACAATTCTTGTAGAAGAGTAGAAAACGTTCAGGATTTCACTGAGCATGGTATGGAAATAGAAATGGGAGAAGATGTTCTATCTAGTTTTATTTACTGAATATTGATTACTGAATTACATTTTTAAGAGAGAAAAGTAGCTTGTTGCCCCAGAGCATCCAAAACCATCTCGAGTTCAAATTATGCCACAAGCAACAGGCGATATTAGAAATCCTGAATACAGCATCAAAATTTTTCTTCCCTTCGAAATAAATTCAGTGCTTGTACCGAAAGTTTGGGGTTGATTTGCAACGACCGAATTAATTAAATTAATGAAAGAGAATTTGGATCTTTTTCAAAATAAAGTTTTATAAGATTTCTACTCCAAACAGCTTGTTCATCTTGAAGAGCCTCGATTTCCCCTGGCAGACTTACGTGCGTTTGGAAAAAAAACCTAATTTCTCTCGCAAATTCAATGACAGGACACGTATTTCGCCACATTCAACCAACTTCTTGCAAAACTAGGTGCCCAAAATAACTATCTTTAGTCACGGGTGGTTTTGAAATCCCTTTACAATTTCTTTGCAGAGAGTTGTAAATGGAACTCGTACTTTTAAAGATACATATTTCTGCCAATGCGTACAGTTCAAAATGAAAGATTATTCATACTAATGGCATAGTCGTGCTCCAGAGGCCAAATGCCTACAGAGACATTATGTCTACCTAGAAGAGCTTCAAATCGAAGAGAACAATAGAGGACAGGAGGGGAAGGCACTCATGCAAACCACAGTCATCATTTGTAAGTGTGTAGTGAATTTATAAAATCATAGTTGTCTTTTTTGGGGGGGGCCTGAAAGCATGTTAGAAAGGGGAAAAACTAATTTCTCAGAGCGATAAAAAGATGAGGTGGGGCTTTCTTGAATTTTCCCATTCCTAATTGCAATCTTTGGTAGGAAAATGAGCAGAAAACACGTGACGTGTCTCGACTTGATGCTGAAACTCAGTTGCAACAATTGCAAGCCAGTATATTACAACTGTTAAACAGTGCCCACACCTTCCCATCCTCGAAGCTGTTATCTTTGATAGGTTGAAGCTGCGTGACACCAGAGGTGATGGCATTACCACTGAGACCCATTTAGAGAGGAAAAAAACCATGTATTTTCTTTCTCTGTCTGCCTGTCTCTGATGGCTTCTCTCCATCACGGTTCACTAGAAGTTCTTCATCCCCAAATCATGCCTCCCTCAGCTGCCAGGCAGCCCCCAGCCGGCATGGCAATTAGCCAGATGTCAGCAGTCCTATTATCTCCATTCCTTACTTCTACATTATTTAGGCACTGCACGATAAGAGAGAATTACAGCAGAGGATCCCACCAGGACTCCACTTTAGAAACCTGCATGGAGCCTGAAGAAGGGCCAGAAGAGAGACCAAAATGATGCAAAAGTAGCTAAACACTGTCTCCTTTCCTGTTGGCACCTGAGCGCTTCTTCTTTAACTTCTCCTTGGGAATGAGAGCGGGTTGGGGAGATTATAAAAGCAGAGAGAAGAGTTATTTTTCCTTGTCACACTTCTCTGCAGCTCTGCATACAGCTCTCCGCTTTTTTCCTGCGATACGGGCGTAGGAGATTAACATCTGATAATGGGAGGGCAACAGGCTGCACGGAGTCACGGAGTCATACATCAAAAGGAAAACACACTAAGGAATTATTATTATTATTTTTTTTGCATAAAATAAAATAGCATATGCAGATTTTAACGGTTGGACTAGATGATTTTCAAGGTCCTTTCCAACCTGGATGATTCTGTGATTTGGAGTTTAAAACCCAAAGGGTTATGATTTTCCATGTCTGGTTGGTTGTTTTATAAAAATTCTGCCTTACCCATCCAGGGAGGGAGCAAAATCCCATCCTAAAGACAAAGGAAAACTTTCCCGTTTTGCCTACAAAATACACCTGGTGAGCGTTTTCTTTTGCATATAAAAAAGCGTTTAAGCGTGGGGGCATGCTAGTTAGTATTTCTGGGTCATCGTTTGGGTCATCAATTGATCAGGACTTCCAATGTCCAGACAGGCAATTAATCAGTGGCACGAGCAAAAGATAGACTGTGGATGGAAAGTAAATATGACAGCGACACTCTGTAAATTCTTAGCCTATGATTAATACCTGGAAAGTGACTCTAAAAGTGCCTTTCTTCTCATTTTCTTTCTCATATGGAGCCTTTTACAGAGACAAAGAGTCTTCTTTCTTGCCACTGACATCCTACACGCCACCAACGGCTTAAAATAAAGACGCCTCATTTCCCCTCTTGCCTCGTTCCATCTCGCACGTCCCGCTGGAGGACCCAAAGTGCTTTATCAACATTAATGAGCTGAACCTTGGGACAGTCCCGTGAGAAACGTAGCTTTTATGATTATTAATCCTCTTGGGCAGATAGGGAAATGGAGGAAGGGAGAAATGAAGTGGTTGGTTCGCAGGCGCAGGCCGCGATCCCGCACGGTGTGGGCAGTCAAGCAGAGCTACATCCCAAGGGCCGTGGGGGGACAGGGACATGGAGTTGGGGACAGGGACACAGACAGGGAGCTGCCAGGTGCATGTAATGCCTTTCCAGGTCTTCATTTTAAGCTGAGTCTAAGACAGCCTGAGCACCTCAGAGGAGCGTGTAGTATTTTGCTAGATAAGGCCTAAAACTGCGTGTTCTGTTGGGAGCCTCCTATCAGGTATTCTTCTCAACTCTGTCATGATGGCTGTTTGAAGAAGTTTTAAGGTTTCCATGAGACTCTGGCATTTCACAGAGATTTAAATCTAGAGCCTGGTCAATCCCATTAGAGCTCCCAAACCCAAGCTGGACAGAGCAACATCTTCGCTGAGCCCCTGGCACGGATAACCTCTGCTGACCACCATCTGACCTGCAGAAGACCCCAGCAACATGAAGCCTTTCGTGGTGGGCCATGACGGTGGCTCTTGGAAGAGGAGAGAAGAGGTGGAAACAAAGGAAAAGGTAGAGAAGAGAGGATTTTGTTCCAACTGGAGGGGGGAAATCAGTCCTGGAGCGATGGGATGTGTCTAATGGAGGGTGTGTTTCTCTTGTCCAGGCTCACAGCCTAGTTAGGACTTGGGCTGGGGCTAATATCAGTACAAAGCTCAGCAAATAATCCCCCAGCACTGTGAGAGCTGCCCCGGAGCACCCTCTTGCACCACTGCCCCAGCCCATGTCTCTCCCATGGGGAAGCCCCACGGGCACGAAGCCGTTGCCCCATGTGGCATAAGACTTCTGAACTCCTTTTCAGCCCAGCAAACCCCTCATCACCCTCCAGGACTGCAGATGGGAGCCCCACAGATCTGTGTCAGGATGCTATTTTTTTTTTCTTGCCCATATTTCCACGCTATACTACTCGATTTTAGCCTGTCTTGTAGCTCATAAGCCCAAATAATGCTTCTTGATAACACGAAACATGGGGAAATAAATGCAGCATCTCCTGTGCCAGCTTGCTTTATTGTGTCCCTAACTTCATCTATCATTTACTGTATTAATTAATTAATAAATAAACGTACAGACCAGCCACGCATTCCACGTTCCCGCCTGCTGCCCGCTCTCCTGACAGCCCTGTATTTGCAAACACTCAACTAACATGCTTCGCTGTGTTTGGAAAATTAAAAAAAAAAAAAAAAAAAAACAAGGCGACGAGGAAATAACATCCCATTTTTGGGATTTTGATTGATTTTGACACGTTTGACGTGAGTAATTAGTTAAACCTGGTTGGTTTGCATTAAAAAGGAAGACAGCTGAACTGCAATCAAAGACGTTATGAAACAAGTTGGTTGTTTCTCAACGTACCTGAGTTATGGGTATTTTTTATTTTTATTGGCTACGACAGCGCGGTGCAGGGGTTGGAAAGGGACAGACACGGGGACTGTGAGACAGTCCTGAGCTTGTTATAATCTCAGTCATGGGCAAATGTTATAAAGTCTTGACAAAATTTCTACATCTCTTGATCGCATCACCTTCCATTACGCTGATGGAGAAACCTGAGATTGTGGAGTTACAGACCACTGAATAAAAACAAACCAATCCTCCAGTCCAGGGCGTTTAACCATTAGATTTATCATTTTCAGTTAAACAAACCCGTTTCAGATCCACACTGCGTTAGGTGTATTGGTTCATGACAGCCCTTAAAGGCTTGAGTGACACTCACAGCGGGTGACAACCCAAAACCATCCTGTTGACCACGTTCGCCCACCAGCAAATTCATTTCCCGTGCTGCGGCCGTAGAGCCAGCTGCCTCCAGAAAGCTGAAAATAATGGGATGTTTGACAAAATGCCCTGCAGATCCTTGAATTTTTGCTCAGCGGGACAGGTCTTGCTCAGATCTACGGAGGGAGCAAATGGAGGAACTGTGGTTGAGTCTCCCCGGCCGCCAGCCAGCACTGGGGTGGGGGAATGTTTTTAAGACTCCCAGATGGAAAAGCTCTCGTGCTATCTGAAATCCAGCTGCCAGGGCAGCTCCACGGTACATCTGGCTACCTACCCTCGATCAATAGGAACCATTATGAGACTGGATTTTAAACGCAATTATCTAAAATATCAATGATTCACATACAACAACTGTCACTTCAGATTACCTATACATTTTATCGTCGGTGAATGTTCCTGAATATTTCATTGAAATGCAGGGAGGGGGGCGGTAGGGACAAGAAGTTACAGCGGTGGCTAGAGAGAGAGCAAGAAGAGATGACAAATTAGCAGAGCCATTAATTGTGGCAGCATCAACAAGCTGCACCAAGGTTTCTTCCCGATGACACATTTTTAAAGCGGAAAGATCACCGTGGTTTAATTTGCCGATTCCCTCATGAAAATACTTGCTGAAAAGCATCTATCACAGAGACAAACACAATTAATCCTGGCCTGTGCAGCCACTCAAGTGGCTGACAAAATTGTTGTTAAATAGAAATTGCCCCGAGCGCTGGAGGTGGTGTGGGGAGAAACGTGGATATGGGGGGGCAGAAAGCACCTCAGCAGGGTATTGGGGAGAAGCAGCAGAGCTGAAGCATCCCCAACTAATCCTCCTGTCCTTAAGAACCAGCAGAAAAAAAATATTTCCATATTTATTTTTAAATTTAGAACACTTTTTCCTAATATCCAGCTTAAACTTTTGCTGGCTATTAAGCCGGCCTCTACCAGCAACATCCCCAGTAGACATGGAAAGTAACTGATAACATCCTCTCCGCAACAAGATTTTCTTTATTGGAAGATCTTCTCATGCTTCAATCTTCTCTTTCTAGCTCAACCAGCCCAGAGTTTAAACCTTTCCCTCAAAGGTCAGCATTTCCCAAACCTCTAAAGGCTCCCTGGACTGCTGCAGATTGTCTGCAGAGTTTTAGAGTGCAGAGCCCAAAACTGAGCTTTGTTTTCCAGCTGCGGCCCCGTCAGTGCCAAGTGGAGAGCAATAACTCTTTCCACGTGCTGCTACACGTGATGCTTCAATTCTCACAGCAATATTTAGCTTTTTCACAACAGCATCACACTTCTGGTGATGGGATCCATCATCTTTTCCAGATCTTCTTTGGACAACAGCGTTGTCAAGCCCAAACCCTCCTCAACCTGTACCCATGCTCTTGGGAGCCTCTTGCGTTCATCTTCTTCCCTTTATTTCACTTTGTCAATTTGGGGTCATTTCTCCAAGCTATCATTCCAGGACCAAGTCTGGCTCTTTTCTTCCCAGGTTGGTGACACCTCCAGATTTTATTTCCCACCCTGAGAGCTCCTGACCTGGCAGAAACTCAGTGGAGAACCCAAAGTCCTCTCTTGGGAGCCTCCTGCCTGCATCTTCTTCCCTTTATTTCACTTTGTCAATTTGGGGTCATTTCTCCAAGCTATCATTCCAGGACCAAGTCTGGCTCTTTTCTTCCCAGGTTGGTGACACCTCCAGATTTTATTTCCCACCCTGAGAGCTCCTGACCTGGCAGAAACTCAGTGGAGAACCCAAAGTCCTCTCTTGGGAGCCTCCTGCCTGCATCTTCTTCCCTTTATCTCACTTTGTCAATTTGGGGTCATTTCTCCAAGCTATCATTCCAGGACCAAGTCTGGCTCTTTTCTTCCCAGGTTGGTGACACCTCCAGATTTTATTTCCCACCCTGAGAGCTCCTGACCTGGCAGAAACTCAGTGGAGAACCCAAAGTCCTCTCTTGGGAGCCTCCTGCCTGCATCTTCTTCCCTTTATTTCACTTTATTTTGTCAATTTGGGGTCATTTCTCCAAGCTATCATTCCAGGACCAAGTCTGGCTCTTTTCTTCCCAGGTTGGTGACACCTCCAGATTTTATTTCCCACCCTGAGAGCTCCTGACCTGGCAGAAACTCAGTGGAGAACCCAAAGTCCTCTCTTGGGAGCCTCCTGCCTGCATCTTCTTCCCTTTATTTCACTTTATTTTGTCAATTTGGGGTCATTTCTCCAAGCTATCATTCCAGGACCAAGTCTGGCTCTTTTCTTCCCAGGTTGGTGACACCTCCAGATTTTATTTCCCACCCTGAGAGCTCCTGACCTGGCAGAAACTCAGTGGAGAACCCAAAGTCCTCTCTTGGGAGCCTCCTGCCTGCATCTTCTTCCCTTTATCTCACTTTGTCAATTTGGGGTCATTTCTCCAAGCTATCATTCCAGGACCAAGTCTGGCTCTTTTCTTCCCAGGTTGGTGACACCTCCAGATTTTATTTCCCACCCTGAGAGCTCCTGACCTGGCAGAAACTCAGTGGAGAACCCAAAGTCCTCTCTTGGGAGCCTCCTGCCTGCATCTTCTTCCCTTTATTCCACTTTGTCAATTTGGGGTCATTTCTCCAAGCTATCATTCCAGGACCAAGTCTGGCTCTTTTCTTCCCAGGTTGGTGACACCTCCAGATTTTATTTCCCACCCTGAGAGCTCCTGACCTGGCAGAAACTCAGTGGAGAACCCAAAGTCCTCTCCTTGAGCATCTCCCACCTGCCCCCTCATTTCTGTGGGCTTTATTCTCCATTGATTGGGCTGCAGCAACACATTTATTCTGATATCAATGACAAGCACGAGTATATTTAACACCTTGGCATAAATCTTTAAAGCATTAGCCAGCATAGTCAGACTAGCTATGTGTACTTATTCCACAGAGTATTTCTGTCAAGGCTTTATTTAGGGCAATTCTTTTATTAATATTATTCTTCCACCAGAAATTTCTTATTTGTCACAAGAATGAAGGTTCCTAAGATCAGCTGAAAACCTAATGAGCACACACTGTGACATTAATTGGGACGCTATTACCTGTTTTGCTATAAACACTGCTAATATAATAATACACCTCCAAATCTTTCACTTCCAGAGAACGTTATTCACATTAATCATTTCATAATTATTGCGCAGACGTTAGGATCTTCTCACAGGATCAAATCGTGAAGCTTCTATGCAGCCTGTACTTATTCAAGTGGAGATTTTTCAGTGCAATAGGTGAAAATGCCTTTAGTGAACTCAAACCACACCCACGGGAAGGGATTGGTTTGGTGTTATACGCCAAGAAACTGAGAAACGTTAAGCTGAAGCATTGGAAGCTGCACCCTGTGCTTTCAAAATCAATGTTATTTCTCCAATCTCAATTCCATAAAATAAAAGCAGACACGTTATTAACAGGGCAAGATGATGACTATTGGCTTAGCGCTCATCCCTTGGGAGCTCTGGACTGCAAGACCAGAGGAAAAATCAGACAAGGTGCTACAAGCACATGTAATTTTTGCAGTAACTCCAAGCTGTAGATGTGAACATCATCACTGAGGGTGGGGAGGGGGGAGCACCTATGCCTCAGCCCACCCTACCTGCCAGCAAAATTTGCAGGTTTTTTTGTAAATAGCCTCTTTAACAGACTGTATATGCATTAGCAAGTCATCTAAAGAAGTATCGCAGCTGTTTCACAGCTTCTTTCTTTCTGTTGATTTTTTTTTTTGCCGCCTCTTCAAAATGAGGAACAGTTGGACATCACTGCTGATGCTCAGGCCAATTTGCAGAAGCAACACAGCTCTTTAGATCCTTAAAACAATAGCTCGCAGGTCCATCCCCCTCTCTCCCCTCCCTTACATCTCACTGTATTATAAAGATCCTTTTTTACAGCATAGGAAGCTCCAACATCCTGCGTGCAGGGAACCCACCAGGGGCAAAGAGGGACTTAGGGACAGAACACAAGGCCCCAGTTCACAGGACAGTGGTGAGGAGCAAAAAGCAGCATCTCCCCGAGGCTCAGGCTGTCCCAAATACCCTGAGAAACTTAACTGCTATAGGGATACACAACCCACAACCGGCACTGCTGAACGTCTTTGCTGGGGCCATGGACAGTGGGATCGAGGCACATTCAGCAAGTTCCCGCTGACACTGAGCTGTGTGGGGCGGTGACACGCTGAGGGAAGGGATCCATCCCGAGGGACCTGGACAGGCTGGAGAGGGGGCACGTGCAAACCTCATGGAGTTCAACAAGGCAAAGGGCAAGGTCCTGCCCACGGGTCGGGGCGATCCCCAGCACAAATCCAGGCTGGGTGAGGAGTGGCTGGAGAGCAGCCCCAAGGAGAAGGACTTGGGGGGGTTGGGGGGTGGAAAACTGCCTGTGAGCCAAGAACGTGCGCTGACAGCCCAGAAAGCCACCCGTGTGCTGGGCTGCACCCAGAGCAGTGTGGGCAGCAGGGCGAGGGGGGGGATTCTCCCCCTCTACTCCGCTCTGGTGAGACCCCCCTGCAGTGCTGGGTCCACCTCTGGGGGCACCAACAGCAGAAGGACACGGAGCTGCTCGAGCAGGGCCAGAGGAGGCCACGAAGATGCTCGGGGGGCTGGAGCACCCCCCTGTGAGGACAGGCTGAGAGAGTTGGGGGGGTTCAGCTGGAGAAGAGAAGGCTCCGGGGAGACCTTAGAGCGGCCTCCCAGGACTGAAAGGGGCTACAGGAAAGGGGGGAGGGACTCTTGATCAGGGGGGTAGGGATAGGACGAGGGGGAACAATTTTAAACTGAAAGAGGGGAGATTTAGATGAGACCTAAGGAAGAAATTCTTCCCTGTGAGGGTGGTGAGGCCCTGGCACAGGTTGCCCAGAGAAGCTGTGGCTGCCCCCTCCCTGGAAGGGTTCAAGGCCAGGTTGGACGGGGCTTTGGGCAACCTGGGCTAGTGGAAGGTGTCCCTGCCCGGGGCAGGGGGGTGGGACTGGGTGATCTTTAAGGTCCCTTCAAACCCAAACCAGTCTGTAATTTTATGAAAAGCACATCTTAAGGCTTCTTGCAAATATCCCCTTTTGGTTAATGTTGAAACTTGTCCCCGTTCCTGGCGGTGGCAATACTCCCATCGCCTTCACTGTGGCACAGTCTCACCCGGGACGAGGCAGTGCTAAGGCACTGAGGGCCAGGGACAGTTTGGGTCAACAACCCCCACAGGCTAAAACCAGCAATTATCGTGCTGACAAAGAAGGAACAAGTCAAAACTCCTACAGCAGCAGAATTGCCCATAATTGCCTACAATTACCTACATGTGCACATATGGTACGTTGAAGCCTGATGCAGCCCACTCAAAAGCAGCCCTGGTGCTCATCCAAGTTAGTGAATCTTTTTCCTCCAGGTCAGTGAGCAAAACAGAAATGACTAATATAGGACTGCGAAAACCTAATGTCGTGTCTTGAGTGTATAATGTAGCTTCACTAATGGAACGGGGCTGGAGAGGAACAGCTCTGTGCTTTCTGTAATGTGTCAAACATATTTGCTAAGGAACATCTGATTAGTATTTTTTGGCACCTCTGTGTTCGAGCTGTGGGGCTCCCAAGCAGGATGGGATGGGGCAGCTCAGCAGAGGGCGAGCTCGGGAGCCAGACTGCAGGTCTACAAGCGATTCACGTGCACCCAAACCTCCCCGCCCCGCCCCGATCCCTTCTGCAGCGAAGGATCATAGAATGACAGAATCATCTGGGTTGGAAAAGACCTTGAAGCTCCTCCAGTTCAACCATTGACCTCACACTGACCGTTCCCAACTCCACCAGATCCCTCAGCGCTGGGTCAACCCGACTCTTCAACCCCTCCAGGGATGGGGACTCCACCCCTGCCCTGGGCAGCCCATTCTAACGCCCAACAACCTCTTCTGGAAAGAAATATCCAGTCTAAGATCACCCTTAGCTTTACGCAACTGAAGCCCCTGCCCAGTCTCTACATCAACCAAATTCCCTCCACGCTATTTCTGACAAAATAACAATCTTCCTGGGATACCTTTTCCCGGCCACAGCCGCTGCGTACATCCTATGCCACCCAGCTATTTTTTTTCCCCTCGCCGTAGCTGAAAGAAGAAGAAACGGTTGACGGATCTCCCGTTGGCACGTTGAGAAATTTGCTAGTCTACGTGTAACGGCAGGTGGGAGAGGGAACCGGGGAGAGGCTGGCGAAGTGTCAGAGAGGGACATCGCGAGCGCGCGCGAGCGGAGGCGGCGTTCAAATCCAGATAGATGGATGCAGTCACTGTTGCATAGAGAACGGACTGGGATCTTGCAACTCTAATTTAACTTGGTATCCTTCAAGGCCTAGAAGTTGCCAGCTTGTCAGCCAAGCAAGTATTTGACAGCAGTACGTAGCTATAAAGCAGTACGGAGTCTCCTGGACCTACAGGAATCAGCCCTGGAGAAATTCAGCTGCAAAAAGCAGATAAAGGTGGAAGAATTCCCACTTGTCTCGGGTGCTTTCATACCTGGATCATCTCTAGTCGCTGGATACCCGCTCCAGGCGCCGGGAATCCTCCCTCCGCACTTAGAAATGTTAATGTGGGAAAGGATTTGCATAAATGACAGATTCTCAATAATAAAGAGCTGCCGTCCCACAGAAAGGCACCGCACCACAGGCACGTTACCTGTCGGCATCAGAAGGAAATTTGAATTTAAGCACGAAGCTCACCAGAGCCCGATAACCGACAAAGAGCAGACCACAAAAACCTATTTTCTTCTCGCCATTTCAAGGGAAACGACAATAACGTAATTATTCACTTAATTATCTGACACCTAATGACAAAACGAATCCTCGGTGTGAAACGGTGAAGGCCAAAGGTCTTCCTGGAGGGATGAACTTGGCTGCTGGAGACAGAAGTCTGCCATTAAAGCGGGGAGGATGAAACAACAAGGTTGTATGTCTCCGTGAGGAAGATGGAGAAAGAAAGATACATTCAGGAGCTCAGAAATCTCCCCAAGGCCTGCTTAATAGCAACACAGAAATCAGAATAGGTAGGAATTTATGCCTCCGGGGCCCCAACGTACCTCCCCAGAAGCGTATGATGTACCGAGCCGTGCTGTGCATATAAAACTTCAGGCAATATCACGCCAGTGCAGCCAGGCAGCAGGAAGGAGCCTGCAAGCGTGCTGCAAAAATATTACGCCATTACACGTAGCCAGCAGTATTTTCTGTCCTCTGCTCTGCATAATGAGCTCGGATTAAATAATCTTCTTTACTGGTGAATAAACTATCATTGGGCTGAGCTTTCCGAATAGTTTATGTTTGGTCACTGAAGTTTGAAGTAGATTAACTCGACATGACATTGGCCCCATCATCCTTTCCAGCAGCCCAAAGGCTCTGGCAGCTGCCCAGGACATCGGGTACTGCCCGTTTAGCTCGCTGGGGCCATGGAGTGTTCATACCCACATCACCCAAAAATGTACCTCACTAGTCTTGAGGATGGAGATATCTTTAGTCTTTCCTACGGACACTATTAGCTTTACATAAAACACACTATTTGATGAAAGAAAAGGATCATGAAGTCTAATAAAGAGGCAGGAGGGTTGTCACCAACCCCTACTCCACTGAGAGCTCAAGGGGTTTAGGCAAGAAGGAACCACCATCTACGCAAAGATGAATGAAGTCCCACCTTGAAAATACACCTTAATATGATGACCCAGATATGTTGTGATTAGATTTTGTTTCTGTTTAGTAGCCACCACTGGTCAGAGACCCTATGCTAGGGGTGTTGATTGCCAGCTGGCTGAACAGGAGCAAGCAGTGTGCCCAGGTGGCCAAGAAGGCTAATGGCATCCTGGCTTGTATCAGCAATAGCATGGCCAGCAGGGACAGGGAAGGGATCTTACCCCTGGGCTCGGCTCTGGTGAGGCCGCCCCTCGATGAGTGGGTTCAGTTTTGGGCCCCTCACTCCAAAAAGGCCATTGAATGACTCGAGCGTGTCCAGAGAAGGGCAACGCAGCTGGTGCAGGGTCTGGAGCACAGGTGTGATGGGGAGCGGCTGAGGGAACTGGGGGGGTTTAGTGTGGAGAAGAGGAGGCTGAGGGGAGACCTCATCTCCCTCTACAACTGCCTGAAAGGAGGGTGCAGAGAGGGGGGATGAGTCTCTTGAGCCAAGGAACAAGTGCCAAGCCAAGAGGGAATGGCGTCAAGCTGTGCCAGGGCAGGGTCAGACTGGCTCTTAGGAAGGATTTCTTTGCAGAAGGGGTTGTTGGGCGTTGGAATGGGCTGCCCAGGGCAGGGGGGGAGTCCCCATCCCTGGAGGGGTTGAAGAGTCAGGTTGACCCAGCGCTGAGGGATCTGGTGGAGTTGAGAACGGTCAGTGTGAGGTTCGTGGTTGGACTGGAGGATCTTCAAGGTCTTTTCCAACCCAGATGAATCTGTGATTCTGTGAAACGGTGTGCAAATACAGTCTCTAAAATGGAGCCCTGAATGCTTTTTATGTGGTTTTGAAGGGTAATATCGTGCTCCCACAAGAGCACTGAGCATTTAATGATTTTAAGTGCTGACAACACTTCTGAGAAGAGGATCTGGCAAGCAGAGGTTAAATTGATTGCGAGACAGCTTCAGAGACGGCCAAGTGGGACGAGGCCCGATGCCGGCACTACCCTCCTGCTCTAGTGCTGGGGCTCTCACAGCGCACCGGCGAAACCCCGAAACGAGTGCCATTGCAAGTGCTGGCTAATTCTCTGGAGGACTTGAGCTTCACTTGAACCGTTGCCGGCAATTTAATGGTATCAAACACAAATTAGACATTTTCTCATGCGAGCGGCTCGTTTTTTCTTCCTCCATTCCCATTTGAAAGGCAATAGGCCATCACTACAAGGCAAAAACAAGTCTTCAGAATCCAGAGTAAATGAAATAAGTTCTTTTAGGATGACCATGTAAAAGCTGGGAAGGATTTAATGTAGTCCAGAAATGTTCATCTCCAGGTCTGAGGGCAACCAGAGACACAGACCACAGGCTGCAGCACCCAGTCGGTGGAGGAGGAGGCAGGAAGGCAACTCTCCAAACTGGAGAGATGAACTGAAGACTTCACTGCAACTAAAGGACATCCTAAACCCTGCCGTGGGAGACGTGATGACTGCAAAGGGAAAGGGCCGGATCCAGACGCAGACAGAAAGCAGTTCCAGCTAGGATGAGGGAAGAAATCCTCTCCAGGACTGGGAGAGACCCCACACCTTGTACTTTCTGCTGCTTGTCACCCAAAACTAGTGGCACCTCGCACCCCTTACAGCACCCAGAGCCCACCAGGAGACGTGGCTCCAACTCTCCCATTGTCTCGCACAGAAAATACACTCACAAATGTTCAAAACCCCTTCTTGCGAGTGCTACTCAGTGGGATCCCTGCAAATTGGTTTCCAGTGGAGTTAGGGTTGTTTCTTCTGACAGCCTTTTATATTTTAGATTTCTCTAGCATGACATTCAAAAAAAGAGACCTCAGAAGATGCTGGTCTGCACATCCCCGTCGCTCAGTTGTCGCTTGCTCAGGCATAAAACTGTAGCAATTCCATCTGGGAGTGCAATTACTTTCTGTCCCTGAGCTTATACACAACTTCAAGAGTCTGAAGATGCTTTAGTTTCATAGTATGAAGAATATTTAAATGATTTTTTTTTTCCCTGGCAAAAATCCATTATTGTATCATGCATGACATCTGTAAAACCATTTTCTTTATTTTACTTTACATTAGGCCTTAAGGGCCAGCGCCTCGTTCACAAAATGATAAATCCTATAAATTAAATAAGAAGAAGCAAATTTCTATGTAACAAATCACATCCTAATTTGCTAATCCATTACTACCTAGTCAGAGATTCTCTGTTCCGAGTCTTCATTTGTAATTCATGAATATTTCACATGCACCCATGCATTACCGCAGGAACGCTGCGCGGCGGCATTGTTTGCCGACGTTTTACAGGCATTGACTGTGCATGTAGGATGGAGAAAATAAAAGGTGTGTTGTCATTCTGCTGAGTCGGTGAAAGGAAACCAGAACACTTGCTCTCTGTCACCTGCAATGATACTCCTCAGCACGGAGAGACAGGAAAACTAATGACAATTATGTTAATATTATACTGTCACTATACACGGGGCACATATTACAGGTGGAAAATCTCCTGCTGAAGCATACTAATCACCGGTAACATGAGCAGGTGTTTGTAGGGATCTTCCATCAACAAAACCATTCCCTTGTCAAAGAACTAGTGTTCCCAGTAATATGTTCCCCAGTTCTTGGCTTTACCCACTTTCCAGTATCACAAGCAACAAGGCCGCCTACCGCTTCCCCAGGCGAGCTGACACAAAAACATCAGGGTCTGGCTACCAGCCTGCAGCGTTATCACAATGTTGGATAGGCTGGAGAGATGGGCTGAGGCCAACTGGAGGAGTTTTACTAAGGGCAAATGCCGGGTGCTGCACTTGGGGCACAACAACCCCCAGGAGCGCTACAGGCTTGGGGAGGAGTGGCTGGAGAGCTGCCAGTCAGAGAGGGACCTGGGGGGTGATTGATAACGAGCCAGCAGTGTGCCCAGGTGGCCAAGAAGGCCAATGGCATCCTGGCTTGTATCAGCAATAGCGTGGCCAGCAGGGACACGGAAGGGATCTGACCGCTGGACTCGGCTCTGGTGAGGCCGCCCCTCGATGAGTGGGTTCAGTTTTGGGCCCCTCACTCCAAAAAGGCCATTGAATGACTCGAGCGTGTCCAGAGAAGGGCAACGGAGCTGGTGCAGGGTCTGGAGCACAGGTGTGATGGGGAGCGGCTGAGGGAACTGGGGGGGTTTAGTGTGGAGAAGAGGAGGCTGAGGGGAGACCTCATGGCCCTCTGCAACTCCCTGAAAGGAGGGTGCAGAGAGGGGGGATGAGTCTCTTGAGCCAAGGAACCAGCGCCAGGCCAAGAGGGAATGGCCTCAAGCTGCGCCAGGGCAGGGTCAGACTGGCTCTTAAGAAGGATTTCTTTGCAGAAGGGGTTGTTGGGCGTTGGAATGGGCTGCCCAGGGCAGGGGGGGAGTCCCCATCCCTGGAGGGGTTGAAGAGTCGGGTTGACCCAGCGCTGAGGGATCTGGTGGAGTTGGGAACGGTCAGTGTGAGGTTCATGGTTGGACTGGAGGAGCTTCAAGGTCTTTTTCAACCGAGATGATTCTGTGATTCTGTTTTTCACTTTTAGTGAAAATACAATATAGGAATTTAATATCACCTGTGCGGGTCTGGTAAAACCCACCCTGTGCCGCAGTCTGCCTCCTACGGCTGATGGTGTTTGACAGTTCGGAAGAAACAAGGGAAAAGAAACCCCACAGCGAGGAAATTACAGCGTAACCCGCTGGTGAGAGTCCCAGGGAGACGGGTAGAGCCTTCACATACATCACTACCCCCCCGCAGAGCAAAATGCCTCTTCACCGTAAGGATCCCCGAGTTACAGTCCCAGCAACAGGCGCTGGGCTCAGCTGCGGCAATTCTGGGCTCCTCTTGGAAATCTCCGTGCACCTTTCGGTTTGCTGCACCCTTCAAGATTGTCTCGCTGCTCTTTTTGGTGTGGGAAACCAATGTGAGCAGCCCTGTGCTTGGGAATGACCCTGCAACACCGAGCCAGATTGCATCGGGGCAACTGAGAAAACACCACGCAGACGCTGAACAGATTTTGTGTTCCCAGGCAGTTGCCACCAAACATGAGTTAGGACAGGGATGCAAGTGCTATCTCTGAAAATACTTCAGCAACAAGGCAGACCAAACAACACAACTCAGCTCGGAGTCCAACGTGCTCTTTTTTTTGGGTTTTTTTGCAAGATGGGGCTTATTCTGGGTGCAGCTACATCCCGAATCCTGAACGCACGCGTTGCCTCCTCAGCATCTCTGTACCCTGAGCACCTCCACCCCCCCAGCTCTTGTCTCTCCTGACACAAAGCATGAACCTTTGCACCTTGAATAACCTCCTCCTGAAGTGTACTGCTTTTAGTTATTTATTTCCAAAAAGCTGTTTAACACAGTGGGCTTTGATCAGGATTTCAAAAATACACCGAGCACCTGACACCTATTACCACTGCTGAGGCTAGTCTTTATTCTTCTTGAAGTTTGTGGGCCCTTTATTATTGTCTTCAGAGGCAGCAAAGAGCATAATTATGTCCACGCCAGCTCTCAGCATCAGCTTCTGTCCTCCAGCTCCTCTCTGCTACTCCCTCGTTGATATATCTAAATGTCCAAACAATTGCAGACCGCGTTTGGAAAGCACACATTTTCATCATGAAGCTGACATGTACGACCTTAAGGAAAGGCTTTATAGGGAACCAATTGTAAGTAAATATTGGAATTTAAACTGATGAGAAACAGATTGGGTGTTGCCTGTCAAGAGCCCCAAAGGCCACATAATAAATGGCTAGGTAACAACAGCTCTGCCTCATTGAAATGCAGACGTTAGTCGCTGAAATTTCATATGCACGGCTTCCTCTCCGCTGCCTCCTTAACAGATGTCAATGAATCAGCTATAGATGTTCAGTGAAATGAAGTGCAAATACCACTGCAAAAATCAGGGGAGGGGCGGGAAGGGCCCTGCACATCCCTCCACGTCTCTCAGCTCCAGAGGTCCCGCCCTGGCCCTGCAACCCCATCCCGTGTTGCCCAAAAGCTTCTCTGGTTTTAAGTTTCATATAAACTCATCAAGAGAGATTCTGCAATCAGGCTGCCACGTGGATGAAAACGGAGAACATTTTATACCTACGCCTTTCCGAGACTCAAAGCCCCAGGATTATTTCTGCCATGAAATCTTTAAAATATCAGGATAAGCTTTTTCACCGAGGGACAGTGGAAGTTGAATTATTCAGTGTTGTGACTAAAAAATCAGTGCAGGGCTCCAGGCAAGACTATGTGCCACCAGCAAGAGGATGCTGAGCACAGGAGAATATTCCCTGTACCGAGCACTGTCTGAAAAAGGTATAAACCAGCTGATTTCCTTCTTGCTCCATCGTTCCCTCTGGTTTTTCATGCCTTACTGGTCTGTATCCCAGGCTTACAGCCCTGCACTCAGTACATGCCAGGCTTCTTCTGGTCCTGTTATTACAGCCAATGCATATCCACTAATTCCCACCACCACAGAACGTGGCAATATATTTAATTTCCACTACGTGACTCGACCCCTTCTTGTGTTCAAACATCAAGAAGTTCCTTCCTGAAGCTGCTATGAAATCTCTTAACTTCACGCAGCTCTTAGAAGGAATATCCTCAACTTATACATCACCTATATGTTGGTCTAAATTTCTTTAGCTTAATAAAACAAATAACACCTGGTTTTGCTGTAATTGAAGGCAAATAGAGGGGAAAACACCTCCCTCTGTGTTTGCTTTTCTGCATTTGAACAGATTTTCCACGTGCTCAGCTTCATGGTTTTTCAAGCATCACTCAGTAACTTTCTCTCCCGTACTCCTCACTGCATCAAAGGGCTTCAAATCCCTTAAACCGGTAAGAAAACAGAACTGTAGTAATTACTAATAAAAGCCAAAGGTTGCTAAAGACTTCACAGGTTGTAAACGCTTATGGAGTTTAACGTCAGAAGTGAATTTGACTCTAAATCAGGACGAGTCCCTCCAGCGTAGAAGCTGGCAGCAAAGCAGCACCAAAAGAGGTGCCCCTGGGGCAGGTTCCTCCCTGAAACACTCACTTAGTGATGGAGGATGAGTCTCACCCTGCCCCAACCAGCTCTGCAGGTGACCCCAAGTTAGAGGAGGTGGCTTCTGGCTCTACCAAAGCTGCTGCTGAAGAGCGACAGGGCACAACCAGGACACGGCTGCCAAACCACCTTCATCAGCCAACCCCATCCCGGTACTGCCCCGTGCTCCTGCTGACCGAAACAACAATCCCAACCACGGAAATCATCTCCAGGTCTCCCAAACTTTCTTTTTTTTTTGGCTGGGCTACTTTCATTTACCCCAAAACCCAAGCAGAAAATCCCGCTGTTCCTTAATAAAATAAAACCTTGTTGAGTTTGCAATCCTTGCCTTGAAACTACAGAGCGTTTCTTAATGAGCTTTTACAGGACTGATGACCTGAGTCAGAGATTCACCATTCACTTCAGTCACTTCACTCCCACTGCTTTTAAGTTATAAAATTGCTCTTATTGGTACACAGACTAAGAGCACCACCCAGGGAGGCATCTATGAAAGTTTACAACTCTCCGTAGTCGCTCTTACAGCCCCGGATTTACTACTACCTCGCGCAACGTTGGTGTTTTACCACCTTTGTTGTCGTAAAATATTTTCACGGTGATTAAGGAATCTGACAATGCACCATAAAACCCATCATTTAAGCTAGAGAAACTTGTAAAAAATCGAAGTCATCAAGGAGTATTGCTTGGAGCAGGGAGGTCACCCGAGTTAGGTGGGTGAAGCCGGGGTGCCAGGAGCATCCCCAGGTCTCAGGCCGCTGCTCGGAGCGAGATGTAGAAGAAGAGTGAGTGCCCCTCACCAACTGTGTTTTGAAGTCGTTCAGTTTTGCACAGAAAAATGTCAAGACGTGACAGTCCAGAGGGAATGAGAGCTGGAGTATAACTAGTCCTCTTTCATGGAAGTGAAGAAAAGGGAATCCCAAGGCTGCTCCAGGAACTGTTAATAGATTTTTATAACACGCCGGTACGCTGTAAAAGCAATTTGTAGCTGTGATGCCAGTGACAATCTGTCCAGCCCTTAGAAATCTGCAGAGATTTGGGGAACAGAGGCTCATAGTACCCTGGGTCTTTGGGGATTTAATACTTATTTTGGATACTGGCTCCTAAGCCTCATTTGAGACACGTACACCCCGGTGTGAGGCACCCCGCAAACCTCCACCCGGCTCCGGGGGTGCTCCGGGGCTCCCTGCATGGCACACGGCCACCCCTGTGCTGCCCAGAGCTCCAGAGCAGTGCTGGGAATCATTCAGATTCCCAAACTTTTGGAGGTTTTTTGGTTCTCGGGGAGGGTTTGGAGCTCTCCTGCCTAAAGCACGGTCTTAAACACCCCCCCCCTACTGATGGACACAGAGCGCGAAGAGCAATCGGCCGAGGGTCTGCTGGCCTCAGATAAAAGGGGTGTGATTTGGATATGTGCTCTTCTCCTGGGTTTCCCCACTCATTTTGAGATAAAATTGGGCTGAATTTGGGAGCAGACCCCTATAAGTCTGGAGGGGAGCAGACACCAGCCCCCTGCTCTCCTCCTTCACCGCTCCTGAGGGAAGAGACTCACATCTTGGTGCTGGTCGAAACTTTCCTGATAGGGACATAAATGATCTTAAATCCCCAGGCAGATGACAAAGGCTTACATTTTCTAATCCTATAAGGAGATATCCAGAATAATTCTGATGTCATTCAGAAGGTCCTAGTTCAATGTCTTCAATGCATCTATTAGAGAATATCTGAGACTTACACATGGGTATATTGAGAAAAATCCACACGTGCAGCTTTATCGGTTCCCTTCTGATGTTCCCCACAAGTACCAAAACTCCAGATACCCACCCCGTTGTGGCAAAGCAGAACTACTCTTCGTTGTCTTTTCTGCCTCCAGTACAATATGAGCAATAGCATTTTTCAACCTTGTTAAAAGCTGCTGTTATATAAATTGCTGGATCTATTAGTATATCTTAATTACAGCATCTTGAGCTGCTCTTAGTCTCTTGTGGGACAAAATTGTCATGATTTATTCTATACTAACAATGATATTTTTACATTAGTAAGCAATTAAAGGACTAAACAGCACCCACGGGAAGTCTAGAAAATCTTGGAAGGACCACCATCATCCTGAGTTATATCTAGTCTAATTGTATTTACAGAAACCTTATGAAAGAATAAAACCTTGTCAAAATATTTGCAGTGTTCAGACTAAATGTATGTATAAAAAGCAGCATTAATGGCTTGAATTTATGATAAAAGGGAATCATAAAAGGGAAAAAAACGGCCCCTGATAAGGTCACAGAGAGGAGATGATCACAGGGCTTTAGATTTGTCAGCCCGGATTGTTAGAAAATGTGGGTCATCATTAGGTGTCATCATTAGTTTATATTTTTAATGTTGTTACAGCAATGACAGCTGTATTAGCTGCAGCGATGCTCCGTACAGTCGTCGCGACAGGCTGGAATCAAAGCTGGGAATATTTTCCCACAAAGGCTCAGGGCAGATGCTCCTTCCTCCTGGCTGGGCTTCTGCACCTCCCAGCAAGGAGATGTAGAAAGTTCATGAATGGTTTTCGAGGGTTTCATAGAGGATCAATTAAAAAAAAAAAAAAAAAGGAGTCGTAGCCAGATTTGGGCATAGAAATGAATCACAGAATCCCAGAATCATTCAGGTTGGAAAAGACCCTCGGGATCATCGAGTCCAACCCTCAGCCCGACTCTACAAAGTTCTCCCCTACACCACATCCCCCAACAGCTCATCCAAACGACCCTTAAACACATCCAGGGATGGGGACTCCACCCCCTCCCTGGGCAGCCTATTCCACTCTCTGACCACTCTTTCTGGGAAACATTTTTTCCTCATGTCCAGTCTGAACCTCCCCTGTTGCAGTTTAAAGCCGTTCCCTCTTGTTCTGTCACTAATCCCCTGTGAGAAGAGACCAGCACCAACCTCTCTACAATGTCCTTTCAGGGAGCTGTAGAGAGTGATGAGGTCTCCCCTCAGCCTTCTCCTCCTCACACTAAACAGTCCCAGCACCTTCAATCTCTCCTCACAGGATTTATTCTCCAGGCCCTTCCCCAGCCTCGTTGCCCTCCTCTGCACTCGCTCCAGCCCCTCGAGATCTCTCTGGTATTGAGGTGCCCAAAACTGGACACAACACTCCAGGTGTGGCCTCACCAGTGCAGGGACATGGCTGGTTACACAACAAAAGGATTTTTTCTGCCATTGAAACCCCTGGGGGTGAAGGGACAACCAGCAGAATTGCCAGGCAGAGGGGTTTTGTGGTTAATAAACAGCCCAAAGACACACCAAATGAACACAGATTTGGGTCTGCGCTTATATAATCCACCTCCCAACAAATGCAATAGCAATAAGCTGCAACTTGTTACCCAAAGAAAGTGTAAAACCCAAAGCGCTTGGAAATATTTGAAGGTCATCGCCAAAAAGGGAATTTTAGTACTCTACGAAACAACCATCTTGCTGCCTTGGGATCCTCTGTGGGGCTGGTGTGCTCCTGCCACGGGGACACCAATTTGGCCGTGAGAGATCAAATTCACTGAGTTCTTAGAAAAAAAAAAACTCGCTGAGGGTACACGAGGTGACCTGCTGCCTTGGCTCCACTCATCTTCCCATCACATCCTCCAACCAGCAAATGCCTGGAAAAGAGATTGTCTTTTTCTTTCCCTGGGATTTCTGCAGCTTTCCCAAGGATCAAGGATAACATTTTATTATTATTCTAAAATAGAAATGTGCTCCTACATGAGAGGTTAACAAGGTTTTAAAACCACTCTGCTCGTCTTCTTCTGGTACAAATGTAAAACAAGCCATTTCGAGTGATGGTGAAAATGTCACCTCTTGCATGAATTATGAGGCTCACACCTTCCCAGCAAGAACAAAACTGTTACTCCATTGCCTGCCTTTCCAGATAAATGAAATTTCTCCAGTCTCCTTTAACGTTATATATCCTTAAACAGAAAGACTGAAGTAAGAGTAGAGACGTGGATTGGTGTTTAAGCTTTCCAATTAAATATCACAACCTTAATTTTATCACTCTAATGGCAATTCAAGGAAAACTTGCAAGGCCAGTTCACAGAATCACAGAATCCTCTAGGTTGGAAAAGACCTTGAAGATCATCCAGTCCAACCATTGGCCTAACATTGACAGTTCTCAACTACACCATATCCCCAAGCGTTGTGTCAACTTGACTCTTCAACACCTCCAGGGATGGGGACTCCACCACCTCCCTGGGCAGCCCATTCCAACGCCCAACTACCCGTCCTGTAAAGAAATACTTCCTAATATCCAGTCTAAACCTTCCCTGGTGCAACTTGAGGCCATTATCTCTTGTCCTATCACTTATTACTTGGTTAAGAGGCTCATCCCCAGTTCTCTGCAAGAAGAATAAGTTCAACTTATTAAGTACATAAAATCCAAATAAGCTCCCGGTTCTCTGCTCCTCGTAACCAATCCAGTGAAATATTCACCATCTTGTGTTCCTCAAAATGCTCCGTTTGTTTGGGTTAGCTCATATATAAATGTCAGTGTAGTCGGAATAGCTGTCCTTTCCTTTTTAGCCTTCACTTTATCCTTTCATCCCTATCTCTGGCAGCACAGAACCGGGTGCGAGGGTTGCGCTCGCTCGCATCGCCGGAACTCCGCTAATCAGTGGTCTAATGGTGTGCAAGAGTTCAGTGAATCAGAATTCTTCTTAATGAGTTTTTTTGCTCCCTCCGCGACGGAGGTGCAGCTCCAATGAAAAATAGGTTTTAATTACTGAAAGTTTCCTATTGAATTTAATTAGAGTCATGCGGTCGGAACCCCGTACCTCACTCTAAAAAATTAGAGCTATTGGTTTCCTAAATGAATTGCAGTAAATATCGCTGCTAAAAGGAAATGCTTTCATGGAAGAAGCGATGACCCTCATAATTCAGTATGCAAATCACAGAAAAAAAAAGCAATACCCACTTTCCTCATCAATCTTACATATTCTAAAAGGCAGAACAATATTCTATCTAACTACCAATGCGTACGGAAAAAATAATGGACTGAAACAGGTGATGTTATAGCAACGGTATCAAGAGTCTCATTAACAAAAAGAAAAAAAGAAGAGAATGACAGAAGTCAAACTTAATACCTCTGCTGTAGAAATGGGAAATAGGGCATCAACAAATGATCTGATCACTGATTATTTGGGCTGGAAGGGATTTCTGGCAGATCAGTAAATTTACACCCAGGTTCTGCGGGACAATAGCCCAAACTCTCTATGGGTAATGGGGTTTTGAGCCTTTCATACCCATGATGATATACAGAATCACAGAATCAGACACTGGTTTGGGTGGAAGGGACCTTAAAGATCACCCAGTCCCACCCCTGCCACAGGCAGACACACCTTCCACTAGCCCAGGTTGCCCAAAGCCCCGTCCAACCTGGCCTTGAACCCTTCCAGGGAGGGGGCAGCCACAGCTTCTCTGGGCAACCTGTGCCAGCGCCTCACCACCCTCACAGGGAACAATTTCTTCCTTGCATCTCATCTAAATCTCCCCTCTTTCAGTTTAAAACCCTTGTCCTATCCCTACCCCCCTGATCGAGAGTCCCTCCCCCCTTTCCTGGAGCCCCTTTCAGTCTTGGGAGGCCGCTCTAAGGTCTCCCCGGAGCCTTCTCTTCTCCGGCTGAACCCCCCAACTCTCTCAGCCTGTCCTCACAGGGGGGTGCTCCAGCCCCCCGAGCATCTTCATGACCTTTATATTTCTTCCGTATTTTGGTATTTTAATTCCCGACTCGCATAATTTCCCAGCAGATAGAGAAACTTCAAAAGACGTTGTTGAAACAGCTTTTCACCAAACAATGTTTGCAACCAGACTGAATTTGTTTCTAAAAAAACCTTCCCTTTAATTTTTGTCTGGATGCATGTTTAGTAGACAACTAAATGACTGAACTGCATGAATGAATAATGTCTCCGTATAAAAGACTGAGTTTTCAAAGTACAAACCCATGAATCTGAAAACTTGTGCACGCAAAAAGATGAACGGGGAATGCAATTATTATTTTTACAGTTGGTCTATCTATTCAATTTGAGGTTGCTTTGAGATATTTGAAAGAGGAGGGAAGAATGAACGCATTCAAGCCGTTTTAAAACGGTACTGGAAGTGCTGCAATACATAAATATACATTTACATGCACAGGGCATCTGTGCATAAGATTTCCCAGCTAAATGGGACACCTAACTGTTGGCTGCTTCTAAATATATATGTGAGTAGCATATGCAATCACAACAAATGCATGTACAGAAGAAGTAGGCAACTAGCATATATTTCTCAACGGAGCCTTGCAAAATTGCCCGTTCTTCTGAAAATCCGCCGCAGATCCCCCAAAGCTGTAGGACTGAGTGTATTTTTACTGCATCTATATCTTTTGGGAGCCAAAATATACGGAGAGAAAAGAGGACTGTGTGAGTTCTGTGATTCTGTGATGGGTCTGGAGCACATGTCGTATGAGGAGCGGCTGAGGGAACTGGGGGGGTTTAGTGTGGAGAAGAGGAGGCTGAGGGGAGACCTCATGGCCCTCTCCAACTCCCTGAAAGGAGGGTGCAGAGAGGGGGGATGAGTCTCTTGAGCCAAGGAACCAGAGCCAGGCCAAGAGGGAATGGCCTCAAGTTGCACCAGGGAAGGTTTAGACTAGATATTAGGAAGTATTTCTTCACAGAACGGGTAGTCGGGCGTTGGAATGGGCTGCCCAGGGAGGTGGTGGAGTCCCCATCCCTGGAGGGGTTGAAGAGTAGGGTCAACATAGCGCTGAGGGATCTGGTGTAGTTGGGATCTGTCAATGTTAGGTTAACGGTTGGACTAGATGATCTTCAAGGTCCTTTCCAACCTAGATGACTCTGTGATTCTAGGAGTTGTACCCTGTTATCGAGGGAGGGTGCACAGCCGGTGTTTCTTGGGAGCAGAGCAAATATTCCGTGGCTCCCATGGAGAGATGACAGATATCGATGGACTCCTCCAGCAGCTTTATTTATTTAAACAGATTGAACATCCCGAGTGGAAACAAATTTCCTACGAAGTCTATCTTCTTTTGGACCTTTGCCAGGCAATAAAAATCATATAAATAGTACGAATATAATCGTGTTGATGTCCTTGACTACAAAACAATTCTCACCAGGCACGGCACTAAATTATTAAAATTTAAAGCACCGAGCGGGCCCACAGATCCCATCTAAACCTTGGTCCTGCTGAAGTTACAGAAGATTTTGTTCAGGCTACAAAACCTGGCCGTGCCACCACTGCAGCCACTGGTATTAAAGCATGGCTGGTCACAAGGGTCCTGAACAGTGTCAGCTTTTTTTTTTTTTTTCCATTAGAAAATGCTTTTTATATGATAGTGTGAATGTATCAATATCAGAAACGCTCACTAGAAAGTAGGATTTGTTAATGAAACTGCTATTATAGAAGATTTCAAGTCCAAGCATGCATGGTCAACGTTGGAAAGAAAGAAAGAACTAAAAAAAGAATTTAATTCATAAAACCCGGTGATTTAGAATCTCATCTAGGAAAATGCCAGATTATTTGAATCTTATTCTTTGCTTTTGGATATATACATACATGCATTTGGTGTTGGATGGAGGTTACTCCATAATATCTCAAGCTCTGAAATCATTGTTTGGATTTTGGGGAGTGATTTTTTTTTTTTTTTTTGGACGTTTGAGGATGATTCTAGACTCATTTCTAACAGTATATATCGGAGTAATTCCTAAGACAAGATGGCTAGATTTAGCTCCTTTCCAATGAAAGATCTTTTCTTCTGAAGAAATGTTGTCCTCCAGAAAAAAAAGTCTCTTCAGTGCTCTGAGAGAATGGAAGAGTTACCCAAATCATTACCACTACCAGAATACGCAGCTGCTTAATATTTTCACTAAATAGCACCTGTACATCAACCACAGCCACCTCTACCCACAAAAGCATCTTCTCAACCCACAGAAGGCCGTTGCAGAGCAGCAACCCCCAGAACCAACCTGGCTTTCAACACCTCTTCATTGTTTAGCCCGGCCAACCGACACGGGATGGTGCGTCAGGAGGTAAAACCACCCGCGCTGCACCATGATTAAAGAGAAAAATATTATTTTTTTAATCCGTGACCTAACAAAGAAAGGTCCAAAAGCCCTGGGATTTGGCCCCACTGGTATGCACCTTGTCTGTTCAGACGTCGGGGAAAAGCCACCTTCTTGCCTATCGGTCCTGCACTGCTGAACGCAACAGAGGTTATAGCACAACCCCTTTTGAAATTCCTGTGGAATGTGAAATATGAATAATCAGGGAATAGTTTAATATCTGGTATGTTGGGGTCAGAGTCTTGAAGAATCACACAGCACAAAGTTTTCCTAAACTATTATTTTTCCTTGCTGCCTTACGTTTATAATCTGTATTTAACATTGCCCACACCTTCCAGTGCTGAAGACACCGTATCACTGGTGTAACTGGTCCAGCCAGTAGAGAGTAAAATGAGATTTTTCCCCACATTTTCTACCAAGTGTTACTTTACAGCTCGGGCTAGTTTGCTGCAGCCAGACTGCAGCTAGAACTCGGTTGGTTTTAGCACACTTTCCTCCTCCGTATGAGGGGGATTTTTACGCCGTTAAATACGCAGCTCCTGGGTTTATTCCCTGGCCCTGGTCAGCCACATTGCGGAGACGCTGCTTCGCTTGTGGGGGGACACTTTGGGAGTAAAACCACTCCCTCTGTCCAAGATGAAGTCTGGTTGTGGATCCGCAGATAAATTCTTGAAGGACCACTGCTGGTAAGCACTAGGCTAAAAAAAAAAAAAAAAACCGAAAAAATCCTTTTTTACACTATCCCGACGTGCTTTGGATGCTCATTCCCGCACGTGCCTTTCTCCTGCATCTCAGGTCATGCAACACGAGGCCATGGCTCCAGTGCCCTTCACCTGGTGTCTCCTTTTGCAGGGCTTTGAATTAAAAAAAAAAAATAAAAATAAGTACCATCATTTCTTAAGCTCTCAGGATCCAACAAGTAGCACAGGAGACGTACGTTAAATGGATGGAGAAGCCCAAGCTGGAGGGGGTTATCTGAGTGAAAGCCAGGCTGCACCGCCAGACGCAGGGCCAGCCATCAGCAGATGCTGTTTATTTTTTTCAATTTACACTGTTTCTGATATCTTTAGACAACCTCCTGATTTTTACAGCCAATATTTCTTTTTCCCTGGCCAATACACATCGACGCACTGAAACCTTGCCCGTGTCGAGCGCTGTGCCCATATACAGGTCCATAAAGAGGGATGGCTATCTCCATTTCTTGTGAAGAAGTCCAGTACAGAGAGTGAAAATTAGGCTCCAAAATCACCAACAGAGCTGAGGTACCACAAACTTGGGGACTTTTTTATATTCAGCATCAACAGCCTTGGATCTCCATCTCCTAAACACAGAAATCTTTTTGAAACTTATCTGCTCCCTACCCATCCTGCAGCATGCACCTATACAGCCCAGCCAAAATTCTTATAAACAAGGTTATCAAGAGACTTTCTCGATTCTGGCAAGTCTACAAATAATACAAAACAAAATTGTTGTACTTGTCAGAGCTTCTGGACAGAAGCTCAAGGTGAAGAGATTAATACAGTGAAAGAGAATATAAAGTAAAAGAGAATATAAAAGGTAATTGGAAAAGCCCAAAGGCTGATAGTCATTTATTTCTGTTTAAACGTTCATTTTTTTTTCTAGATGTTGCTAGAAATTTGGAGAAATTAAAAGCCAGTGTTTAAGCCTGTTGAGCATAATTTGAAACCTCTCACATTTCCCCAGCAGCACTGAACCAAAAAGACCTGTGAGAGGCGACTGCGCAACTTTTTGGCATCCAGAAACTCAAAAGGATTTTTTTTTTTTTTTTTTAATGAGAGGATACGCTGCTGTCTCTTCAGATGCAGAGCTGTGTCTCCAAAGACTGATCCCTGCTGCAGGGTTGCACAGGGGGAGCTTGTCCATGGTCAGGCTGAAAACTTTGATGCTCCTGCAGATGATTACACCAACACGGCTCCTCCTGCGCCGCATCCCCTTGCAAAGTGGGGGGCGCTGGCAAAGAAAACATCTCTGCCCCCAACAGATAAAGGTTAGAGAAAGGACTTTTCTTAAGACAGACTCTGGGGACTTATCTCTTGAAATGATACTCTGTGATGCTTACAGCCTACTGGAAATTAATTTCCAGCCTGGAAAATTAAACGGCGCTACGCACAGCAACTGCAGATTCTGGATCTCCTCCGGATTGGGGGCACCACCCGCGACGGGGCTCGTTAGAGTAGGACTGAAGAAACTCCATCGTATTTGACTGACTGGATACGTTTGATAACACTATAAATAATTCTCATGTATATGTATCTAGTGATATAAATCTACAGAGGGGCCTGGGAGAAATGGAAATCAGCGTAAGGCGGGATGAGGTGGAAGGAGCAGGATGATGTTACGTCCTTCCCTCCCTCTCTGCGTGCTCCCCAAGAGCTATCTGTGCCTTTAGCCACGCTGAGCCTCTCCTTTGTCTACATAGAGTTGTGTGCATTTTTACCACTGGGGAAAAAAAAAAAAAAAAAAAAAACAACAATCCAAAGGCAGGTCAAGAGAGACATATAACCTGGAGACAAATAAGGAGGCGGAGAAAGACAGAGAAAAAAATCCCAGTGAGGGGCAAAGAGGAAATATATTCCACCATCAGGGAAAAATCACAGAATCACAGAACTGTCTAGGTTGGAAAAGACCTTGAAGATCATCCAGTCCAACCATCAACCCAACATTAACAGTTCCCAACTACATCATATCCCTCAGTGCTAGTCAGAAGATTTTCTCTTCTAACTCCTCTTGCCTTCTTGGTAGGGATTCCTTGCCTAAAAACCTTCCTAACAGCCCTTTTCCTCCTCATTTTTTGATTTCCACAGAGGGAGATGAATGGGCAGTGTCCTAATTGTACTAAAGTGCTCCCCACTTGGTGTCCTCAGTGATTGCCCTCCCCAACAGTGAACCACGAGGCCCCATCACCCCCACGGATACCTAATGTGCACCTGTAGTGCTTGGATGTCACAGGAATAACGAGGCTGGAGTTGGGATGACAGCGATGGGCATTTCAAAATACTGAGGGCTCAGTCACCATGGTGCTGAATCAGGGGTAAAACCTACCAATAAAACCATCTGGGGGGGAAAACGCTACAGCAAGTTGATGGGGCTGATGGCAGTGTCTGCAGAGAATGATTAAGTTCGTACAGAAATTTGACTTTCTGCAAACACTGAGAATTTAATTAATATATACTACTAAACTGTGAAGTAGAGTGTTCTGTGCAGGGGTATAATTTAACAGTAAATGCAACAAAAATGAAGAAGTTCTTTTCCGTTGCGTTGTAAAGGGTTTTCGCACAGAAGCCTACACAATAGCAAAGGAGAAGTTCACGTGTTGAGCTGTTGAACCAGTCCTACTCTGTAATTAATTAACAGCACGCGATGAAAAGACCATCATTCTTTTGTTTCTTCCATTCAAAATATGTACCCAAGAACACGAATGCTGACTAACAGCAATTACAATATTCTAGAAACATGACACAGAGTTTATGGATGGTTGGAATAATACAAGACGGTGAAGACACAGGCACGCCCCACCGCACTGGGGGGTCTCTCTTGCTCCTATTTCTTCTATTGATTTCCCACTACAGGCACGTTAGGACAGAAAAGCTCAAATTCAAGCTAAGAGGGCACGTTGTCGGTATTTATCCTTCAACTCTGGCTTAATGGATTAATTACGGGAGGTCAAAAAACCTTTGCAAACGTAATTTTGGAATTAGCAGGAGAAGACGATGAAGTTGGGTCTAACGAAGACGTTCGGCGTGCCACGGTGTGGAGATGGCCAGGGAACAGACAACCTCAGGTTTTGCTGGGAAAAATGTTAAAATTACAGGGAAAAAAAAGTCATTCTGGTGAAATTGAAATGGAAAGCTTGGAAATATTTTGCAGAATGAGCTCCTCCCACTGCTGTCTTTCAAACATTTATTTTGCATGGAGGTAAAAAGCTCTGTTTCACCTAAAATTGCATATCTCATTACACGTTGAATTGATTTAACGCTGATGTTTGACATTTTTTCCCATTCAACATAAAGCGTTGCTCAGAATGAAAGTCTTAAAAGTTTCATTGAGAGATGTGAAAATTAAACTTTTAAAGCTTTTAAAATAATGCCGATGTTTGGGTATTTTCTACATCCTATGTTCCATATCTAAATGCATTTCTTAGCCAAACTATAAGCTGTAGTTGACCTGAATTCTTGAAAAGTTGTTGTTCTGGAAGGCAGGAGGTACAAAATAAACTGAGCTGCTTTTAGGTTGGCATTATTAATTTATCCTATAGGTTTTTTTATGGGTTTTTGTAGAAGATGGAAAACCAAGCTGTGTTGTGAGCATCACATCTTCCAACACTTGGAAAGCATTGCTGAAAATAAGGTTATTTTTCAGCATTTCCTGAAGACAGATTGGATCCAACCATGCACTTCTGGAAAATAATTTTGCAACCTCAGTGATTTCAGATGCCTCATTCTCAGCACTGACACGCTGCAGCCGGTGCTCTCCTGCACAGCACCATCCTGCTGCACAGGTACTAACTGGGCACCATCCTGCCCTCGTCCCACAAGCCCAAAGAAACCTTTTCCTGATTTTAACGGGCTCTGGGTAAACACTGACCGTGGCCAGGCCTTCCAGTAATTATATTTATTATATTAAGACTTCCCCAAAGTGAGGATTGCTGAGATTCAGCCCAGGGAACGAGCAGAACGATCCACCAGGAAAGAAGATACAAGAGCCAAAATTAATGAAGTTCATTGTGCAGCATCTTCACCACCACCAACAGTGTTTAAGCTGCAAAAAATCTGCTCTGAGCTCTCAGGATGGGTGGGATGAGTGAGTCTGAGCTTGTAAACAGCCCGTGTGACAGAGGAGCTATGTCAATCATCAAAACTGGCCTTCCAAAGTGCCACAAAGTTGCTTTTCACAGGTAAGGTACTCTAAAACTAAGAAAGCAAGTAAAAAATGGAACCGATTGATACGTTTTAAGTGCCAGAGTTACCACAGGATCCTTTTATCTCAATGGCATGTGAAAAGTGACCTTGAACCTCTGGAGCTGTAGAAGGTCCCATTTCAGTGCTGTCATTTGTTCTTCCCTTCCATCGGGGTGTATAAAGCATCATGAGGACTGTTCAAAGGATGCTCGTGCCTTTGACAGTTTTCCTGAATTACCAGCAAATGCACGTGTGGATTTCACAAGGGAAAACTCTAAAATCAGTGAAATTTAGATTTCTGTCAAGAGAACAAGTGGGATGAGACTTCTTCTGCGCTAAAGGAGTAACGTAGCTCCCATCAGCCTGCAATTTCAGCAGCATCTCTACATAAACACAACCAGATCCAGTCACAACCATCACTCCCTATAATTCAGCCAGCTGAGAGGGCAAACACCTTGCAGCTTGGCCGTGCAGTGATCCCAGATGTTCCACACCCCGGTGCAAAGCCCTGATGCCAAGGGTGTAAGTTGGCCACCATTGCTTCCAAAGGCACGCGGTCGGATGTGCTTCAGAGGATGAAAATACAACTGCCCTGACCACAGCATGCTGCTCAACGACCAAATAACAGAGTGAAACAGCTTGTATACGTTTGCCATGTCAGCAAAACCCCCTTCCGGGGGCTGGAAGCACACCAGGATTAGCAGGATGGGGCACAGCAGAATCACAGAATCATCTTGGTTGGAAAAGACCTTGAAGATCCTCCAGTCCAACCTCACACTGACCGTTCTCAACTCCGCCACATCCCTCAGCGCTGGGTCAACCCGACTCTTCAATCCCTCCAGGGATGGGGACTCCTCCCCTGCCCTGGGCAGCCCATTCCAACGCCCAACAACCCCTTCTGCAAAGAAATACTTCCTAAGAGCCAGTCTGACCCTGCCCTGGTGCAGCTTCAGGCCATTCCCTCTTGGTCTGGTGCTGGTTCCTTGGCTCAAGAGTCTCATCCCCCCTCTCTGCACCCTCCTTTCAGGGAGTTGTAGAGGGCCATGAGGTCTCCCCTCAGCCTCCTCTTCTCCACACTAAACCCCCCCAGTTCCCTCAGCCGCTCCCCATCACACCTGTGCTCCAGACCCTGCACCAGCTCCGTTGCCCTTCTCTGGACACGCTCGAGTCATTCAATGGCCTTTTTGGAGGGAGGGGCCCAAAACTCAACCCAGATATTGAGGTGCTGCCTCACCAGTGCTGAGTCCAGGGGTAAGATCCCTTCCCTGTCCCTGCTGGCCACGCTAGTGCTGATACAAGCCAGGATGCCATTGGCCTTCTTGGCTACCTGGGCACACTGCTGGCTCATTATCAATCACCCCCCCCAGGTCCCTCTCTGACTGGCAGCTCTCCAGCCACTCCTCCCCAAGCCTGTAGCGCTCCTGGGGGTTGTTGTGGCCCAAGTGCAGAACCACAACATCCCAGTAGCTCTGGGAAAGAAAAAAATTCTCCAGTATCTACTCAACGCAAGTAGAAGTAACACTCACTGCTAGTTTGGGGGCAAACAACCAAGGAGCCTTAGTGCTTGGAGGTCAGGAAACCTGTGAATTTAAAACTTCACAGAGCCTTCTACCACCAGTTCAACAATAACTCAGGGCGGAGCGTGCCTTCTGCCACGCTAATGACTGATTGCTGGGTATTTGAGGAAAGTTTTTATGCAAGTAGTGATACAAGTCTCTCAGTTCGAGAGACAAAATCTCTTAGGACCCCCAAGTGCTGTTGCTTCAGGAGATGCATATAAAGATCATTAATTACTGTCTCGCAACTTGGCTGCGGACCCAGCAGTTTTTCATCTTTTTTGGAGTACTTGGTTTCTAGTTGAAGCACTGTGGAATTGAGGATAATGACTGTCGATTATAACGGGTGGAAGCAGCAACATTGCTTTATTACAACACGGCACGCGAAATGGTTACGAACTAGAAAGGAAAGAATCAGTCCCCCTCCGAAAAAATCTGTGCGTGTTAATTGCTTGCTGACCGCAAGTATTTTTTTTTTCAGGATTTTCTTTGGAAATTCACATCGTGCTTTGGCATTTTCACAGCAGCACTGGAACTGGAAGGCCCAAGCAAGGAAAACAAGCAGGTATTTTGGAATTTTTGAATTTTAGTATCCTACTGCCCAGCAGGAGGCTGTACTCAAGCAATGCTAAATATACATAGTCCTTCCTTCCAAAGCAAGGAAGATACAGATTTAGTAGTTAAGTGGCATCTTTCTTCATTACGGTGTGAGAGAAGAGAAGGAATGAATGAGTTTTAAAATACGTGCCATAGAAAAAAGCCTTACTGTCGCTGAGGTTAATGGCAAAAAAGAAGCCATTAACTTCAAAGGACAAATATTTCATTTTAGGTCTTGCTATTACCAGAAAAGCAGAATTTTGTAACTATCTGACTCTGCTATTACTTACGTGTAGAGGTCTCAAGGAAAGAAGGCAAACCCCCAGGCAGGCTGTGCCCCCCCCCCCCGCCAAGCCCCAAAGCTGGTCAATGGTTGGACTGGATGATCTTCAAGGTCTTTTCCAACCTAGATGATTCTGTGATTCTGCGGTCTCAGTGATTTCCCATTCCAGCTGAGCAGGGCAAAAATTGTGCCATTGCACCTGCAGAAGGTGAGGCTCTCTCTAGAGTTTATGGGTTTCCACCGAATTTGCAGCATTTCTGCAAGAAAACTTCACGGGAATTAGAATATGCTTCAAAAGTTAAGTTTGCATTCGTGATTCTTAGTGGAAAAAGGGGAAGTATTTATTAACAGACACAGTAATAATAACTGTTGATCAATGACAACCACTATTTACTGTCACGCCTTTTGTTTTCTGCTCTAATTAAAACCTCCAGTAGTTTTCTATCAAAACACCTAACCTCACTGCTAATAATTTGTTTTTATTTTGCTTGCAATCACCATAAAGCAAAACCGCCATCCCACTGCACCTATTTATTTCAAATAACAAACAAAAACAGAATGAAAAACCCACATCATCTCTTGGCAACAAATACAACCTTGACCGTGAACTCAGATTTACCCGCTCTGTGCAGGGCTATCTCTCGCAGCTTAATTAAGGGGAGCAACATTATTATTTTGCATAGCAATTTTTGTCACAAAGACAAATTAAGGGAGCCGGGTCGGGTTATAACGACGGAAGCTGAAGCCAATCAAGAAAAGCCATCAGAGATTTACACTTGACAAGCGTGGCAGCAAGCCGTCCTCCCCCCCCCGTCACCCCAGACAAGTTGAATTTTCCGCTCGTTTTCATTGTTTGAAATTTAATTTGGCCTCTCCCACGCCAGCGCGGGGCAATGGGGGGGGCGCCGTGGCTCCTCTTCCCCCCCAAGTGTTGGCCAAGCCCCATCAGCGAGGAGTCCCGGCTGATACCCCGTGTCGAGAGGCCACGTGGACTGCCATGAAAATTCATTGCCGTCACAAGATTGAAGGCCCAAACTGATGCTTTTGACAGGCCTGAAATCAGCAAATGAGGACGGTGAGGAGAAAAAGGCTTGAAACGTTGGCTAATTTTAAAGGCTGGATCTCTTTTTCTTTGTCCCCACTTGTTTCTTTTTCATTTAAACGAGTGTAACATTAAGTGAAATGCTTTTATTTTCTCCTACTAAGCCTATTAGGATTTAACTATGGGAAGTTGAAGCAATTTTTTTCCTGCTTAAGCTCCCTCCCCTGCACAAGGCCGGGCTCCAGCTGTCAGCCCTCCCGAAGATTCAATGAGATTAGTCCTAAATGTTCTTAGCATCATTTCAAAGGTTGTAACCGCGTTAATTCCTCCGATAAAATTGTTTTATCTCTTCCCTAAGTCGAGTAAAAGGTCAGAGATGAATATAAGTGGTTTTGAGATGAGTGAAGTTTTCAAGATTGGGAATCTCTCGTTGGCTCCCAAAGCCACGTGAGATAGGGAGTGGTGCCAAAACTGCTTGTGCACACTCTGCACCAGCCTTCTCAGAGTACACCGTGTCAAGGACCCCTTAGTTACTCCTGGTTTACAACGGCGTTAAGGGAGAGAAGATGCACATCCATAGGGTGTAAGTGAGAACAAGGTCCAACTCAACAAAAATCAAGAGACTTGGGAGTGAGGGCTGAAGGGTCAAGCCTAAATCAAGGCCACCACTCCATGCCCACCAGGTGTGGTCTCGGTCTTTACCTGTTGCAGCAGAGAGACCTGCTCTAACGAGCTACAACAAGTTATTCATACTAAATATGATAAAAAATTTGTGCTGTTGGGAGAATTCTTGGGCTAAGGCAAGGCAAAACGTTATCCCAAGACGCATGAAACTCCCTGACATCCTTCTGGATAAGAGCGGCTCATTTCCGAGGGCTAAAAATATGTTTTGTATTTTCAGGGGTAAACAGCCAGGCTTTTTGCAGTATTGGCAATAACTACCCTGCCTCCTATAAATAAAACCATGAAGCGATGAAGCTTTTCACAGGCATGGATTAACTCCTGAATCTGTGAACTCGAGCAAATTGTTGTGGGTTTGTGAGTGCCCACCACGCATGTGCCAACACCGAGCAGGTTTTGGCCATGTTACTGCACGAGAACCACGATAAAAACATCGTGGGAAGTTCACAGGGACAACACAATTTCGTTAATTCCCAAATCTGCTGAACTCAAGCAGACAATTGTTGTGGATTTATGAGTACCCACCTCACATGTGCCAACACCAAGCAGGTTTTGGCCATGTGATTCCATGAGAACCATGATAAAAACATCACAGGAAGTTCACAGGGACAACATCATTTTCTTAACTCCCAAATCTGCTGAACTCAAGCACAAGATAGTTGTGATTGCCCACCACGCACGTGCCAACACCGAGCAGGTTTTGGCCATGTTACTGCATGAGGACCATGATAAAAACATCACGGGAAGTTCACAGGAACAACATAATTTTGTTAACTCCTAAATCTGCTAAACTCAAGCAGACAATTTTGGGGGGTTTGTGAGTACCCAACACACATGTGCCAACACCGAGCAGATTTTGGCCATGTTACTGCACGAGAACCATGATAAAAACACTGTGGGAAGTTCACAGGGACAAAATAATTTTCTTAACTCCCAAATCTGCTAAACTCGAGCAGAAGATCATCTGTGAGTGCCCACCACGCATAAACCAACACCAAGCAGGTTTTGGCCATGTGACTCCATGAGAACCATGATAAAAACATCGTGGGAAGTTCACAGGGACAACATAATTTTGTTAACTCCCAAATCTGCTAAACTCGAGCAGAAGATCATCTGTGAGTGCCCACCACGCACATACCAACACCAAGCAGGTTTTGGCCATGTTACTGCACGAGAACCATGGTAAAAACATTGCTGAAAGTTCACAGGAACATCATAATTTTGTTAACTCCCAAATCTGCTGAACTCAAGCAGACAATTGTTGTGGGTTTGCGACTGCCCACCACGCACGTGCCAACACCGAGCAGGTTTTGGCCATGTTACTGCATGAGGACCATGATAAAAACATCATGGGAAGTTCACAGGAACAACATAATTTTGTTAACTCCTAAATCTGCTAAACTCAAGCAGACAATTTTTGGGGATTTGTGAGTACCCACCACACACGTGCCAACACCGAGCAGGTTTTGGCCATGTTACTGCATGAGGACCATGATAAAAACATCATGGGAAGTTCACAGGAACAACATAATTTTGTTAACTCCCAAATCTGCTGAACTCAAGCAGACAATTTTTGGGGATTTGTGAGTACCCACCACACATGTGCCAACACCGAGCAGGTCTTGGCCACGTTATTGCATGAGGACCATGATAAAAACATTGTGGGAAGTTCACAGGGACAACATATTTTTGTTTTCACTCTGAACTGATGCCTTTGAAGTTTAGGCAATGAATTTTTTATACTCTTCATTAGGACTCACATCTGATCTCTAGTCCACCTCCAAAGAGTGCTCTGAGGTTACTAATTTGGGCAGCTAGATTAGCCCTGCTTAATTCAGCTCTTTCTTGTTTGTTGGAAGGAGGCTGTTGGCCATAGAGGAAACCTCAATTTGCATGTTAATGAGACAGTAAGCGGATTGAGGCCATTCATGCCAGTGTCCAGCTCCAATTAGCTGAAGAATTTCCATTCCCAGTTTAAAGAGTTAAACAGTCCCATCAAGGAAACAGCAAGGAGTCAAAAGGACAGACAGCCTCTTCAGGAAGTGTATGCATGACTTCCTAATCACTCCTCATTTAATAATAACTGCTAAACCATTTGGTCAGTACTTAGGGCTAACAAAAAAAAAAAAAAAAAACACAAAAAACCCCAAAAAAAACCCCAAAAAAACCCACCACCTTGCAGATCACCAGAGCTCATTTTGAGGAAGGATGATGTACCAACTGACTTGAAAAGGACCCAAATGGCCAAAAAAAACCCAAGCTCCTGTTGTAAAAAGACAAACCTGAACACAAAGTGTGTGCTTAGCTCCTTGTTTTGCTTCATCAGTGATAATGTCTTCGCCACGCGCTCAGCATGCTTTAAAGCGCGATGAAATTCTTGTCAAGCAACCCCTTTGTAGGGATTTTTTTAAATTATTATTAAGCTTGGAACAAAAATGCGAATTAAATATTTAAAACAGCATTCTGCAGCATCCACTAGAGAAGAAATTCTTATCTCCTAGCGAACTGAAAGGGACTTTTTTTTTATATTCTATTTAACCACAGTGGTGTGGGAAACAATAAAGTGACACAGCTTTCTTGCAAAGAGCTCTGAGCACGTGTAGTATTTCACAGGAGGTACAGACCAGAAATTAAATGCTTTAGGAATATGCTGATCATGGTGAGAAGCCAGTGTCCGTAGGAGAAATGCAGCGTACCGAAGGGGAGACACTAGAAAAAGATAGAGAAGTCCTGAGTTTGGTTCTAAAGTTGGTCTGTTATGTGACCCAGGAAAACTTCCCTCAATTTTGCTTGTTTAGTGGGACAACAATGGTGATGGGAAATGCTGTTTTGGGGAAGGCAAACCCACATGGCTGCACATTGGCCACAAGCACACCCTGATGGTTTACAATTTTGTGTGCAATTGGAGAAGTCTTTAGAGCTGTTGGTCAGCCCCGATTGTGGAGCTCTACTGATACAATGGAAATGGAATGAATATTCATTTAACGTCAATACAGGCAAGGTGCACCCTTCCATAGACCTCTGAAGGGTTTTCAAGCCCCTGAACACGAGGGAATTCAGAGGCAGGAAGTGACGGGGAGGATGGGGTTGGAGAAATCACAGAACCACAGACTGGCTTGGGTTGGAAGGGAACTTAAAGATCACAGAATGACAGAATCATCTCGGCTGGAAAAGACCTTGAAGATCCTCCAGTCCAACCATGAACCTCACACTGACCGTTCTCAACTCCACCAGATCCCTCAGCTCTGGGTCAACCCAACTCTTCAACCCCTCCAGGGATGGGGACTCCCCCCTGCCCTGGGCAGCCCATTCCAACGCCCAACAACCCCTTCTGCAAAGAAATCCTTCCTAAGAGCCAGTCTGACCCTGCCCTGGCGCAGCTTGAGGCCATTCCCTCTTGGCCTGGCGCTTGTTCCTTGGCTCAAGAGACTCATCCCCCCTCTCTGCACCCTCCTCTCAGGGAGTTGGAGAGGGCCATGAGGTCTCCCCTCAGCCTCCTCTTCTCCACACTAAGCCCCCCCAGTTCCCTCAGCCGCTCCCCATCACACCTGTGCTCCAGACCCTGCACCAGCTCCGTTGCCCTTCTCTGGACACGCTCGAGTCATTCAATGGCCTTTTTGGAGTGAGGGGCCCAAAACTGAACCCACTCATCGAGGGGCGGCCTCCCCAGTGCGGAGCACAGGGGTAAGATCCCTTCCCTGTCCCTGCTGGCCACGCTAGTGCTGATACAAGCCAGGCTACCATTGGCCGCCTTGGCCACCTGGGCACACTGTTAGCTCATACTCAGCCGGCTGGCAATCACCCCCCCAGGTCCCTCTCTGACTGGCAATCTAGTTCCAACCCCCCTAGACACCTTTGACTAGCCCAGGTTGCTCAAAGCCCCATCCAACCTGGACTTGAAAGCCCCTGCCACGCCCGCCAGGCCCAGGAGATCTCCAGCACTCACCCCCCCTCAGTACCAGGCAGCGGGGAGATGCTTTGTCTCACTCCACCAGCCACCCTAGGAACCAGAGGGGAGCTTTACAGAGAGGAGCTACTTGGAGTAGGGTGGTCCCAGGGTGCCACCTTGCTCATCCTAAACCTCCTTGGGAAGCACTAGTGCTTTGGTGTAACGGTTCAGGATCAGTTACTCGCCTTGTACACATGGGTGTATGTCCTGAGTGATATGCTGATTTAGGGTTGCCAAAGAAATACCACAGGGAGAGGGTGGGAAGGAAAATAAGTCTTACTTGAGTGCAGCAGGGGAGAAGATTAGGAAAAAATACAGGTCCCTGCTTAGGCACCAGCTGGACTCCTCCTCCTCCTGCGACGTGGTAGGAGCAGCGCAGGGCTCCGTCCCCCCAGCCCCGACCTCACTACATTGGGCACTGATTAAACAGCAACCAGAGCTCCAAGACTCAGCGGGCATTTTACTATTTACCTGACAAATATATAAAAAACCAGCTCTCCCACTGATCGCTGTTGCAATCCCAAACGTGTTGGGTCTGATCCTGACCTGGCTGGCTGGGGTCTCCAGCATCCCCAGAAAATAACTGATCAATATAATGAGGAGAAAAGAGTTACCAGGGGTTCAGTCTGTATTTATGCTGGTGCAGCCAAGGACAGGGCCAGCCACACGGTTCAGAGACAGCCAAGAAAGAAATGCAATTGTTCTGGACATTCCACAGCGTCCCTCCTGTTAGCTCGGTATTAGGCAGCGGTCGGACACCGCAGCAGGCACTGAAGGAGCAGAAAATTCTTGGAAGAAGCTCAGCAAAAGCCACATCCGCACCAAAAAATGAACAAAACCCAATCAACTTTCCTTACTTTTCCCTTTCAGAAAGGGTTACATTCCTGCTAAACAGCGTGAGGGGCAATTAAAAAGAGCAAGCCCAACTCCAGCTGGTTGAATAGAGCCACTTCAAGGACGAGACCTTAAACAGATGCTTCTTTTTCTCATATAAAGCCCCTACGGCTTCTTTAGGTAGCCATTGTCTGGCCGGCTCCCCCGGGGACCGCTTAAAAACCCACCTCCTCCCATCGACAAGATGCCTCTATTGTGTGTGTCCAACTGCGCAGCGTGGCCCCGTACTGGCCCCGCACCGACGGGCAGCTGCCGGTAGCCCCGGGGACTGGCCACTTGGCCCAGCAGATGCGGGGTCCTGCGCTGGGACACCCCCCCCAAGAGCCCTCGCAGGGGCCGAAGCCAAGACCACCAATGTCCTCCCCGTTTCTTTCGCCTTCGGTTGTGGCTCGGGGGCTCTCCTGCCCGTGGGGTATGGACTACAAAGGAGTAGGGGGAGGTCTGCTGGGATTCACATCCTGGTGTTGGTGAATTTAAGGAAAATAGGACTATTTCTTAGAATATAAAACTATATTTCATTATGTAACAGAATGTGCCCCGAGTCACCTATCTATATAAATGTATATACATCACTTGAATGAGCAAAGACCTAAATCCATTCCTTTTACACCACCAAAAGTTAAACATCACTCTACTACTTATAAAATTTAATTACGTGAATACTAAAATGCCGGTAGTTATGAGTCAGCTAACAAAAGACAACGGCGTAAGTAATTCCATATACATAATGCTGGGGAGCTAATATCCCACTGCTCACATTTAAAAATACCCACTAATGTTTAGAGTTTTAAAGTAAATGCTGACATATGTCTTAGCAAGCTGCATCTGCATTTTTTTCCCTTTTCTGTGTTATGTTTTAAGAGAAAAATTGGAAATATCTTCCCCAGCTTTCCACTCGGGTAACAAAGGAGCCAGAGAAGCCGATGTCGTTTCCTTCTGCTGTTTGAAGTAGTGTTTTATTTAAGGACAAGGGACTCGTTTTCTTTAGGAGGACCAAAACCCACCCGCGTTAGGGAAGCAACGGGGAAAAAAAATATGAATTTGGTGCAGCGATGCAGCGCAACGCCCGGCCTTCTGCAGCCCAGGTGGGCTCGTGGGCAACTCCCGGACCTGTGTTGGGCTACAAGAGGTGCCTTGAGGAAAAGCTTCCTCGTAGGACCCCACCTGGGTCACCTTTGCTTTTGGGTAAATAAACGCCGACACGCAACTCTCTATCCTAGGAGCTGCACAGTGGTTGGGCTGCAGGGAACTCTTTTTAACCATCTTTTTGAGGGATGGCGAGAGCGAGGGGCTCATGAGCTGAGGGTGTTGGGCATGAAGAGGAGGTGCCACCATGGCCCTGGGGCCAGCTGTGGCCTCCCGCTCCCCCTCCAGCAGAGGCAAGCGGCCGGGTGGTAACCCCGGGGCTGAGCAATTACGGCATCGACCGGGATGCAGACCTGAAGTAGCAGCCTGCCAGATGCCCAAAATGCGTGGGGTGTCCCATTAATCAAAAGACATCTGCCCTCCTGCTTTCTCAGAAGCTCCGCAAGCCCTCGCTCCCCCAGGGACAGCGTGTCCATCTCTAATTGACTCTGCTCCTGGATCTACCTTCTTACTATTATGTAGAAGAGTATTTCACCCGGGGACAAAGATAACACCACAAATTCCTTCCCCCATCTGAACAGATTGGTTTAATGAGACTATGTGTGTGTTTAAACGCTCTGCTGGAGTTTTCCCAAGATTTCAGACCTTTCCAAATCAAATCCCATCCTTCAGACAGCGCTAAGGTCAGACAGGACGCGTTGAGCGAGGCACAACCGTCCTAGCAAAAATTAATCCTCGGATTTGCTCCACGCACGCAACATTTTGCCCGGCTATAATTTAATAAAACAATTATCAGATCCCCTACCTGGCTCTACACTGCTAAATTAAATATGCACACGGAGAACTGCAATCAGCTGGCTCTTTATATCTGCACGACAGAAGGGCTGAATTTGGGATGTAGCAGCAAATTAAATATTTTGGAGACACCTCACGCCCTCGTAGAGCACGGAGGTGAGATACATCTCACTTAGCCCCTACCACCACGACATAAATCCCTATAGAAACCCCATTATTATTTTTAATAGCCAATAGTCCGCACAGTCAATTCTTAACCTTCAGGATTCATCAACTCTTAACAGAAAATTTCTGTAGCTGTTTGAAGGGACTGAAAACCTGCTGAATCAAAGGGTTTTCACATGGCGCAGCCACTCAATTGTCTTAAAGGTTACGAATGACACAAACAGGGATCCCGACAACTGTACAATTCTGCCAAAAGATAAACTGTTTGTAATCGTATCTAAGTAGTAGCGCTTTACAAAACCAGTCTGCATTATCTGGGCTACACTGCTGGGATTATTCACTCCAGTACGAGCCTTTCTTTCATGGTAAGGAAGAAGATGCTTTTTTCAAAGCCATTTTTCCCACCCTCTCCTATTCTGTTATGCTCAGAAGATGGGAACTAACTTCTTTTTAGGGAAATGATATTGCATTTTCTGAATGCAAATGTAAATCCAACAACAACAACAAAAACAGGAAGGCTTGGTTTTGTACAACAGATTTTCTTTCCTCTGAAAATAACGCCGGTATAGCCTGTATTTATATGTTTCTAATTAAAAAAAGATAGAGAGTCAAGAAAAAATATTGGGCGTACAGATTGAAACAGGACATTCAGGAAAAAAAAAAAAAATGAAGCAAACAAAAGTTTTCTTATTTTAGAGCCTTTCTGGTTTAGTTTTGTTCTTCAGCCACCGTGCCAACTAGATGGACTAAAAATAGGTATTATTCATAAGTATTTCCAAAGCAGTATTACTCAATTAAAACTCCCTGCTTAATGGATCACAATTCAATTTAACACCACCAAAGAGGCTTGAATTTCCCCAGGCTGATTCCTCCCCTCTCTTGTAGCGCTTCCTGCAGTTCCTGACTTTCCCTAAAGGTTCACAAACTGCTCTCCGGGAGCTCAGCACCCATTTGGTAGCCCAAGGACAAGGCTCAGAGGCACCCACGGTGCTTTTCCCGAACGCAGCAGCCCGGTGGGAAAACTTTTTGCCTCCCGTTGCTGGCGCTGGGATTGCGGCGGCGATTTATCAGCTGCCAGACGAAGCAGGCAACGCAGCTTATCCCCTTCATGTCTGCTCCACGCATCGCACCACAGGAGTCCAATTCTTCCATTCTCTCTGCTCTCATGGCGTCTTTTTTTTTTTTTTTTTAATTAAAGATTTCACTGACATTTATTATAAATCGGCGTTCCTGACTCCAAACAGCTCCTCTGGGCTGTAGCTCTGTGGAAAGGGAATCGATGGCAAAGAGCGAGCTTGCCTTCCTCCTCCTGCACAGGTGGGAAACCTCTCCCTTGCTGGCAGCAAAGAGATGTTTCAAAGAACTGGGAGACAGCACAGGTTAACATACACCTTCCTGCTACCCAAAATGCTGTTAAAAAAATATAGAAAAAGTCACGTGGCCGTGAGCCACGCAAAATGAATGTGCAAGTTTTATTCAGCCTGTAGACCAGAAATTTCTTATCCTGCCCTTAATATAGCTGATTCCCTAACTACAGTGGGAACAAAATGAATTGTGTTCACTTTCACACACGTCAAGGATTAAAAAAAAAAGGAGGAGAAAATCTGGAAAAGGCAGAAATATCCAAGTGATACCCACCATCTCTTGCTTAGTCTCCAGCACTGGGTCTCCATCACCCACAATTCATAGAATCATAGAATCATTCAGGTTGGAAAAGACCCTTGGGATCATCGAGTCCAACCCTCAGCCCGACTCTACAAAGTTCTCCCCTACACCACATCCCCCAACAGCTCATCCAAACGAGTCCTTTTCCACAGAGCAGGGTGGCCAGCCTGCACGTGCTGATACCATCAGACAGGCACAAAATATTAAATAATGAGTGAATATTACTTGTATGAAGAAATCTTACAGTAGCAGATGCAATTATATGGACTGAACTAGAAAAGTTCTCCATAGGTTCAGCTCAAGACAACAAGGGACCGTTACAGTGTCCGGTCTGTAGTTACACACCGTTAAGTTTCACATGACTTACACCCATATTAAGCCCCAAAATTTTTGCCATATTCAAGTATCACAAACCACACGTGACTGAACGTGGTGCCAGAAGTGAAGAACAGGAAAATCCACCATTGTTTGAGGCCCCACAATCATTTCCACACCAATCACTAATCCCCAGGGCCCTCAGGAGGACCTGATCTCCCCTGTCATTTTTCACAGGGGGTTTAATCACACCATTTGCCATCATCATTCTAAACACCAAAAAGAAACCTGACTTCATCAGATTAATTATGAAAAAGTCAAACAGCCCCATTTTCTCCACCCCAAAGCCACTGAGGCAGGATGAACACACACATACAATGCAGAGCTCCAAGAGGGACTTGGACATTCAGGGGCTGATTTGCAAGTTTCTCTCTTGTTTGAACAGTTTGGCTCACGCTTCCCACGTAAAAACAAGCCAAAAATGCTTCTGCCATTTTTTAGTGCTGCTGGTTAGTTTTGTTGGTATTAAACTACATTATTCGACTCATTTCATTTCCAAACACACTGGTTTAAGGTGATGCTGTGCTAGCTATTGCAGGCAGAATTTAAAATGAATCTAATTCAGTTAACTTACAAACATACAATGGTTTGGGTTGGAAGGGACCTTAAAGCCCATCCAGTGCCATCCCCCTTGCCACGGGCAGGGACACCTTCCACTAGCCCAGGTTGCCCAAAGCCCCGTCCAACCTGGCCTTGAACCCTTCCAGGGAGGGGGCAGCCACAGCTTCTCTGGGCAACCTGTGCCAGGGCCTCCCCACCCTCACAGGGAACAATTTCTTCCTTACATCTCATCTAAATCTCCTCTCTGTCATCTTAAAACCGTCACCCCTCATCCTATCCCTACTCCCCTGATCAAGAGTCCCTCCCCCCTTTCCTGTAGCCCCTTTCAGTCCTGGGAGGCCGCTCTAAGGTCTCCCCGGAGCCTTCTCTTCTCCAGCTGAACCCCCCAACTCTCTCAGCCTGTCCTCACAGGGGAGCTGCTCCAGCCCCCCGAGCATCTTCGTGGCCTCCTCTGGCCCCGCTCGAGCAGCTCCGTGTCCTTCTGCTGTTGGTGCCCCCAGAGCTGGACCCAGCACTGCAGGGGGGTCTCACCAGAGCGGAGCAGAGGGGAGAATCCCCCCCCTCACCCTGCTGCCCACACTGCTCTGGGTGCAGCCCAGCACACGGGTGGATTTCTGGGCTGCCAGTGCACGTTGTTGGCTCACAGACAGTTTTCCACCCCCCAACCCCCCCAAGTCCTTCTCCTTGGGGCTGCTCTCCAGCCACTCCTCACCCAGCCTGGATTTGTGCTTGGGATCACCCCAACCCATGGGCAGGACCTTGCCCTTGGCCCTGTTGAACTCCATGAGGTTTGCCCGTCCCCCCTCTCCAGCCTGTCCATGTCCCTCAGGATGGATCCCTTCCCTCAGCGTGTCACCGCCCCATACAGCTCAGTGTCGGTGGGAACTTGCTGAGGGGGCCTCGATCCCACTGTCCATGGCCCCAACAAAGATGTTCAACAGCGCCGGTCCCAACCCCTGAGGATGCCACTCGTCACCGCTCTCCCCTTGCACATCGAGCCATTGACCACAACTCTTGGAGTGCGACCGTCCAGCCAATTCCTTATCCCCCGAGGGCTCCATCCATCAAATCCACATCTCCAATCTAGAGACAAGGATGTCAGGTGGGACAGTGTCAAGTGCTTTGCACAACTCCAGGTAGGTGATGGATAAAGACAGCAGAAAGACAATGCAATGGTGAGAAGCTGACTCCATCCCTTTGTTCATTTAATGCCACCAGTGACTTCTGATTTCTACCTATTATGAAAATGAAGTGCTAAAGGTATAATTGCACGCAGCCCCCAAAAATTTATTTCCAAATAACACATTTGAAGACATTTAAAGCTTTTCAGATGAAAATTGGGATAGAAATCGGCTGGTTTGCAGTAGATCTGGATTGCCTTGCAGGCTGGAACTGAGACTTGTTGAGCCCTAGACTTGTTGAGCCCTAGACTTACTGAGCCCTAGACTTGTTGAGCCCTTCATGCCTCCACATCACAGGAACTGAAATCCTCATGTCAACATGTGTGCACCGTTCCACCACATCCAAAGAGAGCAAGGAAATGGTGCTATGCTATAAGCTCCCCTGTAGCTGACAATATTTCTGGAATTTGACACGGGTAAGACAAGCAAAATTACCATTAACATTGCATAAAAATCAGGAAACATGTTGTGTCTCTTATTTAACCTTCCTCCTCTCACATTTCTTTTTATTCAACTCCTATCTTGATGCACTTACTGTTCATTCATTTTTCATGGATTTGGTTTCCATACTCTCATGCAGATTTAACTGCTCTCACTCTGTCATTTTTTAAATCTCCCTTCTTTTAACTTTCCTTGCAGCATATCTACCCTTTCGAGCCTTGTTTTTCTGCCAGTACTTTTCTCCCGTAGTCTCTCTATCACCCTGCTGAGCCTCCACACCCAGCCCAGCTGCGTGTACAATCCTCTCAGCCACCCCAGGCTGGCAGAGCTGTACCTCAAGGGGCAAAGAAGAATATACATATATTTAAATATAGTTAAATATACCAATTCATGGCCCTAAAAAACACGAGTGGGAATTTCTTGGTGTCATTACAACAGATGTCCCCATTGAGACCAGTTGGACGTGTTTGAGCTGCCCCATCCCATAAAAGTGATTTTGCTGGAGAAGAGAGAGAGGAGAGGACAGAGAGTGAAGTGACTCGACAGGGTCAGAAATACCCAGGAATTTAACTCATTTCTTCTAAGTTTCGCTGTTTTTCTGACCTTGAGTGGTTTTTATCTCCCTGAAGGCATGGAATTACCTTCATGCCTGCAGCTATGCCACGACTGGGCTTTGTAAAATTAGGTCCAGCTCTTAAAGCCAGAATTATGTTGCAGAACTAAAGCAAGAAATCAGCTCATGAGCAACAGATTTGATTGGTTTAAAATGGAAATACATCTTTTTTGTTAAATCTTATTATTTTAATGTAATAAATGTAGATATAAATACACACCTTCTAGGTATTCATTTGCAATCTCACCTGGAATTGCCACTTAATAGCTTTTCAAGTACTGGGATTGTGTGTTGACAGCTATTTGTAGGACGGCCATCAAGGACAAAACATCAGTGACTAAACTGAGGATTTACAGAGGTAAAAGCAGTTCTCTGTTACAATCTGAGCTGAAGATTTAAGTCTTTTTGAGTTGGAGCTGGAACACCCCTGTATCCTCGCTGATGTGAGGACCAACGTATAACACACATCGCTGACAGTGGATTAAGACCCTTAGTGAGGTCTCTGGGCTGTGCCATGTGGTTTTAGTCGTATGTCTAAATACCAGCACTAACTTCAGCTCACAGTGGAGTAAAGAAGTACAATTTATAGTAAGCACACGTACAAGACCTGCCCAGACATATCTGAGACTCCATCAAACGTCCACGCCGTGGACGTGAGCTGGAAAATGCCTACTCAGCTGTTTGTGGAGCCTTAAGGTTTCGGCGTAGATTCAAATATAAATTTGGCTTGCAAAGAGCATCTGGTCTCATGCAACACTTGTTTTACGGATCGATCACAACTGCAGAATTTCACATGGCTCCTTGGAAGTCATTCACAAGCTCTGCTCAGACAATGCAAACTCCTTCCCGTACAGTGGAATATATTTCTTATATGTCAGCGCCGTGGAATTAAGGTTAGATAAAGAGATCATTAATAAACCTTGGAGAAGTGTAACTCATCTGTGGAAATTGTAATGACAACTCCAAATGATAAAATACAAAACAACTCCTCGTCACTCCATCACCACGCAGGTTTTCACCAGCAGGGATGATGGGTTCAGTTAAAAAGGTAAAGTCTTCACTAATAGTTTCATGTAAAACCTTTCCGTTGCAAGATAAGATTATTATGGACTTGCTTATTAATTAGGCAGGCACTTTCGCAGCCCTGAATAAATTTCACAGAAAGGAAAGGAGCTTTTTATGCTGTTCTGTTAATCCTGCAGGAAAATTATCCCACCTGTCCCTATCCCAGATGCATGCCCCAGCCATTACACTGAAATAGCAACTAATTACATCAAAAATCAACCGCTAATTACGCCAAAAGATAACATTTCACCTAAAGAAGTCTGCAGCTCCCTTGGAAAAAAAATTAAAAATGGCTCTTTTGCTCCCATCAGTGGCATCTTGCAGCGAAGGCTGTTGAATTCTTACTCCCAAGATCACCACGGAATCTTAATCTGCATGCTAACGGGGCAGGTGGCCGGCAATGGCTATGGAAATGAGATGAAGTGCTGCACCTTCAGAGGAAGCTCTGGCTAAAAGCGAGGGCACACGGTATCATCCGCCGCCTTCTAATTTAGCAGCGCTCTAAACGATCTTGTAGATGCCAGCTCCTTCTCCAGCCTCTCTCGCCTTTGTCAGCCAGAGAGGGGCTTGCACGGAGAGGTCTGCTTAATGGGTCCCTTTCCATTGATTAGGAGCAGCGTCGGTGGAAAATGGAGCAGATGTCATTAGACTTCATTACAGAGTGCAGCTCATCTTCTGGCTGGCCATGATGAGGCTGTCAGCGGCGTATTTATTCGTTAATAATGGGGAAGCTTTCCAGGGCTGCTGCTTCTTTCATAGGAGGAGAGATGGCTTTTTTCACTGAAAACATAGCACTAAATGTCAGAGGACCAGTGCTGTGCTTTCCGTTCCCTCAGGATTATGCCACGTAACAGGGGGAAGTTGGATGCGCTAGGGGTTGGGTTCCTTAGTGTCAACAAGAAACCTTCTGCAGCTCTCTGGGATGGGGACAGCACGAGCACCCTGTCACAAACTGTTCATAAACAACAAACTGTTGGTAAAGAGGAAACTCAAACAACTCCAGTGGGACGCCCTGTGGGGGAGAAGCAGAGCGAGCTCTGTGGTGTAGGGGCAGTGGGCCAGTTCTCTCCCCCTCCCTCCTGTTATTGCCCAGAGACAGAACTTGATTAATTATACAGGTACAAGCCAGAGAAAATGAGAACCTTCTGGAACGACCTACTGCGCCTGCGTAAGAACTATATAAAGGCAACACCCCACGTGTGTCTTTGTTGACCCACCACCTACACACCAAGCTGGCTGCTCTGCGACAACACAGAATCACAGAATCATTCAGGTTGGAAAAGACCCTTGGGATCATCGAGTCCAACCCTCAGCCCGACTCTACAAAGTTCTCCCCTACACCACATCCCCCAACAGCTCATCCAAACGACCCTTAAACACACCCAGGGATGGGGACTCCACCCCCTCCCTGGGCAGCCTATTCCACTCTCTGACCACTCTTTCTGGGAAACATTTTTTCCTCATGTCCAGTCTAAACCTCCCCTGTTGCAGTTTAAAGCCGTTCCCTCTTGTTCTGTCACTAATCACCTGTGAGAAGAGACCAGCACCAACCTCTCTACAACGTCCTTTCAGGGAGCTGTAGAGAGTGATGAGGTCTCCCCTCAGCCTTCTCCTCCTCACACTAAACAGTCCCAGCTCCTTCAATGGCTCCTCACAGGATTTATTCTCCAGGCCCTTCCCCAGCCTCGTTGCCCTCCTCTGCACTCGCTCCAGCCCCTCGAGATCTCTCTCATATTGAGGTGCCCAGAACTGGACACAGTACTAAAGGTACACGGGACCCAAGGGTGGTGATTCCCCTTTTCCTATCCCCTCCTCCTCTCTTTTCTCTTTCCTCTTTCTGCTCGCTCTCTTTCTTACATATATCCATGTGTATAAGTTTTGTAAGAGTTGAATTGCGATCAGTTGATTGTTGGCAGGTTATTAGGAAAACAGTCTCATGGCCAAAGTGACTTTATCCCTTCTCCGGATGGTTATCAGTTGATTGTTGCCAAATTGTCTCCATTCACTCACTAAAGTGGTCAGTTAATAAAGTCACCAGCACAATTGTTTCTCGGAGTCATTGTGGTGACTTGGCCCAGCACAGACTGACTCTTCCACCAGGGAATTCAAAAGATTCACCCACCTCATAACCCACCGTGTGGAACAAGACATACTCGTGCTTCAAAGGCCCTTGGGCACGCTGCACCCATCAAAGCTCATCTTTATTATCCCTCCAGTATTTTGAAGAGATTGCGCTGCATTTTTTTCACTGCATTTCACTCATCTTTTTATCCCTCCCCCCAATAGTTTGAAAGGATCTCATTGCAACCCGTTGATTAAAAGGCAGCCTGGTGAGGTGGGCTCCCAGAAAAGCTGAGCAGTCAAGTGTCCAAGCTCTTCTGTTGCTTTTTTAACCACAAAACAGCTCTGAAATGGACATCATGAACCTACATCTAATGCTAGCAAGTGCTTTGATGCTCTTAATCTCTCCTACTTGTCTCCTGCAGCTAATGATAGCTGGGTGGTTTTGGTCTTCCCTGATAGATATAAAGTTTATTAGATATTTCAGGGCCTGCCCTGTGTCCCAAAGTGTCTGAAGGATGTGGAGAGGAGCTCTGTGGGCATCTCTGCACCAAAAAACTTGCATTTCCAAGGACCTGGCCTGCCTGACACACTGTTTTTTCCAAGCCTGCATCATTATTTTTGGCTAGAAAGCAATATAGTTACCACACACAGCGATTATCATCAGGTATTCACAAAATGTCACACACGTTCCTACAGCACGGTGGAAAAAAAAAAAAAAAAATGTTTGGGCTTATGTCAGCGTGTTAACAAAATGAAATAAACACCATATTAGGGCCAGTAAAAGATTGCAAGTCAAATCAAACTATTTCAATTTAAATATTTCACTACCCCAATCGTGTATTTCCTAAATTTCATTTCAGTTCTACTACAGCGTTATTTCTTTTTCATTAGGCAAACAAACAAAATTCATCGGTCCCTTGTAACTGCGAAGACAAACCCGTGTCAAAACAGATTTGATGTTCTGAAACTTGGTTCATATTGCTCCAAAGTGGGGCAACATCTCCAAAACCCTCTCTCTGCTTCTTCTATGGGATTAAAAGATTAATTTCACAAACTCTGAGTGATGGAGGTAAAGAGAGAGGAACCTTCACTCCATCCCTTATTTCACCCACCACAGCACAGATTAATATTGTAGTGATCAGATACTGATAATTAACGACGTATCATGGTTTCATCTTTCTAGAGCTTCTCTACGCATTTTTATTATATACATTCCTCATCTAAATTTTTACTTTGATTTCTTTTCAAATTTTTAAACTGCTCTTTTCTACTTTCTTTGTCTCAGATGCAACATGCTGCAAGATACATAAAACCTCAATATCTGGGCAAAAAATGCGTAATAACCCACCAATCCATCATAAAATATCTTATCAGTGGCAACAAAGCTGGAACAACAAAAAAATGACAAACTTTTTTACCGACATCCTTCTAGAAGTTTTTTTAGGGCAAAGGAGACTACAGGGAAGGACAAAATGGTTGGAAAGCTGACTCCAATTGAGTTTTCTATCTGCTTCATGTTGTTTCAGATATGAGCAGAAATGAAAGAAATATTGCCAAGAATCCCCCTGTTATTACATATTCTTCCCTCTAAGACTGCTGCAGCTCTGTTATCCCAAGACTTTCTGTGCAGATCCAGTGCTCAGAGGCCTCTCCCCACCCTTGGGTTAAAATCCTGACTCTAAACTTCCACTGACCAGAAGAAGAACAGAAACAAAAACTCCATTTAAACAGAAACTCCAATTCTTTGGTCCATCACTACACTTACACCACATGTTACAAGTTTAACCTTAATCTGCAGAAGTCTAAGGAGAGGGCTCGTGTTTTACGCAACTGAAAAATGAACAGCAAACTTCAAAAAAAACGAAGGGTTCTATTTCATTCTGTCTTAACATTCCATGAGTTACCCAAGTTGGGCGTAATTTGGAATTTATTTCTGACATTATTGAAGAGAAAGGATACGTGCTTATCACATAAACATGATTCTACCTTTTCATATGCATATGACTCTACCTTTTATGTCACATAATTACTCTTAGTACTGTAACAACTAACCACACCCCAAGCAAAACTTTAATATAACTAAGCAATTTTTCTTACTCAGACAAAGTGGATGCTTTGAGAATGCAGCTCCCACCCTGTACGTGTTAATCCCAGCAGGATGATTAAGGAACGATGACCGTAGGTTACACCACTACCTTTACCAAAACCACTGACCTGAAAGCTCTGGTGGCGCGACTCTACATCCCAATTTCCATCCCTGCCTCTGCGACTGCAGCCCGCCGCAGGGCCGGGTTGCCCCACCACAGAGAGGACAACAAGGTACTTGAGCCACTGGTGACCCACCACAGTTTTGTGGGAAACTGCTCAGGTCTTTCCCTGCACTCCAGAGCTGGGATCACTTTTCTGGATGCATTAGCACAAGACCCCTTTTTCTTCAGCTCTACTTCATCCCGATTCACTTTCCTAGCAGCAATTGCATGAAAATTGGTGGCAGATAATGGCAAAGGCTGGTAACTACCTGACAATATCTATCCATAGATTTTTAAGAAAAAGCATTGAGGAGAGATAAGATGTTATCCTGAAGTTAAAACACTTGTTAGTATTTTATTTATGCTTTTCTTCCCTAAGTCTATCCACTTCTCTTATCCATTCAAGTCATAGAATCACAGAATCATCTCGGTTGGAAAAGACCTTGGAGATCATCCAGTCCAACCATGAACCTCACCCTGACCGTTCTCAACTCCGCCACATCCCTCAGCGCTGGGTCAACCCGACTCTTCGACCCCTCCAGGGATGGGGACTCCCCCCCTGCCCTGGGCAGCTCATTCCAACGCCCAACAACCCCTTCTGCAAAGAAATCCTTCCTAAGAGCCAGTCTGACCCTGCCCTGGCGCAGCTTGAGGCCATTCCCTCTTGGCCTGGCGCTGGTTCCTTGGCTCAAGAGACTCATCCCCCCTCTCTGCACCCTCCTTTCAGGGAGTTGCAGAGGGCCATGAGGTCTCCCCTCAGCCTCCTCTTCTCCACACTAAACCCCCCCAGTTCCCTCAGCCGCTCCCCATCACACCTGTGCTCCAGACCCTGCACCAGCTCCGTTGCCCTTCTCTGGACACGCTCGAGTCATTCAATGGCCTTTTTGGAGTGAGGGGCCCAAAACTGAACCCACTCATGGAGGTGCTGCCTCACCAGTGCCACTCTGTAGTCATCACCACTCTGTAACATCTCCAATAACTCACAGCGAGCACGCTCTCGGAGGACAGTGGCACCGGTGCAGATCCCAGGTCCATCCAGCCCCCACCTTGTCTCTGATCATCAACAACATGGGGAAATACAGGGCGATCCCGTAGAAATACCTCCCCTGAATATTGTCCCAGCTCCCATCAAACTGCAAGTTTCAAGATACATGAGGGTCTCTTCATAGAAAGAAAATTTGAAATATATTTGTAACTACTTTTTTCCCTCCACCTTTTCCCTCTTGGGTTTCTATTGGCATTTTTTAAAAAAATTAACTGAAAAAATGGGAGTATTTTCATAAATCAGAACATGTCACAGGGGTGGCTTGTGGAGTCTCATTGATTTCAGTATGAATACAAGTTTCTCACCACTTTGCAGTGTCAGGCCTCGGGGGAACAAGAGAAAGAATGAATTTGTATTTATTGTGGGTTTTAAGGCCTGTTAGGTTTTATTTCTGACAGCCACAACGGTCTCTTTTTAACTAAGATGAATTATAAACATATGAAAAGAAAATACTGATTGCAGCAGAGAAAGCGAGTAGACACATCACAAACAGCTTCATCTCCAGAGCAGACATGTGGCATGTGTGTTATTCTGTCAAAATGCCATCTGAAGCACAAGAAAGATGTTTATGGTTGGGCTGCAAAAAAAGTATGTTTAAACCATGCAATAATAGGAAGTGAAGCCTATAAAGGCTATTGTCATTATCAAGGCAAGCTACACTTTTCTTGCCTTGCATCCTTGGCAATACTTTATTATTTTTTTTAATTCTTTAAAAGGGCAATAACAACGACTCCACCTCATCTCTTCTAGAATACAGTTTTTTCAAACCAATGAAGAGAGTTTTATGTCTCCATAAAATCAAAAAATAATGTTTTTTTTTCACAAATCTCATCATCGCAGCCTCAAGGCATGAGTGCAGTTTATCACGTTCTTCCAAATTTCTAAACAAAATATAGACAACGGGGAGAAGAAAAGTTAAAATAATCCCAAGTTTTCCTGAGCCTGTCCTTGGTAGGAGCATCCACAGCCACTGCGGAACACTCCCTCCTTCCAAAATTCTTGTTGATTTTAACTGACGGTTGTTAATGTTGATGAATCAGGAGCCAGGGAGGCCTCCAGGATGCTTTTCCGTGTCTCCTCTGGACGGTTTTAAACACTGAGCATGCAAAATTACCATTGGGGAAACCTATTTTTCTAAAATTGTTCAATATTACAGTGATCTGAGCAACAAATCTCTCAGTCGCTGGAGCTGGCGTTTCCCTTGAAGGTTGTTTAAAGGAGTTCCTCTGAGATTTCTGTGATAATGTTAATTTAGGTCATTTGTTTCCACGCATTGGCATATGTTCTCCTTCCGTTACTTGACTGCAGTCAGCTTCACCTAATGAGCCACAATCTAGCAGAGACTGCACATTTGTTTAACATCCCAGGATTCATTCGGAAAATGATAATGACTGTGCCAAAATGTTTGCAACCAGTTCTACCAAAGCTTGAACTAAAGCATTATTTTACAACCGACCAGAATATACGACTTAGCTTGGGCTAAATTATTGCATTTACTCAACGTGGGTGAAGAAGGAATTTGTAATTCCATATTTTATTGTCATCCAGGTGCTTCTGAAGGAGTTACTCAACTTTCACGTCATTAATGGTCTTCGGCCCAATCTTGGCCACCGTCTCCACATATTTCAACCAATTATTTCCCTTTTCCAGAGTGCGTTAGCTGTAGCGGTGGCACTTTGACTGTTCACCCGCAGAACTGCTGAGGGGAAAAACACTTTTTGACCTAATTTTGTCTTTGGAAGCAGGCCTTAAAAGTGACGCTAAATAGTCTGTAAAGGTCCTCATCATCGCTCGGCGCAGACTCCGGTCAAGCGCGGAGGCGGTGGGGAGTCGTGCAGGCCCACTTGAGTCAGGCAGGGGATGGCAGCGGGTTGAAGGATTTCCCAGGGCATGAAACCAAAAATCAATCAGCTGAATTCAAATGCTCGCCATCATGCTAAGCTCACTTCCAACTGAACTACGAGGGAGACAAACGACCTCGGATTTCTGCCTGTGGCAGCACCATCAATACTGGCTGGGTCTAACACCTTTGTTTATGAGTTGGGCCTTTCAATGGTGGCAAAGAAAATCAGGGCAGCACGCTGCCAGCCCCCTCCTACTCTCGGGTTGATTTTCTTGGCCTGATTTGACCAAATTACTTGTATGAGGGGCTCTGATATTCACATACTTTCCTTTGCCAGTCAGAGAGGGACCTGGGGGGGTTGACTGACAGGCAGCTGAACAGGAGCCAGCAGTGTGCCCAGGTGGCCAAGAAGGCCAATGGCACCCTGGCTTGTATCAGCAATAACATGGCCAGCAGGGACAGGGAAGGGATCTTACCCCTGGACTCGGCACTGGTGAGGCCGCCCCTCGATGAGTGGGTTCAGTTTTGGGCCCCTCACTCCAAAAAGGCCATTGAATGACTCGAGCGTGTCCAGAGAAGGGCAACAAAGCTGGTGAAGGGTCTGGAGCACAGGTGTGATGGGGAGCGGCTGAGGGAACTGGGGGGGTTTAGTGTGGAGAAGAGGAGGCTGAGGGGAGACCTCATGGCCCTCTCCAACGCCCTGAAAGGAGGGTGCAGAGAGGGGGGATGAGTCTCTTGACCCAAGGAACAAGCGCCAGGACAAGAGGGAATGGCCTCAAGCTGCGCCAGGGCAGGGTCAGACTGGCTCTTAGGAAGGATTTCTTTGCAGAAGGGGTTGTTGGGCGTTGGAATGGGCTGCCCAGGGCAGGGGGGGAGTCCCCATCCCTGGAGGGGTTGAAGAGTCGGGTTGACCCAGCGCTGAGGGATCTGGCGGAGTTGAGAACGGTCAGGGTGAGGTTCATGGTTGGACTGGAGGATCTTCAAGGTCTTTTCCAATGATGATTCTGTGATTCTGTGATTCTGGAGGGGTTGAAGAGTCGGGTTGACCCAGCGCTGAGGGGGTCTGGTGGAGTTGAGAACGGTCAATGTGAGGTTCATGGTTGGACTGGATGATCTTCAAGGTCTTTTCCAATCGAGATGATTCTGTGATTCTGTGACCCTTCCCTTTGCCCTACCTTGCAAACAGTAGGGCATTACTCTACCATCCCTCTGTACCCCACCACTTTTTGGGACAGTTGGAACCCCGAGGTCCTGCCAGACCCCAGCCCCATGGCCCAGCCCAGAGGGCTTTCATTCCCACAGTGTCCCCGGAGCTTGGCAATCCCAGCTACCTCACTCCATATCTGATGGCTTGACAGAAATTCCTGAGTTCAGGATTCCACATTTACTCCATGATGGGACGCTCTTGCCCCGTTTCCGCAGGTTTCGATGCGTTGCTGCATGCAGACAAGCTCCACATGTGCCTGCCCAGGTGGAAGACAGCTCTGGGTACAGGCTTGGTAGACAAAATCAGCACAGTGCTGGAAACACACATTTCCAGTGCTAAAATCTGATTTTTTTTTTTTTTTAACTGGACTCAGCAGAAAGTAATGTAAATAATTGCCTGTGTTAGTACAAAGTAAGGACTCACGCTCTCGTAATGTGCTGACTCTGATGTGCAGTAACGCGGGGGGTTGCTGGGCTACTGAAGGCACAGCCTGTTTTAATAATGTTACCCAAAATCCGAGGATTTTGCATAGAAACTCACTGTCCTGAGTAGTTTAGGGAGTGTTTGGGGGGGGGTTGTTAGGATAAAACACATATTGCTTTTAGCTGATTGTAATTTGTCTTTCAGTTTGGCTCACAGCTCAAAGACAACCATCAAATATTTTTAGTACCATCATAAAGACTGGTCAGGAGTTCAAATTCAAAAGCATGAAGAATTTTTTGATAGATATACAAGGCGCCACATAAATATAGAATCCCAGGTTCAGGAACAAATAAATCACAGGAAAAAATAATTTAATGTTACCTATTATTTTAGAGGAAAAAACAATATTTTTTTAACCTTACTCTCAGTGGGTTAACAAACATAATTCAACATAGTATCAAACATAAAGAAAAATGCATAAAACATAAGATTAGAAGGCTCTGAGAAAAGCTGGATGTTTCATTTAGTTCTTTTATCTCATCACTCAGTAATTTGAAGTGAAGAAACGCTGTTGGCACTGTTTAGCAACAATTCATCAATCTTTTCTCAATGAAAGTCAAGTGCTCCTTACTCCAAGCTGAGATTTTTGGAGAGCCTCCTTTCTTGTTTTTGACTTTCAACTTTGGCTCCTCGCAACATTTTTTTGTTTGTGGAGCAGCGTGGCAGGTTGGGGTGGCAGCAGAGGCGACAGATTAACCAGTCCCACTAAGCAAAGAAACTGCTATTGCCAATCCTTGGCGAGAGAATTAATAAATGCCCTCATTAAAGCAACTTTAGGAGGTGGATAATGTTTCATATATTTCAGAAAGAGCCATTTTACACTGGAAACCAACAGTAATCCCTTAACGCACGTGAAGAGAGCAGGTTCAGCTGGCAGTGGAAATGTGGAATTGCATTAGGAAATTTGGGATTTTCTGTTCCGACAGAGTTTAACCTGGTGAATGGGGGACTGAGGCCATTTAATTCTCCAGCACAGAGACGCTCAAGCGTAACAGGAACATCTCGCCGGGGTGGCTTACGCCGTGCCACGCTGCGGGGCTACGGGGAAGCACGTGCTGTGCCCAGAGGGTTTTTCTAAACACTGGCTTAATGTATCATTAATAGCAAACAGACCATGAACTTTGATTTTAATATAACACTACTTAGTTGTAGCATTTGCCATTTAATGAATGCTGAAAGCACTAATAGGCTAAAATCTGGATAAGGGCTTTTTTATAGCAAAGGCTACTGCCACGGTGTCTGATGGGTCCATCTCTGCATTATGGCTCAGCTTTCAGAAAGGGCAACGGCACAAATAAATGTCTCACGCCGCGGCCGGGTTCCCTCTTCCCCTCACCCCAAGCAAAGGAGCTCGAAGAACGCACCTTTCATCAACTCTGCCCAACCAACTACTTCATCGTGATGGATGGCCACGGTTTACGGTGCCCATCTCATCCGCAGGCAGAATTTGGAAGCTCTCCTTGACTGGCAGCATCCTGATGAAGGGCCTCCGTATCATTCCAGCATGCTGGACTCATTAGAGGGAGAAGAAAGAGAGGGCGAGCTGGGATTTATGAACCACCTCCTACTCTTGTTGTGTCAAAAAATAAATTCAGTTTTTCTTTGCGGGCCTGACACATCCTGAACTTTTGTTCCTTATTAAACATGAACTCACCTCAAAGGTTGAAAACTCAGGCAGGCTTCTTTTTATGTTTTTAAGGTCATGGAAGGAGAAGGAGAACAAAACCAAGACAAAAATACCCTCTTAGAAAGAAACTGAACTTCATTGATTATGTCAATGAAAAGCAGATGCAAAAAAGATGCTGAGAGCAGAAGACATTGTGTCAAGGAAAAATAAGATGGAAAGGGGGATAACTGGTTTAGGAGGTCTCCAACTATTAGTGAGGCACAAGCAGTTTTAAAACAATGAAAATTAAACTGTTTCTAATATAAAAAAAAAAAAGAAAAAAAGGAGTAAGGAACAGCAGTTCATCCAGCCAAGAAGGAAGGATGCAACTAGGCAAAAACCAGTGCAGCAATGGGCTCCATATGGGTGGATCAACAGCCACACCCCCCATCCCCAACGGGTCCGTGGCATTTCCACAGGACCAACCTTTCTGACACTGCAGCATTTTGGCAAACACCTCTGATCTTTCAAAGAAACGTCTTTGCACAAATTATCCTCCTGCAGTCCCAGTCCTTGCTTCAAAACTCCCAGGACAAGGCACCGCCACCCCACGATTCGTTGGGAAATCCCCAAGAAATAAATCAGCAGTCAGGCTGTTTCCTAAGCCAACAATCAAAGCAAAGCTAAACACGATAATGGACTCCTCAACTGTCGTTTATAAATGAACAGCAGATTAGGCAGTAATTTCTTCCTATAAGTACCTCTCGGTGGTTTCTATCAACAAGCATCTATTTTAAAACACTTTGAAGGTGCTCTCTGGGCTTCCCACGTACATGGAATGAAGAGCCCGCTTCTTTCAGAATAATTCATCTGGGCTCTTTTTGGTGTTGTGAGAAAAACTAAATTTGTAAATCAAAATTAACCACACCCAGAGCATCCTCCACCAGCCCCCCCGGTGGATGTTAAAGCCCCGAGGGCATCCGCATGTCCCTCCCCGAGCCGTCACAGCACTGCAGCGCTCACCCAAAAGGCACGAAAATGTCCTACCCAAATGTCATCTGCTCTGTAATATTCTTGGTGAGTTCAGCTTTGGGATTTTCAATGCAAGTCCCGTAATAAATCTCGCCACGCTTCCGCGGTCTCCTTATGACAGTATCACACACAGATCTGCTTCATGTATTACCACTGTTTCATGCAACCCAAATATACTCTTAGCGCAGCAGTGCTACTATAAACACAGGTATCAGCAAATTCATTCTGTATTATGACTGCCATAAATCTATCAGGACTTGTCAGTGGCAGAAGGGCCTGAATTGTCCATAAAGCAACAGTGCTTAAAGCTCAGAAATCTCAGTAACATGAAAGCAAAATCAAACGCACATTGCTAAATGTTGCAGGTCAGAAACTGCCCCATTTTTTTTAAGGGGAAAAAAAAAAAAAAAACCCACGACAGAACCAAAACCAACATAATTCCCTTTCTCTTCAGAGAGAGGCAGCTGACAGATGGACTACGCCGTTAAATGTCAGCATGATAACTCAAACCCCGAGCGCAAGCAAACAGCCCCACTCATGGTCTGCTCACCGCAGCCCATTAACTGCCCATGAATCTCACCACCACTTCGGCCTCACCCACCTCAAAGAGCTCCTCCACCATCCCAGGGGCTCACAACCTCTGACCATAATCACTAATTCACCATTAATTCATCACGTCTGGTAGTTTCGGCTTCTGCTTCTTCAGGATTTAAGGATGTGAGGCAAGAAAGCAGAAAAATATAGACTGAAAGCGGGATGCCAAAAGCTCTACCCCTAAATCAGGAGCACAAGCCCTGTTAGTGACTGGCTCCAACATCTTCTGAGCGTTGGCAGGAGGCATAACCCTTGGTTTCAGACACTCCACCCAAGGCCACACATCGTATTAATTATTGATATAAAACAGAATCCCAGAATCATCTCGGCTGGAAAAGCCCTTGAAGCTCCTCCAGTCCAACCATGAACCTCACACTGACTGTTCTCAACTCCACCAGATCCCTCAGCGCTGGGTCAACCCGACTCTTCAACCCCTCCAGAATCACAGAATCACAGAATCATCATTGGAAAAGCCCTTGAAGATCCTCCAGTCCAACCATGAACCTCACACTGACCGTTCTCAACTCCACCAGATCCCTCAGCGCTGGGTCAACCCGACTCTTCAAACCCCCTAGAATCACAGAATCACAGAATCATCATTAGAAAAGACCTTGAAGATCCTCCAGTCCAACCATGAACCTCACACTGACCGTTCTCAACTCCACCAGATCCCTCAGCGCTGGGTCAACCCGACTCTTCAAACCCCCTAGAATCACAGAATCACAGAATCATCATTAGAAAAGACCTTGAAGATCCTCCAGTCCAACCATGAACCTCACACTGACTATTCTCAACTCCACCACATCCCTCAGCGCTGGGTCAACCCGACTCTTCAACCCCTCCAGAATCACAGAATCACAGAATCATCATTGGAAAAGCCCTTGAAGATCCTCCAGTCCAACCATGAACCTCACACTGACTATTCTCAACTCCACCACATCCCTCAGCGCTGGGTCAACACGACTCTTCAACCCCTCCAGGGATGGGGACTCCCCCCCTGCCCTGGGCAGCCCATTCCAACGCCCAACAACCCCTTCTGCAAAGAAATCCTTCCTAAGAGCCAGTCTGACCCTGCCCTGGCGCAGCTTGAGGCCATTCCCTCTTGTCCTGGCGCTGGTTCCTTGGCTCAAGAGACTCATCCCCCCTCTCTGCACCCTCCTTTCAGGGAGTTGGAGAGGGCCATGAGGTCTCCCCTCAGCCTCCTCTTCTCCACACTAAACCCCCCCAGTTCCCTCAGCCGCTCCTCATAACACATAAACGATCTCTTAGCCTTCGCTTCCCGCAAACCTGCCTGAGCAAGGGCTATGATTTCTGAAATGATCTCATGTCTGTGTTTTATATTCAAAACGTTTGGTTCAAGGGGTTTATGTATTGCAGTCTGCGCTCGATTGCAGTCGATTACTGCGTATTGCAGACCGGTCCTGTGCAAAGAGATCCAGTGAGCAACGCAGAGGTGCAATAAAGCACAAAATTAATGAAGTTGCGCTTCGGAGGTGCTGAAGGATCACTTTACAGCCCTCCGTGCAACCCAAACCAACATCTGCTTCAGCTCCATCCGCAGGAGGAATTCGTCAGGATTCTGCTGATTAAAGCCAGGAGCTGAAATGGAGGATGGGCGTTTCGGGATGGCTGCATTCATTTTGCATGAAGCAAAGGTGTGATTGCATCTCATTTGACTGCACCACCAGCACAATGGAACAGGAGGCAAAGAAAAAAAAAAAAAAAAGCTGCAAGTGTAAGGAATAGAAGAGCCCTGGATTAATTTCCTTTAACAAGGTAATCCTGATGGAAAAAGCAGCGCGCTTTAATCATCTACGCCGCGCGCTACATCTTCTACCTAAAAGAAATGATTTCTTGTCAGACACAAACGGTCATGTTTCACTGAAGAAGTTGAGTCTCGCTGGGGTACGTATCGAGGCAAGAAGGAAGAACATTATTGCCTGGGACAGCTGAAGCTGAATTGGATATCACACCACAAAGGCACCTGAAAAACACACAATGGGGAAAAAAATCTGCGCTGACAGGTAGGGAGGAGTAGATTAGATGACCAGAATACCCTCTCTATCTCGACTCTTTATTATTCTATGAACCTGTTTGAGTCTGCGGAACAGTTCAAATTCCTACCCCAACAAAGGCTGGGTTTAGCTTGGCAAAGAAAAAGGCAAGCCTCTGGTTTTTATTATCCCTGTATCTCCTTTTGACAGAGCTCCTTAGGTGGTGATGCCAATAGTGTAGTGAAAGCTGTAAGAGAAAGGGTGGGCTGGGGCCAGGATGGTAATCAGAGGTGGGGAAATGGAGTAGCTCTTCTATCTCACACCAAGATGGTAACGCTCATTTTAGATAATGTGCCTCCAGTAACCCAAATAATCTGGATCACAGGGAATGGCAAGTATCTATCTCAGCCAGAGCTAGAAAGCGAGCGTCGCCCAAGAGGAGGCAGCCAGCAAAGCGGATTGCTGTCATTAGGGTGATGAATGGGAAATTCTCCTCAACGCTACAGGTGTAGGACAGGGAACAACTCACTCCATATCACAATGGAGCATTACCTGAGTGAAAGCCTTGTCAGGTTCCACACAGTAACTGCCAGTTTTCAATAACTATATAATTATGAATAATTTAAAATAGATATATGGAAGCGCAGCCAATTTTTAACTCTATAAGTGGGGCAGTCCAGACAAATCCAGAACCTGTTTCTCATCCCTCCACTCTTTGTCCCTCTCCCAGAGCATCTCTCTGTAATTCTGGAGCTGAGAGCAGCTCTAGACAACACGACCCTATTCCAAGGCTTTCACAGAATCACCTGGGTTGGAAAAGCCCTTGAAGATCCTCCAGTCCAACCATGAACCTCACACTGACCGTTCCCAACTCCACCAGATCCCTCAGCGCTGGGTCAACCCAACTCTCTCCCTGTGGGGAGCTCTTCAGCCAGTTCTGTCCTGCATTTCAGTATTTAGCAAGTTTTCCAGAAAAGCTTTCCAGAAAAGATTCTTCAGAATCGCAAGCGAAGAGCTTCAAAGTCATCTCGGCGCGCCGTAGAGCTGCCACGGCCTCTTCCCTGACCCTACACAAGGGGGCTGGGAGGCAGGGAGAGAATAGAGATTCCCTGGTTTAGTGCTTTTATCTTCTGTGCCACCTGTTAAAAAAAACAGCAGAGAAACAAAACAAATCTTGCCACTGCTGGGAGCACAACGGATGCTCTTGGTGGAGTACAACCCCATGGAGCAGAGATGGTTTTTTCCTGCTCAGACACAGGTGGGCATCCGCTGAGGCAGCTTGGAGAGGGAGGTTGGGAAGGAGCCGGTATAAAAAAGCCATCAGTCATCCGGCAGGGACAATTTTTGGAGTAGCAATTTTCTAAGTGGGAAGGGTAAGCAGGTTAGCAGATGACAGAAAAGACTTAAAAAGCATCAACGTCGCTACTTGACGCCAAGACGACAACAGCAAGGGGTGGAAAAAATCAGCGAGTCCTGAGCTCAGCTAGGAGAGGAGTGGGTGGGATCAGCTGGATCTGTCTTCCAAACATCAGGAAAACTAATAACAAAGGCAAAGTTAAACAGGGGAGAGAACGGGTGACACAACAGCTTTGCAAAGCCTGGAAAAGTGTGGAGGACAAAGTTCAACGCTGGCCAGTCACTATTAATAATAAATAGGGGTGGTTGTAGATTTGCACCTATACAGATACATACGATCTGTGGGTCTGCTTGTACCACCTCTCCGAGTGCTCACATCAACGACCCCCATCCTATCAGAACTGGTAAAATATTCCATGAAGCTTAGAGCTGGGGAGAACTGGTTCAGGATGTGCTGCAGGCTGGGTCTTGAAGAAATGAGGCATTTGATTTTATTTATCTCCCTCCTTTAATAAGTGGAGAATAAAACCAGATTGGAATAAAAAGGGCATGAGAAGACTTTATGGGGAATTGAGGAACCCCCCCAAGATCCCATTTCTATCGCTCTGTATGTGCTCCAGAAAGGCACAATTTAAGCTGATGTCACAACAGATGACAAGCAACATCACTGCACCCCCATGCGTTCGCCTCGGCCAAATCCTGCCATATAGCAAAGAATAAGAAAGACCAATTTTATAAATGCTACTATTAGATAACAGAAAATAGATGAAAGCTAAAAAAAACCCCTAGTTTTTGGTTTTATTTTGTTAGGATTTCAACTTCAAAGGAAAACACGTGCGTTAGACCAAGGTACAGAAGCACCTGGAGGCTGTGGCTGAATGGAAAATGTGCTCATCCCTAAAGAATACAGTCTATAGGGTACAGTGCCATCTCACTTTAGCACCCATGGGCATCTCCAGGCTGGATTGGGGGAGTGAATTAATTCCTAAAGAATTAATTCCTAAAGAATTAAGAGCAAGCGTGCAAGATGTCGAAGATAAGCAGCAGTCAATGGAAATTTCAAGGGAGGTACAAGGATCAGCTAACGGGAGATGTGATGTTTTCAGAGCCTGGCCAGCAGTGGAAAAAGCATCCTGTCAGGGAGAGAAAGATAAACGTGGTAAACGGGGCAGCAAAAGTGAACCACAGATAAAATAGGGACGAGGGGAAATCAAGAAAAGCAGATCTGACATCTCTGATGCTCTGCTGAAATGCGCTTCGGTTTCGGGGATGTCGAGGGCTGGGGGTATATTTTCTGCTGCGAAGCTTAAAAGGACCATCCCAGAGTTTGGAAACCAAAGTTTCTGTCACCTTCACTTTGCCAAGTAAAAGATTCATCGAGTGATTTGAGATATTCAGATATATGCATCTCTCCAGCAAAACGCATCAGCTGGAGAGCAAATCTGCCTGGTTTGGGGAGCCCAAGGCTCTCCTTTCTCCTTTGTACGCTCACATTTCATATGAAAATGCTTTCCCTGCAGTTAAATAGGACACTGATGCCACAGGCACTCCAGAAAATCCTCTCAGTGCCTGGAAGTAAAAGGATCATAAATATTACTCCCAAAAACATGCTAGACAAGGATAACACAAAGTGCTACAACAGCTGCTAAATGCCACAACGATCAAATCAGATGTGCCATGCCAAGAGGAGCCCCTTTGTTCCGGAGCTCTCCTGCAGCACCCAGCCCTTCCCCGGCTGCACTATTTACATGAGGTGGCACTAAGGCAGGACTTAAACCCTTAAACCTGGCTCATCTCCCTCAGACAAGTGGATTCCCACCAGCTTTAATCCCGCTGCTCCAGCTGGGTGGGAAAGGCAGGAGCAACCTTTTGGATTGCTGCTGTTTCCAAACGAGACCTCTCGAAGATGACTCAGGGTGCTGGCTAGCCATGTGGTAGCCACAGGAGGAGATTAGCCCAACTGGCTAGTGGCAAGGTCCCCACAGCCCTGGGACGAGCAATACAGCACCAGGATCTGGAGCGCATGTCTTATGAGGAGCAACTGAGGGAACTGGGAGGGTTTAGTCTGGAGGAGGCTGAGGGGAGACCTCATGGCCCTCTCCAACTCCCTGAAAGGAGGGTGCAGAGAGGGGAGATGAGTCTCTTGAGCCAAGGAACCAACGCCAGGACAAGAGGGAATGGCCTCAAGCTGCGCCAGGGCAGGGTCAGACTGGCTCTTAGGAAGGATTTCTTTGCAGAAGGGGTTGTTGGGCGTTGGAATGGGCTGCCCAGGGCAGGGGGGGAGTCCCCATCCCTGGAGGGGTTGAAGAGTCGGGTTGACCCAGCGCTGAGGGATCTGGTGGAGTTGGGAACGGTCAGGGTGAGGTTCATGGTTGGACTGGAGGAGCTTTAAGAGCCTTTCCAACCGAGCTGATTCTGTGATTCTGTGGGATAAGCTCAGCAGGCTCCGTTCTGGGATTTAGCAATACCAGGACTAGCTGGTTCAAAGCTCTGGCACCAGGAGCTGGCCTCACACGCCGATCTCTGCATCAACACAAACCGCCACGGCGGGGTACGACCCTCCTGGTGTAATACACTCTCCTTTCCCTCTCGTGTGCCAGTCCTGCTTTGGACAGGCGCTGTCACTGTCACACTCTTACCGCCCTCGCTGTAGGCCCGTGACTCTGAATGACAGGATCTGGCAAAGAGGAACATAAAGGAAGCACACGCACACACCCAGCAATTCCCCTCAAGCAATACTAGCTGTGAATACAGTATTTTTGGCCATCCCAACCAGCCCGAGCTATTACTTGCTATGCTTTGAACAGATTTGAGCCTTTCTGAGCCTAAAATCCATCGCGCAACCATCGCTGCAGTAACCAATTGAGACTATAATGACTGCAGCTAGCTGGCACAGCAGGTTCTGTTTGGAGACCACTGATTCAGACCTGAAAGGCTGAGAAATAGAGAGACAAAATAAAAATCATCCATGAAATGGAAAGATCAGAAAGGCTGTGGAGCAGAAGAGGGTCTGAGACTCACTGATGATAAATATTGGGGGAAGAAGCTTTGGCATCAGGAGTGAATTGAGATTTGTAATCCAAACTCAGAAGGGATCACTGTCTGTGTGCTCTCCTGGTTCTAATTAGATGATGCGCTTGCAAAAAAAATAAATAAATCAGAAGCAAGCACTGAGGTTGTGCGCTGCTCCACGGACTTGGAGCTCTAAGATCCAACAAGGTTGCAGCTGAAAAGCATCTTTATAATCCACTGTGCAGCCAAGTGAGTCAGGAGCAGTTTGGTGCAAAAGAAGGGCCCTCGCAGCACTTTGTAGCTGAATTTTTTAGTGATTGCTGTCATCATCCAAGACGCACCAGAAGTGATTAAAGCAGAGACATCTCCTAGAAAGAGTCTGCATAGAGGGACAACAATCAGCTCACGGGATAAATTAGTGCCAGCGGTTTCACGTAGCAATTCAAGTATCACCGAGGACAGAAAAGTGGCAGCAGCTCCTCAGTCGTATCTTTATCAGGAAGTAAAATATGTCCTAGAGGAAGCGGATTATCTAGAGATGCCAGTTCTCTCCTGGAGAAACACGCCATTGGAAAATGAGAATTTTTGAATATAAAGTGTAAGATTTACTCAGCGGCTTCTGAAACTCTTGTCTCCTGATTTTGCAGCCGTGCTCTGCTGAGGTCTGAGCACAGCCTTGCTGGGGAGGAGGGGGAACAAGAGAAGCAGGAGAAAATTTCTTCTCAAGTGGGACAGGGGGAGAGAGGAGCAAAGGGGGGTTAGGAGAGAGTCATTACCTCCATGTTTCCTTTTTTCCTGTTTTTCAAGATGTTACAAAAACTTTCCTCAGCTACCCCAGGGGTCCTGCTGGGAAGCTCTGCACCCCAGACCTTGAAATATGTCACGAAAAGATGTTGGAGATGGTACTGTGGGTATCACTCTTACGTAGAATTGGGACTTAACAGACTTTTCTTTGCCTATGCAACAATAACAGATGAAATTGGATTGATTATTTTTTTTTAAATTAAATTCAAAATCCCCATGTGCGAATCCTTTGCTCTTCTGAATATACTCAATGACCCTGAGGAAGAACCAATCCACTGACCTTTTCATGATGGACAAAGGTTTCATCTGGCCTATTTTACCTTTCCTTTATTTTCTAAACTGGATCTGTTTCAGTGCTTTCATCACATCAGACTAAATCTGATCACCCTGCTTAGGAGAGCTCCGCTCTACAATACTGAGAGACTACATCCCTCCTCTGCTTTAAAGTGGCACTGGAGATGAAGCAAAGAAAATAAATAACTTTCAGCAAAGCAAGCAGCATTTACCCACCCGGGAGCAAAAGGGCTCCTGGTGAGCAAAGCAAGCACAGGTTGAAAGGACAAATACTGTCATGGGAAAGAAACTCCACACCTGAGTCGGTGCAACAGCCCTAGAAGTGCTGGTTGGGCTGGAAAGAATCACAAGCTTGATCTGAGAGACATCACTGCTACAAACTGCAGCTAGGACGACACTGAGATAGTTTATCATTTTGTAAGGAGGGTTTCAGCCCCTATTTGTGGCACTAATCAGGTGCTAAGGCATCAGCTTTTAAAAGCTGCCAGAGGCATTAACAGCAAAAACCTTTCCATATATCTACATTATTTTGTGCTTCCTATAACACACAATTCAGATAAAAATCTCCCCTTTCCTCCCAGAGAATAAAAACTCTTTTAGCAAGGAGGCTTGATATTTGGATACACTGTCAGCAGGATCCTGCATTAATTTGTATGCAAGTCAAAAATTGGAAGGTAACATACACAGAGACTCTCTCGTCCTCCCTAATATTGAGAGGGAAGAGGTAAGGGAGAAAACCAAACCGTAGAGGAAAAGCCCAAAAGCAGAACTTGAAGGTCTGGACCTCGACCAGTCCAGCCCAGTGTTTCTCCAGGCACAGGGAAGGAGAAAAGGCTCATATAACCCACATCCCCTTCCAGCCCCAGGGACAGGAGAACATGAACCAGCTTGAGGAGTTGCTGGGGAAAAAAAAAAAAAATACATAAATTAAGAAATAATATGGCAAAGCACTGCAGTGTGGTTATTCCTGGGAAGAATGATGGATCATACCTGGAGCCCAGCAACACAGCTTGCACAAAAATTATTTTGAAGGGTCTCTTCCCAGACTCTCGTTTGGCCATGACAACTTCAGTCAGTGGTACAACCTCTTTGCTACAGTGCTGGGATTTTCCCCTCCTTACTGCCTGGCTGACCACCCCAGCCTGACAGCACCATGCCCAAGGAAGAATAATCCTGATTTGTGGTCAGCCTCTGCCAAGCTCTGGGTCCCTGTGGCTGCAGGTGTCTGTGCTCACCGTCAGAAACCAGCTTGGGAACATCTCCATTTCTCTGAGGTGACTGGAAGTCCCACAGAGCTCTCAGAAGAGGAGGGGAGCACTGAAGAGCACGGGTGATGAAAAAAAAAAAATATACTTGACAATTAGAGCTCTTTCTGATGACCTTAATAGGGTATAAAGATGCCTCAGCAAAGGAAAAAAAAAAAAAAAAAAAAAAGAGAAAAGCCAAAGAAAGACAAAGCCTCTGATGACCCAACAAAAGCATTTTTTTCCGACACAAATGCACAAGTCTGATCATGAAAAGCAGAGGGAAGAAAAAAAGAACATTTTCAGCATCTTAGACAACACGGACTCCCAGGACCCTGCCAAATCCACCTTCTTTAGTAGCCTTCAACAACACCTTGATAACTTTATCTCCTCCGGTCGCAGCTGTACTGGAAATATCTTCAGAAGAAAGCTCCTTCCTTCAGAGAAAACACTACAGAAAACATGATAAAGACAGACTTTCTTCTGTCTGTCACGTCTAAATGCCCTTAAAGATCTTGTGAACTTCAGTGTAGGCAGGGCTTGAATTTAAATGCCAAGTGCAAATGCTGTCTGGAATGTACATCCCCAGCAAGCAAAGGAGAAAATACTTTTGGCAAGGGTGTCCAGAGCTGTCTAGTTAAATAAGCACCTCAGGAAAAGAATTAATAAGATGGAATAATTTTGAGATGGACCGGCAAAGAAAGTACCCTTACAGAGGTCAAAAAGTGGAGGGCTAATACTGGAACAGCTAAAAACCAAGCGAGTGAGATGTCTAAGAGGAAACCAGAAGTATTTTTAGACATATAGATAGCCTGCCAGGTTAGACACTTCTTTTTATTGCTATTTAACAGTTTATATAGCTGGAACATCATCAAAGGAGACGGTGAGATCTCAGCCACAGCCTACTCCTCGGGTTAGCAATTAGGGCATTCTCACAGCAGGAGAGAGATGTGTCTTCACACCCACAGCAGCAGAAGGAATTTGAACCTTGATTCCAAGCATCCAAAGCAAGTAGGCTACTGAGATATTGGGTAAAGAGGCAACTATCTTCCTCCAGCAGTTCTGCTCCCTTTTAATTGCTTTGTTGGGTTTTTTCGTTGAGTATTTGATGTGGAGCCCAATGGAACATTGCATATGGAGTGAAAAAAAATGTTGGACATTTCCTGTTACAACCCTTCAGTCCTTCACCCTTATGCAACACCAAGTGGGCTGAAAAAACACTTACTTACAAAACTGTTTACGTGAAGAAAAAGGGACCGTATTTTCCACATCTAACAGAATCACAGAAATGTCTTGGTTGGAAAAGCCCTTGAAGATCATCCAGTCCAACCATGAACTTCACACTGACCGTTCTCAACTCCACCAGATCCCTCAGCGCTGGGTCAACCCGACTCTTCAACCCCTCCAGGGATGGGGACTCCCCCCCTGCCCTGGGCAGCCCATTCCAACGCCCAACAACCCCTTCTGCAAAGAAATCCTTCCTAAGAGCCAGTCTGACCCTGCCCTGGTGCAGCTTGAGGCCATTCCCTCTTGGCCTGGTGCTGGTTCCTTGGCTCAAGAGACTCATCCCCCCTCTCTGCACCCTCCTTTCAGGGAGTTGGAGAGGGCCATGAGGTCTCCCCTCAGCCTCCTCTTCTCCACACTAAACCCCCCCAGTTCCCTCAGCCGCTCCCCATCACACCTGTGCTCCAGACCCTGCACCAGCTCCGTTGCCCTTCTCTGGACACGCTCGAGTCATTCAATGGCCTTTTTGGAGTGAGGGGCCCAAAACTGAACCCACTCATCGAGGGGCGGCCTCACCAGTGCCGAGTCCAGGGGTAAGATCCCTTCCCTGTCCCTGCTGGCCACACTAGTGCTGATACAAGCCAGGATGCCATTGGCCTTCTTGGCCACCTGGGCACACTGCTGGCTCGTTATCAATCAACCCCCCCAGGTCCCTCTCTGACTGGCAGCTCTCCAGCCACTCCTCCCCAAGCCTGTAGCGCTGCTGGGGGTTGTTGTGGTCCAAATGCAGAACCCGGCATTTGGCCTTATTGAAAGGCCAAACCAACCTCCTTCGGTCACCCACTCAATCCCTTGAGCTCTTCACCCGTTTACGTGTAAGGTCAGGGGGGAGAGGGAGCGAGGGTGGTGCTGGGTGAGTCCTGTAACCGTTGCGCTCAAGGGAGCAAGATGCAGCCATCAAGACCTCTTCCCATAACAACACCAGGGATACGATTCTGCACACTCCAACAATCTGGGAAATCTATTTGACTACAGTACCACCTACTGTCATACAGTCGGTGTGCTGATTAGAAGAAAAAAGGTGAATTTACCAATACCTGTGGGAAGATGGTTTGCTTCTCTACCTCATCAGTGAGTACAGAATCCCAGTCTAAAACTGACTTTCCGAGGAGTAGTTCAGTCAAATATGATTTCCAATTGGCATGTCTATTTGCTTTATTATCTGGGGTATTTTTAAAGCTCTTTTACTCTTAAAAAACAGTCAAATAAATCAAAGTAAGGAAGCAGAGCTTGTCTTTAGACAAGTTGAGATTTATTTTTCTCGCGAATTTTACTAAATAAAAGAGGAACCTGAAGCCAAAACAACAGCAGACAGCTATTTAATTAAAGTAATTCCTGCCTAGATGAGGCTCACACAATGACTCCACTAAATAAGGTTCTGGGTGTTACCGAGCAGAAAAATTAGATGGCTAATAACTATGCAGGGAGGCACACTCGGTTGTAGTAAGACTCGTGGAAGGATGATGGTTTGTGGATAGAGGACAAAAGATAAGTGAATGTGGATAAAAAAAGAGATAAGGAAGGTAGCGTTCAAAATGCAAGGCCAAGGAAGAAGTGAAGATGTGTGCCAAGACGCGAGGAGAGACAATTGAGCCGCAGGGACGTGACAAGAATGAGCAGCGGGGAGATTTGTAGAGGGTTTTTCTCCCGGTTCCAGATCAGCAGTGTGAAAGATTACTCTGTTTGTCTCATAACATGTTAAGGAAATCCTTCAGCCAACTTCTCTTGAAAAGAATATTCACGGCGAGAGAAACAAGAAGTGGGAGCCTGGATGCTGGATGTAGGTCAGGGATTAAAGCAAAGCAAGGATGTGCCAGCCTGGGGGATGGGAGAAGCGGGGAGAGGGGATCCTCCAGATGGAGACTTACTCATTTCTCTGCAAATAGGAGGAATTATTCTTCTTTTACAAGAGAAATTATCAACTCCCACCAGGGATTTATGTAGAATTTGATCTATGTCTTTTCTCGACGCATCAGCCTGTGTACCTGTAGCTACACTGGCACAGTGACACCCATACGGATTTTCATCTGCATCTTAGGTGAATATAATTCTTGAACTTTCCTCCAAAGAAAGCAAGTGATCAAAGGAAAAGCAAGCAAGCAAGATGTTCTGGCCCTGAGGACACTCGCTGGCCCTAATGTCCCTGCCCAGCCTCCCAGAGCCCTGCCTATGGGGGACCCCACTTCAGCCCAGCCCAGGGCATCAGTCCCTGCTCCAGAAATGTCCAGATGTGACAAAATAAATATATTATGCCAAACGCAGAGTAACAAGAGGGCAACACACACACACAACCTGTTTCCAAGTGCCAGCTGAGAACTGAAACAAAATACTTGGGGAGCGAGAGGCGACGCCGGGTCACAGCATCTGAGGCTGCAGGTCTATCCCTTGCTGAGACAATCAGGTTTTCAGGGGAAAGTCATAAAAAAGGATAAATTATGAATTCAGGTCTAGATCAGCTTGTGCACTTTGGCATTGACGATGCATATAAAATAAAAACCTTGAGGTCCAATTCCTTCCTGCTGTGAAAAATAGAAGAAAGGGGTGAAAGAGCTTGGAGAGATATGATGGAGCTCGGCTCTCTCCTTGCACAGCTGGGCTTGTCACAGATTTTCCTCTCTCTAAGCCACATAAGCTGGACAAACACTGATCAACTAGAAGACATGAGTAATAGGAATGAATAATAAAATGTTCGGGCTAACTACACACAACCACCAGCTTCTGATTTGTACAGTAAAACCGTTGCAGGAGTAGAGACGTGGTGCAAGTTTTAGCCCTTTCCCTCTCACCCAAGTCCCTGGGTACTCGCAGCAGGGCTGTAGCAACAGTTATTCACGTGGCTCCCTTCGAAATACTGCCAGTATGATCCAGGTTTGTTATGCTAACACAGTATTTCCAGTCTCCTGCAACTGTCCCTGTCACAGGAAAAGGCAGAATCCCAGAGGAATTACACCACCAGATCAGACGTAGCCCAGGGTCTCGTCCGAAGCAGGCAACAGGAGCAGACTCATTTGAAGAAGATCAAAGACGCCTCGCTCCATCCCTGCCTCATCCCCAGGTACAATATTAGAAACCAAAGAAAGAGATTTCCCAGCCCTTCTGACATTTTTGTTAGCATTACCTGTATCAGCTCAGGATGCTCGGGCAATCCACGGGCAGCCCAGCGCTGCAAACCCTTACGCAGCGCTGGGTTTTTAAACACAATGCCACTGCAATTACAATAATTACTGCAAACAGCAGCAAGAGGTTTGTATAAAAGTAAAGGACGAGTGGGCAAGGGGTTAATTTACTGCTGCACAGAGCTTTGGGGGTGTTCTTGCTCTGGCTGCCTGTGAGGAGTTGAGGAGGGCACCTCCAGCAGCGATACCCGTCTCAGACACCTCTGACACCGAGTGCAATGAATCTGTCTGCATCAGGCAAAAAAAAAAAAAAAAAAAAAAAAGCGAGGAGCAAGGTTTCTATTTCAAATAAATTCCCACGTTCCTACCAGAAAAGCAAACTCTCCTCCCAGCTGCTGTGCCACAACACCTCTGTGAGCAAGGCAGGCTGCACGTAGCTTATCCAAGGTTCTTCCCGACAGCGAAGCGTGTTTTGATTAAAACAAGACCAAATTTTGCTGGTATGTTGGATTAGCCACCCAGTCCTTTTACTCCTGTAACAGATTTAACCTAAAGGAAATGTCCAAAGCCCATTTCAAGCACGCTGTCATCCTCCGCTGCCAATTTCAGAGCTGAAAACCAGACAGAACTGAGATCAAAATGAGATTCATTCCTTAATTTTTAATGTAAGAAAATCAATGAGCTTTGACCAAAGAAAGTCTTGAAAAGAATTCAGTCAGAAGCACTCGTTTGGATGAAGGCACCAATAAACAATATCAGAATCAAGCGAACCAGAATGAGAGGAAATGGTACAATTTTGGTGTCTATAGCAGTTATAAAACTAAAAAGCTGTGAACTCAGCATACAGAAATTACCATAAAAACGATTAAAAAAATAAAAGTAGATATTTACACCACAGTTTGGATTCCTTCCTACTGAAGAATCGCTGTGACAGTGACAAAAGATCCCAGAAGTTGATATGAACCCAAAAAACATTCCAGGTTTTGGTGGAGCCTAGAGGGGAAGAAGCACAAGGGAGCCCATGCAACATGGGAAAAGAGCATGTTTTCTGCTTAAAAACACCCTTGTACCCCCTCAGGGAGCAGATCCTTAATGCCTGAGATTGGAGTCCTTATAAAATCATTCCGAGAAGCAGTTGGGGAATGGAGAAAACTGACACTCCATAAACTGCTCGGAGGATATTTATAATACTCAGGGTCCTTCATGTACTCTTTCTGTTTTATTGATCATAAAAAAAAAAAAAAAAAATCAATCCATAAACTACATATGTATACAAATATAATACACTGACGTTCCTTAAGGGAATTACGCTACAAACTCAAACCAAAACGCACTAAAAGGGAGCCCAAAATCCAGCTGAAGGTGGGTGGGGGGTCCCCCGCAGAGGCGGACGGCGCAGAGCCCTCGGCACCTGGAGACACCGGCACCGGCCCCGCCGAGGGCCAAAAGTAGGTTAATGCTGTGAGTGAATCAATTTTCTTAATAGATACACGGCGAAGTTCATTGGCAGGGCAATGAGGGGAAGCTCACGGCGTAGCTCTCTGCAATACGACGGGGCGACGGAGAAAAACGCCGCAGTCCGCGACGCTGCCAGCTATTTAAATTTGATTGCATAAACAGTCAATTGTGGCTTCTTAAAAAAAAAAAAAACAAAAAAAAACAGCCCAATCCCATCGCTTGGACAGGTTTCGTTGATTGCTCTTCTGAGAGAGTTCAGAAAAACGAAACATGTTAGCTCAATCCTTTTAACAACCCTAATTTTGCACATTACTACTGGTATGTATTTATATATCAAAGCCTCAAGTCCTGAAGATTTTTGCTCGACTCCCAAGAAATTTCAATATTTGATCCTGAACGAAGGATAGAAAATTCACTTACGATCTAAACTGTAATAATTTAAACTGAAAGTAATACAAAGTGGACGGAAGAGCTGCAATTTAAGGAAGATGCACCCGGGGAGCCCGTGGCCAAGCAGGATTCTGTGAGTGGAGGATGGTCACAGCCTCTTCCCCTCTGGGCAGCTCCAGCCAAGCCTGCGCCAGGCACGCGGCAAACTCACTGCATGTGACAATAACTACACCACCAAGGGGAAAGGAGGAATTTATCAGAGAATCCCAGACTGGTTTGGGTTGCAAGGGACCTTAAAGCCCATCCAGTGCCATCCCCCTTGCCACGGGCAGGGACACCTTCCACTAGCCCAGGTTGCCCAAAGCCCCGTCCAACCTGGCCTTGAACCCTTCCAGGGAGGGGGCAGCCACAGCTTCTCTGGGCAACCTGTGCCAGGGCCTCCCCACCCTCACAGGGAAGAATTTCTTCCTTAGGTCTCATTGAAATCTCCCCTCTGTCAGTTTAAAACCCTTGTCCTATCCCTACCCCGCTGATCAAGAGTCCCTCCCCCCTTTCCTGGAGCCCCTTTCAGTCCTGGGAGGCCGCTCTAAGGTCTCCCCGGATCCTTCTCTTCTCCAGCTGAACCCCCCCAACTCTCTCAGCCTGTCCTCACAGGGGAGCTGCTCCAGCCCCCCGAGCATCTTCGTGGCCTCCTCTGGCCCCGCTCCAGCAGGTCCGTGTCCTTCTGCTGTTGGTGCCCCCAGAGCTGGACCCAGCACTGCAGGGGGGTCTCACCAGAGCGGAGTAGAGGGGGAGAATCCCCCCCCTCACCCTGCTGCCCACACTGCTCTGGGTGCAGCCCAGCACACGGGTGGCTTTCTGGGCTGAGAGTGCACGTTGCTGGCTCACAGGCAGTTTTCCACCCCCCAACCCCCCCAAGTCCTTCTCCTTGGGGCTGCTCTCCAGCCACTCCTCACCCAGCCTGGATTTGTGCTGGGGATCGCCCCGACCCATGGGCAGGACCTTGCCCTTGGCCTTGTTGAACTCCAGGAGGTTCACAGGGTCCCACCTCTCCAGCCTGTCTGTGTCCCTCGGGATGGATCCCTTCCCTCAGCGTGTCACCGCCCCACACAACTCGGTGTCAGCGGGAACTTGCTGAGGGGGCCTCAATCCATGTCCCCAGCAAAGATGTTCAACAGCGCCGGTCCCAACCCCGACCCCTGAGGACACCACTTGTCACCGCTCTCCCCTTGCACATCGAGCCGTTGACCACAACTCTTGGAGTGCGACCGTCCAGCCAATTCCTTATCCCCCAAGGGCTCCATCCATCAAATCCACGTCTCTCCAATCTAGAGACAAGGATGTCGGGTGGGACAGCGTCAAGTGCTTTGCACAACTCCAGGTAGATGATGTCAGTTTGTAAATTAGACCCACCAAACCTCACCAAACAGACTCTCAGGGTGCTGTAACTCAGTGGCCGGCTCCAGCAACCGCCCTACGTAACCCAAGCCCAAACCCGCTGCTCTTGGGGGCAGCTCCCTCGCACGGACCAGCCACAGCCAAGCACGTCCCTCACCCTGGTTAGATGAGTATCAGCCTTCCCTTTTTTTTTTTTTTCTCTTCCCCCTTTTTTTTCTTTCTTCCCTGGCTATCTGTGCCAGCACGCAGTTCAGATCGAAATGCTACCGTAACCCACGGGAGCGGGAAATTTATGACACAGAAAACGGTGCCGTTTCAATAACCATTCCATTTTTTTCCCTCATTTCACATCACAGGGCTAATATGACTTATTTATTTATTTATTTACACGGATCCACTCTGTATATATATTCTCCTGGTCTCAACAGTACTGCAGAGCAACAATTTTCTTCTCCTCTGAAGTCTTAAGATAAAAATATGACCTGACTAAAAACGTCGCGTTTAGTACACTTCAGCTCCGAAGATTCAGAAAATGCAAAGGGAATAAATTTACATTATGGTAGGATTAACAGCTAATTCATTAGATCAATTACAGAGTTTGCTGTTTATCTGGGAATAGTCTTCTACTCAGTAAAAAGCTCCACGGTTTCATATCCATGCTGATGATTTTGATTTGTGCGTAAGAGATGGACTGAGTAGCAGCTTTGTTGTCCCTCTAATTTTTGTTTATCTGTCTCTCTAGGCTTAATCTGCATACTTTAAATAGAATAATATTAATATTTCTGGATATCTCTCCCTGCATCTTCATGATCTTCAAGATACACCTTCTCTTTTGTCCTTTGTACTTACTGAGCTGGGGGGTTGAATGTCTCATTAACATAACAATGTTGAAAAATATTTTTGTGTTATAAACACCTAAGTGATTATCTTTGTGGGTTGCCACTCAAACCTATTCTATAGTTAATTTTAAACATTTTTTTTTCACGCAAATAGGTTGAATTGGGCGATTTTGCAAAGAAACCAGCCTGCTAGGCATGTAGCTCTATTCTTTTAGAATCACAGATGTTGGAAAAGACCCTGAAGATCACAGAGTCCAACCATTAACCCAAGGCTGCCCAAGTCCAGCACTAAAGCAAGTCCCTAAGCTCCATGTCCACACGTCAAGAGATGATGCTCCCTCCCACCCCACCAGCCCCCTGGTCCCCGCGATCAGGAGGCGGCGGCGACATTTGACGTTTTTCTTTCCTTCCAGATCGACTTTCCATTTCAAAGCGCGGCGGGCACGCCGTCGGGTCTCCTGCTCTCTGCATTGTTCTGTCTTTCCAAATCACCGTCAGGTTAGTTTGTTTTGCATATTATTACCCATCTTGGAGATCCCGAGACATCCTCCCAGGTAATGGATGCAGTCCAAAGCACCTGACTGCCGCTGGGATCGGGGAACGGCTGCCACGTTGAGCTCAGAGATTATCCAGCCATCAGACATTATAATTGGTAATATTCAGATGCTCTATGCCTTTTTTTTTACAGCAGATGAGATGACATTTGGAAAAAAAATAAAAAAATAAAGACAGCTCTGAGTCCAGATGGCTTGAAACCTACAACAAGGATGAAAAAACTGACAGATCTGTGGGGAAAGAAAGGAAGGAAAGGATGAAAGTGAAAAAAAAAAAAATAATAATACAGACCTGGCTGGGTAGGTAGAACACAGAGCAAAGGAAGCTTGTTGTATTTAGCAAGCTATAAACCCAAGAACACCCTCTTAAAACACGCGCATTTACACCCGAATTTGTAAGCTGATGAGAGAAGCAGCAAAAATACTAATTTCATGGTGTGATCGTAGCCTCTGATCTCTAAAACAAGCCAACTGGTATCCTCGTCGCTATTGTGAGTACAAGATTGCGTTAGAGGGAAACACAAACCACTGAAATGTCAAGAGCAATTAACTGCTGCATTTTTCATGCAACACAAAATGGGAAAATTTTATAGGGCTCCTATAATTAAAGTTAATAAAAATGAATATACCATTCCCTGAAGGGCCGTAGGTGATACACGTTGCTCTAGCCTCAACATAGCCGTGCCCTCCCCGGGTACTCGGTGCTCCATTAAAACACTGGAAAATGTTCTTTTGCCTCATTTCTTACAGTTCTGGAGCTGAGTTTCTGAGCCACCCAGGAAACTCTCAGCAGATTTCTCTTTGTGAAATCCACTTTCAAGCAGCTTGCTCCTTAGCACCGAGCGGCCCTTTATTAACTCAGCAATTGTGGCAGCAAGCTGAGCAGGCAGAGGAGTGACACAGAGCGGGGACGGATGAAACACTGAGCGGTGTGATAAGGTGCAAGACGAGGTTTTGGTCCTGGTTCCTGAGGATAGGCTGTTTGAAGGCAAACGATGCTTTGTTTGTCACCAAGGACTGACAGGAGCCCTCCGCTCCCGCCTGACCCCAGGCAGCTCATGTATTACTGCATCCTTCCATTTAATGACTTTAAAACGCCCATAGAAAGCTAAAGAAGAGGAACTGTTGGCAAGTAGTGCCAGTGTGGGCAGTCGGGAAACAATTTGTGTTTCTTATTCCATTTGAAGGAGAAAATGCAAAGAAAGAAAGAATGTGAAAAGAAAGAAGGTGGTGTCAAGGCTTCGTGGTCCCATTACAGTGCTGGATTCCTTCCTCTGCCTATGGGAGCACAAGCCCTCCTCTCCTCCTCCTCAGGAAAATGTCACACAGAATCACAGAATCCTCCAGGTTGGAAAAGACCCTTGGGATCATCGAGTCCAACCCTCAGCCCGACTCTACAAAGTTCTCCCCTACACCACATCCCCCAACAGCTCATCCAAACGACCCTTAAACACATCCAGGGATGGGGACTCCACCCCCTCCCTGGGCAGCCTATTCCACTCTCTGACCACTCTTTCTGGGAAACATTTTTTCCTCATGTCCAGTCTGAACCTCCCCTGTTGCAGTTTAAAGCCGTTCCCTCTTGTTCTGTCACTAATCACCTGTGAGAAGAGACCAGCACCAACCTCTCTACAACGTCCTTTCAGGGAGCTGTAGAGAGTGATGAGGTCTCCCCTCAGCCTTCTCCTCCTCACACTAAACAATCCCAGCTCCTTCAATCGCTCCTCATAGGATTTATGCCAGCAACATTTTTAGACTCTGACATATTTTGGGTGCAGCTGCCACTGATCCTGAGGCCAAGACTCTAACTTCCCACCACACAGGCAAGTAGAGGGAGAGGGAGTTACCCCCCCTCTTCTCAATACTCAAACAACTGGAAGTAGAAAAGCTCTGTGGGAAGAGCCATGAAGGCCCCTCCACTCCCAGAGGATTTGGGGTGCTTCCAGATGCAGTGGGGGACCAGCCCCATGCCCTTGGTATGTCCCACCACCACGCAGCCCCCGGCGCAGGCTGTCAGACAAAAAAGACCAGCTCTCTCCCCATCTCCTCAGTGAGTCATTGCTGCAGTCATTCATTTCTCAGAAAGGCTGAGAAACAATACGCTGGTGTGGGTTAAGAAGAATTATTCAGATGTTAACTTTTATCAGGAAAGAAAAAAACATACATTTTAAATCTGGTTTGATCCAACCCCTTTTTTCTTTCCATTTCAGCTGCTGAAGCAGGACAGTTGTGATGCAAACTCTTCCCCACCGGCAAAGGCCCAGTGGATGCCGCTGGGAGCGAGATCCCCGTATGGCAGAACAGAGGACGGTGCCTATTAATGCAGGATATCTTTCCAATTTTCATCTCTTCTAGTATTTTTAGAAAGCGCTTAAATGTGTGTGAATTTTTGATCTGGGATGTGATGAAATACCTCCTCCAGCTGTGCTGGCTCCTTCGGAATACCTACAAGAGGGAAAGCCAGAACCTGAGCCGTGCCCAAACCCGGGCAGAGATGGGATCTCACAGAATGACAGAAACATCTTGGTTGGAAAAGCCCTTGAAGATCCTCCAGTCCAACCATGAAACTCACACTGACCGTTCTCAACTCCACCACATCCCTCAGCGCTGGGTCAACCCGACTCTTCAAACCCTCCAGGGATGGGGACTCCCCCCCTGCCCTGGGCAGCCCATTCCAACGCCCAACAACCCCTTCTGCAAAGAAATCCTTCCTAAGAGCCAGTCTGACCCTGCCCTGGCGCAGCTTGAGGCCATTCCCTCTTGGCCTGGCGCTTGTTCCTTGGCTCAAGAGACTCATCCCCCCTCTCTGCACCCTCCTTTCAGGGAGTTGCAGAGGGCCATGAGGTCTCCCCTCAGCCTCCTCTTCTCCACACTAAACCCCCCCAGTTCCCTCAGCCGCTCCCCATCACACCTGTGCTCCAGACCCTGCACCAGCTCCGTTGCCCTTCTCTGGACACGCTCGAGTCATTCAATGGCCTTTTTGGAGTGAGGGGCCCTAAACTGAACCCACTCATCGAGGGGCGGCCTCACCAGTGCCGAGTCCAGGGGTAAGATCCCTCCCCTGTCCCTGCTGGCCACACTAGTGCTGATACAAGCCAGGATGCCATTGGCCTTCTTGGCCACCTGGGCACACTGCTGGCTCCTGTTCAGCCGGTTGGCAATCAACCCCCCCAGGTCCCTCTCTGACTGGCAGCTCTCCAGCCACTCCTCCCCAAGCCTGTAGCGCTGCTGGGGGTTGTTGTGGCCCAAGCGTAGAACCCAACATTTGGCTATAATGAAACTCCCCCAGTTGGCCTCAGCCCATCGCTCCACCCTGGCCAGGTCTCTCTGCAGAGCCTCCCTACCCTCGAGCAAATCAACACTCCCACCCAACTTGGTGTCATCTGCAAACTGACTAAGGGTGCACTCAATCCCCTTGTCTAGATCACCAATAAAGATGTTAAACAGGAGTGGCCCCAAAACCGAGCCCTGGGAGACACCACTCATGACCGGCTGCCAACAGGATTTAACTCCATTCACCACAACTCTTTGGGCCTATCCATCCAACCAGTTTTCTACCCATCTTGCCGTGGGCTTGCCCACCACGCACCCCCTGGAAGAGCCACCTATGTGATGAGAGGCCTGGGCACTCAATACCACTTATGCCGTTGTTTTGTGCACAAAGCCACAGTTTTACCTCTATATGGACAGAGAAACCCCCAAATTTCAGTACACTTCCACCTCCAGAATAACCTCACAGGCTTGGCTGGAAGAAGCTCCCCTCCCAGGAGGGCTGTGGGAGTTCATTCCTGACACAATTCCCCTTTCTTGATTGTTCTTCATGACTGAAACCCACTGCCACGCCAGCACAGAGCTCCCACAACCTCCCTGTTTGCCCAGGCAGCCAAGAGCTGGCCAACCTAAAAACCAAAGCCACGCTGGCTACCTACTGATGAGTCTTCACCCACTACCTCCTTGGGTCAGCAGGTGAGAAATGCTCCTGAGGAGACACTCCTCTAGCTAAGAACTTCTTTAAAAAAGATGGAGAGAGACACAAACCAATCTTTTTCTTGGTGAAACTTCATTATTCCTTCTTACAATGCAGCCCACATGAGCGGCCACGTGGAGGACATCATCGAACGGCATCTGTCCCAGAATCGTTCTGAAGTGGAGTCTGGAAGGCAACATGGTGCCCTCAGCCTGCTCAGGCATATTTTAGCAATAAAATAGGGTAAGCTAGAGTGTACTGCAATGTTTCTTATCAATTCCTTTTTTCTTTTTTTTTTTGTCTTTTTCTTTTTTTTCTTTGATGTTGTTTAAAAAAAGCCAAACGGCAGTATCAAACAGAACAGACCTTTCAAAAGGTTTTGATAACAGCAGCCTGCTGAGTCCTTTTTAAATGCAATTATTTTACGTGGGACTAATTCAGAGATAAAAGTTAGCTCTGTCAATAGAGCTTAAATCCATTCCTTGTAAAACAGGCCCTTGAATTACTCCCGTTCCGAATAAACCCGCTGATACGACGCGCTCGCTGGGTAGCAGCAGTGGAATGACCCATCATGAAGCCAACAGAGCCCACATCGCCCCAGTGGCTTCACGGGGGTTGTGAGGTGGTAAAACAGAGAGAAACGAGAGGGGCTGCTTGCTAGGAGCAGCTCCTGCTTTTTGGGGGTCTGGGCAGTGCCAGGGTCATTTGGATTTAGGGCGTAAATTTAGCTTGCGAGGACAGAGCGCGGCCGTTTCTCATGTTTTGTTGGGAAAGACAATATTAATGGGCCACTTCTGAGAGCGTTTGTTATGTACGAGTGCTCATACATTTGAGGATGTAGCAGCCCTTCTTAATTTACTCCTCAGCTACAGTTGAAATCCTCTTCTGTCAGACAGGTTTTCTGTGTAAAACCTAGTTTGTCCCGACTTCTGGGCACCTTGCCACCAAAGCTAGATTATAGACAAACAAGCATGTGCGCACACACGTAATCAGGGCCCACAATCACAAATTTAATCAGGAATGGATTAGGCAACCTTTACAAAGTTCAAGCTGTGGGTTGAAATAAAGAACCACCATGCCAAAAAAAAATTAAAAAGGTGTTATAAATGCTTTAATAGACTTGGCATTACAGATGCAAACTTGTGTCCTTACCCAAACGGTACTTTTAAACCTTATATTTTCAGCCGTTTCTTTTAGAAGCGATCGATCCTGGTTTACACCAACTTGCATTTCAGTGCTAATAATATCAGGCTACAGAGTTTTAATTAAAGGAAGATCCTCCCGTAAAGAAATCACATGACTATTTTAACAGCACGTTCGCTAGAGGTTTTTGCCGGCTGAGAGAGAGTCAATGGGATTTTGCGTTGCCCGTGGACAGTAACGCCTCCCAGGTCAGGCATTACAGAATCACAGAATCATCTTGGTTGGAAAAGCTCTTGAAGATCCTCCAGTCCAACCATGAACCTCACACTGACCGTTCTCAACTCCACCAGATCCCTCAGCACTGGGTCAACCCGACTCTTCAACCCCTCCAGGGATGGGGACTCCCCCCCTGCCCTGGGCAGCCCATTCCAACGCCCAACAACCCCTTCTGCAAAGAAATACTTCCTAAGAGCCAGTCTAAATTTACTACTCAAACGACCCGCCAATGTCTGAGCACGCACATGTCCATGCAACAACCAGTTTTTGTAGAAAGAAGCCATAATAAAGAAGGAAAAAGCCAACACAAAGGAACCAAATTGCCACTGTCTGTGAAACACTTCGGCAGAGCATTTTAATTAAACAATTTAATTATGGCTAAATTAAAACAATAAAAAATTAGTTTCTTGTGGTTTTGGCAAAAGTTACTTAAGAGTTTTGCTCTGTTTTCCTTTCTTAGGTAAACATCTTAATCCCTCACTGGTGTAAATATAAAATATGCTTTTCTACTTTGATCCTCAACTGCAAAGAAACATCATTCACGTTTTGGTATTTTTGTTCATCCCAATTCTGGTTGCTGTAGCAAAGCTTTCCTCTCCCCCCAGGAGCAGGGGAGCTCTCCTGGAGCTGGGACATCTGCCCACCACAGCGGTCACCAGTGGGAAGGCTCCATCATCCAGGGAGGCCCACTCTAACAGAAGTCTCCCTCTGACTCACGCAACATGCCCCAAGATCTAGATGATGCCGACCAAGCCAAGACAACCTTTCTACCCCCCAGCACGCACAACTGTTGTACGAGTGAGGGTAGAAGTTACAACTCACCTAGTCCCCTACACTTATGGACCTGCCACCACCCATGAATTGCTTTAAACCCTTTTTCCCCCAGACACCACCTGCCTCCGCAACAACCCTGGCAGCAATGACCAGAAAATCCCTCCTTGCCACACAAAGAAGCATTTTTTTATGTCTATTTTTAACTCACACCTTTAATTTCTTCTCCCAGCCCTACAAACCAGCGAGGCCCCAAAGATGACACACAGAATCACACAGAATCATTCAGGTTGGAAAAGACCCTTGGAATAATCGAGTCCAACCCTCAGCCCTACTCTACAAAGTTCTCCCCTACACCACATCCCCCAACAGCTCATCCAAATGACCCTTAAACACACCCAGGGATGGGGACTCCACCCCCTCCCTGGGCAGCCTATTCCACTCTCTGACCACTCTTTCTGGGAAACATTTTTTCCTACTGTCCAGTCTGAACCTCCCCTGTTGCAGTTTAAAGCCATTCCCTCTTGTTCTGTCACTAATCCCCTGTGAGAAGAGACCAGCACCAACCTCTCTACAATGTCCTTTCAGGGAGCTGTAGAGAGTGATGAGGTCTCCCCTCAGCCTTCTCCTCCTCACACTAAACAGTCCCAGCTCCTTCAATGGCTCCTCACAGGATTTATTCTCCAGGCCCTTCCCCAGCCTCGTTGCCCTCCTCTGCACTCGCTCCAGCCCCTCGAGATCTCTCTCGTATTGAGGTGCCCAAAACTGGACCCAACACTCCAGGTGTGGCCTCACCAGTGCAGAGCACAGGGGGACTATCACCTCCCTGCTTCTGCTGGTCACACTATTTCTAATCCAAGCCAGGATGCCGTTGGCTTTCTTGGCCACCTGGGCACACTGCTGGCTCATGTTCAGCTGCTTGTCAATTAGAACCCCCAGATCCTTCTCTTCCAGACAGCTCCAGCCACACCTCCCCGAGCCTGTAGCCATGCAGGGGGTTGTTGTGGCCCAAGTGCAGGACTTGGCACTTGGCCTTGTTGAAGCTCATCCCGTTGACGTTGGCCCACCGATCCAATCTATCCAAGTCTCTCTGTAGAGCCTCCCTATCCTCATGCAGATCGACACTCCCGCTTAACTTGGTGTCATCTGCAAATTTACTGATGATACACTCTATGTCCTTATCAAGATCATCAATAAAGATGTTAAACAGCAATGGTCCCAAAACCGAGCCCTGTGGGACACCACTTGTGACCGGCCGCCAGCTGGATTTAACTCCATTGACCACCACTCTCTGGGACCATCCAGCCAGCCAGTGTTTGATCCAGCAGACCATTTGCTCATCCAGGCCATGAGCAGCCAGATGAGGAACCACAGGTAACACCAACTCCAAAACTAAATGAGACACAATTTACCAAGCCCACCTGGGTGAGCTGACCCTGTGGTGTCTCCCTGGGGCTCACATCAGCCACGTTGGACTCTCCTCCTGTATTAGGGGACTTCACCTCCCACCCTTCACCCACTCAAAACTCACCACTGCCTGCGGTGGGAACGGTGAAAACGCAAGGAGTGAGGAAACGTGCCCTGCCTGCAATATTTAATCCCACGCTTTAGTCACAACCTGAAGAAAACACAGATTTGCCGTTTACAGTGAAATCACTGAAAAGCGGTAGTATTTCTGTTGTCTCCTCAAATAAGATTTAAACTTGAGAAAAGCGTAAGTTGGTGCATTTTGTTAACAAAAATAGGCTAGGTTTTCTTCAGCTGTTTTCCAGCTCTGCAGGCTTTCCAGGCACTGACTGCTGATGGATTCCAGCAAGTCCTTCCCGTTGAGTGATTATTATTCACACGCTACGGTGAGGGAAGTCGTCAAGGCTAAACTCTTCCATCTCTAGTGTCAAAAAAGTTGGATAAACTCGGGAGTGCTGAGGGCTGGCAGCTCCTCTTTAGAGGAGCTTTTTATGCAGCTGAAATGGGAACCACGATGCCCCTCTCAGCCTGAGATTTCTGGACTGTGTGAGTTGGGCAAAACCATGATTTGGAGCTTTGGATCATCTGGGTTGGACCAAAAACCAGCCTGGAATAGTTCTTAAATGCCCAGAGCAGAATGAATCCAAATGATGTCACAAGCTCCCAGTAAAATTATGGGGCATTGCTCATTTTTGGGCTGCAGCCGTTCCTACCTGTCCAGGCACGGAGCAGGACAGCGCTGCCGACACTGCCCCACCGCTGTCAAAAGACCAGAATAAAGTGCTACACACATGTGCTACCCGTATGCCTCCATTTTTCTTTCCAGCCTTCAGATATATTTGGGTATCCATAGTGGTTACTGTAAGAATGGGGTCATAATTTTTAAGACAGTCTCATTTATGAAAAGCTGGAAAAGAGACAAGTCAAAATAGAGAACATAAAATACCCAATAGCTAATTTACAATCTTTTATTTCTGGATCTTAGATGCATTTGCTTCATAACAAGAATATATTCTCTGCTCCTCTCTTTCCCCCATTTTCAATTTCCTGGGTTACTAAAGTTGAAAAATTCATTAATGAAAGCTCTTTGCATCCATAACTCAGGACATAGAGCTTCTTTTCAAACCTGGCAATAAAGCGTCATTTATAGCAGCAAAAGAGTTAGGGCTGGTTAGATCAAATACCGACCTAATCCCGCTGAAAGAAACAATGTTGCAAAAGTAATTGCTTGTTAGTAACCACCCCCCAGCTGCAGCACTGCATACTGCTGCCTTTGAGGAGCGCGATGCGATGTCAAAGGAGACGCACTGATAGAAAGAAAACACTCATGAAAATCAGAGGAATCAATTTGTGCTTCAAATGTATAATCCAGCAAAGGAACCAGCAGGAAGAAAACTTGCCCACGGTATGATGTTGGAGGAACCCAACACGCTCTGGACTTGGGTGAATCAAGAACACGAAAAGACACGGCGATTTTTTTTCTTCAGTTTTAAAGATTAGGTTCAACCTAGACAGGGAAACTTATCGCTCACATGTAAACCAGGACCAAGATTTACTCCAGAATCACAGAATCACGGAATCAACTCGGTTGGAAAAGACCTTGGAGATCCTCCAGTCCAACCATGAACCTCACCCTGACCGTTCCCAACTCCACCACATCCCTCAGCGCCGGGTCAACCCGACTCTTCAACCCCTCCAGGGATGGGGACTCCCCCCCTGCCCTGGGCAGCCCATTCCAACGCCCAACAGCCCCTTCTGCAAAGAAATCCTTCCTAAGAGCCAGTCTGACCCTGCCCTGGCGCAGCTTGAGGCCATTCCCTCTTGTCCTGGCGCTGGTTCCTTGGCTCAAGAGACTCATCCCCCCTCTCTGCACCCTCCTTTCAGGGAGTTGTAGAGGGCCATGAGGTCTCCCCTCAGCCTCCTCTTCTCCACACTAAACCCCCCCAGTTCCCTCAGCCGCTCCCCATCACACCTGTGCTCCAGACCCTGCACCAGCTCCGTTGCCCTTCTCTGGACACGCTCGAGTCATTCAATGGCCTTTTTGGAGTGAGGGGCCCAAAACTGAACCCACTCATCGAGGTGTGATTACTCCAGCTCTAGTTCAAAGGAATATGTTTATACCCAAAGGTATAAGGATACATATATACATACAGATATATATACACACAGTTATTACAGATATATATATAACAGGTATCTTCACCTACTTCCCCTGCATGCAAACCTTGTCTATGCCACTTCTCACTGGTGGCCATGGGCACAGACCATGCAGCATTTCCAAACTGATTTTGTATCTACTCCTGTGCCAAATGCAAAAAAAGTAACAAAATTTTGTCTCTTTTTTTTTTTTTCTATGTGATTTTCTGTGCGTACATCGATAGATAGCACAAGGCATCGAGTGTAAATACTGTCCCTACATCTGTTTTTGCAGTTAGGATAATACAACCACAGCATTTTGTTAGGGTATGTCACCACTCAGAGTGGTTTTGCTTATTGACTGTCTTATTGAGTGATGGCAAGAGAAACAATCTCATTAATAGAAGTGACATCACACCTTGATTTTCTCCCCTGAAGTATCGAGATTAGAATAAATCCACCTCCCTGCTGATTTCAGTGGGACAGACAGAAAAAAAGAGTAGCACAATGGTGCAATAATTACCATTTTGGTTTGTTTACACACATACATGTCTTTGCACGCTTCCTTTTTTTCCCCCCAGAAGTCTTCTGAAACAACCAACCAGCTTGGTCTACGTCTGGAAGGGCAGTTGCTTAATGATGCATGTTTAATTGCAATTCATTGGATCTCAGCACTATGTAAATTGTTCCTCTCCTGCTTTAAATAGGCTAAAAGGTTTTACTAATCCTCTGCGTTTAAGCAAACAAAGTTGTGTTTTGCTATCTGGGGCTGCAGCTCAGATCTGCGTCTCCGTTCCTGAAGGACTCGAGGAACAACCGTGTTTTCACCCCAATTCAGCCGCTCTCGCTCGGCTCGAGCATCGCGCCAGCCCTGCCCTTCCTCAGATAGGCAGGACTTTTGTTCTCCAGGAAAATGACTATTTTTAGCTCACAAAATATGGTATAAATCACCGTGTGGGTCAATGCTTGCTAATTACCCATGACTAAGTCCCAATTTAATGTGTACTGACATAGAGATTTCCAAATAATAATGCCTTCCCCCTTGCTGCACTCCAGTCATAAAATATACATTAAAAAGGCCTTCTTTTAGGAGAGCAGGTGCTAAGACTAAGCGCTGACAAAAAGGCACTTCTGGGGTGTGAAATACGTTATTGAATAAGCAGCGAATGCATTAGTTAGGTCTGAGTTATGCTTTGAACATCTAAGACGCACACAACCATGCCAACTCCCTCCTCACTCTTTCAGCCCATCTTCGGGGTGAAAATTTCCCTTGTCGCCTGCTGAATACAATATGGGCGTAGAAAGGAGCATGGAGAAAGTAGCGTGAAGAAGGATTAAGAGTCACGGGATGTTGGGAGGTTTGAAGGAAATGGACTGTGAGGGGAAAATGAAGGTTGTGTTGTCCGTACAGAGAAGGTGAAACTCTCAGACCGCTGTTGGCGTGCGAGGGGAGACTGGTCCCCACCGCCCTTGTTGAATCACAGAATTGTCTAGGATGGAAAAGACCTTGAAGATCGTCCAGTCCAACCATCAACCCGACATTAACAGTTCCCAACTCCACCAGATCCCTCAGCGCTAAGTCAACCCTACTCTTAAACACCTCCAGAGATGGGGACTCCACCGTTGCAGCAAGTTGGAGAGACAGGATCTGTTCCCAACTCAACGGGCGACCTCAGGCAAGTTTATTCTCCCCTCAGTGTAGTAAATTATACTTTCATAAAATCCGATGGTCCTAAAAGGCCATTTAAAAAAGAAAACCCAACTTTTAAGGCTGCTAAGTGAAAGCGGCGCAATCGTCTATCCCATCATCTAGAAACCCCAAGCAGTTAAAGCCAGGGAAATGAATAGTTAATGATACCATAAATCTTACGCTGCCACATAAACATAAACACATTTTTTCTTGTCATGTATGAAGGAATAAATGTTTTATCACACCTTAACTCTGCCACATTGAATTATTTCCCTATTATTATTACTATTTAAGGCAAGTATGTATTTCCTCCAAAGAGGCTCTGTTGGGAACGAGTTACCCGGTTATTTATTTGTGAATGGACAGTGCATCTTCGGTGAAGTCCTTCTGTGGAGATTTAGGCATGTCCAAAATAAGACTAATCAGAAATTTGTCTGACAACAGTTGACTGGAAGTTGTAAGAGGGACTCCCTGGCCATTTAGGAGGTGAGACAGGAGAGAATAACACAGGTCCGTGGATGGGCACTTCTTCCCCGTGCCACAGAAGAAGAGAGGATGAGAACTTGTGTGGAAGGAAAGAGGTCTGGAGTTTCTCTGTTGTAATACCCCACGGCGCTCAGCAGCAAGAAATACCTACAGACAGGTGTTTTGCCTTTGAGATTGAGGAAAAAATAAATCTATGTATTTCTTTTGAGTTTAAAGTGACTGGTTTTTGGAGCCCTCGTGACCAGGTGCGCTCCTTTGCTGCACGTGTCCCGGGGGCTGAGCAGCACCCAAAGGACTGTGCATTGAGAAAGGATGTGTGTAAACTACTGATAGTTGGAATTAAGACTGTAGGATCCTATTTCCATGACGGTGTAAAAGAAAGGGAAGCAGGGGAAAAAATAGTTGTGAAATGGCAGCTCCGTTTCTGCGTGGAAAGGGCACGCTCCCGTCCTGGGGGAGCGGCGAGTTCATAACTCACCTCCGCGTTCCAGGCGTGTCACGTGCAAATTTCTGAGGTCTCACAGAGCAGATTTTACCACCTTTGTAAAACACTTTGAATTCTGAGTGAAAACTATTATTTAAGTGCAAAATGTAATTACAGTGAAGATCGGCATGTAGAATGCTGCTGGGGAAAGGGGTGTGACATACTTTTAATAATTAGGCAGAAAAACACAGAGGAAATGGATTGTAAATAAAAAAAAGAGAAAGGAAGAAAGAAAGAAAAGGATAAATTAAGCTTAACTAGCAGAAAAACCCTTTCAGAGACTGCTTGGTATTGTGTCTAAACCAGCAAAGTAGAGCTGATCTTAGCTCCTAATTCAGTGTCCAACATCTGGACCCTTTTTTCAATGTCTTTATCTACAAAATACAGGCTAATAATTGTTATGAATTTTTGATCAGCACAAGTAGCAATACGACAGCTAGCTTTGATTTACTGTCATGTATACTTTGAGTATTTCCCTAAAGTACTCTCAGTTCTTTGTGTGAAAGAGCTGCTGCAGAGGTGCAAAGTACCAGTATTATTATTATTATTGTGCAGAACATTTCAACCCTGGTACAATCAAACTTGTGGCTTGCAAACCAGTTCCCAGAAAAGCAAGCCTTTAGAGCAAAATTGCACCAACTAATGAACTCTCCATAAAAAAGAAATAATTGGATTGAGAGACGACTTCGTATGAAGGGGTGGACCACCAGAGTCAGATGAAGTCCACGCTCTCTCAAGGATATAATAATAATGCCACTTTTCATACTGCATAAAGACTGTTAACTATTAATATTAAATATATTGAGAACTTTTCAATACAAAGAGGCTCTGTATAACCTTTTTATAAGGTAATCAAGACATATAGCTAAAATTATACAAGGCAAGTCCCTCCAAGCTCCTTTTGAAGCATCATCAGGTATCTCTTAGGTACCATCAGGATTTTTCCCCCTCCAAGCTCCTTCTGAAGCACCGTCAGGTATTGCTTCGGTACCATCATGATTCTTCCCACATATCGGGTGCCAAAGAGGAACCAGAGGACCAGGGCAAGCACCTGTAGGATTAAGGGTAACAACCTGAGCCTTGTAGGCCAAGATTGCCAAGTCCTGCACGATCATCATCACGTTGGGAACGGTCCCTCCTGCACTGCCACAATTAATCCTCTCCAAGCTTTTCCCTGCCTATAATCAGGTTGATTCCACCTATATTGAGACAGATAATTACTGTTTAAGGGTCTTTTCTCCACAGCTCCCTACAGGTTTGGAACAAGCAGACTCCCTCCAACCCCCGGAATATCTTGAAGGCTGTGCAGAACACGTGCACGCTCAGGGAAACGCAGCCATCCGGCATGTTTTCCTCCTCAGCAACGTTTCCCAGGAAAGCTGCGTTTCTCGTAGCCCCTCAGATCACACAATCCCAGAATCATCTCGGTTGGAAAAGCCCTTGAAGCTCCTCCAGTCCAACCATGAACCTCACACTGATAGTTCTCAACTCCACCAGATCCCTCAGCGCTGGGTCTAGACCCTCTTAACAGCACCTCATCCACTCGGTCACTTGAGAGACAACGTGGGGCAGGTGGGCTGTAAGAAACACTCCCCAGGGCCTCTCACGTCACGAATTGGTTTTCCAGAGAAAGATTTCCTCCCTTTTCCGGAGCTTTTGCGCTTTTCCAAGGACCGCGCGGAGCCGCGCGAGGCAATAACTCACATGCTGAAATCCAACCCAGTTAGCTTATGTGATATGAGGTTCCTTGACTACGCTGGCCTATTGATTAGTTTGTCCGAAAATGCTGCCTCATTTATTACGGTTTGATTTAAGCAGATAGAGCGCACCAGAAAGGTCACTCATTTTTATCCATTCCTAGCAAACAACACCCCCAATCCCATTACTACTATTTCCAAATCAATGCTGCTTTACTCTTCCCTTCTGAGCCTCTGGAGCATAGCTAGGATCGATGGTGCTTGTTCTGCCGTCGGTGTGTGAAACATTGCTCAGCCACTGTTGCAGGGAAAGGCTCCGCCACCTCCCATTTGCTCGTGCAAACACGGGCAGCTCACTAATGAATGCCATATCCAAATGCATTTGTTAGGGCTTTGATCCTCAGAGCAGACTGAAATATTTCTGCTAGAAAGGTTTCAGAAGTGGTTTTTTTTCCTCCTTAATAAACACCAAAACCAAACCCTTCTCCATCCTAAAATGGACACTGCCAGGATCTGGTTTTTTCAAACCATATTAAATAACTACATTGGTGAAACTCTCTGTTCACAAAAGACACAACTCGCGGTTTGAGCAAAAAGAGAAGTTTGAAAATGCGTCACAAATCCAAAGCAACGTATCGGAAGGAAATTTTCAAACTTTCTGGCCCAATTATCTTCCATCTCTACCTTTTTTATATTTAAACCCAACCCAATGTTCAGCTCTCGGCAATAAAAGCAGATTCAGGTCGCCCTCAGCTCTTGCGGGTGAGGAGGAAGAAGGAGGATTATCCGCATCGCTGGTCTGTGCTGTTTGCTTGGATTACAGTCTATTTGGATACACTATCTTCAACGTCATTTTGAAGCTGGTAAAAAAACCTCTCTGGGTTGTTCTTTAGTCCCCAAGTGATATTTCAGAACGTTTTTTACCCCATCGCTACGTTACACATCAGATAACGCAGCACTGGCTCCGCGGTCACAAGGGACTTGTTTTTTAACCAGACTGTCGCGCAAATCTTGGGCTGGGGATGTTGTTTCCCTGCATTTTCACCCAAACCCAATGACACGTTAGCAGCTGTCCATCCCTTCCCAGCTCTCTCCTGGGTAGAGCTGCTGCCTCCAAGCAAAGCTTCACTGGGCAGACCTGGTGCGACCACCGGAGGGGAAGAGACGTGCAAACCCCTCTCTCCCTTCCTCAGCCATTTATTAATTAATCTCTCGTTATAAAAAAGGCTAATGACGGTTACCTATGCTGAGTTAGAGGGCTCTGTAAGCACCAGCCATGAAGTCTAAGTCTCTTCTTCTGAGTGCTACATGCAGTCACTACCACGTCTCAAATTCCCATCCCAGTTCACCTCTTGCAATCCATTAAATGATTAAATGTCGCGGCTTTGCCGCTGGCCAGTGCCAAAATCCAGATTCCCTTCCCATTGGGGTGGGGGGCTCCATCCATCTCCCTTTCCCTGAGATCCTCCCGGCACCTTTTAGCTCCACATCAGTTTTTACAGGCCCCATTTTTCCTTTCAGCCCCTTTTCATCCCAAACGTGAACCCGTCGTTCAGAAAAAGGTTGTTTTATTTCATATATATATTCCCCCGCTGTTATACAAGTTACATCAAAGTTTGGGGGACCTGGACTTAATTATATATTCAAGCCAATGTATGGGGGGAAGACAGCAATCCAGGTGTGCAAAATACACGTAGCTTCATGTATATGTGCCTTCTAGGGGTATTTTCTGGAAAATTTGGAATTTTCTATGAAAGGAGCTAAATTGGGGCTTCTCTGTGAGCTGAGGAGGAAGAAGAGGAGGCACACGGGGCTGAGCCACAGGCAGCAGGATCAGTCCACGGCCATGAAAAGCAACGACAGAGCAAAGCTCCCTTCACCATTTTTCAAATAAATACCATAAAAAACCATGAGGCGACGTGGTTTTGCTCCTTCCGCTGCCGTGCCCTCTCATTGCCTCCACAAAATACCTGGCAGGGCATAACGGAGTAACTGGAGAGTGAAAAGCAAGAGAAATGTTGGAGTTTTGCTGCTGCTGTGATGGTGGGAGGGAAGGAAGGAACCAGGGGGCTGTTGTCACCAGCAGAAAGTTGGGGATGATGTTCACTCAGCCGACCAGCTGAGTCGCTCTCTGCTCCCCTCCTGTGCCGAGGGGGAGCCAGCAGTGCCCAGCACACCCCCAATTTCTGCATCTTCATCGGGTGTCCCAGAGGTCCCCAGATCGGTTATATATCCTCTGGTAGCACACTCAATTCTGCCAAAAAGTTACGGATCCATAAAGGATCTAGTGCCTAAACAGGGCCTAGAAGAAAGCTGGAGAGGGACTTTTTACAGGGGCGTGTAGCGACAGGACATGGGGTAACGGCTTAAATAGAAAGAGGGGAGATTTCAATGAGATCTAAGGAAGAAATTATTCCCTGTGAGGGTGGGGAGGCCCTGGCACAGGTTGCTCAGAGAAGCTGTGGCTGCCCCCTCCCTGGAAGGGTTCAAGGCCAAGTAGGACGGGGCTTTGGGCAACCTGGGCTAGTGGAAGGTGTGTCTGCCCGGGGCAAGGGGTGGGACTGGATGGGCTTTAAGGTCCCTTCCAACCCAAACCAGTCTGTGATTTTATGAAATCTGTGGATCCTTTCCTTCTACAGATCTCTACTTCTTCATGTCACACCTGCTTTCCCAAAACAGCTCTCTAACACCATCCAAAATCACTCTAAAAGAATGGGTGCATCTGAAGGAAGAGGGAGATCAAATAACTGAAATGGGAAGGGCACGGCAATGAAAAATGTTGTTCTGGTAGAATTAAGGATGTTTATTCCCCGCTCTGTCACCACAGCAGTGTGTGATACACCGGGCACGGCGATGGCCTGCTTGGAACAAAACCAGTGTAACAAGTTCCCAGCTTCTGTCAAGAGTTCATCAACTCCTCTCCTAAAAACACACATACCAGACACAATTTTTCTTTGGTTTATGTTCTCGAGGCTCAGGGGAGCCATAGTGTACTTTGGATGCTGAGAACTGTCTCTTAAACATGAGTTGAAGAATTAATATTTAAAATGAGTGATGGAACTGAACAGACCAAACACTTTCCTCCACTGCCTCCCAGTTCTCTAACTTGCACCTTGCCGAGGCAGAAATAAACTGGTGTTTAATATATAATAAAGACACAGAATCACAGAATCATCTAGGTTGGAAAGGACCTTGAAGATCATCTAGTCCAACTTTTAACCTAGCATTGGCAGTTTCCAACTACACCAGATCCCTCAGTGCTATGTCGACCCTACTCTTAAACACCTCCAGGGATGGGGACTCCCCCCCTGCCCTGGGCAGCCCATTCCAACGCCCAACAACCCCTTCTGCAAAGAAATCCTTCCTAAGAGCCAGTCTGACCCTGCCCTGGTGCAGCTTGAGGCCATTCCCTCTTGTCCTGGTGCTGGTTCCTTGGCTCAAGAGACTCATCCCCCCTCTCTGCACCCTCCTTTCAGGGAGTTGGAGAGGGCCATGAGGTCTCCCCTCAGCCTCCTCTTCTCCACACTAAACCCCCCCAGTTCCCTCAGCCGCTCCCCATCACACCTGTGCTCCAGACCCTGCACCAGCTCCGTTGCCCTTCTCTGGACACGCTCGAGTCATTCAATGGCCTTTTTGGAGTGAGGGGCCCAAAACTCAACCCACTCATCGAAGGGCGGCCTCACCAGTGCCAAGTCCAGGGGTAAGATCCCTTCCCTGTCCCTGCTGGCCACGCTAGTGCTGATACAGGCCAGGATGCCATTGGCACAAGCCACACAGAGCAGGACCATGGCCACAAACATCACTGCAGGGTCAGGCTTAAACCTGCAAGGTCTTAGGGATGATTTCCCATATAGTTAGACCGTTCCAGCAGCTAAATAATAATCAGGTCACATTTAAATTTGCTATTTTGATGTGCTTTGGCACGTGACATGCAATTTTAGCAGCACTACGACATCAAAGTGGGAAAAGAAGAGAAATATTTCCAGCATCTGGGTACCACTCAAAAGTTTTCAGCTCAAAAACCCTCTACCACATCACACAAAGACACATCTTCGCTACTGCAGCCATCTGTATTTTGCTTTTCTTTAATTTCAAGTCCCATCACTTGTCTTATCTTCGCCTCTCATCATTTGTTTCCTTCCAGGTTTGCTTTTCCTTTTGCTGGTTGCTCTCTCTGTGCTGATACAGCACCTATTGTTATAAATCATTAAAGTTTGACTACGCTGTTAATATCGGTATTCACGCGGCGTTGACACTTTAATAGCATCCACACGCAGAGATGCGGCATAGAGATTTCCTAATGGTTTGTGTTACCTTTGTTAACATGATTGCTCCTCATTTAACTACAAACCTTAAGACATTTGCCAGTGTGGAGCTCCTGTCATTAGGTGGAGCAATATCAATATTTCAGCGCAGTGAATTACATGCCCAAAGTTCTGCAAAATTAGCTAATATCTACCCAAAGTCTGCCATCCGTCATGACACGCACGTGGTTACCCGGGACGTCCGCTTCTGCTGCTTTACTGAATCATTCCTAAAAAGTTATTCTTGACTTAGTGACCAAAAAATGCTTCACACCGGGGGGGTTATTGGATATTGCTCGCTGTTCAGCTATTGCCTGTCTAATGGATTATTTTTTTGTCCACTTGTGACACAGTTTATTCACCTCCCAACCAGTGCCGTGCTTGCCTCCAGGCATCCCAATGCTACAACCCAACGCTAGCCAGCAACCGTGTGCCTGCTCAATTCAATACAAGCCTGACCCTGCTTTGGGTGAACAAATCTGAAGAAGAAACGTCCAGATTTGGCCGTTCCTTGGCGCACACGGGGCCTCGCTCGAGCTTTGTTCAGGCTACGCAGCGCCGGGCTGAATAACCACCCTGGGATGGGGGTCCCTTTTATTACTAGTGGTACAGGACAGACGCAGAAGGGAAAAAGCTCCTTAAAATCTTGGCAATTCATTATTCTCATCTTCTAGCAATCCCTCTAATGCCCAAGGGCGGATGCCAGGTTGGATGTGCAGCACCGGGTCGCAGACCTCCACACATGAGATCCCGTGTCCAAGCAAGGCCAACTACAGCAGGGTTACCTTACCTAGCAAACCGAGCCAACCCGGAACATTTCTTGAAAAACAGCCATTATCCAGCTCAGTTTTAAACCATCAAGGCAACAGATCGACAATTTTGCATTAGGAAATGATTCTACAACCCCATTTATCTCATCCCATGGGAAACTCTCTGGGTATCAGCCTGAAATCACCTGCATCTTAGTTCTTACCTGTAGCATTCCCAGCATTTCTTTTCTTTCTTTACTGATTTTGAAACTCTTTCTGTATTTTGCCCCCTTTATAGGTTGGGAAGCAACACAAGGGCAAGCTGCACTGGCTTCAGAAGATCTTCACCACAGCCAGACAGTCCCCTCAAAGCACATTTCTACAGGACACCCAAAAAGCCACAGCTTTCCCGGACAATGCCGTTGCAGTGAATCATCACGATAAGCTCCATAAACCCCAAATGCCATGTTTTCTCCCTAAAACGATCCTTTTTTTTTTTTTGCACAAGCCCAGCGGTAACCTCATTGCATTATGGCTAAAGGGCAGATATCTATCTGTCGCACGAACACAGCTTACCAGTGCATAAGCTCAAGATTGATTCTTCCGCTGGGGGAATCACTTCCTTAATTTTTAATTTATTTATTTAGCCTTCACAGTTTTAGTAAAGAAGCTTCATCACTGGGCTCGGAGGGTAGGGAGAGGGAGCGCAGTAGCTGCTTGCTATTCCTCTCGTGTCTCAGCAAATGTCTTTGGGAAGGTGGGTTTTGCTGACGGGACTCAGAACTGCCTCTACACAGCAAGGTGAGGTGGAGAGAGGGGGGAGAATTATTACCAGGATAAATGAAGGCGGTAGAGCTAAGTGACCTGCTTTCGGTGCAGGACGCTGTCAGCATCACGGTCGTGCTCAGAAGGGAGAGGTTCCTCCGCTCCCGTTGCGCGTTCGCAGAGCACAGATGGGGCCGTGCCGATTTCCCACGGGCTCCGCTGCACAAACACGTGAGCAGTCGGATTTGCAAAGAGCCCACTGGGTCCTGTCCTGCTCTTTGGGGAAAATCTGGAGAAGAAAAGGAGCTGATGGGTGTCGATCACCCTTCAAAATCTGTCCCCGTGCAGGGCATTCTTTTTAACCTGGTCCAAAATAATAACAGCAGACAGCAGAGAGTATGTGAGCAGGTTTTGAATGTGTCTTTTTCCTTTCTTTCCCTTGTTTAATGTTTATTGCCTTCAGAATTCAACAACCAAAAGAAAACTGCATTCATCTTAGCCAGAAAAGAGAAATATATTCTCCTCATAACAGTTTGTTCTCAGAAGAAAATGAACTATATCTTGATTGTCAGGTAGCAGTGAAGCTCAGAAACAAAGATACAGACTTAGCCAAAAAGGAGAAGGTTTTGCAGTTATCAGGAGCATCAGCCAGTGTCAGAGGGAATTTGATTTAAAAAAGAAATATTCAGGTTTGGTTTACAGAATCTGAACACAGCCACAGCCACTGAAACATCAAAACCAGCCCCATAGCTAATCCTGCCGTTGCTCAGGGTTTCTTCTAGAGCCTCCCATCCCAGCTGATGATGTTTGGTTGTCAGACACAATTTTTCAAGGTGCCTCCAGAAGCTACGTGGGGAATTTGAGGCTCTTAAACTTCCCTCCAGACAGCCCAGCCTCACCGCATTGCTCCCAGCTCAACCTCTGAGGTTTGGGCTTGGGCAGAGCGTGTCCAGAGAAGGGCAACGAAGCTGGTGCAGGGTCTGGAGCACAGGTGTGATGGGGAGCGGCTGAGGGAACTGGGGGGGTTTAGTGTGGAGAAGAGGAGGCTGAGGGGAGACCTCATGGCCCTCTGCAACTCCCTGAAAGGAGGGTGCAGAGAGGGGGGATGAGTCTCTTGAGCCAAGGAACCAGCGCCAGGCCAAGAGGGAATGGCCTCAAGCTGCGCCAGGGCAGGGTCAGACTGGCTCTTAGGAAGGATTTCTTTGCAGAAGGGGTTGTTGGGCGTTGGAATGGGCTGCCCAGGGCAGGGGGGGAGTCCCCATCCCTGGAGGGGTTGAAGAGTCGGGTTGACCCAGCGCTGAGGGATCTGGTGGAGTTGGGAACGGTCAGTGTGAGGTTCATGGTTGGACTGGAGGATCTTCAAGGTCTTTTCCAACCCAGATGATTCTGGGATTCTGTGATAAACGCTCCGTATCCTTTTAATCCAAGGTGAACATACAGAAGGACTTAGGCTGGGAAGGGCCTATAGAGATCCTTTGGTCAACCCCAGCTCAGGCCATGGGTCATGCCAGGCAGAGTGATGTGGTCGGTTCACTGAGCACAACATGACCCAGGCAAGCGCAGTCTTCTGCCTGTTCTAGTTGGAAGGACAGTGGGGAAAATGAAATCAGTGTGAAGAGGCTGGATGGAGGACGAAGAGCCAAAGCCTTAAAAAACCACCTCAACAACCCTTCCAAAAGTGCCCCTGCTGTCACATCCATGCTGATATGCTGTCACAGCAAATGCTCGTGTTGGCACAGGTGAGCCAGCTGAGCCCCATGAATCCCTCTGATGCTGTTTTTAACATGCAAAGCCAACTTCTCCACATGAAAAAGTCTAACAGGGACGTTCCTCAAGTCTGTTATGGGTAAATTTGGCTTTTGGACTCGTTATCTGGGGTTTTTTCCACAGGCAAAGATATTTTCATCACAGAATCATCTCGGTTGGAAAAGCCCTTGAAGATCCTCCAGTCCAACCATGAACCTCACACTGACCGTTCTCAACTCCACCAGATCCCTAAGTTCAACTTCAGTTTGTAGCAGGGCTGTACGTTACAATTACTTCAACATCTGTTATTTAAATATATCCATTAATGTTATCTGTGCAAACTAATCCTACCTTTTATTATGTTCGGAGGAGATATTTTATACACTCATGTTTTTCAAATTCCAATTAAAAAAACAGAAGAACAGAAGATGGTAAAGCTCAATATAATCTGCATTTGTATGTAATTTTATTGTGAATTTAAATTTATTTTTCTCCGAGTCTTAGTGCACTCTGTCGTGATGCCATAAAGCAGCAAAGTCAAAATATGTGAAAAATTTAGATTTGGGGCCTTAATATAGTACAGACATATCTCCCTGAGTTGGCAAATATCTTTCTGACCTTCATTAATGCCCATAAATATTTTTTTTACTGCAGTTATTTAATCTCTTGGTACTCTGCAGAATTGTTAATGGATGGAGGCTGTGGGAGGGAACAACTTCCACCGAAACGTTCTACTATCTCAGGCATTTCTCGAGGTATTTGAAATACTTCAGGACACACACTGATACTATAAGCTGCCCTGATGCATGATATTATGTTCCCTGGCAGGAAAAAGAAAGAATGAGAATCCAACGACGCTGCTCTCAAATTTGGCAACGTGTTTAACAACGATCTCTACAGCTCTTGGCTTATTTTGTTTCTTCTCCAAGCACATGCTCGCAGACCATGAAGAGAGAACGGCCTAACAGAGCCAGTGAGATGGTTTGTTTGCAGCACGGGGTTGCTCCTCTGCGTCGTAAGGATTTATTACTTCCATTGTGTTACCAGCAAGTGACCCTGGTCCACACAGGTCCTCACCCCATTGCACACAACCTCTGCATGGGTCTTCGATATGGGTTTCGTTAGGGAGTCGTAATGGTTCTGTGATCCCCTCAGGTTAAATTAAAGTGAAATGACACCAAATGACCAGTTAAAATGTTGTACTTGAGGTAGAAACGGCTTAAACTTGGCAAAATATAAGCAATGGGGTCTCTTATGAATCTATAAGAAAGAAATGAAAGAAAAGGAAAGAAAAAGAAAGGAGAGAAAGAGAGTCAAAGACATCTGGATCACCACCAGCGTTGTCCCAGGTCCAGTAATCTTGGGTGGTGGGTGCACACCCAGCAAAGTTTCTGTCACCTTTTAAGTTCATTTTATCAGCTGATTTGCATACTAGATGAGGAGAGGCAGATATTCCATGAACTCATTTCCATGAGAGATGAGGAAAAGGTGGAGCAGGGGTTCTGTGCGTGCGTTGAGGGGGAAGGGGGTGCACCACCCCTTGTCCAATTGAGTTGGTGGTCATGCTTGCCTTGCCCACCTTTCTTTTTTCCTCTGTTCCCACAGCTTTTTGCTGACTTCCCGCTTCTTGAGCAATCATCTGGCTTCTGGGGCAGAAATGCTCACCTCTTGTCAGTTCTTGTCACCTCCTTGGGCTTACATGATGGAGCCAGTGATTCACGAACCTTGTGCTTGATGAGAAACATTTGGTTTCAGTCAGTCCATTTTCCCCCCTTTGAGGTTTATCCAAGGAGTTCGAGGGTACAACTACAAGGGAATTGGGACGTCCATCCTTCCATACACTCCCACTTCACAGAATCACAGAATCGTCTAGGTTGGAAAAGACCTTGAAGATCATCCAGTCCAACCATTGACCTCACACTGACAGTTCCCAACTACACCAGATCCCTCAGCGCTAAGTCAACTTTACTCTTCAAGCCCTCCAGGGATGGGGACTCCACCACCTCCCTGGGCAGCCCATTCCAACGCCCAACAACCCCTTCTGCAAAGAAATACTTCCTAAGAGCCAGTCTAAACCTTCCCTGGCACAGCTTGAGGCCATTCCCTCTTGTTCTATCACTTGTTACTTGGTTAAAGAGACTCATCCCCCCTCTCTGCACCCTCCTTTCAGGGAGTTGGAGAGGGCCACGAGGTCTCCCCTCAGCCTCCTCTTCTCCACACTAAACCCCCCCAGTTCCCTCAGCCGCTCCCCATCACACCTGTGCTCCAGACCCTGCACCAGCTCCGTTGCCCTTCTCTGGACACGCTCGAGTCATTTAATGGCCTTTTTGGAGTGAGGGGCCCAAAACTGAACACAGTAATCAAGGGGCAGCCTCAACAGTGCCAAGTCCAGGGGCAGGATCACTTCCCTGTCCCTGCTGGCCACACTACTGCTGATACAAGCCAGGATCCCATGGGCCTTCTTGGCCACCTGGGCACACTGCTGGCTCCTGTTCAGCCAGCTGGGAATCAACCCCCCCAGGTCCCTCTCTGACTGGCAGCTCTCCAGCCACTCCTCCCCAAGCCTGTAGCTCTGCTGGGGGTTGTTGTGGCCCAAGTGCAGCACCCGGCATTTGACCTTAGTGAAACTCCCCCAGTTGGCCTCAGCCCATCGCTCCAGCCTGGCCAGGTCTCTCTGCAGAGCCTCCCTACCCTCGAGCAGATCAACACTCTCACCCAACTGGGTGTCCTCTGAAAACTTGCTGAGGGTGCACTCGATCCCCTCATCTAGATCATCAATAAAGATGTTAAACAAGAGTGGCCCCAAAACCGAGCCCTGGGGGACACCACTCGTGACCGGCCACCAACCGGATTTAACTCCGTTCACCAGAACTCTTTGGGCCTGGCCATCCAGCCAGTTTTTTACCCAGCGAAGCTTCCTTGGGTGACCTTCCTTAGACTAATCACAAAGGCCACAGCTTGCTGTTGAGGTTTTCTGTGTCAAAGAATGTTTGAGGTATCCATTCCTTCAATTCCTTACACTTTGAGGGATCAGTCCAGCAAATTTAGCAGGCAAGCGAGTGGTCTCCTCTAATATTTGGCCACAAATACTCAATCTCTTCTCAAGTTTCCAGCCGTTCTCCCCAGCATTGTGGATCAGAGAGGCTTCCATGCCCATCAGCGGGCTGGTGAGCCACCAGGCTGGTGTCCAGGAGGTGGGTTGGTGGCAGAACACCACGGAGGTTTGGAGGTCCATCCCCAACCGTAGCTCCGTGTCCCACTGCCACCGGGACCTGACGCCTCTGACAATGGCTTCGGCTGCCCTGCAAGGTCTTCAGCCAGGGATGAGATGACATCTACCGACACGGACATCCATCCCTCACAACAGCCATGAGTCCCACTAATCACGATGCTATTCCAGGGCGTAAGAGATGTGGCTTCGCCATGGCCACAGCTCTCCGCAACAGCTTCCCCATCCCACACCTCAGCACTGTTTGAGGTTTGAAGAAACAGTGCTAAAAAGTCCAGCTAAGGACTCCACATACTAAAATACTCTTTAAAAATAATTAGGGAGTCTTTCTTGCTTTTCAAATCAGTACTTTGGTTCCAGGAACCTGACAAAGGTTAGAATGGCAAGCTTTTGTGATTTTTTTTTATCGATCTCAGTATGTTCCCTAACGGGAGGTTTATCATCAATTCTCTTCATTTAAGTCTGAGCACACAAAGCCTGTTCAGTTCTCAGGAGAAAAAAAGGGGGTTCGAGAAAAGCCTTTAATTTCTCCTGTGTCCTGAAGAGAGTTTCAGCAGTACAGAGAGAGACTTTTTAGGAACACCGACTCGCAGACCTGTTGGGCAGAGGAATCAAACCGTGTCTCATTTACTTCCACAAATAAGTTGGCTAAAGCAATGAAAGTAGAATAAATAGCGCAAATGCATCACTAGTAACCTGCAGCAGGCGATATATGAACATGACAGAGTATAACTCATTTATCATGCTCTTTAGTTAGTGGCGACCATGTACATTTCCATTTATCCGCTGATTAATTATGCACAGCAGCTCCTTTCCCATATATAGACATACCAAACGCAGCCATTCATCATTTCTATAGTTTATGTCTTATTCCATTTCAGTCCTCTCTTGTCTTTACTAGAGTTTAAATAGGAGCTTTTGTCCATACATCCAACCCTCTCTGTTGGTTTTTTTTTTCCTTACAAAAAGGAGCTACGTGCCCCCACACCCCCCACAGCACACACGTATCCTCTCCTCCATCCCTTCATCCCTACGTGTCCATCCCATATCTGGCTGTCCCCCATTTGGCTGCTCCCAAAACCAAGGGGGAATTTTGTCACGTGCTTTACGGAGCAACAGGATGGGGATTGGAGTCTCGGAAGGAAAAGAGGCGAGGGAGGGAGATGTCCCAAGGATTTTACCCTTGGGGAAGAGTCCTCAGTCATCTGCCGTCGTCTTACGTCCCCGAGGAAGAAAAGGGGGAAGCCAAGGGCACGTCCCTGCGCATCCTTACGGTAAGCAAGGCAGGTCACCTCTCCTCCCCGGGCATGTACCTACGCCCCCAACATTTTCTTTGTGCTCCCTCTCATTCCTCCTCCCCCACCATCTCATTTGCTGTCTCTCCCTGTCCCACACCTCCCCCATGTTCCTCTGGGTCTATTCTCCTCCCGGTGTATAACTCACATTAATGTCAACTGGAGTTATGCACGCGTACGGAGGGGAGAATGGACCTCTTGGAGCGGAGCTAATTAAGCTCTTCTAAAGAAGTCAGAGCCTGTAATCTCACAGACATCAGTAGCCTGCTGTCAATCAAGGTGCATCCTGGGCTGCCAGCGATTCGTGCCTACCTGTCCGCTTCTGGGTTTCCAACAATTGCTGATCGGCTGCGATGGGGGCGGGGAGGGCGGCAGCCGCACTGGATTCAGCCTCGGCTTTAGCAAAGCCTTAAATGGACTCTGAGTTTTGAAAATGCCTTGAATATGCATAATACCAACTAAATTCTGACTCAGGTCAAACCTGTGTAACTCCCCCAGTGCCAGTGAACTGCGTATGTTGAAGGGAGCAATTTGCATTTAACTCTCTAGAAACTTTACCTCCTGCTAGCAGGCATGAGAAGATGACCTCACCTTTGAAAAGCCATCTCAGATTAAGCAGAAAAGGCACTACCAAAGTATTTGCTACTCAATTCAAGTTCAGTTTACTCCTCCTCCATTCACCAACAGCCTGCAAACTTCCCCACTAGCGAGCTGCCATTGCCTCTGCCCGCGCTGGGCTGGGACACGCAACCTGAGAGTCCTGGCACAAAACGTCCCTTTCAGACACCCGGTAAAAATGTCAGAGATGTTCAAGAGAAACCCCCTGCCCAGGCAGCCCCTCTCCCAGCTGCACGCCAGGTCGCTCGCCAAGAGATGGCCCTGCTTTCTCGACGTCCTCCTCCAATCCCAGCTTACACAAGAGTCTTCCAGAAAGTCTGAATAACTATGGAAATAAAGGATTTGCCATTTCTTTCCATGTCAGCACTTAATGACACAACTTGAATCCAGGGAAATCTCTGGGAAATGTCTTGATTCACCTTCAGTTCATCTCTGCAAGGTGATCTATCAACGTGGTGCAGCAGACACCATCACCACTCTCCTTTATCTCATCTTCTCTCCACCAGCTGCAAGGCCCGTACAGTTGTGCCTCCAATTTTACAACATTTCTGTCTCAAATTCTTTCTCGGTTACACCATAAAACCAAAGCACCATCAGAGGCAGGAACCACCCTGCGCCACACGACCTGGCAATCACCAGAACCCTGCAAAACCTCTCTGCAGCTCCAAGCACCACCAACAAGCTTCCAATCAGGAATCCCAGGGAGAACGCAGCGGCTGATGCACCACGAGAGACTGGACTGAACAACCACAAGCCTTATATTCAGTAAAAACTAAATAAATTAATGGTCTGCAAACACAAAAATTCAGCTGTAAAATCATTTAGTAACGAGCTGACAAGGAGATCACACTGAATACCAAGTATTTTAGAAGTTATAAAATATCCCTTTGGTCATTACCCCTGGGTAATCCAGAATGAAATGCACGGTGGTTCGCAATGATCTGTAAATATTCTGTTTTCTTTTGCACTTTTTATGGAGATGAAAACTTCAGTATTTAAATCTCAGCTCTGAAGTGAAAGGCATAAATATTATATCAGATACACACTCTATTTAATACAACTTAAGGAAAGGTGAAGGCCCAAGTGAAGTCCCTGCGGCTTAGAATAGAAATAGGAGAATTTGAAACATGTGACTACCTCTTATAGCAAAAAGCCCACTCTAAATGTGAAAACACCGGTGCCCTCTTCCCCAAGGCTTTTACTGTGTTTAATTCTTCTCCTTACACAGAACAGCACCGCTGTCTAGCTTAGTGTGGTATTTTGCCGGAGATTTAGAATGGAAAATAACCTAATAGCCTAAATTCGCCCAAGTGAAATTAGAGGAAAATCCACTGAGTTCAATTAGTTGGTTCATTTTCACTGGCTCCAGATTTGTCACTTTGATTAAACCACATGTTCAGTAGGCAGGTGGCTTGTGGGAACATGACTATCAGGTAATACGAGTTATTTCCCTTAGTGTCAAACAAAGAAATCCAAAATACAAACAGAAAATCCAACCCAGGCGCACACTGTCGCAGCATCAGTGGATTAAAAGTCATATGAACTCTCGGTGACAGTCTCTACCAGCCCAGAGTCCCCAAAACAGGTTCCAGCTCCTCTAGGAAGCAACAACGGGCTCTAGCGAGGAGGTAGCATGGGGACCTGGTGTCTGCAGAAGCGGGAGAGGTCTCCTGAAACATCCTGGAGAATTTAATTCAAGGGCTGCATTCCCATCGGCCAGAAATTCCCCTTCCCTTGGAGAAATCTCACCCTTTGGGCAAAAAGACTTAATTTTTCAGTTGTCCCAACTCATGGGGTATGAGACTCTGCCCATGGGGTGGGAATGAGGATGCAAGAAACCTCCCTATCCTATATCAGTTACCATCCATTCTACTTTTAGGCCCAATTTACTAACAAAATTCCATTTTCTATGTCGTTTTCCACTTGACCCAAGTTCTACATGAGACGGATGCTGGGGAGCCCCAGCACTCAGCTCCACAGATGCTCAGCTCCGGGCACAGGGGAAGAGACAGGGAACGGGAGCTTCTCCCCCAAGGGATTGCTGGAAAAGTCCCCTTTTCCCCCAGACTTGCAGGAGTGGCTGGTAAACCAGAGCGCCAGCCAAGCTCGTCTCCGAGGGCTTCATCCACTTGTCAAGTTCTCAGCTAAATCTCTCCAGCCTCATCTCAAAATCTTACCCGTGTAGCCCCAAGCTACAGTCTTGAAAACAGCAAGAGTGATTGTGCTTTGTCATTTACAGTGATGCTGTGAAATTAATTTAATTATGAAGTGCTTTGTTATCCCTAGACTCAAGACAATGTGGAAGTGCTTGGCAAATAAATACAATTTCTTGACAACTGCCAGGATTTCATCTGCAGTTATTAACCAAAGAGACTTGATTTCAGTGTTACTCACCGACATTTGGGGGGGGGGGGTGGGGGGGGGGGTGGGGGGGGGGTTTAATTCACTGCCTGCTACTTTGCAGAAGACATCTGGTGTAGGATCCTGTAATGATCTCAAACAGCACAGAAAACGCTCAACAGCTAATTAAGGTCTCCTTTTCAGAATCACAGAATCACAGAATCATTCGGATTGGAAAAGACCCTCGGGATCATCGAGTCCAACCCTCAGCCCGACTCTACAAAGTTCTCCCCTACACCACATCCCCCAACAGCTCATCCAAACGACCCTTAAACATACCCAGGGATGGGACTCCACCCCCTCCCTGGGCAGCCTATTCCACTCTCTGACCACTCTTCCTGGGAAACGTTTTTTCCTCATGCCCAGTCTGAACCTCCCCTGTTGCAGTTTAAAGCCGTTCCCTCTTGTTCTGTCACTAATCCCCTGTGAGAAGAGACCAGCACCAACCTCTCTACAACGTCCTTTCAGGGAGCTGTAGAGAGTGATGAGGTCTCCCCTCAGCCTTCTCCTCCTCACACTAAACAGTCCCAGCTCCTTCAATGGCTCCTCACAGGATTTATTCTCCAGGCCCTTCCCCACCTCGTTGCCCTCCTCTGCACTCACTCCAGCCCCTCGAGATCTCTCTCGTATTGAGGTGCCCAAAACTGGACACAACACTCCAGGTGTGGCCTCACCAGTGCAGAGCACAGGGGGACTATCACCTCCCTGCTTCTGCTGGTCACACTATTTCTAATCCAAGCCAGGATGCCGTTGGCTTTCTTGGCCACCTGGGCACACTGCTGGCTCGTGTTCAGCTGCTTGTCACTTAGAACCCCCAGATCCTTCTCTTCCAGACAGCTCCAGCCACCCCTCCCCGAGCCTGTAGCCATGCAGGGGGTTGTTGTGGCCCAAGTGCAGGACCTGGCACTTGGCACTTTTATATCAATCAAAACTCCTGCTCTCCAGTACAAGTTCGTAGACATGTTCCTGCACAGCCCAAGCACCACCAGGGACCAAAGCCAGGGAGAGGCTGAACTTCTGTTCGTCTCTGCTGAGCAGTGGGAGTGAGGATGCTCTTCCACTTCATTTATCAACATCAGTTACACCCCCAGGATTTAACACAGACGTAACTGAGGTGTACACAATAGCTTTTACCCAATATTAACACCTGCTGTTAGTATCTGTTGTGTAACATCTGTGATTGAATTTGTATCTCTGTACGAGCCTTCCCCTTCCTGTTCTTCAACGGGAGCCAGACCCACCGAAATTACAACAGTAGCTTAAAATTCATAAATTTGAAAGCTAAGTTGTTAGGGGTTTGGGGGTTTTCTGCTGAATTTAAAGCCATATTGTCCCAAAGACGCAGGTCAGGAAATTAATTCCTGTGAGAGAATAACACTGTCAGATACAAGAGCCTTGTATCCAGGAAGAGTAATACTGAATATGTGAAATTATTTTGTTAATAATAAAAAAAGTCTTTACTATAGCATTGGATATAATGTTAGAGGGCTGGCAGTAAATTCCTTCTACAGTTAATTCTACTCAGGAAAAATTGCATTAAAACTTTATTTAATTTTTTTAAGCCCAAGATCATCACTGAAGACTTGTTCAGTTAATACAATGCTTGAAGATGAAATGACAGAAGTGCTGTAACTAATTAAACTCTAAAATTTTGTAATGTGAGCCAAATTCAAGTCCTCCATCATTTGCCTTACTCATTACGTCTTGGACAAAAAAAAAAAAAAATACTCCAGGTTTCTGGAAACACTTTTAATATTCTTAGAGCCTCTCGTTTTATTATGACCCTTCTGCAGTAAGTGACTGGGTTACACATTTATTCACACAAATCAGACTTTGGTACCCATGTCCCTCTGACCCCAGTATCCAAAAAACCTCCTCAGGGTCCCTTATCTACCTATAGATAACCGTAATTGTGTGTGTATACGTGGTTTGATCTACACCTATTTCTGTACCAAAACATCTCTGAGGCAAATTTAAAGTTCCAAAAAGATACTTTTAACCAAGCTGCTCATAAACACAATCACTTAAGTGCCACATGGGGTCTGGCAGGCACTGACAAATACCAGAGTGCTAATTCTGAACGTCTCGGTCGCAAACAGAGGGCGGTGACCTTAGCTCAGGAGAAAATCAAAATACAAGGGGAAAACCAGCCCTTTCTGCCTACCAGTCCCTTGGTGAAATTAGCTTTTTTTAAGTAAGGGGACGTTTTGTGGCCTAATCCTTCCAATCAGATGCGATTTCAGCAACCTCCAGGGTGCAGAAACACAGCAGCTGTCGGTCGGAGCAGTTTGTTAAGGTGCTCCAAGGACCAGGGTGGGGGCAAGGGGTTCCCCCAAACGGGCTGTCTGCTCTCCCCGTTACAGACCTGATGATTCATCTCTACCTCTCAGCAAAATAATTTACCGTTTTCCTGCGGTGCACAAATAGTTCCCGAGGTCACTTCACCAAACGAGTGACCACACACAGGTCCCGAGCGGGACTCGCCAACAACTTCTCCGCTGCTGGTTTTACTGTGGGGAGTGGAGTCGTGTGATTTTTCCAGAGCAAATCTCCATCTGTGCTGTCCCCACGTGAATCTTTTTATCTAAGACAAAGCATCTCCTCAGCAAAAGGGCTTGGATATACAGAGAAGGACAGAGGTACCCGAGAGAACCACAAGCTTTGGTTAATGACAAAAATCAGCGCATCTCAGCTGTGCAGTAAATAGGCTTTCCTGCCCCAAAACTACACTGTAGAAGGAGAAATGTTCAGCCGTAATAAGCTGATGTACTCTACAATTACTACTAATAAAATTGGACCCAAAGCTTATTCATAAATCCTCTGGAAAGTACTTATGAAAATTGTAAGGGCCAAACCCTGCTGTTCTTGTCAGAAAATACGTCCCCTCGAAGCCACGTGAGCTCTGAGTGACTGACCCGTGCAGATCTTGGTCTCCATTGCCTGCAAACTAATGATTCCTGTCTGAATCTATCCCAGCTATCGATTTCCAGTCTCCACACCCGCTTGTCCATCACTGCAATCAAGGTCCTGCGGAGGGGAGAGCAATTTATCGCTAAACTCTCATAAGACAAGTGACACAAATTTAGGATCCTCATATACTTTGCTCATCACTCACTGAATAATATTGAATCGATTCGGATAGGTTTTCTTTTATCATTCTTAGCTTACTGTCATTTTGTCCTCTGTGATTTCCACGCTGCCCCATGACATAAAGCTCAAAGTCAAAAGATATGCAGTGCTTGTTGCTAAAGCTAACGCTGTCACCGGTGTCATACAAGTTGCATATGCCTCTGATTTTTCACTCCTAGGGAAGGCTGATTTATAAATCCAGACACTCAGCAGCAAGATTCAATCACCTATAAAGGGCCACAGGTACGCATGACATTCTCAGGGTCTATTAGGGTGTAGATGTTGCCTAATCCTTATCCATATGTATGTCAGTAATTCATATCGAGAACTGCGTATCCTGGGCCTTGGTAATTTCTCTCTGTCGGGTTCAGTTAAACAGCTTGTGAGACGTTTCACCATGACCTTACGGTTCACCTAATACTGGGCACCAGCGGAGGAGCCTGCTCACCAGCCCTACCCCTATAAATACCTATAAATATCTATAAATACCTATAAATACCCACTCGTCTGCTGCTAATGCAGAGCAAAGGGCCCCTTCAAGGGGCCATCAGATCCTCAGCAAGTCCTGGTGGGGTCCCTCTTCCTTCATCGACCACTTAGGAGGCAGAAGAGGGTCTGTCAGGGAAATCCAGTCTCTAATTTGGTCTCCAGCTGTGAGGAACTGAAGGAATCGATGCCTCAAACATTCATCAACACAGAAAAACTCAAGGACAAGCTGTGGACTTTGTGATGAGTCTAAGGAAGGTCACCCAAGGAACTGGGAGTGTATGGAAGGATGCACCCCCCACTCCCTTGTGGTTGTACCGTCAGACTCCTGAGATAAACCTCAAAGGGGGGAAACGTGGACTGAGTGAAGCCAAATGTTTCCCCTCAAGCACAAGGATTGCGAATCACTGGCTCCATCATGAAAGCCAGACACCATGCAGGCCTTGCTAAGGACTTGCCATTGAAGAGGTGATAAGGCTTGATAAGAGGTGAGCATTTCTGCCCTAGAAGCCAGATGATTGCTCAAGAAGCAGGAAGTCAGCAAAAAGCTGTGGGAACCAGGGGAGATTGTGACCACCAACTCAATTGGACAAGGGGTGGTGCACCCCCTTCCCCCTCAACACATGCACAGAACCCCTGCTCCACCTTTTCCTCATCTCTCATGGAAATGACTTCATGGAATACCTGCCTCTCCTCATCTAGTATGCAAATCAGCTGATAAAATGAACTTAAAAGGCAACAGAAACTTTGCCTGGGTGTGCACCCACCACCCAAGATTACCGGACCTGAGACAACGCTGGATCCAGGGGTGGTGATCCAGATGTCTTTGACTCTCTTTCTCTTCTTTCTTTTTCCTTCCTTTTCTTCCTTTTCTTTCTTATAGATTCATAAGAGACCCCGTTGCTTATTATCCTTTCCCAAGTTTAAGCCATTTCTACCACAAGTAAAACATTTTAACCGGTCGTTTGATGTCATTTCACCCTAATTTAACCCAAGGGGATCACAGAACCTTTACGACTCCCTGGGCTCCCAGTCCGGTCGTGACACAAGCACGCAGGTGGATATTGGTGCCTCCTGAAGCAGTCAGCAGCCTGAAGGCTTTTCCTTGGGAGGTCTTTCAAGTAACTTCATATTCTCCAGTGACTAAAGAAGGAGCTTAGGCCCTGCTTTAGAAGGACTGGTTCTTTAGGCACCTAGTATTTAGGGGTAGGTTGCATACCCAAGTGAGGCAGATGGGCTCTGTGTTCCCACAGCGGGTAGACACCACAACCAAGGCTGGATGACTCCAGGCCATCATCACCTCTGTAGAACGACAGTGTACACTGGAAAAAATGACTCTCCCAAGAAAACCGAGGCCATTCCCAGACATGCACAGAGCTGTCCTAATCCCTCCGCATCCCCACGGGGGGAATGCAGAAGACAGCACAATTCTGAACCGGAGCTGAGCACTGGGGAGGGGGGAACACCCAGTACCCGTGTCCTTACATAGTTCAGTGTTTCGTTCACATGATTTAGCTAAGGAATAATTTTGCAGGAGACAGCAGCAAATATTAGTGAGAAAAGTAAAGTGGGAATAATTACATGCGCTTCTTTATTATGCACTTGTTTTACTGAAATATATTACTTCTGTGTTCTGGCTTCAAGGACAATCCTTTTTTAAAACAATAACAAAAATGAAAAAAAAAAAAAGCAGAAGCATTTTCCAGTAAACCGAGGGACAATGTTCAAAAACCTCCTTAATCTTTCCACAAGCATAAAAATCTCCCACAGACGAGCCCCACGGATGCAGCCTTCCCTTCCCAAAACAGCCCTCGGACCGACAGAGAACAAGCACCTGCATCAAGAAATCTGCACAAGCAAAGAAGCGATTGGTATCTGTCCAGCTCAGATATGAGAAGCCAAATACTCATTTTCCTTCCAAAACCTGACCCTTTCCTATCCTTGGAAGCAAACCCTAAGGAATTTCTCCTTGAAAAATGATTAGATCTGTTTTACCACGCAAGCCCCTCAGAGGTGCACCATTCCTTTCCCCAGCATCTAAGGACTTTTTGCTTCTAACCATCAATGAACAGGGAACTTTTGGGAAAACATTCCTGTCGGTGGGAAAATATTTTCCACGTTTCAAAAGAGCGCAGGTAAATCAGGGTAATAACAGGATTTATGCCGCAGTAAAGCACTGAAAAGCTTCACAGCTCCCTGCAAAAGCACAAATAATTCAGCCTCTGGGCTGGCCCGGCGTTGGCGTGAGGAATACGATGCTCATGGTCCTCAAGAAAAGGCACATCTGCAAGGCTTGATAAACGCCCAGAGGCTTGACTCTGTATTTATTTTAAACATTTTGGGCTGGATTCAGCTCTTGGATAAACCACACTAGCCAACATAGCCTCCCAAAACCAGGGGAGGACAGGAAGACGCGCAGCCAGCTCTCTGGTGAGATAAATGCCCTTCAGCAACATCAACCCAAGAAGAATTTTCTGCTTCTGGTATCGTGGCCGGTACCACACCCAACATCCACCATCTGCCCTCTGCTCCAGAGGCGCATCCTTGCACGCATCCCTGCTGCACATCCTTCCCTACCTCTAATCACCAGCGACAGCACCGCTAGAAAAGGAGTCTTGCTTTTCATTTTCATTTTTTCATTTTCATTTTTTCATTTTCATTTCCTTCTCTACAAACTTTTCCCTGGATGGAGGACAAGGAGGACATAAATGTCGGTCAGTCCTGGCTTTTCACTGACTTAAACAACACAAGGGATCATTAATTCACATCCCCCCCATCCCCACTCTCCCCTGGGATTGGACATTCCTGGAAGTCCCACTTGAAACTTTTTGCTGTTTAGTTTGTTACTGAGGCATCAGACATTTGTATAAGCATCCATCAAACATTTGATCTCTGAGCTCGGAGTCACAACACAGCCCTGAGCTCATCTATCACGGCAGCCCAACATGCAAACAGTTGAAGACTCAAAACAGATCTCTTAAAAAACATCACGTTTTGTCTTCTTGCAGAGGGTGATTAATTTTTAGAACAAAACTTGCATAAAATCTTTTCAATCTATTTGCAATTACCAGAAACTGAAACAAGTGGCAAACAGCTTTGAGCACTTGTTTTCAGAAAAAAACCTCCCACTAATTGAAAGTCAAAGCTTCAAGAAATTTGAAATATGACTTCAAAGTACTATTTTAAGGATCCAACTTATTCTACAGAAAATAAATACACAGGGGTTATATATATTTGGAAATCCCGTGCTATATGGTGTGCACATACGCACACGTTATGTGTGGGGTGGTGGAGAGAAAGGTTCCATCCTTGCAATCTCTTAGTGCTTTGCAATCTCTCCTGCTTTGCAATTTGCCTTGTTTCTCACCATTTCGCCTCACTTCTCACTTCACTAGCTTCCTAGAAATTGGTTCTTTCATGTTAAAAATTACTGCTGTTGCATTTAATTTGGACATCCAGCTCTCTTCTCCAGTCTCCCTCTGACTTCTTTATGCAATTCTTTTCCTTTCTTCTGAGCATCTCATGCAACAACTCACTTAGAAATAACTACCCCGGTGAGTTTTTCTGGACAAGCTTTCACCGTTACCTGCCACCGCAATCAGATTATACAGGGTCCGCCCAATTAACACCACCTCAGATAAATGCTACAGGATGGACCCAATTTCAGAGCCGGAGGAAGATGAATGAAGGAAAAGCAAAACATGGACTGAACCTCCTGTCCAGTTCCACAGGGTGGAAAATACTGCTGGCAAATCCCACCAGGGCATATAAAGGTCAACTAAATCCCCCTTTCTTCCTTCTTCCATGGACTTTTCTGTTTGAGTGCTTTTGGCCTTAAAAGAAATGAAGGGTATATGCAGGATGAGGTGTTTTACAGGAAATAGAGATTATGTCTATTATTCAGTCTTTGCTGTTCTTACTGTTATTTTTTTCCCTGGAGAAAAGGAACATAAATACCATGAAAAGTCATCCTGGAGCAGAACCAGCGTGAACAACCGTGCTCCGTCCTTCAGAGCCCCGACACTCTCCTGCCTTTCCCACAACACAAAAGCCATCAAAGCGCCCAAGTCACTGAATGCAGAAGGGGCCTTGACACCAAAACACCCGCAGCCTTCCTGCTTTATTCAGTACCAGAGCAGGGAAGACTCTGCTCTGTTTCCATCCAGCCCAGTTCATCTAAACTGGTGTAAACCTCGTGTTTCTTCAGCCCCACGAGTCCGGTCCTGCACCGGGCGCATCCTCACCGTGACTGCTGCACGGGGCTTCTGGTCACTCAGGCACAAGGCTGAGCAAAACGGGGATTAACCAGGGCTGATGGCATTTAATTTCTCATCCAAACAGCCCAGTGGGAGCTGCAGCAAATCCTCCGTGTGAGGGGGAAGGAAGACATCATCGCTCTCGATTAGAGACAAGAGCTGGCAGAATCTTTTGACTGTGCTGACAGGATCATGTTGTCCTGGTTTTTAAAAGAGTTAAAAATGGCTTGTTTTAGAGATATTGGATATTGCTGTTACCACCATTAACTTTGTAAAGTTGCACAACAAAAGTCTCGTTACCGAATAAACCACTAGTGGTGTTGCTGGGCCAGAAACACCAGGAACCAAACCCAGATCTTCTGCAAAGCAGAGGACAGTAGGAGCTGGAAGCCCAGCTCTGTTCTGAGGCTGGTCCTACATTAAAACAGCCCCTCCAGTGGGACAGAGGAGCACTGCACTGACTGATGCTGCTCCCACTCTTCTCCAGTACAGACACATCTGGTAGCAGCCAAAGTTTTGGAGCCCGGCTCGGTGTCTTGACTTTGGGTCTCCTCCTGTTTCCCAGGAAGCATTCAGACAGTGCTGCCCTTCCTTGAGTGGCTCTTCACAACCATCTATGGGTATGAACCACCCCACAGAATCCCAGAATCATCTCAGTTGGAAAAGCCCTTGAAGATCCTCCAGTCCAACCATGAACCTCACACTGACCGTTCCCAACTCCACCACATCCCTCAGCCCTGGGTCAACCCGACTCTTCAACCCCTCCAGGGATGGGGACTCCCCCCCTGCCCTGGGCAGCCCATTCCAACACCCAACAACCCCTTCTGCAAAGAAATCCTTCCTAAGAGCCAGTCTGACCCTGCCCTGGCGCAGCTTGAGGCCATTCCCTCTTGTCCTATGGCTTGTTAAACCCTGGCAGTTTAACCCCTCGGTCAAATTTGATCAAAAAAGAGCCTCTGAGCTCAACTGAAGATGAAACCAATCTGGACAATGTGGTCTCCACTTAACTTGAGTCCTTTCAAGAAAGTTTCCTGAAGGACTTTTTGCCATTCTTGGAAAGATCCCAGCATGTGGAAGGGGCTTCACGCCAAGAGAGGATGTTTTCTAGAGGTTTGGTCACAGCAGACATTTGACTGCAGTTTTCCTGTCCTTTGACTTCACAAAAGGACAAAATAAAGGAAGAGAAATCCGCAGTTACAGAAGGTGATGTCATGTACCTTTACTCTGATATTGATTGCCCATCTACAGTACTTCACTTTAAAATAATGAACAACCCAGAAATAGAAACATAACCAATCAATTATTCTGTCCTAATTACTCAAAGCCAAATCTGGTGGAAATGCAGGCTTGTACACCAGCTTCTACGGCATAAGAAAGCCCCTTTAGATCCTTGTGAAGAGGTGGGAAGACAAGTGCAAACTGGATGGTAAGTGCTTGAAAACGCAGCCCTGCTCTCAGCTGTGTTGTCACCCTCATGGTTACAGGACAGTAAAATGGGAAAAGATTTTCATTTTACAGCGATTCCACTGTCAGGTTAAATATTAACCACCATGTTCATATAACCCACTCATCACCAATTTCCATTTGGAAAATACTGGATGTCTACAACCAAACGTTCTTGCAAGACAGGCATTTCCACCACAAAATATATACAGACAAATTATCTATGTAAAGCTCAGGCTTAGTGCATTACAAATCAATATTCCTCCTTCCCCTCTCCACATCTATTTTCTTCGCTCATATAAAGCCAATCATCTCCTGAAACACAGGTGTGAGGAAATTATTCTCATTTCCATAAAAAAAAGTCCGTTGGAATTAAATTCTATAAAACAGAATAAATCCATGTTAGACAAAAGCTGAAACCTCCGCAAGCGTCTATCAAGCCTAAAGCCCTCATCCTAATCCCAAATTCAACCTCGGCTGTGATCATTGGCGTGACAAGGATTTATCACGGTGCAGAATTTATGCCTCGTGCACCTGATTCCCGTCCCAGGATTTCTACGGGTGCAACTGCTTCGGGTTAAGGTCACTACCAATTTGCAGGAACAGGAGGGAACAACAGATAATGTTTTTCCAAGGTAATTTTTTTTCCAGCCTGTGGCCAAAGTCTGCTCCAACGGGGGAAACCTCAAAACATCGCCAGCTTCTTTCACAGCACTCAAAAAGCAGCTTTTACAGAGGTCCAGACTTAGAGGTGCAAAGAAAAACATTGAAAGAGATTGCAAAGACAATAAAACTTGTACAGAAAAAGTTTGGCACGTGTATAAACCCAGAGGGCAGTTTTTCCTCTAAAAGTCAAAGTTTACCTCACAGTCGTTTCATCCCACAGCAATTTTCTAATTGTTCATTAAAAACACATTAATTGTATGTAAAATGCATAATTTATCGCTGTTTGGAAGTGAAAATAGAAAACTCCAGGGGGCAAAAAATTGGCATGAAGTCATACTTCTGATTTATCCCTATAAAATCTGTCCCTGGGTACTGTTAATTATTATAACTTATAGGAGAAGACATTAAATTTCTACTTAAAAAAAATTAGTTTTAATGAATCCATGCATTGATCATGAATATACAGTATTTTCATAAATTGCCACATCTTTCAGTGAAAACACGTGTATGCTTCTGTTGATTATACTTAGCTCGTAAAGTCATATTTTTATATGAGTGCAAAACCAATATTCAGTAGTCATAATTCAAAAAAAAAAAAAAAAAAAAAACCACCCAGCAACAAAAGAACCACAGCAAACCCCGCACCATCACGCTCCATGGTCTCGTGATTACTGTCTCCTCTTTTAATGAAGACGTAGCACCCCACTTTCTGGGCCTAATTTACACTATAGATCAAAACTATGTGAAATTTTCTAATTCTCCAAGAGAGGAGGGAGCTTGCCACCTTTATGGCTTTTAACCCACACTGTTATTTCAGTTTACAGAATTAGCATCTGTGTAGAGCAGCAAAAGATGGCTGGGAGGTGTTTAAGCTGGCATTGAACTGCTGATTCTCAGAAGTCCAAATAATGAGTGTTTTACCCCTACTAATGATAACTGAAACCTTCAGTTCGAGTCACGTCCTTCTAGCTTGTTTTTTTTAAATCACAATCTCAAGGAATAAAAGTCATTACCACAGCAGCACACACTTGCAGTTTTTCTTTCAGCTCTTCCAGCACGTCGGTTTGCTCTTCAAACTATAGTCTATTAAGAACTTGCATTTTTGCTGTGACTGTAGATATATATATGTGTGTATATATATTTTATATATGGGCACACCTGTCCACATGTATAGGTGTATCTATACACCTACACCCAGGTATATCCAAGCTAAAAAAAAAATCACTCAAGTACAGCAATGCACACACAAACATACCTACTTACACAGATACACACGTATATATTCACCTCCCCATCTAGAGTATATATAAATATATAAATAAATATATATATATTATATATAAAGCATCTCATTCATAGAACTGCATTTTCTCCCTGCCCACAGAAGTCACCAGACAGCAAAATGCTGCCCACACACTCCGAAGTGAGTGTGGGGCCCTTAACGAAGGGCAGGAATTAAGGCAGGATTTTATCTAACCAGGGGCATCACTCCATGAATCTCACTCCTGGATAATTCTGGGGGAGCTGATCTGCCCTTGGTTTGTGTGTGTGACTGGGGTTTTTGCTAGCAGGGGAGGGGGTTACAGTGGTGGTCTGTGTGAGAAGCTTCTGGAAGCTCCCCTGGCTCCAAGTCGGACCCACCTCTGGCCAAGGCCAGTTAGTGATGGTGGCTGTGCTTCTGTGATAATGTATTTAAGAAGGGGAATTTGGGAGGAGTTGTGAGGAGGAGTTAGGAGAAGGACGCCTCTGTGAACACCGAGGTCAGTGGGAGGAAGGAGGAGGAAGAGGGGGAGATGCACCAGAGCATGGAGCCCCCCTGTACCCTGTGGTGAGAGGGCAGGGCCCCCCCCATCACCCATGGGGGTCACTGGAGGAGCAGAGATTTGCCTGTGGGGGACCCCCAGGACTCTGTGGGGAGAAGTAGCCCCCGCTGTTGTAGTTCAGCGCTGGGAGGTGCAACACGTGGGGGTGACCCACGGCGGAGCATCTCGGGAAGAATCACCCCGTGGGGAGGACTCACGGCGGAGAGAGTTTGTGGGGGACTGTCTGCTGTGAGAGGGACGTGACGTGGAGCAGGGGGAGGAATGCAGAAGAGTGCTTCCCCCCAGCCTTGGGGGAAGGAACAGCAGCACTGACTGCACCCCCCATCCCCTGTGCTGCTGGGGGAGGAGGTAGAGATATTGGGAACAAAACTGAGCCTGGGAAGAAGGGAGGGGTGGGGGGAGGTGGTTTTAAGATGCTGTAACATTTCTCACTGTCCCATTCTCTCTGTGAAGTGTCGTTATCTTTAATGTTTTGAAGCAGTGATATTCTTTTTCTGCCCCTAATGAGCCTGCCCTTTGCCCATGACCATAATGGGTGAGTGACACCCCCCCGGCTCCCCTCCTTATCTCCACTCCTGAGCCTTTGGATTCATTTTTTTCCTTTTCAGCGCTGCGGGGAAGGGAGGACTGGACGGCTGCGTGGTGCTCAGCTGCCCTCTGGGCTCAAACCATGACAGGCCAACAATTCTGCACCTATCTATGCAGTAGGCTAAGGAGGTGATTTTAAAAAAAAATAAAAACACCTCCTTAGCCTACTGCATAGATAGCGCAGAGTCATCCAAACATCCATTTATTCCATCAGGTCATGAAGCGACTGGTTGCCTGACACACCAAATACCAGCGTGCTGCATGCTAGGAGCGTGAGAAACAGCCTGCAACGTTCTCTTTGCAGGGTGAGGCCACCTCCCAGGGTTGGGAGCTGCCAAAGACCCTGAGTATCTCCTCTGGCTTTGCTCTACCCCTTGGCCATCCCCCAATTCCCCACCTCAAACGAGGAGGGTGTCCTCGAAGCAAATGGGTCGCTCGCAGCAGTATTGCAGAAATGGTTTGAAAACACCGACAGAGGAAATTACCTTTTGCTCTTTTCTAACCTACAGGAGAGTTTGTCGACTTGCAGCTCCTTTGTTTTAGCCATGATCTAGTAGACAACAAAGTTTCAAGAGGATCTGCCCTAACTCTCTGATAATAAGCATCTCCTTGCCTCTGCTTCCACTTACAGATTCTTGCTCGAGGCATCGGATGCTCCAAGGCAAGTTTTGATAAAAGAGCCTTGCTGTCTGCAGTGCCCCTAATTACAGCGGCTCCGTTTTCTCCTTTGCCGGTGCTCCATCCTCTAGGTTAATGCCACAAAGGTCACTTTGTTAATTCAATACCAAGCCCACATTAGAAATCATCTGCACAGGGCTGGAAAAGTCAGTGTCTTTTTTAATACCGATGTTAATGTTTTCTTACTACTATACAGTCATAGAAATGAATTATGGAGGAATAAAGTAGGTACCTTGTGAAGGTTAGCATTACCCCGAGATAGACATCAAGGCAGGTCAGATGATTCACCACCAGCAGGTGATTATTTTTCTCCCGAGATTAACATATGCCTTAAACAAGCTTCCAGGAACGTGAAGTTAGAAGAGAGAATTTCCCATCGGGTAAATTGGAGCAGGCAGGGCTCCAGTTTGACCAAACATGTAGAAGAAATGATCCCACGTGGGGCTTTGGATGGAAAGGGACAACCAGGGTCGTCAAGCCTACGTCAGAGAAGAGCTACACAACGGACACCTACTGCAGAAAGGTCCACAGAGCTTCACCACATGCCACGAACCCCCAAAATACTCACAGGCACCCTTCTTAAGACCTCATAAAGACCAGAAACTGTAACTACCAGAGGAGACGTGGGGATACCGATGTCCCTGAATGTTGCACAAGATGCTAGGAAGCCCAGCAGACCCCACTGTACAGGAAAGGGGGGAAAAACAGTCCCTGGTAATCTGGCCATGAGGAGAAAATTCCCTTTTGACCCCAAATCTGGGTGTATGAGCAGAAGACAGCAGCAAGGGCTGATACTAACAGGACTGCAACGGCCCCTTCCTCCACTGTTCCTCCAACCTGCCTCTTTTGGGATCATTTAAGGAGTTTTTTCCCCTACATATCGGATGTGGATTTGTTATGTATTTAAGGATATGCACCAAACTGAAGCCCAAAGCTACAAGACACAAAAAAAGCTGTTCCAGCATTTAGAGCTGCTGGGCTGGATCCTAAGTCCAGCCTTCACCAGGCTTTGCAGCACACTGTCGTGTGCCGTGTGGTCCTACTCCCCTCTCCTCCGCTTAAATCGACTGTCAGGATGAACAGAACTACCACAGGACCAAAAAGAAAGTACAAAGCAGGATTTCCAAGAAGGTAGAAGCAGAGGACGGGTTGTGTTCATTAGCTGTAGCCCTTCTAGTCCCGACAGTTGACAATTAAGTCCCAGGCTTAAAACATTATGGTTATTCCTGAAGGACAAACCCTGAAGCAACAGTTGGTACTTGCCCCCAGTTTTGTTCTTTGCCTGTTGAATTGCCATTTTTATTTTGTGCGAGGTTACCAAGGAACACAGAGGGGTATTCTTCATCCCCTCTTCGGCTTCTTCAGGCTGTGAACACCAGGAATGTATTTAATGTAGTAACAGAGGGGTGAGGGAAGGCCTTCAGCACTCACCAACGCTTACCATTTTAAGATTAATGACCACAAAGAAGGACAATGGGTTTTTTCAGTCATGGTTTTGGGAGGTATCTGCCCAAGATTTTTGGGGAAATGTTTATTGATTATCATTTTAAAAGACCAGCTTCCTCCCAGGAGCCAAATAGGCTATTCCTAGGGGTGGATTTTGGAAACTGTTAGCTGCTCACTTTTTTATATTACAGAGTAATGTATATGCCATCAAGAAATGTTCTACAAAAAAATGAGAAACAAATTCAGATAAGTTGCTGACAGATCGTATACTAAGAGGCCAAATTTTCATCATACATTCACTGAATTACCTTTTAAAATCTAATTTATTGTCAGGCTAACTCTAGTCTCATTTGGAGCTTACTAGCGTTAGGATGATCAGCATTTTATGGCAGCCATACATTACAGTTGTGTCGTACCCTTTTACTATAGGAATCTCAAAGCATTTTACCATCCCTCATAGGTGTTTGCAGTTGTTTAGCTTTAACTGGGATAAGCACCTCCCCATCCTCATTTAACGTTGTGGTGAAGCGGCAACGGGACGCTTAAAAGGCTGTGGCAGCATCACGGAGCAGTTTGGGAAAATGAGATTTTAGAAGGGGTATGATTGAAAACCTAATAGAAAATTAGAGAGAAAAAAAAAAACCAAAACACCTGTAGCTCAAAGGGGACCTGTCTTAGCATCAGGTTTACTCATGGGGAGGATCACGGGACCTTTAGCTCTACAGCTCAGCCCTGGAAAAGGACTTGGGATGGAAACCTGAGCATCAGCATTCATGTCCGAGAAAACAGGGAAAGTTAAGCCCAGCTCTAGGAGTGTCTGGCTGCATTTTTGGATGGTTTTTAGTCATGCAGTGACCCAGACTGACCTTGTATAAAGGTTTACTTCTTTCTGACACAACCCATTTACCTACCATACAGGAACAGAGTATTTGGTGGCAAAGCCTGGAGCCCAGCAAAGGATGATGCAGAAAAACTCCTGACGACGTAGGAGATGTCAGGAACAATCAGAACTAATGAAATAGTTATTGCTATCAGGTATTTGGCATATTAATGCACGGAGACAGATCTCATTTAATGAGACAGAGTCTGGCAATATAAATTATCGGACACTCAAACACTACCACGCTCCACATTTAAGGGCCATTTGAATTGTACTCAGGTAGTTTCACTCATCTGCAATCTGAGGAATGTGTTAATAAATACAGGACTGAATCACACCATTGATTTGTAAGTGGAATTTCCCATTAAAACCTGTCAAGAGTATTACTTTAAAAAAAATTAATGGTATATTATAGCCCAGGGTTCTGCTATAACATACTCCTGACAGTATAGCTCTGCGTGTCTCATGGGTGATGGATAATCTTGTTTGTTCTGTTTCGTCGCTGTAGTATCTTTCTTTTGCACTTCTGCCGCAGCCACGAGCAGGACTTGGGGTCCATCTCCAGTGGGCAGCAAATTAAACAACCGAGCAAGAGTCTACAGCTTCCTTCTTGCTTCCTTGAGGAGCAATGTTTCATTTCTACGGCCAGTATCTCCAATTCTGCAAAAAAACCTGGAAATCCACCTCTCTCATTCTGCCACTTTGGATTCTGCTCCGACTTCTCTGTGGATTTATTCTCCCAAGTCTCATAGATTTGGTGTTTTTTGGAAAGCTAGCTAGTTTTGTAGTTATGGACAAACACACTTGTCATTCCTGGGATGTTCTGTGAGTTCTGATATGAAAAGGAGGAGTAACATGAGTGACAACACAACGCCGACAGGCCCGGACTTGGCACGCACAAGGATGGCCCCTGTGATTCTTTATCGGTGGCCTCACTCCACACTACTTCAAGAATTTGTGATAAAAACAGATTAAGGTTATGTAAGAAGCATCGGTGGGGGGAAAAAAAAGACAAAAAAAAAAAAAAAAAGCCGAAGCATTATTTTATCGCATGTTTGAGATTAAAACCATTTCATAGTCGATTCACAAAAACCAATTTGCAACGAAGCGACGGTGCCAAGGGATTTGGGTGGCTCCAAACCAGTGTCCCCAGTTAAGTAGGAAACCTCCCCTTGGTCAGGATTGGAAAATTTGCTCCTGAAGAGTCATGGTGCTGCCCCATTTGTGACTGGTTGGTTGAGCACAAAGCATTACTCACACCCTCGAGTGGCCACCGTCCTTGCGGTGATATCATTTTCCATTGATTGTAATTGAGTTCTATTAATGATGTAATTCAATTAGACACAAATCAAGAGATAACTAATACTTTTAATAACGTAACACCAGCTTCTGACAAAATCCCTACACAGATGGAAAAGCTTGACAGAGTTTCTGGTAACAGAATATCCCCCTCTGGAGAGATGTTAACAACCCTTTTAATATCAATACACCTGCTATAGCAAAGCTATTTGGTTGCAGAGAATCAGCATCTGCGTGAGCATAGAAGGAATGCAAATGATCAACAACAAATTGTGTTAGGAGGATGTTGTTGATGTGAAGGTGTCTCCACGGAAGTCAGTGAAGATTTATTCAGGTTACGAATGTGGCCTAATGCGTTGAAACAACCTTTCTCTCTCTTTTTATAATTGTTTAAATCATTAAAATGTGATGGATTAAAAAAAAAAAAATCTGATTTATTCTCCATTACTGTGGGCTTAGAGAATTGTGTGGGCAGTATGGAAATACAGCTGTTTACCCAGTTTTCTCTGGAATCTTTCATCCAGATGACCTTTATTTCAGATTAATGAAAACAAAGAATAACGTTTGCGTGAGAGGGAGATCAGAGCAAACTGCCACGGGTAACAGACTCTGCCAGAACAGAATATATTTCTTAGAACACACACCTGCTATTCCAAAGCACACAGTTGGTTTAATTTCCACAAACTGAGTATGCCCTTACTTTTAATGTCAAAACCAATTACCGCCAGAAATCTAAAAACATTAAACCGCATGATTTTTGCAAAAAGCGCTGCACGTACAACACCCTCTATCCTACAGCACTTTAAAACCTTGTGCATAAATACCTTTTTCTAAGCGTCCTTCTACTGCTGGTTTGCTAAATGTCCTATCAACACTTGGACCATGGGAGCTATCAGCCTCCGTTGGCACAGAAAATTTCTACATTTCTAAATCTCTGGAAAAGGCCATTCTGACACGATCCAACGGTATGAAACCGTCTCTGTTTTGCATCCTCCTAATCATGAATGGTTAAAACAAGAGCTGTCAGATTCAAGTTAATTTTTTCACAGAATCACAGAATCATCTCAGTTGGAAAAGCCCTTGAAGCTCCTCCAGTCCAACCATGAACCTCACACTGACAGTTCTCAACTCCACCACATCCCTCAGCGCTGGGTCAAAACTCGCTTCACGCTGTTTCTCACACAGGAGGACACAGTGTCCAGGGAAAATAAAAAGGTCCTGAGCCCCTGTAAATAAATACACAAAAATCCCAATGTCCTTTTTAACAGCAAAGTCTAAATCTAAGACCATTAACTACTTTCATATGTATGACAGACTCCTCTTCAATAATTCATCTAAACCTTTTCAATCTTCTGAGCAGAAAACCATGTAGGAAGCTGCCTTTCAAAGCAGAATGGGGGATTGTGGGCCTTTTTGCCAAATTTATAAATAACATGTAGGAAATTAGGATAACCTAATCCCCCCCCCCCCCCCCCCCCCAAGGCAACGACAATCAAAACCTCGATCCGTGCAAGAAAAGGCATTGCTTCATCAGCAGTCAACAGGGTGGTGCATTTGGGTCTCACCATGACTGTGGTCTGTTGTGTGTCTTCAGCACCAGGGAAGAACAGAAGGAAAGTTTTAAAGGATTTTTTTTTCTTCTTTTTCTGAGCATCAGAAGGCAAAGAAGAAAAAAAAAAAAAAATGGAAGGGTATACAGATGAAGGCCCCTCGGAGACTTTTTAGATGTCTGTCTTCTTCCCCTGATGCTTCTAAGAGGAAAAACAGAATGAATATTGTGGATAGACACTCAAAAGAATGCTTTTAAAAGGCTTTTTTTCACTTTGGCTAGTGAGGAGAAGAGTGTTGGCAAGACACTCAGGAGGAAGGAGGTTCTTGAGTAAACTCTGCACTGAACAAGCCCTTTCGGGAAGCTGTGGGCTAAGGATGAAACACCCAACTGTGCTCAGTACCTGCTGCCAGCCCCAGGACAGCCCCCTCCTTGCTGATAAGTCAACTCCACTCCTAGGGAAGCAACCTTCAGCTTTTAATTGCAACACTTTGTTAGAAAGAAACACTTCACGCAATTGTATCAATTGACCTTGTCCAGAGCCGTCATGTTTTGTCTAATTACTGCTCTCAGAGCTCGACAGCCAGACAGAAATGCCCACTGGTTTAGCTACAGGTCACACTGTTCAGACAACCACCAGCCTTCAGGCACTTTCTGAACGGAGATTTCTCAGATTTGTTGCACCAGATTTGGCTACTGGGCATTTTTTTGTTCCTCCTCAAAATACACTCCAAGAAAATGGGACAAGGAACATGGAATAAGGCTCTAAAATAATATATATATGAGGTCAGTGTTCAGCTACGCCAACAGCAACCGCCTCCAGCTCACGACCTTCACTGTATTTCATACCTTCTTGGGGACAATCCAGTGTTAGTTTAGTGGGGAATGGCACTGCAAGAACCAGTGGCATGCAACTGAAGTCAAGCAAATTAAAAAGAGAAACAAAGCGGGCGGAAAAAAAAAAAAAAATCAAAAAAAGCAACCCAGTGAATGCAATTAGCTACGCCAAGGGAGAATGTCCTGCAGCCCATCACAGCACAAGGTAAATAGGTGAAGTTCTGTGGATTGTCCACACACAGAACAGACTAAATGAGCAAAGGATTCCTGTTTGAGTGGAAACATTATCTGTTCCCATCACAGAATCCCAGAATCCTTCAGGTTGGAAAAGACCCTTGGGATCATCAAGTCCAACCCTCAGCCCGACTCTACAAAGTTCTCCCCTACACCACATCCCCCAACAGCTCATCCAAACGACCCTTAAACACACCCAGGGATGGGGACTCCACCCCCTCCCTGGGCAGCCTATTCCACTCTCTGACCACTCTTTCTGGGAAACATTTTTTCCTCATGTCCAGTCTGAACCTCCCCTGTTGCAGTTTAAAGCCGTTCCCTCTTGTTCTGTCACTAATTCCCCGGGAGAAGAGACCAGCACCAACCTCTCTACAATGTCCTTTCAGGGAGCTGTAGAGAGTGATGAGGTCTCCCCTCAGCCTTCTCCTCCTCACACTAAACAGTCCCAGCTCCTTCAATGGCTCCTCACAGGATTTATTCTCCAGGCCCTTCCCCAGCCTCGTCGCCCTCCTCTGCACTCACTCCAGCCCCTTGAGATCTCTCTCATATTGAGGTGCCCAAAACTGGACACAACACTCCAGGTGTGGCCTCACCAGTGCAGAGCACAGGGGGACTATCACCTCCCTGCTTCTGCTGGTCACACTATTTCTAATCCAAGCCAGGATGCCGTTGGCTTTCTTGGCCACCTGGGCACACTGCTGGCTCGTGTTCAGCTGCTTGTCAATGAGAACCCCCAGATCCTTCTCTTCCAGACAGCTCCAGCCACACCTCCCCGAGCCTGTAGCCATGCAGGGGGTTGTTGTGGCCCAAGTGCAGGACCTGGCAGAAGTGTATGGTGGACAGGACTCCAGTGAGAACTTCTCCTTAGACTCACACCTGTGACCAGCCAGGCAGAGGACACAAAATTTGCGTCACTATTTTTTACGACAATCTCTCTCCGTGCACCCAAAAGCAAGCAGTGAACTGCAAAATAATAGTTTGCTTTAGTCCCGTTTATAACACTATAATCTCTCTTAATCTTTCACTGGAGAAACTACCCATATCCAAGAGTCACTTTGCTGCTCCTTTTACCAAAACAGCCTGTTCTGGCAGCGCTGCACTGAGATTTGATAGAGCATCGGGCAGCTGTGGAGACGGCGGAAGGTATGCAGTGCGAGTAAAGAAAAACTTCAGAAATAGGAGGCAAGAACAGAGCTGTGATATTGAGGGCAGAAAAAAAAAAAAAAAAAAAAAAAGAAGAAAGCAATAAGCAAAGGCAAATTGGAAATATAGAAATGTCGCTTCTCACCTGTGCAGGACAAACACAGTCCCTGTCAGCACAACATCTGAAGCTCCCATTGACTGACAGGGTATAGAGAACGCGGCCACCAGGCTGCGAAACTGTTATTATATATAAATGATAAAAATATGAACTAGGAGACTGTCATTCATTGCTGAGCTCTTCTGGTGATTGAAGAGCTGACCTTAGCTCAGCTAATCTACAGAGCCTCTCAAAAGAGTCGTAACCCTGCAATTTATAAAGCTCTCCATCCACCCCCCAACGAGCACAGCCTCACCTCCCACAGTACATCCTCGTCCCACGCTACGTCCACGTCGTGCAAGCACCACCTCCACGATTTGGATAAATTCTGGGTTTCGTAACACAGTGGCACAGAAAGCATCCAACCACCCTAACCTCTCCACCTAAAACAAATGTTTTCATAAACACCTGCATTGGTGGATGGGGTTATTTCACTGTCCAGGAAACTCTGTGCACAGAACAGGAGCTTTCCAGTATCTTTATTTATTTTTGTCACCCTTTGTTCTCACTGTAAGACCCCAGAAGAGAAAGACAATAAGTATTTCTTCCAATGAGTCAAACTTCTCAGCTGGCCAGGATGCTGCTTCCCAAAACGGATGGAAATTGGTATCAAAGCTTTGGAAATTACAAAGCTGCTGGTTGTTCACCTTCTGCTTCCAGGCTGGGAGAGAGGAGGCAGCTTGTGAGTCCTCCAGCCCAGGGAAGTGTGACCATGGGCTGGGTGCATGTGATCACTCCAGCGAATCTGATTATTCATAAAGCACCATAAAAATAAAGTAAATCATCAAAACATCAGTAGACTCCTTGTTTTAAACTCTGCTTCGCAGGGTGAGAAGATACCCAGTTCTCAGCCAGTAATGCAACTTCCAAGATACTATTCCTTCAGCTTCTCTGTTTGACAACTAATATTTTGCTGAAACTTCGGGCAGCAATTTAGAGTAGTTTTCAACGTATTTTGAATACTTCAGAGCATTTATAAAATTACAGCACATACTGGCATTAGCATCGACAAATGACTGCCATCAACCGAGACAGAAATTGAGACATTTAACTGCGCGTTTATTGTGCCTCTCTGAGAATTCCGTTTCCTTTATAGTGCAGACGTCTCCAAACTCTCGAGCGAGATGTTCTGTCATTAGCCCAATTTAGATGTAGCCCTTCACATCAAAGCTGAAATTGAGAAACGTTGGCAGAAAGAAACAATTCTGCTAGGTTTACAATTATCTGATGCGTTATCTTTCAGGAATAAAATACTCTATTTTACCAGAGAATTTACTGTCAGAAATCAGGAGATACACTTCACTTTCAGTTGTTGCTTTCCATAGTTGGAGAGTTTTCCTTACAGAGGGCTGTGCAGAAGACCCAAAGGAACAAATCTCAAATACCCGAGGCTCTCCACCCGTATTAAAAAAAAAAATTCCTAAGCATCAAGCATCCGTTATCTTGCAGAGGAAACCGCTGTTGCTTTTCAACAGCAGAAGTGGTCAAACAGACCGTGAAGTTTATAGAAGGGGATGGGGAGGAGGAGACAGGTAATGGACACATGAAGGAGATTTATCTCTCAAGGACCAGAACCGGTAACAATTTAAGCCACCCCCGCAACAAACATTGGAGAAGAAATTCTTGTAAGTGAGCGTTAGAAACATTCAGCAAGGGAGATGGATAAAAAATGGTGCAAACACCAGGAGTGAACCCTGCAAAGCGCCTGAGCTCATGGATGCGGTACGTTGTGGCACCTATTTATTGGCAGATGATTTTTCAGGCCAGCGTGGAGAAAGGAATTCACTTGGGCAAATTAAAAGTAAAGGCGGTCAGAGACTCAGGGAATAGCAAAGAGGATGTGGCAGTGGGTGCCTTCTGGAGGAGTGGGGACCCCTCTGCACCCTGCAGATTTGGGTGCTGTGTCCCGAGCTGATGCTGGGCAGGAGCAGCTCCATCCAGCCCCGAGCACTGTGGCTGCAGTAAGGGGAGGGGGGGGGGCAAGGAAAACGAGGACAGGGCCAGTCTCTTTAGTTTGGATTCCAATGGAAATAAAAAAAATGTAGGTCACTGTTTCACCCAAGGGATAATTTTAACAGAGCAAGTGAATTTTTTTGCCTTTAGTTAATTAATCATGAAAGCCTCGGTGGAATTTGTTAGTATACTTTTAATTCAGGCAAGGCCAACATTTTAAGAAATTTCCATCTATTTGTATTACAACAAAGAGACTGACTGCACTGACTCACCCTGTTACAGATCTGCATTTCAGCAGAAGGGAAAATTAGGCATGAGAAAACACGATCCCCGCTTTGAGCCGCAGCTTCTTTCACAAGCGCTTCGTTCCCTACACCAAGGGAGAACTTCTGTAAACTGCATCCATCAAGGGATTTGCAGCAGCAAACCTGAAGGGAGAACCTACCTGTTGGCCTTCGAGTCTGACTGTCCCTACACCTGCACGGCGGCGGCACAGATAAACCTTCTCCTACGCCAGCACAGCGGGGAACCGGCGAGCTTTAGCCTGGCCAGATGTTAAACTATCAGGAAAAGGCAAACTTCTTTCACAGCTTACTCACATTAGCACATTCGCTGAAGTCTTTACAAGTTTTTCACCAAGAATGGAGGTGCAAACACACCGCAGAGTTTTATCCTCTGCAGCTGGATCCGCCGCACAAGCGGGCACATGGGAAACACTCGGTTTTGCGGCGTTATTTTATCTCGTAAAACTAAAGCTTAAAAAATCAGTACTGGCCCTCTAAAGGACAGCTGGTGGAACATCCATGTGCTGTACATCTGATGAATGACTCTGAAAGAGTTATTTTAGCTGTCATGTCACCGGATTGACAGCAGTCTCCCGCTAGAAGGGGCCAAGCCAGGCGTCACATACAACACACGCTTCAGGGACCGAGCTCAGGCAAAACCCAGATTATTGCAGGATGGTGTTAAACAACAGGCTACTGGGAAATACCAGCCCACGTACAGCATCAGCCTTTTGCCAGTTAAAATGTGAGGCAGGACAGGGATGCAAAACAAGGCTCTCCGCTTCCCTGGCAGTGGAGTGAAAGGCCGGGTGGGTTGGGAGAAGGCAGCACTTGCACCTCCATCTCCAGCCAGGCTGCTCCAGGGAGATGCAAACAGCAAGGTCAGGGCACTAGCTCTGAACTTAAGCTCAGTCTGATGATGGGAAGAACTCACCTGGACTGCAGTCCCCGGTTTTCTTCCCTAAATTTGAGAAGCACGGATGTATTTATTAATCATTTGGATCCTGGAAGCCCTCGCTGCGGACCACGATCCCGCTGTGAATCTGCAGAGCAAAGCCCTGACAGCCCTGCCCGAAAATCCTACCGTCCCAGCATAAAACAGGCAAGCAAAGATGGGTTCAGCCAAACAGAGAAATATCTCGATGGCGCTTCCACGTCTTGGGCCCTGGAACAGATCTTTCAGGCTAAGTTTTGTATTGGGAAGGACAACGGAGTAGCAGTCAAGGATAAATGAACCAAGTGTGAAATCTGGACATGATTGCACTTGGCATAATCTGATTGAAAACAAACGTTCCTGCCTGTGTGTCTGAAGTCAGCATTGGTCCTGGATCCATATGGACGTGGAGAAGGGGGGAGTGAGGACAAAAAGGCATAAAACGTGGTATAATCTGATTGAAAACAAACATTCCTGCCTGCGTATTTGAAGTCAGCATTGGTTCTGGATCCTTATGGACGTGGAGAAGCGGGGAGTGGGGACAAAAAGGCATAAAACAAGAAGAGCTGAATACAAAAACATTCAACAAACTCTAGAAAGAAGACTTAACTCAAATATAAATTGCTCGTCCTCAACTAAGCTCATTTCCATTTTTAAAAACACTCTGGCGAACGCGCGGAGGTTACCCCAGTCCTGTGGTACCCCGGGGTGGCTCACACGCCTCGTAACACAGAGGGCAACTGCAGCGCATGTGAAATGGATGCTGTGACAGGTCACTGGTGATTTATACTGCACCACTCACAGGAGTGATTGCCATAGTACCCAGACATCGCCGGGCTCTGACATGCTGCACTAACGCTAAATTTCTCGCCAGGATCTAGCGGGAGGCAAAGACACCAAACGCAGAAGCCATTCACACACAAAAAAAAAAAAAAAAATCTTTGAGATGGAGTTAAATTCTACAGACAAGAAAGAAAGGTAAGTATTTAGTGGTTACTTTAATACCTACACAGAACAAACCATACAGCACCAGCATGATCAAGCGCTACATAATTTACATCCCCCTTTATCAGGAACACGTTTTCCACGGCCTCTTTCCAAAATGGCAAACGTTGCCCATCATCTCTTCTTCCACCCACATATATTTAACCAGGAAAAGTCCAATGTTGCGCTTTACTTTCTGTCTCATCCCCCAAACCATTTCGCCCCTCGTGCCCAACGGCAAAGGACGGGCGTGGGACTTGACTCGGGCGCAGAAACGGCGCGTCCCTGCCCGCACATGGATGCGCCGCTGCCCTTTGGGACCAAAGTTTTGAACAATCCCCCCCCCGCCCTGCACACCCACAGCAGCTCCGGGCTTTGGGCAGGGGGGCAAGAGAGGAGCCCACCCCATTGTGCAGCATCTCTGGGAGCCCTTTGTTAGCAGGACTCGCTGCCTGCTCATGCCCTGCTGTGCGGGGACGGTGCCAAGCACAGAGCGCTGCCCGCACCTCCTGCCTGCACCTCCTGCCCACGGCACACCAGCTCGCCGGTGGTGTGGAGGCCGCTGCCTTGCCCAAAAAGGGGTAAGATCTGCTTGATTTGGGTTAGTCGACTGACTTGGGATGGCGATAAAGACGCTCAGGAAAGCACAAACTCACGACAGCCCCCGGGGCTGCGACGCTGGGAAAACTTTGCCCGTTTGCAGCTTTGTGAAGCGCAGCGCAAGGAATTGGCTGCGCCGCAAAGATGCCACCTTCAAAATCGGGGCAAAAAAAAAAAAACAACCCACCCGTGTCTCGGAGATGGGGTGTGAAACACACAGCCGATACGTGCAGTTGGAAAACAGCCTGTTTCCTCCACAAACCACAAAACAATACGGACGCTGTGGGAGCGACGGGTTTGCGGCACGTTTGGCCCCTGACACAGCACACGGTTTCCTTCCCTCCTCAGGCACACAGAGGCTCTCGCTCCATCCCCTCCTTTGGCAGCAAAGCAACCTGCAAGTCAATCATCTTTCAGGAAGGAGGATCACTGCCACGTCTCCCAGCTTTTAAGCTGGAAAGGCAAAAGAGACACCAATTTGTTATCCTGCTCCCACTGCCCTGGTCCCCCCCCTCCTCCCACGCAAGTCATTGCAGAGGACGATGCTGGGGACACGCGTACAAAAAATAAAACCTCCTGGTTTGACAGAGGAGCATCTTCCAGTTTACGCACTAACTGCCCAAAATCAGGACAATCAAAAGATACAGCGGTTTGTGTAGAGGAAGCACCACCTCCACGGGCAATCTGCATACAGCTGACACCCTGAGCTTTGCCAGAAGACACCGAGGACCTTCTCGCCCAACGCTTCGTGGTGCAGCGCTCTCCCCATCACAAAAACCTGCTTTAGCGGTGGTGTGCGCGGTGTGGGGAGTTGGTTCCCATTGTTCCTCCGTCGCTGCAGCGAAAAGCAGTCTGCTCGGATGCTTTTTTTTTTTTTGTGTGTGTGTATTTTCCAGACTCCCCCTTCCCAAGGTTTCTCCTACCAAAGTGTGCCTCGTTTTCTTTTGGAGACAATTAGATGAGCGCTGGGGAATAATATTTCCTCGCACGCATCTCCCTCCACCACGCACTCACACCCTGAGCCTCCTGCAAATCAAAGCTGCACTTTCTTAGTTCCTAACACTTCTTGGCTCGCACTCCCACCTCTCTTCCCTTTCTTTTCGAAGAAGAGATTGCGTAGTGCCGAACCCTTCTCTACCTCCCGCACAAGTAGCCCCAGAGCATCGCCGTGTCAGTCCTCTCCCTTCCTCCCCGACCCCGCTTCCACACACACCACCGGCTTTGACATTTTTAATTAGAAAATGTGCCTGCCAAGTGCGGCGAGAGAGGTGCAGCCCCGAAGACTCGCAGCCTCATAGAGTTGGAAGATGCTTTGCAGAGAAGCGCCTTTTCTGCCTCGCTAACTCCTCTGCTGCTTTTTATTCCTTTCCCCAGTAAAAGCAGCCCCTTCCCTTGGTTTCAACACACAAACCCAAAAAGCTACAGGCGAATTTATCCAACCGCAAGCGGGATCAGGTGCAGAACTGGGAACTAACCCTACCACCTATTATGCCACCTCCTGCCACATTTCTCCTTTATTTTCCATAGATTTCCTTCTTTCCAGTGCTCCCCTTTCTCCCCAAGGCTGCGCAAGGCGCTTCTAAACGCGGTTCCCCCCTTCCCATCTGTAGCAAGTGATGCAAAACAGCAACAGCAACAACAAAACGCTCGGAAAAAAATAAAAAAAACACCATATCATGCTTGCGGAAGGTGAGAAAAGTCCATCAGCACAAGAGAAACGGGCACGTTGCTTTGGGATGCGGAGGGAAAAAAAAAAAAAAAAATCCCCCTCACCCCGGAGAGAAAAAGGAAATAAAGCAGAACTGACTTACCAGAGACTCGAGGATGGAGGTTCGCCAGCGTAAACCCGAAGAGGAGAAAAGCCAGTTTTGGTACCCAAAGACATCCAAGACTATTCTCCATATTTCAACACACACCTACAGAGTCGGGTCCTGAGCACCAGCAGCAGCCACACATGCACGCTCAGCTCCTTCTGCCTCCTCCTCGCCGGGGCTTTTGGGGGGTTTGGTTGGGTTTGGGGTTTTTTTCGGTCCCTGCTGACAAGGATCAGCAAAAGGGGAAGGGGTGCGGAGGGAGGAAAAAAAGTTGCATTCAGTCCAGGAGGCTCCGTGCGGGGAACTAACTCAAGGAGACGGGGAAGGATGGGGAAGGGTCCTCCCACCGCTGGAAAACCATACAGAGGGAAATCCTGCCCCCCCAAAAAAAAAGAAAAAAAAAAAAAAGCCAAAAAGCCGGCCGGCGGGCATCAAAAGAGTCGCGGCGGCTCCATGTCCAACGCGAAGTAGAAAAAATGAAAATAATAAAATAAAAAATGGGTAAAAAAAATGGGGGGGGGGGAGAAGAGCTGCAAGGCGGGGAGCGCGCGGCCGGCGGGCGCGGGGCAGCGCCGCGAGCAGCCGCCGGCGGAAGGGGCTGAGGCGCCTCACGCGTTCCCGCCGCTGCCGCCCGCAGCCTGGCCAGCCCGGGCCATGGGGGCGGGGGCCGGAGGAGGAGGCGGCGGAGGAGGAGGAGAGGCCGGGCCGGGCGGGAGGAGGAGGAGGAGGGAGGAGGAGGAGAGGACGGGCCGGGCCGCGCTCGGCAGCAGCCGCCGCCTCAGCGCCCCGCCGGGGAGCGAGGGCGCCCTCTGGGGGCCGCTCGGGGAACGGCCGCGGCCCTGCCCGCACCCCCTCACCCCTCACCTCTGCCCTCACCCCTTCACCCCTGCCCTCACCCCCCGCCCGTGGCCCTTCTCTGAGCCAGGTGCTCTGAAATCACAGAATCACACAAAATCCCAGAATCAGCTGGGTTGGAAAAGACCTTGAAGCTCCTCCAGCCTCACCATGAACCTCACCCTGACCGTTCCCAACTCCACCAGATCCCTCAGCGCTGGGTCAACCCGACTCTTCAACCCCTCCAGGGATGGGGACTCCCCCCCTGCCCTGGGCAGCCCATTCCAACGCCCAACAACCCCTTCTGCAAAGAAATCCTTCCTAAGAGCCAGTCTGACCCTGCCCTGGCGCAGCTTGAGGCCATTCCCTCTTGGCCTGGCGCTGGTTCCTTGGCTCAAGAGACTCATCCCCCCTCTCTGCACCCTCCTTTCAGGGAGTTGCAGAGGGCCATGAGGTCTCCCCTCAGCCTCCTCTTCTCCACACTAAACCCCCCCAGTTCCCTCAGCCGCTCCCCATCACACCTGTGCTCCAGACCCTGCACCAGCTCCGTTGCCCTTCTCTGGACACGCTCGAGTCATTCAATGGCCTTTTTGGAGTGAGGGGCCCAAAACTGAACCCACTCATCGAGGGGTGGCCTCACCAGTGCCAAGTCCAGGGGTAAGATCCCTTCCCTGTCCCTGCTGGCCATGCTAGTGCTGATACAAGCCAGGATGCCATTGGCCTTCTTGGCCACCTGGGCACACTGCTGGCTCATTACCAATCCCCCCCAGGTCCCTCTCTGACTGGCAGCTCTCCAGCCACTCCTCCCCAAGCCTGTAGCGCTGCTGGGGGTTGTTGTGGCCCAAGTGCAGCACCCGGCATTTGGCCTTAGTGAAACTCCTCCAGTTGGCCTCAGCCCACCGCTCCAGCCTGGCCAGGTCTCTCTGTAGGGAAAGATCATTCAGGGCCGTGGCTCTGCAGCCTTCTCCTGCAGGGAAAGAGCACAGGGCTACAGTGGGGGCACTGGCTGTGTCTTCTGAGCGTGTATTCGGGATGAGTGAGAGCCAACAGCTCTGATATTTACACAAAGTGCACCTCAGGGGAATAGAGAATTCAAATCCCAGGCAGAACTCTACAGCTTGGATGTTTTCCTTCAGGAATTCTGATTTTTCAGCATGACTTTAAGGAAGAATCATTTAAAATAACCATTAAACCAATATGCTCTGCCTGCAATCATTGCTTGGGCTTAATTAGAGCATGTCATGCCTTAGGTCCAGCTGTGGGTTCCACAGCAGTAAAAGCATCACCAGCAGCTGAGGAACCTCAACTTTGTGCAGCTTGTTTGGTCGCTCTCCACCCATTTTCCCTGCAAGCAGACCATGCTACACGTTATTTCAGTAACTTTTTGGCTGCTGGAAAAAACACACGTTGGGTAGGAAATGAAAGCCGAGGAGCTCAAACAACTAATTGCTGGAGTTACGTTCCCCTGGGCAGGCACAAGTCTCCTGGAAATGCCTTCTGCAAGTGGGGAGATTCTCTCTAGAAATTACCCAGGCCAGACGTTGGGGTAAGGGCCCTGAGGAAGGCACCCTGCCACCCTGTTCCTCACATTGGACCTGGCTCCACCACCCTCACCGTTCCCTGCTCCCAAGGGCTCTCCTGTTGCCAAACCCTCTGCTCCTGATTTACGAAACATCCCCTTCTGCAAAGACTCTATTTCTGCCACTTGTCGCTGTTTGCCTGCAACTTGCCTCTGCTGTTCTCTGATTTTGCTCCTATTTTGGTCTTTTCTTTTTCCTCGCTTTTTCCGTGACCTGCTTAATCTCCATTTTCAGTAGCACCCTCACTACTTCTGCAAGCGCCCCAAAATTACAGCCTGAGTGTTCAACGCAGCTCTCGCAACAACCACTTTCTCACTGGTGGTCAGACACCTCCATGGTCTGGACTCCCGCACACGCACAAAGGGCTTTTCTCTGAACAACCTTCCTCCGTCTTCTATTCTCCGTGAGTATTCTGCAAGGTGAGATAATTGCACGGCAAGTAGCATCTGGGCCATTATCATGAAAGTTCAAAGAGAGCAGCCCTTATTGAAAGGGAAAGGACTACGAGTAGGAGGGATTTGTAGTTGGGGATGGTGGGTTCTCTCCCTTCCCCTTTCCCGGCACGCTCCGACATGCAATTCCATAATTCTGCAGTGCTGTTCTCAGCGTGAGCTCCAAGTGGCTCTTCCCAACCTGTTTCTAAAAACTGCCCTTCCGAAATCAGCCTTTCCTCGAGTGTCTGCTCGTGTAGCAGAAACACTTTCCATCCTGCAAAGCCTATTTTTACAAATACAAAAAAGCCTTAAATCTAAATACGGATTTGGCTCCAAGGAAATAACAAGCTGAGCAAACGCAGGCTTCTGCTTTAAACAGAACCAAGACTTCTGCCAGTATGTGGCCAAGACCCGTTCTATTTGAACACACAGAGCAACATATGGTGATAATCTTACAACTTGTAGCTGCACTGAGATGGGAGTTTCTCTCTGAGATTCTACCAGCCCTTTGGGGAGCGGATCCTTCCCAAAGAAACAGCACAATTGACTTCAAAGCACAGGGACCATCTGCGGGTGCAAGTCTTTGTGACCAAGAATACCACAAGCTGGAGGGGAATCTATCACCCAGCACATGGCTTTGTGTGCTACGTGAAACCTGAAGAGCAAAATACGGTCAGGGCACAGCAGGCAAGTTTGCTAATTTGTAAAAAAGACATCTAAAATTTCACAGAATCACAGAATCATCTTGGTTGGAAAAGCCCTTGAAGCTCCTCCAGTCCAACCATGAACCTCACACTGACCGTTCCCAACTCCACCACATCCCTCAGCGCTGGGTCAACCCGACTCTTCAACCCCTCCAGGGATGGGGACTCCCCCCCTGCCCTGGGCAGCCCATTCCAACGCCCAACAACCCCTTCTGCAAAGAAATCCTTCCTAAGAGCCAGTCTGACCCTGCCCTGGCGCAGCTTGAGGCCATTCCCTCTTGGCCTGGCGCTGGTTCCTTGGCTCAAGAGACTCATCCCCCCTCTCTGCACCCTCCTTTCAGGTAGCTGTAGAGGGCCATGAGGTCTCCCCTCAGCCTCCTCTTCTCCACACTAAACCCCCCCAGTTCCCTCAGCCGCTCCCCATCACACCTGTGCTCCAGACCCTGCACCAGCTCCGTTGCCCTTCTCTGGACACGCTCGAGTCATTCAATGGCCTTTTTGGAGTGAGGGGCCCAAAACTGAACCCACTCATCGAGGGGCGGCCTCACCAGTGCTGAGCACAGGGGCAAGATCCCTTCCCTGTCCCTGCTGGCCATGCTAGTGCTGATACAAGCCAGGATGCCATTGGCCTTCTTGGCCACCTGGGCACACTGCTGGCTCATTATCAATCACCCCCCCCAGGTCCCTCTCTGACTGGCAGCTCTCCAGCCACTCCTCCCCAAGCCTGTAGCGCTGCTGGGGGTTGTTGTGGCCCAAGTGCAGCACCCGGCATTTGGCCTTAGTGAAACTCCCCCAGTTGGCCTCAGCCCATCGCTCCAGCCTGGCCAGGTCTCTCTGCAGAGCCTCCCTACCCTCGAGCAGATCAACACTCCCACCCAACTTGGTGTCATCTGCAAACTGACTGAGGGTGCACTCGATCCCCTCATCTAGATCATCAATAAAGATGTTAAACAGGAGTGGCCCCAAAACCGAGCCCTGGGGGACACCACTCGTGACCGGCCACCAACTGGATTTAACTCCATTCACCAGAACTCTTTGGGCCCGGCCATCCAGCCAGTTTTTTACCCAGCGAAGCGTGTGCCCATCCAAGCCACAAGCAGCCAGTTTTGCCAGGACTGGTTAAGGCTAAAGAGGAAACAGGACTGTTGGTACAACCATGCCATTGCAGATCTGTGTTTCAAGGCGTCACTGAGAGTTTTGGCATTGCAGTTTGCAAGTGTCTTGGTTTTCTATTTAACTTTTGCATGTATTCTAGTAGTGAAAACACAATGTCTTGCTGAATTGCGTATGAAAGTAAACAATGAGTAAAGCGAGAGTATTAGAAACAGCCGTTCTCTCTCAAACTGTCTGGCAGAGTTATGTAGCAATTGTGTACTTTTTCCAACTTCTGAGGGAATGTTCGTGGAGGACAACCAGAACTGATGGGAACTGAGCAGAAAATAGGCAAGCGCTGTGCTTTCTTCTGACATGTGATGTCTCTTATTTTTGCCTTGAGCTTCTTCAGGAACAGACGGCCAATTGTACTGCGCTGTGCACTGGGGGTTTATGAGTTTCACAAATGGGTGAGCAGGTTTTCACCACTAAACTCATTTCTTCGCTTTCAATCTGAATGCAGATCCTGAGGGATAAAAGGCTGGTGTGTGCCTTAAAACAAACAGGCTCCACAGCAGTGGAAGTGAGCATTGCTGGTCTTTCGGGAAGTAAGAGGATACAGAGAGCTGTAAGGCCAAATCTGGGGTTTAGGACTAAAAACTGCCCAGTCAGTCACTGCATCCTGCTGTGGCAAAATGAGCGACAACTGCCTGAGTTGCTCAGCTGCCCTCTTCCACCAGGTTATGGGAAAGTCTTGCTGTGTCACCTCCAGCCCCACAGACAAGCCCTGGGAAAGGTCCTTCAGTCAGATCCAGATCCTAAAAACTGCAGTAGACCCTGCAGTGGAGATTAAAAATCAGCCCTGGGTTTACTTTCAGGCTTATTGCCAACAGGTTTTTTCGCACATACGTTTTCTCCAGTAAAACCTGCTCCTTCCTCAGCCCAAACCCATCCTTTCTACTGTGCCAGAAAAAACCTGGCGATTCACGGGCTGAGAACTTACAAGAGCAAGCGTGACCCTGAAGATGAGAGGTTAAAAGCACTCGCTAAGCTGGAGGAGATTTCTGTTCCTGGCCATGAAATTAAAATCTCGTCCCCACCAGCCACTGGCTACAGCCCATACTCTGATCTGGAGTCTGCCCCAGGGCCACGGGAGTTCAGCTCCGCAGTGACGCTCTCCATCGCGTAGGATTTCCTTTGGACGTCTCGCGCACTATGAACAAGTTTTTCCTTCTCTAACCCCCGTGATGTGCAGTGCTCAACGGACTATTCAAAGCAGAAGACTACAGAGTTTACACTGTAAGACGTTACCACTTTCCTTAGGATCTGGTTCCTTCTACCTCAAGAGACCTGTTCAAAAACATGAACATTTCTTTTACCGACTTTTACATCCCAATAACCATGTTTAAGGTACTATTATCCACTGTAAGATTATGTGCAATTACCTCCTTCTCATGCAATTTTGTTCTCCAGAATTACCACTCCCCTTTCATTTGTTACAAGGAATATTTTATACACCTTTATGAATTCATCCAACTATGCACTAGATCAGAACACATAATTTCATCACACTTACTTAAGTGCCTTTTAAACATAATTAGAAAATTGGTGCGAGTCAAACTAAGCTGCAGTGAAGTTTTCTCCTTTCCTACCTGTTCTTCTTCCCACCAACCCTCAACATGCTGCTCGTCCTGATGCGGGCTCCCACCAAGCCAGGACCCCGTTCCTGGCCACGTCTGTTGCATCTTTCCACTATGAAGTGCCACCTAATGCATCTTAGAGAGTTTTTATTTTGTTGTTAATATATTTCTTTGTTCTTTAGCTCGCAGTTTTCTTAACAACAAGCGTTAAGTAGCCACAATAACAACCACGTTGATGTTACTCCAGAAGTAGAGCAGCATACCTCAGAGCAGAATTCAGTCCCTCTTACAAAGAACCTTAAATTAGTTAAATGGCTTACAATTAATGAGCTTATTAGACAGATGAGATAAAGTGAGTGTCTTTAGTTTTCATGCAAAAGAGAGAACGCTTTTTACTTTGGCAAGACAAGCAACTGCTTCAGTTGCCTCGGCATGTTTTTTGAAGGAAGCGGTGTGTCTGTGGCTTCACCCTCCTCTACAGTAGAGTATTAGATTTGCTGCCTTCAGAACTCTACCCCTAACGCTGTAAGTTCTTCTTTTCCCGTGATTAGAGTTTAATCACCGTTCCTGTTTTGCCACTTGTGAGTCAAGCTAATAAATCTAAATGTTTGTCCTCGTTTCTCTTCTGCAGAGCCCCTGCAGTGGTTCACATTCTCCTGTGCACCGAGCAGCTTCTAAAGACGTGTCCACACAGCGCTTAAGCTGAAATAACTCCATCCTGAGCAATAAAACTGTCCCACCGCCGCACGTAAAGGTGGCCATCCACCCACGGCCCTCCCACAAGCACACATCCTCCGTGCTTTTAAATTCCCCATGGTTGAGCACAGTCAGTCAGGTTCCATCCCTGGTTCTCACCGCTGTGAGAAGGTGACCGCTTGCCTGGATCATACCTCCACGCTGGTCCGGAGAGCCCTTCACAGATCACATGCACCCTCAGCCCACGCTCCGACTTCCCAGGCAGCCTCACCGAGCAAGGGGTAATTAATTGTTGATCTATCACAGAATCACAGAATCAACTAGGTTGGAAAGGACCTTGAAGATCCTCCAGTCCAACCATTAACCTAGCACTGCCAGTTCCCATCTACACCATATCTCTCAGCGCTGTGTCGACCCTACTCTTAAACACCTCCAGGGATGGGGACTCCACCACCTCCCTGGGCAATCCACTCCACTGCCTAATAACCCGTCCTGTAAAGAAATACTTCCTGACATCTAGTCTAAACCTTCCCTGGTGCAACTTGAGGCCATTCCCTCTTGTCCTATCACACCGGTTTTGCAAGCACTGCGCTGCCAGGAACGACAGGGAGGATGCCACAGTGTGCGGATACCAGCCATACCTCTCCTGGAGTTCACTTCTCAGGTTATAGGGATGCAGCTGTACCTCGGACCTTCCTGTTATCTCCCTTATTTCCTCAAAATAAACGAGTTCTTCCCCTCTCCTCCCACAACAACTTTATAACTTGAACAAAGGACGGTCAATCTGCTGTAACAAATAGGATTAAATGGTTTGTCTGCTGCAGTATCCAAGCTTTTAAAGATGCCAGTCATTCCTCCTTTGATGATCCCGGACTTCAGCAGCTCAGATCCTCTCAAAGTTATCGAGCACAAGCAGTGAGAGATGTCTCGGCAAAGTTCACTCACATGCTGCTCTTCCCAAGGTCAGCTCTTCTCCCTTTTCACTGATCCTCGTTTTAATTCCAGATAGGCATTTTTATAGGAAAAGTTTCCTTTTTGGAAATTACAGGAAGGTACAACTGGCATTTCTCTAGAAGACCACAAGTGAAAAAATTACCGACTTTTCTGTTTCTACACAAGTGGGTGGTGGTCCTGTCCCAGCTGGATGAACTGTGGACTTTTCTGGACATCAAGCCATGTGGGAGTCAGCTCAGCCTTACAAATTTATGAAAGTGACCTTCTTTCAGAGTAAAATGTAGCTGTGAAATTCTCAGTGACTTACCATCAGATGTTCAGGTGCCCCTGGTGCATTATGTTCTCTGATGGATTGCCAAGATGTTTCTCCTCCTAAAGCAGTTTTGAAGTCTCCTGGAAAGATTTGTTTTCCCTAAAGAGAGGGAGGGCAAAGTCCAGAGTACTTTGTGCCAGCACATGCTACAAAAAAAATCAGCAATTCATGCCTCCCTCTGCAAAAAGCACAGCTTCTCTCTCTGCATTTCCCTGAAGGTTATCTCGAAGCGTCCCCGTGCCCAACACACTGTGTCGTGCCCCCACGGTTTACCGAAATCAGAGCACGCCCTTTGAGAAATCCTCATGCGTACACGGGGAAGTTGCCTGTAAGAGTTAGGTTGAAGAGTGAATTTGCTTCATTTTTAATGATTTTGGAAAGTACACTCATTTTATGACAGCTTTCAGGAACCAGTTCAGTGTGTTTTCTGGGCTCCAAATGCCCTTTCCATACGCTGCTCTCCGGGGAGCAAAGTCTTCTGAGCCACAGTGTCTCCTCCTACCAGTCCTCTCCCCCAGACAGACTCCTGTAGCCCTAGCTAGCCCTAGTCACCACAGCAAGCACTGGTTTCCCTTCAGGAACCTGTGCATCCCCTCCACGGATTCCAAGTTCTGAGTTTTTTAGAGTTCAGAGCAAACCCTGATCCCTGTATCTTCATCCTCAGCAAATGCTGCTGCTCCCCAGAGAAGGCGCTGGAGGAACTTTGGCATCACTAACCCATTGTCCTAAACTGCCCTGGGAGAGAAGCAACAGCACTGACAGCGAGAGCTGGATTCCCCACGTACTGGCAAAGTCTTGGAAGTGTTCTTTGGCCTTAAATTTTGGGCATGTACAATGCAGATGTCTCCACCTGATCTAATCATCTCAGGTTCTTCATTACCATCAATAGAGTGAAAAAACACAGTTTCAGTGCATCACTTTTTGACATTTACATTAAAATCAGGTAATCCAAACTCTGGAATAGCCTAATCCTTTCTGTTGACCCTCACGCTCAGCCAGATGTTTGGAAACAAAGCTATTTTTATACAACTAGCAGGGCACAAAAGTTCCTCCTAGACAGATTGCCACGACTCTCAGGGACATGTCTGATTTTAAGTGCATGAACAATCAGACAAGCCCCACTGATGTCAACAGATGAGTCACAAGAATGAAAGGAAGCAAGAGCTGAAAAGCTTTACTAAATCAGACTCTCAGTCAATAATAGCAGGTCTCAGAGGATTACAGCTAATGTTACACTAATATATTAAAATATGGGTATTTTATAGCTAATATTAAATGATAAGAAAATCATTTATGACCTCTAAATCTAAGTGCCAGAAATTTGGTAAGGAAGTGCCTGCAACTCTTATAAATCAGCGATGGAAGAAATTTCCATTAGATCCAGCTGAATTCACAACTGGAAACACCTTACTGCTAAATTGTGACAGACCCAATTCTCTTGTCTACGTGGCCCTCAAATACCTTCGCTTGGGGCAGCACCTCAGGGCACATTTGTCCATCTGACAGCATGAACGAGGCTGGACAGTCATGCTGTCCTCTGGCACCCGACCTGTAGAAGAGACTAAACCTTTATCATAGCTACGACTTCAAATCCTGCGTCCCAAGATGTTGTTAGTAGTGGACGTGAAGCCACGTGCCCGCTTTTACTCTTGGCTGTGTATCTTTGGCCTTGAACCCAACCCTGTGGAAATCGGCAGGAAAAGCGACAGCAGTCATCGTAATTATGGGATCAAAAAGGATATCAGCTGCCTGCAGGCAGAGGTGGTCCCTGGCGTGAGTCCCTAGAGCCACATCTCTGTCTTGGGCAGGGGACCCCAGGGTCACAGCATGCACTTATGGCTCACTTTGGGAAAACTCCTCGCCACTGACCCGAGATCCTCTCGCATATCTCGCACAAATGTTGCCTGACTGGGCTGGGGCAGGCACAATGTTCAGCGTGGGTTAACCCAGAGCACATTTCCCTCCACCAGCTTCCTGAGCTAAGCCCCTCTTCTGCCTTCCTCTGGATTTTCTCTTGTCACGGTTCAGAAGACACCTGCCCCAACACCCAGTGAACTCAGAGCAGTCACGTTGACAACAAATGACACTAGTGAACAAATTTTGTTTTCATCTCCTGTCACCTCCCTTTGGAAACTGTTTTGCCCGGGCTAATTCTTTACACCATCCAGTCCTCAGCCAAAATATCAGGTCTGCATTATCTACCTCTGAATGACTGCCAGGGCTTGAACTGCTGATTAGGTATGTCAGACCTGACGGTTAGACCACTGCGCTCTTCCCTCTGGGAAAAAGACAAGCATCTGGTCATTTTTTTCTTTTCTCTGTTGGACTGTTCAGGCTGAGAAGCAATTTGTTCAAATGTGAAGTCCTTTACTAGGAGGACTGCGTCCAAGATGAGACAAAATTACAATGAAAGGAAAAATAGCCCACAGCGGCTCAGCTCGCCAGCCGAGCCGTGGCTCCCAGTGAGAAACAGAATACGCTGCCTAATGCTAGTCCAAACGTTAGCCAGTAGTTATTTGCCACTTCAAAACCTTTTTTCTCCAGACCTCTTGTTGTTTGAAAATCCATGTTTCAGCTTGAAAAGCTACCATATTTTTTAATGGAAAGTAAACCGATACTTGCAGACAAAGTATCATTCCATCTGTTTAATCTCATTGTACTATTGTTGGGCTGCCAAAGCATCGGTCATTAACAATCCGCTTACTCCAAGTTACACTTTCCCATTGTTGGAATAAATTCAGCACCTGCAGCTAACTCAGCAGAGGCTGCCATGGGTTTAATGCCATGTTGGTCACTCCATGCTGGCAGGAGACACCCCCACTTTTCCCCCAGATACAACAGCTGACCGTCCGCAAGGCAGCTGTGGCAACTGAAATCTGCCACACGCTCCTGAGAGCATGCTAAATAACATTTCTCATCCTAAAATTGATCTTTTTTTTCTGTATTTTAGTTCAATCTTGTCTTATTAAGACGTTCCTGTGCCTTACACTTGCACTAGGAGTTAGGGCACAGGGGTATTTCTGCTTCTAAAACTTCTTTTCTTTGACTTTTGGGAAGTTACCTGGAAGAAGTTTTTTGAGACTTGAAACAGATCTTGGAACCCCAAAAAAAACAAAAAAAACCCCTAATGGTGGCCTAACTTTAGCAGATAATGGCCCTTTTCTACAGTATATGTTTCTTCCAGGAGCATTTTGACATTCTGAATCAGACACATCCCCAAAGGTACCTAATTTTTCTCCACTGGCTCCGTAAGGAAATCAGTTTCTGACTTTGTTCAAACACAACTCAATTAGTTGCCTAATGCTGCCTAAAATAGAGGTGTGAATCTTCACTCTCACTCTCCATCCCCAGGGGCCATTCCTGGGAAATACTGAGTGCTCTCATCATAATTTAATGACAGGAGTTGCGCAAAATCTCTCAGAATCAGCATTCCAGACATTGCATTGCTGCTGAATGAAGCACGTGATATGTCCTTCGCTGGGACGGACACTCTCACGCTCGATAAGGCCAGAACCTTTGAACCAAAGCGGGTTCTCCGTGCTACCAACTGTGTTACCATCCGAGCATCGGAGCACCCCTTGCAGTCTGGGTGCTACAAAATGTTACAAAACGCTACAAAATGTTATAAAATGCTACAAAAAAACCACAAACAGTGCTACTGTTAATGTCGAGTTGGTGGTTGGACTGGATGATCTTCAAGGTCCTTTCCAACCTAGACAATTCTGTGATTCTGTGAAAATGGATGCTGGAATACTCCAATTAGATAAGCACATGAAACTCATTAACTAATATCCAAGCGCTTATGCATCTTCCATCAAAATCCACTGTTTTCTAATTTGTTAAATTATTCTATTTATTTCCATAAATCATTCATCCAAAACCCGACTCAACAAGTAGCAAGAGAAGACCAGGAATGCAAAAGAGCCTTTCAAATTTCAGGAGTGATATGGGAAGTAAAAGGCAAAGACAATAAGATAACCTATTTGAAGTTATACATATTGTTAGCTCCCTTCTCTTTGTATTTAGATTATATTTCTCAATGAATATAAATCAAAATAGCTCCTAGATGTCAATTCACATCAAGTTCTATTCCAGGTTTTCCCATCCCTCTCCGCTTCTTTTAATGTTAATTCAAATTATCAGATGAATATAACGGAAATACCATAATAGTTTGAGAAATATAACCAGCAAGTGGACAAGAGGAGTACAGCACAGGGGAATGTTCTGCTTTAGAAAAGAAAATCATCCTCCCTGCCTCACAGTTACAGCTCTGGCTGTGAAAACTGGCTAGGGAAAGGTCTCACTGTACTGTCATTCATGCTAAATAGCCACAGTTTCTGTAATCCCCACTTGAGAACTGTGTTTTTTAATTAGCTTTCACTTATTTCCAGCATGAAGGCTGATTTCAGGGAATCACTCAACAAAAAAAGTCTTATCGTTTCATGATGTCAGGATTAACTCACTTGTAATGCTCTGCAGATGCTGGGAAGTGCTTTATTAGGTTTATCAAACGCCCAGTAATCAAGTCAATACAATAACCAGTCCTGCATGCCAGGGGCAACAAGAAATGTCCCGGTGTGATATATGTCAAATAAAAGTATTTTGTAAATCTTCCAGATCACAAAACAGTAACGCTTCCAAGGAATTTGTAGCATACAATAAAAAGCTCACCACCGAATATCTGAGCGTAACAACTGAGTAAGCAACTGAAATCTACAGAATGTAAAATCCGTCTCTTACACTGATGCTAAAGATGAGCTTTAGTTTTTTATGTATCTCCAAAAGGGTGCGTGCAACAAATGTTGACATTCAGGAGCAGTGAAACAGTGGGTTAAGAGAGATTTGAGCTTCCAGAAATCTGGATAAATACCGGTAGCTGTGTGTGTACAGGATTTCCATTTGTGCCAGCCCTGTGTACTGAAACAGAATATACAACCTCCAAAAGTGGAAATATAGACTATAGCATAACACACATTGCCTCCTTCAGGCGTGCTCTATATCAAAACACCCAATGTATGATTTTTTTCACAGAGTTTGCACTGAAAATGAATTCAACAAACTCCTACGTGTTGGTTGGTTGGGGTTTTTTTTTTGCCAATACTGCTTTTTGATCATATCTAGTTACAGAGTTCATGCAAAAAAAATAAGTAATGGGAAAATCTGAATCGTAGGCAGGAATTTTGGGTAAGATGCTTAAGATGGTGCAGAAGTACAGCAGAAGTATTCAAGAAAATACACAAGAGAGCCCTTTTCAGTCTGAGATCTGGATTAGATAGGTCCTATCTCTGAGAGTCTCCTGCTTCTCAGCAGTGAACAAAGAGCTAATCCAAATCCTGCCTGACTGATGAGGTGGAAAGGAGCAGGAGGACCATAAACCACTGTGATCCTGTCGGGTTCATAGCAGGCACAACTTGTGACCCAGCTGGCTCTGAAGACTCAGGTATGACTTCCCAAGTCTCCTCCAACAAAACAGGTTTTAATGGAGACCCGGCAGACAGATGACTGCACTGGCTCTGGAAACACCATCCTTAGAGCAATGGTGCGCAGGAGCGAGGAGAGGCTATCAGAAACACAGAATCATCTTGGTTGGAAAAGACCTTGAAGATCCTCCAGTCCAACCATGAACCTCACACTGACCGTTCCCAACTCCACCACATCCCTCAGCGCTGGGTCAACCCGACTCTTCAACCCCTCCAGGGATGGGGACTCCCCCCCTGCCCTGGGCAGCCCATTCCAACGCCCAACAACCCCTTCTGCAAAGAAATCCTTCCTAAGAGCCAGTCTGACCCTGCCCTGGCGCAGCTTGAGGCCATTCCCTCTTGTCCTGGCGCTGGTTCCTTGGCTCAAGAGACTCATCCCCCCTCTCTGCACCCTCCTTTCAGGGAGTTGCAGAGGGCCATGAGGTGTCCCCTCAGCCTCCTCTTCTCCACACTAAATCCCCCCAGTTCCCTCAGCCGCTCCCCATCACACCTGTGCTCCAGACCCTGCACCAGCTCCGTTGCCCTTCTCTGGACACGCTCGAGTCATTCAATGGCCTTTTTGGAGTGAGGGGCCCAAAACTGAACCCACTCATCGAGGGGCGGCCTCACCAGTGCCGAGTCCAGGGGTAAGATCCCTTCCCTGTCCCTGCTGGCCACGCTATTGCTGATGCAAGCCAGGATGCCAAGAAACAGGTCAGAAAGATGTGGCGGACTTGCAGTCTTGATACCCAAGGGAAAATCAGAGAAACAGGAAGAAGCAGCTGTGAGAAGAGGAAGAGAGTGAACATGACGACAGCCTAGGTTGAGATGAAGTCTGAAACCTGACAGAGAAAGCTGATGGTGAGGACCTGAGGTCCATCACAGGTTGGTCCCTTCCCTACGGGTGGAGCATCTGCTTCTGCAGAACAAGTAGCAAAGCTCATCTGACCAGTGTAGGCAGAAATAGGTCTCTGCTCCCACCAGGAACAACAGCAGAGCAGTTTGGCCATTTCTTATAAAGGTACTTCAGCTGTATGCATGAGTTTACACCAACCTCCTACTAGTACGAACTCTATCACCGTATTTCATTATGCCTTTGAAGACCTTACCAGAGAATGTATGAGTAAGTACATATTTATCAATACAGTGTTAAGCAAATTCTGTATTTCTGCTATATACTCTAGGAGTTTGCCTTAAAATACCATATACGCTGGTTGCAGCTGCCGGTAGATCTCCCGTTTCCTATACATGAAAACAATAAAATAAAAATAAGTATCAGCCTCAGGGGGAAATAATCTATACACAGTTCAAATGAGATATTTCCCTTATTAAAATGTCAGGCTTTGAGCGCACTTGGCACACTTCCTTCTCTGAAAGGGTTTGTACCTATACACAATGGGGCACGATACTTTTCATCACGGAACAGTCCTTGTGGTCTGCATTCGTCGCACGGCTTTTTAAGGGAGTATGTTATCAAGGCTGGTTTTTTGATTTCCTTCTCTTCTTCTGTAGATGAACATTTAATGTTGTCTCGACCCACGTGGTGGGTTACGAGGGGGGTGAATCTTTTGAATTCCCCGGTGGAAGAGCCAGTCTCTGCTCAGCAGAGCCTCAGGAACAATTGTGCCGGTGACTTTATTAACTGACCACTTCAGTGAGTGAATGGAGACAATTTGGCAACAATCAACTGGGCACCTTCAGCAGAAGGAATAAAGGCACTTTGGCCATGAGACTGTTTTCCTAATAACCCACCAACGATCAACCCATTGCAATTCAACTCCTACAAAACTTACACACATGAATATATGTAAGAAAGAGAGCGAGCAGAAAGAGGAAAGAGAGGAGGAAGGGATAGAAAAAGGGGAATCACCACCCTTGGATCCCGTGTTGTTGCAGGTGGTGGGTCAACAAAGACACACGTGGGGTGTTGCCTTTATATAGTTCTTACGCAGGCGCAGTAGGTCGTTCCAGAAGGTTCTCATTTTCTCTGGCTTGTACCTGTATAATTAGTCAAGTTCTGTCTCTGGGCAATAACAGGAGGGAGGGGGAGAGAACTGGCCCACTGCCCCTACACCACAGAGCTCGCTCTGCTTCTCCCCCACAGGGCGTCCCACTGGAGTTGTTTGAGTTTCCTCTTTACCAACAGTTTCTTTTTATGAACAGTTTGTGCCAAATGTCACATCATGAAATGTTCCCCCTTAGTCAGACCAGAGTTTAGTTGAATGCAGACACGAAGAGAGTTTACAAGACACAGCAATAGTATATGTGTGTGTGTGTATATATATATAGTGTAAGATGTAGAACAGCTGTGGAATAGAGCTCCTGAAAAACACACACAAGCAGAGGCAATTTGCTTTGTTAACATTTTTCATACTTACACAAAATTTCATGCATCTGTGTTACATGCCAGATGCCAGTAAAAGTTGTTAGCATAATAAACTTGAAGGCCCACTAAACATTTAACCCCAAGATGGCATTCACTTATCACTGCAAGATGGCGACTTTTGTCTCCTGGGGTCAACCTGACACATGGTACGGGGCTCGTATTTCCACGGGCAAGTCCTTTCCCTGCACCTGGAGCTGCACTCAGAGACCCTCCAGCTCCAACCTTCCCTGAGAACCAAGTCATTGGGCTTTTCAAGTGAAATTTGTCTACAATGACCTAGAAAGCACGGCTGGTAGATCAATAAAATAATGTGTGTGTGTGTGACAGTAAAAGCTCTCAGGGTTTGGCTGAAACTCAGGCTGGACAATACACAATACGTGCAGTGCAGCTCCTGTTAATGCTACCGGGAGTTGTTCAGGGTTACGGAGCTACCACGATGCTCATGTACAGGAATGAACGTGGTGTTCAGGAATGCAGAAACAACAAAAAGCCACCTACCCTTTTCCAGCTCTCAACCTTTGCCACCTAAATCTCCGGGGATAACTCCGTTTGCCCTGGCATTCAATGAAAAGTCAGGGCACGGCACGACTGACCCTCTCAGAAGCTGGAGGAGCACAGAGGAGTTAGATAGGTGACGTGGGAATTAGAATCAGCTTTTTCAGAAGCTTTCTGTATTGGTCTCTACTGGAATCTTTGCCAGCTGGAGGAAAGTTAGACCAAAACTCACTCTGTTTGACCCATTTAACACTACAGCAATTGCAGGTCTCACGGTCAGCATGTGCTTCCTGGGATTCCTCCAGGCTTCCCTGAGGCTTCATAGCTCCTGTCCCATTATGCTACATGCTGGTATGTGAAAGGTACAGCCACACATCATGCAACGTGCAAAGTGCAAGAATTACATGTGGTCCAAGAACAAAACTGGAAAAAAATAAGCCGGAAAGAGCCATTTCATCTTCAGGCACAGGGATAAAAAGGCATAGAGAGGTTTTGTGCAGCACAAGGTACAGGTTTTAATTCAAAGAATCCCAGAATCACCTTGGTTGGAAAAGACCTTGAAGCTCCTCCAGTCCAACCATGAACCTCACACTGACCGTTCCCAACTCCACCAGATCCCTCAGCGCTGGGTCAACCCGACTCTTCAACCCCTCCAGGGATGGGGACTCCCCCCCTGCCCTGGGCAGCCCATTCCAATGCCCAACAACCCCTTCTGCAAAGAAATCCTTCCTAAGAGCCAGTCTGACCCTGCCCTGGCACAGCTTGAGGCCATTCCCTCTTGTCCTGGTGCTTGTTCCTTGGCTCAAGAGACTCATCCCCCCTCTCTGCACCCTCCTTTCAGGGAGTTGTAGAGGGCCATGAGGTGTCCCCTCAGCCTCCTCTTCTCCACACTAAACCCCCCCAGTTCCCTCAGCTGCTCCCCATCACACCTGTGCTCCAGACCCTGCACCAGCTCCGTTGCCCTTCTCTGGACACGCTCGAGTCATTCAATGGCCTTTTTGGAGTGAGGGGCCCAAAACTGAACCCACTCATCGAGGGGCGGCCTCACCAGTGCCGAGTCCAGGGGTAAGATCCCTTCCCTGTCCCTGCTGGCCACGCTAGTGCTGATACCAATTCCCAGGAGCCTACAATTCTTACGACATCAAGCAGGTTTGATGTTATTTATTTAACAGGATTGTTATTACTATGCTGCTCATTATTTATCTCTAACTGTACCCACTGTGTTACTAATCCCAGCATGTGGAGCGGTACGTTCCTGGCGTGGGGGTTTATAGACCCACGGCAGGCAGAGGGCAGGGGATCAGCCAGGCACCTACCAATTTACATACGGGAGGTCCCATAACCCATGGGATACTAATATCCCCACATTGCGCTGCCCTCGAGGTGACCTCTCTGCCCACGGGCCTGGACTCACGTCCCCAAATAACTCTCACCCTCCTCCCTGCTTCCCAAATTGCTCCTTTGAACACGCTCCCCGTTACGCTTCCAAGGGCATCATAACGGTGTATTATAATTCTTTTCCCACAAGGTCTCCCCTTGCCAGACACATGTAATAATACATATTTTTCATTGCTCCAACTGCTTGGGAAAAATGGAATTTTATTCGTGTCTTCTAGCAGTTTTGGAAATTAGCATGTTATCTATGTTGTTGCTTCTTTGTAGGTGTTTTTCTATTGTAATAATTCATTTAATTATGATTCTTTTGTCCACACCGATTTTATTGTACATTTTCTCCTATTTTCTGCTTCCCTTCTCTTCTTTCTGGTGCATAAATAAGTTCTTTTGCTACCTTCATGCCACCATGCAGTTAATTCTCACTTTTGGTTATTTGGTTACCGTTGAGGGAAACCAACTGTCTCCAATTTGAACGATCCCCTACCCCTATGTGGCACGTTCTCAATAAAATGGGTTTTCTAGGCATGAAGGCAAAAGAGCAAATTTCGCCCATTTTTGTTTACATATAAACTCAAAATAAATTTACTTAGAAGCAAGGATATTTAAGTGTGATGACTATATAGAGGTATTTTGTTTAAATATTCATTTTATAGAGTAACGTTGCAATTATAATGTGTATTTGTAGGCACAGCAAACGTTACTGCTTCCTGTCTCTAAATCTCCCAGCACTTCCCAAATAACACCTCTCAAATTTTCTGACATTTATGAAAGGGGAAAGTAAGGGACGGGGGAGATTAAGCGACCTGACGAGTCACACAGCAGGTAAGTGGCCTGAATCCCACTTCCACATTCAGGCTGCTGGGACCTGAATCCTTTCTAAAAATTTGAACGTGATTAATTTTTGTTTTCAGAAGGAGCTAAGTTAGTTTTCCTGTATAACCAGAGCAGCACAAATCTCTCAGCTTCTTCCCACTGCAGCATGCAAATCCCACTTTTTCGTGCAGCCCAAGGCTCCGGCGAGGGCCGGAGTAACGAAACCACGTGTCCGTTCAGAGATCTGCACAGAAACTTGTGGATTTACATAGTGCTGACAGCCAGAAATCAAAGTCTTGTGGACTGTAACAGCTTACTGAATTATGAAAATGGAGGAGCACGAACTCGTAGCTTGGAAATGATGAATCTGCAGATGGCTCTGAGGAAACAGCAGGCTTTCGTTAGCTGAAACGAGCACTAGCAATTAAGGGCCGGCTCCTCTGACACACTTTTACCTTCGGTTTAAGCAGAAGAAATTTAACCTTCAGCTCTTCAATTAGTTGTGTAAAAAGTTATAACTGACAGGAGCGATTATAACAGGCATATATAAATCGATGGCAAGCAACAGGTCTGCTTCCAAAAAGCTTGAAATAAAAGATTCCGGCGTAGTGCAAAGGATCTGGGAGGAGAGAGTCATCTTGCAATTCATGTCTTCTCACGAGAACTGAGCGCTCACCATTTTGGGCAACCTGCCAAGCCAAACTACTGGTCATTTTGCACCAGAGGCAGCGCACGGAGCTCTTGGCCAGGGCTCAGCAACAGGGGCATATAATCACCTCTGCTCTGCGTCCCTGCAGCAATAGCTCATATCATCTCTGCTGTGCTTTACCCCACGGGGACTTGTCCTAGTTTTGGCTGGGATAGAGTTAATTTTTTGTGGTAGCTTGAATAGTGCTGTGTTTTGGATTCAGTGTGGGATTTGGGATGAGAAGAAGCTGATAACACGCTGATGTTTACGGTTGGTGCTGAGAGATCAAGGTCTCTCCAACTCCCCCTGTCCTGCCCGTGTGCGGGTGCACAAGAAGCTGGGAGGGGGCATGGCCAGAGCCCCAGACCCAAATTAACCCGTGAAATATTCCATATCGTGTAACATCATGCTCAGGATAGAAAGGAGGGGTGCTCAGGAAGGGGGGTTTCTCTGTCACTTCCAGAATTGTGGTTTTGGGATCTTGGTATTTTGGGATCGCTGGCCAGGAACGAGCTGGGTATCAGTCAGCGGGTGGTGAGCATTTCTGCACTTTCTATCATTGTTATTGTTTTATTTTATTACAATTCTTAAACTGGTTTTTATCTCAATCTACAGGTCTCCTTAACTTTACCCCTCCAATTCCTCCCCGCATCCCCTGGGCAGAGGGAGGGAGAGCGAGTGGCTGTGCGGGGTTTGGTTGCAGGCCGGGTTTAAACCACGACAGAACTGTAAATTGTCAAATTGCAATTACAATTGCAAACTGTAAAATGAGGTCACGATGCTGGCTTCCAAGATGAGGCCCTGGGAAATTTTTAAACCAAAAGAACTATGTAAGAGTGTAATTTATTATAAATTTCCATGGTTGTCATTTTTGAATTGGTAGTTCCTGGAAAGTTAAACCTTGACTTTAGCTTCGTGTTTCCTCGCAGGACAGCAGCAATTGAAGCTTTCCCATCCTCTCTCTCTGGTGTTGTCTGATCCCCAGCAGCCTCCAGAGCTTGTGGGATAAAGCTGGAAGCTCATTTTCTGTTTTCATGTCTGTTCAGGCTCTTGGGCTGCGGGCTGAGTTTGCCGCAAAGGTGAAAATTAGGACCAAGAGTAATAATGTGCTTTGTGAAGGGCATCAGTCCACTAGAATACAGGCTGGACTGATCCTCCTAATTCATTTCACATCAGGGATTTGAATCTGCCACGGAGATGAAAAGCTCTGCCTGCTACGTACAAACCATCCCTCCCAGACACGCGTTATCACATGCTGCACCAGCGACCACGTCACGCCCAGTGTACTCCTCTCGGTATCAATTACCTCACCATAATGAAATCAGAACGAAGGAAAACATTCAGCTCCACACAAATAAATACGTACTTGAGATAGAAAATGAAATTAGAGGCTGTATTTTGACCACGAGCTCTGCGCTGGTTGTGGCTTAGGGAAGATAAGTGAGCCCAGACCGATTCCCCCGCAGCGCCAGTGGTGAGATACGACAGCTAATCTGGTTTTCTATTCCAGCAGCGTCATTAACTGAACCTTTCAGGGCTCATATTAGGTGACAAAAAGTGATCATGAGCCCCGTTCGTGCTGTCTCAGCAGAATGGTATTTGAAAAAGTTATTCAAGCCATTAATCCTTCAGTGCCAGGAATCTGTATCTGCCAGGGAGCAGCGTTCGCCGGCCGGCAGTTATTTATTTGCCGGTTCCCGATGTATGAAACAGCGACGTGGCAATAACTTACACTGGCCGTGCTTCAGAAACAAACAGAGGGAACCCACACACCTACTCATCACAGCACCACATCTAATACACCAGAGATAAACTCCCTCATTTCACGTCCTGCCCTCTCTATATGTGCCCAAAAGGGAAGGCTGGATTTCCCCCACCACTGCAATGGAAATCACCATCCCAACACCACTGAGATGGAAATAAGTTTTCTGCAGAGATCTCACACAGACAGCACAGAGAAACTCCTGAAAGGAGCATTTTCACAGAATCCCAGAATCATTCAGGTTGGAAAAGACCCTTGGGATCATCGAGTCCAACCCTCAGCCCTACTCTAGAAAGTTCTCCCCTACACCACATCCCCCAACAGCTCATCCAAACGGCCCTTAAACACATCCAGGGATGGGGACTCCACCCCCTCCCTGGGCAGCCTATTCCACTCTCTGACCACTCTTTCTGGGAAACATTTTTTCCTCATGTCCAGTCTGAACCTCCCCTGTTGCAGTTTAAAGCCGTTCCCTCTTGTTCTGTCACTAATCACCTGTGAGAAGAGACCAGCACCAACCTCTCTACAATGTCCTTTCAGGGAGCTGTAGAGAGTGATGAGGTCTCCCCTCAGCCTTCTCCTCCTCACACTAAACAGTCCCAGCTCCTTCAATCACTTCAAATCGTTTTACTGGACATGGCTTTGTCCCCAGCCTTTGATGCAAATAGTCTCAGGGGTACAAGAATTTTTGAGTCCGTAACTGGGTCCGGACTGATTTCCTCACCATTTTTGCGCCGGGTGTTGAACCAGCATGAGGAGGCGTGCTGCAGAAATTTAAAAATGGATTTAACTATCCTAAATCTGGCATATGAAAATTCATTTTCTTAGCCCAAGCTTAGCACCATAGTGCTCTGTAACTCTAATGTGCCGATACGGGTCCTTCTAAGGTCAATTCACCTGACCAAGCCTAAAACTTGTCCATGGGCAAGATGAATTGCCCATCACAGGACTACACAAAGTCTCATCTGGACTTTCACAGCATTCCTGTAAAATAGCTGGGTCTAACGTATTTTTCTAGCCAGGACTCTTTACTGAAAGTCTTTTTTTTTTTCCCCTTGCAGCACAGTGGTTTTGAAAAAAAAAAAAAAAAAAAAAAAAAAGAAACAAAAGGAATGCTTTTAACAACAACAACAAAAATATCTCATGAGACAAACCAGAAAATTTTGTATTGGAAAAAATCCCCACCTATGTTCTGAAATTATACAAGTGTAAATAATGTGTTTTAAAATTGCCTTACATCTTCTGATGTCACGGTATAGGATTAAAACGAAATAGTTAAAATATTGTATTCTGAACAATTAAGGGCAGCTGCATCTCAGTGCTCACTGAAGTGTGCTGCTTTATTTGCTGGATTAAAACAGCTCTGAGAAAATGAAATAACACTTTAAGGCTGTTGTCATTAGAGCAAAAATAAAGTAGAGGTAGTAGAGCCACGTGTGAAGCGACACTGAGGCAGAAATACTAGTCTGTTTGTCACTCAGTGCACGTTGCAGAATAAGAGAGAAGGGAGCATAAGCCATATAATACCTTTTCAAACAAAATTTCACAAAAAAATTGACACGAGAGTTTTCACGGAAATCGCGATGGACTTAAATTTGCCTCAGCCATAGTTTGAATGCTGTGGGCTCTCCGACACGTTTTCTAATTACCCAGCTACACCTAAACATTAGGAAAATTAAAAAGAAAAACCAACACTGAGGTCACTACAAAGCTGCAAGTGGTAAAAATTCCACAATACCAGGGGCAGAAATGAGCGTCTGAAACCCATCCGTCTACCCAAACACAGCTTGCTTCTCTCCTGTCGCACAGCACTTCTGTTCCTTAGCAAAGTTTGCTTGATTTTACTTGCCCACGGCAGACTCTCCAAGGGAAGCCGGAGCAATTCTGACAGCTTGGCTCAGCAGTTTGCCAGCTCCAGACAAAAACAAGAATTGACCTTTTATTTCAGTCAACACCAGCCCCTCCAGAACATCCAGGTTCCCTCAACGCTGTCTTTTAAACCATATTTCTTTGTCTCTTTCTCCTCTCATCACAGGAATTTGGTTTTGTTGCAAAATGCCGTATCAGTGTGAATCCTTCGTATGGATTTCATATAATTACTATTATGCTTTCATTACACTTTTCATGTGCTTCAGCAAGAAGTATTTTATAAATCATGTAGATTTTCCAATCAGTCTCCTTTGAATGTTATCACCCAAGTCTTTTTTTGCATTGGGAATCTATTATAATACCTGTTGTAATGAGCAGAATGATACAGTCTAAGATTTTCCTTGAGGTCTAAAACGTCTTGAGATAACGATTTGTGCTTTATTTATACATAAGAACGGATTCACTTTCACCAGCAAAACTAGCAAGAGACCTATAGGCTTTCAAATGCTAATTATATTCTGTCCCAGGGACTAAATCCTGCCAGAATGCAGCAGGACTGCGACTACACACCATGGTACATTAAAAAAGAAAGCTGGGCTAATCCAAACCTCAGCTAGTAATCCTGCCTGACAAGCAGTTCTGTGTTTAATGGGTAATTTAATCACTCACCAGCTACACATTTAGAAACCATCCCAGTTCAGGGGAGAACCCACCACCTCCAGCACGCACTTACATCCCGCGCCCACAATGGCCTTTCCGAGAGCTACGGCAGCACCCAGACGTGTTGGGGAGCTTAAAACACATCACTAAATCTGGGAAAACAGCAGAAAGTACCATTTGGAGAAGGCAGAAAAAAAAAACCCACAATCCCTCCCAGACCCAACAGGTTAACGTTTAAAACAGAAGTGCCTCACAGTCCATGTTTAAAACAGATGGTCCTCGCAGATCATTCGTGAGGATGAATTTGGTAAAAATGAGGAACACATTCCCTCTGCTCCAGGGACCCCCATCCTGCCTCAGTGTTTCTATCTGGACCCCAAACAGGCAATACTGAAGGAGTATTTCTTCAGTATTTCTCCAAATATTTCAGCTGCTGCCTGGCCTCGCCGGCAGCACCGGGTGGTGCACAAAGGGAGGTAGGAGAGATCCAAATCCTCTGTAAAATCACACTCCAGAGGAGCATCGTTCAGGCAGAAGAGCTAAGAGGACAGATGGACACCCGGGCTAAGCACAGCCATTTTAAACACTTGATTGTGCCCTACTGAACTTTATCCAACACACCGATCACTTTTCAGTGTTTTAATGAAGAATACATGAAGTTATTTGGTTTTTTTTTCCCCAAGTTTCAAGAAGGCCATTTGAACAGTATTTAGAAGAATTTCCAAGTTATCCCACCTCTCCAGAAGGACTACAGACAAATCCAAGGAAGTTTCAACAGCAGTGCTTCACAGAATCCCAGAATCATCTGGGTTGGATAAGACCTTGAAGCTCCTCCAGTCCAACCATGAACCTCACACTGACCGTTCCCAACTCCACCAGATCCCTCAGCGCTGGGTCAGCCCGACTCTTCAACCCCTCCAGGGATGGGGACTCCCCCCCTGCCCTGGGCAGCCCATTCCAACGCCCAACAACCCCTTCTGCAAAGAAATCCTTCCTAAGAGCCAGTCTGACCCTGCCCTGGCGCAGCTTGAGGCCATTCCCTCTTGGCCTGGCGCTGGTTCCTTGACTCAAGAGACTCATCCCCCCTCTCTGCACCCTCCTTTCAGGGAGTTGGAGAGGGCCATGAGGTCTCCCCTCAGCCTCCTCTTCTCCACACTAAACCCCCCCAGTTCCCTCAGCCGCTCCCCATCAGACCTGTGCTCCAGACCCTGCACCAGCTCCGTTGCCCTTCTCTGGACACGCTCGAGTCATTCAATGGCCTTTTTGGGGTGAGGGGCCCAAAACTGAACCCACTCATCGAGGTGCTTTGCAAAAATGCAACATTTTCACAACTGATTCACTAAAGACTCCTCTCAGGCAATCATCCCCCACTCCTCACAGGTAACCACCCCCCTGCACACTTGTTAAAGTGAATAAAATCTGCATGGGCACTGGTTGTACTTGAAACCCTTCACTAAACCTAACCAGTTGCTGGTTATGGGCTCACACATCTCACTATTCCTTGGGAGTATGATGGTAGCAACCTGTTAGCCCTCAGGCATCGCTTCACCTTTACATAAAATATTCCAATTAACACCTTAAAAGATGTAATTACAGTATTTTTTTAGAAAAATATATTAGCAACAAAGATTTTAAAGGATGTGCACGGGATGAGGCACCACAAAAGACACCACGGCCAGCCCAAGTAGATCTGAGGAGAAACTTCAAACATCAACTTTCAGACATTTGTTTTTTTTCAGACAAACAAATCTTTGGTGTTGGCTTTGTGATACCAAACAGCTAAAAAGGCTGGTTGGTAGCACAGTCCCTCTCTCATCCCTCTGTATCTATTTCCAAGGAAGGTGCCCACCTCACAGCCTCCAAAAATTCATTCACAGGCTCTGCCAGGTCCCATGACTGTCTCAAGAGGGACCATTTACTCCCATTTATAGGAAGTAACTGCTTACACAGTCTGTTTACTGAAGTTGGAACTGATTTTTTTTTTTTATGTGGGAAACCTTTACCACGACTGACAAATTTCCCTGCAACAACTTTACTCCTCCTACCAACCAGCCTCTCTGTAGGTGACAGTCACAGCTACTTCTGACCTACTTCAAGCTCTGTGTCAAATCCAATAACATTTATAAACCCATTTGAAAGACAAAATGTGGTTTTCAGGGTAGGGATTTTCTTGAGATTCATGGAGACATGGGGGCACCATCTACATGCACCTCTTGAGCGAGTGCAAAGAAAACTTACAACATGCACAAAGCCAGACTCTTCTCGAGGCCCATTTATCTCGCAGCAGAGCTGTGAGGGAAGCCAGCCCTCGTGTGCATCTGAAGCTGCTCAGTGGTTTCACAGTGGGCTTCATAAATTTGGTGTCCAGCAGTGAACCTTTGCAAACCAAGGGGCCTGGAGCAGAGTAACACCACCAAGAAACCCCAACCAGACAGGGGAGATAGTGCCTCTGGGCATCACCTGGACAGATTCCACCTGAGAACCAGATCATCAGTTTCTGGAACAGAAAATATATCCAGTTACATTTTTGATTTCACCTCTGGTTTTGGGGTCCATTCTACATTTTGTACAATCTTTGAGAAATTCCTGCTAAGTGGTTGGCTTGTGAATTATCTACACTCCGCTCCCACCTGCAGTTCTGGCAGTCTGGAACTGGTGAAATAGCTGGTTATAAAAAACCTGGAGAATGCAATTTTCTAGTTATTGAAAGAACAACCACCTTCTCCTCTGGGACTATGGAAATCAGCAGGAAATAAGTATCCATGCCCTTTGAGCTGACCTTCTGCTTCAAAGTACCCAGAGAAACTGGTCCTCCCCGTGCAGGATGTCTTTCAGCGGGGAGGTGTCGTGACTCCCATAATTACTCCCAATGAGACAACCTTTTCTACCAACAGCCCTGGATAAAACGCTGCTGTGATTACTCCAGAGGCATTACAGATGTCCCAGCTGAACCTCACAACAGCATGGGAGGGTTCAGAATAAATTAAAACCAGAGCTGTCCAAAGGCCAGCAGAGCAAAGGGTTACTTAACAACACGTTCCCAAAGGTACAGCCAGAGGTAATTTAAATTTTTTACTACCCCAAAGTTGTGTAGATCTAAATAAAGCTTTTTAAAAATGTTTGGTGAAGCCAGTCCAGCTCCTGGCAAACCAGCATCGGCACCCCAGTGACTGGCACGTTGCAGTACTGGTTGGGAAACCTAAAAAAAGCCAAGGGGGATGAGTCAGCTGAGCAACAACTGGGCAGAAAAGGGCAATGCAAGGAACACGTGGGTGATTTTGCTGCCATTTTTACCCATTTTGACTTCCTGGGACAGCTGGGCAGAACTAGCAGCTGACCGGGAACTGCTGGAGAAGCAGCGTGTGAGGCTGCAGAAGTGTTTTCCCAGGTCACAGATCCACAGCTGACGTCACGCCTGTCGTGGGGTACCTGTGCATACCAAGGAAAAGATAACCTTGTGCTGTCCTTACAAATTTTCTCCAAGACTTGCTCCTTCTACAGACAACCAAAGAACTTTCCAAGATTTCCACAAATTCATGTGAGATATTCAGGGTTAACTAAGCTTAGGAAATCAATTCACACATACTCAGATGAAGCTGTGGGAAACCTCAGGAAGGTGCAGCAATCACATACCGAAGTGCTGTGCAAAAACCTGGACAGCTGGCAATGGTCTTCACTTTCAAATGTTGTCAGTATAATAGTAAATTGATAGAAAAGGTTCAATTGATGATTATTTCATCCTTTTGTATGTTTTTAATGTGGTTTCTTAAAGAAGTAAGGACTATTGGAACACGAGCCATCTATTGGTCTTTCTGTCCTTTCTCTTTTTAAGATGTTGGTTCCCTGGAACTGAATTTGACAGAATAGAAAAATACTATAAATAGCCCATGTTAAAGCAAGAAAAGCCTTAGTCAGAGGTTAATAGTAGAGAATCCTATCCAGGAGAGTCTATTGAAAAAACAGAAACCTCTCCTATGCACACATCTGCTTAGAAATGATTATATTACTGATCTACTCAGTAGAAAAGCAAGTCCCTACGGCACAGACAATCCCTGACACATAATGACCAGAAGCTAAATAGACATGACCAAGGGTAAGAAAAAGTATCAGCAGGAACAGTCAGGTCACATAACACCGACTACAGACCTTCCTTAAATCCAGGATTGCTGCTGGGGAGCACAGAGCCCCTAGTCATCTGCTTTCTCTTTTCAGACCCTTTCAGAAAGAAGAAGAAATTGTACTTACATGTGGTGCAACTCTTAATTGCTACCAGCTGCTACCTGACAACTTGGATTTAGTTCAGGCTGGGTCCAGATTGTTCTAAATCAGCCCTTTCCTACAGCCACATTTGTCTCCATTCTCTTCTTCCAAATCCCGCTATACCTTGCACCAGCCACAGCTCTGCTAAAGTAGATCTACCCAAAAATTCACATTCAAAACTATCACGTCCTCCTTATCTAAAACTTTGAATGCATATGTCAAATCTGCCAGGATACTTGTTGCAAAATAGTGCTTTTAAAATAGAAAAATGTAAGCTTATGCTTTGACCTGAAACATTTCCCTTCCTCCACAGATTTTAAAAAAAAAAAAAACAATCTAGGAAAATCCAAATCCTTTTCCTTGGCCTGAGCACTTCACAGCTACTTCAACCCACATTGGTGAGAGATTCCTCTTCTACCTTTGTAAAAAGCTCAGGCATTTCTTGGGAGTCCGTTCAAAATAGTACAATTAGGGAGAAACAAGCTCAGTAATTTATATTAAAGTATGTAAGTGCCACGCTTGCCCTTTGCAGTCGCGTTTTTAGAACAGCATCCACTTCTGCCTCTCTGAATTTCCTGATGCCGAAGTTGGTGACTTAGTAGATGATGCTACGACACAAAAAACATCCAAAAATCAACATCCAAAGCACAACATCGCAAACCCTTGTGTAGGACAGCACTTCCAGCTTGCTGCTCCAGTTTCCAAAAGAGCCTCATTTCCCAAAATCCCACCACTAGCAGAGTTTTATTTGCAAAGCCCGCGTGTTCTCGGGTTTCCCACTAAGAGCACCAAAGGTGTGCCCAACACGACAGCTACTCCTGCTTCAGCTCTTGGTTTCATTTGCACTCTCAGCTTGATTATTGCTTGAAAACCATAAATTTACTCATTCAGTGGAGACGACTTGCTGCCTTCTCTGAAAGTAGGGGGAAGCTCTTCCCGAGGTCTCGCACGCGGCCGTGCACCGCTCAGCTCCCTGAACACACATTCAGGCTGAGACCAGGCCTTGACACAGGATTTTGGGATTAGCCAGCGTGCTGAGGACATCCCACTGTGAGATCCCACCTGTTGTGAATCGATTCTTGCTCCTTCTTGCAGTAGTGACAGTGGGTTTGCCCCAAGGTCTTCAGCCACCATTTTCTTTCCTCGTGCCGCAGGCCAGCCCGCTGTGCACTATTAACCCATCGGCATCGCAAAGGCATCTGGCAGCTTTTCAGTGGTACCATACGTAGAGCTCGTAGATCCAACTTCTGCCCGCAGATGTGTGCGTCCAGCTCCCATTGGCTTTGTTTGGAATTTCACGGTTTAATCCAACAGCAAATTTTGGCCGTCAGACAGAGGCACTTCGGGACGCTGACGGATGATAGGTGGTAAAAAATGTAAACTGGTTTAGTCATTATATTTTCAATCATCTTTTTACTGCCTGTTGAATTTAATCTAGGAAGAAAGGACATACATACAAACATCCCCTACCTACGTACACCATTATTCAGCAGTAGAAACATGGGGATTTTGGATCCAAGCCTTGAAGGCTTGAATGCTTCAAACTGTACTTCGAAGCTTGTGGATAAGTACTCTGTAGAGCAGGCTGATATTTAGAGGCTCAGAGTACCCCAAACTTCACTGCGTTTCATTACAAGGCAACCATTTAGCTCATCCAAACGTTCATATTGTGCTTCACTGCCCTGTGCATCGTGTGGCACTGTGCTTCAGTCTGCTCTTTTCCAAAGTGCACCGATATAAAAGCCTGAAAAAATGTCATTTATACAAGGCCCCTGAGAGTTTTAAACGTTACTGACTGTGACTATTATATCTAAGATACCTGTCTCACTTCTTAACTTTATCCTAAAAGTTAAGATTTTTCTTTAACTATTAACTTAAACAGCCATTGAAATATAGACTGAGAGGTCTGAAGGTATAAGCTTCTAATTTTAGAAATGTTGTCCGCGGCCCTTTATGACATGACGCTAATTATCACAAATATAAAAATGAGAAGAATTTATGGAGCTGTTAGCAGAAGCTTTCTGTGTGCCAGCAGAGTGATGGAATTAACTATTAAGACTGTGGTGATGGTAACTCACTTACAAACACTGATTATCCCTTTACAGCCTGGAATTTAGCCAAGGTAAACCCAATTTAAAGGTAAGCTGTACAGCCATACTTTTCTTCATTCTAATTCATGCCACTTTTAAAACACACATAGGACTCTTAGTCGCTGTATTTCACCTCTTTGTTCTATAATTAGACAAAAGAAAGCAGAATGGAGAAAAAAAATACCAGTGCATGCAACATAACTATAATTTTCAGTCCAAAGAAGGAAAGCACAAAGGAGAAGTGTACATACACACAGAGAAATAGATCTTTTTTTTATGGAGAGCTCATTAGAGAACTTATAGCAGCTAAAATAACGCATGTAAAAACTGTCAGATGGAATTTGCTGACTGCCATCTCACGTTATTCTCAGGACATGAGCTCCTCCGAGCCACAGAGGCCGCAGAGTCCTGGTGTTCCCAGGGCATTACAAACCGCCCTGCGAGACGATGCTGCTTGCAGGAAAATGAGCAGAGCGAGAGCCTTAGTACAAAGCCAAAACTTTCGCCCCTAAAATGAGACAATCAAGAGTCAAGGCACGCACCAACCCCCCCAAACTGTGTCTGGTTTTGGCCCCCAGGGGTAGCACCGAGCAGAAGATCATCTTTGGGGCTAGACAGCAAGGCTGGTGCAAGAACAACCGTGGCCCAGGCAAGCACATGAGCTTCTTGGAACAGCCTAACGTTATGGAGAGGAGGGTGAGCAAGTCCAGGGGAAGGTGAGGGACTATACGACGTGATTGCTTGAGATTAACAGAGCTGGACTTCAGGAAATCCTTCCCCCTGAGCTGCTGAGTTACAGGAAAGTGATGCATGCAAAGCACATCTGACGCTGCTCTCCTGTGGCAATGAGAAAAGGGTCGTAACGCAAGGGAACCTGCAAGTATTTTCTCAATCAGGTACCTTCATACTTCTCAAGAGGGAATACTGATTTTGCTGATTAACATGAATATATAATCGGCTCCCATTTACAAAGCAAAACATTACCTCCCTGAGAGGAGGAAGCTATTAGAATGCACTTATAAACCATAGCAAGTGATAAAGCGGTTTACAGTCCACTATGCTAATGAGATGCTCAGCTGGCAAAGTGCACCATCATGCTTACAAATCATTTGTTTCAGTGACACTTCAGATAGCAATTTACAAAGAAGCAAGCATTAAAACCATAACCATCACCACTTCATCATTTTTAACTCCGGAGTTTCAGGAGCTGTGCAAGTCACAGCAACAATAAACGTTAGCGGCATAGTAATGGTGGATTATTCTTTTCACCATGCAAAGTCATTTGGGTGTCAGGAGCTTGTAGATTTTTTGACACTAGAGTGTCAAGAGTTCAGTAACCTTCTTTCCATAAAAAGAACATACCAATTAAACTAAATAGCATCATAGCAGATCTGTAATTTGTAATTTCAGGATCTGTTCAGAGGAAAGACAGTGTAGGGCAATGAACAATTGAAGGTCCACGGCTCAGTCACCTCTAGTTCATTTGTTACCTCCATAATGAGCAGTACAGAGCAGGAGGAGGTAGGGAAGGAGAAGAAAAGCTGCTTTAGAAGGCACAACTTTTAAAATTGCTAATGAGGAAGGAGCAGCAGAGTTCCAAATCTGAGCTATCACAGCAGACCTCCTTGCAAGGAAAGACCTCGGAGAGACACAGCCCCTGGCTCGAGGAGGAAAAAGGCAAAACATGTGGCCAGGACACAAGGGGTAGCAAAGAGTCCCATTGATGTGCATCACTTCAGGCTTCCCCCTGCACTTTTACCCCTCCTTCTAATCTATTAATTCTCACCCCTGCACTTCCATGACTTCCGTGACGACTGGGCTTTGTCTGCCTCTCACACTGCTAATAGACCTCGATATCATAACCAAGTCGCAACTTCTGTGACTTCAGGTCACAGACCCGAAAGTGAAACTATCTGAGATTCATTTGAATATTACTTTAATAATCTAATGTCTGCTGCCCTTAAGATTAGTCACGCTCTAAGCTGCTGGCCTCTTCACCCTCTCTTCCCAAGAGATGAAAAGATGGTTTATTTTCCTCCAGGTTTCACAGGGCTCAGCAACACGTCGCACTTTAATTTTTCAAGCCGTGTCTGGAGCGGCACTTTTGCAGTTCACCCACCAGCAAAACATTTCACCAGAGCGGCTACCTCACTGGACTACTGATAAAACTTCAGTAGTTATTATCTCGTGAAATACTTTGTGACATTCAAAGGCAAGGTACTAAAAGCACAAAGAAGGTACCATCAGCCAAGCAATCACCTGCTGCCACGCAACTGCCTGGCCCCCGGTGCTGAGCCGGAGAGTCCCCGGTTCACACGGATGCTGGGCAGAGGAAGCTCACCCCTACTCACAGTACACCCACAAACATGAGAATTAGGCCAATAATAAATATTTTCTAGAAAAAACAACCCCGCTTAAAAAAAAAAAACGATTTGCAGTGAGACCACTTCAGCAGATGAGACAGTTCTAACAGCAAGTCATGGGTTGTTCAAGAGGATCCAGGTGGAAGGTGAGTCCAGATTTCTGTGGATCAGGCCCCCAAATAACTGCATATTGTGCCTCCCTCTCCAAAGCTGCGTGGGGAACACAGCAGCATTACTGTACAGCAGGGACTAATCACTGCTGGAAACTGCCAGGGGTACTCACCTGGCTCTGCTCTCCCCTGCTCAAAGCAAGGTGGGATTTACATTACCCTAAATACACCACAGACCACGGTTCGGGATCCAGTATCGCAGAGATGAGGCATAATCATGAGCCTCTATTAATCACCCTGCAGTTTTTCACTCTGCTCATACAAGCATCGGAGCAAGTTTATTTCCTCGGTCAACAAAGGAAGAAAATTTAATGGTAAATTAATAATCTTTATCTGCTCGCTATCAATATGCACACACTGCAGGTTTATTCAAACCCCTGCCAGGCTCTGGAGAGGGACCTCTGGCACTGTACAGTGCTACACAAGCTGCCCTGTCACTGTAGTTATTTTATGTCTGAAAGGATTACCTGTCATCCAGGTGTGGACTACAGCCATCACTCCTGGTCTCGCCTGACGAGTCAGCAGAGAAGGTGTTGGGTTGGGGTCCTTTTTTCCTCCTGTTGCCTTCGATACTGTAACTGAAAAAGTCTTTTTTTTTCTTTCATCTCTGTGAAATTGCTGTCTGAAAAAATAAGGCAACTCCGGTGACAGGTGACACATGTCTCCCCATGGTCTCAGAGTGAAATCCAGCCACGTTGGCTCTATGTTCACAGGCAGGTGAAGCATCAACAGCTTCCAGACGCCAGCAGCAGCAGCAAAAGACAACAAAGCACAAGACTAATCCTTCAAAAACCTTTTCTTCTTGATGGCCTTTCGAGCAGGCTGGGGCTCCCCAAGGAAACGGTACACAGGAGCAGGTGAGGGCTTCAGGCTTCAGGTTTCCATGAGCCCCCTCGCCGTGCTGGGACAAGCGGAGACACCAGCCCAGGGCCAACCTGCCACGGCGGTACCTGCAGGAGATTACAACAGTGGTTTAGTTTGGGTGGTCTCTGGCCATAGCCACAGCCAAGCTTTGGTTTTCAGAGTCCATTCTGGGCACGCAAACTAGATACCTTTTGGTTAAAATGAAGCAGAAAACGACCTCTGATTGTTCATGGGACCACAGACTTCAGAGAGTCTGAAATAAGCTCTCCCTCCAATGTGCGGAGTAGAGATCAAGTCCTCAGCACCAGCTATCTCACTCCGCAGACCAGCCCCGCTGCCCGTGGAGCTCCTCTGCCACAGACTTAAGCCCATTGTCCAAGGACTAGACTGGGGGCCCCCCAGGCCATGTCAGCCACAATGTGGTACTTTTCACTCAAAACCAGTATCAGGGTACAAAGTGATGCCGCGAGATCACTGGGATACCTCTCGTTAGAGCAAATAAGCACATGAGAAATATAAATGGCCACCACTTGGAGGAACTTCTCGCCATACCCTTTAGCAGCAGCCAGAATTTATCCCTTGAATAGTCCTGGGAAGAGCTGAGCTAGCAAAGCATGCAAACACCTCTACCTGCTCCATCTTTGCCTTGTAAGCTGCTGTTTGTTCATATTTGAATTATTACTGTGCACTCTCAAATTGCTCTGGGTCTCATGCTCTTTATGTTTACCCAATAAGCCAATTCTTTCAGGAACAAGACTGAAACTCTGTATTGCAATAAAAGCCATGTACAGCCCATGTACAGCCCACTTGCATGTGCAGAGCCTTAGGACCTTGCTCATACATAATTCCTAGGTTCAAAAGACCTGCCATGTAAAATGCACGCTGAGAAAATTGTGCAATTGCATAATTCAAGAGCAAAAAAAACTGGTAAAGTTGAACAAGTTGTGTTTCCGTATCAGTTCCCAGCTCTGTGGTGTTTCTTTACATAGCTGGGCAGAGAGGAGAGCAAAAAGGTCTTCATCCCTCAGAGCTTCTTTTCCCCAAAAGCTCTTTGTTAAAGCCTCTGATGGAGAAGAGAAAATATTTGGGCTCTTCCAGGGATGCTCTCTCTCCCACTCCCACAATAATCTTGTCCTCAGAGCTTCTTTTCCCCAAAAGCTCTTTGCTAAAGCCTCGGGTGGAGAATAGAAAATATTTGGGCTCTTCCAAGGATGCTCACTCTCCCACTCACATAATAAACTTGTCAGTGCAGCCAGAAATAACATGCTGAAACTCAGAAGAGAAATAGAGGGAAGTCGTGTAAAAACAGTTCTCTGTTCAACCAAGTCCTTTTATATTAAAAGTCTCTTTTCAGAGGAATGATACAAAAACCAAACGGGTAGAAAGCCTTCTGTCATCATGCCTATTATTGATCCACAACAGGCAGAACAGGCAATGGCACAGTGTTGGTACAAGGTACGGCTTTCCCCAGGACGCCCTGATCTGTGTAACGCCTCGGGAGCGCAGCAGAGCAGAAGCGTCTGCACGCGTCCACCCCACGTACCCGCCGTGCCCAAAGGGCCCTTCGTCCTAGAATGAGTAATGATGACTTCTGCACGCTGCTGGCCACCTACATAATTTCGGCCACAACAACCCCCAGCAGCATAGAGGCTAGGAGAGAAGTGGCTGGAGAGCTGCCAGTCAGAGCGGGACCTGGGGGGGTTGATTGCCAGCCAGCTGAACAGGAGCCAGCAGTGTGCCCAGGTGGCCAAGAAGGCCAATGGCATCCTGGCTTGTATCAGCACTAGCATGGCCAGCAGGGACAGGGAAGGGATCTTACCCCTGGACTCAGCACTGCTGAGGCCACCCCTCAATGAGTGGGTTCAGTTTTGGGCCCCTCACTCCAAAAAGGCCATTGAATGACTCGAGCGTGTCCAGAGAAGGGCAACGGAGCTGGTGCAGGGTCTGGAGCACAGGTGTGATGGGGAGCGGCTGAGGGACCTGGGGGGGTTTAGTGTGGAGAAGAGGAGGCTGAGGGGAGACTTCATGGCCCTCTCCAACTCCCTGAAAGGAGGGTGCAGAGAGGGGGGATGAGTCTCCTGAGCCAAGGAACCAGCGCCAGGACAAGAGGGAATGGCCTCAAGCTGCGCCAGGGCAGGGTCAGACTGGCTCTGAGGAAGTATTTCTTTGCAGAAGGGGTTGTTGGGCGTTGGAATGGGCTGCCCAGGGCAGGGGGGGAGTCCCCATCCCTGGAGGGGTTGAAGAGTCAGGTTGACCCAGCGCTGAGGGATGTGGTGGAGTTGAGAATGGTCAGTGTGAGGTTCATGGTTGGACTGGAGGATCTTCAATGTCTTTTCCAACCGAGATGATTCTGTGAATTCTTCCTATGCCAAGAAAATTGTTCCCTCCAATTATAAACCAGCTAAGTAGGAAAAGTGGCTTTGCATCATAAAACCCGTAACACAGCAGGGATGTTGAAAACCAAAGCGCCGAGCCCAGCTGATCTCTGTGTCCCGCAGACTACTGGACTGTGATATGCTGTTGTCACATGCGCAGGAGCAAACCAGCTATAAAAATAACTTATGTTTCTATTCAAATGACCCCTGAATACTGTCAGCCGTAGCAAAAGAAGACAAAAATGTTTATTCATAGACCTTTCACTGCTGCAAACATCTCATTAATCCACAAGTTTGCATAGGTCAGCGAAGCTTTCCCAATCGAATGCAAAAGGAAGAGGAAAAGCAGGCGTGAGGAATGTGATTATCTAAGGCTGGACATCAGAGTAACACCACTATCCAGACCCATGCTGCCACCTGAAACAATCAAGACCTCAATTTTTCAATTTCATTTAAAACATTGTATTATTAACAGGTTACAGGTGGTTATAAATATTTTATTATATCAATCAAGATAAATTAGAAAGAAAATTGCTCCACAAATTAATGCTGTATAGAGAACAGGAGATGTTTCGTGGTAGAGAGAAATTTAAAAAACATAACAGGAGGAACAGGATATGTGAAGAGCTGGGAAGAGCCCAGCTGGTTGGAATTTCAGGGTATAACCTGTTTGATAAGGAAAATAACTCTCAAAGTTTTTTTTAATACCTCTGCGACATCCGGCACTGAACACTGTGGAAGAAGGGTCCTGGCCTGGGTGGGCAGCAGATCTAACCCAGCATATCCATGAACTTGACTGACCAAGATGGTCCCGCTGCTGTCTGTGTAGCCTCGTCTGTCCAGATCCCTGCTCAAGCCACCAGGCAACCCCTGTTTACGCTGCTTCGCAGAGCAGCCGTGGAAGAAAGCGATAGTCTGCAGGCTGCAGTATGAAATGGCAACAGTGGGAATTTCAAGACTATTTTTCATCCTCTTTTGAGCATAACTACTTATTTTTCCCTAGTGGTTACCTGCTAGCTACAGTTAGAAAGTGCTGAAACAGCGTGTTCAAAGAATCATAGAATCACAGAATCATCAAGGTTGGAAAAGCCCTTGAAGATCATCCAGTGCAACCATGAACCTCACACTGACCGTTCTCAACTCCACCAGATCCCTCAGCGCTGGGTCAACCCGACTCTTCAACACCTCCAGGGATGGGGACTCCCCCCCTGCCCTGGGCAGCCCATTCCAACGCCCAACAACCCCTTCTGCAAAGAAATCCTTCCTAAGAGCCAGTCTGACCCTGCCCTGGCACAGCTTGAGGCCATTCCCTCTTGGCCTGGTGCTGGTTCCTTGGTTCAAGAGACTCATCCCCCCTCTCTGCACCCTCCTTTCAGGGAGTTGGAGAGGGCCATGAGGTCTCCCCTCAGCCTCCTCTTCTCCACACTAAACCCCCCCAGTTCCCTCAGCCGCTCCCCATCACACCTGTGCTCCAGACCCTGCACCAGCTCCGTTGCCCTTCTCTGGACACGCTCGAGTCATTCAATGGCCTTTTTGGAGTGAGGGGCCCAAAACTGAACCCACTCATCGAGGGGCGGCCTCCCCAGTGCCGAGTCCAGGGGTAAGATCCCTTCCCTGTCCCTGCTGGCCACGCTAGTGCTGATACAAGCCAGGATGCCATTGGCCTTCTTGGCCACCTGGGCACACTGCTGGCTCCTGTTCAGCTGGCTAGCAATCAACCCCCCCAGGTCCCTCTCTGACTGGTGTTTTCGGCATGTAACTGTTCATTGGAAAGGTAGGTACTTTACATAAATACAGTGAGGACATTTGGCCTACAAATATTAAAAAAACCCACATCTAAATGGAGGGCAGTGAGGACCAGCTGCACAGCCAGGGGCACAGAATTAGTTTCTAAGCTGCTGACCTAAATAGATCATTTAAGTTTAAAAGAGAAGATCTGTTTCAAATGTAATTGATCTGACTTGTACTGACAACACGGACAGCCTCTGCCGCAACACATGGCTCGTTCAAACTGCTTGGCAGGCACCTCATTTTATTCATGTTATCCAGCTCCGATCATGAAGGATTGGGCTGTCAAAACCTTCAGTATCCCAACCTCAGTGTGTGCCAACGGTGGCAATGTAAATGTATATTTATGTGGTGACATTATTAAAGGAGGGCGGGTGAAGAAGAGGAAGAAAAACTCTCGAGTGAAGCATTTCACAGCCTCCCAAAATCAGAGACAGTTGCATGAAACAAACCCTCACAGTCAGTGGAAAGCTTAGGCTGAAATAACCATCCTATCTTGTCTGTACTTGTGTAAGGAGATCCTTAATCTTGGAGAGGACCGCAATATTTTTACTACTCCCTAGTGCTGAAGGCCATCAACCAAGGATCAGAAAAAATCAAGCTTTAGGACGATGTTGAAATTGCAGCATCAGCAGTACCTCGTGTTTCTTGAGCAAATGCCTAACGCGCTGGAGCGAAGCTGCCACCCCGGCTCCCCCGAAGGGGACCAAAGACCTCGTCGCTCATTTGGCAGCCCAGCACCCCCACCCCTCAGTCTGTACTTTCCCCTTGCACCTCTTGAAGCAAATTTGGATGATGGCCAGAAAGCTAAGCGAGTATCAGACGTGAGCAGGCCCTGTGAAGTCAATCGATCGAGGTATCAAGAGGAACATGTCGGGGAAGCTCTTGCAGCCGAGGGATCGTGGTGAAGCTGTTGTGGAAGAGCTCCTCATCTGCGGTGCGGCTCGGCGTAAGCGCTGTGCACGGATCCCCCAGCAGCACCGAATACCTGGGCAGCTAGACAGGTGGTGAATTTAATCGAACCTGACTTATGCCTGTCGTTAAAATATGAGCAAAGTTTTCAGGAAAAATTAAGATTTTCCTTTCCAGCAAGAAATAGTTCGTCCCGTTTCATCACACAGCAGCGCAGATTAATTTGTTCTTCCCATTAAAACTGTGCGTTTTAGCAATATTTATTAAATGTTTGTAGTGGATAAAATTACTTTTTTTTCACAGTGAGAGCCTTGAAAATTTAAAACCACTTTTTGAGACCGGAGATTCTTTACTGTGGGCAAATCTGCTGGACTGCAGATCATGGATTGAGCTGTTCTCTAACAGCTTTCTATGGGGAAACACTAATCTGCAATGAAAGCATATACGCCTGGGAGAGGGTAGGATGTGAATTTTATGCTAATATTATATAATTCTGGAACTACAAGCAGAGAAGGCTTATGTTCTCCCAACGTGGAGATGTGCTCAATGCATTTTACCTTTTAGGGGTATTAAATTTATATATGTGTGCATGTGTCTCTATATATACATACACATATGTAGAGGACATTTAAGGACAAATAATAGCTCCCTACTCTATCAAAATTCAACTGTTCCATCAACATAATTTAATTCTGAGCTACACAACATCATTTAGACAACCGTTCAAGCCATGATTTAAAGACTTCAAGTGATGGAGAAGCCATCATACCCCGAGGTAAATTATCCCAATGGTTAATTGCATTCTTTGTTAAAATTGTGCACTTTTTTTTTTCTCAATTCATCTTGCTTTGGCTTCCAATCTGTGACTCTTGACCCTTTAACCCTGAGAACCTGTCTGAGACGACAAAGACTGACGTCTGCCTTCCAGCACAGATGAGCACCAAATTCAAGCAGGAAGACAAAATTGTCAGAATACGGCAAAAGCTTCTTTTTGCCAAAATAATCTTCAATGGGTTTTGTAAAATGTGTGAATAAATATCATCAAAATGTTTGGTTGGGTTTGAGGGCTTTCTTTCCTCTTTTTATATGGAGTTTAGGAATCATTTTGTCTTTCTGCATGATTCAATGTCATCTTGTTACTGGAACTGAAATTTCCTCCAGTGTTTTCACTAAAACCCCACCACCAAATTGGAAGGAAGGTTGGGCTGATTTCCCTGCCTCTGGTAATGCTAATCCCTGTCTGGATATATTGCTAATTTATCAGTGCCAGCAACGATTTAGCCCGGAGGGTCACAGAACTACATCTAAAGAGCATATTTTTTCTCTTGCCCTGGGTGCAGAACAGATTGCACCAAACAGCAACACTTCCCAAAGATTTCCCAGGATGGGAATTTACCGGTTCCCTCAGAGATACATTTAACTTTCCCTTGGATCCTCAACATACAATATTTTCTTGGAACAAAATGGGAAGGTTTCCAACAAGTCTGTAAAACATATGTTTGTTTGCCCAGTAGTATTACCCTGCCCACTTGGATCCTGGATCTGAGAAAGAGCTTTTGTCTAAAACGGGGAAAGAAATAAATTCCCTTCTGTCAGTGCGAGGAGGTTTCTCGTGGGTGGCTGATTAACAGTTTTCTTTGAAGCCCCTAGTTAAAAATATCGGTAATATCACCTTTGTGCTGTGTGGTTCCTGGTAAAGAGATATTTTAGAAATAAGGAGAAAGGAAAGATTTGCTATGAAAAATTATAGGTAGCAAAACTGCAAGGACTTTTATCAGCTGTCGTAAAGCAAATAGGCGTAGGTTCAATTTTGGAGCACCTCCAAATTTACTGTTTGGCCCTTCAAGCTTACTCTTGCTTTTTTAGGGCACTCTTTTGTACTGTCTGTAAGGCAAATGTGAAGAACCACGTGATAGTGTACGGCGCGTAGGAGAGAACAAATGACTGTATAATGTTTCCTGGTGAGGTTTCTGTACTAATTACAACTTTTGGGGTTTTTTTCCTTTGTTTTCTCCAACTACATTGTTCCAAGATAATGAAATTTTCTCTTGCAAAAGTTTTCCGTGACAGTTTCTTTTTAAACAATGCAGGAAAATAGGTATTTTAAAGCTATAATTATCCAGAATTGATGCATGCAACAAAAAGTTCTGTTTCACTTCTCTGCAGTTCAGCTTTCAGCACCCTAGGTGCGAAGTGTTATTATATAATTTACTATTTAAAATAATTGGAAAAAGAAGGTAAAGAAGAGTCCCCAGTAACAAAATTACCTTCAAGAATTACAGCTAAAAAAAGTTTCTGATACTGTCTGCCAGAGTCACTGCGATCGGACTGGAAGGGTTCTGGGATTGTATCTGAAAAGGGGAGAAATGGTCAGGAGAGCTGAAAAAAAAGCTGTGAACACCTTCTTCAAGGCCACCACTGGCTCACCAATATTTCAACAATACTATGAGTTCTTGACATAATAACACGCTCTCAGCTGGTAGCTTTTACGTGAGCTGCTGGGGTTGGATATTATTTTCTTCTCTGCTTAAAGAAATTATTTTAAATCAGCAAATAAAGCAAAAGTTGATTGGTATTTGGGTATTTCCAGGTTAATGTGGCTCCAAATTCCAACAGCTTTGGAGCAGTGCTATTTTTTTTCATACGTATCTGGAGCACAGATACATATTCCCACTGACAGGAGGGTCTCCACACTTTCATTGCCTGTGACTGTCATACTCTAGCACATTTTTCTTTTAATTCTTTTAATAGCAAATGATAACTGTTGCCTCAGTTCCCTGATAGTGAATGCAGCATAAAAACAACTGCTTTTAGCAGGAAGTTAAACTCAACTATTCGAGCAACAGGAAAGATGAATATTCTAGTTTATTAGCTAACTCCACCCACTCAAAGTTTGTTCCAAGACATTTGCAAATAGATTTACGCTCTCTGCAAATGCCACATAATTTCAGGCAGATCTCTTATTTGCTGTCTGTTCTGTTCTTCCAGCACATGCTAAAGAAGGAAAGGTTAATATAGGAGGTTACTGCAAACTAAACAGAAAATAGATTGAGTAACACTTTAATATATTGAATCCAATAGAAGACAGTGCAGTGACACGAATGCATTAACTACTCTTGGGATAACATCCTCAGCTACCAAACTAGACGATGATTTCTCTGTGCTGCAGCCTTATTCCAGTCCCTGATGCTGCAGGCTGGGCAGTCACTGTCCTTGGACTTGCAGACGGGGTTTTGCTCTATTTGCCCTACCAATCTTGTCAAAGAAGTGAAGAAATGTGGCTAGGCAAGTCATAAATTTACTTTCCTCTTCACCAGCATCAGCAGGATATATAAATTATCGTGTTACTCGTATTGACTGGAGCGCTCCACTGTCACATGCCCCTTGCTGGGGCTGAGAAGATGGGAATCCAGTGGAAGACAGATGATAATTGATGCTGGTGAGGAGGGAAAACCAAAAGGTCAACACTAGCTGGTGTCTGAAGAGCATCCCAGCTCTACCACAGGAAGAACCAGCACTTCACCCTACATTTGCACAGATAATTCCCTTAAAGACAGTTAATTCCTCAGACCTTAGAGTAGCTGGGACTGTGTAAGCAGCTTTGGAGGAAAGAGGTTTGTTTGACACTGCACAGCACCCACCTCTGCAACAAACACACAGAAAAATGAATTTCCAGCTTTGGCCCCCTAAGGTCCAACACCCAGATCCCCAGTGCAACATCTGAAACAGCCGGGATGTGGAGCATCCCCAGCTGACTACGGCCTCTCTCTCCACACATTCCCCCCTCTCCTCCCTCCACTCAGCTTTGAGGATGCCACACTGGGAAGCTCAGTGGAGGATTTGATGGCTCCTGCTATCAAAACCAGCAGCCAAGGGGTCGAGACCATCCACCCAATGCCAAACCAAAGGAGGATGTCTTGCCACACAGCCTGCACACAGCAAAGGATATATTCTGGCTGAGACAGGTCTCAGAGGCAGGGGATCACCACTACAGAGGTAAGCCAACAGAGCTGGTGTTCATGTTTCAAGGTGCAAAAAGAAAAAGTGTCTTTAAAGAATTACAGAATCAGAATCACAGAATCATGTCGGTTGGAAAAGACCTTGAAGCTCCTCCAGTCCAACCATGAACCTCACACTGACCGTTCCCAACTCCACCAGATCTTCAGCGCTGGGTCAACCCGACTCTTCAACCCCTCCAGGGATGGGGACTCCCCCCCTGCCCTGGGCAGCCCATTCCAACGCCCAACAACCCCTTCTGCAAAGAAATCCTTCCTAAGAGCCAGTCTGACCCTGCCCTGGCGCAGCTTGAGGCCATTCCCTCTTGTCCTGGCGCTGGTTCCTTGGCTCAAGAGACTCATCCCCCCTCTCTGCACCCTCCTTTCAGGGAGTTGGAGAGGGCCATGAGGTCTCCCCTCAGCCTCCTCTTCTCCACACTAAACCCCCCCAGTTCCCTCAGCCGCTCCCCATCACACCTGTGCTCCAGACCCTGCACCAGCTCCGTTGCCCTTCTCTGGACACGCTCGAGTCATTCAATGGCCTTTTTGGAGGGAGGGGCCCAAAACTGAACCCACTCATCGAGGGGCGGCCTCACCAGCGCCAAGTCCAGGGGTAAGATCCCTTCCCTGTCCCTGCTGGGGACATTCATACTGCTGTATAGAAGCAGTCAGTATGGTGCACTGTTGCAAGCAATTCAAGAGAAAAAGCAAGAGCCATTGCTCCAAATACTGCTCCAGCAGTGGACAGGCCCTGCGAAAGGATCTGCCAGTCCACCCTACGCTTTGTTGCCTGGTGCATCACCCACCTAAAAACATACGGATAAAGAGCTCTAATGCATGGTCTGGAGATGAATGTGCAAAACCCCTTTCGTTTCAGGATGAATATCATCCCAGGCTGATCTTCTTCTGTGATGTATTCATAGACATAAACCCCCCAAAAAAGCCCTTTAGAATCCCTTCATTTCAGAAAAAGATTTTTTTTTTCTTAGACCTTGTTTCATTTTGCTTTATTTTATTTTGCTGAGTTTTGTATTCATGAGTATGCATTTTTATATGCACACCTCTATATGGCAGTGGAGAAGCAGAGATTCCTAGCAAAAATAAAACTTTTTGCTCTCTTGTACTGGAGACTTTTTTGTGAGCAACTCCAAGAGATAGGAGAGGGAATTAAAGCAGCCGACAATGGGAGCTGTAAATACTTCTATAATAGCCAAATGACACTGCTTTTGCTGAAAGCTTCCCGCTGTGTGAAGGCCTGTGATCTCGCTGCAAGTGACTTCAGCATTTGTGAAGATGCACTCAGCAAGAGGTGCCAGTTTGGCAGTGACAGGCTGCTCCGCAGCCACCGGCGCCTACAAGGGGCATTTATGGTTTCCTGCTCTCGGGTCTTTGCCACAAGCTGCTGAACAGGAGATGTGTTTGCTGAATACAAACGCTGGGGCTCCCGTTCAGAGGTACCAAGTTAGGAGAAAAATTTGGGAGGGCAGAGGCCAAGGTGCTGAGGCACCTCTCTAAAACACACTGCATTCCTCTGGCTTCTTTTGAAAATCCCATTTGATGAGTCTGGTTGTGTGTCCCCATCCCCACTTGGGAGATTTTCCCCTCCTCATTGCTGGATGAGGCCATTCTGCAGATTTCACAGAATCATTCAGGTTGGAAAAGACCCTTGGGATCATCGAGTCCAACCCTCAGCCTGACTCTACAAAGTTCTCCCCTACACCACATCCCCCAACAGCTCATCCAAACGACCCTTAAACATCCAGGGATGGGGACTCCACCCCCTCCCTGGGCAGCCTATTCCACTCTCTGACCACTCCTTCTGGGAAACATTTTTTCCTCATGTCCAGTCTGAACCTCCCCTGTTGCAGTTTAAAGCCGTTCCCTCTTGTTCTGTCACTAATCACCTGTGAGAAGAGACCAGCACCAACCTCTCTACAACGTCCTTTCAGGGAGCTGTAGAGAGTGATGAGGTCCCCCCTCAGCCTTCTCCTCCTCACACTAAACATCCTGACATCCCAGTGTCCCAGGAAGCCACATCCTGGCATTTCTATATTCAGACAATGCTGCTCAGCTGGGAAATGTCTCTCCCTCAGCCTGCACAGAGCCGAGGAGCTGCAGCCCTCACGCAGTGCCAGGCCCTGCCGTCAGACAAGCATCCAGGCATCATTCCCCAGCGGCAAATTCCAAGGAGACCCAAGAGGAAGAAGGAATGAGGTCCCACACTCCTCCCTGGGCTTGGGGCAGGTGCCCCAACTCTGATGATTTCAAGTCCTGGCTTAGTCTGAACCAGCCCTGCCTGGATTTCTGGTTTCTCCCCCAGAATTTTGCTGCTCTATATAGTTATTTCTTAAAATACCTCAATTCAGAGCTCTCTGAAGTCTGTGGTTTAACAAGCAGACACCATCTTACAGACTATTCAACAATGCTTTCATCAATCTGAGTATTCACCTTTGCGTGTATTTTTGTGTACCTAGCATAAAAAAACCCAATAACTTTAAAAAATGGCGGACATTACTCACAGGCATCTCCCGACTTCTCTAATGGGCCAGACTTTCCTTTGCTTTTGTCCCCTATGGGATTCAAAGCTGAGGCTTAGTTATTTTTTTTGAAGAAGGATGAAAAATTGCACGGGTTTATGCCCTGTGGACCACTGGAGCATTGTTTCTTCTACGCATGCACACGCATGATTCTATAATACCACGAGCACGTAAGCTAATGCAAATTATTAATTGCCCATTCTCAGTTTTACATGGCCACATCTGGCAGACTATAGGTCACAGTAAAAGCATAAAGCAAAAAAGATGACAGGTGAGTGTTGATTACCACTCAGAATTAAACAGGGTGCTGATTGGTGGGACCGTCACCCCTCATAAAGATGATAATGATTCTTCCCCCTCCTTTTCCATCCTCATAAACAAGTTCAATTCCATCAGGTTGCATGAAGGGCTCGAAGAACAATGAACAAACATAATCAAAATTCCAATATGTTTGCATTAAGACTGAAGTGAGCAGTGACATACCAGCACTGTTTAATGTCTATGCCTTCTGCCCTGGAGTAAAGGAAAAATATGTATCTTTCTCCTCAAAAAATGAAGAGGAAGAGCAATTAAT